>NC_051187.1:36891124-38141124 GCF_015220075.1 Falco rusticolus | reverse complement strand
AGATATGCACACCCATCTGCTGAGCTGAGCGGGCCCTCAGCTCTGCATCCCACTTTGTCCTTGTTATCCCAGTAAAACTTCCATGCCAGCGAGGCACAACCACAAGCTAATCACCCCATTCAGCAGTAACCACTTTGAAGTGACTAGCAAAGAGGTGACCGTCCTTACTCCTACTTCTTTGCTAGGACCAGGAGAGGGACCTGAGATGGTGCAGAGCCTCACGCACAGGGAACCCAGCTCAAAGTATATTGGCCACTGACAGCTACTGGATGGCAGTTGCTTTCCACTACTACAAACATATTCAGACACCCACACTTGTTCTCTCCTTGACACTTGCTGTTTTTTCTAACCAGATAAAGAGCAATCCCTACTTCTTTTAAATCCACCCCTTCTTTCCTCATTTCTTCGAGCAAAGTCTGTTCCTGTGGCACAGATCACCACTGCTGAAGAAGACAGAGAAGTGACTAAGAAAAAAGCTCTTGTCAGCCCCATTAGCTTCACAGGAATAAATGCAGGACTGGCTAAAAAGAAATGCAAAATTGGCAGCACTCTGGGAATAGCCTCAGGCTTTTCTGAGACTTTCAGTCTTTGATGCGTGTGCCAGCAACTTAAAAATCCCCCATGGGAATTGACATTTCCATTGTACCTTTCATTCTGACTCAGAGGCAGATCCCCAGTGCATCTTAAGGAATAAAATCCCTAATGCCATAACTTCCAGGCCATCTGCCTCTCATACCTATAGCCCCACTTTATCACTGAATCCAAAAGCTCTGTGAGTTTCAACGCCATCATCTCCAGCACCCCACAGGGCAGGACTGTTTGTGCTGGTTTGCAGGTGGGAACCACAGCACAGAACAAGACCAAGGGACCACAGCTGAGCGAGTCCTTTTCCAGACCCACACAGCTGACATTTTCCCTATGGGATCCTGCAGAGTGCTGGAGATGCAGGAAACACAGCAGGTCTGACCTCATCCCCACCCCCTCCCAAGACAGAAAAGCTTAAAGATAAGAAGTGCTAGAGACAGGCAGAACTTGATAGAGGGTAGCTGTCTCCATTCCTTTCCAAGCTTCTTTTTGCTGAAACTTAGCCTCATTCTGGTTTTCCAAGTGAAAAATCCCTCCCTGCTGCTCCTAACTCAACCCGCTGCCTCCATACTCCTGTTTGCAGGCAGAGCAAACCTCTAGTTGGGACTCCAGGCTGGAGAGTCAAACTGGAGGTATTCCCTCTGATTTCACAGCCTGGGGAGAACAGAGGACTGCCTGCTGCAAACTCATCACTTACTAACAACGCAGAGAGGGGTCTGTGGCCAGACTAAGAGCTCTGGGCCCTGTGAGCCCAAATCCCACACAGAGGGGTCAGGCCCAAAGTGCTGGCCAGATACAGAGCATCTGTGAGCACAAGCAGGGACAAGGCAGCAAGGCAATGTGTGATGGAGGGAAATACAGGTCTAAAATGGGTGACCCTGCCTGGCAGCCAGGCGCAGCTGCAAGGTGTTACATAAGGCACAAAATAATTTTGATTAAATATTAAACAGCAGAGCTTCCTCTTTTAAGACTGGAGAGGAACTGGTTTATAGTTTGCGGCAAAAGATGCCTGCAGAGTTGGCATCTGAGGCTGCTGCAAGAAAGTGGATGTTGTCAGGAGCAGAAAGGCAAGAAATAGCTCCTTCTTTTGAAGATACCAGGGCCTAATTTTGTCCAGCCAGGCTGTTTTTATCAGATAGGAATTCTCCACTTCCCTCTCTCTGCTAGTGGGAGTATTTTACTGTAATCTCTGCCTCTGAACCTGTGCTCTTAGCTTGTATCCTTCTTGCTGTCAAGGTCCTCTAAAAGGTACAGGTGCAGCAGCAATACTTTGAAGGCACTTCTAAAATCTAGTGGGGATTTGGGACAGCAGGGAGGAATCGGTGCATGGAGACCACATTCAGGAACTGAATTCTCCTTTTGCTTTTGTGGTCTCCTGGGCTTTGGCTTTTGGCTTTCACAAAGCTGATGCAGGACCCCCTTGTTCTTTTCTCAAACGCAATTTCCGCTTTCTGGCAGCATGTTAGATGGGTCCAGGAGATAATTAACAAGCCCAGCCATACAGAGAGCTTAAAACATCTGCCAGGTTTTAATTACATTTGTGCTGTTATGGAGATGTGGTATGGGAGATGGAAAGGACCTGCAATACTGAAGCCGGATGTCACATCAAGTGTTTCTCCCCACCACCAAACAACAAACCAGCAGGTCAGAAATGAACTAACTGTAGTTACATCCCCATCTACTCTCAGTGGGACCTGAAACATCCAGCAAGTACAAGCCTGAGCCATCCATGATAAAGCAGAAAGGATAAGATACATTTCTTCAAGTGCTCCTCCTTTGACAAACAGGTCAGAAGTGGAGTTCATACAGAAACATCGAAGGAGAACACTTATTGCAGCTCAGTGGACTCAATGCAACAGCAGCTGAAACGAGTAGGAGAGATGCAGCCTGGGCTGTGTCTGGTTTCTCTGCTTGACTAAACTGTCAAAGGTGATGCTGGGAGGCAGTTTGCCCTCTATATCCATGCCTGCGGGTGCTTGACAGTGACTGTCTCCCTTGTACAATGGTTAGCAGTGTCCCAGCTGTGTAGTCCCCCAAATACACTATTTCTGCTGCCCATGTGATACTCGGACAGGTTGGCCACACTGAAAGCAAGGGGTTCCACTCTCCTTCCCTGCAAAATCCTATCTCACATCCGCAGTTTCCAGTCAACAGCCGGCACCCCACTTGCAGCTGACCCTGCCTGCATTGGCTGCCTTATCAAACAGGGAAGCTGAGCTCTTGGGGGATTTACTCTGGGGATTTTAAAATTAAAACCTCAAAAGCTGGAGGATAAGGTTTCCGGTGAAGGGGTGTCAACAGCATCCTGGCTTGTATCAGAAATAGTGTGGCCAGCAGGATAAGGGGAGTGATTGTCTCCCTGTACTCGGCACTGGTGAAACCACACCTCAAACACAGTGTTCAGTGTTGGGCCCCGCACTGCAAGAAAGCCATTGAGGTGCTGGAGCATGTCCAGAGATGGGCACCAAACCTGGTGAAGGATCTGGAGAACAAGTCTTATGAGGAGCAGCTGAGGGAACTGGGGTTGTTCAGCCTGGAGAAAAGGAGACTCAGGGGAGATGTTATTGCTCTCTACAGCTGCCTGAAAGGTGTTGGTCTCTTCTCCAAAGTAACAAGCGACACAACAAGAAGAAATGGCCCCAAGTTGTGCCAGGGGAGGCTTAGATTGAATATTACGAAAAATTTCTTCATGGCAAGGGTTCTTAAGGACTGGAACAGGCTGCCCAGGGAAGTGGTTGAGTGGTCATCCCTGGAGGTATTTAAAAAGACATGTAGATGTGGCGCTTAGGGACATGGTTTAGTGGTGGCCTTGTCAGTCCTGGGTTAATGGTTGGACTTGATGATCTCAAAGGTCTTTTCCAACTTAAATGATTCTGTGACTTTACTGCACAATTTTCAGTCTGTTATATCCTAATGGGAATTCAGTTTTAGCACCATTTTACAGCTGTATAGATCACTCACACATAATGAGCAGAATACATCCTAGAGTGTTGCATAACTCCAGCTTTGCTTTCTCATTAAATTGACATTTATAGTGTAAAGCGTAATGGATTAAGAAATGTTCGTCTACACAGACGTAGGCTTTTTAAGTTATCAACACCACTTCTGTGGAATTTTGACAGGTGCAGAATTTCTGGATATTATTAATTCTTGTCTTCAGAAGTTTTGAGGCCTCCTGCCATGCTTAATTAAGGAAAATTACATGTGCTAGTGTAAGTGCCTCCGTGTGCCTCCAGAACAGGGACAAACCCAGAGAGTGTATTACTTTTTGAGGGCAAGACACACTGGACTGCAATTCAGAGTGGAGAGGGAAAAGGGTATCAGGTAAAGACAGCCTTTGTCTGGAGAGCTGGATTGCAGCCTAGTACTGCAGTCAAGAAGCTGTGGATTACAACTGACCTGTCTTAGCAAAGTCATGTCAGGGAACCTTACATATCTTCCACTTGCATCATCCCCAGAGCTGGCTACTTCAGTGTAACTACTTCCTTCCTCAAGCACAAAGCATCAAACCTGAATCCACAAAACACCAAGGCAGTAAACTCAGGGTGATCTTTACAATCAGGGTGTTCCTGGCACAGAAGAAAACTCAGATTTCTCAGAGTGGCTGGTTCTGGAAGAGCAAAGGCAGGTGTGTGTGGAATTAATAACTCCCGAACTGCATGCATCTGGGCTTTCCTTTTCACAAGTCTCACCATAGTTTTACTTTGCTCATCTGAGTGAATTTCATCTTGGCTAATTCAAAACTGGGTGGAGGACAGAGTATAACTTCTGGGCTCACTGCTCCATTTCTCAGTTATTGATTGATATGCGTTGCTCGGATGTTGTGGTATTAGATGCGCTTTTAAAATGCAATGAAAGCACTTGTGTCTAGAAGATTGCAAGGAAAAAGCTCTGAAGGGCTTTGGATCTTTTTTTCTTTTTTTAAAAACATCACTCAGGGCTGCAGATGACAGCTCTGGCAGATTAGATCTTGCCTTCACATGGCATGAGGTGAATATTAACGACAGCTTCATGTCACCCTTATGCAACACGGTAAATAGGCACCATCATTCCTGCTTTAGAGACAGGAAGCCAAGTTAGAGAATACCAGTCAGTTAACTGAAGACACATGACAATAATCATATGGGTGTACAGAAACTGCGCCTCACAATGCTTTCAAGAAGCTGCTGCTCACAGAGATGTCAGCTGGACAGACATGAGATGGTCAATAAGTTGTAGAGAGAGGCAGGAACTGTCCCCTCGTCTTATAGTGCAGGGGAGTCCCAAACACTGCCAATGATCAGGGTTCCCAGCAGCATAAAGAGGAAGGTACATCTGCAAAGACTGTTGGAGGTGGTAGAAAGACTCATCCCGCAGCTTGACCCTGCCCTGTCACAGATAAGAAGTCCAAGACTGGCAGGCAGGAGAAGCAGGACACTTTGATAGACAGACAGTAAGTGAAATAATGGAGGTTGGGTGGCAGATGGTAGTTAAAAGGAATCAGCAGAGACATTTTTGCCTTCATGACTCTTACATAGTTGAAGGTCTGACAAGGACATAGGCTGATACATGACATTTACAGTGAGGAGGTAGCATTATTCCCTGCTTTGCTAGGACAGACCTAAATAATGAGGGGAAACAACCAGAGATCACGGATCAAGTGGCATCAGGAGGAAGGCCAACGGTTCACAGCTCACTTGAACACACCTTCAAGGACAGAGTAAAGATGACAGCAGAGCCAGGAGGAGAGGCACTCGGCTGCATCAGCGCCTACCGATATCCATGCCCCACCCCAGCTGCAGAGGGAAGGTGGTAGGAGAAAGGCTATCTTTGCACTCCCTTCTCTCCACAGTGAGAGATCTCCCCACAGTTGATCAAAAGAACTGGGGCTCAAGGATGGAGATGTGACTGAGGGACTCCTCATGGGAGTGGCCTGTTTGTGCACTGCCTCCGTCTTCAGAGGTGCTGGGCCCAGCCTCAGAACACCTTGGGCTGGGTTAGTCTCGTCAGTGCTTATGAGGCTTCTCTTTCCTTTTTCCTGTCTCACTAGAGGCAGCTAAAGCCAGCCCTCCGTGGCAGCACGCTGTGCCACAGGGAAGCAAAGCAAGCACATTACGCTAAGCAGGTGATTAAAAAGCCCAGAGTCAATCCCCTAAATCACTGCTTAAAGCAGAGAAGCCATCCAGACATGCCTGTCACTAGGTTCTGTGCAAGGAAGAGCAGCCAATAGATACCTGACTCTTAGCTAATTAGCCACTACTGGCAGTGCCTGTTAATGGAGGAGATGCACAGTGACAGGAGTCTCTGGCATCAGGAATATTTTACATTTGGAGGCAAATTAAATATAACAATAAAAGGAGGAGGGGTAGAAAGCATGTAATTCCCCAGAGAGACAGGCAAAAAGTAGTGGTCATCCCTCATTATTGAAACCCTACCCGACTCATACTGTCTCCTCCCAGCCTCGATAGCAAGGAGACAAGGAAATGAGACTCCAGGAACCCGAACATTCTTGGGCTGAACAAGCTCCTCCAAACCCCATAAAGCTAACATGAGGCCAAGCACCACTGTGGCTACTGCAAGTCCCACCACAGCAAAAGTCAGGAGCCATTACACCCTTTCTCTGCAGCCACCAAAGAATTTAGCTGGCGAGCAAGAAATTGAATGGATTCAGTGCTAATAAAATAAATGTGCTGAGTCCTCAGCTTCATGGACTCAAAAAGAAGGACTTGGAAGAGGACCTAAGGGTTAGGTCCCTTGGGACAGCTCCTGGAGACAAACTAGCAATTAATTTCAGGTCTCCTAACTGTTTCATCTCATGACAGCTCTGAATTTGCTTATGTTAGCTGAGTTCCCAGGAGGCAGGAACAGTGACTGAGCCTTACATGGGGAGAAGATTATTTTTATCCCAGAAAAAAAGCCAAGGGAGGCACAAGATGCGTTCATCCCTTTCTCAGTCCACATTTCTGACTGACAGCTTTCTTCTGACGTCTGCAGGTCCCTCAGACCCCTGTGATGCCTGAACTGATCCTGGGTGGATCACATGGCCAGGCTCATGGTGCAGCCTTGGGACCGTTGGCTAATGCCTGCTGAAGAGTAGAGTTGGCACCTAGGGAAGGGATAACTGGCAGTGAGTGTGGAAGGAAGGCTGCCTGCATGTCTGTGGGAGAAAGGCCAGACCCCAAGGAGGGAGTTGGGAACTATGCAAGGAAAAATTTGTTTCACATGAGAGAAACAAGGAGATGTACCTAGAAGAGGTCTCATCCCTCAGCAGATCTGAACAAGGGTTGCAAGCAGGGTGCTGATCCCTTATAAACAGGAGGGAGGGTGGGTACTGTTCCTCACTAGATGCTGCATCTAGCTCCAGGCCGGCAAGTAGGGGGCTGGTTGCTGATTGCCCTTGCTTCTTGCTCAAAGTTTCACAGAATTTCACTTGCAGCCATTTCTCCAGTATATGAAGGAGTGGGGGGGTTGTTTCCTCTCTAAGCTTGCTGCAGATAATACAAATACAGTCTGCTTCCCTGCATCCAGGGTTCAGATCCTCATTAGATGCAAATCCTCACAATTATAAATCTGCACACAGCACCAGTTGCAGTAGCATTAGATTAATCCAGCCTCCGGTGCTTTGCAGTCTTCTGCCCACAAGTCCCATGGGCATCAAGAGCCATGTCGCTAAGTAGCTATTTTGTCTCACACAAAGAAAACAAAAAAAGCTTCTGCATCTGAAGCAATCTTTAAGCCTATTTTACTTGCAGAAATTAGGGGATAATAGATGACCCATTTCCCTGGAAATAAACCTGGCATTTTCTCAGCTGCTGCACAAGTGTCTGAGAGCCTGCTGTCCTGTGCATTGTGCCCCCCCGCCCCCCCCTGCCAAGAGAAATAGAGCTTAGCAGAGCTCCAGAAAAATACCAAGTGTCAGATAATTCAAAGTAAAGCATCTACCCACATCTCTGTGTCCTTTTCCTGACAGCAGATATATTTACCTCTAAAGCAATAGAGGAGGAGTAGGCAGCTGTTCTGTGCCCTGCCCTAGAGATGGTATTTAGCTGCACCTCTTGGAGCTGCACAGAAGCACCAAGGAGGCAAGGAGAAGAGCTGCCAGGGTTCACAGCATGCGTGGGGCATCAGATCTCATGCTTCAGCACTTACCAGAGAGCTGGGGGGCTGGCTGCAGCATGAGGTGCTACGTCCGCCAGGGCGAGGCTTCTACAGACACATCCCTACAAAAGGCATTTTTATAGGCAAGAGAACAACTTAAACACAGGAGGAGCCCACAGTTCCAAGACAGGAAGCCTAGAGTCACCCTGGCAGGTATAGCAATGAGGGCAAAAGGAAGCAGCAAAAACACAGGAAAGGAAAGAAAAACAAGCCAGCAAAGGAGGGAGGGAGGGCTCTGGCACAGGACAGGAGGCAGGAGGTTTTAAGCACATTCAGCCAGGAGCAGTCCAGTCTGGAGAATCAATTATGGGAAGATAATTTGTCTGCCTGATTAAAGCCTCCTTGGGGTATTGGCTTGTTGCTGGGGAGAGCAGCAGAAGATACCTGCTCTGGTCAGAGCCGATCCATGACTTATTACTGCAGTCCCTGCATAACAGTCAACAGGAGGGGAGGCTTAACGGGCAGACAAGCACACTGCTTTCGTCCTTCTGACATTTCCCCTCACTTATCACTGTTTGCGCTCAGAGCCAAGTCACTCAAAAGGGGACCCGAAGAGCCACTCAGACTCGTCCCCTGTTAAGAAAGCTGCTATTGCACACCCAGCAGTAAAAACGGCACCTGAATGCTGAGGCCCGGCAGAGGGAGCGGTGCCGGCTCAGACGTGCCCTCCAGTGGTCCCCACTCCAGCCTGGTTCCCATTCCCATACCAAACTGGGAGCACCAAGGCTTGTTCCTTGTAGCTTTACAACAGGGAAGTCAGAGGAGGCTTTGCACAGACTCAAACAAGGCTTGGGGCAGGGGGTGTCCCTACATTTAGGTCTCCTTTCTGTGCTCCCCCTCCTCAGGATGCACCATGGGCTGACAACACTGGGAAAGAGAATTACCAGGAGCCACAGGCAGCATTTGCAAAGAACAGGCACTGAAGTGATTACAAGCTTGCTTCTATGCTTGTTTATCCTGTATCCCCCCACACCCCCAACAAAGTCTTGCTCTAAACTAACAACACACCAGAGAAGGCTTCTGCATCATCTCTTATGCCAGCCCCTATGGAATATAGGGGACTATTTCCCCTATGCAGTCAGGTTTACACTCAAGATTCATTTCTCCCTGCTTAATCTGACCAATATGAATGCACACCTCCACTGTGCGTTTGATGCTTGATTTTGCTAGAACAACGAGTACCCTGTACCAAACACCCAGATAAAACATCCAGCACAGCTAAAGTGATAACATTGTGCCAGGGGAGACATCAGACTCTTCCAGATTTGAGGCCAGTCCCTGATAGATTTTATACAAGTTGCATCCTCTTTTGTGGTAAATTTTCTACACCACTGCCAGTGGGTGACAAACTATAACAAAAAAGTGCACACATTGTTTTTCCAGGAGAGCTGAAGAAATACAGCTTCCACGCAGCCTGGGCTGATACCAAGCACCCCTTGTATTAGCAGGAAAAGGGAGAGTAACCCTCTGCCATCCAGACTGCAGCATGCACAGTTCACAACAACTACTGCTGTTGCAGCAGCTATGAGAACTGCACTGCTGCTACAAGCAATGTGGTTGATTAATTCTTCACAATCCTGTCTCTGGGGCCCTGATATTGGAGAGATATCAAGTACCATCTTGAAGTGAAGGCCCTTTGGAGAACTCACTTGTATGCTTTCAGACCAATTATAATCCACCAGTACATTAGTCTCTGCTGCTTGACAGCACAAACACTGCTTCCCTTGCCCCTCCTGTGATCCTGCGGAGTAGTCTGGGTCATGTAAAGTGTAAACATTTAGTAAGTAATACAGAAGGCTCTTCTAAACCTTTAGGTCTGAGAATAAGTTATTCTGTACTGTTATTACCTCTCTATCATAAGAGCTCATTAGCTCAAAGGTATGCTTGCAGATACAGCTTCAGCCTTCCACAGTGAATTCCCATTGGAAGCACAAGGACACACAGAAGCAGCCTGAACAAAGTGCTGCTAAACCCAGAGCAGGGATTTATGGGCTTGAGAATTGACAGGACAGGCCACAAGGTCTTTCCACTTCACATTCCTGCAAGGAATCACAGCTACAAGTTTGCCAGTGTTGAGTGTGTTCATGACGCACGTTTATTCACTTATGTTATCTCATAGGGGATTATTATTAACTGAAATTTCCAGGATGCCATGAACTGCGTATGTAAAGCAAAGCTATGGAAGCAGCGTCACATCCTCCCCACAGCTACAGAAGGGCCTGGCAACACTAAGGCTCGTAGGGACATTCTCACCTGCCATGGGAGCTCCTGCGGTGCTGCAGCCTCCTCCGAGGAAATTGCATGTCCCCATGTACCCATTGCTTTCAGGGACTGGCTGTGCCACAGGTGTGCAGGACACTACAGAGAGCCAGATAGGAAGAGTGGGGACCTTCAAATTGGTGGTTAATTCTTAACCCACCCTGCTCCTCCCAAGCTCAACAAGGCACTTATAGACCCACTGAGCACATGATTAATGACACTAGTGGGGGTCCTGCTAGGGCTCCCATATCCGTAAAGCTAGATGTGTCTGAAAGGACAGCAAGGCTGATAATTTACACTAAAAGATTAGGTTCTCCTGTGTTACACCAACACACATTTCTACTCAATCTTGCAACATATTCCCAACAGCTCCTTTAGCCCCACAGCTCCCACTGCTCACAGCACTCTCACAAACCCACAGTCCATCATAAAACTCCACACCCCGCTCCGTTTGCATACCCAACAACCCCATAGCACAGCTTTGCCTGCTGTACAGGTTGCCTACCTCATCCTCACTCCACTTGCCAGGCAGACAGCAAAGAAAAATGGCTGAAACCATCTCTCTAGATTTCTTTTAGCACCCTTAAGCCCTCCCTGCCTCCTCACAGCTGCAACAGATCCCAGATGATCTGCTGACCATAGAGACCACACAGGCGGTCACTGATGCTGCTTACTGACTAAGTGCTGCTTGGGAAGGCTTTTAAAGAGACATGCAGTAAATCCATTCATGGAGTGCAGTTTGCCTATAGATTGTTTTCCTGATAAAATACCCACTTCTCAGCCTTTTGACACTGCTCTCCTCTGCAGCACAGTCTGTTTGCAGCAGACCTTGTCATTCACCTGGAGAGGTGGCACACACACAGAGCACAAACCAGTGCACTTGGAAAATTTGCTTGCCTTGGTTATTTTTGCTTTCTATACATGAGCCTCTGTACATGCATGTACAGACAAACCCTTTGAAATGCGCTAGTGGAAGACACTTTAGCATCCTATGTTTAGCCAGTTCTGGCAAAGTTTATGTGTAAGTGCTGAGAATATACAGGAAAACCCCAGGACACAGTCTACTGTGGGGCATGGTGCAAACCTTGTGCTTGTTTCCCCAGTGAGCTCCATTAACCCTTTGCTTAACATTCTAGCCCATGTTCTTAATGATTTTCGCCCCTGTCCCAAGTGCTTTGTCACTTGGGTGAGACATGGATGACGTCCCCATAATGATATCTCTCTCTCCCCACCTTTACATCATTAGCCTGAAGACCAGTCTGCAGAAGAAGGTGAGCCAGGACTCCATGGATTTGTCAGGGATCCCCCTGACCATGCGGGATGTCCACCGCATGGCCTACTACCTGCAGAACAACGGGGACCACCTCACCTCTGTGGACCTGAGCTTCACCGAGCTGAATGATGACATGGTGCGCCTGCTGCTGCCCTTCCTCTGGGCACTACCCAAGCTCACTCACCTTTCCCTCAATGGCAACCGACTGACACGGGCAACCATGAAGGAGCTGACTGACACCATGAAGGACATGAACAAGTTTCCTTGCCTGGCCTGGGTTGACCTCGGCAACAATGTGGATGTCTCCTCCATGCCACAGCCACTGCTTGTGGGCCTGCGCAAGCGCCTCAGCCAGCAGACCACACTGCCTACCATCTATGAGGCACTTGACTGCGACTCAGAGATCTCCAGTGGGCACGAGGGCAGCCAGCCAGAGGATGAAGCAGCAGGAAGCACCCCACCACGTGCTTTTTCTCAGCAGGGCTGCAAGAGGTGACTGGACAACAGGCCAGCACTGGCACACTGAAGCCACCCCAAGGAGAAATCTTGAATACAAACATCAAGCAGAGGGCCAGCTTTACCGGCTTCCTTTGGCTCTTTTCTCTCACCTTCCCTGACATCTCCCCGCAACTTGCTGTGAGACAAAAGCCTGTCATCCCCCCACAACATGCTCCATTCCCTCCCCTCACTGCCAAACCCATCGCCCACGTTCCATAGAGGAACCAGTGACTTACAGTGAACCTGGTGCCCAGGCAGGGTCTCACTGGAAGACGGGAAAAGACCTGTCGGAGTCAAGAATATCCTCCAGCAGCCATTGGGTTGAGGGAAAGGGATGGGGGGGAACCTAAAACAGAAACAGGCTTGTAGTTTACTTCCTTTCTTCCTTTTCCTATGCACCTTGGAAACCTTGGGACCTGCAGCCTTGAGTGTGAAAGGAGGCACCCCAAGAGCCTAGCTGCTGTGGAGCTTAGCTGAAGGGCTCAGAGGCCAGAGCTGGAGCCCGGCAGTGTGTCTCCCTCTTGTGTCTGGCTCCTTTTGTTTTGTTTTTTTCCTATTGTGTGTTTTGTATTAACGTCTGAACAAAGGGACTTGGTCAGAGACCATTGGATCGCATAGGCTGGGGCGGACACATGGCTTGGAACTGCAGCATCAGGATATTTGCTGTGTGACCGGGGTGAGAGGGAGGGGAAGGAGGTATGTGTTGGTGGGAGCATGGGGGATGGGATGAGTTGGGATGGGATGGGAGAAGGGGGGAGGAGAGGGAGGGGGAACAGTCTTGTGGATTAGCAGGATTGGTTTCAAAAACTGTGCTTTTGTACTAAAATTACAAGTTCCAAGTGAAATCGAAGAAAAGCAGACAGCTAAGTGCATAACTGTGGCACTAGAGGAGCAAGCAGTGAACGTGTCAGAGGTGGGCACTTCCCAAATGAAAGCGCAAAGCTTTGGCTCCTCATGGCATATTGCACACCTCGTCATACAGACATGATGTGAGCAGCTGCATCACCATTTCCAACGCTGTCCAAAAACCAAACCACTGGTGCAATATTTCTAGTGTTTTCCACATTGCTCATGCTCTATGTAAACATAATAAACAGTTCTCTTGGACATGAGCATGAAGCACTACAGAGTCTGAGTACCTGGATTGTTCACAAGTCGAGCCAGCAGCCCAGACACTGCAAGAATATGGGCCAGGAGTCCTCATGCAGTGTCCGAGCAGTGTGGGAGAAGATCAGCAGGTACCATACACATTGGTGAGAGTGGTTCCTTTGTCTAAGGAAAGTGAGACATGGCTGTTCCTTTGTGGTAGGCTGCCACCCTTTGTGTTGCAAGGTGCTGATACAAATAAACTGATCAGACTTTAGCTGATAAGTACTCTCAATTATCTGTCCCCACAGGAATTTTGAGAGCAGAGATTTTTTGACAGAGTTAAACAAGTCAGACATATTAAAAAAAAACATATAAATCCTGGTCCCCCTAAATTGATAGTGGTAACTTTACCTTCCTCTGCTGATTCTCTCTGGGAGTCTCAACACATATAAGCAACTCACATATACTAAGCCACACAAATCCACATTAAATAGATTTTCGTGCTTCTTGCTGATTTTACAAGACATTGCAAGGAGCAAATGGATGATATTTTTAAAGTGATTTATCCCCTTCGGACCAAGAGTGTAAGGGCACTGGAAGGTATTGGTGTCCGTGATCAACTGCCAAAAGCTGCAAATAAATCCAGTCCCCTGAGGAAGTAAGCTGGGTCTAGAGATACTGTGCTGAGTATTACAGCCTGACACTGTAAATGCTGGACCCAGCCCTGTTTGCACGCTGGAGCAGGACCTCATAACTCATGTTGTTTAACTTGTAAATGTAGTGTTGTAAAGTCCTGTCCTGCTGACCAAAAGAGCAAAGGAACAAATATAGCTAGGGCCAGGTGCTAGCTGCCCTATCCCAGCGGAGGTGGAAAAGGCCCCAAGACAGCCAGAATATGATGTCTGACCAGGAGGATGGGGAACAGGGCATGCAAATGTAGCCAAGATGCCAACACAACCCAAGGTGGTAAGGGAGCATGTGCTCCCCTGCACAGTTGTGACCCAAACCCACTTTTTAGCCCTTTGTCATGGTTTAACCCCAGCCCACAACCAAGCACCATGCAGCTGCTTGCTCACTCCCTCCACAGTGGGATGGGGGAGAGAATCGGAAAAGTGAGAAAACTCATGGGTTGAGATAGTTTAATAGGTAAAGCAAAAGCTTTGCACACAGCTACTAAAAACATCAGTGTTATCAACATTGTTCTCACAATCCAAAACACAGCACTGCACCAGCTATTAAGAAGAAAATTATCCCAGCTGAAACCCGGATACATGCTGGTGAATCTGGAGAAGCGGAGTAATTTCTATAGCAAAGAATGTATTTGAGGAACATGAGGTTGTTTGCAAAAGGCAAACCAGAGCTGCTCAAGCAGCCATCCCTATTACTGAGGTAACGGCCATACTGCTTCAAGAGGTCACCGCCTACCTCTCTTCTCACTACCCATTTTCCCTTCTCAGTGTGGTATCTTGTAAGAATCATAGAATCATTTATGTTGGAAAACACCTTTGAGATCAAGTCCAACCATTAACCCAGCATTGCCAAGTCTACCACTACACCATGTCCCGAAGCACCATATCTAAACGTCTTTTTAAATACCTCCAGGGATGACGACTCAACTACTTCCCTGGGCAGCCTGTTCCAGTCCTTAAGAACCCTCGCCATGAAGAAATTTTTCGTAATATTCAATCTAAGCCTCCCCTGGCACAACTTGGGGCCATTTCTTCTTGTTGTGTCGCTTGTTACTTTGGAGAAGAGACCAACACCTTTCAGGCAGCTGTAGAGAGCAATAACATCTCCCCTGAGTCTCCTTTTCTCCAGGCTGAACAACCCCAGTTCCCTCAGCTGCTCCTCATAAGACTTGTTCTCCAGATCCTTCACCAGGTTTGGTGCCCATCTCTGGACACACTCCAGGACCTCTATGTGCCTCTTGCAGTGAGGGGCCCAAAACTGAACCCAGGACTCGAAGTCAGGCCTTGCCAGTGCCAAATACAGGGGAACAATCACTCCCCTTGTCCTGCTGGCCTCATTGTTTCCGATACAAGCCAGGATGCTGCTGCCTCATGTTTAGCAGGCTGTTGACCACCATCCCTGGGTCCTTTCTCACCCAGCAGCTTTCCAGCACCCTTCCCCAAGCCCATAGCATTGTGTGGGGTTGTTGTGACCCAAGTGCAGGGCCCGGCACTGAGCCTTGTTGAACCTCATACAACTGGCCTTGGCCCATCCGTCCAGATCCTTCTGCAGAGCCTTCCTGCCCTCCAGCAGATCAACACTCCTGCCCAGCTTGGTGTCATCTGCAAACTTACTGAGGGTGCACTTGACTCCCTCATTCAGATCATTGATGAAGATTTTAAAATGGACTGGCCCCAATACTGGGACCTGGGGAACATGACTTGTGACCGGCCACTAACTGGATTTAACAGCATCCACCAGCACTCTTTGGGCTCTGCCCTTGGTCTCCTCCCCTGCTGTGGAAGAGATGGTATTAATTTGTTCTTTTTCTTCTTTTCCTTCCAAAATACCTTTCAGCAAAAATGAGAAGCATTTCAGACATCAGCAAGATCTGCTTAAACTCTTACAGTCTGAGCAGAGCAGCACTCTGTGCCAAGAAAAAAACTGGGGCATGAAGCATTTAAATGAAGGCCTGGAGCCACCTGGTGAGTCAGTAACATATCTAGAAAGAGGGAGCAGAGGTGCTGAGCATTCATTCAGTCCGTAGCTCTGAGCACTGTCCCTGTAAAGCTCTGCATCAAGGCTTCTTCACAGCTTTTCCATAACAGTGGCATGCCTGTGAAATGAGGCAAGACCCCCAGCACGCAGCGCACCACTGATGCAGCTCTCCCCTGCAGAGGCCCATCCCCAGGGAAGATCTGTGCAGCCTGTTTCCAGCCCTGCTGAAAGTCCTGGTTTTGGTCTGAGCTGTACTGATCAGCAGAATGGAGATGAGACATTCAGCCCCTTGCAAGGGAATTCTGTGCCGATCGCTGGCCATGCGTGGCTCCCAGTTGGCAACTCCAGGAGCTGGAGATGAAGCATGGCTTGAAACAGACTGGTTCAGATGAGCAGCTGTGGGACCTGTGTTTATTCCTCCATATGCACTTGGTTGCTTTGCCACAAAAACCTCCCCATAGAGAACTGGATGTGAATAAATACATGCAAATGCAAGTTATGAGGTCCTGGCCTAGGAAAATGCCACTGCTTCTTGGATGAACTCCGATGGGCTGCAGCTTAGCTGTGGAGAAACTATCACAGCACACCCAAGCTGTTCCCTGCCAGCCCCTGACTGGACTGGCAGGTGAGGGCTTCTATGAGAGCACAGTGTTGTGCATCCAGCTCCAGACCCCAGTGCCCCCCCTACAGATGAGATGCATGCTCACGGAACAGGCCTGGTGGCCCCAAATCCAAAGGAAGCCATTTTCATAAAAGCTGAGTTCACAAACCAGAGACGATGACACAACCCAAACGAGCCTTTCCTTGCACTGAATGAGAAAGCTCAGAGCTCTCAAAGGGGATTAAATGGATGAGCTGCTAATTCAGGTCTCACAGATACCCAGAGGGACCAGCTTAGTTAAGCTTCTAAATGAGGGGATGCCTGCCCTGCAGTTAGCCTCTGTCTCCTGCTAGTGAACACAGCAGTAGAAACAGATCCCTGTCATACTGAATACTCTCCTCAGTTACCGTACCTGTTGGCACAGGCCTGTACCCTCAGCTACTTGAAGCAGCACACACCTCAGTATCAAGACTCATACACCAGGCTATCTCCATTATTTGCAGTTTCCCAGGCTCTCTCTCCGTGCTGCAGGGTGCAGATGGTCAGCCTGTGATGGGACCTATGTCGTGTGGCAGGGAGGAAGCTGTGGCTGCACAGGGTAGTATCACAGCCCCTTCCCCACCGCTGACCTCCCACCAGGTGATCAGTCTCACAATAGATCTTGAAGTGAGCTATTCAGGCACAACCTTCAAAATAGTCCTCTGGAAGGAGAGAGAGGTCATTGGGCGCAAAGCCATGCCACACCTCCCCACCATCTTATTTTTCCCAGGCTTTACAAAATACCCCTAGAAAACCCTCCTCCTCTTCCTGGGGTTGCTTGGTCCCTTTTGAGATCTACAAGCACACAGCGGCAGGGCATGAGACAGTGAACTCCCATCTCCACCAATCTGTGCTGACAGCAACCTCCTACTCAGCACCCCACATAGCAGGCAATTTCCTACCTGGCACAGCACACCTCTTGCATGCTCCCAGGGCCTCCTGTAGCATCTCACTTGAAAATGCTGGTGAGCACTGTCAGCTGGGGCTCTGTGTGGGGTCAGACTAGCAGCAGAACCCTAGCAGAGCCAGCCTGCAAAGCCCAGACACAGGGAGGTGCACATATGTGGCGATGCTGAGCAGCACTGCAGGTAATGAGGGAAGAAGGAACAGTCCTGATCTTTTCAGTTACTCAAACAGAAATGCACTTGTTCCCTCCCTACCTCAGTGGACAACACCTTCCTCATTCCTCCGTCCTGTATTTTACCCCAGCCTCTGACTACAAAACCCAGGGTAACCATCTTAGCATGCTCCAGGTAGCATATGCATAGCACCGAGGCTGCCACGAGCCTCCCTCATTTCTGTGACTGTCTAAATAACTGGTAATCATTTTGTTGAGGTAAGGATGCTAAAAGCAGCTGGAAGCAGAGGTTTGTCTGATCTATTTTTATCTCACAGGCTTCAAAACCTGTCAAGGTCCTTCACTTCTGCACTGCCAAGGCTCTTTTTTCAACTTATTCCTCATCACAAGCACATGAAAGGAGTTTGCACTGTTTGGGGCAGGCTGACAGGCTCATTAGTGGACAGCTGCCTACAAACATGCCAAAATATAAATTGTTTCATCTTAGGAAAGCAAACAAGAGGATTAAACATCTGCCTTTAGACATCACCCCGTCGACCACCACACCACATTTGTTTCACAGGTCAGAAGAGGCAACGGTGTGTCTCAATACAAACTCCTATCACTACTCTATCTCAACACTAACAGCCTTCGGGGGCAGCTGGCAGAAAGCCCGGCCACCCCAGCTCTGAGCAGTTGGGGATGGTTATCAACTGACAAGAGAATCTGTTTTGCAGTTTACTGGCATTAAACAAGTGCTCTTGAAATAGATGCAATAGCTGGTTTAAGGCTGCCAAGAGGCAGTTCACAAAACAAAATAGACCGGAACATTCTTAGCTGAGGCCAGCGCTCCAGGAAGCCATAACTGCATCTTGATCTACTTTGAGACACTAAGTACTCAATTATGAATCTCTTCTGTTCCTCTCTGACTTGATAGTATTCCGGTTCAGTGATGCTGATTCAAAACCAGAATAGCCACAAAACACAATAACCACACAGTAACTCTTCCCCCCAGGAGAAGAGTGAAGAGGAAAGTCAGCTTTTCTCCCACATGCACTGACTCCTCTTCCCAAAGCCCGCACTCCCCCTGCTGCATCCAAACTGGCCTCAAAAGCAAGTGAACCACAAAACATTGATGTTTCTCTCTACAGCATCAGGTTTATTCGGCCTGCATGCAGGGCATGCCATGAGGCTGGAGGCTGGATACTTTGCTGCTTACTGATCAGCCAGTTCCTCCACTTCCTGGATTGGAGGATTATGCCTCTCAGTCCATTCTTGAGGCAAGCTGCCCTAGGTTGGACACAATGATGAGAAGCATTTAGAAAGCTATGGAGTAACTACAGGGGCCTTATTCAACCTGCGTAATTGCCCTGAAACACATGGGGTCTCATCTGGAAAGCTATCGAATAACTACGCAGGCCTTATCCAACCTGTGTAATTCCCCTGAAACACAGGGGGTCTCATCAAGCACAAACATGGCACAGAAAACTGGAAAAACGTGCTTTCCCAGGCTAGCAGCAGCTGCTTTGGGTCTCCGTGTCAGACTTCTGCATGGAGCTTTGTTCAAACTGCTCATTTTACCAACAGGTTTTTGGGATTTTATTTTTTCAGGAAGCACAACTGAAAGAGCACAAAATGGAAGACACCAAAGGCACTGCTTTGACATGCAACCAGATATGCAGAGGCAACAGCCCGGAGGGTTTCCAACTGTAAGGTCCCCTCACCCCAGTCTCAGCCCTGGGCTGGCCCGTCCCTCATCTCCAGTATGAATATGAGTATTTTAGAGAGGGCTGCCCTGTGCCTGTGCAAATCCTGTCACTGGCAGCCCCTGAACCTCCTGCCTCCCCACCGCTAACAGCACGGGGACAACGGGAGCGATCGGCCATTTTGTCACCTTCTGAACTGAAAGGTCAGCAGTGAAAAACGCAGCTCGGTTTTTGCATTGCTAATCCCTGGGCTATTTATGTCCTTTAACAATATTATCAGCTCACAGAGTTGCCACCAAATCAGCAGAGCTCACCGCCTTTCCAGACTTTGGCGGTTTTCAGACGACGGTAATAGGGACTCCCCTGTGGTAACACGCAGAAAGACCCTGTTTCGAGTAGGAGGAAGGCTCCGGCCTGCCGCTCCTGCTGGCCCTCAACAAGCAGAAATTAAGCCGAGGCAGAAAAACACAATCCCTAACCACTAACCTCTGCTGCCCCACATGAGGGCAGCCATTTTGCCATCCTGGGCAGGAGCTTTGGAGCTGGGTGGTTACTCGTCTCCTCCGCGCAGGGACAGAAGGGCACAGCCCCCAGAGGGCCGCTGAGGTGCGCCCGGCCCGCGGGTTCTGTGAGGAGAGGTGGGGGCTGTCCCTGCTGCCCGCAGCCGGTGCCTGCCGGTCCCGCCGCCTGGCACCGCGCAGCCCCGCACCAAAGCTGGTGGGGCCCCTCTGGAAAAATGTATTTAAGAGAGGGAAGCGAGGAAAAAAATGCGAGAAACATCTCTGCAACCCCAAGGCCGGAGGAGGAGGATGCGCGGCGGGTACACAGTGTCCCGCATCCGTGAGGTGACCAGGGTGGGGCAGGGACGGGCCCTGCGGCACCCGTGGCCCAAGATGGCGCCGCCGGGAGCAGCCTGAGGGGGAAGGCGCGGCACAGCGCTGCACGGCCCGGCCGTGGCCCCGGCCCCCACCCCTGCCCCTCCTGCGAGGGGGGCTGAGGAGTCAGGGTTGGAGGAGTGAAACCTGGGAAGAAGGTAGGGGCGGGAAGGTGGCGCTTTACTTTGTTTCTCACTATCCAAACCTAGTTTAACTACCAATAAATTAATTCTCCCCAAGTCAAGTCTGTTTTGTCCGTGAGAGTAACTGGTAAGTGATCCCCCTGCCTTGGCTCATCAAATAAAATTTTATTTTCTGTCCTTCCGCTATTGAGGAGAGGGAGCGAGAGAGTGGCTGGGTGGGTGCCCTGGGCCTGTCCGGGGAGACCCCCACTAGATAAAACAACTGGAGCCATCACCAGAGCTGGGGTTCAGTGAGAGAGAGGGAGACAAGATGTAAAGTAGGACTGGGGATCAGGGTGCTAAAGTCAAGCTAAAGCTGCTGCTAGTTATCCCCAGTGTAACCCTTAGACTGGGGGAATCTGTGTGTCCCATAGCATTAGCTTCAGCCTAAGGATAGGATCATGTTCCAAAAAGAGGGAGCTGAAACACACACTACAAGCAAGGCCCAAATGGGGATGCAGAGGTAAAGTGAGGGCTGCTACTTGGACCCTCCCAACAGCCTCTAGGCTGAGGCTTCAGCATGTCTCTTGGTATAAATCTCCACCTAGGTTTAAGATTAGATTTCATGTATTTGGAGTCAAATTCTGACATGAAAAACCTCTAATGAGTTCCCTAGAGCTTCATCCACTTTCTCCATGTCAAATTTGGTTCATTAACTAGGAAAAAAAGGTCATAGGGAAAAGACAAAACAAAGATAGGACATCCTAACAAATACCCAGAGAAAAGGAAGAAGCAACATTTCCTCTGTGTACATCCACTTCTCCTTTTCCCAAACCACAGCGTTCCCTACTGCTGTATCCAAATAGCCCTCAAAAGCAAGAGGTGAACAGGACTGCAGGCAAAATGATGTCTGGTTCTGAAG
This sequence comes from Falco rusticolus, assembly GCF_015220075.1. Classification (NCBI taxonomy): domain Eukaryota; kingdom Metazoa; phylum Chordata; class Aves; order Falconiformes; family Falconidae; genus Falco; species Falco rusticolus. The sequence goes on along the minus strand of NC_051187.1, from coordinate 38,120,294 downwards.
AGGTCTCTGATGCACACTTTTATATAGCGTTCTTCAAAAAGGCTGCTTGTGGAGCTGTTCCAGAGACACATGAGACTTATGCAGAAAGGAGCTTATTCGATGGTGAATCGACAAACAGCAACAGGTTTTTGTTATAGAAGAGTAAAAATTTGCACATTTGAGTTCTGTTTCTCAGCTAGATATTGTGTCAGGGGAAAAACCCAAACTATTCACCCTGTAGTTTACTTGAAATTTTAGAAAATGGTAAACATATCAATAAACAACCTAAAATGCCGCCACCACACGGGTCTATGCATTATCACATTCTCAGCTTCACGCATGTCTGCTGAGGGCCATCAGTGGCAGTAGTCCAAACCTCTTTGAGGCTGTAGGCTCATAGCAATTCTGGCCTGACCTGTGTCTCTAATGCAGGCAAATTCTGCCAACCTCCCAAAAAATTCACTCCCTCTCCCCCAAAAGCCCAAACACAACAACCCTGAAAGCTCCTACTTTCAGACAAGAAGTACCTTCTTTGTTATTAATAGACTCATTGCACTCAACACATTCAAAATTGGAATACAAAGCCAACGCACATTTGTGTTGCAGAGGTCTGTTTCCTTCTGCCAAGTGGGGTGGAGAGGCTTCTACCCTGAAAACAGAACCAAGCCTCCTGAAAGGAGAATTATAAATAAGCCTAATCCTCTAATCATCATCTTTAGTTGCACCTGGACAGATTTTGCAAGGTGTTCTTACCACAGTAACCAAGATAATTTGATCAGTGGATCAAACCCCTGACCTTCCCCCTATCCTTGTAAGGAAAGTAGCATGACTATCTTGTCAAGCAACTTGCCTATAAACCTCCAGAACACAGGCAGACACTGTAGCCTCTTCTCCAGATTCAGAGTCCCATGTCTTTCCCTAAAAGTACTTCTCCATAAAGACATTTTTCAGTTTTACCTATAGTGAGTAAACACATTTGCCAGAAGCACAGGAATCCACAGCGGGATTGTGCCTGCAGCTGTTAAAAACTTACAGGTAACATTCTCTTATTCTCCAGAAGGGAACACCAGTCTGTGTCCTTTAAGGATTAAATTAAGGAAGGAGGATGAAAATAAATCAAGATAGCACAGATTCAACTTCCTGGAATTGCCTAACAAGGAGTATTGATGTTTGTTGCAAGAGAGCAGAGAAATCAGAAAAAAGGGTACAAAACAGCTGTAACAGAAACACAAAACTGCACTGTTCCAGATGCCACTGGGGGACTTCCAGCAAAGCAGCCTGAGTATCTTAAGTATCCACTTCAATAAGCCACCACAAAGTAGCTTACTCTTCAACAGGAAACTGATGCAGGAGGTAATGCTCAGAGCCCATCACTTCTGGGATGATCTGGCAGTTAAGAGCACTCACTGGGCCTCTGGAGACTCTGTCCCTGAGCTCCAGGGACACTGTTAGGGCAGTCAGTTAAGGGTAAGTATTGAAAAGTACTTAGGTGCCCAGCACGGTTTCAGTAGGAGTTGCAGGCCCAAATCTGTCTTCAAATCCTGGTCTGAACCTCTTTGTGGCATGTGAGGTGACAATGTCTTTATAGCCTGTAACAGTATTGTAAGGAAAAACACATGAAAGCAACGGCTAGCCACTTTGCGGCATGGAGCCATGAACAAGCTAAAGGGCCAGTTCTGTAAAACACAACATCTCCTGGCACATCCAGGCATTCCCGTTGCCTTCCCTTTGCATCACCGGCCCAATGCTGTTGATATTCCCACTGAGTGCTCGGTCCCAGTATTAATGTTTTAGGCACTGTGGGATAAAATGTGAGGAGTTTTGCCTCACAACAAGCAGTGGTTTGCTCTGGAGTAGATGTACTAGCATCTCTCCACTGAGCTGGAAATAGGGCAAACCCCCAACCAGACAACAGATTTTAAGTCCCCAGGCAAGGGAAAATGAACAAATTAAATGTTCACTGCAAGCAGTCCACTAAACAAAAGAACAATAATAGTGTTTTTCTCCCATTCTTTTCATTTCTCGCAGCATAACTACACATCTTCTGGATACAATCTGTTTCTTTGCCAGGGCTTCAACATTCTCCCCTGAATTAATGATGCTGGAAAATCTCCACTTTTCATAGACGCTGATAGCCTCTGCTGAGCAGCAGAAGGCTGCACAATACTTGCTTATGCAATGACTGGTCCTGTTCCAGGAATAATAGCTTGTCTACTAGGAACAACCAATTCACACACAAAACCAAAATACTTTTCTCATTAAATGTCTGAATTAGATGGAATAAACCCACCCCAAACCTAATGGTCACACTGCACACTAATGTCAGCCTTCACACTGAGTTAAATAACCCCACACCCTAGTCTTTGAGGGACACTTAGCATGAGCAGGGGAGGGTGGCACTTCCTTATTCATTACCTCCAAAGTACTTTTGACACTATGAAGTGACACATGAACTATTATTACAGGACCAGGCAACAACAGGACACCTGAAGCAGTTAAAATGCAACTTGATCTGGGAAAGCAACTTGCAGACAAGCACTGCTTTGGCTACTTCAGGCACCAGCATACGGTAGCTCTTCTGTCCACGAGATCTGTCCCCAAGTGGATGAGTAGGTAGAGAACAGTATAACCTTACATCTGCAGCACACCGCCCATATCAGCTTTTGTTTCAAGGCTGTTCTGGACCATGTATCTGGACCGATACAAAGTGGTGTATCTATAATGCCTCTCAAAGAAACACTGAAGGCAGGAGGGTCCCACAATGTTAGTTTTATCTAACGTGAGAGGAGGAAGACCAGGTCTTACTGACCAAAATCAGCTTAGTTGCAATAAGATGCAAGTCCAGATCTAAATTTTTGCCTCTGTCAGGAAGGAAACAACCCTGGGAGAACCCCTCCTCCATTTTGACCTGTGGCTGAGAAATAAGAAACCAAATCATTGACACTTTCTTGTAGACCTCAGAGTTCCACCCTTTGCTAACTTTACCAAATCATTAGTCCACTGGGATGACAGCCTTCCACCCTTGCTCACATTTTACTGGCAAGAGGAAATAGGACATCTCTACTTTAAATGAAAGCTCACTGTGAAGCTTAAGTACCAAAGAGATACAGTCCGGACATTACCATGACCACTACTAGCACCAGAAATTTTCCACTCCATTCTGCCCTTCTAAAAGACATTTTCTGGAGGGCATGGGAGATCTACAGGCCACATCCTTTTACTTCTGCCTTTCACTGGCAGAGATTAAGAGGCTGCTGCCTCTCCTGCAATTTTTAAGAGTGGGTATAAACCAAGTTCTGTTACCCTTGAGAACAGGGTTTTACAACATGGCATAAAATTACACTCAGAGAAGAGACACCATAGCTTAACCACCTATCTCAGCTACGCAGCACACCTTCCCAGCCTCTCTCAGTCATAACACAGTAACTCACAGGCTGATATTTTGCAGAGTACCCTTGCAAAGTGAACTAAAAAAAAAAAAAAAAAAAAAAGACAGCTTTAGGATTGAATAGACACACCTGGAGAGCAGAACTGCACATATATGAGATGAAAACACCTGGTCAGTGAGGAAAGATCCTACAGTTCTGTGCAAAGAAATTTTTTCAAGTGACACCTTCCCCAGCCATTTAACTCTCCTCTGCTATTATCAGGCTCTGTCCTGGGTTTTTCTACCAGAGCACAACCTCAGTGTTGACTCAGGAAGCCTGGGTCAATTTCTGCCTGCACTTCTCCGCACATTTTACATGGCTGCAGTGTAGCTTCTTTGTGCCACTGAGTACTTCAAAGGCATCTACACTGATGATATCAAAGGGGCAAGTTCATGTCAAAGCTTCAGGCCAGTAGCTTGTCTCGGTCAAAAGCAGGAAGCTAATGGGAGCCCTGAACCCACTGAACAGGAAGAGGTTTACAAGCCCACACACAAAGCAATGGCAAGGAAAGAAAAGAAATACTGCAGTCTGTGACCAACAAAAAAAAAATTTTTAAAGGGTGAAAAATATAGGCAGATGTTAAAAATAGTCAGCCACATCTATTCAGTTTCCTCTGTCCCAGAGAATCAGATCACTTAAGTTGCTGAACTGGAGGAATCTGCACAACCTAGCTAAGTGCACATCATGCCCAATTAACCAATACCAAGGAAACATACAGTATCAATCAACAGCTGGGATACCTTGGGTGCATGTGAAGCCAGCACTCTGGGAACACTGAAGAGGAGAGAAGATAATCTGAGTATTTTCATGCTAGAGTTTGTAATAGCACTGATTTCATAGGTTTTGTAGAAGTCACATTTCTAGCAATTTTTCCTTCCAGAGGGTACTGGTTTCTTGTATTTCATTCTCTTCCCGACAGAGCCATCTAGTGGGTGAGACATCATTTGTTAGAAGGATGTCATAGAATCACAGAATCATTTAGGTTGGAAAAGATCTTTGAGATCATCAAATCCAACCGTTAACCCAGCACTGCCAAGTCCACCGCTAAACCATGTCCCTAAGCACCACATCTACACGTCTTTTAAATACTTCCAGAAACAGCGATTCCACCACCTCCCTGGACAGCCTGCTCCAATTTCTCACACTGTAAGGGGATGTCACATGTAGACACGTTGCACATAGGATCTTCAAAGCAGCCTGGAACAAACTAGTGTGTCAGTGAGTCTAGTCAGAAGTTGCTAAGTGGTGTGCTTGTCTCGGCTCGCACTTCAGTTTCTACAATGTGAAACTTCCAACTTTTCAACACTAATTCACAGTATCTTTCTACAGAGGCTAAACAGTTCATCCTAGACTCAGCCTCAACCTGAATTCATAGTGCAAAGCTTTTCATTTATGCAAACTCCAGTATATTCTTCAAAGCTGATGAGGATTAGAGATGTTACATGTTTTAAATCAAGCCTAAAAGGTACAGCAACACTGGTCAGAAGAAAAAAATAAAAAAAAAAAGTTTGCTGTGTGCTCAGTAGCCAGTCACAAATACAAGGGGTGAGAAGCATCAGAAGGATTAGAAATTTCTTAAAGCAGGTAGTACTGCAGAGTTTGTTCTATCAGTCAGACCTACTGGGGAGAGTTACTGTTTCTTTATGAAATTGATGGTTGTCGTCCCCCCTCCCCTTCAGTGCTGCTGAACACACACATCAGCTGTTCCAGAGAAGAGCAGGGATCTCAGTGAACAGAAGGTTGACATTGCACAGGAAGAGGGAACAGGAATTTTAAGATAGTAGAAAAGGTAAGCCAATCATCATTAGTGGAAACAATCCCCCACAAACCTGCTGCTGCCAGGCAGCTTTGATTTGCTTAAATAGCATTTAACCATTATACGCTTTAGGGTTCCCCTTGGTGTTTCAAAGCCGTTGCCACTCCAGTAGCTGTCCATGGTCAAAACATGGTGCCATTTCTCCCTGCCCTCTGCAAAAGAAGTTGGCATGTAACCTTCAGAAATGGCTACATGCTTTTTAACAGTCAGAAGGAAACAGTGAGACACAAAGCCAATGGACCAGATTTGTAGCCTCACCAAAATGTTGACTCTCTTCCAAAAAATACTTTTAGTCAAGTCCCCATCTGTGGCTTACTTCCTTTTCTACATATTAATAGTTCTTTTTGGAGGCTTTACAAAAAAAAGGAAGCAGAGCTTTGAGTGCTGGGAAGTACCAGGTAGTCCCAGCAAAAAAAGATGCAGCAAACCTCACCATTAAGTTTCCTCGAGAGGTTACAGGGAGACCCAATAGAAGCTAGACCCAAAAGAATTCTGGCACAGTGATTTCTCAAACTGTGAGTGTGCCTCTGGTCTCTCCTGTTATTAACCAAGGTAACAGTAACTTACTTCATCACTCACTGTACTTTAGCCTTGGCCAGGATGACACTTTTAGGCAGAACAGCTTGCCATCCTTCAACACACACTCCATCCTATACCAGTTTATGTTTATGGCAATTAATTGTTGCACTAACTGATCTCAGGTTTCTATCAGGTGTTGGCTTTGGAAGAGAAGGCAGTTCCAGCTGAAGAATCATCCTATAAAATCCTGCAGCAGATACCTGACATAAGTTATACAGAAAGTAACCATGTGCGGTGCCCTTCCTGTTCTGCCTGTTGATGGTAGCATAACTCCACTGCACAAAAATTCTCACGTGATTAGCAACACGGTCACAAGCCTGATGTAAAAGCAATAAAACCCAGTTAAAAGACTGCAAATAAAAGACATTTCAAGTAGCCATAATACTACCAACTAGGGAAGTAGACATCTTGTATGTCAGCATATAGCAATGAGCAAAGCCAGTGAATGTGAACAGAAATATCTATTCTTACCTACCAACCCATTTGCAGAGATCCCAGGCATTACAGCATGAGATATTACAAGCAAACAGGTCAATTCTTAACATGAATCTCATGATACACCAACAGGATGGAATTATTTTCTCCTTTGTCTGTTAAAGAACATCAGTCTCAGTGGGCATCTAGTATGAACACTCAAAATGGACCATGTTTTTTGAGATGGTCTTTCTCAAAACAATCTTCTGAAACTCAGAAGCATTTACTTAAGCATGGGGAGGAAATTCTGTTGAAGTGTGTCTTCTCTCACTCCCACAGTAAGAGCTAGAACCAAAGCAATTAAATAATTCCAAACAGTACAAACAGCTATTACTACTAGTGATTAAAGGCTGTAGTTTGCATACTCCAGTACAGTTTTACTTGCCTCTATCTTATGCAGATCCGCTCTCAGAGGGAAACTAACTAATCAACTGGTATCGGTCACCATTCTCGTCCAGGTGACTGTCAATTTGAAGAATGACATGCTTCCACAAGCAAGTGTTTAATGTCGTTCCTGAAGCCCCAAATTGCTCATTTTAAGCTGAAAATTCTGTTTTGAGGAAAGCATTACTGCTATATGAACATGACTCACGCCATGTTGAAGTAGGGCTTTGTGAAAACTGTCTTGTCTTTTGGACAAGTTCCTCAGTCTCCACTATAAAAAAAACAAAACACATTGTGGTGTCATCTTACGCTAAGTTCAAGCATACCCTAAACACATTTTAAGGAGGTTTCTAATTAAAATATTTAGCATCATTACAACCCAGAAGAACATGTAGCAGGGTTTTTCTAGTGACATGAGACCAAATAACAGCTTTATTTACAACTTAACAATTAATACATTAGTTCAACTTTCATGTCTGCACACAAGGGAGTCTTCACAGCATCAGAGCAGAAAAGCAAGGCCTAGCTATTTTGTACATGTACAGACCGATAAATTGATTGTTTGCAAGTATGTGATTAGGTACAGAAGCGTTACATTTAAACATTTCAACCATTTAAGTCAGTAAGAACAACCACACTATACCTTTAGCAAAATAAACTGAAGTTATCAATGCGTTTGGCTTCGTGCAGATCAGCTGATGATCTTTAGGACTGTGTATAGATGTTAAGACCAAAAGCTAAAGTTGATCCTAAGTTTTGTTCAAAAGATCAGCATTTGTATTGAAGTGTATGTAATGGCTAACCATGTGAAAGACTTTTCCCATACACCCGCACCTTTCAAAACTTTTCAACTTTATCCTTGAAAATGCCTATTGTATATTCCCTCTTCTTTCCCCACGCACAGGGAAAAACTACCATGAAAGTTAGAACAGAATTTTTCACTGCAAATATAGACTCAGGCTATCAAAGTTGTGTGTTCCTAAGGAAAAATTCTCCCCGTATCTAAAGAGAAAAATAAGAAACACAAGAATACAAGCTCAATGTACAGATCTGAAGATGGGCCTCTATCTAATGTAGGTCCATATAAAGCAAAAGAACACAGTGCTTTGCTTCTCAGGAAGCTGCATTTTCCATAAATGCAGCTGCTAGCATGCTTTAAAACACAGTACTAAAAATTCTACACGAAGAAAGCCTTCTAATTCTTTGGAGAATGAATGACAAAAGAACTACACAAGAAAAAGGAAACATGATCTTTAAATTCAATGCACTATACAAATACAAAGTAGTCAAATCCAGATATAAGTCCACCGTTTTCCAGAGAAAGCTGGTTTAAGTTTGATAGCAACCTACAATGTATTTGCCCAAGAGGAGTCCTGTCATGTAAGAACAGACAAGTTTTTGTCAGAAATATTTATTAAACAAAGCTGATACCAATGCACATGTAGTCAAGTTAATACTCCCTAATAAAAAAAAAAAAAAGGCATGTCTGTCAAGACCAAAATTATCTTCGCTTCTGGAAGATGTTGCCACGGCCCATACCACGGCCTCTTCCTCTTGCAGCCACTGAAGAAAGAAAACACCAGGGATGACATGAATTTGACATAACTGCATTTTTATCTCAACAACTGACAAGCAAACCACAAACAACACTCAAAGCCTCTGATTTAGAGGCAAGGAAACAAGGCTATCCTAGGAAGGTTCAGAAAGCGGTATGGCAGCAAAAGCTTTCTGTAAGAAGAACCAGAACTAACGGTTACACAGTCTTGCTACTTAGATCAGATGCAGTGAATATTCACATGCTTTGTGCTCCTTCTGAACTGACGCACAATTTGTATAGCCTAAGAGGTTTACAACCCCACACTCTTCCAAGGTTTTGCAACAGAATTCCATATGTTTCAACAGATGTTACTCCCCTGTGTAACCTTCCTGCATTTGCTAGAGTTAACCAAGGACTTTGTGGCCCATTATTACTCAATCTTGTTATAACTAGATTGTTCCCCTGGGAAAGGTACAAACAAGAGTGAACTAAATAGTGGCTAATAATTAGTTTCCCAGTAGTTTTAAGTACCATCTTAATACATCTGAATTTGTTCTTCTACAAAAGCTTAACAGCACCTGCATCCTTCCCTCACTACTCCAAACAGCCAGTGGCCACAACCACTGGAAGACAGAAGACAAAGATTATATAAAAGCCTCCATTTAACACAACTACTCACTATATCTAAATTACAGTAGCATCAATATTATATATTCAGGTAATTGGACAGTTTCTTGACTCCCACCATAAGATGAAATACACAGAAAACCAGTGTATGAGCCAGTAATCTTTCAGTTTCTTACAGCTTATGTGTCCTCAGCAACAGTTAAGTTTCCAGCTCTTCTACAGCAAAATGGAGGGGGACAACAGATGAACAGACACCACACAGACGATATAAATAAATTGTACCCACCTTGAGCTTTGAGAATAGCTGCTTTTCCTCGCCCAGCCCCAGAACCCTGGTTTTTGTTCTTCATGCTCTTTAGCATAGGAGCGTTCTTCAACATATCTGGTAAAATGAGAAACCGTATCTTGCTACCTCTGATGTACACCTGTTCCAGCTGTGCCACTCGTCCATCTCTGTATGTCACTGTAATGTTGGACATCTGGAAAGAAAGTAAAGATTAGTCAGGGCTCACAGAGGCCTCTAGCACAGTTCTGAATTCCTGTTTCTCTTGCTTACAGAATATACAGCCAGGATTCAAGTACCAAAGCAAACACTTCCCAAGCATAGTGTTTCCTCAACTGGAGTTGTAACACGAGGCATCCAGGACCACTTAAGCATACTCCTATGCCTGCCACTATTCAAGGAGGCCCAGGACTTTCTCTCCAGTTTTCAAGTTAGTTTTATTACCTTTGTTAGTTTTGCTTTCTCGTATTGGATCAGTTGTAATAAAGCTGTTCTAGTCCTAACTAGAAGGAAGCATTTTGATTTCAACAATAACTTGCCTAAAGTCCATCAAAATTAAGCCCTCTTGGGATAACTAAAATAGCATGCATAAAAAAAAGCTTCAAATTTTAAAACCAAGGTTTTTTCATTCTTATGCTCACTGACTTTAAATAAAGAACCCCAGCAGGAAAAATTGTTCACAGAACAGAATCTTAAGAATTCTGATACTATCATCAGGAATGCCCAATCTGACCCAAAAACTGGGAAGAATAAGCTCTGGTCTCTATGGAGCGCTCACTAATCCTGAATCCATTTCATTATGGTAAGACAGCGTATATGTAGCGGTAGTTTCCTTTATTCCAAGACTAAAAAGCAATAGTCTTTTAGTCAAGCTGCCAATAAGCTAGCTACCAGCTTTCCCAGGCACAGATCAGATAGCCTTCCCTCCATCCTTCTGAAGCAGGTATACCTGACAATTCATGTTGTCTTCAGCTTCAATAAGTTTGCCTCGGTAAACTTCTCCAGTATTGGTCTCACATGTCACAATATGGCCTTCAGCCTCATGCAGGACTTTAATTGGCACTCCAATTGACATGGTTGCAGTGCTGTGGCTCTACACCTGAGACAACAAAGAGAACAAAGGATGAGAAAATTGTAGACTAGGTTTTATCTACACAATCTATAATCTTTCCCAGTGTAAAGCACTGACTCTCTTGCCCAAGCACACCATATGCTTTGATAATACATTTTCTCTAGAAAAATGCCCGCGCGAAAAGGAGTCTTAAAAACCCAGCAAAAGTTAAGTCTTTTCCAGGTCTTTTCTGACCTAGGAAATTGTAAACACCAAACAGACCACGCATGCCCCCAGGCGCGCCCATAGCGGCACTGCCAGCCTGCCCGGCTCGCACACCGCAGAACCCAACGGGCTGCACCACGAGGGAGCCCAGCCACTCCACTGGCACACACCGCAGCCCCGGCCACCGGTCCTCCCTCAAGTAAAGGCCGTCCACCTCAGCGCTGCCCCGGGGGCAGGGCAGGGCCGGGCCCGGCCCGCCGCACCCCCCGAGGCCTGCGCAGGCGGCTTCACCCCCTCAGGCCCCGGCGCCCGCACCAGCCCACAGGCCCCAGGGGATGCGGGGCGGACCGGACGCTCCCCCGCAGGGCCCGGAGAAGGCGAAGCACGCTGCCACTCCCAGGGGCGCGCCGGGGCCCCGCGCTCGGGGCCGACCCCCCACCACTCACCGCCCGCCAGCCGCCGCAGCCCGGGCCCGCGCTCTCCCCTAATGGCCTCCTCCAGCTTCCCGCCGTGCACCGCGCGCCGGAACCGGAAGGCGGCTGTGGCAGCAGGACGGGCCCTGCCCTTCCCTTCCCGCCTTCCCGCCCCGGGCGCCTGGGGCCGCGCTGCCGCGGCACCACGGTTCCGCCGCAGTCCTGTCCCGCCGGCCGGGGACAACCCCGTCCCGCCGGCGGCGCCGCCGCGCTCCCTGGGCAGGGCTGGCCACCGGCGCGCCCCGCGCTTCCCCGCCCGCCCCAGGCCGCACCCCAGCCCGCGGCCCCGCGGCCCCCGCCCGCCGCGTCATGCCCCTGCCCACCGCCACGCCCGGCCACCGCCCCACACACCGCGGCGCCAGCGCGGGGCAGGCGCCCCGGGGCCCGGCCACACGCAGCCCCCGCCCCCGGGGCCGGAAGAAGCCAGCGCCGCGCCGAGGGATGTCGGGCCGCCGCGGGCCGGCTCGGCGGGGCCGGCAGTGAGCGGGCGGCAGGCCCCGCCACCGCCATGAAGAGCCCCCGGGAGCCTGGGGAGCCGCCGCCGCCAGGTCAGTGCGCCCCGCCGCGGCAGCGGGGACGGCCCCGGCCGCCTCCCGCCGCCGTTCTCCTCGCGGGCGGCCGGCGGGGCAGAGGCGAGCCCTCCGCTGGGCGCTCCGGGGGGGGAGCCGGGCACGGCCCGGGCAGCGGGCGGCTCTCACGGGCCCCCTGGGAGGTCCTGGGGCCTCCTCCGCGCTCCCGGGGCCGGGAAGGTGCCGGTTGCGCCGGCGGCAGCGCGGTGGCCCCCCGGCAGGCTGGCTGCACCGAGCTGGGGTTCAGTGTTACGTAGAGCCGCGGCACGGGCCGGCTTGTGCCTTACCGCGGGACAGCTGGCAGGCACCGCCGGAGAACTCTGCGTGTGTTGGGAAGCGGGATGGCTGGAAGCTGGACATCCAGGAAAATTAAAGTTACTCCCCTTGGAAGCCTTCCCGTAGAAAACATGTCCCTCTTCAGTTACTCTTGGGACCTGACAGAGACCCTGGGTATTGACAAAAAGGGAACAGGACCATAATGTGCCAAAAAAATGACTACAAGGTAATCTGAGATCCTTGTTTGAGGAGAATCTGGGAACTGGGTTTTCATTTTTGTTTTAGGACACTTAAGAGCACCTTCCTCTAACTAAAAAGACTGAATATAGCAATGGGTATGCCACTCTCCAAAGTCCTAGTTCAACAGTGGCACAACTATGAAAAAATATTTGGAAAGCATCCAGAATATCTATATTGGCTTACCCCTACAGTAGGCTATAGCTTTGTTAAAAATAATATAAGGTTACAAACATTATCTAAAAAGTTATATAAATAATGTTACATCAAAACTAGAGCAGTCCAAATGTCAAATGCGTTTCTAATCCCATCTTAATGTAGTTGACCTTGTGTGAACACAACTTTTCAAAGGTCCTTTCTAGATCAAAGGTGAGGTTATTGAGAAAAGCCCTTTCTAATTAACTTGCCTTGATGGACATTGAAGTAGCGGTAACAGGCACAACTCTTCAAGTCCTTTGAGTGGTTAGGGCATTTCTGAAACTGAAACCACCGCATTGCTGACCCTATAAAAATAAAAACAGAGGCCAGCAGGATGAAATTACTTGTATGCTGGGACTTTTTGGTAGAGATTGTTCTTTTTCCCTCTCCCTTTGTTGAATTATTGAGGGAGTTAATACAACAGACCAACTGGTGCCGTTTGTGAGCTTTGTTAACCTAAAATTACTCACGTAAATTACAATTCCTGAGGAAAAAGACGTCTGTAGAAAAGGCTCAAATGTGTGGGGCTTGTAAGAGATCAATGCCTAGAGATCGTGGTTGTGTCCGTCTTCTCATGGTTTGGTCTAACTCCTTTTGTAGCATAGAAATACATTCAGGTACAAGAGAAAGGATGAATACCTGTGCCTTGCCTGTTGTTTTTTAGGAGGGGATACAGCTTCATAGTTAGGGGCTGGCAGTTATGTCACCCTGGCAAAAAGAATACAATGAAACTTCCAGAGGAATACGGAGTAGACCATAGAGCAGAGGATCCAGGTATGGAACAGTACAGGAGTAAGATATGAAACCAAATGCTTAACTGTACAGAAATAGCAAACCTACATTCCCCTAAGAAAGAAAAAAACACCTGCCAATCAGATAAAGTAAAAAAACGTTCCCAAGTTTCCGCAACTAGAGTGCTGAGGACAAGCTGACTTTTAATGCCGAGGTACGGCAAAAATGTTCCTGTGTGGATCGACATCTGTTGCGTTTTACTCACCATGGGGTGTTTTCACTACAGTTGACTGCATCCAGCTGAAAGTACCAGTCATTCAGCAGCTGTACCACTGGGACTGTGGGCTAGCCTGCTCCAGGATGGTGCTTCAGTAAGTGACTCTTCTGGTTTGAATAGGCGGGAGATCCTGTCCCATGGGGAGGGGTAGCAGGAGGCAATGTCCAGGGAGAAGAGGTGTTTTGAAGCAGCTGTGAGTTTAACTTAGCCTTATGAGAGCACTTATTCTCAGGAACCCTGGGAGAATTGCTGCTGCTTGGGCCTGGCACAGCTCTCCAGCAGGAACAAGGGAAAATATAAACCAAGATGAACTTCAGACCCTTTTGAATAATTGACTGGTTTGACAGAGGCAAAATACCTGATCAGCTGTAAGAACTTTGCAGGATGGCCCGTTTAAGCTGATAAAAAGCTATCCCTCTTTCCTGTGGTTACAATTCAGAACTGATACGTAGCGCAGCAATTCACCCGATTCCTCTCTGTGTTGTCAAGTCACGGGCAGGTATATCCCAGTTTATGAGTATGTACCACCTCTGTCCTGCTGAGCCCCCAGGCTGTGGGATGAGTGCTTTTGTTCCAGGAGTAGTTTCAACTTCAAACGATGCACTGTATTGCCCTTTGGGTTTTTTTGGTTTTGTTTTGGTTTTTCTTTTAACTAGTAGCTGTCCTGCTGAACTCCTCTTTCCTTCCACAGAGGAACATGAGCTTAGGTGCAGGAGAAATACCTATTTAGATGTCCACTTAGTAGATATGAAGCAGAAGATTTTCATTTCTCTCCATCCCTTCTGCCAAGACGTTAGTCCGTGTGCTGGTAATTTCCCATCTTGACTACTGTAACCTCTGCCTCTTTATTCCCTTTACCTCTTTGCCACTCCAGTCTGCCCAAAACTTGGCCTCCAAGATTAATCTTCTCACCCTGCTGATCTGACCTTGTTTGGCCTGCATCCTCAATTCCAGTCCTTTCCCCCCGCCCCCTCCATTTACTTCCATTTGTTTTCTGACTTCCTGAACTTTCTGTAACCACCTCTCTGCACCCCTTTGCCATCTGTCCCAAGCTTCCTCCTGACTTCATCTCCCCTTTATTGTCTTTTGCGCCATCAGTGCCCAAGACAAGCCTCCTTTGAATATTTACCAACTTCCTTTACATTTTCTCCTTCTGAAATCCATCTCTTGCGTGAAGCAAGTTTTAGTCTTTTAACACTTCTGTGTTTGCTCTAATATGCTTGTACATTTAGACTGTAAGCCCTTCAGGACAGAGTTCTATACTTGCTCAGTATAGCTTGCCTGTTGTACAGCACCTGTACACTTCTAGCACTATAAAACAGTGAAGATACCCATACAGTTCCAATTTTAAAAAAAGTCAGCAATAAATCCAGTTAAATATGCCCTACTCCCTTCCCTTCCCTTCAATTTGTGGCTCCTTTGTGGGTTGGGGTTTTGTTTTGGTTTTTTTTTTTTGTTGTTGTTATTTCTTAGCCAAGCCCATCATTTCAGTTTTAATGCCCTGTGATGTGGAGGCTTGGGCTACAGCATGCATTTTGCTTCCCCTAAGATCTCTGCTTCCCTTCCCCTGCCTTTCCTGATACCATAGGTACCTGAATCATTTGGACAACGATGAATTTCAGAAAGCCATCCAGGAACTCCAGTTAACAAAGAGTATCTGGACTATTGACCTGGCCTACCTAATGCGGCACTTCGGTGTTAAGCATAAATTTTGCACCCAGACGCTTGGAGTGGACAAGGGCTACAAAAATCAGGTTAGTATTCTTAGCTATTGGGAGGCAGCAGACAGTTTTAAAAGCCCTGCATGTCATGCTATAAAAGCCCTGCTGTGTTACTGACAGTTAGCCACAGTTCCTGTAAATAAGGTTTGCCTGTTGCCAAAACTGGCAGAAATCCGTTCCAAAGGTGAGGCTAGACACAATCCCACATATCTTACATATCTCTGATGCCATAATATGAATTTTTTAAAAAGTTTTCACGTAGTGCTGTTGAAAGGTTCCAGCCTATTTGACAGCCTCAGAGACTGAAGCCCTCTACCTACAGAACAGGTTCAGCCTGGGCAGCAGCAGTGCTAGCTTCCACGCTTTGCCCACCACTGTGCCTCAGCCCTGACCTGGAAGAACCACCTCTAGAGGTGAGAGGGGAACTCAGCCCCCGTGTCCAGTGAGAGCCTGGCCTCTTCATGACTGCCAACAAGGGGGCCCATGAGGGCCTGCAGTAGTGGTGGCGCTTCTAATGCAAGCTCCTGCGCAGTACAAACCAGACAGGCTTCTTTCATGGAGGCAGCTGAATAGCCACCGGATAGAAATTACAGCAGTAACTGACAGGAGTGAATTTAAACTTATAAATGAGAGCTGGCACTCTTATCCTGTTACCAGTGAACTAAGGGAGAGATCTCTTATCCCATAGTCAGATCTCCAAGTTACGCAGGCCCTTGCTAGCAAGGATGGTAAATGGTGGATTACCTAAGGTAAACATCATTCCAGTTCGTAACTTCTGTTATCTCCACAGTCCTTTTACAGGAAGCACTTTGACACAGAAGAGAATCGAGTGAATCAGCTCTTTGCACAAGCCAAAGCCTGCAAGGTGTTGGTGGAGAAGTGGTAAGCATATTGTTTTCTTTCCTTTCTCTTTGGAGATTCTGTGGGCCCCATGCTTTTCTTGGACTCACCAAGCTAAACTGGTGAAAGAGACTGAAATCAAGCCCTGAGCCTTTTTTGTGAATTACAGTCTTTCTACTGTATTTGTGTCAAAAAAAAAAAAAATGGACATCAAGAGTTAATAATGAAATTCGAGGAAAAATAATCACGACACAGAATAAGTGATTTGACAATGCTGACAGGAGTCGACTTACGTTTTGAATTTGATTTTCCATTAAAATTAGCCAGTAGGGCGTGCCTACAGCACTCTTAATTGGCCATTGTTGGAATTAAGGAGAGTGCTACATGGGCACACAACCCATTGTTCCCAAACCTATGCAAACATTATAGCTCTCTGTTCCTAGACAGACACGCAAAGAAAAAGCTACCATACAAGCTTTTGCCAAGGGGAGCATGAAATAAGGAACCTCCATGAAAGAACCACAACCCCAGGAGAAGGGGGAAAACTGCAGAATTGTTTCACAACTGACAGTGATATTACACAATGGGAAATAACTAAGCATCCATGTTCAGCTTGAGTTGCATCCCTTTTGTAGTGAAGCTTGATTTGGATCTCTGTTGTCAAAGTGGGGTAAATGATTAGGAGTAAGGAATGAAACTAGGGTACCAGGCAGCCACAACAGCATTTGAATGCTGCAATGCAGCTTTCATTTAGCAGAATCATTAAGTGTCCTTCTTAACATACAGGGAGTCCCTATGGCACCATCTGTTTAACTAGAGCTGTGACAGGACAGAAGGGACAGTCAGTCCATCTTGCTTTAGCAGTCTTAAAATTGTGGCCTTGATCAAGGCAGGGACAGAGGGCGTTATCTACCCGTGCAGTACTGAGGCTGGGGCATCAAAGAGGAGAAGCAACGCTGGAAAAGATTAAAAAGCACCTGAGGTGCACACAGCCAGGACATCTGGAATGTACCCAAGGGATGAGTTTCTAATGCATATGGAATACACCATCTGCCTCAGTAAAGGACAGCTTTTAACAGATGAGATTATAGGTTATGTTTGGTTAATCTTATTCTCTGTAGGAGGTACTACAGAAATAAAGCCTCAAGAGCATCAGGTAGTCCAAAACTGCAACTGGGAGAAACGTACTCCTGTGTGACAGAAGCAAATTTGGTTAGTGATTATACAATCTTTAACCATTCAGTCAATAAAGATTTGGTACTTCAGAGATAAGCTTTTCTAAGAGCAGGGGTTTTCTAAGAACACTTCACTTCTGATTTTCCCACAACAGAAGTATCTCAAGTTACTGAGTGAGTTGCCAGCTCCTTTAATACTATTCTCCGGGGCATCTAATACATTCCAAGGTTAGTTATATTACTGCAGAATCTAGAGATGTTGCTCTGCACTTTCAGCAGCAGCAATGAAATCAAAAGGCCTTGAATGACAGAGGTTTTGTCAGGCTTTGTCTGTAGCAAAACTTGCGGGGTTTAACAGCAAAAAGCTGTACCTGTGGTATAAAAATAACTATGCCAGCTGCACGTCATAAGTACTGTCCCACATCACACACTTCATTGTGTACCAGTCTCTTTCCCAAACTTGTTAATAAGCATGTCTGGGTTTCGGGGTTTTTTTTGCAGCACAGTAACTGTTCAAGACATCCAAAACCATCTGTCCCAAGGTCACATAGCCATCGTCCTAGTGAATGCAGTCCTGCTGTTGTGTGATCTTTGCTCAAGTCCTGTCAAATACTGCTGCTTCCTTCCCATTGGACAGAAGTGCTTCTGCAGGAATCCCGATTATCAGGGCCATTTCATTGTGTTATGTGGCTACAACAAAGCCTCAGGGAGTATTTACTACAACAACCCTGCCTATGCTGACCGTGAGTAGCCTGGTTCCTTTTGGGTGGATTCTCAGCCACTGCATTACTAACATGTCTGTAACAGAGCCACAGCTGGACTTCCCCTAATAGTGTGCATGTATTTCTAGCATCACTAACCAATTTGTCAGAAGGGGTTTTGCCACGTTAATTAAATCAGTGCTGCATTTTTTGCTGTGATTTACTGGAGGCATCAAGATAGTCATTCTAGCAAACTTGCTTGGCTTTCACATGGGTTAGCGTGAGATGCTGAATTGTTCCTGTGTGGAGAGTATAACAGGATGGCAAATTTGGTACCTATTTACAGCATTACTTCCGTGAGCACTGCCTTTGACATGAAGAGATCTACCTGAGTAAAGCTGTAACCCTAAGCTGACAGGTCCAGTCCATATACTACTTACTTTTCTTTGTAGAGGCCGCTAGACCCAGTATAAGAGCTTTCCACAGGCAAAATCTTCTGAATTTTTACTAACAGTTTGTTCCTCTTTAACAGGAACATGCTGCACCAGCATTAGTAACTTTGAGGAAGCCAGGACAAGTTATGGCACTGATGAAGATATTCTTTTCATCTACGCAGACAGCTGACATCCACACCTGATACTTCTGGTCCTTTCCTGTGCAGTCTGCATGGCAGCTGGCTGCTTGTCTCAGGACTCCCCCTGCAGAGACCTTGCTCCTGAAATGCAGTGGGATCTTAAACAAGGGAGGCTTTATAGACATTGATAGGACTATATTGCAGTGCTGTCTTTACCTTTTTTTTCCTGATGATGTATCTGATTTTGCAATGTATGTCTTAGTTTTTTGGGTTTTATTTTCCCCTCATTTTCAACGTTGCACATTTGACAGCAGTTTTAAAATACAGGCCCAGAGTCTGTTCACTTTGAGCTTATTTTCAAATTAAACACATGAAAAAAAAGCACTTAGTAACACATGCATAGGTTTAGGTAGACAAAACCAGGGAGAAAAAAATACAGTAAATACCTGTTTCTCTCTTTCTGTCAAAGCATCAAGGGCTGATCTTCATCCTAAATCTAGGGATTAGAGGTTCAGCAGGGTATCATGGAAGGAAAATAATACTAACCTAAACCACTTTTAAATAACAAAAAATGCCTTGCTGGCTCATCAGTATTGTCTGCATTGTAGGATGAAATACATTTACTCAAGGAAACTTCCCTTGTACCAAATTCACCTTACACAGATTTAGCATTTATGCCACTGCACTGAATTTTGAATTGCAGTTATTGGTATTGTTCCCCTCTACTACAAGCTTGACTTCTTTTGGCTAAATCCCCTAGGATGACTGCTCAGAGCTCTGCATTGCCCCAGAAGTTTTAAGTGACTATACTTTATTTGTACCTGGAAGTCTTTTATTGCTCTTTGCAAAAACCTCTGAACATCATGCCACCCACATGTGCCATTTCCTGCAGAATTCATTCTAAATATAAATTTTAAACTTACTAAGCAAGTACAGAAAATGATCGTCCACCCTCATGGTATACATTCTGTATGTAAACTGTGAATATCTGACAGCATATACTGGATTGCAACTAAAATGCTGAATCATAATTTGAGCCAAATTTTCCTATGGGTATTAGTTCAGTGACCTTCCTTCTAAGAAGAGCTGAAATCAATTGAGAGGGAATACAAGTAAAAAGACAGGAACTCAGCTTTTCTAGCTCTTCTACCATAGCTGTATTTGGATTAAGTTGGAGTTACTGTATTCAGACATTATCAAGTGAAATTGTTAGCAGCTTATTCATCATCCTTTCATGTATTACCTGGGTTTAATCACTTTGCTGATGAGTACTGCAAAGTGTAAGAAATAGCCACCCAGTTCAGATTCATCCATCGCAGCTTCCTACAAGTCTTCATCTCCAGTCCTGCCTATGCTGAAGTGGGTAGAAACATTAATATTGATGTAAAGCTAGCAAAATTCTAGTTTGCTCCTAAGACTGAGATCCCACACCTTTGGCATGGTTTTAGGAAAAGAACTGTTCAAGTTCTGGAACTGCATGGAATAACAGTAAAAGGACATTGTTATTTAGTGGTGGAAATAATAAATAGGAATCTACTTTCAGCTTGGTAAAAAATTTTTCTAAGGGAAAACTTACCAGCTGTTGACTTACAGAAAAGTGTCTGGAAGTGGAATCAAGAGCGCTACTTTGTACAAAGGCTAAAAATGGTAACAGACATTTAAAATGGAATAGCCTTTAAAAAGTTCTGAACAAAAAGTATGTGACAAGACATTTTCACTGAATCAAAATTTCCTTATCAGTGGTGAAGGTGGAATACATTCTGGTACTTACACTTGCAAAATGAGTAAAAATTGGGATGTGGTTTGTGAGCAGTGGAACCAGTACATTAGTGCCACCAGCAGAATCCCAGAAAAAAAAATACAAAACATATTGCAGGTAGTGCCTTCCAACTCCTCCAAAGTAAATCACCAGAAGGCTACTGATCTGATAATTTTTATGTCCAAGTCCAAATTCATGATGTTTGATTTAGAGAGATTGTATTAGTTATGTTACTAATTAACAGGTATGTAAACTACAGGTTGATGGAGTACTTCATTAACCCATGCATTTTCAGGTAGGTAGTTTTTCAACACCATTAAACTTCACGGGATTTATTTTAGAGCAGGCCTGGCTAGCTAAATAAAACCAGTTCTTACAGAAGGCTTGTAATTGATATTTAGCCTCTTACTATCTCAGTTATGGGAATGCAAATCTTCAGCTTTTACATAAAACATGAACTTAAGGGCATGCTAAGTGTTCTGAAGTGCAGAGATAGATGTAACAATATTGACTGTTAAATGTTTGGTACGCAGTGTTTAACAACTTGAACAAAACTGAAAGATAAAAAACAAAGCTGTTTAAGCCAATACAGACAACGGGAGAGCTCCACCATCTCACCAGGATCTCTTATAGCTGCCAAATGGAAGATAGCTGTGAGAGATGAAAGGAAGAAGCAAAAGCCAAGTGAAAAGACTTGAGTATTTATATGACATAAATTCAGATTAAAAAGCTTACTGCAGAACATCTGCATTTTCTGAAACTTTGTTTCCCATTACAAGATTGTCTATCAAAATACTTATAAAAATGTTTTGTCACTGTTTCCTTCATGATGTCAATAGCAAAGGAAGGGGTATTTTACATGCAGGGATTTTATACATAAATATATTTTTATTTGTAATTAAGCCATTCTCAATAAAGGTTTAAAGTCACAGATAACCCTGTAACATAACGTAGCAAGTGCATTTATTAACTAGATTATTAAAAATGTTGGAAAATCTTTAGAGGATGTGTTACATACTCCACTGAAAATGGCACCACTGAAATTGTAATTTGGAAAAAAAATTAAAAATAGTTCAAATATTTATTTCAGCTATAAATTCATAGTTGGTAGGCTGTAAATTGTATTCATTCTGCACTTACTGAACACCTGCATCATACAAATGCATCTGCATCACCTGATGCACTGCATCACCTGAATCATACAAAACAAAATTTCAATATAAACTAATAGCTGAGAATAGCAAATGTATTGTTGTTATCCATATTCAACCGCTGTTTTGTATAATCCACAAACACTGAGTATCCCACCCAGAATGCAGCTGCAGGGAAGTAGTTTTTAGTACACATCTGTATCCCTAAGAACATCTCATGGCTTTCTGTGTGCAACCATCTGTCTGCAGCACTACTTCTGTACCTCGAGGGAGGCCCATCAAAGATACTGGTCCAACTGTGGTTGTAATAGATAGTGTAAAGGGAAACAGACCCAAAGTGGTCTTGCTTTAAAGTACCCATAGATTTTCGGCTAGGACGTCTGGGACATTGCTTAGCTCTAATGGAACTGCATCAATAGTTCATGATTTAAAAAACAGATGAAAACAATTTATGCCTCCTTTCTCACTGAATTCTGCATTTGAGTAGAGGATGAAAAATGGAAACCAGAGGTAAATAGACACACAATGCAAAGCTTATGTAAAATTTTTTATGTCCTCTGAACTCATTATCTCCATCAAAGTATATCATGGTACTGAATAAATTTCATCAACATTTTATATCAGTGCATTCCTACT
This sequence comes from Falco rusticolus, assembly GCF_015220075.1. Taxonomy (NCBI): domain Eukaryota; kingdom Metazoa; phylum Chordata; class Aves; order Falconiformes; family Falconidae; genus Falco; species Falco rusticolus. The sequence continues at coordinate 38,098,592 of NC_051187.1, read as the reverse complement.
GGGTACATTCCTAGTAAGGGACAAAAGTTTGGACCCAGAGTAAATGACAAAAAGCCTTAACCCCAAGAAGCCATTTTTCAATTACTTAACGCTTTTTTGAATCCTATTATTGAAAAATTGATTACAGGAAATTAAATCAACAACAATAACTTGTGATCCACAGTAAAGCTATCATCCATCAGAACCTTTTAACTTGTTACATAACATCTGAATGTAATGAGATGCTCTCTCTTACTCTTTGATTATATTCGGTACAAAATAAGGCTGGACTGCTTCAGTGAGCTTCTCTGCATACATTTCATATCTACCAGTCATCTGGAAAAGAAAAATCAAAGCTTCAGTTCTTCTAGTGAGCTATGAAAGTACTTCAGTAGAAAATATTTATATATACTTGGGGTTTTTATGATGATATATTTAATTGCCCCAAACAGTAAAATCATAATTAACTCAAAATGCAAGACCTCCAGTGCCTTAGCACAAACTAATATACTTCTTTTATAAAAGAACTTGCATTGTGTTGCCTAAAGCTATACCTCTAAAAAAGAGTAGAAGTGCATTTCCACTCTAAAGAGTAAAACTTTAAAATGAACACCTTCAGCGCTCCTTCATTTACAGTCATGTCCGCTGACTCATTACTTATGGCTGTTTTGGTTATCCTGAATAGCTGAAAGTTGAATGTGAAAGGTGGACTTACCTCTCTTATGCATCAACAATATTCTCTTTAAGTTATGTCAATGAAGGCAAAGGAGTGTATTTGTAATTATGTTTTCATATTATGCCCTTGACAACCGATGAACCCTGCTGCCAGCAGGAATTTTGCTTATGTGCCACTGATGTTATTTGGGCTGCTCTTACTTTATCCAATAATAATACAAAACACTGTCACTGCTTTGGGTGATACAGTAAGCTAGGAGGCTGAAATATAGCATTTTACATAGTGCTATCATCCTCTTCTGAAACGCAGAGTCTACAACGTTGGCCCTGAGAGGAACGAATTACTTCTTTTGTGCCAGAGTGTAATGAGGCCAATTCATTTAACTATTTTGCTGCTCTGAGTTTAGCAAAGACATTTTACTTCATGTCCCTTTCAGGCATCATTGAATACAAACTGCAGATACCAGAGCAGGTTAAATAGTTCCTACTTGCTGTCAAGGGTTTTTCTGCAGATAACTGATGACTTCATACTTCCTCCTTCCCCTCATAGCAAGAATTACTTCTGTCTTGGCCACAAATGAGGGGAAAATAGATATGCCCTGTCACATAAACAAAAGCCACAGCTGTGCCTTATGTGCCAAAAGACCAACAATATCAATCCACACCACCGACATAAAACTAAGGTGCTGAAAGCACAAGAGTTGAATACAACAGAAAGTAAGCAATTTATACAAAACAGCTAAAGGTCAGTGTTTTGCCTTTACTGTTTGTTTTTCATAATCAATACAATTGCTTGTGTTCAGATACCCCTACTAAGGTGTTAGAAGCAACACTCCATGTGCTTCCTGACACACTAAACCTCTACCCTGCAATAAGGGCCTCAGACTTCAGTGGCAAAGCAAAACTAAATGCCTGCCTGACTTGAAAAAAACCTGGGAAGCTCTCAGCAATTTCATTCCACTATGTCAACAACCATATACCTACCACATGTATCTGTAAAATAACAAATACAATTCTGTCCAGAAGATGACCTGAAATTACTTCTTGTCTTTAGTCTCTATATGGATTGGCAGCATTAGCAAAGAAATAAAACTCTAGCTAAGAAATTACTATGTTTCAATTAGAAAGTTTTCAGCATTTCAAATCCACAAAAAAAGTATTTTTGCATCAAATTGAAATCAAAACACATTATATACTACACTATATTGTAATGCATAAGGTGGTTCCAAATAAGCTAGCTCTATAAAACGAACGTATGCTTGCAGTAACATTATGTACAAGAATTGACACTCCTTGCAAATGATTACTTATTTTAAATACTAGATTATCACTGAAGAACCTGCATTGTGATGGTTGCTAGCCAGGAGTTAGGACTATTAGCCTACTTACTTAGGATTCAAATCATGCTGATCTTAAGAGAGGACAGGAAATATTCTAGTCTCTAGCAGTACTGAGGACTAGAACAAAAAAACCTGCATCCACAGAAGTAAGCAAAATGTTTTGTTCATCACAAAAGCCTATGTAAGAAGTTGCCACCTCTTTTCTCCTTTTGCTTGCCTCATTTGTTGTTCCAACAGAGTATTTGTGGGGCCTGCCATAAACTTGATCAGACTAAAAGAAGAAACTAGTGCCATTTGTTTGTTTGAAAATAAAAATAAAAATCTGGTCACCTCGCTAAACCAATATACAACATAGCACCCCACACAGCTTGTACTTGCACAACTGAAGGGTTTGCAGCTGCAGTGCTGAGGTGGCAATTTCTTAAACCAGCACTGCTGCTGGGCAAATTAAATTAAATTACACCCTCAGGAAAGATGTTCCAAATTAGCTCCATCTCAGAATACAAAAAAAATAAGTAATAAATAAGTTTGTTAAAGTCACGTGGAGAGGCTTGCAGCCATCTTAATCTGATACAGATAAATTCAAAGGTGTGTTAGGATGCTTCAGAGATTAATGTACACAATTCTTTCTTTGTGGCTATCCAGAAATTCAGGGAGTTAACACTGCAATAAGTTTGCATTCAGAAAGTTCTCAGAAGCTTAAAGATTCTTTTGATTTTGGGTTTTCAGTGAATTTCACCAAAACTGACCAGTAAGGCCTATAAGAATATAAAGAACTACCATATTAGGCCTGATCAAAGGCCCATCTCAGCAACAAATGCCTACGTTTCTTGCATAAGGAAACCGCACACATTTCCCCTAGCAGTCTTCAGAGCTCAGGCAATCCACACTTAAGGACCAAAGGTTAAGTCTTTCATTTAAAGCTATTAGCCTAGTTTCCCTGAATTTGGCTGCTCCTTTTCAGAATCCATTTATGCCTTTAGCCTCCAGAACATCCTGTCAAATTAGTTCAATTTAAGCTTCAGACTATTAAAAAAAAAAAAAAAGTCTGCCTTGTAACTATTGTAAGATCATTATGAAATCTTGTTTGTTCTAATACCATATGTAAGTCTACTTCTTTATATGCAGGCTTACCTTAAAATTCCATTTGTCACTGACTTGCCTGCAAAGATTTAGATCCATCTCTACCACCAGAAGTCCATCCTGAACGCGAGAGAGACCTGGGGTCCTGCTGCCATCTGGTGCAGCTACGTAACTTGAGCCATAAAAATAGCCCAACTCATGGTGTGCTTAAAGAAATTTTTAAAAAAGAATGTTAATGCGATATGCAAATAAGTATACAACTTCACACGCAGTGTCCCATAAAACCTGGCTCAATTTCTTGTGGTTGCTTGCCTCCTGTGCTTTAAGCAAGGTATCATCCTGAAGAGTCACAGCACAATCCTAAGATAACTGCAGCTTTGACCAGTAGCTATTTTCACACACAGTACAGCTTTGACATATATCAAATTAACAGGAAAAAACTCACTGCATTGCCTTTTAAACAATGCATGATTATGCTTTCCCATTATTAAGTCTCTGAACGCAAAGGCTTTGCTTTCATTGTTTTTTATCTGGAATTTAAATGAGTTCAAATTGTCAAATCATACATTTTCAAAACAGATGACAGAGATGAACCCATTCATTTTTGAGCACAAGGTCAGAGGTGAAAACACGGGGATTTGAGGCACTGAAAAAACATCTTACTTTATGTTGCACAACTCTGAGTTGTGCCAAAAATCAGCCACATCTGTTGTACTAAGCAATGCATGCCACTGACCTTTTCCATGCAACTGCTACAAACACTTAGCTCCCAAACTAGCTAGAAAAGTCTCAGACCCACTCCAGATGAAACCAGGCGGCTTATAATTTGTCACAGGACAAATTACAGTATTTCAACATATAAGTGAAATACACACAAGCAAATCTCATGCTTTTCTTTGAGCAGTCTCTTCTTTAACTTGCAGCAAATCTCTGAAAAAGGGCAAAATGGCTTGGCTGGTGATTTAGGCTAGGGCTATTACTGTTAATCATCTTAAAACTACAAATAAAAAAGCATGCATGTACTGGCAACACAGGCTAATTTGTAGGATTTTTGTCTTCCAGTCCTACAATACTGCATTGACTCCAAAACTTAGTCCTTTGAAAGTATACAGAAGCCTTATGCATCAACTTCTGGTAACCACATACCACGGTACCACCACCTTCAATAGGAAGTGCTGTTTTCCTCCAGTTTACAAAACAGCAGTCTTATGTAAGGCAGTCGCTACCTACCGCAGCTGTCGTGGGAGAGACACTTGCAGGAGAGCTATCATTTCTTTAGACTTTCTAGCTAACAATTATTAGCAAGCACTGAACGTGATTTCTGCACATACCTTCTCTACCATCTCCAGAAGTAAAGGCATTTTTGTAGTATTCCTGTGAAATAAGAAGAATCCGTAGGTGGCAGTGTAATTCCATTTCTTCAAGAAATCCTTGCTAGTCTATCTTATTCAGTACGGAAATTTATATAAATCCAATAAGATTTTTTCTGGCATACTATCAGAACTGTCTAAAGGGAATCACCAGAGGGGCCTAGTTTCTACAATGTATAGGCTGGAAAGCAGTATCTCTCTGTATCACAGCCTATTCACACACTTTGGGGAACATGCCTCGTATCAGTTTCACAAGTCTAGAGAAGCAGCAAAAGAGGAGATATTTAACCAAACACATCTTTGTGTATTACAAAAGGCAGCAAATGTATTCACATAACAGCAAGAACAAGTCTAGGTTTTTGCAGGGAACCTAGTAAAAGAACACACATGTAAGAATGTCCTATTGTTGGCGATAATAATTCTCATTATAGAATTTCAGTGTCCAGAAAAAGGCAGTACCTGCACAACAGCAGCCGGTTGTGTACCACTAACTTGAGGATACATTTCATTTTCAGTCACATTGGCTAAAAGAATACTGATTTCACCATAGAAACTAGGAGAATTAGCAAATGGGCGGGTGCCTATTACAAAGAGAGTGATTCAAGAACAGGAAGCAGCTGCAACCAAAAAGTAGGCTGCCAGCACAAGGCAGCTCTCAATTTCTTTTATCGCTGTCCATCTTCATATTATAAACACTAATAGAGTAGTTACACAGTAATCTATGCAATCTAGTGCTATTCAGTTCATTACCTTGAATTAACTAATGCTACAGTACCTAAATTTGGAAATGAAATAATAAAGTGAAGATACGTACCGTTCCTACCCTGTTGATGGCACAAGTAAAACAGTGATTAGCTATGGCAGCATTTCTTGCTTCAATTGGCCACAGTGACTCGCTGCAATACACAGAAGAGGAGGCAGGTATTCACTGCTTGTCTACTTCAGAGCTAAATTTAGATTATGACTGTTTCACACTGTATATATTCTGTCAAAGAAGCCAAAGTTAGCTTCTAAGATTGATCGTGCTCTTACAATCAAAACCTCCCCAGATACAGCCAAGCACTGTAATTATTTTCTGCTAAAATATAGGTATAAACAATTCTATCTGATAACTTGGTAAATATGGCTTTGTCATGGCCAAAAAAAAAATAATTAAAAAAATTAACACATCTCAAGATTTTCAAAGCAATTAAAGAGTAAAATGTTTTACTCTTCAAATTATGTAAAGGGTTTACACATGTGCTTTCACATTCCATTAACTTTCCAATACCAAATACCAATATACCAAACATAATTCTGCAGCAAAGCTAGAAGAGATTCATGCAAGTTGCCTCCTTTTTTTCCCCAAATGGTCCAAGAGAGGCTTCTGCGGCAGTGAGTGAAAAAAGAAAATTAATTATAGGAATAATAAAAAAAAATTGAAGGAGAATAAAAATCCATTTCCACCAAAATTTCCTACTTCTGTTATTTCAACCACAGTTTTCATAGCACTTTTGAGTAAGTTACCTTTCTGTGGTGGGCTGATGAAACAGAAAGCATGTTTAGCAAAAGCATCCTGGTAACTTCCCAGTAATTATCTACTAAATCTAAATTATCTCACTAAATTTACAAAAAACCAAGAACTGAGAAATGAGAAATAGAACATTCCTTCTCCTTTAAAAGCCTCTACCTCTTTTCTAAAGGAGATTTCAATTCTGACTGATGTTTAAAACTGAAATAGTCTTCTTATGAAATAGCTTGATACACAGGGATCAGACTGGTTAATAGAAGGTCTGGTAGTCCTCAGAGCTCCAAAACAAAGGTGATACAATTTGTACACTCCTGTGATAGCATGTACCTGCCACATTCTGAATATCAAGACAAGGTTGCAAGCATCTGACTCATTAATCTCCCAGTCAGGCTCAAGAATCTTAAGAGATGGTCATTGGACTGATTGAAAGGACTTGGTTTATTGCCTCTTTTCTCAATTGCTTTGAGTCTGGCAGCCACCTCTTCTAAGAAAAAGGGATTTTATTGAAAAGCTCCAGCAAATTACAATTTCACAGAAGAGAGACAGGAAAAAAGGCTAACGCCAAGAAGCGACCCCAGAGACAATTTTTACATGGGCCTCAAGAGTCCTCTTCCTGCAATAAAAATTCTATGCTTAAAAACAACCAAGTGAAAGCTAATAATTAGGAGAGTCTGAAGCACACAGAGTACCAATGAAGTGCTGTATGACTACAGGGTAATTTCTGTTTGCTCTTCTGTTAATGTAATGGGCTATAAGTAGACAAACATCACAAATACTCCAATAGTGACATAAATGCCCCAAAAGCATTGTGTATTAATTCATCTCTTTTCAAAAGACATTTCCCAACACTAAAATTATCTTTTTTTTTTTCCCCAACCTAAAATTTTTTCCCAACCTAAAATTATCCTTTACATCAAAAAATATTAAAGGCAGTTTGAATGACAGAATACTGCATCTAATCCACAGTTCTACTCTCCAGGTTTGTAAATACAGAGTTCTCTGCTTCAGAACTAGCTGTGTGTAAATTTTATGCCTTTAATCTGTATTTAACCATTTGTACCCTATTATGAATGCTTATCATCCTCAGAATTTTCTAGCAAAAAAAATTGTACTCATATTCTTGGACCTTGTTACAGAGACAGAAAACCTCCAAATTTACATTAAACAGGTAAAGTGAGAGGATTAGAGGAATCTTGAAGAACTGGAAAATGCTGGGGGAAAAAAAAAATCCCTCTTACATTTCTAACTCTTCCATTGTCTTGCATATCCAGTTAGCAAGTCTATACTGCCTGAACATTGCATACATTAAGGTTTATAAACTTACACTGGAAAAATCTGTTCCTCTAGATTTAAAGAAATAAAAATGGAAGTATTCTGCACTTAGTCCATGCATACAAGCCCAGCTGAAGAGAGAGAGAAGAGAAATGAGAAAGAATTTTTACTGTTATAAGAGATCAATATGTCTTCTTTGTTTGCTACAGGATTTATTTACTTGTATTACAATATCATCAGTAACAATAAAATACGCTTCTGTTAGCTTCCTAAAACTTTCCTTTGGAGCTGGAAACTCAAAGACACTTCAGCTACCCCAAAATATTTTTTTTTAACTCACAAAGGAAATGTCTTTGTTTCAAAGAACTCTGCAAAACCAGACTTCCCCCATTGACCTTGTAACAAAGCTAACCACTTATGCTGAAAAGGGTTAAAATATTAATACTTCTAATTAACCATAAACTACCATCACTTCCTCAGTCATGTATATGTAATCATCACACATTACTAAATTACTTTTCAGAGGCTACTGTTATCAGTGGGGAAAAAAGGAAACCACAAAGAAAAATCACAGTTGTTCTACTATGTGTTAAGCTGATGCATAGACACACTCTGGAATCCCATACCTCAATTTACAAATTGTCTAAGTTGGAACTTGAAAGTATCAAGTAGTACAGCAAAGGACAGAATACAATGAGAATGAAAGGAAGGCATGGTGATTTTGTCAAGAAGAGTGCTCAAGAGCCACTGAAACCATTTTTACAAGGTTTCCACCTAAAGAAAGCCCTCCCTGCCAGCACTGAAGAAATGCAGTTATTTTGCATCACATTATAGTACCCCACACAATACACAGCCTGTGTCAGACAATGCTTTGGAAGCATGGCACATTCAAAGGTTATTATATTGAAACGTGACTGATGATAATAATGTAGAGGCAAAGCATATTCAAGAGCTAATCCACAAATTAATCATTATGGGCTAGCTAAGAAGTATACTTTCTTAGCTCACTGAGCTGGTTTTCTTTTTTCTTTTAGGAAATCAAGTCAGTAGGGTGCAATTAATGTCAATCTGCAGAAGATTAATCTCAAGGGAAACAGTTTACACTGGTTCAGTCTGGTTCAAGAGGCCTGATAATCACAAAATTGCCAACAGTTTTAAAAAAAAGTTTCTGAGAAAAAGGTTTCTCAGCTTGGCTCTGAAAACTGGAATTTGATATCTACTTATTGACTCCTAGGTGGACAACGCAAGCTGGCAAGCTAAGTCTGAATGCAAATTACTACTGCCCATCATAAAACAAAAATACTACATAGATAATCTAAATAAACTCTTATTAGTTTTCAGGATGCTAGCTGGATGCTTGTTAACTCTGACTCAGAGGCAAAAGTCCTGCAGATGTACAACTGAAGTTCTGGAAGAGAATCAGTGGCTGTAAGCAGACTGGTAGCCCAAAACTCCAGGTGGAGAAGAATGCAGATTCCTTCATGAAGGCAAAACAAGGAGGCTATATCTCCAGTTCCAAGACCCTAGCAAGGTGTCCCAGAGAATGAGGGGCTCAGAGGTTCAGTTAACCAAGAAAGCATGCAACAGCCTAAATCAATTTGTATTTTACCTGAGAGATCCAATAGTGGCTGAAGGGTTAAAGATGATCTCTGCTCCATTCATACTAAACATGAGCCAGTTCAGAGGGTGATGGCGCCCATAGCAGATATTCACAGCAATTGTTCCAAACTGTGTCTGAAACACCGGGTGTCCTCTATTTCCTTCCATATAGTAAGTAGACTACAAGCAAACAAAACAAAACAAACAGAAAACCACAAAACCACTTCTTAAAAAAGTGAGAAGTACCACCTCCAACACTGCTTTGACACTTCCCATTTTCTGGTTACCAGCCTCAAGTCATTTTAGACCATGAGTAAGGACAACACCCTACATTTAGTACAGAGCTGCACTGCAATGGGTATAGAGCAAAAAGTGGCTCTCTTAGACTGCTGAGATCAAATTCAAGACACTTTCTGTTTCCTTTCACTTATACTACACCTAAGCACTGTCTGACTTTAACATAAATGCTTCTACTAATGCTAGAAACTCCTGCAGAAGCTTAAGAGAGATCCACAAGTCACCAGACTTAAGGTACCTCTCTTGGTACTTTCACCACATCAGAAGATTCTCTTGTCTCCAGGATCCTTTGATTCTGATTAAAGATCAAAAAGATTAACACTGTCTAAAGAACATGGAATTCCTTTAGAGTCAGCTTGTTACATAATGACATGCAGTAATTTTATGAATGCTATAAGGAAATAGCGTATAGCTAAGACTGGTTATTTAAATTTCCTATATGCCTGTTCCTCTGAACAAACAGAAGGCTTGAAATAACCACCAGGAAAATCACAGGATAAATCTAGAGAACACTCCTTAAAGAAACTGGAGCCAACTGTTGGCTAAAAAGATCCCGTTTACCGTATGCTGCAAAATTTTATCTTATCATATCAAACATTTCTAAACAGAAATGCACTGGTTCCTGTAAAAAGTACTGGTAAAAAGAAGGACAAGGCATTGTTAACAGCTATCAAGAGAGACAAACATTCACAGAGATATTTTAAATTAAATGTACAGAAATGGTTCTTCCCAGGTGCAAGAAAAGGGTATGTGTGGAGTCACTCACACTTGCTTGGCCAGTAGTAATCAAAACCCCAAGACATTAGCAGGAAGAGCACAAAAAACGTAACAGAAAACATCATTTTGCTGGTTTATAAGAATTCTGCGTGCCCACAGCTTGAGTACTCTGGGCAATTCTAGTGTCTGCATCTCAATAAGGATGGAATAAGCAAAGGCAACTGAAACTATGAAAGGGATGGGGCAGCTCCCTTGTGAGGAGCAACTACAAAGGCTCTTCAATCTGCAGGTGGAAGGCTGAGGGTAGTATGATGAGTAAGATCTGCAAAATCACAAAAGCGGTGGACAAGATAAAAACAGAAATCCCAAAGCAGCAGCAGTAGTGGGTATTGACTAAAATTACACTCTTACACCTGTTTTTAACCAAAGTAACTTTTTCTGTGCAAGCAGGCAGTACACTTCTGAAATGTGCTTCTTTGTTAAAGCAGGTTCAGAACAGATTAGACAAAGTCATTGATAACACATCCACAGATATGAAACGAATGAGACAGGAACATGCCACCCAACATTCCTAACACAATGACTGTGGATACCAAGGCAGTACAAAAGTTGCAGAGTGGCCAGACTTATTCCTAACAATACCTTTTTGTGATGATCTCAGAGACAGAAAAGCAAGGTACACAACCCACCAGCCTGACCCAGTGGGGCACGTCTCTTACCATATAAGAAAAGCATGTTGTAAAGCAACTCCCTTTTTACTGAAACTACCTGTCCATGGCAACAGCTGCTGCCATTGGTCTTGAAGGAAGCCGAACCACATCAGGCCCAAAGCAAGCACAGTTACAGTCGGGGAACAAACTAGGGCCTCAACAAAGTGTAGAACGGCATGCTAGACACAGGGGGATCATCTTCTGAAACCAAGGATTGGAGGTTCAGTATGCCCACTAAAAGTGACATCTCATGTTTCTTATTATCAGGTCTCATGAAATTGCACAGTCCTTGGGCACTGATTTTATCTCCTTTCATGTCTGTAGAGAACATGCCATGTGGCAGGCACTCACACAATCCTTTTTCAAAACAATTCCGCTGATTGAATATATTTCCATTTTTTCTCTATTCTCAGTTTTCTTTCATTACAATAGGAGAAGAAAACCAAGAATGCTATTGCTTCAGGGAATTCATCAGTTCTTATTTCTTTATTCCTCACCAGAGGTCATAATCATCTCCACAGCAACAAACTGTGATGTTTCAAGACGGATTGATTTTTGTTTATTTATATGCCCTCCCACACATGGCTGAAGAGGTTACAGACCAATCTCTTTCCCCTTTCCATTTAGTTCTCACCGATTCAACAAGGCTGATTTTAACAAGGCTCCCTTCCCTATCTGCTCCACAGAGACAATCCACAAAAAATAATTTCAAATTCAGGGCTTCCTTGGGGGTTAACTTTGTTGATAAAGAAAACAACATTAAAGTAACAGAGATGAGCATAAACCTTCCCTGTAGTCTTGGTGGTTTCTAAAGTTCCTCTATTAGAATTGCTCAGCTTAAAAGAATGGACTTAATGCTTTGCTAACAAAACTAGTTAAAAAGACAGTACTGTTTTGGGTAAATACCACTTGCACCTATAATGAGGTAGCCACAACAAGAAATGTCAAATCATTATAGTATACCTGCAAGATATAGACGGTTTTGTGCTAATTCTGGCGTTATAAGAACTAAGTCATTTTTGGAATTATGCAAAACTCTTAATGAAACCCTATTTATACTTCACATGGAAAAGTAAAAAGTTGCCTTTCATTACACTCTTCTTGTGCCTTTCATTACAGTTTCATAGCTGGAAACAAAAGTTTCTTGGAATCTGTTGATGCTTCACAAACCACTGTCTGGAAAACTGAAAGACATCATATTTAGCACAAGCAACAGGAATATTTTTTTGTTGTTGTTTGATTACAGAAGGAACAAATAAAGGATGTGAAAGTAACCAAAATTCATTTTTATTAGTGCTTGTATTTTATACGGGTTTGCTAGTTACTGTTTTGCTAGCTAGAAGATAGATCCGATAAAATAATATTTAATATCAAAAGAATTGTTAAACACAGAAGTCAACACTGGTGACTGACAGGCCTGTGCCAAAAATCCATTGTGTAGAAACCTATTAACAGCCGCCTCTGAAGAAACACAAACCAGTCTGATCAGGTCTGGAAGCCCAGGTCGAAACTTCCAGAAATCTTTGAACACAAAGTTCCAACACTCAAAAACCCCTTTTAAAATTAATAAAAAAGCAGTTTAGATTCTGAAGCCTCAGTTTAGTCACTGGAGCATTTGGACAGGGAACAAAAGCAACTGCAGGTATACAGCAGCCCCCAGTGCTTAGAAGAAAGGCTCTGTTAATTACTCACCTTAGCTGTCAAGGAGAGATTTAGTTAGGTAAGACAATGTATTTTTAGACTTCGGTTAATTTTTAATCTTGATCTTTCTGTTTGTGATAATTCTATGGATGGATAAACACATTTCAGATCTACCAGTTTTCTTCTGATGCTGCCTTCACTACCAGTTCACTTTCTAAAGCTGATTCTGCAGGACAGCCTAAAAACTGCTGGGGGCTTCAGTGGAAGTAATGTGATTAGTAAACAGAAGATGCCATAAACCAGCTATTCAGTTAGAAGCATAATGAATTAAGGGATTCTTTTCAAAGAAATAGAAGAAAAAGAATGTCATTTCCACCAAGACAACCTCACAGAGAAACAGAGATCAAGACCATAAATAATGCTTACACATGAACCATGAAACAGTTGCCCTCCAATTTAAAGTAAGTTCAACATGCACAAATGCAAAAACTAAGTCAATCATTCACAACTAACATAAAGCGATGACTTACAGAATTTTGTTTTAAAGATCCTCTATACTTCTCTAGTTTCCATCAGGCCAAGGAAGAGTACATGACAAAGATTCAATGTTATTTGTCCTTTAAGAGTCACCACTCTCTATTCTTGATAAATTAACTTACTATAATGTCACCTGAGGAAAACTGATTTGAACTTTGTGAACTACGTTTTCTAGAAATACATTATGTTTCCTGCCAATGACTCTGCTACAACACATGCTGACATGAACAAGAGCTGCAAGGTAAGATTAGCCTGATAATCACAATACTGTGTCTTACCTCATTGAAATCTCCAATCCTTGGAATATGATTTTTCCTACTTTTGCCAAGGACAGCTCCAGAATTAGAAATGACCACTGCAGCATTCCACAAAGTTCCCCCGTGTATTTCATCTCGCTCCAGGATTGGAGATACCACAACCATGTTGTATTTCTTTGCCAGCTATACAAATGAACACAATTCTTCTATTAAACATAAGCCTTCAGGATTTTCACTTTTTGTTCATAAAGAGGGATTAAAAAAAGTTTTAGTCTGGTACATTACTCTGACTTATCAAGCAATAACGCTTACACCCACACTGGCATGCCCACATCACCACAGTTTCTTCATCAAAGATAATTACATTACAGAGAGCTTTCCACTTAAATCCTCAACTAGAAATGCAAGGTACCAACAGGAAAAAGCATCCTAACAGCAAGGGTCAAACTACAAAGCTGACCTCTGTCTATCCACAGATATAGAAATATACCATGATCCCATCCCATTCTGGTATACCACTTAAGTGGCATACCAGATTGAAAGACAAAGACACCACAGCTGAAAACACTTATTAAAAAAAATAATATATATATATATAAAAGGGAGAATGTAAACTAGCATTGCATGTTAACTATGAATGTTAAAAAACATAGGTGTGAGTGAGAAATATAGCAACTTCTGACTGCAAGTTTACTAGCACAGTCTTTTCCTTCAAATCACTTTTCTTTCTCCAAAGATCCATAGTGTCATTAATTCCATAGTGAGAAGCAACATGTACTTGCCCTAGATCAGACTAAAGATATGCTGTCTACAAAAGCTTAATAGGTCAGTGCATATCTGGGAAAATTTGACATTAAAACAGTCTGCTGTTTCAATTAGCTGTAAAAGAAAATAATTTAAATTCCTTATTAGAAAAAAAAAGTTGTCAGAAAACAAAAATAAACTCTGCCACCCTTGCAATCAACACTCTAGAAAAACAAGGCAGTAACAAATCTCCTTGGTTGCATAAAAATCCCTCTACATTTTGTGTCATTTCACAGGGAGTAGCAAAAGATTTGTGTGAAAGTGTTCTTTGTTCAGAAACGGCTAGCTATTCTTCTCCTCACACCTTCATACAAGCATTGTTTAATGCTCAACTTTTCTATGCAAGAAACATCTTTTAAATGGAAATTTAAAATACTTGTGTGAAGAATCATTCTTTCCTTGTAAAATTCAGGAATAGTTAAATGGGCAGTTTCCTATGCCTTCTATGGTAAAAGGTAGTCTATAAATGCAAAGTAGTTTAAAAAAATAAATATAGAGCACAGTTGTTGTTGCCCATTTCTACTTCGCTCACTATCATATTTGTCAAGCAAGCTGAAAATTTATTTTTTATTATTTCAGTTTTCTCAGTGGTACAAGACCAGTACATAAAGAAGAAATCCATGCTAATCAGTATCAGTTATGGGCTGCGGTTGGAGGCTAGATGTAGGGGTTTTTTGCTTGGTTGTTTTTTTACCTCTTGACAGAATTTTGTTGTTGGCCCATCCTCTGCTGACTCAGCAAATTCAGTCCAAGGAAGCTTCTCTCTTGTACAAAAAGCAAAGGGCATGGCTGAAAAACACCAATGCAAGACAAAATTCACAAGAATATTCAAGTCGCTCAAGAAATACACACCATTTACATGAATACAAATTACAAAATTAAACAGTTAAGAATGATTCAACTGCTTTCCTTGTTTAAAGGCAAAAGCCATTTAAAAATACTTTCAGCAAGGGCAAAAAGTTTTGGCCCTATACAGAGCAAAGCAGAAGAGAAAGAATGTAACTTAGTAAAGTCTTACCAGAGATAAAAATACGAAGTACACCCCAGTCACTAGTGTACACTTTCTTCGAATAACCTGTTTTCACAAACATTTCACGAGCCTTCATTTTGGTTTTTGTCTCTTATTACACCTCAAAACACCATTTTAAGTGAAATTCTATCTTTTAATTTTAGTATCTGTCTAGAAAAAACCCAGAGTTTTAGGAGGAAAAAAAATAATGAGGAAAAGATCACAAAGGATGACACAAAGAAGCAGCACCCATACAAGTATCACTATTGCAGCATACACTAGTCTTCAATACAACAGACTTCATGTACATCTTCCATACAGTTCTGCTAACTGAGACTTTTTGTTTTTTCCTTTAGAAAGCAAATCAGTAAAGTTAACTGTTTAACTCAGATGACCTCTGCTATTCACTTACAAGACATACCTCCAGTACAGGATACCTGTTAGAATAGAAGGAACTTGACCTTGGACAATCTAGAAGGAATCACAGAAAATACTTACTCCAAGCCTCCTGGAAACAAATTATGTTGACCCCACATAATGCAGCTACTTCCACAATCTCCTCAATTCGTCTGTGCAGTGCAGCCACCTGATAGCAAGAAGTGTCACACTGAAAAAAAAGCTATATGTTCTAACTCATTTGCACATTAACAGCCTGGATTTACAAGCTTTGTTACCGTTTAATTTATCTTGTTCTGTACTTAGTCCCATTGCTTTCAGGGAGGGTAATTCAACAAGTTATCATTCCTGAACACTGATAATAGAAAGAATTAGATACAGAATTTTAAAAGCGTTTCGGTGCTGAAAATAGAGAAAGCAATCCAACGGAATTCTAATTCCATGGTTACAACATTTAAATATATGGCAACTCATGGCTGACTGACTTGCAGATAGAATCTAAATCAGCAAAAATTATAATTCTGCTGCTCATTGTAGACAACCTACAGAAGGATGTTAAGTAAACGCGAATTCAAAGGCAAGTACTCGGAATCTTAAAACATGTGGTAAGGACAGCCTGTTTCCTTGGTTATGTGCAAATCCTGCTCACACAGGTGGATCTTGGACACTCTTTAGAAGTTAACAACTCCAAATGGTTTTCTAAACCCCTCTGTCCTAAAAGGCAAGTAGATTTTCAAGAAAAAAACATGAAAACATTTTTTAATTAGCCAAAAAACATTGTTTCAAAGTACTTTTTTCTTGACTATTCTACTTAAAAGATAATAGGTGTAGCACTTTGCATTGATATTTTCAGGTGTCAATAAAAAAAAAGGACACAAGATTAGTCAACAGTGACCTACAAACTCAACAACTGTATACTGATTTACAGCAGTAGTTAACTAGTTATTTATAAGGTAAAATCATTAATATAACTGGTAGTCTTTTCAACAGATGCTACAAAGAATACACAAACTTGATCCATTTACTGAATTGCTTCCATCTGTGACAGGTAATCTTTCCAAAACAAATTTATTCAGAAATGTTCTGTCCTGTCACTGTACAAAACTACTACTCCAGGAGATTTTATAAATGTGGTATTTTCTTTCACTTTTTTAAAGCTACTTTTAGGAGGGTGTTTCTATGCGTATGTGTCACTTCAATGCTTTTGTGTCCAAGATGTTAAGAAATGATGGTCACCTTGTAATAAGATCTAATTTACTACTGCACAAAGAATAATGAACACAGCTTTATTAATCTGTGTTTACTCTAATGGATTTTCCTATAATGGAACATTTCTCAATTAAAACAAGAACTGCACCTGTGGTTTCTATGGGTTGCCATCTCTTGATTTTGGGTAAATCATTTTTTGTTTCATTTCAGAGACAAAGGATTTTAATTTACAAAATTGGTACTAAATAAATAGCTTTAGAACTGCAAACTGGTTGGTTCACTAGGTAAACACAAGAGGTGTTTCTGAGAAACAATAAACCAGAATGTGTCATTGTGATTTCTTACAGTATGCTGTGTTAAGATAGTGATGGATCCTATATTGCCAGAACATCAGCAGACATTTCACGATGGAGTTTCTAACATCAACAACTGAAAGGTGTTTTTTCTCAATCCAGCAGAAGAGGAGTTACACACAAACATCCCAGATCCCAGTTTGGGTACCTGGACTGCCACTGGTGTGTCTGTGGGAAGTGGAATTTTATTCTGTACCAGTCCCACTCGAACAATACGTGGCCTTCTCAGTTGCTCTGGGGCAGCTTCAAATCCATAGCCCTGTAGCTCAAAATCTCTTTCTTGAGCTGCTGATAGAGCAGCAGCTGGCAAATTAAGTTTTCTGGATTGAACAAGAAACAAAGACATTTCAGTGTGAGATGTTCTTCTTTCCTGCTGTGAATGCAATGGACCAAAAGGATCACAGATACTGTCTACCCCTGAAGAGACACCCAAGCTCCCATGCCCCAATTCAGAGCTATCAGACAAGGGAACAGTCAGGCAGTAGCCAGGCTGTGCAAATCTGATGGCTCTCCTCCATGGCAGCAAACTCCCAGTGTCCTCTTCTGTGACTGTGATTTCCAGATGTTAACACCTTGCTACAGAAATCAAGGAACACATACATATAAACGTTCACCTGCCAGCCTCAGATGATAAACACTGTCCCTCCAATGTATTTTTCCTCATGTTAGATCCCCACTTTTCCAACTCGCTCACCCCAAAGCCACGACCTCCCAATTGTCCCCTCAAAACTATTCCCCTTGGGCCTTTCATTCCTGTCAGCCACCCTCTCACACAACCTCTCCAGTGCCCCACTTCCCAAACCAGGATTTACCTCCAAACCACCCCAGTTACCTCACCACGGCCCAACCCCACCGCAGCACCACAAGTGCCATAGGCCCTACTGTTAGTTCGCCTTTCAGCCCCCAGCCCTGTGTCCTGCACACCCACCCTCGCACTGCCTCCTTCGCCTCGCCCCGAGCTGGGCACCCCACAGGGGAGGAAGGCGCCGGGGCAGGACAGGGCACCCCCCAAGGCACCAGGCGAGCCTACCCCACCAGCGCACCTCGCCTCGCCGCCATAGAGGATCCGCTTCACCTCAGCGAGGTCCTCGGGTGGGATGCACCGCTCCAAGCATGCCTCCAGCGACACCAGGCCTCCCGCCATGGCACGGCGCAGCGTGGGATGACGCACGCCAAGGGCTGCGCTGCTGCTGGCCGTCAGGTACGCGCTGGCCGTCAGGCAGGACTGCCCTCTCGGACTTTACCCCAGGGTGGCCCCTACCCTTTTCTCCTCGGGGCGTTTTGGCGGGAGCGGCTCAGCCCCAGGGGAAGGCGGCGCCACAAGGCCGGGCTCCCAGCGCTGTGGCCCTGGGCACTGGTGGCTGGCACAGCCCTGCGCCCTGGGCACTGGTGGCTGGCCCTGCACAGCCCCAAGTGGGCCGAGAGGCATGGACGTGGCCGTTCCCGGTGGCTGGCCACCTCGGCACCAGCTCCTCGGCCTCAGAAATAACTCGCGGAACGTCTTTAGGAGGTTTTAATGATACCGTTCAATAAAAAGGCTTAGAAATAGAAGGTCATAAAAATGGCAATAGTTTTCACTGATACGTGTGTGTCTATTTCAGTTGCAATAAGACTGAACAGGAGCCACTAATAAATAATTCTGTCTTTAACATGGATTTGAGGACCAATATAACTGAAAATTCATCCCAAAACGAACATTAGTGTCAGACAAAGACTGGACAAATTAAGACCTTGATCCAAGTAAAAAAAAACCGTGCATCTAAATAAAGGATATTTTCTTCTGCAGGTAGCAAGTGGACAGCCTGTTTAAACCAGTTATTCCCACTGAACAACTCGCTACACTTTCTGAGCCAAAGTGCAACTGAAATTCAAGACACGGTAACTGGTTTTCTCACTCAGGCCAGGGATGGTTATACATGTCTAAATGTATCACATGGAGTTTAATCACTGCTTTTGTGTATCTTCCAGAGGATGTAGCAACATTCAGCACTTAACATTTGCAGTTGTTAGATATTTCGAGTTAAATATTAAGCCTTTTAGGCTAATCTAAAAAAAAAAAAAAAGTTAGGGAGAGAGTGTCTAATATTTAACTTTAAACAGCAAGTGTTCAGGGATAGTCTGGTTTCATCAAGGCATTTTCAGATACGTGATCCTTTCACTCTAATCCACCCTTTTTAACCCAAAAAGTTGCAGCAATACTCTATGCCAAGTGCACCAGGGCAGGCACGCTCCTCTGCTGATTTGTTAGAGGCAAGAACTTGTCACAGTAACTCCTAACGAGCAGACTGACTCCTTTAGACAGCATTTAGGAAAATCTTTTAATCTTTGGGGGAATTTTCAAGATAAGCTAAAAATAGGGATGATAGCATGTTATAAAGCAAAAAAATGGTGAACACAAAGCAGAGAAAACCCCCATCATTTGAAAGGAAGGAACTTTTTTAAGAAGTCTGGATAGCTAGTATTAAATACTAGCTCTGTATTCATCAGTGTAGCATCTCCCTGTTCATGACCAAGGGCCTAAAAACCTGTTCTTAGGAATTATTTTTCTTTCCCAAACATATTTCTGAATGCAATAATAAGCAGTGAATGATACTTACATGGTATTTTTCATCTGATGATCCTAATTTGCTTTAATGGCCAATTTGAAAGGTACATATCAGTAACATTTTGTTCCGTTTGTGGCTGGCAGATCTTTGACCATTGCAGAATGGGAGATGAATGCAAAAAGCAGCTGACAATACAGGAGGGAAATTAGGAGACCAAGCAGTAAGTTCATTTCCATATCGGCATACTCAGGATATCATCAGATAAAGCATTTCTGGAGGATTCATAGAAACAAACAGAAGGGCCTGAGTTTCTCTGGGAACTGTTCAAGTTCTTTTCTGCCTGGACTGCAAATTAAAGGGAAAAACAGCAGGTCTATTTTGTATCCCGCTCCTGAAGAAGGTCACATAACTGAACTTCTCTCTTCAAGCTTCTATTCTTAGTGTGAACTTTCACTGACTTCTCTATTGGTGCCTTGTTTGTTTGTAATTTAGTAAATTGTACTACATGTAGGAAATGGACTTCATGGCAATAAAACTGAAGCCCCTGAAAAGAATACTCACGAACAGTTAAGACCTGAAAAAACAGTACATTTCCTGTGCACGGTATCAACCACCCTGCAACAACACAGTGAGGTCCAGACTTCGTGAATAGGAAATGACAAGCCTAGAATTACTAATAACGATGAAAGGAGATCAGGCTATTCCATAGGGACTGCGCATATATAAAGGTATAACTCTAGCCAACACAATAAACCTTCAAAGCACAAAATGTTAATGTTGAGCAGGAAAGTAACCTAATAAAGGAGGATGCCTTCCATATCCCAGACAAAGTATATTAGAGAGTTTGGATTTAAGTCTGAATGTTCCACCTCAGTCATGGCAATTAACTATTAAGTATGATGCTTGAATCCAAACTCCGGGTCTGGTTTTGACTGCTTCAGACCTCTGTATTTAAACCTCTTCCCAGTTCTGCATTACCTGGATCAAGTAATTACTTCGGGAAATAGCTGAACTTTTTGGTATGAACCCAGGCTGTAATAACTGGTTTAGAGGAAAATAAGTATTTTATGGAACAAAAGTTCTTTAAAAAAAGGGAAGACTCCTACCAAACAGTTCTGAAGTGTGCAACTTTTCATCTCTATTGCCCTTAGTCAGGGTGGTCCAGAAAGTCGGATACAGAAGTCAGGATCACAGAGTGCAATCTGTACAGAAAGCAGTTCTTGTATGCGTCTGTGTTGAAACCTTGTATTGCACAGATACCTTCTCAGAGCTAAACCAGGGTTTTGGTAATACTGGTCCACACACTCCGTGCTGCAGGACTGTTCCCAAGAGTTCCTGTAAAACCCCACAACAGCACCCTGGCATTAGTCAGAAGCACACTGGAGAATTAATTTAAGAGCCAAATATCTAGAGTTCAGGCTAAAATTGGGAAAGACCCAAGAAAATATTTAAACAAACAAACAAAGTCTTTCCACTGTAACCCAAGATAGGAGCAAAGACTGAACAGCATCACGTATGAGAGCTAGCAGGCAGGATTGTGGGCAGCATTTCTGTCTTTCCTTCCTAAGTTAGGAGTATGTACATATACTCCTTTTGAAACACCCAGCTTCTTACAAACCTTGCTACTATCACCTCAATCATGATTCCAGACACTTTCTTCTCCTGTCATTCCTTGAAATGGCTCACACAGAGTTCCTCAGAGCAGCTAAATAAATTAATAACTTGTGTCCTTAAAGCAATAACTGTCTCAGATCACCCACAGTGTCATGCTGCTTGTTATTAACACCTATCAAGGGATTTAGGTGGATGTGGATACAGATGTGTCCTGCAAGGCCACATGATGCTGATGCTCTGTCCAAGCTTCCTTTCTAGATGCTGCAACACCCTTTAAAATGACTTTCTAAACTGTCCTTTTCCAGTGGCCACAAAATAAAGTACTGAATTGTACTGCAAAGTAGATCACTGAACTAGATCTTTACATTGCTTCACCTCAAATACAGATTCCTTTGCTTCATATGGAGATATAATTATCTCTGAACATACCTGATTCAAAACATTTCAAGTTTAAGAGACAGGCAGTGAAGGGTAATTAACATAATAAAAGTTGTAAGAGAAGAGACAGGTCTAAAATAGAGGGGGAAGATAAAACACTAACTTCATGTTACTTAATACACAGCTAAAAGAAGGAAGGCAGTTGCTAAACTTCCTTTCTGTTCTGCTTTGATTTATACATTGAAACAAATGAGCTTTAAGGGCACTGTCATGCAGGAAAACCAGCATTCTCTGTTTTAAAGTTAATCCTTTAAACCATGACCTCTTGCTAATAATATTTAACTTGGTGTGTGTGTGTTTTGTTGGGTTTTGCAGGGGGTTTTTTGGTTTTTTTGTGGGGGGGGGAGGGGGAGCGGTTCTGACTTTACACTGGTTACAGACAGAGCTCTTTTCCTAATTCTACTTACATCTTTACAAGTATTCTTACCAGTTTTAGAAATAGGTCTGTACGTAAACTTAAGCCAAAGTGAAGTTGAGGATTTTGATATCAATGGAAAATTCTGGTCTGCCTTTAGATTCCCTGCCTTTCCCATGGACTCTGCAAAAGCCATGGGTACAATCACCTATAGAGTAGAAGAGCCACATTCTAAACCTCATATAGTTGGCTTTGTGTTATCTGTTTTTGGCTTCCTGCCATTCTGAAGGCTGGGTGAGGGGAAGTGGCTGAAAACTGAGGAAGTTTATTGTTGACAATACATTTTGTCTGCTCTCAGGCATGCCTGGGACCAAAGCAGTCCCTAACTAGCCCCAAGTCTGGGGAGTGAAATGTAAGTTTTCAGTCACCTTCTCCTCCCTCCTACAGGACAAGCTGAGCTCAGAGTTTTCCAAGAGTTAACGTACCTTTGGAAGAGTCCTTCTGTTGTTAGCACTTTTGCCTTTCTAGCTAGAAATACTCTCCTTGCTTGCTTTGACTAAATCACACCTGAAAATATGTCTTTAAACCAGAAGAGATTCACAAATTGACCACTTTGGCCAATTAAAACCTTCATTCTTCCCTGGAATATGGCTATCTCCCTGCTGCACAGGAAGTGCATTAAAGAAGTAATAAACACTCATAAAATAAAATTCATGATCTAACATTTAAGAGCAGCGTTCTTGTTCATTACTGTAACTTTCTGCTAAATTACCACCAACGAGATTGCTCATGGGCTCAAAAGGTCAGTGTTATTTTTGCTGCTGAAATCACAGAGTCTGGGAAACAACTGTGTGTAAATTGCTGATAAACTGGAACAAAGACAAAAGAGAAAAACACTGAACATGTAAGAATGCAAGTAAACCAGCAGGAAAGGAGGGGAGGGGAAGAATCTCACGGACAGTTTATTAAAAGAACAAAAGAATAAAATCTGGCGCATTTGTTTTCCACGAGTTCAGGAAGCCCGGTCTTTAAGCACCTACTATAAATAGAGTGTTCTAATCCTTCATCAAAGTGTGTAGTAGTCTATAACAAAATGAATGATTTTTAGGTATAATCTGGGAAGAGGAAGATGTCTCTCCCCTTGTAGTAGGAAAAAGATCTTTTGTTTCAATCCTTGCAGAAATTAGAAATTTCAAAGCATAAGGGACGGAGACATGAGGGAGAGTCTGGAACATGATGTTTCTATAGTGTCAGATTCCTGGTAAGAATATTGTTAGAGAATGGAATTAGCGAGCATTTAATTTGGGATTGAATAATCTGATTTTGAGAAAGATGGTCTTGAATTTAGCACACGGCTAACCTGACAACCCTCAAGGAGTTTGCCTCTGAGTAGAAGCTCTATGTGAATTCCATCAACTTTGAAAAAACATTTGCTAGGGTTGATAGGCATATCATATAGCAAATAGTGGGAACTTATCTGAAATTCTGAAAAGGATGATTTTTAGTCATTTAGCTCTATAAAGGATTTGAGTGTAAAGTAATCCCAAAAAGCTACCTAAGAACCATCCGAGTTAAAACCAAATGCAGAATACAGGAGCTTTACATTGACCTTAAGGAAAAAAACCCCATGGATAAATTATTTAATGCAAAAACCTGTAAATTGTTTCAGGTAAACAAACCCCGTTATCTTCTAGGTGAGACAGCTTTGGGTAACAGCTTGGCCAGTGACAAAGTAGTATTAAATGACTTATTACACCATGCTGGCTCTCAGTTGTACGGGCGTGATGTTATTCAAAGCAACTCAACAAGGAGGTTGAAGAGGTTTGTTTCTACAGCCTGCCCACTGAACTGGATGCCTAGTGGGTAACTTTTAGGTTAGTCACTGAATAGCCTTCAGGCAGGTCAAAGCCTGCACACAGCAGGCAATAAAGGGCTACATTCATCTTGAGTTCCACACTGGGCAGTACAAAAGGAATAACAATGTCCACTAACAGTCAACATCTTGAGTTTCTGTGAAGGCATTCAAGCTGTGAACCAAGAAATTATAATAAGGTCTGTCTCTCACAAAGGATGAGACCACTCCTACCACTAGGATGATTATGGAAAACCTGTTAGATCTCTCTACACACAGGCACTGTCAAAAATTGACCTCCAGTGCCGATTGAGTGGGCTGGCCCAAAGATAGAACATTCTCCCTATTATGATGCTTCCCTGTTAGTCTCTCACCATAGCTATTCCACTCATGGTTCCCACAGACCAGAACTAACTAGGGCTGCAGCGTGATTTGGGTGGCAGGGAAGAAAAAGGGGAGCATCTGTGGGATCACTCTGCTGCCACGTGATGGGGGAGCACAGTTTTGTACTAAGAAGTGGGAAAGGAGGCTTCAGCCCTTAAGTTGAATTTTTCCAGTGAATTGATGCATACCCCCAGACACTCAAGAGCACCGTCTCTCAAGTTTTCAGGCATTCAGGGGTTTTATACACAGTGACTTATATTGACACCCAGCCTGGAAACTTCTGCTTCAAAATAATTTGATCTGCTTTAGAATTTATTTCTAACCAATATACTCTTATTCCAGAGTGAAAATATTCTTACAAGGCGCTAACCAGCAGTAATATTTCACTTTAACTGCAGAATCCACTGCAATCAGAAGCAGTTGTCCAGTACATAAAGCCTTTTTTTTTTTTTTTTTTTTTTTTTTTTTTTTTTCAGAAAAGTGGGAAGATGACAAAGCATGCCATCTCTTACAGACAGCTCATGGAAGGGACACTTTTGCGTAGTGAAGGCCAACATCTCTGGTTCAGAGCAACATGTGAAATTGGGCAGACAGTTGCAGCTGCACTTGGCAAACAAACAGTAGTAACCTAAGCTTGACACTCCAAATGATGGTTATTGAACTAGTACCTTCATGAAAAGGCTAGATGCTGGCAAAAGGGCATGAGGAAGACAAAACAGAAGTTTAATTAACTTAACAGGAAAGCAAAAATCTCCTAGATAAAACGAAAAGAGCAATTTCTGAGCCAAGTATTTAAAGAGTTCTCAGACCTTCCCAGGCCAAAGAGTGTCTGTGTGTAATGCTGACTTCCTTCCAGCTCTGTCTGTGCCAGAAATAACTTGTCAATGGAGTATATCTCATCAGCGTACCTTTTACCAAAGCCATTCTTGCAAAAGAAAGTGATACTTGCTGCAGACATGCTGCTGGCAAATGAAGAAGGAAGCTGCATTTATGAAGACTGTAACACATTCTACTATCCTTCTGCTTGAGCACATACGAATGCTTGCTGATTTATAATGGCACGAGCTAAAGACTTTTAAAAGACGGAGAGCACATGTGCCAAGGCAAGAGTGGATCTGCAACGATCAAGGGGAGAAGGGAGGACTGACTGGCCTCTTCAAGATCTTAGGTATCTTTGGCTTCTTTCAGAGGCTCGTTAGTCGTTTAGACCACTGACACTGTCTTTCGTGTCACATTGTTCCTAGCCACAGCAGAGTGAACCTGGAGCCATCTCTTACGGTGGTCACACAACATACTGAAATCTGGCCAGCTGGCTCGTAAGCACAGACCAGACCTGCATGCTGCCTGAAGAGACCGTATGTAACTCTTGACTTGGGAGAGGCACTGAAGGAATTGTATTACCTATATGGTTATGCATTCATCCACCAACGGGCTGTGGTTTGCCTGACATGCTCCAGTTCAGAATCTGAGTTTTACTTTAGAAAGAAAAGTACATTTCTTTCACAGTTTCAGAGAAAATAATTCACATGTGAATAGAATGGAGTAGCTGAAATAGTGCCTGCTGAAGTCTGCAGAGAGCCTGAAATCAAAGCTCGGAAAAGAGCAATTACCTTCCACCCAGGTATCTCATTGGGCTCCAAAACACGAAGACTGGCTTTATGAAGAAAGGAAAAAAACCAAACCAAACAAACCAAAACAGAAAGAAAAAGTCCATGTTAAGCATTTCATTGCTGGACAGCAGTCTATGGAGACCTCAATTTAAACTAGTTGGACAGAGACTAAAAGAAGATGGATTAGAAACCCAAAGGCAGCAGAAAAAAGGAAGGGAAGGTCCTGTGGAGGGCCTACTGATGGAAATAATTTTCCTTCTGAGCAATAGTTACCATACCAGTAATTTCTGAGAGAATTTCTAACAGTAACTGTAGGAAGGTTTTTTGTCTGGTTTTGGGGATTTTTCAGCTTACCAGCTAGACTCCATACTGGACCTTTGATCCAACCACACAGTGCAGAGTTCTGTGCATCCAGAGAAGACAGTACTAAATTTATAACCTCGACTATCATTAAGGATGGAATGTAGTCCTTTCCAGGAATGAGTGAGACACTCCTCCCACAGCCAAAGAGAGGGGCTTTTATCTTTTTTTTCTTTTACACACAAAGCACCCTCTGGCCCCCCCACTGCACTGCATGCATATAGCCATTTCCTGAAACATTTCAAATTTGTTTTCCTTAGGTTATTTGTGTCTACAGCCACCAGATGGTCTGTGTCAATGCTGATATGTTCAACATATTATTCCATTATCCTATTAGGTTGAACATGTCCTTCCTCCCATGAGAGCTGTTAAGATATCAGTCTTACAGAAAACAGACAGCTTTAGTCCCACTGTCACCTCCTTTCTCCTTCTGAGTAACACACTATCCTCAGTGATCATATGGCATACAGCTAATGTTTTGGCCTACCTTGATATTTTGTGTTCATATATGCATGAAACGATACCTGGCCATTTAATATCTAGCTCTGTCACTAAGCAAGCCACACACATGTATCAAGTTGGGGCAAAAAAGCTCTAAAGGCTTGAAAGAGACAGTGCCTGGTGCTTTCTCTTTTTTTCAAATGAAAATTTCCTATATTGTTTTATAGACTCTATAATTTGAATTGATCGCTTCTTCTCCATCAAGATATCAGTCCTATCTCCAAAACAGCTCTCTTGATCTTAAAAAGTCTTGGAAAACATCTCCAATTCAGGTCAACAACATTTAAACTGAGGAAATGGTCACCTTTGGTTTTCCTCTGCAGGCTCCTCATGCCCCTGGGAATGGGAGAGCAGAAATTCCTGGCTGGTTTCCATGACCCCAAGGACTGAACATTCTTTGCTTGAGGAGCCTTCCCAACCCCTGCAGCAACTACAACTAAGGCAGCTTGTGTCAACAAAGATTATTCAAAAGATGCCATTTAAAGCTGGTAGGGGTAGAAGGCAACGGGAGGAGAGAGAGAGAGAAAGCACTACTGATAGGGATGTAGGCAGGCAATACACAAACAAATGAGCCTACATCAAAGATATGTAGGATCTCCTGGGGGAATACTTAACAAAAATACTAGCAACAATACAAGCACTAGCTCTTGCTTTTCTCCAAGAAGCAACTCTGGGTGAGAAAGACCCTGAACAAGGGACCCTTCTTTTTACACGCAAGAAAGAAATGTTTTTGGAAGCAATACATAGCCCACTTCATTTGCATGCCTAGAGATTCCCACTTACCTCATACCTTACATTTTCACAGGATCCCAGAAATACCTGGTGAGGGAACAAACATCCCCAGAATTATGTGAACAGGGGGAAATATAACACATGCTCCCTGGACAGATCATCTGCAAGACATTGTCCACTCACAGGTGTAAGAAAAAGGGGAGCAGGGAATAAGTAAGTGTGGCAGAGGTGTATGATGGATATGGGGAATGCAGGGATAAAAAGCTGGGATAGCACGTTATCCCACAAACCACTAGCCCAGAGTTTCCGTAACAAATCAAATCTCTAACTGATCAGACAGGCTATTCACATTACTTGGGGACAATAAAGGAGACTTCCTCCCCCCCCCCCCCCCCCCCATTTTTCAGTGGTAGCAGAAAAAAAACCCCAGTATTTGGCAAAAGGCAATGCTACAGCACATTTTCCCCCAGTACCTACCGTACTTGATTCGGTCTTCAGAGCAAAAGGAAGACTGCAAATGCTTCAAATCCATGTTTTACTACCTGCTTACTCACCTTTTACATCTTTTGTTCCATAAGGAGAAGCAGTCACAAGCATGTCACTCACAAACATGTTAACACTCTGTTCAGTTCCTCTGATGGTGCTGGCATAATGACAACCACCAGCACCAGCTCAGTTCCAGGAACTGAATAAAATAATTTTTAAAAGTCTCCATCAAGCCAGGCTGTACCCTGGGAAGCCCGCCTAGCACAGCCTCCTCCTCCTCCTCCTGTGTTAATCAGAAAAATCAGTGAAAAGCACATATATGCTTACCTACACATCCACCTTCCCCTCCTTACCCTGACATAGCAGAGCATTATCAGGCACTTCAAGCAGATGTGAAGATGTGCAAGTAAGGTCCATACAGCTCCTTCAAGAGGCACCAAAATTCATAATTGTCTCAGGAAGATAGTGTTCATTTCTATCACTGCTGCATCCCCTCCAGCTACAGGATTTTACGATCTTTTAACACAAGGGTGGTACATCCTCCCCAGAGAGGTGGGCAGTGGTAAGTGAAAATTAACAGACATGCACTAAAACATAGAAAGTTAATGGACAAACTGAACATTAGGGCAGAATGGTAGAGGTAAGTATCAGTAGTTCCCATTGAGAGTGGCTGGTGGATCAACATTTACAGATGATAGCAGAGAGGCTTTTAATGATGTTTATGCTGAGAAGCAGTCACTGTGAGCAGCAGTTCCCAACAGAGGAGAGCAGCAGTAGTACTGTTATTGTGGGATGGGATAGTTGGGGGATGCCAGAGTGTCTCTTACATATGCTGTGACTCAGACCATACTCAGACTCTTTTCTAATACACAGGGGTACCATTTTTCATTTCCTTCCTCGCTGGGTTGCTTTTGTCACCACAAATCCAGATGTTCAGGCTTTGGGAGGGAAGAAGCAATTACACCAAAAGGCTGTTCAGTTCTGCAAAACAACATCAAGTTAGGCTGTGGTCCTGAGGAATTGCAACACTTGAAGATTCACTTGGACCTTGCATTCAGTGTACAAAAATATAATACACTATCACATCTGTTGGTCATGCATCTCTGCTCATGTTATGTGCTTAATTTCATGTTAACTATTACAGGCCTTTAAAACTTCCTTCTAACACAGTGTAATTTTCCACCATAAGCAAGCCCTCTTTAAAAACCACTACCAAACTACTTGGGAAGCTTTATGTACTCAGAGCTGTAGTTTTCAGTGTGGAAGTTCTCCCCAAGGCTAGAAGCAAAATCTTAGTGGAAGGATTTCTCACTGGTTACAGGTACAAAGAACATTCTCTGGTCATGTTGAATCACAAAATCTTGAATTACCAGTCCTAGAAGAACGCTTACTTACAGCGATTTAGCAGAATGATGGCCTAAAAAGGTGAGAGAAGCAGCAGCATAAAAATATCCTCTGACTGACCACAGTTTCAAAATGTTAGTGCCCAGACCCTGGAGCCACAGATTTCTGGACAAAGGCTGAGAGCAGCAATATGAATTGCCTGCAAATGGTATTCATAAAGATTGTGCAATTTAACCCAGCTATCATGAAGACGGATGATGTAGCATGCACATGTATTGCTGCCTGCACCAAACAATGGCTAAAACTGGGCAGAGAGCAAGATAACACAGTGCAGTTTGCAAATAATTAATATGCCTGTGGCCTTTCTTCACCTTTCCATTTCCTTATACATTAGACAAAATATTAATGTCCCAGGCAACAACCCTTCCCAGTTCAGACCACTAGATCCCACTCACCCCTCCTACTTCTGACTTGCCAGTGATTCACTTTCCCTCACCCATGTATGCTTGATCTAGAAGTATATTCTCACTTTCATACACTCAAACTAAACCTCTAATGACTACTATTTTGTGTCTCAGGTGCCTGCTTAAAATTCACATCTTCCATATGGTCTAGATGAACTCAGACACACGATCAAATTGGTGCTTGTTGTTTCTGCTACTCTTTTGTCTTATTTCTACATTTTTTTACACTGTATTTTTTGAACTTGTTCAATGTGTACAGCTACTAGCAAAGCAAGGGCCAAACTTATAAGCAAAAGAAATATTTAAGAAGATCATTTGCCTTCTTAAATGCAGAGAGCTCAATTTAACCCACAGAAAAATTCTCTTTGATGGTTCAGCATCAACCAGGCACAGGAAGCACCAAAGCAGCTATTTTGGGGCCTTTAAAGAGAACTAGAACACTGTGTTTCCCATTCATGCTATGGACTGTTCTGCCACATCACCTCACTGTCTGATCCTTGACAAACAACAGAGGGAAGCACTGAAAACCATCTAACACCTGGCTTCTTAAGATAACTTACCTTGTTTAATAACGAGCCCTTTGGGTTTATTGAGCCTTCCTGTCTTGTGCATGCTGTGACACGTTAGCAGTTTAACTGAGGTGAAGAAAAATAGCACTTTTTATGAGTTTCCAGGCCAGCAAACAGCCATAGCGAGAAAGTCTTGTTGCTCCTGACCAGAGCTGCTCACCCATCAAGGGGGGGCACCTAACTGAAATACCACACCAAAGGATCAATTGTGTTACAGCTGCTATTTTGATATTTTATATTGGTCCTTTACAGAGTCATCTATAGGCTGAACAGTTTCCAATGCCATCTCCATGCTGGCAAAACATTTAATCTGAGTGGGGACCGAATTAGCTGGGAACCTGAAAGCCCACAGACAGCGGAGGGAGCATTCACTGTTCCCTGTTCTCCAGCTCCAGCACCCTGCCCCGAGTTCAACAACTAAAAGTAAAAGTAAAAATGACCCTTAGTGATCATCAGGAAAAATGGAGGTACAACTATACACATGCTACACTTGTGGTACAAATGCTGGTAAATTATTACACTAAGTTAGATACCCAAACCTGGGGCTTAAGAAGGCTGTGTTTTGGAGGTTGCTTCCCCAGCCTGGCCATTAACAGCCTGCACCAAGAGCATCAGGTACAAAACACAGTGATTAAAACGTGCATTTACTCCAGATTCTGGTAGTATCTAGAGTTTCACTGAGGATGTGGAGATGGAAGTGAGGTCTGGACTGGACTGCTGGAGCCACTAGTCTTGGTCCCACCTTTTCTGCTGTGCTGCTGGAAATCTTCATGAAGGCTCCCTCCCACCTCTGCATCCTGACAGCCTCCAGCTTTTGAACGTGGGGGCAACACTGAGCTCCCCCATGAAGACCTCTTGAAACAGTCACTAGAGACCAGACAGCCATTTTATGAGCTGAATCCCATGAAGTTAGTTGCTGAAAATACCAAACATTAAGGAGCTAAAGAAAGAAACAGTCAGGGGTGAAATGTCAAGTCTACACTATTGAAATGGAAGGCAGATGCTTCCTAGTCTATTTACTGGCACATTACCGGTGGTTTGTTGTCTGCAGTTCTGACAACCCAGGGTTTTCTAGATCTGTGAGGAAAAAAATCCCCAGGCTCCAGAAGTTACCTTTTCCCCACCATGTGCTTCCCGAATTAGAGCAACAGCAATTGCCTCTACTCTGCAAATCCAACTTGCTCAGAAAAAAAATAAGCCCTTTAGACAGCCCTTTTCTGCTCCCCCAGCAAGCAGAAGGAAATGCTGTAAATAAGTGGAAAGACTCGGTGCTGCTGCTATTTCCTGACTCTCAGCACCAAACAAGACCACTGGGGTCTGTGATCAAGGAAGATATTCCTGAAGAGAAACTATCACAGAAGGAGCCAAGCTGGAGGCCTTCCCTCCACTTGAACAGCAGCATTGTCTCCTCCCTTGGTAAAACAAACTGCCTGTGTAATGGAAAAGTGCATGTACTGAAGATTTAATTTGTGGTAGCACCTGGAAACCTAGGATGAAGCCATCTTCTGAGCACTCAGTCAGTCAGGGTGACTTTGGGAAACAAATTTCTACTGAGACTGGCACGTGCTGATGGGATGGGCAGAGCTGCACCAGAGAGCAGCTGGAACGGAGCATGGAGAAGGCAGCCAGTGAGGAACCTGTTAGCAAGGGCCAGTAAGTGCTTTAAAGCTGGTGGCAGAGCAGATCTTTTAGGATGTGATTTTTAGGGGAAAGGTAAGAAAGAAGAGGGCAAGAAGGCAAAGGTTACAAAGCTTTTACTCCCCCAGGGAGTGTCAGACTCCCCTGGTACAAAGAAAAAGACAGCGTCTGAGTCAAAAAGTGAGACTACCTCAACGGCACTTGAGAAGTGTCAAGCACAAATAGGAGCATGGACTCAAGCGAAAGAGCAGTCATCCCCACAGCTGTCATCTGCAGCCTCTCGGAAATTTCTCATCAGAAGGGCCCTGCTTGCCTGCACACCACCTCCTCACCCAGCTTCTCAGTCTGTGACCTGGTTTCTCCCAATGGTGCAATTCTTTGCTCTCTCTTCCCTTCTTGCTCCTATATGATTCCCTCAAAGAAATAGTAGGGAATCAACTAATATATCCTGGGATGCCAGTGTAGAAAAGTATGGCCAGCCTCAGTCCCTCTCCCTCACACACCGTAGCATGCAGTTTTTCAGGAAGCAGGAAAACAGAACAGAGGGAAAGAAATCAGCAAAGAAACCAAACAAAACAAAAAGAAAAAGCAGCAGAACAAATGCACAAGATTAAATAAAAAAAATACCCCCAAAAAAAGAGAGAAGGAAAGGAAAAGTGCAGCCACCTTCAAAACACAGCACTATAGGTTGAAGTAGAAGCTGGGGAGACAGGGAGTGTAAACAGACACAACACACTTGGAACTCACAGGAACAAAAGGGTTTTCTTCTATTCCTCTCAATCTCTGCCAGCAGTTCTGCCCTGTTCCCCCCACCCAGCCATGCAAATTCACCTTCAATTAACTTACTTCAGGAACATTCATTACAGGAAGATGCCCTCTATCAAATTAGTGCCTTAAGAAAGCCCATTCAGGAAACATCTATGTGATCCTTATTCAGTTAGCAGGAGGGGATGAGGGAGGATGCCAGCTGAGAAGGGGTTTTTATGCAAACACATGTCTCAGGCCTGATGGGCTGGTAGTACTCTGGAGGTGCAATGCAAAGGGACCACATCCTGCCTGCTCTGTTGTGAGTACTGTTGCAGCCTTGCAGTTGCTTTTGTGCACAAAACCCACCATATTTTAGAGCTGAAAATTTTCTAACCCTAGATGAAAAGTGCTGGGATGAACAACTGGGCAAGGAGGTACCCACAGGGGACATCTCATTTTCATCTTCTCATTTTCATGAGATACCAAGGACAATGAGCCTTAGATGCTTTTGGAGGGTGTTTTAACCTCAGAGCTTTGGTATGAACTTATGGCATTGGAATGAACAGCCAAGTCACTTGGAGGAACAGCAAAAGTCATAGCACTACCTGTAGCCGATAGATTTCGATGTGCAATACACAGTGGTCTTGACTGCTGCAAAACCTACCAATCAGCTAGTTGAAACTGCCCATGAGGTGCATGTCTTCAGCACATTTCCTTAGGTGCTGTACAGAGATCTTATCCAGAGGACACAGGCACAAATACCTCTGCTTCTTGAAGCAAGGTATAGCAGAGTATAGGAACACAGCAAAGTATAGCAGAGTATAGGAACACGGTGTCTCACAGAAATGCCCCATTCTCCTGCTTGTTTTGCCCCAGGGAAATGGGATGTAGCATGCTGCCAACAGCTGTGAGCAAACAAGATTGTCCACAGCAGCTGTAAGGCAAATAGCACTGAACAGAGATAAATTCCTGTCTCTGACAATAGTTAATGGGCTCCAGGCAGACTGGCAGCTGCAAAGCACCCAGTTCTCTGCTCTGGTTCTGCTGACCAGGCACCTCTGGGACTGTGCTTTGAGCTGCTGAAGAAAAGAGGCAGAACAAGTCTGCTTCGATCTATTTTTATACTGCAGATTCATCTGCTCCTCTCCACAGCTGGCAAGGCCTGGAGCTCAGCTTAGATCCTCCCAACAAAAGCCTCTTCATGAGGCATGGGAATCCCCCCCTGCTATCAACACCATTTGGATTGGATTGCCCAGGCAGAGGCTATTTTGGGCACCACAGGTGGCTTCTCTGTCTTGCTGAGCAGACTGATGGAGCCAGCAGATGCCTTGCCACAATACTATCCAGCCCCATTATCAGGGATAGACTCTGAGCAATGTGGAGGCTCTGATAAGCCCAGGATCCGGAGGGATGGGACACAAAGCAGAGGCCAAGAGGAGGAGTTCAGGGAATTAGTTTCACAGGTGAGACAAAGCAAAGTTTCCATCAACACAGAGACCATCAGAACTGCTTTTGAGATGAAGAAACAACCAGGTGGAGCAGAGCTAATCAGAGCCTCTGCCCTGAGCAAAGCACTAACTCATCCACAGACCCTGTACCCTAGAGAGCAACTCCTCCTCTGTCTGGGCAAAGCAGAAACCTCATTTTCTCTCCTTTCCTCTCTGTCCAGGCACTAACCCCTCCCTTTGTGTTAACAACATCTGATTGCTCCTGCTAAGAGAGTGCTCCAGGCTCTGTGCTTCCCCCCTATACACGCAGCAGAAAGCTCTCCCAGCCTCTCCTTTCTCTGATATCTTATTGCATGGATGCTATTTCCTGTGTTTATTTTTCTTGTCTGGCTAGCTGGCCTGGAGGGTCTCACCTGCTGGAAAACTGCCATTACTTCTCCATCTGCAATGCTAACCAAGGATTAGCAAAAAAAAAAAATAGCCTTAGGTCATGTCTAGTTTCCTTAGGATACCCGACTACTAGCAGAGGCCAAAGGCAACAGATGCAGAGAGAGAGCAGGTTCCTGTGCATCTTACCTGGAAGCTGACATCAGCAGATGCATCAGTTTAGGAAACAGAACAGGGACACTTGTTTTACAGCACCAGGATTCATCCAGCATAGAGAGAACACAGCCACCTGGAAAACACCAAATTCATGGCTACATCCACAAGGACCTCCATTGAGAGAGAGCGAACGTGTCTGTGCAGCAAAGCGCAACCTCTTCCAAGATCTGACTGACACACAGGCTTCAGCATTCAATGTCATTGACATGTCACTGACATCCTGACCCCAGGATGCAGCCTCATGCTTTTGATGGGAAGAAAGCATTGAACTCTCCCTGGGAGGATCCTATGTCCCACATAGTGCTTCCAAATCAAACACTCATGGCAATCCTCCTGCAAGGGAATTGGAGACTGCTGTTAGCGTACAGAGAGCACATCCCTCCCACCAACCACACAGGGAAAAATCTACAGGAATGATGTTGCTACAGTTCTTTTGAAATTCCAGGTACTGCTGAACCAGGGAAAGGGACAGCCAGCCCCATGCATCTCAGATAAACTCCCGATTCTGGAACATGGCAGGAATGGAGGGATCATCTGCAAATGTAGAACTTAGGATGGGAGGGAACTTGCATAGGAAACAAGTGCTCAGAGAAAGCAAGCTATACAGGTTTCTGATTAAAAGCCCAGCTCCCGAGGGCTGGCTCAACCATAAGGAATAAGGGATCTTGGGTTTAATTTAGTTACAGATGAATGTTCCATGGGTTAGTTCTGCAGACTGGAAGGCCTCAGTGCAAGTTAGAGATATTACTGTGTATTTCCTCTGGAAGGAAATCAAAATGCTATTTCTCATGAATTCAGAAAGGGCGCAGCTGTAGAACAAGCAGCTGACTCTCAGCTTTAGTGGTGGCATTGAGTTACCAATGGTGGGAGAAAAGACTGTTTCTGTTTTTCTAATGCAACCTTTAGCATTTTGATCCTTCTGGAATTAGAGGAGGATCTTGAGGAGGGTCTGAGAGTTTTGTCTCCACCCTATTCTGTTAGTGCTTTTGGCATGAATATAAAGAAAGGCAGGAAACACTTGGAATACTGGACTGCTCCCAAATGGCAGGCACCTCAGAAACAAGGCAGACAGCTGTCCTTTAAGGTGCTGAGTGCTCATGTAGCCCAGCACCCCAGTGCCAGTGCTGGGTGCTCTGCTTTTGAGACTCTGCCTTTGAATCTGCCATAACCTTTGTGACATTAACTGCAGCTCGTAGCCTCTCAGGGACTGGGAAGGCAAACATTAGACCTCTTCTGCCCAGCACCTTTTGGCTCTGCAGAATAACTTCACAATCTGATGTGTTACCATCACCGAACAGCTTCGATTCAGCAGCACATGATTCCCAGTTGTCTGCAAATATCACAGCCCCTGCCACCAGGGCTAGCTCAGAAAACCTGGCTGCAATTGCTCACAATCATGGTTGACAGAAGAGATGGTATGGCAGGGATTCACTTGGCAGCAGCAAAGTCTCAGAGCTACCATTCCTGTCAACTGCAAAATTGGCCACATCCTCTGGATGATGGAATTGTTTAATATCATAGGATCCGGGGTGCATGGCAAGGCTGCTCAAAAGACATTATTGCAGGAAGCAATACTGTTCAATGCTGACTTAAACGCTTGATGGGTAATGCAGTAATGTGAAAAAATGGGAGTCCTCTTTGCCCCAAGATTCACACCACTGCAAACAATATTCTTCCTTTGCAAGACATTTCTTTTTATGGCCCAGTGGTAAAAGGTTATATCAGCATGGATTCAAAATGACCTTCATCCAGCCTGGATCAGCATGGTCAGAGATGCTGGGTCCAGTGCACCTGCCCTGCAGAAGGCTTCAGCATCTGCCACTGTTCAGCCCTTCAGCACACCTCCAAAACAGGAACTTGGCAAACAGAGCTAACAGAGTGCATTGCTAAGCAGAACATTCTGCCGAGTCCCAACACCAGGACTGCATGTTATAGTGCACTTGCCAATTCCTGAGTCAACTTTATTTATTATACACTAGAAAGGTCATGACGAATCTCAAAAGATAAAATCTGTGTCTGTCAAGCCACCTTCCTTATTTTCATTGGCCCAGTCCCTCACGTTCCACACCAACAATAACAGGACATGGGTTCAAGAGGCACCATGAGTGCAGCTTACCCCGAGATGGCCCAGGCTTGTTTTGCATTCTTTGTAGGACTGATCCAGGCTGCTCAGTTCTCTTTATTAGGACTTTTCCTGGATGCAATCACCACACTGCACAAGAGCCTTGCATCCCTGGGAACCCCCAAGCTCAGGCACAAACTTTCACAGCGCAGATGATGCCAAATGCCCAAATGATGCAGCTGCAAGTTCTCCATTAACACGAAGTTTCCAACTGAGATATGCCTAACTCCCATTTAGAAGTAATATCCTGGACTAATACCAGCCAAAAAGACATCCCTATGACCTCATCAACAGCTGAAGCAGCAAGATACCCCATGCACTTGGATTTGCTTCACTGTCATTATGAGCTGTTATCTAATGGCCTTGCCTCAGGTAAGGCAAAACATCAGAGCTGCCTAGGGCTATGGGTAAATCTTTGGCAAACAAAGCCTGAGCGATTGCAGCTCCAGTACTGTCAGTGTCCAAGCTTGAGCTTGCAGGTTTAAAGACTGCCCTGGGCTCTGTAGAAGTTGCAGTCACCTCTCTGGATTGCAGCTGGATACTCCCAAAAACCACAGTCCCAGGTTTGGAGTTCAGTGCAACAGGCTCAGACCACACAGTATGGATCTGCACTCCAGATAACCTCATCTTTGCACAGTTTATTCTGAACTTGCAGACTGAAAAGCTCTTTTCCCAGTCCTTCCCTTTCACTTGCTGAAAAATCACCGTGTTATTCTCAGAGCCAAATTTGTCTTAGACCTTACACCTTCTCTGATGTGTTGCAAAGTCTCCAATTCTTGAAACAAATTTCTGATTTTCTGAGATCTGGGTAGTACTTTCCAGTCACTCTGTAGGATCTCATCTGTGACTACTAGAGTCACACAACAGAGAAAAAAACAGTGTTTGTAAGTGGCACATCTTAAAGCCAAAACCATCCAACAGTTCCATCCACAGTGTCACTTCTGAGGAAACATCTCCAACATCCAGAAGTGCCCCCCTTTCTTCTCAGAACAGCACTGAAGAGGAGATTGGGAAGTCAGGGAGGAATGCAGCGAGACTCTGACCTTTGACCTTCGGTGAGTTGCATCATTTAACCTGAGGTGCTTATTTCCAGGATCACAGAGGTGGATTCCTCCCAGGATCTCTCTTGAGCTGGCAGAAGCCTGTCTCCCTTCCCTGAATGAACACATGGGGAACCTCACTCATTTGGCTGCTTCAGTCAAGTGCAAGGCAGTGAGAATCTTCCCTGTGAAAATAAATTGTGAGGTCCACAGGGCCTCAGAAAAGGTGCTCAGAGCTTTTAACTCTCTGATACTTCTCCCTGAAACACATGCTGGTCAAGAGCATAGCAGGCACTTGTACATACTATTCTTAGCAGTAAAGGCTTCCTGTTTGAGGGCAGAAATGACAAGGAAGATCCTGCTGCTTTAAATACTGTGAAAAGCTTTTTAGTCAAAAATGTTATCCACCCATTAGTAGGGAAAGCACCATCCTCCACAGCCCCATCCTACTAAACCACCCAGAAATGTCATCAGTTCCCCACTGCTGCAGTAATTATTACACTATTGAGCTATGTTATCCTCAGACAGCTCTCAGACCTCAGCAAAAGCCCTGCAAAGGTTTCTCTAGGTGACTAAGCCAAGGTGTGGATCTTTGAGCAGAGATTTCCAAATCAGGCCAATTGTGTTGTTAAACTGGAAGTTCTCTCTGTTCTTTCAAGTACTTGCTTTCTTTCTGGGGCCAGGTACAGCCATTGTTCCCCCTTTGGGCTCCTGCAGACACCCATTGTTCCTCAGAGCTCCTGGCCTTTGATGCTGCAGAACAAAACGAACAGTGTTTGTGAAAGGAGGGAAAAAAATCAAAAAGCTTTTCAATTACACAGTTGGTTGAACAGCTCAGGCACAGCTGGCCCCAGAGCACCAGGGTGCCAGCACCTCTCCACAAATGGGGGACCTCCAGCAAGGCCTCTAGCCCAGCTGCAAAATGAACCAAAAGAGGGAATGACCAGTAATTGATGGTTATCTGGTGAACTTTCATTTCATCACTTCCCAATTCCAAATACTCCTGGATCATACAGACTTTCACTAACCTACTCACACATATATTTAGTAGTTGCCAGCTGGAAAAAGCTGGAAATTGTTCCTGCTTCATCCTGTCAGAATTGCTCAGAATTGGTTTAAGGGACACCACAGCCGCATCTAGATTCACTACCTCGATTTCTAGACTAATTTGGCTGACATCAGGCTGGGCTAGCTCAGCCTGAGTGTCAGTGGCAGAACAGGAGGGACATCTGAAATCGTGATGATCTTACCAGGAGGTCTGAGGTAGGCGAGCCAGCAGGCTGGGATGTCCCAGTCACAGCTGGCAAATTTGTTTCATGGTCCAGTCACGGACCGTTCAGGTCCTGCTATGTAACACACTCTTCCTGACGCTGGAGTGGTTTGGGCAAATATGGTGCTCTACCTTGAGTTCAGTACGCAGCTGTAAACATTTCCTCTTATTGCCAAGATGACAGATCCCAGGATGTCAGAGATGTGAGGGGTCTTCCAGGCCATCTGGGTCTGTCACCTTAGTGCTAACGTCTTCTGCAAAGGAATAGGCAGCGCCAGAGAGAGAACTCTCCAGAAGGATCAATCTACAGAAAAAACCCTAATAAAATTATAAGAAAATACTTGCACAAAAAAAGGCCAGCCAGCCGGATCTTCATGGGACAAAGGCACTCACACTCTCTTTTACAAATATATTTTAATATTTTAATGCTTATTAAGAAATGTAACCAAGACAGACTCAGCAGCACCAGCGGCTCCTCACTGCCCAGCAGTCTGATGACTTCACAGATATGAAAACTTCACAGATTCAAAAAAACCCTTTGGTCAATGCACTTTAAATACATTTGCATGCACATATTCTCCCGCCCCCTTCCCTCCCCTCCCACTGGTAACTGACAAACAGAGGGAAAACAACAACTATATTCATAAAACATTTAAATTAAAAGAGTAACTGTTTTATAGTGACAGCGTGTGCAGCAGGGTGTTCATAGTGTCTTGGTTTGCAGACCACAGAGACAACCGCTCCACAGGACAGGGGTAATTAATGCCAGCTCCTGAGACAGAGTGGGGAAGGAAGCAAAGGATGTTCTCAGATCAACAGGTACCAGTTTTGATTTTAACATATCCTTGTGTGAATGGTCCCAGCAGACAAATAAGATGGGGAGTTACACACACAACACTGTCCCAGTTTGGGGATTCTCAGTCTGTCATGGTTAGTCATGTCTCATGCAAATGAGGAACTGGTGTGATTTTTAGTTACTCTTGATGTGTTTTACTGTAAAGAAGGCCAAAAGCTCAGGGCTAGAAAGAAAAAGCTCTCTGGTATGACTCAGTGCAGTTTGATGCTCAAAACTAATCGGGAGAGAACTATTAGGCAGCTAAACTTAGCAAACACCACTAGAAAGTATTCTACAGTTTTAATGCATTGCAGCACTGTTACAGCACGCTTGTCCTTCCCACAGAACATGGCTGGACTGATTTGTTTTTAGGTTGTGCTCACATTCATGAAGCAGAAGGGCTTTTGTTACACCTGGACATGCTCATGAAGTGAGACAATGTATCTAAAAAGGAGCTAATCCAGAAGAACCCGTCTCTGCCTTAGCCACACGCAGACCGTATGAAGATAACCTTCTGCACACATCAGGGAAGGCTGACCCTCTGCAGTGACCCTGGGAGAGCTGTAAGACTGCACATCCTTTCCAGAGTCCTTCCTCACCAAGTCACACCTTGGTTTCATGCCAGCACCATCTGAGCGATCCTCAGCACCTCCCAGCACATTCCTTCTCCCCTGAAATCCTCCCAAACACTTACCCTACAGATCTTCCTTCACCACCAAAATTTCCCATCTAACCGTAATCCTCCAGTCTTCTCCCAGACCTTAGAGACTTTTCTATACCCACCAGCATCCCCTGGAGCCTCTTTTCCAAGAATGGTTGAAGATTCAGACTAGTCCACATCAGCACCAAGTCCCTCTGCACAATAAGCTTCCCAGCACCAACTAGGGTCAGAGACAAACCCCTTCTGTCTCCAGCAATCCCAGCTGTCCCACCATGCCAAACTCCTTCTCTGTTCCAGAGCTGCAGCTCAGGCTTGCACAGAGCCTTGAAATATCACCGATCCAAAAGGAACTCTGCAGGACAAAGCTGTTAAGTGTATTTATTTGCACACACAAAAAGCAGCGTCCTATCGAGGAGAGCACCCCAAGAAGAACCCTTGATAAAATTACTCCTGGCAACTGATCAAACTTTACTTTCTCCAAAAGCCTATAAAGCAAATAAACTCTGGAGCCTAAGAGTCTTCAGGGAATGGTGAAATTCATGGAATGCCCTCACACCAAACAAGGCACCACATCTCTCTATGGGTCTTTAGCCATTTTTAGTAAGAAGTTCCAGCTCAAAGCAATTAGTCTCTTCTTACCCCAGCTCTTACTCTCTGGACCCACTGCACCTTGCATTCCCAAGGAGGTCTTCTCCAGCCTCTCCTGATAGTCACCTCATTCTTCCCTTTGTCTTGGTACCATCTTTGGTTATCCAGAACAGCTACATTTCATCAGCTGAACATTCTCCAGCTGGAAGGAAAATGGGGATATGAGTGGGGAGGTTAGTAAAAATTATTTAACTTTCACTTTTCTAATGATCCCTCCCCTATGCAGTTTGGAAGACAGGTACTTTTCTCGACAGTGGAGAGTGCTGCCAGGAGAAGGAAAGAGCACACTTCATCGAAGGGACCCTACAGCTTCTTTTTTTAATAAAAAAATATAATAAAATACGCAAGCCTTAAAATCACAATCCCTACGAAAGAAAAAATAAGAAGTCCAAAATTCTGTTCAAAAGGCTCATGCTCCCCCCAACAACTGCTTTGGAAACATCTTCTGAAGGTCCATCTCAGACATATGTTTGCCAGAAGGCACACAGCATGTGGTGCAATTGCTATCCCTTCCTTCCTGTTACTACAGACTTCCAACTCTATATAAAAGATGCTGCCTCCTTACCTCCACTGCAGTTCCTTCTGCATACTTCCCAGCCCCTTCACACACTCTTTTCATTTCAAATCTGGATCACTAATATTGAAAGGGACTGGACACACCTGGGGGGCACCTCAAACAGCAACAGAAAAGCTAATTTCGAGGCATCTGGAGCTCAGTAAGCTCGCATGGCAATCTGGTTGGGCAGGCAAGTTTTCTGGATTGACAATCTTGTTGCATCAACATAGATCAACTTGATTCTTGTGGCAACAAAACAAGAAGCTGCCATAATTGAGCGTGAAGCAGCTCAGGAAACAATAGAAAGCAACCAACCCACATCAGCTGTTGAAAGTCTGATGCAGTGTGGTATAAAACATCCCTTTTCAATGGCAACTACAGCTCAATAGGAGACACTTCTGCACTTGCGTGTGTTCCAGCACATGAGCGATGTTGGTATTTTCCCACACTTCCTTCCCCGCTCTGCTTCTTTGTGGACCTAATTGTTATTGACATGAATACCGGATGTAATTTTGTGTTATTCTTAGAAACATTTCAGCTCCCAACTGAGGCCTGAAGAGATCAGACCCCCATTTTCCTGACTTAGTTCCTCTGCTACTGTTACAGGAGGTCAGAGGAGCCACCCCACAAATAACCTACAGAAATGTTCCATCAAGAAAGATCAAGTGTAACCAGATCCCAAGTCACCCTGCAGAGGAGCTACCTACAACGTCAGCCACAGGGCAAGGGCTTAGTGTTTGTTAATAGTGCTGGAGTGATAATCCACTCCTCTGACGCTAGACTATATGGAAGAGCCGTGCCAAGAAAGCAGCAATTCAACTAAAATGTGAAGTCTATTGTTCTACAAACTTATCTGTCTTTCTGCTAAGGATTGTGGTGGCCAGCCACATCTTTTATCGACCTCACAGTAAGCTTTGTGCTAACCTGGAGCAGTTACATACTTGAACACGTTTGGCACTATAAACAACTCCCCACCTTCATGTAGGGAGACTGGCAAAAAGAAAATTCTCCTCATATAAACCTGACTTTTCATTTTAATAGTTCATAATATATAAAGTAAACATGGAATAAGAACACACAAACCTAACCTGCTCTTCCTCAAATATCAAAATCCAGCTCCCCTTTCCTTTCTGAAGATAAAATTATTCGGCTTCTGAAATGTTAATGGACAGTCACAAGGAGAAGCCAGGTTCAGGGGATGATATTTCTGGTGTTTTCAGCTAGGGAATAAGCTTCAGATGCCTGGAATTACCAGATTTTAGTTCTTCAGTAGGACCGTTACTGCCTGTCTCTCCAGAAGGCTGGTGGTATTGGACATAGATAATTATCTGGAAAACAAAACCCAGACAATCTTTAGGTAGAATTCAAGCTGACATGGCATCCTGCTGTCCTTGAGCTACCAGGCCTCAGAAGTGATACAGAGAATTATCAAACTGCCATGAAACACCTCTACAACAAACCACATCAGTGCATACACTTCCCACAGCACAGATTTGCCTGTTCTCTTCAGACTACTGCAGTTTCTAGGCTGATTTCTACTACTGTCGTCTTTCAGCTTCTCAGAGTAGGAGCATCTTCTAACAGATTGAGCTCTGTTGGTGCCTCTGCACCACAGGGGCACATCAGGCTTCACAGTAAAACACATCAGGAAAATCTGAAATCACAGGAGAAAAGAGCTCATTTGAATTCCAAAAACAAGTGTTAGGTATGCGTGTGTTCCTCCCTACCCCAAGAAAGAAGAAACAAAATCTCACAGCTTTTTGATTGAGGATGAAAACCATGAAACTACATAAAATTATCTCCTCTCACACACATTTGGGGTCCTGGAAAGAATCTGCATTCTAGGAGCTCAGGAATTACAAGCACAGAGAGAGGGAGAAAAAGCACACAGTGCCCACCAGCCTACAGACAGCTCACACACCCGACAGCTCTTCACAACACCTTGGGGCACGAGCACCCTGGTGACAGACACAGACCACAACCTGGCCTGCTTATCCACTATCTGCACCACCAAGTCCTGCTAACAGCCCTTTTGCTGAGGGAAATCCATATTACGGACTCCGTTTTCATTATTTGTTAGACAAAGTGGGGAGCTGCTATGAGGTTATATTTGCCTTGTGCATCTGGAACATTGAGCACTCAGGGAATGGATATGAGTTCTTGCCCATCTTTTATAACTTAACACAAAGTAATCTTATCAAGACAAGAAAAAAACACAACCACATTCGAGCAACCTGTTGCAGTATAAGCTTCAAAAACATGAACTGAAAGACGAAACGCCATGGTTGAAGGTATCCGAAGTTCCCATCAGGTGAATTCCTTCCCTCTCCAAGCGGTTGCTGGCATCCCTCCTGACCAATAGATGTTGCTATCCCCCTTCTGTTTGTTGCAGGGCCAAAGTACTAAAATGCCCTTTCCAATTCAGTGGGTATTTCCAGCCATGCTTTTATTTCTGTTGGTAAAGACAGCAAAACCGACATACAACCACAGATACACAGTACAGCATAATGTCATGATATGCCCTGCACCAGCAGAGTCTCCCAGTGCTGAACTTGGAAAACCATCTTTGACCTTGGCACTGCTCTTGATGTCAGGTCATTGACGGGTAACATGTCCCTCCTTCCTTAGTCCACTTCAGTGGTCTCTTGACTTTTCTCC
Organism: Falco rusticolus; assembly: GCF_015220075.1. NCBI lineage: Eukaryota > Metazoa > Chordata > Aves > Falconiformes > Falconidae > Falco > Falco rusticolus. The sequence continues at coordinate 38,054,353 of NC_051187.1, read as the reverse complement.
AGTCTAGTATTTAGGATCATCCCAACTGTCCTGGATGGGGACCCCTTTCTCCACAGCGATCTGAATACACACCTCTCCCCCAACCCCCCAACCTCCCTTTCTGCCATGGCAGAGGTCACCAATGGAAAAAAAAATAATTCTACCAGGAAGACTTTGAAAGTCTCATCAGGAAACATCAGCTGCTGCGAAGGCTGCTCTTTCCAGATCTGAGTAAGACACCTGGGCATCAATTAGCTCTTCACTGTGAGGCTCCCTGTTCATGCATGCATCTGAGAGAATCCCATTTTTGCAGGAATGTGGGAGATGCCCATTTGTCTCCACATCCAGAGCATTTCCATTCTGGTGCCATTCCAAGCCAACTTTGCATTTGTTTAAGTCCTGTTTTTCAGGATCCCTGTGGATTTCTCCATTGGTGTACACCTCTAAGGCATACTCGCTGATTCGTATGCTGGCATTCTCTGCATCCCCGCCGTGAGTGGAAGTCCTAGAGCTGGCTGTTCCTGCCTTGAACGGCTCCTTCCGGCCCAAGATATGCTGGCTGATGATTTTGCGGAAGGTGTATCGGAACTCCCTGATTCGGTAGGCATAAATTAGAGGATTTACAACCGAGTTGGCATGAGACAGGATAATAGCCAGATACATTAGCCAGAGGGGAGCATGGGCACAATTTGGGCAAAAAAGGGTAAAGCAGTTAATAATATGCAGCGGAAGCCAGCAGACTGCAAACAACCCGACAATGATAGCTAAAGACTTAGCTGCATGGACTTCCTTCTGCAAAGTGGAGCGAGAACGTTCCCCATGTACCATCTTGTTCTCCATCTGCTTGAGCTGCCGCCGGGCTGCCATGAAGATTTTCAAGTAGATACCAAACATGAGGAGGAGGGGCAGGAGCACACAGGCAAAGAAGTTGTAGTAGACCATGTACTCCATGGTGACCACAGCCTCAAAGAGACATGCCACCATACTGTTGCTGCAGTTGATGGGAGAGGTCTTATTGGAACCCAGCTCTTCAATCTGGGAACGATTGTGCCACCCTAGCATTGGTGTCAAGCCGATGATGAAAGATAATACCCAGCAGATGGCAATGATACCTTTAGCTCGAGAGCCAGTCACCAAGCCATTGTACCTATAAAGCAGAGGAAACAGGAATCATATCAGTATTGTTCAACAAGCCTCTGATACCCACACAACTTCCCAATGTCCCAAAAGACAGCAAGAAAGACACCTGCTTCTTCAGATGGGCCTTTGAACTGCCATGCAGAACCCACACAGCACAGCATGGACTCCACAATGACATTGTATGCCACCTATTTCCCTCCCCTTTCCTTTAGGCGGTGAGGAGGTGACAGAAAAGCAGGGAAATTAATACAGTTTTCATCTGTGTTCCTTCACTCCACCAGCCCACTGGGTCATGCATGTAGATCTTGCAGCCTGGATAATGAACAGCACTGCTCTGACCCTTGGTGAAGACCACTGTGGCTCTCTGGCTGAAGGCTGAGGTACTCCTCCTTTCTGGCAAAGGAGCAGCCTTATAGCACAGGATTGCTGTGTCTTGTAGTGGATCTGTGAGCCAAATAGCACAAAAGAACTCGGAGGCGCAGTGCCATCGACCTTGTGTCCGCGTTCAGGTGTGCTCCAGGGAAATTCTGCTGACTCAATCACAGAAGCCAGGCTGGCATCACCTTGCACAGCATCTCACTCTGCTCCACAATGGCACTTTCAGGAAGGCCAGCACCACCAACCTTCCTTAAATAACTGAGACAAGTCAGCAGTTTTCCTCACCAGCCCAAGTAAGCTGACCCCATATCCTTTTCAAACAGGAGGAGCTAAGCTGAGGACAGTGTTCCAGCTACAGGTGTGCTGTGGGCTGCATTCACACACCGAAGGGGACTTCAGCGGTGGAGGTATTGATATGTCTGGCTGAAGCCAGTGCTCTTAACAGGAAATTCTCCAAGATCTGTTGAAAGACGCAATAAGCAACATGGTAAGAATCTGACAATGCAGCCAGAGACCTTGGTTTGTTTGAAATACTGGCCAGTTCCCAAGGCCTCACAGGTTACTGCGAGTCCTGAGCTGACTCCACCAGCTCTTCTCTCTGAAAATGTAAATCAGGGCAACAGTTTAACATTTCAATGCAATTTCCTTCCCTTGGTAATGCTCAGCATGGGAAGTAGATGGCCAGATTCCCACATTGTCCAGTGTGGGTCCCACACTGTACTTGACCCCATGTGTCTGTGATCGGACAACGGTAGCACTGGGCTCCCAGTGTTTACCCAATGCTCCTTCTCCCTCTGTCCCCAGAATTCTCTCAGCAAACAAACATTCAAAAAAAGAATCCAACAAGCCATAGAAATCTTTCCATCTCTCAATGAAATAGTTATTCCCACAGGTTCATGCTCCTATCCCAATGCAAGTTCAAGACAGGGGGGGAGACAGGCGGCTTTTCCTGGGCACAGTACAGAATGGAGATCCTGCATGTGCTTTAAATCCCTGCTGATGGGCCTTGGAAAAAAAAACTGGCTCCACACAAAACCTGGCAGGCTTGAGTCTCCATTCTTCAGCTGCATTTCAAAATCAGAAAAGAGGGAGTGGGTAAGGCAGCCAACCACACAATTCCCAGTCACTGAAATCCTCCTTCCAGAAATGAGGGAGGGATTCAGCTGATTCTGAGAGATAAAAAGGTTTCTCCAGCAAGTAGTGGATCCTGCCCAATGTTTAGGGGATGCTAAGGGCACAGCATGGATGGTAGCAGGGAGCTGCTCACATTCAGACCTTATCAACGCAGCAAAACAGCATCTTGCTTTGGAAACTACACTTAGGGAGCAAGAGACTGGCTGAAGGCACTTAAAGCATGGGAAAAAAAAAAAAAACAAAACAAAAAACCCTCAAAACTCTGCAGCCTTGGAATTGGCTACATCTTGTCAGAGGAATTTTGAAATTGTGCAGCTGTTATCCCACGACTAGAGATGTCCCTTCCCTTCCCTTCCACTAAAAATATATTAATTACTGCTCCAGGCAAACACCCCCCCCACTTCTCCCTCCCTCTTACCCTCTGGGGATTCCCATGCAACAAACTTTACGAGGCTTAGGAACAGCACTTAACCCAAGCAGCTGCCTACTTTCCAGCTGCAGTGTTGTGCTGGCAGTGGCAATTATCCACCCATCAGCAGTGCATTTCTGTAATTCCTTGCTCAGTATCTCAAGGGGTTAAGAGAGAAAGTTCATAGCATCTCGTGACATAGTGTGCGGCACCATGTTGGCCAGGTACCCACTGAGAAGTTGTAATTCTCCTGGGAGAGCTTCATTTCTAGGATCCATAGGAGACACCTCTGGCTGACTTGGCTGAGGTAGCGTTATTGTTCAGATGGACTTTCCTGGACTCATTCCTTTTGTCCGCTTAGAGATGTCACCAGGCCAGCATTGGGGAGTTTGTGCACCTGTCTAGGCATCTTTCTAGGCTCACAGCAGCCAGCCCAAAGCTACTTTCTGTGTCCCCAGTGCTGTACATCGTAAGTTCAGGCCTTCCAGGATGCATCACATATACTGTGAGCTGCTGGCACCTATGTAGGAGACACAGCCTGCTGAAAGGAGCTGGTCACACCTGCAGCCCATGTTCTGCATAGCTGGCAGGTGACTTTGTAGCATGTCTGATGTGTCCAGACAGCACTGGATTGTCTGTGCACAAGCAGTTCTTGTGCTTCCTGGAAATACTGGAATTACTACATAAATGATGACTTCTACTCGTGAAATTCCAGACACAAAGAACATTAGCGCAGAGCATGGGCACACAGTGGAGCTGGGTGTGGGGATAGTGTCACCTGATTCCTCTAGAAAACAAAACTCACTTTTCCAAACACATGAAAATGTGGATGTTTTCCCCAAAATAATTTCACTTGCGCTGCTGCTCTCCCAACCATCAGGCTGGCAAACTGACTCCAGGATAGCAACTGCCCTTGGTGAATGTACAAGTCAGCTATGCTCCCTTGAGTAACCTGGCTGAGGATGCGGCACTTCTGGGTGCTTGGCCTAAACTCTATGTCATCGAGATAGTGATTCCCTCACAAAGTGCAGCACCTCACCAGTCTGATTCATAAACTATGTAGCTGGGTGGAGGACAGAGCTGGTGTAAGAACCACAGGGTCCTCAGGTAGAAGTTAAAATCTTTCCGTATGTTGCGTGATATGTAACTGGCCTAACTCATTGTCAAAAGCATCCAGCCAGCCTTCCAAACCCACCTCTGGCTGACAGCACCGCGCAATTGGTGAGATGGCTCTGCCATGCACGGAGCACATTTCAGCCACCTTTACTGCACCACACCAGAAAGCCTGTGCTCAGTTCTGAGGGCACTGGGCTTTGAACTGAATTCCAGCAGCGCTCAATGATTTTTAACAAATCACTACAAAACACTGTTCACAGAACACATCTGCTCAACAGCCCACGCCTCAGGCAGCTGCAGTCATAGGGAGCAAGAAAAAAGGAAGATATTCTGCCCTTATTACATGTACCTGGAAATGAGAGACACTGACAATCCCCGATCATCCAGGAAATCTTGTGGCAGAGCAAGAAACCAAACCCAGACCAGATTCGCATGCACCGCCTAAACAACGCTTTCCAAAAACTCTCAGTCAAGAAACCTTCTCCCCTATCACCAGGTGCTAACTGACACTAGTGCTTGTCTGCGCTGTGGAGACAGGGTAGGGTGGGATCTCACAGGTGGGCACAAGGCTCTCACAGAAGTGGTAATGGTGTGCAGGCACTGTTCTTTTGCTTGTGGCATGATCAGCTTCCAGGCTAAAACCTTGGTAACAGCAAGTTCCACTGTGGCCCACAAAGTCATTGAGAACTGGCATTGCTTTCAAAGCCATGCCCATGCTTGTTCAAAGGAGGTGAATTACGCTTTTTTCATATTAGGCTGAATCTGTCCATAATCTGTCACTAACATGAGCGCATGTAGGCAATGTCTGTTGTAAAGTTAAAAGGTTTATGGTGAGCAGGGAAATAAATAAGTCCAGATACGGCTCAGAGTGACAATAAAACATAAAATCCCTGATTCACTGATTCAGATGCTCATATATAAGCATTTGAGAAGGCAACCTTGGAGGATTAAAGCAACTGCTGAAAGACACTATTCTCAGCACAAAGGTCACTTCAATGCCCTATACTTTCAGGGTTTGTGCTCACCTCTCCTATTCTTCCTACCCCAGACTTCAAGAAGCCAGTCCTTCATGTCCAGCTCCCCTAGCCTCTGGCAGAAAAGCATCCCAGTACCACCTCAGAGCTGCGATTTCATCTGTTCCATCAATGTTCCAAATGTCAGGGAGCTGCACCTTAGTAATGCTTTCCCAGAGAAGCATCCCAGTAGCTTAGGCAGTCGTCTCCAAAGGAACTTTAGAGGAAAATGTCTGCACTTCAGTAGCTACTTACTGTATTTGGCACTGTATTACCTGCATAAATATTTATGCTGCAGGTGAATACCTGAACCCAGCACACAGAGCAGGCGGTAACCCTAGAAAACTTTTCCATTTGGCTGCAGAAAGAAAAATTTCTCCTCCCTTTCCAGTGCATCAGAGCTACCTGTCCTTCCACCGTGGGAGTATCTTTACCACAAATGCCTGCACAAGAGCACGTGGCTGGGCTCTGTGCCCATGCAGCATTTGCTGGCACCAAAAAGCCTGGAAAGCGGCAATTGTTCTTGGCCCATGACTTCATGCTGGAGCTCACACTCATGGCCAGTTTTGTTTAGAACACCCTGGGGGTTTATATCAGTGAGTACAGGTTTTCAGGTACCTGTCATGTCAGAGAGTTCGCATTTTATCCTAAAAGGAACAATGACTCATACTCACTTCCTAGGGAGTGCTTTTTTGCCACTTGTAGAGTGTTACATTCGTATAAATCCTGGCAGAATTCAGTGAAGTGTTTGAGAACTTCTGGTAAGTCTATCAAATTCTACACAATGGTTTAATCGTTTGAAAGGTAGAACCGATAAGAGGTTCACAAATCAGTTCAATGCGTTTTTAAATTTTACCTATAGGTATCTTTCCTTACTGCAATTTTTCTGGGGAGGATCTTTTATCCACAGAAAAACCATTCCAAAGGTAACTCTAATTATGCACTGAGGTGTCTAAAACCAAGCTGTATCAGAAATCCCACTCTTCTGCCTCCTTAACACTGACAGTTTATTTGTGTGGGAGTACACCTCCACATATATATCCACTGAGACATGAAGTTACCTTCCTTAGGACTAATCAGACATGAAACAGTAAAAAAGAAAAAGAAAAAATAGATTTGGCCCTTTTTGGTTTTGCTAGAGAGAAGGAAGTCTGATCTGTTATTTTTTTTATCTAATGAATATTAGGAATGCCTGGTGTTACCTTTCTTGTCCTCTGAGGAGGAGAGAAGAGGCTTTCCCAGGCATTAAAGGATGGGGTGAAAACATTGCACCTTCAGTGGCAGAACTTTCCTCCAATGGTTTGACACATTTTTCAGACAACCAGATATTAGAAAAAGAAAAAAAAAAAAAAAGAGATGTGTGCAGTCGAAATCGTATCACATTTCCTTCTTCAGCTAATCAGCTTTCACTTTCTCAGCATGTCTGAGGCTATAAATCTAATGCTTATTCATCCATAAATTCTTAAGGGGAAACACAATTGACAGGTTCTTCACTTCTACTGTAAAAGGACAAACCAGCAGAGGACACGGAGGGGGAGGAACACATGGATCTACCTGTGGGTATCTGCATCCAATCAACTCCGCTGTTTCTAGGGTGGACAAGGGCGTGCTCTGTTTTTTCAAAAACAAAATAGTGAACCAGTACCATGCCCAGCACTGATGAAGTCTGATTTTGCTAAAAGACTCTTTACCTTGGCTATTCCAGGAAATTAAAATTTCAAGACAATATAGTTGCAGTGATAACCCCAAATATGGGCAGAAATCCCAATTTTTAAAATCCTTTTCCTGGCAAGTCATCTTCTAGCAATAAGTGTGCTTAAACCGTCAGCAAAAGTCTTCAGAGTTAGCTCATGAGAGATGAATTAAAGACACTAGCAATCCCAAAATAACTTCGGAGGCAAGCTCACGAGGTCTACTCTACATATGTTTCTTTGTACCATTTATCATTATTTTGGTTTATAAACGGAAAACATCTACATGTAGAACTGTAGAAAAGTGGAAACAGTCCAATTTATAGGTAACTAATATTAATAGAGTTTTCTCCATAATGGAATCAAATAGCTACTCCTTACAACTACATCAAAAGTAGATTGCTGTTAACAGGTATGGCTGTAGGTTTGGGAACCAACAATTAACAATAATGTTATAGCAGTACAAGCTTGCTGAGGCAAAACTTCAGGAAAGACTGTGCTGGACTGGTCCACATGGAAAGGTAATTTCTGCAGCTCTAGGGAAAAGAATGCTTTCTATTTTTGAATGGGAGGTTTGTGTTAATTGAACTAAGTGCTGGATGGCCAAAGTATTCACATGAGACAAACCTATATTGCACAGATCAACACAAGTGATTTAAGCTCAACAGGAGTGAGGATGTCCAAAAACTCAAACTTGAGAGCACAACAATCAGAAACTAGTTCCATTGTTGCAGTCATGTTTGCTGTTCACGATAGGAAGCAAGCATTTCTGACAGTGTGCTGCATCCTCCTAAGGACAAGACAGGAAGGAAGGAGACTCCTACACTTCGCCAGCACTGGCCTCTCCCAGGGCTTCCTCTACACCTTTCGAGCTTACTGAATGACTTGGAAGCATTCAAAGCCAGTCCACAAAACAAAATTCTGCTTTGAACCCATGGTCAGATATGTCCCATCACAACAACATGCTTCTGGAAAACTGAACTGAGTAGCAGCCACTGCGCATGATGCAAAACTTCCCCTTGTCCCACATCAGCCTCCCTAGCTGCACATAAAGTAGTAGCTCGTCATGTTCAGCTTTCAAGCTCCGATACTGAAATGACCTTTTCTTCCTTTAAACTCCAGAGACCACAGAATAACCATCTGCAGGTCTGGGCTGAGACAAGCCTCTGCCTTGCCCTAATACCTGCCTTGCTTCCAGAGGCAGTGCCCAAGCTAGTCCAAATCTTCCTTAAGGCCCATTTCTTCATAGCCTGCTGCTTCTCCTCCCTCCACATTTAATGGGCCCCCAAGAGAAAACCCCCATCCACACTCTCCACAACTTTGCTGCTACCACTGCAGGCAGAGTCCCCCATTCTCCCTGCAGGGAAGGAGACAAATTGACCTCCACCCCTTTCTGCCCTCCACCACGTGTTGCTTTAGCTCCAGTTTCCCACAGCGATGCTTCTGGTGCTGTTGGCTGCAGCTCAGAGCACAGGTTATTGAGATGACCGCATAATCCTGTCTACATATGGAATGGCAGCTCCTAGGCAGCCCTGCTGCAATGCCATGGGCATACACCATGTGAGGACAGAGAAGGAACTGGTAAAAGAAGCGACCAGAAAATCCAGCAGCCAAGGCAGCCTTCAAGACCTAGAATTTTTTTTTTCAAATTACAACAGGAAAAGTGCTGATCCTCATTTAACTTTTCCTCCCTCAATTCATCTCCAGATACGCTGTTTTTAATGATGTTCATCCCTCCCCACCCTAGCCCCGCTCCACCCACCCAGCCCAATCCATGCTTACCTGAGGGGTATGCGGATTGCAATGATTCTGTCAATGGCAATAGCGAGGAGGCTGAAGATTGAACTCTGAGTCAAGACCAGGACGAAGCAGGCAATGAAAAGGCAGCCATAGAAGAAGGCACAGAAGCCAGTGCTGATGGTGATGGCAAAGGGGATTGCCAGCACACCCACGGCAATGTCAGCAGCAGCCAGGGACACCACAAAATAGTTGGTGACGTTCTGCAAGTTACTATTCAGATAGACTGCCCAGCAGACCAGGATGTTCCCCAGGATGGCCAGCACTGCAATGACCAGTTCCAGGATGATGTAAGCTACATCTGAGAGGAAGTCTTCTTTCCCATGTACTAGCATGGTGAGAACGACCAGGCTGATGTGAGAACGTGCCAGAAAAGCTCAGCGTTCATATCTGCAGAGCACTGAAGAGCCAAGACACCTCAAAGCTGCCTGGGGGCTGAAGAGGACTCTGTTGCCAGCCAGTGAAGGTTGCTTACACACCACCTTTTCTCCCCATAGCTGTTCACGATCTTTACAGTAGCGGGTGCCAAGAAAAAAACAAACAGGGCTTGCCAACTCCAGCAAAGCGGATTAACCAGATGCAGAATTCAAACTCCAGCAGATGAATGGACAGGAGATTACCTCACATAGACATACACTGCTCCCCAGGCCACAAAGTCCAGCAGGCAACATGACACAGAAACTGTATTTTATGGTAGCATCACGTCGGCTGTGACTTTTTCTTTCCTGTGACAATCACGGTGCTAGTCATGGCTTCCTGTCATGTACATACCTACTAGCAACATCTTCTGGTTCTCTTCTTCACCTTTTCCCACTAGGACTTGGGAAATCGTCTCTTTAGCTGAAGCAAACATTCAACTTCTTCACTTGTAGTTTCCTCTAAAAAAAAACACAAACCAAACACCGACCATATACGCTAAGTAATCAGCTCTGTGGAGGAGATGGGAAAAGCAAAATCTCATTAAAGTGGCACATTAAATTGATAATGGATATTAAACAGACCTAGAAGAATACATCATTGGCAAAAATCTCACATTTTGTCTATCCTGAAAGCTGCAGAGCCAACCCCAAGGTTCAGGAAGGCAGTAATTCACAGTGGTGATGAGAAACAAGGGACATTTTGTTTTCCATGCTACTAACCGAGCTGGCACTTCAGCAGCTGCTCGATAGTCTGCCCTGAAACATGAGAGTCCCACTAATTATGCCTTGGCAAGTGCTGTGGCTGCAGGGAGGAAAGGTGGAGGAGCCTCCTTACATACACCTGTCTCCCTCCGATCACAAACACAAGACTTGAGCCATCAGGTGCTGCCCACCCTTGTGTACTTTGCCACAAAAGTGTGCTGCACAAATACGCTGCTCCGCGATGACACGAACCTTCATTCATATGGGGGTTACGTTGCTGGCGTGTGGTCACCACTCTGTGGCCATACCTAGTCTTTCCCTCAAGTGCACAGATACTGGAACACGATCACCAGCAGGGAGAATAGTTTGAGGTATGTCAGACAGTGACATCTTCAAGGATTTTTTCTCCGAGTACATATACTCTGCAAGGGTCTCTGCAGGTTCCCCTCCTGCAACACCATAATTTTTGTTCACATAAATCTTTATCCTATAAGCAAACAATTTATCCATTATACCTGCCATTGTCTTGCCCATAGTGCTTGTTGCATCTACAGATTCAGGTCAGCATCATTCTTCGACTACAACCAGCCAGAATCACATCCAGCAACATACACTTCCCCTAGAAACACACACATAGGCACAAATACCAACATCATCTCTCAAGTATACATTCGTGTTCCTGCAGTATCATCCACACAAATCTAGGACTGAAGCTGGTGCTGCTTGCAAGGAATCATAGTCCCTACAGCTGCTGTTTCATATGAACAAGATACATACCACCTACATGCCTGCAAGCTTCACTCGCACACTGATCTTGCAGGTCATCTTGTACCTCTGCTTTCAGACATGGGAGCACTTCACCAGTTTCAGCTAAAATCATAGCAATGAAGAATACATTTCCCTGAGCTTTGTGCCACAGTCAAGAGATAAACTGTTTGCTGTCCTACCCTGTCACTTCCAGAGGGGGTTTTTAATCTTTTTTAGCAAGATTTTGCAGCAATATTTTCTCATTACTTTAAGAAGACAGCTACTTGAAACATCAGAGGGCTGGGGAAGAGAGGGACACACTGCACTAACTGATAAATCACTTCAGCTCAGTTTTGGATGCAACATGAACCTCCAAACCAAAAGATTTTTGGGGCTCCCTCCACAGGTCATTTAGTATGGTCCAACCCAGCAGAGTTTCATGCCTTCACAGTTTACTCAGTTTTCAAGTCAGAAACCTAATTTCTCAGGATAAAATAAAAGGGTAAAGACAGTGATAATAAAAGAAAATATGATTAACTTGTGATTCACATCTGATCTCAGGAATATAATCTAATTTTAGACCTTTCATTGATTTAGAGCTCTATTGCTAATGCTGCATTTGAAAGGAAAGTGAATGATTCTTGGTGGTTTGGACGTGGTTCAAAGACCTAGCTTTTTCTCTACCTTCAGCAATCTTGTCTATGTGTTTGGTTTGGTTTGTGTGGAAGAAATCAACAGAAGATACTAGTTTGTGATCTAGCTGTTAAAAGGAAGATAAAAATCATCCATTTAATCTTTTCTAAAGAACAAAAAAACCCCAAGAAGTCTCTGTATTGCCTATCTTCCTTTAGTACAAACTCTGCTTTTCTGCTGACCTGAAGATTGCTTCCACTTTCTTGAATTTCAGGGATGTCAGTAATACGCTCCTACATCGCTCTGCTAGCATCTGACTGTCCATTACAAATCCCAATAGGTTCGTTTCAAGGCAGTGATGCTGGAAGCTAACCCCTCCCAGCCTGGCTTCCAGGGAGGGGATTAGAATTAATATAAGATAGAAATAAAGAAAATCTGGAGGGAGAGAAAACAGAAAGGACAAGATGAAAAATAAACAGTGCTTTGTGCATGTGTGTGAGCAAGAAAGGGGAAAAACAGGACAGGCAAAAGTTGGTAGGAAGAAAAAACCCAACCAAACAAGGGAAACAGTGGGCAAAACAGGCCTGTTAAGAGACAGACAGTGTGTGTGCCTGTCAGGGGTATGACACATGGCTGTGCCTGAAGGCTCTGAAGTGGGTGCAAGCTCCCATGTCCCTTGGCATCATGGCAGTAAGACAGTGAGGGGGTAATACTCTGGCCATGGAGCAGGAAGCATACACCCCTCTGTTTCTGAACATTCTCACATGTTTCCATGCAGGTCAAGCTCCTGACCAAACTCCAGTGGCACAACAAATTAAGAAAAAACTAACAAACTACTGTGACATCCTTGGGCCAAAACAACTGCTATGTAAAATAAAACCACCATAAACACCCTGACAAGTTACTCTGAGATGAAGTCAAAAGAACTGAAGTAACTGGTTTTTGAAAGGAGTCAGCCTGAGAACTGGTCACATTAAACCTGACGCTGAGATCTACTTAAAGTCCTGCTACGTTGTTCTTGCCCCTCATATTCATACCACATACACCTCAGTGAAGAGGATTGAAGTGAAATTACTCGGATAGTCTTTCCCCCATATACTAATCATTCAGCACAAAGACAAAACTGGAATTGCCTACAGCTCTGCACGTATCCTGAAAAAGCACAGTGCTGGAATAGGAAGTTTAATGCCCCCCATCACTTACTGTTTTCTGACACAACAGAGCTTTTAAGTTTCTACTTCAACTGTTTCATGGTCTGATGTTAAATTTGAATTTTTTATCTCTGAATTTGTTTAGTTCCTTGTTTACTATCCCCCGCCTCACAAACAGTGGCCTGATTCTTCAACCCAAGCCCTAGCCATTTATTATGAAGCAATCTGTGAGATGTTATGCCAGGACAGGACAACATGTCCTTCCAACCCTCTGCTCTCAGATGGGCTGGAAAACCCTTAGAGAGTTCTGCAGAGCCAGCATATCTCAGAAGAGAGATGACTGGAGCTGAGCAGGTGTCCCAGCCCCAACAAACCAGCATTTTGTGTCTTCTTCAGCACCAGTGCTTCTGCAGTTGCCACTGACATTAGAAAATGCAATTATTAGCCACACAACCCTGGCACATCAGAGGCCTCACCTGCTACTTACAGAAGATGCCACAACCTGGGAGGTTCACATGTTCAACCTGAACTCGCTCATCTCATCATCTTCATCTCTCACAGTGTCAGCCCACTATAGCTTTCACCCAACGTGACAACACATCATTAATTGTAGAAGTATTTGGAACTTGCTTTTAAAAAAGAACAGGCTCAGTCTTTCTGCTCATAAGGTTAGAAATTTACTGCACAGGGACAAAATGAAATACAGACCACCTGGAGAAGAAGACATACATCCAGAGGCAATACAAAATTTATTTTAGAATCATCTACTACATGCAAGATCCAAAGGCTCCGCAACCAAGTCTGACAAGTCAAAATTAATTAACAATCAGTTTTACTCACCGGGGAAGTGGTATATTTAACATCTCAGGCCCTTGAGGGATCAATACTGCAAGCTTCTTGAAGCTTAAGAAAAATAACCTGTATCACACAACCTGCTGGGCAGCTACAATTAGTATTTCTTCTTAAGCCCGTGTTTTATTTTGTTAATTGGATTAATTCCTTCTTGATACCCTGGGCTATGTTCCGGTCTTTGCCCCATTATTAAATAAACCTTTTTTTGCCACTCACGAACCTGTAAAGCTGTTGCTCTGTTCATTTTTAGTGACTTGGAACACTCTGTTCTCTCTCATATTTCAGCCCCAATGAAAAACTGCTCCTTGAAAATTCAATAAAGCATCTGAACAGCACGTTCCCATGAAGCTATTCAGCACTGGAGCCCAAGCAAGCTTTTGTTTGGCATCTCCAGTTGGCTTTGGACTAAGGTGCTGCCCCTTCTCTCTCCTGAGCACCCAAAGCATGAAGGCAAGCCCTTGGCCACTGCTTGGTTCACATCCCCCACCTCAAACAAGCTCATTTCCTGCGCTTGGCCCCTTCAGGCTCAGCTCAGGCATCCCAGTTTTGGATGCCCACACTCTGCCACACTGGTACAGGGAAGAAGCCCTCTGCTCTGCATGCCAGACTGACACATATGACAATGTCTGTGACACTTCAGTTTGACAGCTACTCACAGATACCAGCAAAATCTCTAGGGGATCAGCAGCCCTCAGGGCACCCAAGACAGTCTGTGGGCACAAAAGTGACAGGCTGCCGCCTCCCCGGGCTCCAGAGATTGGTTTCTACTTGTCTGCTTTAGGATGGGCTAAGCAGAGCAGCAGGCAGCTCACGAGGCCAGGGGAGTCTTCATCAAGGCTCATTCCAAAGATCACAATCTAGCATCTCCTTTTGACAACATGACCCTTCTCAGGTACCAGCCACATACAGATTACCTAACTCCCTGAGGGAAAACCCTTGAATTCACACATGGCTGTAAGAGCAAAAATTGGTGCTGCTAAAACATTTGTTTCCTGCTTTCCAAAGCCTGGAGGGGGAGATGCTTGTCAGTTTTTATCCTCTCTTTGAAATCCCTTCAGCTCAAAGAGAATTTCCCTATCTTTCAAATCAAAGACTTTAAGAAATTTTGGCTCTCCCCATTACTGTAGAGGATCAAGTCACAATAAATGAACCGATCTGCTCAGAGGCAGTACACAAATTTGCAAAACAACTCAGGCTGTAAAACAATGAGAACAGCTCTCCTTTCAGGGAGAATGAGAGGGAAGGCAGCAGTAGCATTTTTCTGAGTTGCTCAATAGTTTCCTTTCGAAAGTTCAGTATTTTATGAACACTTCACATAGAGCAGCTTCCCCTGCCTCTGACTGTTCACATGAAGCCAGTGCGCTTGATGGTGCCAGAGAGCATCCTCACTCCTGCTTCCTATCAAAGGATGAAGAGATGTGGCTGGGTGGAGCAGGGAAGAGAGGAGGAAGGACGCATTACCCATCTAAACAAGACATACTTTTTCTGGTTCCCCCTATTTGCTTTATTATTGGCTGCTGGCTAAATGATCTTTTAGGTCATCTGCTTACAGTAATAGGAGGAAATTAAATATTAATAATAGACTATTTCCCTCTAGATTGCTCTTTGTTAACAAAGGATACAAGTGAAACAAAGCAGGCAAAATGATCAGCAAACCATGCTCTAGGTTTTCAGGTACCTGGAGCACTTGCAGTTTTCCTCAACCTTCCCTGAAGTTACAGATGCCCCATGTCCTGCACACCTGCCTGTGTGGACACCCATACAAGTGAAGAACGTGGTGATGCCTGGAAATCCTTGTTTTATCAAGGGGCTCCACATGGCAGTTTGACCCTTCAGACTTTATTCAAAACATCAACTGAGTCACTGACACTCTGACTGCAAAAAATGCGTGGCCAAGGATCTTTCGAAGCACAGAGTTTGTCTCTATTTGGGGAGTGAAGTCTTCCGCCAGTGTAAACCCTACAGTGGGGTAACAAGGCTTCTGGATTGGCTTTGCATATTCTCCAGAAATTATGAATAAAATGAGGGCTTCAGCTTTGCTAAACTTGGTATCACCTCCTTGTACAGGAAAGCAGCAGCCCTCCAAGACTTAAAATCTTCACTCCACATACTTGTGAAAGGCAAAAGAAATGGCTCTTCAGAGATCTATACTGCCCCTGATCTTCGTCTGTCAGTTCAGAAATGGGGAAGGGGGACAACATTTCTGTTTGACATTTCTGTCTCTGCTGCAGTCCAGGCCAAAAAAGGAGGCTATAGTCACAGCAAGAACAAGCACGGTGAATTGGGGTGTGAAGTCTTTATCAACTAGAGGACTACTAGAGACACCCATATCACTGCAGCAGTGATAGAAACAAAAAGCATAATAAAATCACCCCTTTCAAGCCTGTCCTGTGTCTCTTCTCCTGTGTATACCCCATATAAAAATCACAAGACAAAAATGCCCAAAATCCCCACTGGACAACAAGCAAAGGTCATAACACAGATGGGCTGGCTAACAGGAATGGCTAATGCAAAACCAATATTGCAGCTTTGCCTCCTGCCCCCCCAAGTGCTAGAATTGGATTAATTTTTATTGCAGTAGCGAAAGAGAAGACTAAAACAGAATGCATTTGACCATTTTTTTTCCTAAGTGGATGTTATAAATGTTTAAAAGCAAGAAAAAAAAACCCTCACAGTAATTATTCCCATTCTAATGGTCACAAAAAGCCAGGGAGGGCAAAACTAAGTAAGGCTGAATGACCAGCAGTTAAATAAGCGAGATCAAACAAACAAACAAAAGGGAAAAGGTTCCCCTGTGCTTACTAGAGAAAAGTCTCACTGGGCAGCAAGCATCATGATATATTGCCAAAAGGCACAGAAACATGCTGGATTTTTGAGCAAACCATTTGTATCCAGGATTGATGATGTTGACCTACAGTGGCATTTCCAAAAATAAAAAATGGAGCATTTGGCCAAGCTTTCATAAGACAGACATGTAAGAAAGCATAATTAAAACCATGTACCATGGCCAGAAACAAGTTACTACTGCCAATATCGTCCACAATGTCTCTGAGGAGCCAGTTTTCCTTTCCTGTGTGAGGGAAGAACTCAAAAGCAAACTTTGCCTCCCCACAGTCCTACTAAAGCCAGCTGTGTTCATACATAAGGAGCATTTCCTTCAAGAACAAAATAAGAGAAATGAGGAAACAGGATATCAAGAAGAGGTGACCCACTGAGGAATACAGGCAAGGGAGGAATGTGCTCTGAAAATATTTATCATATTGTTAATGCATCCATTCTGGTATATTTTTAAAATAATGGCGTAGACTTCTCTCCAGATGTAACTTCACCTCTCATTTCTAGATGAAGTTTCCAGAGAGGCAGTTGAGAATTGGGTATATCTGTGTGTTTTCCTGCATTTTTATCCAGTTGTTCCCAAAGCCTATTTGCCTTCTCTGACTACAGGTTTGCTTTCCACCAGGTCTTGTGTTGCCTGCTCTCTCTCCTCCAAGCACTGTCCTTCTGCAGGTTGCAAGCAGTGCTTGCATAAGCTCTGCCAGTAAAACAAAAAACTCACCCTACCTCAGTGCAGGGAATGCTGTTGTACCAGGCCTACACCAACATGCTGTCTTCTACAGTAGAAGGAATATAAATCTTCCCATCTCTCTCCATGTAACTTAAAATGATTCCCCAGCTGCCCTTCCCTATCCTGATGAAGGCACTGTACAACTTGAACAGAGATGAGCAAATTCTACCTGCTCTGAGCCAAAGCAAAGCTGGCTCACTGCATTAGCTCATCCATGGCTCATATGCTGACCCCTCTAGCAAGGGTTATTACTGAGGACTCACCATGAAGCTCCCATTACCACCCAAATGGTTTGACTCATACCCACCCACAGTATGAAAAGCAGTGAGGCCGCCATTGGGTTGCTAACATAGCTCATCATATCCTTCCTCCTCAACTTGCTCCCTTCTCTTATCAGTGTAAGCAGTGACACAGCAGCAGCACTCGGCCCAAACTCCACAGAGCCTGCCCTGCTGACATGGAATCCACAGAGCCCATCTGACCACCCCCAGAGCCGCCCCTCCCTCTGCCCCTGCACAGCGCACCTCACTGCCTGCCGTTTGCTCTCTACCGGCTGTTTGCTGCTGGCTGGTTCAACTACAGAGACTGACCACGTGCTCGCTGTGCCTTGCAATACTGGCTGATTTTCGGCCAATGCAAGAAACCCTATTTCCTCCCATGCCCTGTGGCATGCCCTGGCCCCTTGCACCCCCAGGCTGTGCACCAGTATGTTTCATTCAACCGGTTTCACCTCAGATTGCCAATCAGCTACCAGCGAAAACGCATTTGGACAGCGTGACAAAGCTGGTGATGTGATTTCATCCCAAAAGCAGGCAAAAGCTACAAGAAAAATTTTTCTTCCTCCTTAGTTTGTTTCCAGCTTTCCCTCTTCCATTTTTTAAGGTACTCATCCTGACTTGCTAATGCTTATTTGCCCTGTGTCACAGCTCATCATCCTGTTAGCATTTCTGTCTCAGTCTCAAAGTTATTTAAGAATTTTCAGGACTCTGCCACCCTCTGTGGATAAGGAGGTGCTGATGCTCTGCTGATGTCTCAAGGCCACATACCCTTACTTTGTCCCTCCCTCTTCTCCTTGCTAGGACTTGCACCATACTTCTGTCACTCCTGCAAAGTGACTTGCATTTTCACTATCACAGTCATCCATGCCAATACAAGCCTCTCTAGAGGTACTTAGTGACTTATTTTTTTTTCCAAGTCCCTAATTATAATCCAATTTATTAAGAAGTCTCCAATGTCACTGCTTACTGATCCCAAAGTCTCAGCATTTAGCCAGTGCTCTGAGGACTCTAAAAAAGTCCTTTCTTCATTTCTTAAGTCCTAGTGCTGTGGTAAAAGCACATCCGCTTTCAAGTAACTGCCTGCTAACTCTGCCCGCTTCCTCCTCTGACTGCTCAGGCCAGAGACACTGATGTTCTGGGGTAGAGAGCACCCAACTGCTGGTGAAAATGTCATCAGTCATTGGTTTCTCCCCTTCTACATCAAACCATTGCACTGGAGAACCAGTAGCCATTCACAAATCACTTTAGAAAACATATTACTGGACTTGCCAGCTGTTTATGAGTGAGTGTGCTTGTCCAGAGGAAGCAGAAAGGCAAAGAGAGGCAAAGAGAGCAGCAGCAAGTACTCCACATCAATAGAGATGCTTCTACCGCACTTGGGAAGTGGCCTTTTTCCCTTATGAAAACATATTTTACAGGTTTTGCACAATAAGAGATCACAAAAAGCTGCAACTGTAAACAACACCTGCAATCACTTCTCAAACGCATGACAACCATGATCCTCACACCTTCCTGAACAAGGATAAACCAAAGAAGATTCACAGTGTGAATTCCTTAGGGACCGTGGCATTTGACTCCAAACACAAAAGATGTTAGTCAAACACAGATGGATCCCAGGAAGGTGCCCAAAACAGACATCCCCAAGACTTTAGGGTTGTTTCTCCCAAGTGGACTGTGTTCATCTCTTGCCTGCAGTAATCATACAGCTAGGCTGTACTGTGGCTACACAGTGGAAAAGGAAGACTTCACTTTAGGAATGGGGTAGGAAAGACTACAAAACCTGTCAATGAATCCTCTTTCCAGTCTTCAGCCCATGAATATGGTTTCTTGTCTTCCTATATCCTGCAAGAGCTGACACCACACAGCTGTACCACAGAAAAAGAATCACATAACTACATCGAATCCTCCAGAATCCTCTATGTCTACCCATGTTATAACCCTAAATGAATCATACTGGTGAAGCAGAGCTTGCATCAGCATTTGGCAATATGTCACAGGGTGACATAAAACAAAAGATTAATGTTTTGTAGGTGTTTGACAAAGTTGGGTGCCTCAGTCTTAACAGGTTCAGCTAAAGAGGCCTGATTTCTGGGAGGGAAGCACTTTTTGGAATCAGGATATTTTAAGGAATCCCTGACCAAGTAGCCATTAGCACAGGTCATTTTTTGCCAAAAATCCAGGCTGCAGAACATTTAAGAAACATTTAAAAAGTCAACGTGCTTCCTTGCACATGCTTCAGGAACTGTAATGGTGCTGGTGCCAGCCCAAGTCTGTCTGATGTTATTTTCCATCATCCCATTGAACCTGGGCACTGATCTGTGGATCAGACGTATATGGAAACTGTAATTATTCAAATAAATTTCAATCACGTGTCTCTCTTCTGAAGATCATATTAAAGAGCCATATATCTCCTAGCTGTCTTTTATCCTGGGGAATGTTTCCTATGGAAAATCCCAGTCTGTGCTCAAGTATATGGATCTCATACTGAAACCAAAGTTGTTATCACCACAGAATATGATATTTAACATCCTACTTCCCTTTACTTCTTAACCTCAACAACTGATTCATACCAGAACCTGACAATCCTATTCTGGGGAAACCTCAACAACCGAAATGGTAGGTCAGTTTGTAGAGGATTTCCCCAGGACAAGAAGGGGGATACAGGTAACAGGCCAACATTACAGAACAGGCAAAGACAGCAGAAACACGTATGCTCTCCTAATAATACGAAAAAAATATAAGGGGGGGGGAAGGGGGGGGAGACGACAACGACACAACAAGAAGTGAGAGAGGAACACGATAGTCTAAAAACAAAACAAAGTAGCTCCAAAGCAGCAAAACCAGAAGAAAAATGGGAGAGAATCTGAGGTCTGAATACTTAATGAAGAAAGAAACTTCTAACAGGGAAAATAGCGCAAGCTTCACTGCTCCCAAAGGGACGCTTTAGAAGAGCGGAATGAGCCCAAATTGCACTTCCCTCTGTTCAGCACCATTACTCACTCAAACGTGTGAGGGACTCTGCCCAGGAGATACGCAGACATGACCCCCAGCTGACGCTGGCTCAGGTTCAGCTGAGCTTTGCATGGCTCCACCAGTGAACAATCCCTCTCCTGCCCTCCTTGAAGAGCTGCTGAACAAGGAGCCACAACTGTCGCTGTGAGTGTCACCTGGGATAAACACAAGGGACAGGAAGACAGAGAACACTGTATCTCAGCTAGCCAGCAGATAAAACAGCCCCAATCTGCAAGTACTAGGGGCCTCCTGAGAATGCCTGAGTGCCTTCCACCCTGGATTTGAGTGCAATCACAAATGCTAATCAACATACAGACAGGCGCCCAGCATGTCATTTGTCACGTCTCCAAAGCTTCAGGAAAACCCCCCTTTCCTCTCCTCGTATCAGAGAAGGACAGGAAGATTCCCTCATCCTCGGCATGCCTTTTCCTCCCCCTGTCCCTGGCTCAAACCATGGCAGCAAGAAGTTTCACTCCTCGCTAACTTCTCCATTGTCAGAGATGCATTGTTTGCAAATGTTCCCTAAAAATGCTATGTAAAGTATTCTTTATTCCTGTTTCAGGTCTTTCCACATCCCTGTGTAACACCTGGACTTTATCTTGTTACCTGTCAGATAGTGATAAACCTCCTGCATGCAACCCCTGACTTATCATTTCAGATAAATGCAATTTGTCTTGTAGCTGTCATTTCTTTCCAAGCCCTGCCTTTCACTGCTGCATTTGTAGTTGTAACAAAGTACTTATTTCATTTGGGCTTGAGATGTATAACTTTAAAAAAAATAAAAATAAAAAAAACATCAGCAGGAGCCCCAAAACATACGTAAAATTTCAAGTGTGGTCTTCCTGGCACTAGATTTACCGCTGCTTTGTGGGCATGGAGGCTCCAGTACTCCTGCTCTTGCGTTATATTCTACAGTGGCATTTGCATATACTGTACACAAGATACAATGTATTTTATGCTACCTGGTAATTTTTGGGTTTAATAGTCAACCAACAGGCCCAATGACGAAAAGCACCCTTTCTCCAGAACAAATTATAAACTAAACTGATAAGGTTTGAGCTAGTTGCTTAAATGTAAGTGATAGTGAGTCTGAAGTGCTCTAAGCTATCACCTGAGCTTCTGCTGTCACTTCAGAAAGGCACGCACCTCCCTCAGGTCCTATCCTATTCTCTGCCAGCCCCACCAGGATGTCTCACATAGCACTAGATGTCTTTTTATAGCACCCATATCAAGCCCCAGGCGTCCTGAACAGGAAGGGACAAAGCTTGCACTCAAACACATGCCGCAAGACTGTTAACGCTTTTGCCTAAAAGCGGCAATCGCCCTGAACATGTACGTTTTACCGAAGCCATCTTGTTGCATTTGGCTTTTCTCTGAACTCTCCTAAGCACTTAGTGGCTCTTCAGCTCTTTTCATAACCTCATTGCTGTGTTTATCCAAACAACTTGATCCTAACTTTGCAACTGCATCACTGTACAGAGCTGTAGTGCAGCCCACCTACCTCACCCCCCATCAGGGATCTCTGGTCATAGCAGGCACAAGGTAGCCAAGTTTCATATGATTTGCTCCTTACAGAACACAGGCTGAGGAGGGACAGAGATCACGCCTTTATTCACCCACATTTACCAAATACCTGCATTTGCTGAAGCACTTCTAAATACTCTTTGCTGCTCCTCTGCAGGTTGCCCACTGTGGCCAGGATGAGGACTGAGTTACAGCAAAGGAGGTTTTAAGCTGGATACCAGGGTGTTTCCTGCATGCCAGGAAAGTAAGGAGTCTCTGCTGCAGGTCTTTAGGAGCAGGATGGAGAAACAGCTGTCAGGAATGACAAAAGCATAGCTGATCCAGCCTTTGAGCAGAGGCATGGATCAGACGACCTTGAAAACCTCCTGAGGATGTTTTCCATAACTGAGTGTTGTATGTGCCATCTGTCCATTCTGATCTACAGAGATTTACTTCAGGAAAAAAAAAGTGCAATACAACCAATAATTATTCCTGACACAGATGCAACCTTTGGGAGGGAGGAAGCATCTTTCAATTCTATAGAGGAACCTCAAGCCTTCTGAGGTTAAACCACCTTCTGTGTATCTGCCCAGATCCTCTTGCCCTGTCCGTTTTTTACCCCTAACAGACCAACCCTCAATATTCAGCTACACAAGCACCTCATTAAGTAGGCAACTTTGTCTTTTTAAAATGAGCAGGGAGGAAAGGAACTGGTGCTGTTGTGTTCAAGTTGCTTCACCAAGGCTGTTCAGCTGCACTGCAAAACTAAGTTGATCCATGAAGCGACCAAACCTTCTGGTCCTAAATACCAGACCCCGTTGAGGGGAGTAACTCTCCATTGACTTGTGAGAATTCTCTCTGATTCCTTGATGCACAGCTCAAGATCTCTTTGTTTTTAGTTTAGAGCCCAACAAAAAAGAAAGCTTTAATGCCCATCTCCATTTTCAGATGGAAAGCACACAAGAGTGACCTGGAGTTATTCATCCAATTCAGATGGAAAGAACTAATAAGAAGAGCTCAAAATCTGTTCAAGCTGAAGACAAGGACAAACTTTGCAGGACACCAAGAGAGATGCTGATACAAGCCCTTGGATGGAAAACAACTCACTCACTGCTGCACAGAACACTTAGAGAGTACTTAGCCACATTACGCTTTGTCCCATCTCACGTGGGTGGAAATGTCGAACCAAAGTGAAGAGCTGAAGCATAGTGAAAATAAGTGTTTTGGTGGAAAATCTGTGAAGCCTTAAGCATCCTGTATAGACGAGAAATCATATAGCCATCAGTCACCCAGGCAGAAAGGAAGTGGTAAAGTGGGAGGTTTTCCCTCCACACCAGATGGAAAAGCTACCAGCCTCAAGACCAAAGGGGATGTACTTGGCCAGCCAGCACAGACCCTTCAGAGAAACACAACCGAAAGGAAGAGTGAAGATTCAAAACAGTCTCTCCAAATCTCCTGCTGGACTGAGCTTCTCCCAGTAGTTCTTAAGAGGACTTAACCACATGGCTCTACATAAAATCCATTATTGAAGATTAAACAAAAAAGATAAATAGCTTTCAAAAGTTGATTACATCACAATGCAATAGTGCCAGCAGCCCTTATGGAAACATCCTATTAAAATATCGGCAAAAATAGAAATGCAAACATGGGAGACCTGACGGGAGGCTTTTTCAGCTCGGATCTTTAGTGCCTTTTGCACCCACTGACAGAAGGACAGAGCCTAAAAACATCATTGCTGGGCTATCATCCCCTGACCTGGCACGGGATGATGCTGATTCTATTTTTTATGTATAAAGATACATATGGAAAGCAAGACAGGTTATGTACATGTGTAAATTACAAACTTACACATGATCAGCATTAAAAAGGAGACCTGGTTGCCTCTTTTTTTTTTTTTTTTGTTTTTCTCCCCCTACACCCTGGAATAGGTCATTTCTATTTTATATACACACATACATGTTTGCAGTTTGTACCCACATGTTTTCTCTACAAATTCAGAGGCTCATAGCTTTCCTGTTTAATTCAGAATTGAATCCATTTGCCACATTAGACAGGATTTCATTTTCATAGTATTTTTGTGATAAGTGATTACATTTATATTGACTTTTTTATTGGGATTTGAAATATGGTATTTCTTCCACAGATCTAATTCAATTGAAATATTTCTCACATCCCTGTTGATCACTTTATCTAATTTTTTTGTACTTCACGTGGGCAACATGCTCTGGGGGGTGTCTCTCTAACAGCAGGAGCTGGCCATGCTTTCTTTCTCTCTGTTAAGTTTCTCTCATGCAGGGTGAATTTAGCAATTACTACAGTTCTTGAGTTACATAGGTCTGCGACTTACGAGCCTGATAAGAAACCTGAAAACAAATACATCCAAAGATCAAGTTATCTAATAGTTGACCATCTGCTTAGGAAAATAATTTTAAATACTTACAGCAATTCCATTAACTGCTATTTACTAAGTGAGTCATGTTGTTCTCTTTAAGTTAACCCTTTCTGTCTCCTCCATCGGGGCCTCTACCCAAGGCAGTTTTGAAAAGGGTGCTCAACCATCTTTACTACTTTCAAGCTATAGCAAAGCTTGCAACACCTCTGCACTCGAAACTCACCCCGTGCTCACACTGCACCAGGACATAAAAGGGCATTAAAGCAACTATAGTGCTTTTGGGAGACTCTCAGACCACACAAACCACCGTGCAGGAAAATCTCCTCCCAGGAGCATCCCCAGTGAGGGCATCACACACCAGCACATGCCACAGCAGCGAGAACACACCTGCTGCCTAATGCACTCTTCCAGGTTGGACTGCCTGCACCTCCAAGAGGGCAGGTTACCCCAGCAGGGCCCCTGAGCCCTGTGTGCCAGGGTACAAAGCCTTCACACACATCCTCCCCACAGCTCTGGAGACAACTGGCACCTGGCAGCCTGTTCCCTTCATCTGCCCTCTCCCCCCAGCACAGGGATGCTAGGCCCTCCGTACCTGGTAGTTCCACTAAGGCACTCGCTGGATACCAAGGCTTAGCGAGCTCCCAGGCACAGCAGAAAGGACACTGCTGAAAAACTGTTTCAGTTGCTTGGCTAAGATGAGTCAGGGTCAGGGCTTTCAGGGGGCAAGGAATGAGGTAAAAGCGCGCACAGGTTTAATGCCATCTATTCAGTCCCTGCCCGTTCTCCCTTACCATGATTACAAAGTGTGCGGAAAGGCTCCTTTGTTAAATGCTACAGAGAAGTTTACAGGATGCAGGGTGCTCCTGTGGAATCGCTATTTTATGATTAAGCACAAGCACAAATATCATCTGAAGAGCTAGGAGGAGGACTGGGTGCAGGGGGGCAAAGTCCAGCGCTTGATGTTTGAGGGAAGATCCGTGGAGCAAACATCTTGGAGTGTGGGGGTGTGTCGAGGGACTGACAGTTGGGAATCAGCACGGTGCAGACGAGTGCCGGCTCCGCGGTGGAAAAACCATCCAAGCCGGGACGGGGGAAAGCGGTGGTAAAGAAAAATTGCCCCCGTCTTGGGGCGGGGGGCCAGGCAGCGCCGGGAGGGCGGCGGGCGGCCACTTTCAAAACTCGCGGGAGAGGCAGGAGAGGGACCGGGGCCGTGGCGAACACGGCGAGGGAAGTCGCTGCCCGCAGCGGCTCCGGGGACCGCTGCCCGTCGCGCTCGGGACGCACCAGCGGGGCCGCCCGCACCGCCCGACCGGCAGAGAGCGGCGCGGCGAGAGTCGCAGCCCGCCCCGACCGCTGCCACAGCGAGCACCCGCCGCCCCTCACCGTGGAGCCCAGCCGCAGCGACATCGGCATCACCCACCTGCCCTCGGGGCGCCGCTCCGCTCCGCTCCGCACGGCTCCGGCCGCGCCCGGCAGGCGTGTGGGGTGGCGGCCGGCCCGGCGCTGCCCCGCTCCCGCTGCCGCTGCCGCTCCCGCCCCGCGGCGCCCTCCGCAGCAGGACACGGGCAGCCCGGCGGCGCGGAGCCGGCGGCAGCGGCGCCCCCTGCAGGGCGGAGCGGGGCGGGAGCGGCCCCGGTGGGTCCCGGCGGGTCCCTCGGCCGCAGCCCCGCCGAGGCCGAGCGAGCGGCGGTGCCCGCAGCCGGGCGCCCGGCAGCGTTACCTGGCGGCCGGCGGTAAGCGGGGCGCGGGGGGCTCGGCGCCAGCGGGGACTGCGCGCACCGGCCGAAGGAGATGGCCACTGACTGCGAGAAGCGCGGGCCGTGTCTTGAGGGACCTGCAAGGGACAGGAACGGGCTTTCACTGTGCTTGATCTGCATACAATGACAGCAGCAGAGCAGAGGGAAGGAGAGGAGAGAGAGGAGGGCTTTCTCTGCGCATTGTTTCAAGCACCCTCTTCTTTCCAGGCTGGACGCCCCCCCAGCGAGTTTCAGCCTCCCCACACAGAGGTGGCCTGAAAGGCTGCACAGCAGAGAGAAACGGGCACCGACGCCTCTTCTCTGCTCAACAGTCCTTACCCCCATGGAAAGGAAACCCTGGGTGTTACTGCTCTGGAAGTGTTTTAAGAGTTCTCAATGTCTCAGTCAAGGTATGAGATATGTGACGGATGTTCCACACTTCCCAGCCGGCAGGTCCCAGCAGATCCCACCCGTGTGGGCCAGGCCAGTCCCCAGCCCGCTCCTGTTCCCCTACACAGGCCGACCGGGGGGGCAGCCATGACTCATCCTGCAGCAATTTGGAAGTGGGGAGAGAACCTCTCAAGAATTTGAACCCGCTGCTCTATGTGGACATCTTCTAAGGGTTTCTTTATTTCTATTTTTCAGCTTTACATCTTAGCAAGTAATTTATCTACACCTTCCTATTGGCTGAACATTACAAACAGGAAAAACCACCAGCGTGACTCCACACTTCCCACCAACTCCATGGCAGAACCCAGCCTATGAAAAAACGATTCATTTCAATGATAGCCAGCCCAGGCCCCATCCACACAGGGGACTGCCACCACCTGCATGCTTGTGCCATGCAAGAAAAAAATTTATTTCAGGATTCCCAACCCCAGGGATGCTTTGCTCATGCCACATCTGCCAGAAGCGTATGCACATTACTCTGACGTGCAGGCAAATGGCTTACCCAGCCCCCTCTGGCAGCAAGAGCGTGAACGATGCTTTAAGTTTTTTTGGTGCAGCAAGACAGTAGGAAATAAGTGTCAGAACTGGCACCAGCCACTTCAGCACCAACCTTAAAACCTATAAGCATCTAAGCATTAAAGATTTAGCACTGGCAGCAGCACCAGGCACCAGTGCTGCCCTCCCCTCCACTCTTACCTTGGACGGGAAGGCAGGCTGGTCACAGGCTGCCTCAGCCTTGCAGCTATGAATTACAGAGCAGAGTGGAGGCCAGAGTGCTGCTCCAAACACAATGGGAATCCTCTGGGGAGGAAAGAAAAAAAAAAAAAAAATTCCCAGGAAGTTACTGAAAAGGCTGGAGTACTCTACCACACAGTAAGATGTAATGATTTTAAGGACCACATATATTGACTAGCCAAGTCAACAGAAAAAGCAAAAGTGGGAGACGGTGAGAAATTTAGGAGCCTCATCAAAACATGCTGCAATAATGATAAATTTAGAAATGCCACCTGCTTACACGAAGTTTGCCAGAGCTTTTTGAAAAATGCTGACACTAGAGTCAAGCAGTGTTCAGATAATGGTCTCACTTTTGCCCTGTACAACAAGAGGTAGTGTCTTCCTACTCCTCGGTGATACTGCATGAAATTTTATGCTGCGCCATCGTATTTGAACTAGAGGGGCAAGTGTCATGCTGTAGCAATAGCTGTCTGCCAGGATCTGCTGCATCTGTTAAGCATTGCTCCTTTCTAGGGTAGTGTTTCCTATACTGTAGGGGCTGCCTCATCTTTGGCCTGGATCCTCAAAGACATCCAAATGATTCTCTCCCACTGAAATCAATGAAAGCTGGGAATCAAAATGCTTTCAGGGAGCCAGATGCAGTTTCTAAATATGATTTTGTTCCCGAATACATTAAAGAGAAAGTTGTTGCAGTCAGCTCCCTGTATTAAGCTGTCAGGCTTGGTTTCTTCCAACCATCCCACCTTCAACATATCATCTTACAAGTTTCCTGGGTCATACACAGGTGTTGATCAACTATCTTTGAAGGAGGACCCCAGAAATGCTTCAATGGATGTTTCTTTTCCCAGTTATAACTCACCTTCAAGTTTTGCAGCTAACCAGTTTTAGGATTATTTGATATAGACTATTTTCTTTTAAATCAGCAAGTCATAGAAGATCCAAAGCAAATGCCTGAGTGCTTTCACAGGGCTGGCTGATAATGGCATCCTGACAAGCTTCTAATGTATCTTTCTGTAAAAGCGTTCTGATACCACGACCAAAACCACTAAACCAATGGTTCCTTCCCTCACCAGCCATTCCAGTTTAGATGGTGTATCAGGTCCCCATTGTCACCTACTGATTTTCTCTGTGCAGTTGGGCATGCTGCAGTGTTTCAAGATGTTAAAAATCAGTATTAACACCTCCCAGAGCAACTAAGCCAGAACCTCCATTACTTTTGCATGCTCATTTCTCACTTATGCACAAGTAAATGTGCTTCTAATGAGCAGCTGCAGTTTTATGTCCTATATAGCAGTTGGATAGGATAGTTTTCATTACTACAATAAGATCTGAATGGATCTGTTGCTTTTCTTTTGAATTAAGAGATTAAATGTTTTTCTATTTTTATGCTGTTGCCTCTGTCAAGCAGCAGAACTGCACTGCTTTTCAGATCATATTTCTTGTGTATATTCAGTGTATATTGTGCTTACCTGTAGATATTTCTACTTATGCCCTCCCTTACCAGTGGCCAACAATGACAGTAAATTGACAGTAAGGAATACAATCAGCTTTTATATTTTTTCTTTGTTTTTATAATATATGGAGGGGCAGCAGTACAAGAGAGTGCTAACTTCCTTTCCCTTTGTAGTCACTCATGAAGGAAAAAACAACATTACTATGACTGCTGCGGCCAGATGCACTTTGAGAAGGGACTACGTGAAGACGTCAGCTGAAACTACCTGGAAACAAAACAGCTTCCAGCAGCCTGAGCAGCCATGGGGAAGGAACTGCCACAGGCTTAGAGCTGGCAGCTGGCTCAGACTGTGAGCTGAAACAAGCCCATGACTGCAAGGGAAAAAATAAAGTTTTCTGATTCTTCTGTGTACAGCCAAAAAGGGCTTTTTCCATTCCTGAAAAGCGGAGTTGCAGTAACATACCGTACACTATCTCCTAACTGAACAAGCCCAACTCCTGCCCTTTGGGCAGCTGAAAAGTAGCGATGTAAGACTATTTGCACTTCTCAGAGTTAGCAGTTGAGCTGAAATAGTAAACTCTAGAAAGACTGTGTTGAATAAACCATGAAATACTTCCTTCATAAAGATGAGCACAAAGTAAATAAAAAATTCACACTTGAGATCTATCATGGAACTCACCCTTCTCTTTGCTGACATGAGCGACAGTCTGCTTGGGCTCCTCAGTAACGTCACTGTGAACACAAAATAGACTCATATAAAGACTTTAACCAAAATAAACCTGCCACCCTGGCAAGCAGCAAGCTAGCAGGAAAATCGTACCTATGTACCAAGGCTTCACGTGAAGGACTGAATATGATCACCAGTTTGTCTAGAACAGAATACGGAAGAATTAGCATTTTTTTAAAGTAAAAAAAATATTTCTGTCTTTAAGAAAGAGATTACTCTATCAGTTTTGGACCTCTTCTCTGTCATGAAATTTTTCTTTCTAACCAGACAGAATCATCATGGGTCCAGTCCAGTTCAACTTATTCATCAATGACCTGGATTGAAGGGACAGAATATACCCTCAGCAAGTTTGTGGATGACACAAAACTGGGAGGGGTGGCTGATACACCAGAAAGCTGTGCTGCCATTCAGTGAGACCCGGACAGGCTGGAGAGTTGGGTGGAGAGGAACCTAATGAAGTGCAACAAAGGCAAGTGTAAGGTCTTGCATCTAGGGAAGAACAGCCCCACACACTAGTACGGGCTGGGGGTTGACCTGCCAGAAGGCAGCTCTGCAGAAAAGGACCTGGGAGTTCTGCTGGACACAGCAAGTCGCCCATGAGCCAGCAGTTTGCCCTTAGGGACCAGAAGGCCAGTGGGATCCTGGGGTGCCTTAGGGGGAGCATGGCCGGCAGGTCGAGGGAGGGGATCCTGCCCCTCTGCTCTGCCCTGATGAGGCCGCATCTGCCATGCTGCATCCAGTGCTGGGCTCCCCAGTTCAAGGGAGGCAGGGAGCTACTGGAGAGGGGCCTGGAGAGGGGCCAGCAGAGGGCTACGAAGGTGATGAGGGGACCAGAGCATCTCCCTGATGAGGGAAGGCTGAGAGAGCTGGGTCTGTTCGGCCTGGAGAAGACAAGGCTGAGAGCGGATCTTATCATTGTGTACAAATACCTTAAGGGTGAGTGTCCAGAGGACAGGACCAGGCTCTTTTCAGTGGTGCCCAGGGACAGGACAAGGGGCAACGGGCGCAAACTGTAACACAAGAAGTTCTGTCTGAATATGAGGAAGAACTTCTTTACCTTGAGGGTGACAGAGCCCTGGAACAGGCTGCCCAGAGAAGCTGTGGGCTCTCCTTCTCTGGTGACATTCAAAACCCACCTGGATGTGACTCAGTGCAGCCTGCTCTAGGAGAATGTGCTTTAGCAGGGGGCTGGACTGGATGGTCTCCAGAGGTCCCTTCCAACCCTGACCATTCCGTGACTCTGTGATCTGATACATGCAAAACTACATTTAAGGGATGCAGATTTTGCAAAGAAGCAAACTGAGTATTAGCACACATATGCAATGTTGTTAAACAGGACACTTAAAATTATGTGTTCTGGCTTGTACATACTCCCACACGTACTGCCCGAATCTCCTCAAAAGCAGTGAAAGGCACTCATGTTAGTCTAAGAGAAGCGGTGGAAGCAGGGTTGCTTGAGGTCCTTTGGAAACATTAGCAAATTGTTCAACATTAAAGATAAATATATATATATAAATAAAAACCCATGTGTGTATATATATGCAATTACTTCTCTCACATTGTTGAACATTAAATATTTACTAGTGATTTTTAAATCAACATTGGGGAAAAAAAAAGCTAGGTTTTCTGAAGAGTGTGTCCTTTAACAAAGTTAAACATGCAAAACTTTGTTGGAAATGCCCATGGCTAACAACTTACTAAAGGACACTTCTCTGTGTCAAAAGACCAAAGCCTCCTCTCAAAACTGTTCCATTCCAGCATAGGAGTTCACCTTTCACCTAGGCTTAAGGAAAACAAACTAAAGTCAAGGTAAGATTTGTACTCACAAGGAAATACTAACCATATCCCCAACACTGTTAAAATCCTGCCATTTGCACTTAGGTCATGAAGGAAAGAATGATTTTCAGTATTTTCATGTCAAGAGTTGGGACTATGCTCCATAAAAGGCACTGCCCAAACAGACTGTGGCTTTATTTCTCCAAATGCTATTCAGCATGACAGACTATGAGATGGAGTTCAATCTAAATTTAAGCACTCTCTGTAGACTATTAATAGAAGAAAAACTGGTAGCATGAATCATCATGTGGGAGCTGCAGAGCAACAGCTATTTATTTTCTATAATAGTAATATATAGAAGTTACCTTTATACAATAAATGAACTGTTGGAGTTGCAAGGCCCAGCAAAAGAAGTCAGATGATTCTTCTTTACTTACACTATTCTCATTTTATTCTAAGGACCAATGAGAGGGCAATTCTTATTTAACTTGACAAAATACACATTGTGTATAATCAAGCTCTGTCACAACACAAAAGGGAGACAAAAAGTAGCTATTGACCCTACTCAGAATAGCGTGTGCTGCAAATGTTGGTGCAAAATGATGGAACGTCAATGTTTACAAAGCCAAGTCAGTGTTTTAGCACCAGGTTCCAATGCCTGTATAATGTCTGTACCTCTGGCCAAGAGGAAAACTGCAGCATGTCTCCCCTTTAGGTTTCTTCTCTGCTGGGACTGTAGTCCAGCTATATCATTTTGTTAGACCAGCCATTTTGGGGAGCGATTTGCAGAAGGACTAACACCTAACAGCTCCTGAACTGCAAAACTGACAGTGCTCAGGACCCCTCAGGATCATACCCTCCAGTGCTGTGATTTGCTTTTTCAAGAGACAGCACTGGATACGTGCACACAGGCTTTACCCTGGGCATTACTCCGTTGCAGTTGAT
This sequence comes from Falco rusticolus, assembly GCF_015220075.1. NCBI lineage: Eukaryota > Metazoa > Chordata > Aves > Falconiformes > Falconidae > Falco > Falco rusticolus. Next base: position 38,022,620 of record NC_051187.1, on the reverse strand, counting down.
GGACTCTGAATGTGGCCCCACAGAGACACACAGTGTTAACACACTGGCATTTCAGTGCTCTGTGGGAGATTTATTTTTGAAAAATATGATATTGTCAACAGCTCAGTGAAGTTGTCTCCAGACTGTTATGTCTCCTTCTCAAGTTTCTTTAAGAGCTTAATTTTTAGGCTTCTGGAGTGAGGAAAGTGCCTAAAATGGTTTAAGAAAAGGAAGCATAAACAAGGGAGTGAGCTATGCACAGCACTGGAGAAAAGCTCGAGTATTTCCTCACACTATATAATCAATGCAAATGTCTACCAGTAAAAATACTGTGATAAGACACTACTGTGTTCAACCCCATTTTCATGAGACTGAGATTCTGAAGAACTGAAAAACCTAAAGGGCAAAGAACATCCCAGAAAAGTTGACATCATATTTTTCGAACTGGCCATTACTGATACAGAAATTCAGTCCTACAAACTGAGCTCAGTTAAACCATAGTGATGCAGAGGACAATGACAGACAAAGACTAATAGAAACCTTAGCTTGGATTAGGACTGATGGTATGAGACCCTTATCTAGTTTCTTCTTTAAAAAATTCATAGACAAAATTTTTTCTAAACAAAGACTTGCATAAAGTTTCAAAGCAATTTTCCTAAGAGAAATGAGGTTAATAAAAAAAGTTTAATTAGTCATAAATGTTCTTCTAATCTTGAACTGCCAGGAATAGAGACACTAATTAGCTAACTTCTCCATTCAAGGTGTTAGGTTGCAGTATCAAGCAGGGATTCATATGGAAGGTATGGGAGCTTTCCACAATACCATCTTCTACTTCTCAAGCAAATTCAAAGAAGAATTCTGTATGTCACTCAGCTTTTAGTGTTGACGATGAAAAAGATAATGTATCAGTTTAAGAAACAAGGAAAACACAAGTGCTGGGTCCAAGGAAAGATTAGTGCTAAACAAAAACCTGTAGATAAAACACTAAGTGAGAGAGCTAAGAAAGGGTGAGCAATGTGAAAGGTGTAGAATTCAGTGTTGTGGGTTGTTTTTTTCGTGGGTTTTTTGCTGTTGTTTTTTGATTCTTAACAGTAGTTGCTGGTTGTTAATAACCTTCCATCTGGAGACGGGAGTTAACTTTTTATGATGTCTGTTTTAAAAAACCTTTGTGTGGGAAGAACTTACATCTTCATGAGCCCCTCTTGTCCATGCACTTTATGGAACTACACACAGCTCTTGGCAACATACATGATATAACCCAAGTCTCTTCCACTGATCAAAGCAATTGTGAAACACTTTATGATAATTACAGCTGAAAATTCTGTAATGCTAACATAGTTCCTAAACAGAATTTAACTGCAGACCAACCATGACTCCATTAAGCTTTTGTGATGTAATACAATGGAATATTATATTGCTGTTGCTTCTGAGGTTTTTGTTTTACTATTCCACATAGCTACAGCTTTTCATTACAGTAAGAGTTTCAAAATTATCTAACTGATTTTATTATATTCAATTTGAACACACTTACGGAGCTAGTTTCATGTCAAAAGTCTCTAGTGACAGCTTGCAAGAAAATCCATAAAAAAACCCTTTGTTAGGGAATATTACTTCAGTGGATATGGGAAAGACAAGTTAAAGCTCTACAGACTGTGTAGACACTACTATTGTAGCATACCTCAGGCCTAGCCTGTGTCTGGCTCACTGCTTCTGTCTTGACCTTCAGACTGCCAGTTGCAGATGTACAAGTCACTTCTACAATGCTGTCATGCACTTGCTACAGAAAAGAAAAACATCTATTTTCTGACATGGGTTTACTACACTATACTTTTAAAACATTTATTTTTAAAAGAAGTATTAAAACTAATGATCCATGGTTTTAAATTTAAAAACAGGATAAAAATCCATTTTGAGAACTAAGCGCAGCTTTCTTAAACTACTCAAATTCAGGGAGAATATCAAAAATATCAAAAAAGGAGAAGTGGGACTATTTCTTGCAGAGTAACGTTACTGAGACAAAGACTTCTGGATTGCTGAACAGTCAGAAAACACCACAGAATCTCAAAAAAAATTATGTAAGAAATAGGTAGAACTAAAATACCTATACTAGTCAGTGCATTTAAGAACATTTGTAATAAACAGGAGCTCAAGCCAAACTTCTGGATCCAATTTATTCCAGAGCACTTGAAATTAAAGCTCTAAAACAGCATTTGAAAACAGTTGCCATCTAGGACGACTGAGATCAAATCAAACTTAAGGTGTTCTAATCTTCACTTTCACCTGGAAATTTTATTTTTAGGATTCTGCTTTAAATACTCTGAACTGTTCTAGAGATTAAGTCCCGAATCCTTCCCCAGCCCAATTGCTTTAGAGAGAGAGGGAGCGAGTGAGCACACACACATGCATTGCCTTACTTGGGCTGGGTTAAGTAACATTTAAATAATTCTAATCCTGCAGTGTATTACAGAAATTGCTTAAATTGAACATATTCTCTGCAGTTCCCTTCTCTGTTACTCATATACAGAACCAGGATAATACAGGCCAAGAATATGCCTTAAATACGTACCTCTTATCCACAGTATTCACCAAGTTATCATTTAAAACTCCTTGCAGGTAGAAACCGTAAAGTATGCTGCTACACCAACAGAGACAAGACTTCCAAAAAATTATGAGATTATGTGCATGCAAATCATTCATGTGCACTTCTCATCCACAGCGTACAAACCTCTGCAAACTACTTCCTGTAATGTTTACTCTTGAAAAACCACTGTGCCAGAAATAGTACTAAATATTCTCTTTTGTAGTGGCTTCACTCAAGAAAACATAAACACACATTTTGCTATTTTCAATCTTTATTTTGTGAATAATTAAGAAGAAAACATGGCAACATTGGCAAATTGAAGGCATACATACTAAATACTCATACAGAATACATTATGGAGAAAGTAAATGCCCAGATCTTTAGTGGTCCTTGCAAACTAAAAGCATATTGGGTCCTCCAAAAGGTTTAGCTTAAAATACGCTTGCTGACCTTTCAAGTTCCAATGATTAACAGCTTGTGCCTTTCAAACCAGAAACAGGGTAAAATGCAATTTGAACATACTTCCTAGTTTTTCCTCAAACCCGTTTCTCAGCTCTAAACAGAAGCAAACAAAATGCTTTTTTCCTCCTTACCTTTTAAACATATACACTAATACACCACCCTAAGTATTCAAGATGCAAGCCCTTCTTGAAATGTGTTCAGTTTTATTAAGAATCTGCAGATGCATATATATGTACACACACATATGTGTGTATATATACATATTTAAGCAAAACATCTCTATGTATGTAAAATGTCCATATATGTCAATGTGTGTGTGTAAAACATTTGAAAGGGTTCTGGAAAAATGAAAAGTGCTTGTTGTCTAGAACAAGAATTGCTAAACCCATACATGTACTGTTAGGTCAGTCTAACAGTTGTGTATCAAGGGAGTATAAAACCAACACAAATCAGGAAAGCTGGATGAACGAGAAAAGCTTTTAAGAATCACTGTTTTTTAAATCAACTTTAAAGGCCACAGAAAATGAGCTTTAAATTAGCTGTTAAGGAGATGTCATTACTGGCGGCAGCGTCATCTCAAACAAGGTTAGCCCTTACCCAGTATAGCGCTGCGAAGTTAGACCAAGAGACTTCAACAAAATTCTGTTCTTACACAAAATCCAAAATTCATCACACTGTTCTGTCAATTCTGCCTCACACGTGAACTGAAAGTACCCTCATTTGAGAGTTGGAGGGTACCAATTAATGCCCTTCTGACTTTGATCTGGAGAGTTGTCCAGTATTAAAAGGAATCACTGATATCTTTCACATACATTGAACAACTCTAGATCATTACTGACCTAAACTGAACATAAATCCTGGAGGCTAACTAGTCTACGCTTTGTTTAGTAGTGTTACACTTTCTTCTCATTAGATAACAAAGAAAAAAACCCCAATTCTGTCCAAAAACCCCCTTCAGATATGTATAAAAGTGCTACTTAAAAACAGTAAAATTTACCTTACAATACATGTAAAAACAAAAGCTTCTAATAAACTGAAATGTTGTAAATTACAAGGATTAATTACTTGAGTATGTTGTACTTGTGCCCTCTTCACTGAACCGAATCCCAAGTAATCATCCTAATTGAACATATGCCATAGTTGGAAACCAGTGAAAGCCTCCGAAGAAATTTTCAGCAATGGAACAAAAAGAGAGCCACCTCTTTCTTCCCATTTGTTGAAACAGAGTTCAGAAACAAAAATTGACTATTCCATTATTGCAAATACAGTCTACTGCCAAAACAGGTCCGTTCATGAACTGTGGAACCAGGACGGCCAGTGGCTCCTCTGCAGCAGGAAATGTCCACTGGGCTTCCTAACTACCATATAAATACACTAGTTACATGCAATTAAAATAATACAGATATCACTAGAATGAAAATACACGTAATGCATTGCTATGCTGGGGCAGAGTAGGTTTTAAGCCTTGACTTCCCCAAACAACGTGTTCAATATTCTAGAACTCTATGCAAAATACAAAAGCCTTAGAAAAGTGCAACAAAACTAGCTTCATGACGTTTTTCTTTCCATTTCCATAAATACAATCTCATAAAAATATTATTAAACAGAAGCATACTTCCCAGTGGAGAACAAACATGCCACATTTCAGCTCTGAGTAAGTGATTCTGGCTAAACTGAAACCCCCTGAAAATAGGGGATTAAAATAAAACCAGCTTAATTGCATCAGGCTGTTGTAATATTCTGCCAAAAGTTTACCCTACTGTTCTGCATCCACTAGTCCTGATGAAACTGATGGGAACTTTATGTGCAATTCTGTGGCAGACAGTGGCCTAAGGGTAAGGAATATTCCAAGTAAAAGCTAATGTCAGTTGGAAGGAAGTCATCTGGTATTCATAGGTTTTACTGAAGTTTCCGTGTGAGGAAATAATTCTGTTATTGCAGAATGAATTAATTTAAAGAGGCTAGGATAGCGGCCTTGTCAAACTGAGTTCAAGGGTGTTGTATCCCAAAAACTGGCAAGCACGAATACATAAGGAAAAAAAGACACTTGTATCAACACTAACAGAAATCAGAACTGTACAAGCCCTGATCTTTTAAGTTATATTTAGCATTAATTATCAAAAGCATACTTGCTACATATTCCAGATGCTTAACATCTTGGCTCTGACAATTACAACGGATAATGAAATCAGGGAATACAACAGAAAAAAACTTGGATGAATGAAGGACTGGCTCAGCAAGCCAGACAGTAATTAAAAACCTGTCCAGCCACTCTCCCTTGAAAGCAGAAACACCATTAAAGATACCTTTCTAAATAGTGACAATTAAATATATGAAGAGATGTCTATGAACCCTTAACTCACCCAAGGAGTTGATAATTTGGGGGCAAGAACACCTGACGGACACCCTGGAGTGATGTAGGCTATATGGGAGGAGAGTTAAGCAGCTCTAACATGTTTTGCCAATCAACACGCACTAGCTTGGGAAAGCACACTGGCATGTCCAGAACTTGTGGATAATGACTACACTTTAATACCACTTCTCACCAAATCATTTCTCAAACTGGTTAATATTACTGAGGATTCATACACTAATGCTAACTTAAAGAAAGGAACTGCAGAAATAGTTTGGAGAACATAAAAGTAAAACAGAAATAAATATTTACCAAGTCAAGGGAAGAACCACAAAAACTATATAGTTAAATCAGTCTGTACATGAACACTACTATTTAAAAATCCTCTTTCTTAGACCACCTCAGCAAGAATATTACTCACAATAGGCAAAAAAGTGTAAAAGTTGTACAGCCGGATTCCTTCCCAGAAGAATTCTGCCCCTTAATAGCTCCTACTTGATGCAGTTGGTAGTTAAACTGTGATTGTATTAGTTGCAAGAGGCAAAAAAAGAAAGTCACATGAACACAGTTTTAAAGGCTTAACTTTAGCCTGTGCATAGCTTCATGCCAGCCATCCAGAAGCGGCAGCTTTGGAAGATATTGTCACTTATCACCTGAAAATCAAGACAGTGTTCCCAAACCAGTCACACACAATACAAAGGTAAGAAAAACACCCAGAAGTTCTCCATACATCCAACTCCCCAAATAATCTTGTTTAAAACTTGGTTATAATAAATTTTTTACCCTGGGCCAAAACTGTACAGAAATGGAGAAAATGCGCGGTAAAAGATGCAACAGAATCCGAACTGAAAAAACAGGTAAGAACATTGAGCTCATTAACAGAAATGAGATGCCAATGAGAACTGTCACAGCTACAAAATTCTTAAGGCAGATTCAGCAGTTTAAACCACTGTACTGCATCATCAGAGCAAGGGACAGATTTATTTCTCCTCATGCATGTAAAACCAGGGTGCAACTGCTGCCAGTAATATAAATGAGTTTACCCAGTACATCAAAAGCAGAGTTCATTTAGTTCTAGCAAGTTAAGGGGCTCCTAAAGCATGATGATGGACTTTACAGAAAACCACAGTTGAAATATTTTACAAAATTGGAGAAAAAAATTTACAGAAATGCTATGGTGTAACTTGAGGAATATATTTTATACAAGAGACACAAATAATCACTTTTAAATCAGAATATGCTGTAATTAAATACTATATTCTGGATAACCTATCCACAAACACAATTGTAAAAGGGAGAATTGCACTCAATTTTTCGGAGGCATGAGAATGAGAGATCTTCGTGAGGGCCAGAGGTTCACACCAGAGAGACCGAATTAGTAGTTCTATTTAAATAGACAACCACATCAAACTGGATCAAACAAAACCAACTGAAAACCAAATCAAGTGCAACCCCTTCTGAAGTCACCTCAGTTCTGTTATTGTCAGATACTCCAAATCAGAACCTCTCTGACAGAAATTTCCTGAATAATCAAAAACTAATTTTTTCCTTATCCCTTCTCTTTTAGTAAAGAAAACCCCACAACTCTTCATTCAATTCAATGCTAATGATCTTGCATCAGGATGACAACTAGCCAAACCAAATACACACCTGGCTCTAAACTGACCTCTCTAATCTATGGAAGTGTTTCAGTAAACAGGATCCACTAGATGACATAGCTGTACGTGCATCAATATGTTTGACAGCTCCGTTTTGTTGCCAGCCCCACCCCTACAGCTGGCAGTCAGTAACCCTGATATACTACAGCACAGGCATTGGCAAGGCACATATTAAAATGCAGTAATATAAACAGGTGAGAAAATATTTGTCCTCTTTTTAGTACATTCAGAAATATTTTCTGGATTAAAAAAAGTAAATCAGCATAAACTTGCACTTCATATGTACAAAAAACCCAAGCTGTTTAAGGATTTACTATGAGTAGGAACCAAACAGAACAGTATCATCCACGTCCAGAAGGGCTACAGCTATTCTTCCTCTTGGAAAATTGAATGTGGATCGAACATTCAGAAGGAAACACATTGTAGAGTGCAGCAGGGCATTACGTTTGGTTTAGATCTTCCATTACTTCATTACTTCCACGAGGATAGCTGTGCAGCATCATATATGTAAAGGCTCAGATAGATCATTATTTACAAAAAGAAATAACCAAACCCTCTTCAAGAAGCTAAGTGTTCCTTTTCAGACATGAATTTAGCAGAGGCTTATCAGACAGTCACACCAAGAAGTTTACAGAGCTCTGAAGTTCAAAACAAGATCATTTTTATAATTACTAACAACTTTTCATGCTCTCTCTCTCTGAAGACTAGCGGCTCACCTTTTTAACATAAAGGTTGGAAAAATCTGGAAAACATTATTTCCCTGCTACAAATGGTTATATTATTAGTGTTATTTCAGTTAGGGACTAATAATAAACATTCCAGATAAATGAGGCTGAACCTTGGACAGAAAAAAAAAAATCCCCAGATCAGCTTAAAGCTCAAATTACCTTAACAAAACAGGTAATGAGAGAATTTAGACCAAGAAATGCTATCCTTTTCATTAGGAAAATATTTTCTTAAAATCTAAGGCAATGAATAGGACAATCATAGATAAATATGTCTGCTCAGAGGATGAATAGAAGTTTTTTTTAAACACAAATTGGCAAAACCTGGAATTTAGTAGTACAAGATGGAATATGAGATAGCAATAATGTGTATTTCCAATAAGACTACTCTTATTGAAATTTCTTGAAAAAATAAACAAAAATTATTTGAAGAAATTACGGGAGAGGAAATTGTATTTCAGGCTTTTATTAAAATCTGTTAATGAAGATTTTTCGTTTGAAGCCTTTCTTGCAACAACTGTTGTTAGATTACGTTGGCTCTTCAAATGCCCCAATTAATAATCTGAGGGTATCTAGCTACTTTTAGGGTTCTCAAGAACCGTAAGAATGTATGATGCACTGCTGCTCTGAAAACTTCTCCAAAGGCCCTCAGCATGGATTAAAGTAGTCATTTTGCAGATTTTACTAATTCTCACAGGCACGTACCAGCGTAAGCGTATATTTTATACAATACTAGCTGCTAGAAGCATGCTGGATTATTACTCTTCACGTGGACTATGTACTTCAGATGACAGGTTTTTGGATTTGGCAATAATTGAATTAAATCTGTGCTTTTATACCATGATGAAGTTTCACAGATGCCGAGCACAGTTGCATTCACTGGGTTAACATCTATGACGTTCAAACTGTCCTTAACAGTCATAAGAGCACCATAGGAATGGCAGATTCATTTTCTTTATAACAGGGTTACTGTGTTGAAAAAGCATGTGCTTATAAATAGCATTTGTTACAGAACTCACTTCTAAAGTAGGCTTCTGCTTAATATTAATGAGATGTTCAGCTGTGGCTTAACTGCTGATAAGTATTCAGAAAAATAAGAGGCAGAAGCAATGATAGAGTGAAGATTTCCTTTGATTTGACAAACAAGATTACAACAAATGGCTTATGACAGATGGATATATGAAATCGTTCTGAGCCTTTAACATTCTGCACAAGGCCCTGAAGTGCCAGGATGTATCAATTCAATGATCTCTAAGGCACTTACATGAACTCTTTTGCCCGAGAGCTGTTACATGAATTCAGGTACATTTTAGGAAAATAGAAGTTGAGCAGACTAAAGTTTCTCAATTCCTTCCTTGTGACAGTGAGTCACTTCCACACAATATTTGAGACTACTGGGTGTATACACATTACATCAGTTCCACCACAGTTCTTGTCAGAGAATGCCTCACCTTCTGTCAGTCAGATGAGGGTGTGCAAGATCAATGAAAAAAACACAGAAAACATGGCAAAGCTGGATTTTGAGACAAACTACTTCATTATTACATATTATTGAAAATAATCTTCTCTGCAGAGGAAATGCTATCCCAGTTCCAAAATTCTACCACAGAAATCCATGACATATGCTCGTATTGCTGTAGAGTAAAGCCTGGGGTAGCTGTGTGTGCTATACAGGCAAGGGTGGAAGAAGGGAAAGAACAAGCCATACAAGGGTTGATTATTGATTCATTTCTGTTATAATGGAAGCACAGGGAGTCTGGACAGATTCCTTGAAGTATAGAGTACCCTGAAAACCAGGAGCTGTATGTGCTAGTCTTTACAATCTGTAAGATAAAGTTGGAAGCCACATCACTGTGACAGAGGTAGGCTTATAATGAAGCTTCAGAATGAAAAGTTCTTCTGTGCCAAATTCTTCGAGGTATCAAGAGCACTTTTCCACTCGATTTGTCATTATGGAATAAAAGCTTGTTTTCCTAGAATACTGTGCACATTGTAAAGGAGGGAAAAAAGCTGTAAAGGCAGTAACTAAATTACTATTAAGAACTCTACTGTATCAGGGTGCCATATGCTGTGGGTAGAATATTCAGACTCTGTGGTATCAGGATGCTACAGTAAGTTCAGTAATATGATGCCATGTTATCCTTTTCCTTCTCAAAGCTTTATTTGTACATTCAGTCTCCTATATGCTATAGGACCCATTCATCTCACTCTCCTAGGTAAGAAAGCTTCAGGAAGTCTGGCTGGAAAGGCAGCACGTAAGTAGTCCAGGCTCTTTAGGCTACGTAATTAATCTGAATAGCTTAATAACTTGGGTTATTCCAAGCACTGTGGCAAAAGTTCTTGCTTTTAAACAGCTGTTTCCAGGCTTAGTAGCTGAAGCAATCTGAGGCAATCCAGGACAGTGTCACTGAAGTTTGAGGGGACTCAAATGTTGCCAGTTTTCAGTGAAATGGGGATTAGCATTTCAGTAAGATTTCCAGCTCATGTTGGTTCTATCCCATGGATCTGTTGAATTATTAGGGTTTCAGGTTTCAAAGTATTTGTAAATTGCTGTAACATACAGCATGACATTCTGCCAGTCTGGACGCTCAGTTCGCACCATTTCATTGATGTCCTGTCACAGAAAACAGATTGGTCAAAATCAGGAATGATAACCTTGCGAATAATATGGTAGTGCTTTCACAGATTCCTGGGAATGGTAAATCTGTAAAGTTTCCACAGTTTAAATCATTGATGATCTGTTTTCTTCCATTCATCTTTGTATTACTTACAAAAAGTAAACAGTTGTTAATACTGTATTTGTAGATAGTTAAGATCAAAATGTCTGATGCTGTGCATGCTTGAGTTGTCCCCCACTTAGTACAATTAGTACAGTAGGTGAGACTTTAGTGTTCACATAACTCTACACCAGTCTCCAAGTTAATGCAATCTACCTAGGAACTGTGAGTCAGAGAATCAAGGCTCAAGTATTAATTGAACCTAAAGTTCAAAATTCATACAAGGTAAGAGTCAAGCATCAACAAGTAATTAAATCCCATTTTACAGCAAACTACTGAAATTTACTTTATACGTATTTTTGTGTAAAGAGGCAAAGAAGAGGAAAGCAGCAATTTGGGTATATCCAACAAACCAAGCAATCAGCTGGTGTCTAACTGACAGGCCAGTTCACCTGTGTTTCACAGTAACACTATACCAGATTGTCAGTGAATAAGAAGGGTAAACAGGGCCTGATCTACCCTTTTCAGCACAAGTACAAAGGAAAACTGAGTCATGTAATCTCTAGTAAGTTTTGTTTACTACAAGGGTCTATTTTGCAAGCTTTAGGTACAGGAACCTCCAGACCTCAAAAGGGCAAGTAATTTTTTTCAGTTTTCCACATGAAAGTAGTGGAACACTTTCTTATTCAGGGATCAAAAAACTTCCCCTTACATTACCACTACTATTCACATACCCTTATCACACCCTTTTCCACCCTCTACCCATGTGACATGGACAAGGGAAAACATCCACAAACATACACATCGTACACATTGTGTACCTAAGTGTGTAAATAGATACTAAATCCTTAAGATGGATGCAATTTGCACTTAGAAGACTTAATTCCATTCAATTTGCCGTTAAAGTATTTGTAATGTGCTGAGTTACAGAAAGAAAGGACAGACAGTAAGCACTTGGACTAAAGCTGAATTACGTAAGAATTACTGCAGTTATTTTCCACAGTCTACTTCTTACATCAGCACTTGGTAAGAGACTTCCATGTTTCAAATCACTGACAAAATCAAAGTATGAAAGCCCAACAGCTGCACTGCCACTGTCAGCAAACACAACGCTGGGGGTGGGTAAAAGCACTCATAAGCATCAAGGAACATGTTATTTTTAAAAACGTTTGACTTTGTTGTATTATTAGCTGCTAACCAAGGTAGGTTTGTTAGAATTTAGGTTACAAAAGTATCACTTAAATATATCACTTCTGATACTAGCAATTTTAGCTGAATTTTTGTTATTATTCACAAGGGCTTGGGATACTTCCAATTCCATACCTTCAGAAAGCTTCCTTTTCTAGTGAATACTATACTACTGAAAACTAATTATTTTAAGCTAAAATTTGTATAAGAATGCTTATTGTAAACAATAATTGAAAAAGCCTTACAATTATTTACAATGATGACAAATTAGAAGTCTAAACTTCAGAGGTAAATCTTGACTCTCATATTACACTGAGCAAAAGAACAGATTACATAGCTTGATTTGTACCTCTAGAATTAAGAAAAACCATGTAATTTGAAAGTAGGTCAGAGACAGGACAGAATTAATGAATTCTGGAAGATTGTATCGCATAACTTTCTCAAATTTTTCTCAAACAAATCCACTGTCTTTATTATTTCTTATATTGACAGATGAGTTTTGGTGAGTCTTTTCCTTTTATAGCCTAAGAGTTTATCTGCTACAGGCTATCATGCTGTTGCTTTTGCTGTAGCTGCTAGACTACAGGTCTGTATCGCAGTCACTATTCAATGCAAAAAACATGTAAGCTTAAGCTGTTGATGACAGTGGGTTTATTAAACAAAGCCAGTGAGGTAGGGAGTATCTTTTATGTTTTCCAGTCAAGTATGATACAGGGGCAATAACCTCTAGCTGAGCTTAGCTGCTGCTATTTTTAAGTATAAAGCATCAACATCACAAAATAGAATAATTTGATTTTATAAGTGGGTCATAATTCACTCAGTATGCATTTTAAACTTACCAGAGTAGATTTGATGCCAACGCTTTCAGCTGCCTGAAAAGCCAAAGTGAAATTTCTTCTCTGCGTAAGATATAAAAACATGTTAAAACCCAAGGAAATACTACATCAAACATAATAAAGTGGTGTTAAGAATATCCATAGTAATGCTGCTACTTTTGCTTCAAATTGAGTCCATAATTTGACCATAGTAATTTTAAAAGAGCTATAAGAACGAACACGTCCCAATACCATCCAAATATTTATGGAAAATATTTATTAATTCCTCATTCAAAAGATAATGCTGAAAAAATCATTGCCAGTGAAGAACAATTAGGTTATAAAATGCTAAATAATATATATTATTTTAAAATAACAACAATATCATCATGTGTTAATGAAATATTTATTATTTTTTCTTAGGATGTATTATCATTAATCATCCTGGTAACACACCATCAGGTACTAACTGTAGCACACTAGAATACATACAGACAACTCTACAGTCTTGACACCTTCTAGTTTACCTTTATTTGATACATATCACTTGAGATGAGTGTCACAGTCACTTATCAGTATGAGAAAGTAGGATAAAACAACATCCTTGTGATATTGAAAGAGATGAACAAACCATGTCAAGATACAAATTTGATGATTTAAAGTCTTTAAGCTTAAATATTCCTTGCTTCAGGACCCAAAAAACACTTCCCAACTGTTTGGATTAAATAAAACGCCTCAGACTTAAATTTATGACCTCATTTGTTCCAAAATTCCATTTAACCTAATGATCTCATAATATTAAAAGGTTATAATAAGAATAGCAGCAAGGTAGTTTGAAGCGTTTCAATTATGATTCCTAGAATACTGTGTTTTTTAGAACTCAAATTGGTTCATTCTTCTCTACTAACTCATTAATTATATAATCTCACAGTCCCAGGAATGGACTTTTTAGTGTCTTACCTTATCCTGGCTGTTTAGTTCTTGATAGGGAATGTGGGCTGGGAGGTAAGTATGGAGGACTGCACAGAAAGCCAAGCCATCATTCCAGCTACTGCTGAAGTTTGTTATGTCAATATTCTTGAGGCGGAAAAAAAATATAAACAATATTAAAATTATAATCTAGCAAGTATTAGTTCTACCAATCCACCCATACTTGTCAGGTTTTCTGTGTGTGGTTTGTTTGTTGTGGGTTTTTTTTTAATACCTTTGAAGAAATCAGCAGAGAAAGTGAACAGACTAATACTAAAGTCCTGTGGTAAGAAACGAAAACACACTACTACAGAGAACAAAAAAGGATTGTTGCTAAGAAAGTCAGTTATCTTATACATTAATTCCAGGTAATATTAAGCTCTTCCTCCCCACCCCACGCCCCCCCCCCCCCAAAAAAAACACAACCCCCCAAAAAAAGGGAAAAGTGCAAAATGTGTGCACTAAAAGGTGTAAAATGTTGTGCTAGAGAGGGTAAGAGTAGAGACTTGGTACAACTGTACACACCAAGACAGAAAAGCAAATGAGTTAGATAAGTATGCCTAAAATCCCTGAAACTGACAACGTGCTAATATCTCTGTTAATGCAGTATTTTACTTTTCTGCTTCTACTGCATTAATATCCAGACAAAAATTCTGATGAAGATAAGTATTTTCTCTTCTAAACAAACCATTTCTATACAGAAACATGTGAACAAGATTACAAACAAAAATTAAGTTTCATTTGGAAATAAAGATGTTCCAACAGATTTAACACTGACAGTGGCAGGGGATCAATTATCTTTAGGATTGAAATTGAAAAGTGCAGTCCTGCGCTCTTGAACATTTAGTTCCAGTAGGAAACTCAGTGGCACTGGTAAACGCATCCCCTGAGACTGTATATATTATTGCAAAAAGAGTCAGTCCAGTCCAAAAGAGTTATGAACAAGATGCCTCAGTGACCTTTTAAATTACTATATACTTGGCTTTGGTAGTCAAATAACAGTAAAGAGGCTAAGTGGACAGCAGTCGCTTAAACTAATTAGGAAACACACAGTAACACCTCAGTTTATTTTTTAGACCTTTATGGAGAAATATAAAAATGCTTTAATACCTAACTCACTTAACTGGGCTTAAGTAGAAGCTAACCAGCCCTCCTACTTAGGTTTTAAAATTTTCATGTAGCAGGAACTACAACCTCCAGTCACAGAACTGCAGAAAAACAATCACACAAGTCAACCTTTCACCTGACAGCAGTTTAGTAGTCATCACCTGTCTTGGACAAGACACTAAAACTTGTCATTCCTAATGCAGAAAACTCCACCCAGGATCAGCATTACTATGCCATGCAGTCTGAGAACAAAGGCAGTCGTATTTCTTGTCAAACCAATGACACAGATTACAAATTGAAAACAACTGCAATCCCCTCCAGCAGAGGAAAAAAACCTAAACGAAAGGCTATTTCTAAAAGAACATGAGGGAAATCTCCATTTCCTGCTCAGCTTTAGCACTTTTTATACAAAGTCCACCAAATGCAGGTTCAAACCCTGGTGACGTAAGCGTACGTGCTCAGGCTCACAATGCCCAAGGCAGTGGTCTGAGCCTTGCCTGCCGTCCTGCTGCCTGCTTACAAACGGAAATGTCATTGTTGGAGACCCCCAGTCTGTGGGAACATGTTCTTCACACAGCTTCCTCAAGCCACAGGGGTGGGAAAATTTAAAAGCAAAAGAAAAAAAATTAAGCTCTCCCTCCTTTCTCCTCAAGAGAGACAGGAAATTTGATTTGAATTAATGCTTGGTTAAATTTTTTTCAATGTTACTTAAATTAGGCAAAGAAATGCAACACACAGTACCAGGCTTTAAGAAAAAAAAAAAAAGGGGGAAAATATCAGATTGTTAAAGCCACTAAATTCCTACTTGTGTCTGTGTACAAAGTTACTTTTTGAACAGTTCGTTCCCCCTACACTGTAACGAGTAATGCCACAGATCACATCTGTATCAATAAGATGGATGAAGGTAGGGAGAGGTCTTTACCTTGTCACAGTCATTTGTGGCAAGCTAGTTATAAAAGTCAAATGTGAAATGATCATATTTCCTTTGCTACACAATTGACTGAGGGAGAAAAAAACCTCAGTCCTGGTTTTCACCCCTTGGCTGAAATATTCTCCCTCTTTCCTCAGGATGGCCAAGTGGTGTAGGATGGGGAGGAGAAAGATGTATGTCGGCATTGTCACAGTTAAGTGAACACAGATCTGCTCGCACATACATGCATGCATTTAGCCAAACTAGTAAAACCCCCAGATTATATTAGTTAAAGCTACTGAAGAGCATTAGCAAATTTTTAAGTCTCAGGACTACAAGGATAGATACAGCATTCCTTATTAAAGAAGGAATGCTGAAGCATTGCTGAATCTGATTAACAGTTTCTAACACAGCAGTTTCCAATCTAGTGACTTAATGCTGGATATAGTTTCAGCAAGTACGTGTTGAATTGGTATTATTGCAGAATATACTCTATTTACAATACAGTCCATTAAAGCCAGTCACCAGTCACTGTACAAATAAAATAAAGTTTGGTAGTAGTTTGTTCCACAGAGCTTACAATGGTTTTTTTCTCTCCCAGGTTGCTCCACACATTTCGGAGGAAGCACAGCAGTATTTATTGAAAATTTAAGAGTCTGATCCTCAGCACCAGCATCACTGAAGAATATCTGAAATCTCAGTACTGAAAGAGGGGTGGAAGGGCACATCGCCATCAAAGGAAGAACAGTAGCTTATATTGGGAATGAAGGAGCACAGAGAAAGGAGACACAAACAATGCAATACTGTTAAAGCAATGAGCTAGAATAGTGATCTTTGCAAGAGTCAGAATGGATACCAACAGGCAAGAATGCACTCATCAAAATTAGAAAACAGGATGTTGCAGTGATTTGTATGAGATCATCAGAACCTACTACACCTGAGGTTTGACCCTGTGGATGAAGAAGGAAGACTTGTGCTCAGAATACAGGAAGAAAAAAACGGCAACGTATCAAAACACTCTGGATGAACTAGAAAATAGACCTACAGAACAACTAGGGCTGAAAACAGAACTCTTCGCATGATTTAAAAACCAGGAGGAGTGCTCACTTCCAAAATCTAGAGACATTTTTCATTGTTTTGTAAGTATATTCCCTCACCCCAACACATAAGAAAGAAAAATAGGATAAAGTTGTGCTGAAAATGGTAAATGAAACTAAAACAAGAGAAAGTAATCTTCCCTTAAACACTATAGTTGTATAAACTAAAAATTTCAATTTAAGTATTAGTAGCATCCACAGAATGTTGAATTTTGAATGCAAACATTGGGAAAAAAAAGGCCACTTGAAGTTCACCTACAAGTTTGGTTGGTTCTCAAAAAGAACTTGGAAAACCCTGTTTTTCTAAATCTTCTTGTAGGCCCAGCTTTTATTAGTAAGACAACAAACAGAAATTAAACCCATCATCCAAAAATCTCAATGTATCCAGAGAAGCTGAATTAAATACAACGGAAGGAAACAATTAAAAGGGACTGGTTTCTGTTTCCAATTGCTCTGAGCATTATAAATTATTATTACCTCTCAGACTAAAAAAGTATAATATTGGTCAGGCACTAAAAAATAGATCTAGAAACTGGACAGACTGTCATTTAAACACAAAATTTAATTTTTTATGTAGAGCTTTGAACACATAACTGGCAAATTTAAATACAGCATAATTTTATTTCCCAAATGCTTTTAACTACTTGTGGTTTTTTGAAAAAGCTTGGTCAGTATAATGAAATCAATCTTGCATTAAGCTCTTATTTCTCAAAGAATTGATGGTAAACAGAACATCAGCCTAAAATCTCAGACATAATTTCTTCTTCGTTACTGCTTTTATTAAGTAATTGTTTCTATTAAACAAATTCTGCTGGAATCTAATCTGGAATTTTTCTTCCAAGCCATTTCAGACCACAGAATATTAAAGCAATAGAAGGCCATACTTTCAGATAAATTGTCAAATGAGAAATAAGCCTTTTTAGAGACACATGAACTGAAGGAGATTTATCAGTCCTTGTCTATTAATGTTTAATACTTAGGATGGGAGTGAAGTCACCACTATTATTTGGGAGACTTTTTTTTAAAAAAAGGCAATTTAACAAAAAGACTTAAGCAACAGGCTGCTGTCATAAAAAGATCTGTGGAAGAAACTTTCCAACCAGGACTAAGCATCAGAAATTTATGAGACTTTTCTAGAGGCAAAGCATAAGAATGTAACATTTTACATAATCAACAGACCAAATTCTGTAGTCCGTTCTAACAGCCATGACAAAGAGGGGAAAAAAAGATGGTAGGGGAACACCCTGGCAGATCCAAAACCAAAAAAAAACATTTCAGGCATGTCTAAAGCTCCTATTAAACTGCAAAGTTCAAAGTAGAAGTGGTCGCCACAAAATGAGTATTCCCTTATGCTTACATGGGGCGTGGGGGCAGGGAAGAGAGTAAGAGGATTCTTCCTGAAACAAGGTTGAAATGTAATAGAAACAAAATGATCCATCAGCTTAGGCTGAAATACAGTAGTGGTTAAACAATAAATGTACTGGATTTGAACATGAATCAGAAATGCATCCTTGCAGTAAAGAAGGTAAATTGTATTCTGAGCTGCATCACTAAGAGTACAGACAGCAGATCAAGGGATGGGACTCCTACACTCTATTGGGCCCTTGCCAGTCTACACCTGGAATGCTATATACAGCTTTGGCCCTTCCAGTTCAAAATCATCACTGAAGCATAAAAAAAGGGTCCAGAAGAGAGTTCAAGATGATCAGATGGTTAGAGATGTTTTTTAACAAAATGTAGTACTAATTTTGAAATTGTCTCCTACTGCTTTTTGCAATAATCCTAGATTAACTGAGTATCTTCTACAGTCAGTGAAAACAGCTTTTTTTTTTAAAAAAAAGCAAGCAACAGACATTATTATAACCCAGTGGTTCAACCTTCTCCCATTCCTTCCCTCCCCCTACCCCGCCCCCAAAACTCCACAGCTAAAAAACCCCACAAACGTCAAAAAAACCTCAACTATAGAAAACATGGTTTCTAACTTAGTTACAAACTAAGAACAAAGTTATTTTAACTATCTCTTCAGCAGACACATCCACAGCTGTCTTCAACCTCCCTGAACTGTGTATATTACAATCTGAGCAAAGGAGCATATTGCATAGCAGCTATTTCTCCATCCCTTGCTCTGCACATGGAGGAGAGGTTCCCACATCCTAACTCAGTTTGGCTCACAAATGAGTTAGGACATGGAGAAAATAAAAACATGTGTCTATGTCTCTGTTGTATTAGTTAATGAAGTAAGTGGGCTGAGAAAGCAAAAGCATTAATATGATTCTGTACTATAATATATTAAACCATTAAAACAAGATTAGAGGTTTAAGTGTACAGACCTTGGCAGGCTTCTTTTCATGGCAGAAAATTAAGATTAAAAAGCTTTTAAAGACACATACACACACAAAAGAAAAGAGTACCCATTTAAAAAAAATCAGAAAGGTACGCTACAAAACAACTGCTATCCATGCTCCATTGAATCAGGATTCACTGATTCTCAAATCATGGATTAAAGCAGAAGCTATTGGTACTTCTGGCAGTAGGCAAGAATGTACAAGTATTTCTGGAACAGACTTAACAGCAATCTCAACTACTGCCTTTTCAATTCCAGCATCTTAAAAGACAGTAAATGGCAAATATAAACCATCAATCCCCTTAAATATTGACTGTTAATGTTTCTTTCCATACCAAAGATTATATTTTTCAGTTTTGGCACAAAAAAGAACTATAAAAGGAGCAGTCAATCTCAAAAAAGCCCTAATAATAGCTTCAGACATTAACATTTGAAGCACTTACAGTGATACAGACAGCTTCATAATTTATTCTAAAATTAAGTCTAACAAGGTTGACATTTGTCTTGTATCAGAATCCAATCCAAACAGAAAAAGGAAGTATGTCCTTCCTTAACAATTTTTGGCTAAGGCATCACAGCTTAAACCAAGAGGAGAAGTGTTTCAGCAGCCTAACTACTTTGACGAATCAACCAGACAGCACCAGGGAGAGCATGCACAACTTAAGAGTCATTATTTGAACATAGGCTTACATAAGAACACAGTCTTGTCCTCTTTTTGTGCTTTTTAAAAAATCAGTATAATACTTTGAGTAGAATATGATCTAGCTTAGTGTCGATAGACACATGTCTATATAAGAACAGGTTTAAAAAAAAAAAGCAACCCGACCCACCTTTTAACTTTAGCTTTGTTATTCTACCCTTATTACTTGAGTACAAATTAAAGCATTGCTTGATTTCAAGGTACATTCAGCATAGCATTGGATACACATACCTTCATACTCAATCACACTGCTGAATCACTAAACAGTTTTATTGTTTATTGCTGCCATGCAGACAGTAAGTTTCACATTTTTTGTTAGACATGTAGCTTTGATCTGTATAGGAGGTAAAAATTAGGTGGTCTTTCCAGAAAAAAAGCATTATTGCATGAATTAGAGAACAGGTACTACAAAGCTGTATGAAGGAGGTTTTCCAGTGTATTTGTAATTAGGAAGCATGGAAAGTTTAAAGAAATGTTAAAAAAAATAAATTAGTCTGTTCTTGCTGCTATCTTGTGGCAATTGCTTTTTTGGTGTCAGACTTCTGGAAGCGAATTATCTCTCAGAATGCTGCCAAAAACCGGAAAATAAGTTGAAATATTGCTGTAGATAAGAATGCATAAGGATGTGTGTATCCTGTTTATTGGTCCCCTTCATAACACGAAACATGCATGCTCACATCCTTTTTTGGACTTTTATTAGTTGTGTATTCAAAATGAAAGTAGCTGTGTTCGAGCTGGGGTAAATGCTCCATAACAGTTGGACAGGATTACTTTATGCTTTGAAGAAATCTGTAATTTGTGACAGTTTTATGACACTGCACATATTTTAGAGGAACCAGGAGAATTCTCTTCTCTCTGGAAAATGCAGCACTTGGCACAGCACTCTGAATCAGTATGTCAGATCCTTAGCAAAGCTGATAGATGATTCTGTTTCAAGTATTTTGTGTCTGTTCATCTGAAAACTAAAGGTGATTTGCTCCTCCTTTATCTAAATGCTTAAAAAACCCCACCCTTATCTTAAGAGAGCAACCCTCTCTCTTTGGGGCTTAGGGATCTGTTCAGCCCTGAATATAATTAAACTCAGTAACTTAGTGAGTGCAATACTGGCTAGACCGAACAGGCTCTAGATGAAAGTTAATACAGAACCTGCCTACTGTTAGTTCTGCAATGACCTTCTGCAGATCACCGTTCTCCGAACTTAAGCTTCAAGGAGAAATTCTGCTTGCAAACAACATTCAGAAAGCATGTATATTAAAAGCAAGAATATAGTAACAGAAAAAGCCATACAGTTTTTTACATCAGTAGGAATTTGTCATATTTTCATTGGCTTAAGCTTAGTTTATTTATTTAAAAAATATAAGATTGGAACACAGTTAAATACTGTTTAACAACTACATTTCAAGAAATTAATTCATTTACTCCCTTCAAAATTTGCTTAAACAAATCAAGAAAACTGCACAATGAGGTAATTTAGTATAGTTTTTTAATAGGTTTAGGTATTAGCTTGTTTCTTATAATGCATTCACAGAAGATAAAGTCTTAAGATACCTTTAAAAATTGTGCTATGTGGAACTATATATCTGTCACAGGTAGAAAGCACAGTTTGGCATAGATGTCTGTGAATATGCGTGAAGGGCTTTAAATAAAACGCTTCCACTATAATGGGCTGAAATTAGAGCTCACCACACTATTACCTTTAACTTACTTAGCATTCACAAAATTTCAAGCTTCTAAAGCAGATATACTTAAGACTTTTAATCAAAAACTCAAAAGTAATTTCCCCAAGGGGATAGGAGAGCAGAAGTTATTCTTTGATTTTACTTGATCAGACTAAAACAATACTAGTTATACCAAGCAATTACGTAGTACTATGTTCTCCACAAGCACCTTGTGAATAAAGGAAACCTTTCCTCTGTGAAACAGCACAGACCTTGGTGTGTTTTGGTTTGTTGGTTGCATTTTGATTTTGTTTTGGTTTTTCTTTAGTATTTTCAAAAAATGGAATAAAAAGCAGCTCAAGAACTACAGCTGACCTACAAAAGGAATAACGTTCAATTGCATGCTGCTGCTCATTAATAAGGGTAAGCCAGCTATATCAATCATTGTTTTTAACATTTTAAGCCACTGGCAGCTCACCTATAACTGTACATTTTAAACAGTTTCTTTGAAATTAAGATTTATACCTGGCTATTTGTGTGATTTCTACTTATTAGTCTGTGTATAAACCAAAAATTCAACTATTCCCCAATATCCAGCTCAAAATATATTAGTTTGTAACTAACTAAATAAACAATAGCTAACATCGATTTAAATTGGTAACAGGATAGAAATTGATGACCAGATAGAAAGTGGACCTACTGCTATTCCTAGAGAGGAAAAGGCCAGGATATTTATGATTTCTCCATTCTGTGCGGCTCACACAGCAGCTCAGAGACAGAAGTCAGTCAGCATGCAGGTAGCTCTAAAAAGCACATGCTGGCTCTTGCCCAGATGCCAAGCCAATCAAAAGCAAACAGTGGTACAGAAGAAAAGTAGAAGTTATAATGATGGGGAATGCTGGAGACAAAAGGGAACTGTGGCAGTCAGACAGACACAAGGAGGAGCTGGAGGTAGGAAAGGGTACCCTGTCAATATTCAGGTGACAGGGAAGGAGGCAGAGAGCTAGGTACCATAAGTAGGCTTGAATGAAGAAGGAAGACATTCATTATTTTGATGCTTGTTTGCTGTTTGTCAGTTTTGAGTCCATGTAGTTTAAAAATAAAATTTAAGCTGGTTAGTTTTAGCTTCAATTAAAAAAAAAAAAATAAATCTCATCTGGTATTGATAACACTGAGATGCCAGAAATCTGGATAAGCATTATTCACAGGGAATACAATGCTAGGTATTTTTAAAACATTAGAACACGACTAACATGGTGTTCAACCAGAACTGAATTTCAGGGGATGCTGAAAATAATCAAATTCTGTACAACAAAGAAATGAAAAATGAGTGTGCCTAAAGCAAAAGACGTTTCTCTCCAAAAACTAATTTAATATAACCTCCTGATATTATCTCACTCTTTCAAAAGAAGCACACATTGGTCCTACAAAAGCTATACGCTATGGTCTCTTAGTAGCAACACAAGCAGCGAACCACATTACAGTTGTTGAAGCAAGGACAGTGAGTCTCAAAACCTATTCTTCTACTAGCATTTATAAAACAAGTAAATATAAGCAGCAATCTATATAAACAAAAGCATGCTCTTGCACACAACTATAGAACGAAAAGTTTGGAATACTTTCTATTACTTTTCCTAATCAGATAAGGAAGCTGTCAAATTCATCTTTCATTTCAAGACAACATAGGAAAATATTTTTGCATTCAGTTTTAAAGGATTTATAAAGAAATATAACATCCTGCCTTTCTTAAAATGTGGGGAAGGAGAAAGGCTTTTTCCACAAAGAAGCTTATCCTCAGAAATAGCATAGTTTAGTACTAGACGTGCCACAGGAAGAGGGGTGAGGGCTTACATCACAAGCCTGTCCATTGTACTGAAAGACGACTTTTCCTATGGATGGGCAATCATCCTGTTATGCGGCTCTCAACTTCCTCCTGCATTGTAAGTCTCAAGTCATGGAAAGAGTAAAGTTCTTAAACTGAGGATTGTGTTGGGAACTCCAAACGCTTTCAATACAAGTTAACCAAACAAATACATCACGGTCAGACTGTTAACATCCTGGTTTAGTTTGCTGAAGGCACTATTCTTTTGAAAAAATAATGTAATCAGGAGAACTCTGGATAGTTATCTTGTTAGTTCTTTTGGCTTCTGATAACATTTGGACTAACTGAAAAAAAATTCTTGAACTGCAGTAGAAAGCCAAGTTCAAAATGCAAGACAATGTGGTCTTCACAAAACAAACTGTCCTTAAATAGACTGAATGAGACCACATTGAAAGATCAAAAAACCCCTACACTAATTACCTATATATATAAAAAAAATAATCTCTCTCAAATCTGAGAAATGGTACTCTAACTGCTTTTGGGAAACATTAATTTAAACCTTAAGTTGCTAAAGTTTCAGTTACAGTTTCAGAAATGCAATCTGCAAAAGGCTGTTTGAAGTGCCTCAATAGGAGGTCAGCTGCCCCCTTAAGAAAACACCTATTATCGGCATGGAGTAAAGTGACTAAAGAGCTATTAACGTTAGTTAGGTTAGGACTTGTAGCATGTGTACCAGGACGAGAGTACAGTACATACCAGTGCCATTGCAATCTATGCAGTCAACTGTGGAGCAGCCTGGTTTATGCCAATGGCAGATTCTAATGTGTTGCAGCTACAAGTATGCTATGTTAAACAGCTCTACAGTTACCTGATATCCTTCTGTTTTTTTCTGGCACCATTTCAGCAAGGCATTTCTCTTGGATCCTCCATATTCTCTTGCTAGGGCAGACAAGGGATCTTTCCTCTCTTCCCTAGGAACAAGGCAAAGGTGCAACTTAGAGCTTGTAATGTAACTTTTGCAACAGAAAGACATATTGTAAAAGCTTAAAAAAAAAATTATTGTCACAGTAAAAGTAGTAAGGTATAGCACTACTGACTGAAAAACAGAATACACAAAAACACTTGTAGAGAGTTATTTTGGAGTAACTAATTCATTAGCAAATCATCCTTCTTCCTTTAAAATAAACTTTTTTCTAGGTCTTTCAACCTCAATTATATTTTTTTCTAAGTTTCAGAAAATTAAACTCATAACATGGTAAGTACCAGCTTGAACTATTAAGCTAACTCAAGTGACTTTATTTTGTATTTAGAAAGAGAATAAACTGATGCTATCTCTTTTGCATCTCATGGCTGATTACAAATGTCACCTTGAAACAAGTTTGCCTATTAGCAGAACGGCATTATTACCAGAACATTTGCCTGAGATCTGGAGTTCTCAAAAAAGAGGGGGCAGATCTAACTAGGCTGCTCTGCCATTTGATATACTGGTACAATAAGAACTATCAATTTCACTTCCAGTCTGTCAAGCTATCTCAAATAATATTTTTTTTGAAGGAAAGACTGAGAAAGAAAAGAATGATGATATCAGAGCTGGCCATTTTTTCATGAGTCCTATATTATAAGCATCTCTTTATCAGACTTCAGAAATAAGGGCTTAGAAAAAAAAAAGTATTATAGAGATTAATATTTTTGTAATGGCCTGGTTACATGATTCTGTATTTCTATAGAAAGTCGAGTGAACAGTCTTTCACAAAAAGACTAGGTATTACACCATTATGGAACTTAGTTATTGGACAGAGTATGCCAGCAGTTGTTCTTATTTTTAATAATTTCCATTTAGAAAATTAGGAGAGCTATTGGTAAATCCATACTGCAGTTTTCCTCATTTACCATTGTTTAAAGAGTTCTACACAGATGTAAGCAAGATTTTCACAACATCCACAAAGATGATACCCTAAGTTACTCCTTTTGAATATTTCCAAGACGACCTACAGATTGTACACATTCGCTCTCAAATCTCCAACTCTTTTGTTCTTCACAACCCATTTGCTGACTGGAAAGAGGGGTGGAATATGGAAATACATGGTATTTTCAGTGGATTCTGTGCTACAGATTTACAACTAGCAATTCTGCAGGTCCTGCTAGGGGAAAAGAAAGCATCCAGGGAATGCGGATTTCTTTGTTCTTGTCTGCTACCAACAGAACACCAGAGACTATTCCACCTATCAGCACCTGTCACTCAATGCATAAAGAAGAGAACATGTGCCAGCATGCAACAAAATATTCTTAAGGCATTAATCTTAAGTATATGTGTTGTAATTTGCTTGGCCAGTCTTCACTGAAATACAGATGGCAAGATCTCAAAGCTTCTTAGAAAGAGATAACATTTGAAACATCCATGAAAATGTATGCACAGCAAAACAATAAACAGTAAAGAGTAAGTGCCCTTCAGCATGCAAGATAGCAGTATGAGCCTCCAAACCTAACTGCTACTCTCAGAGAGATTTAACACAAGGAAGTTACTAATTGTGTGTTCTAAATACGAAATAAATTATCTGAATAGATTACTGTATTTAAACTTCATAGACACCACACAGCCACAACGATGCTTCAAGAAATTCTATAGTTCAGGTTTTAAATCAGTACATACTTCAACAACCCCAACTGGTGTATTTTTTTCATTGGTGATTGAAACAAACAACAATGGGATTGCACATTCAATCTACAATGAAGATTAGGCAACACTATAGGAACTTTAGAACAAAGATTTGGGACAACATATGAAAACTCAAATGAAATGCTCCCCCTCTTTATGCTAAGCATACTGTTTAGCCATTAGAGAGCTGTACAGCCTGTTCTCAAATTCCAGTAAGAGCACATGGTTTACATCAGGTTCTCACAGTTACGAAAACACTGCTGAAGAAAATAAATAAGCGTAAGTTCTATGGAGACAATGGTTTGACATATAAGTCTTACAAGTTAGTATATTAGGTCAACTGTATTCCAAATCAAAGAGCCAATAGAGTTTCAGCTAGAACAGGGAACAGTAAACTGCAGGTATTTGTTTTAGTGAACTACAGCAATAACTATTTATTTAACAACTTTCAGAAGACGACAGGGGGAGAAGAAACCTGATCACATAACAAATTGTAGTCCAGCAGTGACATTCTGAGGATAGCTCCCAAGAGTGTGCTCATCACCACACACCCACCACTGCAAATTCCACTGCTAAGTCATCTTGTACTGCTTAGCACTGTAGTCAATGATCAGGCAGCATCATAATGATATCATAATTGTAACTGCACGATTTTAACACTAAATGCCATGCTATTTACTACAGTCTGCAGGCTGCCATCAATGCAATTTTATATACTACCAGTTCAAAGTCCATATACAGGTGTTTGGTTTTGGGTTGGTTTTTTTTTTGCTTTCATCCTTATTTCGGGATAAGTCTAAATTTAGGTGCTAACACACGATATTAATTGCTGCTGGCAAAGTACCCACAGATCCAAACTCACCTTAATTTCTACATAGTGAAAGAGAGCAGCACTAAGGCACGTCTCAGCTGATTTCAAGGAACTAAGTTTCAATAGCACCCACACCCACTTCACAATTTTATAATGTAATAATTAATTATCACAGATGTCTCAGAACATTAAGAGTTTAATATTTCTGTTGTACAAAAGGTTTGCCAGGAACTCTGTGTTAAGTGGTCTTGAGAAAGTAATTTAACCTTTGCCTGCCAGTTTCCTAGTATGAAGCAGGGCTAAGTACATACTTCACTTGCATAACACAAGGCTTAAATACTTCAAAGTCCTCTGACTGATAAACTACAGATAGGAAAATCTTAATTTATCACAGAATTATCTTTTTATCTTACTAATGAAAGGAGTTGCCTGGCCATGTGTTACTTAGACTTGCATTATGATTTCATCTATGGGACAAATAACCCAGGCCCACTCACTCATAGCTATTTAGAAGACCTGGCAGTGTCTGGAATTAAGACCTAGTCATGCTGCTTTTTGTCTTCAGGTGTGATTACAAAAGTTAAGGTTTATAATGTAGTCTCCCTGGGTCCAAGCCACTCTGGAAGACTTGTTCAACATGTCCTAAGCTTAGTTCTTGAATTTGGCTTCATTGTATTTTTAACTGATACAATGCTATTATTTAGTGACATGACTTAGCTTGGTCCCTACTGGGGCATAAAGTTTTGATATTAAACTCATAAGCTCTAAAAAGCCTAACTTCTGGTCTAACTTTTTAAATATATACTGAACTGCAGAAAACACTTGCTGAAAATCTCAAAGATTACTGAGGATCGTTACTGTACAGGGGGCAGCAGGA
Source organism: Falco rusticolus (assembly GCF_015220075.1). NCBI lineage: Eukaryota > Metazoa > Chordata > Aves > Falconiformes > Falconidae > Falco > Falco rusticolus. The sequence goes on along the minus strand of NC_051187.1, from coordinate 37,995,191 downwards.
TCTGCAGTCTTAGTGCCAGTATTATACACTAGATACACACAGACAGCTAACTATGACATTAACCTATTGCAGTGCACCACAAGAGAGAGTTTTTACCTTATTCGACTCCTGGTTGTAGGGGTGACTGATGCCGTAGGAGAAGATGAGAGTGACAGCTGTGGTGAGGTGGTGCCCATTGCCATGAGAGATGCTGGAGATGCCCCATCAGGTGCACTGATATCTCGCTTGATTTCTTCACTACTTCTTCTAGAGACTATGTGGGAAAATGCCCATATATTTACCATTTCCAAACATGAAAACTTTAAACTTATTCTCACTCTCTGACAAGCATTAGTTGAGAAACCATGCATAGAAACCTATATCCAATACTAGGCTTCAACACATTTCTTGGTATTTTCCACTTCGGAAGTATCAAGGATTTAGACCACACTACTAATGTTTACAATCAAGCCTGTATCTTGAAGATTTTTTGATGAAAGAAAATTCATCAAAAGATGATTTGATGAACATATCTTAATGGAATATTGCTACTTCCTTTTGAAGGATTTCATGAATGAGAAGGAATTTTAACACTAAAGCATTTGATTTCCTCTAGTCCATGTAGTTATGTTGCTAAGCTTCAATTAGTTACAAGAAAAGAAAACCAAAACAGTTCAGAGATGACAGCTGCTTTATATCCACTTAATTTTAATCAAGAATAGGCATGTATGTGATGCTCTGGACATTTATTAAATCTCTTCAACTATATCAAAGATTGACCTGACACCATTCAGTCACATTCCACAGTCCACAGAGCTTGCTTCATTTTATCAAAGGACAAACAATTGTAATTTTGAATAAATGCACAAGCACTACATCTTGTAAAACCAGATTTGGAATGGTTATGTTTTCTCTACATGGAAGCATTTCCAGTTAAAAGTATGAGGTTTGCCTTTTATAGCTAAGTAGCCACCATTCTTTATGTTTGTGCAAATCAAAGATACAACTTGCCACATATATCAGAGACTTATTTTCTAATGATGTGGGGCAAGTACACTGATTTATAAATACCAGACACTTTTGGGTGGACTTTTTTTTAGAACACATCAAGATGATGTAAAACACATTTTCTTCCTGAAACCATTTACTCAAATATAGGTGGTTTTAAAAAGTGCTTCTCTCAAAGTAGTTCTGCCTAGGTTGTAGAAAGTATCATTTTCACAGTATCAGATTATTTGTGCTATTAATCTCAAAGACTTGTGTTTAGAAGCCTTTGCTGATACTGAGATATCAGCTTGATAGTAACCTAACACTCAACATAAGCTTCTGTTTAGAATGTCTGTTTTTAAAAAATCCAAAATTAACATCCAATGTGCTGCAACCACTGAGTAATACCGAAGAATATGGGTTATGCCAGTCACACAATGGACTATTTAAAAATGATTCACTGCAAACATTCTTTTGTTCTACAGAATGGGTAGACATTTTGCTAAGTAATATGGGAAAACATTTATACGCATTACATAATGTATACTTATGAATTTGTTAGCTAAAAAGAACAATCCTCCTTTAAACCCAATGGTTTTAAACAACTGACAGTAATTCTTTACACAAACAAAAATGTTAGTGCATAATTAGGGAAAGGCAGTATGTCTCTCTGCCTCAAAGAAAAATAATAAAAATCCTACAACCAAGCAGTAAAAAGTAACAGCTAGGAACAGTTTTTTCCTCATTCCTTGCACCCCAAAATTATTTGTAATAAAAGGAAAGATGACACAGAAGTCAACTGTTACATGCATGACTCGTACTCATCCATCTGGTATATCCACCAATAAGGACACTAGATGGACAATTAAAAACAAGACTCTTCAGTTCCACTTGATACAATAAAATAGAATATTCTTCTGCTGCTGGACTTTAGTTTCTTTCCCCAAACACTTCAATAGAATACCTGAACGCTAAAAAATAAGCTCGTCCAAATATCCAAATAAGAGTGGTTTTTACAAGAGCTTGATGGTCCAAAGACCAAAGTTCTCTCTTGACTATGTAAAGTAGATCTTTAAGTGCTGTGTTGAGAGTTCCTAATTTTACCATTCATCTAAAAAACGTGATATTACCAGAAATAGATTTGGCACTTTCCATAGCAGGTACTCTTGGCAAAGATGCTGGCCTGCTCGTAGAAGATGTTCTCAACAAATGTTCTGGACAAAAAAAAAAAAAAACAAACAAAAAAACAACCAAAACATCATTAACAAAGATTCCAGTTAAATGTAAGACATTTAGGTATGAGTAATATTGTCTACGAGTGCCTGCGTTTGGCTGTTTTAGTGAGAACAACTGATTTTATTTGTGTGAAAGAACGCCTAAATTTGTTCATTACCAATGAAGTTCACTATGAAAACATCATGACCTTCTTAATCCTTCTGCCCCTAAGGCCTTTTATTAAACCACTGGCCCTGGTCTATAAAAAATGAATTGTTAAACCAAAAGGCTGAGGAAGGAATCCCATTTAGCACATGGCCAAAAGTACTCAATATGGCATTCACAATGTGGATTGGTAACGCAGATTGCTTTGTCCTGTATGTGATATTATTTTTCCCTTTGGTTTGTTGGGTTTTTTTCAATTTTTTAAATAAAAACAAACAACTTTTTTTTTCCTCCTCCGTGCAGTGGAGTCTAAAAGGTGCCTTTACATACCATACAGAAAGATTAGTTCTATCTACTGCCATAAGTAAAAACATGTTATAACAAAATTCATTTTCTGTAGCATCAAATCAAAACTATTTCCTATTATTGAAGAAATATTCCTTCAAATAAAACCTTTAGACTGTAAACAAAAAAATTACATATTCCTATGTAGAAACTCCTGGAAGGCAGTAACATTTAAACACGAAACCCCATGAAAATGAAGAATGAGAATTAAAAGAAGTGAAACTCATTCATTAATTGAAAACGTGACATAAGAAACATATATTGCTACAGAGATACTTTAAAAAATATATACTGTTGTAAACAGGAATTCCGTCTGGCGCATTCTCTTGGAATGCTGCTGCATTAACTGACTCTAATGAAAACACAAAAACTATGTAAAGCGTACCATTCATTTTGTGTTTAAGCTTATGTCTACCATGAACGCTGTAACAATTAAAGAATCCTAAACTATCTTCTTGGAAAGGCATTTCAATAATCCTAAAAATATCGAAGTTTCTAAAATTAAAACTCCAGCTGCACTGTACAAATAACCTCAATATGCATTCAACAAAAGCAAGAAGGAAATCTGGCACATACAGACTGTTATGAAGTGCTACAAAAAACCCACCCCAACCCTTTAGAAAGCATCAGACCTCGGGAATACCAAATTGAGAGGAAATATTCAGTCTGGAGTCATATGGGGATTATCTTGAGAAACATCTACAAAAAACCCCCTAAAGCAGGCATAAATCAGAGTGCTACACCCAACACATGATAGCCATTCATTCTCACAGGAAGAGCACATTGTGAACAGTGTTTTGAGAGACAAAACAAAGTTCACAGAACATGGAAATATTGGGAAACAGATAAATCAACACTCAATTCCATTCAATTTTTCATCTGGCTCCTGAAGATTCAATACTTAGTAAGTTTGTATTTAGTTATTCACATGCAATGCAATGCAATGCCAACCATCTTCCTTGTTTCATTTTGGGGGAAAAAGAAAACCGCAACTGCACAATGCATAATGTAACCCCAGAAGTGTGTATTTTTAATATCTGGAAGACAGCTGCAAGACATGTCCCTGAATCATCTTATCTTGATTTTGCAAGTGATCTCAGTTTGTGCACACATTAAAAACTGTCAGAATTATGCTGAGTTATCAGCACACAATCATTTGTTGAAAATTAAAAAAAAGCATCTTTATTACATGCCACCATCTGTGATGAAACAAAGTAATAAAAACTTGAATGTGAGTTATCCTATGAGTCTATGAAAATATTTTGATAATGAAAAGTATATAAAATGCTAATGCTTTGGACACTAAACTAAATGTAAAATAAAAAAATATTAATAGCATTGCTAAAAACAAAGTTTGAATGAACTTGAATCAATACCTTGAACAGGGATTTCAGCATAGCTTGGTCTTTTGTCTGTCAGTGTAGCAAGGGGTTTTGAAGCTGAAATTGGTCCACTTATAGAATGTCTCTGAAATGGAAAAATACTTGTGTCAAGTATCATTTGAAGGTAAAAAAATAAAAACTGAATTGCAGAATCAGTTTTAGAAACCCACATACGACATTATTACTGATTTGGAAGAACTAAAAAAATAAAGGAACCTTTAAAAATACTTAGTGAAAAAGGGTGTGGGCTCTTTACCAGTTGCTTTTGCTCATCTGAATAGATAGACACTGAAACTTGTTCCTCAAACCAATGTTGCAAATTAAGTTGTGAATTCACTTGCAGGTTTTTTTATTAATTTCCACCTTAATTTATATTTTGTTTGTACAAACCTGTTTTGGTTAAACTTGATGTGTTTATTTAAACTAATACAACCACGTCTGTAGCCAAGATATTAGTGCTTGATTTGTGTTATTAACATATGTCTTTACAGCTTTGTGTCTTTTCCTGGAAATTCGGATAATGGTGTATTGGGTGTAGTGACACAATACCCTTTGCTAAGAAAAATCCTACTGAAAAAAATATTTTTCTTCAGAACATCAACAGCTTTTTTACCACCTATTTAACTGAGATGCTCTGTGAACAACTGGAGACAGATATTTTGTCTAAGTATTTGTCAAATATGTAATAAAAGAGAAATATAATTATTTTTTCTTTCTCAGGTCACTTTACTGTTCTGCTCTAAACTAGCTACAAATTGATCCTTTTATTTTCAAGTTTTATATAAAACATTTAGCAATGCATGGCATCTGGCAGTTAAAGCGCATGTATATAATCACAGATGTGTTAACTCTTGCACACAACAATTTAGTAACCATTGGATAGCACTGAAGCAAGCTGTTTAGGATCACATAAATGAACTATACAACACAACAACTAACCTTACAGTTGTTCAAACTCATATTCAGTTGCTGAAGACTCAGGGAAGACCATCCACAATTATTTTCTTCAAATTAATAATTTAAAAGAGCCTATTGCAAATTATAGTACATTCTTTATTCACACTGTCCTTTCTATTGAATTCTAATATTTAACCATAATTAGTTCAGTAATGTGTTTATCCTGAAAACTCTTTCAGCTCTCCATCTGGCCCAAGATTAGATGAGAAGGTTAAAGGAGCCTTATCTTCATAAGATAATAAAGGTCAGATATTTCTCACACCAAATCATGTAGGCAAGACAGACAAATCCAAAATTGTGACTAAAAATGTTAACAGTATATACTTTGCAGCATCCTGTAGCACAGGCAGGATTACAGGGCTACTTATTCATTGTTTAGAGTCAAACCAGAGTTATACTTTTGTGCTAGAAATCAAATGGAGAAAACAATTGCCAACATACAGTATGAAGAACTTCCTCACTTCATATATCAAAAATCCTGCACATACATTACACAGATTATTCCTTTAAATGTGCAGATGAAAGTGACTGTGATTTTGAGTCATGCACAGAAGTGCCTACAACACCTTCCCATAAGAGTTGGTACTTCAGATTTGAATTACATTTAATGTTCACTTCACCCACTTAATTTTATTTAAGTAAAAGCCAAGGACTGTACCAATGAGAACCATTTTTTCTAACACCACACCCCCACCCCCCACCCCCCCCGGAAACAACTACAATAGCTACATAATGAAGCTAAAATAAAAAGATTTCATTTTGGTTAGCTTTCAGATTGTCATCACAAAGACAGGATAGTACAGAACTTCAGCCAGGAAGCAAAGGTATGTAAGCAGGCACAGTGCTGGATAACCATACACCTTCATCACTTTTGCAGCTTCCGGATATCACTTAAAAACAAACATCCTTTAATGATATTATCAGAAAGTGGTTGTATTACTCAATTGATAACTTGCTGTGTACTGGTCTTGTCTCCTTGTTATATAATGAACTGTTTGTCTTTTTGCTCCTGTTGACTCTGCAGACAGGGCTTACTTTCACTGTTGCTAGTTCCGTATTACATATCTTACTATTACAACTACCAGTAGTAATGTAGTGACTAATACACTGCAAATTAGAGGAAACTGAACAACACAATGTTTATCTAGTTCCACTTGGTATATCTGTATAGTAGTAGTACACAAGCCTCTTGCAGAATCACTTTTCCTGAAACATTTTACAAATGTTAAAAGCTTTTCTGCTTTGCTGACCTTTTGCTGAATTTGCAGATCAGCCATTTCTCATTTCACTTAAAAACCAAAACACATCTGATGGGCAATCAAATATGTATAGATCCTACCAATCCCTTTACAAATACCTTTCTTCAACTAGAAATATATTCTAAAGCTCACTGAACTGCTAAACACCATTTGTCTTTTACACTGCTGTTCAAACTCCTCAACACCAGAGGAAAGGATCAAAAGTTCAGAGGAATCACATGCTTTTGAGGCTATTCACTGAAGCTACAAATGGGACAGAAATTACTAAAGGTGCCTTGCAATCTGTGATCCTCTTATTCCTCCTACAATGAGGTCTAGCAGAAGAAAATGCTAGAAACTTCAAAGAATAATTTTGATGTGATGTATGAAGACAATTGTTCACAGAAACACATTTCTACATAGTAGTCTTGGTATAACATAATTTCAGTAACAGATAAAGGTGCTAAGATCATCAACAATTACTTTTTCTCATAGCCATTCCTAGTTTGAAGAGAAAGTTTCTTCTAGTTACCTGTGACTGTTTTCAGATTTTTTTCCTTTTTTATTTTGTAACATCAGTAACAACTCCAGCACACAGGTGAGGAAAAAAGTAAAGGAGAACAAATACCTGACTTCACATTTGAGACAGAACCATGGCAGAACAAGCTAATTCCTTAAACTCCAAATATGTTGCTTCGACTCTCATCCTTATATCTGTTGTTGGCTATGGAAGGGAACATGACCTTCAACCACTATCCAGGTACCTAATTCCTGATCACTTTGCACTTCAGGAAGTACATCCTGCCAGTGCACCTATGGAGGCACAGCAGACCAGCTAAGCTTTCAGCTAAGACAGCAGGGTTGTTTTTAGGTTCTGAAGACCATTCTCTTGAAATCTCTCGTCCTAAATTGTTTTGCACTATTGCTAATCACTAAGGTGAGTAACAGCTGTGTTCCACCACAGCTTTGGACCTCAAGGCAGAATGGCTTCTGTTTATTTCCAGTTGCAAAAAAGTATCCAAGAATGTATCTCCTTATACATACAGGTATTATTATAAAGAAAAACAAAGCAAACAAGAACTCTCCAAAACTGAGGAAATTCATTACACAGTCCAATACAAAAATGAAATGATACACATAATTCAGAGAGGGCACATTTAATGCATCTATATTTGGAAAAATCTTTTTTGCAACCAATCCACTTTATCATAATCCCCAAAATTATGCCAGTTTTTCAGTAAGTGCCCATGTAAGCATTTCCCCTGTGATAGCATTTAAAAGCAACTGAGATTAATGACAACATTGCAACACCCATACAGAGATCAACCCTCCCACTTCTTTTTTAAGAGCCACCTGGCTCTTAAACCAGGGATGACTTCTGTAAGGTGGGAGCTGATAGGTCAACTCACATAGTGACTACTTATTAAAATCTTACTTTTCAATTGCAAGAGCAAAAAAACCAGACAAAAAAATATATATAAAAAATGCACAGAACACAACAGTAGAAAACAAGGTAGTTATATGAAAACAAAGAAAAGGAAAAGATGATGAAAATTAGTTTTGAACCTGAACCCCTTCTCTCTTGAGCAGAAAACATTCTTCAAATGCAATTCACATAACTGAGGTCACAAAACCCAGCTGCCTTCTGGATAATTACAAATACTTTCAAGAAAACCACCTATCTTCAAACAGACAATAGAAGCTGTTTTCATTTACCCACCCTCCTCTGTTTTTCAGGCAATGTTCCTCACTAATGAGTATCCAGCTGTTAATGACTTGGTTCTATACCAGAAGTTGAATTCAAAATTCAAGTAATTCTGGCAGATCAAGAACATCAAACAAGAGCTGTAAACCTCAGCAGGTTTGCAGTATTTGAAGAGATTACGTTGGTTCATGGTTAATTTACAGGTAAATAAAGTGAAATAAACCTTAGGCTTCATCAAAAAGTCTTGTCTGCCAAAGCCCTGGTGTAACCTTTTAGATTCCTACAAGAGCACAGAAATAAACAGAAATATAAAGACATATCAATAGGAACAAAGCATCTGCCACAGAACTTGTCACATTTAAGTACTTTAGAAAACTGCTGTCAAGTGTGACTGAGTCACAGGAAGTAGCAGAAGCTCTCACAAAAAAAAATATTTAATTCTTTCTCTTTGCTTTAAGGCTATTTATGTTTCATGAAATTCACTCTTAAATTAATAAAAGGTGCACTAGTCTGAGCACAGGAGATTTCCAGGTATTGTTCCTTGACCGCTAAAAGCCTACATGGATATAGATTCTTCAGTTCATACAGAGAGGATTTATTACCAAAACACTATGCTGACCTATAGTGAAAATCAAGTTTTGGTACTTCTGGTTAGCAATATCTTGAAGGCAACAGAACTACTAATATTAAAGGAGTAAAACATATAGTCCATTTTTTGATTTTTCTTTGTGAAACCAGCCTCATCTGCTTTGTCCTTGAACTTGTCACCTTTCACCAAAATCTCACTTCATGCAGCTAGCGACATAATAAAACCAGCAATAATCTATAGAGTTGAGCATTAGAGTACTGATGATGCTATCTTTGCGTACCTAGGCTCCTGTAGCAGTTGAACAAATGGACAAGGCCTCAGAGTGGACAGGACAAAATACACAGTACAACCACTGACTGGCCAAACTCTCAGTCAGTACAAAATGAACAAAGATAACCATTTCACAATTATTTCGTTCCTCTCTGGTCAGCTCTGATACCGAAAGCTCACGCACCATAGGATACATTTATACTGATGATCGCTGACAGATTCTGCACAGATTTCAGTCCACTGCCTGAAGGGGATTACTGCTGTTTCCGTGCCAGGCACAGGACTAAGAACTGACAAACAGCAACTATAAAACGAAGGAATGCAGATAAAGTTTTCCTCCCCTGCTTCCCAGTGGCACAGGAATAGTAATGGTTGGGAATATTTACAAGAACTTCCAAATTATGCCCAAACTTGTATTTACAACGTGGTTCTTGTTAAACTGAACATTTTAGTAATTACTTGAGGGAATATTTTACCATTATTTCCCCCCAAAGTCAGTCAATATTTGTATATTACCACCTGTATTTTCACATGCGCTTCTTTACAAAGAAGGATTAAGTGCAGTCATGAAACACCTACCTGCATAGGGGACACAGCAGCAGCTGGGGGAGTTTTCATGGGACTTGGGCTCAGGGGAGTGCGAGGAATTGTGGCAGCAGCAGGGCTGGGAACTAGTACAGAAAGGAAGCCATCATGAGCATTGCATTGTTTTGCAGTGAAACAGGAGACTGGCTGTTACAGTGAACTCTCGCCTTGTACTTCACATTACTAGTTTTACCAGATTAATTCTTTCAGAATTTCAATTAGTATCTGACTGCAAAATCATTTAAAAGTATGCCTACACATTTACTCCTCTGTAATTACATTCCTTTTCTTGAATGTATCATCCACAGTAAAAAAAAGTTTATGGGGGTGGACAAGGCTAAGGTGCAGGATACTATTACCCTGGCAGATGTAAACGATGATCTCCAGATAATTAAAGAGATGGTAGCAGGCTCCTGCATCTGCCAAGGACAAGAAAGATAACCTATATCACCTGCTTCTCCTTTCTAGTTTCCAATCAGAGGCCACAGGTACTAAACACTATATCCCTGAAATTCTGGGACTGAACAAATAATGTGTTTAAAAATGTATGAAAACAGACATACTGAATTGGTGAATCAGTCACTGATTATTTAACAGAGTGATTAGACATGAATGCTGAGGAAGAAGGCAGATATCAGCATAAAATAAATATTGAAATAGACGACTAAAAAGAAGAGAGAGGGGATTTATCACTTTACCAAACTAACTCTGGCAAGAAAGCACCTTTATCCAATAACAGATTAACATAAATTAACACTAGGAAAGTAAAAAAACTGTTAATACCTATGAACAAAGAGAACAAGGATAGAAACAGAACCATTTACAGTATCACCAAATAATATAGAGATGCTTCTATACCTTAAATTTTCAGGCCAAAAGCAATTAAAAGTAGATTTGCCACGCACAGTACAGTACTCTCTGGTAATACAGTCTACTTCAGACTGAGCTTTTTTACACCCTAGACTTACAGTGACATTAGCATAAATGAAATTCAAACCCCAAAGACCTGGCAAGGGAAATATTTTAATCATACAAGGTCTCATATGTAGTCAAAGCTAAAACCCAAGTGTTTCTTATTTCAGGATAATGACTTGGATTCCTTATTCTGAGAGGACAACAGCACCTGTTTCCACAATCAGAATTATAGTAAAGTCAATTGTCTCAGCAGTGCGATCCCTTTAATTTTAGAAAATATTCCCCATATCTTTTAATAGGTGATACTGGCTGGACCTTATTTTTGACTTTCATCAGCACTTTGACTGTAAGAATATAAGTTATTAAAAGAAAGAAACTCAGCTCTAGCTATTACATGATTTTTAGAACGCTTAATTTGGCACATTAAGTTCACAATTTCATAGTCAGGCTAAAATCAGCTGTGCTTCCAGCTATAATTATGTGTATAATATGTGTTTATGTATTTCTAATATATGGGAGCACTGAATCAAAGCATCTAGCCTATGAGTCATTGGCAGTGTGACAGTAAAGAAAAGAAAAAAAGACAAGACAAAAAAAGGATGTTTGTACTTAACCACAGCGAACAATCTGTTGTGCAATCTAGTTTAGGTTGGTTTGTTTCAGCCATCACTTATAGGTCATAATAGTACAATAAATTAACTTAGCTTTGAATTAGCTAAGCCATTAGAAGTGTCCCTGTCAACATATGATAATTCGTAACTTGGTACAGCTACTACATGGGGTTGAAAATAATTACCTTGGGAGGCACTGTCAAATGACTTGATGAGTGTTTTTACAGTAGGAGTTGGCTCCGAGGAGGTGGATGATCTGCGACTCAGGCCCATTCCTTGTCTCAGAGCTGCCAAATCTCTCTCTACAGCGTTCATGTAATTGTACACTCGACCACGTTCCTCTTCCTGCCTGAAATCAATATGCAGCCCATTTAAGTAATTTAAAAAACATTTTAACGTGCAAAGCCTTAAAAAAAAATCGACACAAATTTGAAGTCAAATTAAAATCTATGGTCCAAATTGGTCCAATAATGTAACCAAATAGGTTACATTAACCTAGTTTTCTTTCCACTGTAATTTAGAAATAGATTATCAACCTAAATTATCACTGTTCTTACTAATAATTCTTACTATTAGTCAGCAACTTAAGCACCAGGTGAAGAGTCTATCAAATCAATACTTGATTTAAAGCTTAATTCCTGCTCCTATCTCTCACATACACACACGCAAAAAAAAAATTAAGCCTTAAGGATTTCACCATTTCATATGGAAATAGCCATCTCAAAGGGGAGATTTTTTTTCCCCACCTGCATAAACAGAAAACAAACAGAATACTAAGGAGGTAAGAATACATTGCTGGCACACATCTTTAGGCGGCATATGAACCCATTAAAAAAATACATTAGATGTTTAGTACAGAATATTTATGGCGGTTATTGTATTTAGTGTCACTCACAAGAAAAGAATTGTTTGAAGCAACCTATTTTCTAGTCTGCAATAATTAAACATTGACTTTTGCTTCAGACACTGTGATAGACTTTTCTGACACCTTCCATCCAATACTGTAGCTATACCACTTCCAAGTAAACTGATTCAATTGCCTCTTTGTTCTTTGTCTGCAGCAAATCAAAACTCAGAAGACACTTGTGTCTAGATAAGCGTGAATATACTGACTGGAATCAGCAAGCCAGTTCTACCTTCAAAGTGCAACTGTAACCTCAAAGGTTCACTTGCAAGCAGTAATTGAACAACTACAATTCTGGCTGAAATGTATTAGTAAAGAATTGTTCACATTACTTAGTTTGGTGATCTCATTTCAGATAAGATGCTTTACGCCCACCACTCATCCAGATAATTTTCCATTTTCAGTGTAAACGGTCTGCTCTTCCTACCATCAGCTTTTCCCCAAGTTCCATAGCCTGCACTATCTCATACCCTACTGGATGCTGGGTTGTGTAATGCATCCTATAAAATGCCCATCCATGTGGAAAAAAAAAATAATCATTTTATATACATACAACCTTAATTACTGTAATTGTAAGCTATACATGTATTTAATCCCTAGAGACAATGTAGTCAGGATTCAAATGGTGCTGTCCAAGATGTTCCTGTTCTACAGATTTCAGGACTTCTGAAAGACATACAATTCAGTTTCTAAATAACTGCAGTGCCTAATTCAAGCCACAGTGCAATGCAGTTTGAATGATTTTTATTAAAAAATGGTTTTATACTCAAAAGTATCTCTAATTATTCACAGAAGAATTACCAGTGGAAAGAAAACAATACAAGATATATGCAGAATCAGATGAGGGTTTCTTCTCAGCTAAAAATCTGGCTGTATTTTTAACCATACCAAAAGCCTTGGCTGCTAATAAGAAGTATTAACGAAGGTAGAGAAAAGCCAACAGTACTTGTTTTTCACACTAAGGGAAGTTAAGTCACGTCCAGCTGTTATATGGGAAAAAATCCTCCAACCTGGTTTTGCAAAAGTTCCAAAATGAATATTCTTGGATGAATTACAGTACAAGGAAACATATATTGTTCTCATAAGTTTACTAATATGACCCCAAAACCCCACGTAAAGCAGCTTGTTGAAATACACATCCTCACAGTGAAAGGATTTACAAACTTCCAGGGTCTCAATAATAATTAAAATATTGGATTTCCAAAATTGTACCACCCCTACAAAAGAGACAATAATCCTTGTTGTCTTTTGCATACTTGCGTGACTTTATTTCCTCCAACTCTTTAGTGAGCTTCTCATTTTTCTCCTGAGCTTCATGTAATCTGCGCTTCAGGTCTCCTATCTCTTCCTGGGCCTCAGACTTTATATCATTCGCTATAACCACTGCAGTCTGTAGATCAGCCTGGAATTGACGCCATTCTGCTGACTCCTCCTATAAGCACATAAAGCTTTAAACTGAAAGCAGCAAGAATTCTGGAGTTAAAAATAAAAATTATTCTTATTATTCATAGCTTCCCTGTGGTGCTACAGGAAAAAATTTACAGGTGCTCATCTCTGACATTAGGCACAACCTAATTTACACGTAAAATTGAGGAAGTTTTGCTGGAAATAACTAGACTTCCAAGGTGATGAATTTCTTTTCTAGAAACAAAGAACATTTTCAAAGTGGAGGGGCGGTGGGGGTGGAAATTAAACTGGGCATCTGAAGACACAGGAACATTTTCTTTTAAGCCCAATGCCGAATCTTTGAGATACCGAGAATTTTTCAGAAATTAATCCTTTGGTGTCTGTAGCTTAGTAAATATATTCCCACATGATGCCCGTCTCTCAGAAATAGTTGTTTTAATGGTATTACATCTAACCATACTATCTTTTCACAATTTCCCATGCAGGTCTTATGACATTCCAAGTTTGCAATTTTTTCAGTTTTTAGGTTTTAACCTACCCGAAGTCTCCTGTGAAGATTCTTTATCTCTCTTTCCATGTCATGCTTTTGGTCCTGAAGTTTTTTAACTGTATCTGGAAAGAAAGTCAAATTCTCTGTAAGATCTTAGTCAGGGATCTATTTACTTAAAAAAAAGAGTATAAAACCTGCCATTGCTTTTAAAAACCTACTCATAGAGTACATTTTTATAACCATAGCCATGAGGAGAAAAATCGTATGAGCAGAAATAATTTGACAGCAAGTATCAGTAGGTACATGTTTCATTATGACTGGTGAGTGGAACAGTAAACTCAATTGTTTTACAAATCCCAATTTGTCCTCTACCCTTCACAATACTAAAATCATAAAGCAATAACAAAGAGCAAATATGGTAGGTAACTTAACATGGAAGGAACCTAAAAACATGGATGCCTGGGTTTTTCACTCTTCAAATGTAAGTTGCAGCTACACTAAGTCTTTGGATTCACAATTTACTCCCGGCCACAAAGCAGCTGACATAACACTAACAGCCATACCTTCAATGGGTATAAAATTCTACTCATGTCCTGAAGAATCTTACATTCTTGTCTATCAAGCTACTATTTGAAGTTGAAGCTATATTTACAGCAAAAGGACAAACAGTCTATGAGATCATGCTTTGAAAGAGATGATCCCCTAAATCTGCCAGCAGCTACACAAGAGTATGCAGCTCGATCACCACCAGCTCCTCCAGTAGACTGGCTACAATGATTGTTCATCTGTTACTTTATTCAATACGTAAGGACAATGTGATTGATTATTCCATTCTTATAACTATATATAACTAAGCAACTAATGAAGAAGAACAATTAGCAGGTCACTTCACTGATCCTTGGATTTGGGGATGTTCTATTTCTACAGCTATCTCTAAACTGTAAAAATGATAGGCCAACTGAACGCATGCACTTTTTTGTTCAGGTTCACTATTCCAAGACCTGCTGGAAACATGTATTTTCCCTGTGTATTAGAATGCTCTTTCCACAAAAAGACTGAAGGTGCCCAACACATTTAGTTGTTCAAAATACAAAACTCTGGTAAAAGAAAATCTGTTAAACTGCATAATAAATGTTTGAATAGTCAGAAGATAGGTATGTAGGTATGTATGTTCATACAGGCAGACTGATACAGTAAAGTGTCGTGGCTCAATTTCTAACATGAAAAAAACCTTTCCAGTGCTTTTATTTGGGTATCAGGTCACAGGAAATCCATTAAACCAAGTTTTATTCAAAGTCACTTGTTCTACCAATACCGACCAATGCCTTCCCAAGGCAGCCTACAACTTCAGTACTTGACTTTTGTCAAAGGGCTTTTCTTAACAATAAAAATGAGGCTATGGCAGGCTAAATGCAATAGTAAGCATTTCAAGTATGTTTAAATCAGATGTAACAAGGACTAAGAATGGATTTAAGCTGATTTATGCTGATGTGTACATTCAGCTCGTAAGAACATTTCAGTATTCCATGGAATTCCTTTTGGTTTCTTCATCAGAAGGAATTCCTAAGTTTTGCCTCAACAGTCACAAGTACAGAGGCTTTTAACGCCACAGCTGATTTCTTTACAGAATGATGTAAACCTCAGTTGGCCTGAAAACATGATAACCTTTCAGGCTTGGAAAACTTGCAACACTAAAATTAGACAGATATTTCTGTATTTATCTCTTCCTTGTAAGACTGCACATTTTAAGATGTATCTAGCTGATCTTTAAGCTTTGAAGATAAGCCTAACAGTGAGCCACTCAGATCTCATGCTACCATGATATTTAAGCATGGCCCTCCAATTTTTAGCTTGTCTCTGTACACGCAACTTGTTTGAGCTCAAGTCAGCACTGAGATGCCAGCTTTAGGTTAAAGTTATAAAAGTCATTCCCCCCTCCCCACGCTTTTTTCCATTGAACACATGCTAAAAAAACCCCCACTGCAAATTAGGTAACTTTCAACAGTGACAGCAAGTCAACATGCCCTAAAGAGCTTCCAGTAGCATTTTGAAACAAAATCTAGTGGATGACCATTTTCTTTTTTAGAGACAGTTCAAAGAAAATATGTTTTTAAAAATAAAATTTGTTGTACTACTAAAAGCAAGCTATAGTTCATCCAAAAATAACCACAAATGAGAAACTATAAATGCATCCAGAGTTAAAGCTTGTGTAACGCCATTGTTTTGAGCTTTTGTGAGATATGAAACGCACCATTAAGTTTTAGTATATTTATGCTTTGAAGTAAAACACAATGGTCTCGATATTCTGCAGTTGCTATAAACAATACAGAGCACTTTATAGCAGTTGTTGGAAACCATCTTCTCCCCCAGTCAAAGAGATTTAAGAAAAACAAGCCACCTCAAAAGAATTACTGGATTGCAACTGAATTTGAAACATAGTGAGAAATTAAGACTAAGATAAGTGATTTCACCTCTTGCAGCCTGAACTATTCTTCACATTGTGTCACGAATTACAGCCTGAAAATTCAAGTAGGCAAAATAGGTACACAGGCAGCAATTCTCTGTGCAGATGCTTTGTGGTATTCCTTCCTTTCTGCATCCTCACAACCTCCATTATTCCTCTCTAACACACACAAACCCTTTCCACCTGTATATGCTGCAGGTTTCAGTATGGTAGGTCAGGTACTTCTCTCCTACCATCATCCAGTCTCCCCCTTTTTTGTACTAGTTTTTTAAACTAGTTACATTGGTTTGCCTTACACCAGGATAGCATTTCAATTTTTTAGTATAGAAACGGCTATCCCAGTACAATCACATCTACATAGAGTAGTGCCCAACATTATAGTTAATTTACAAATTATAGCTTCCTTATACAAGGAAGAGAGACTCGTTACAAATATACCAAAGCTCAGGCAATTTGCATATCAATCTTGCTTTTGAGTTCAGCACTGTCAGACAATAGGTCTATACATGCTGTTAGCAAGAATTCCACCAAGAAAACTGAATGTAAGGGTCCAACGTTAGCAGAAAATATACTACCAATTAGAAAACTATCATCCAATTAACTTCTCCAACACTATGGTAGAAAAGGCCTAAATATGGTGATGTAAAAATTCAGTCCCATGACCACTGTGAATATCCTTTTCAAAATGAGATATAGCAGAATTAAAACCTAACACTGCTAGCTCCATAAGAGAACTATTTATTCACAGTACATTAGATATATCACCCTTCTTGCTCACCTAACCCTTGCTCAAAAAAGTTTACTGACTTAAATAGATATGGACTGAGAGCCTTGGTATGTTTAGCCAATGCACCTCATGTATTTTCAAGCTTCAGAAGAAGCATCTGACTAGTGACGAACTAACCTACAAATATCCATTTGCTGTAAGTCAGGAAACAAGTTCTGCCGTAATAAAAACGCCTCGCAAACTCTTACTAGCTGCTTGCTCTTCTCCCCTCAGGCACCGATACAACAGGCAGCGGCGCGCGGCGGCGGATGCGCGCCAACCAGGGCAGCGACCCCCCGCGCAGCGCCCCCTAGCGGCCTGCCGCCCCGCCCGGCAGCACCCACACGCCGCCGCCTCACGTTGTTTCGGCTCATTTACACCCCAGCGAGGGTATAAAACATACAGGGAATTTTAATCTTTCTTACACTTTTTAGATGCCATACAGAAGCACTATGCTTTAAAACCCCCTTTCCCATCAGGAACGCGTTTAGCTGCCGCGGCCACCCGAGATGCACAGCACGATGTGCGTCCTACCACCTGCACCACGCGCATCCCAGGTCCTGTGATGGGTCAATTATTCCGATTACTGTGAAAAATGTTTCATTATATGTTCATTGTGCAGTACCAGTGCTGGAGCACTCCATGTTCCTACGTTACCATTTGGTGTTGATTACCCATTAAATGGAAGGAGTACTCACCACCTCAGCTATGAGGCACCTTTCTCCTAACCGTCAAGTCTGTCTTTTGGGAAGTCTTTAAGTGATAATTTTGCACCACTACCTATCACCCGTCATTTATCTGTTGTCCGGACATCCTTACTTTTTCACTTGGGATTTTACAGGGTGGGTTAGATTTCCTCATATTTTTAAATCTAAAAAGTTCACTTTCTTTAAAGGCAACCTTTACAGTTCTTTATTACCCTTATTTAGGCTGAAAAAAGCACCATTCTTGTAACTAGCGCTTTATAATACCTAGGTCTGTGCTAAATTCCCCACATGTAAAAGCACAGGCATTATATATTTGGCTGACAGAATACCAGAACTGACCACAAGGCTGGTCAGCATAACAGAACTTACTACTACTAAGACGTGCTTTTCTGTCACTTTAATTATTAGAATTCTGGTTTTTAGACATTTTATGTACTACCTCCACCAAGTCTCAGATTTTCTGAAACTCTGTTCTTTGCTGTCACTACTTAGAAGCGACCACCGGGTTTAATTATGAACCCATAATGAACAGCATTTTAACGTGGTCAGAAAAAACTATTTTAAATGTCTTTAAATTTAGACTTTAAATGTATTTAACTGTTCCTCAGGTGCCATCCTTTCTTACCGCCACTAGATGCCACCCTCGTTCCTGCCTAGAACTCAATCACGGATTTCTTCCCTGAAGGACCACGCCAGGCCATCAGCTAGCACGGTTCCATTTTCCAAACTATTTCAAGAGCAATGAGTAACAAAGACTGTTGCAATTTCTGTTGAAAATTTCTGCCCAGCCAGAGGTTTTTCTTCCTCACCTTTTACCAGTTTAAGTGAAATACCTGATAGCCGTTTTGTACCCCCAAAACAGAAGCATCTAAAAATTACAGCTGCCTTGTAATCAGGTATTGCTGGGCAGATACCTACATGTTTACTTGACTATGGTGCTGTTTCTTGTATTTCAGTTAATGGAAAGAGCAGTGCAAGTAGAAAAGTGTTCAACCATTTAAGCCTTTACTACAAAACAACTTCAGGAACCAAGAGTTACCGACTGTGTGCCTGAACTCCTGCTCCCACGTAAACGTCTGTCTTGGGTTTTGGCACAGAAAGAGAAAAAAAAATATTGCAGAATAAAAACCTAAAGCAATTTTTTAAAGAGAAACAGCGATTGCCTTTCAAGATAAAGAAGGGTTGCTTACAGAAACCAAGTTAACAGCCACATGTCTAAAGCCACTAAGCTTCAGTTGAATAAACAATATAGCTTGCTTAAGACAGTACCTTTTCTTCATAGCACACCAATTTAAAAATCCGTTCTATGAATATTTCTCTTGCTGCTAAAAGGGATCATGCTTTGGCGCCTTTGCTATCTTGTTTTGTCTTTGTATACCATAGAAGAACAGCAGATATTTTAATACTGTAAGTAGCACTGTGCAAATATAACTTGCCAGGGTACAGTTGCCCAAGTTCTTATTTAGATGTAGACTACTTGCAGAATTCCAGCCTGTGGTAGGAATGTCTGAGCAGGTCTTGTAGATCAGAGAGGAAACTAAGGCACAGACAGCTAGACAAGTATATAGTAAACATGAATTTCATTATAAGCCCCAGCCATTTCTTGTATGGTGGCAAGAGTCAACAGGTAAAGTTTTATTCTAAACAGGCTTGAAGTTTGTCAGATTCACTTTTAGGTTCACACTTCAGTTTTGTCACTTAAGAAAAATCTACACAGGAAGAGATATACAATACATCTGTTTTGCCAAGTCAGCTCTGACATTTGTAACTGAAAGCCATTTGTGAATGGCCTCCAATCACCCATTTGTCCACCAAAACCACCTTTCTTCAGGTGGGAGAAAACATTAATTATACACATTCTCAAGCTACATGGTAACTCCTAATATTTAGGCACTCAAAAGAGCAAGCATTCTTTAAAAAAAAAAAAAAAAAGGCATCAAAACACTAAATCAATCATCCGGTCTCCAAAATGCACAAGTAACATGCTGTTATTAAGCCTGTAATTACATGTTGTTCTACTTTGAAAAATGGCTTAAACCCAGCATTATCAGATTTCCTATTTATTCTCAATTCACAGGTTTTCATTCCGACACCACCTACTACCAGGACTGGAAAAGCAAAGTCAACTTGGTTTCCTCCCCTCCCCGGTGTAAAAGGGTTCTGCAAACCCCAGTCTGACTCAAATTCAGACATATGAAAGACAAGTGAAAAAATTTTCACTACTACAGCATTCTACTTCAGCTGTTCTTAAATTATCATTTCTCTCACAAGAGAAACTTGTAACACTTACTCTCCAAATCAGATATGATGAGATTGTCATGAAGCTTCACAGCACGATGCTGCTCTACTTCATCCTCCAGCTCAAAGATGGTTTCTTTCATGTCACTTCTCTCAGTCTCTTTTTCATCTAGTTCTGTCCGAAGTTTTTCTAGAGTCACATTGAGGTCTTCGATTTGTTTCTTGGCTTCTTCTTGGAACACTCTGTATTCATCTTCAACCTGAAACAGAATGTATCTTACCATAACTAAATTGGCTGCATTTTAAACCACACTTTGTAACTACCACACTTACAGTATATTTCTGCAACCATACAAAAGTATGGGACAAGAAGTAAAGCATAAGCCTTTCAAAATATATTGTTCTAATGCAACTATTTTCCTGAGCCAGAGTAAAACTCATTCATTCCCAAGCTGAATCTATGACCATTCCCCAGTTACTCGAACAGCAGTAACCTGTATTCAAGTGAAGCAACACCACCATAGTACCAAGGCTGTGCCTTCATGAGCAACTGATCCAATTTAACAGCTAGCTGCGACGGAAAAAGGAGGGGGTGGCACAGGAAAAACTCTTTACCCTTTCTTTCTCTTGCAAAAAACCCCACAACCCTGCTCTCTTCTGTGCATCAATTTTAGTGCTTGCCAGACCTCTGAGATGATTTGCTTCCTTAACCCAGTAGCAGGATTCACATCTGTGTGTGAGATGTATTAGTGAGTTGAAGTAGTTCCCAGAGGAGTCTTTACAAGCTTTTGAACTGAATTAAAAAAAATACAGGGAAAGGAGGAGGTAGTAGACTTTTCCTTTTCAGAGGCATCGAGGCCATTTTATCCTGCCTCATGAAACTGCAATGTAAGTAACAAGCTGGGATCAGAGATACAGTAACATTAACCCAAGAGCAAAAACAGGGTGTCAGAAAAAACAAAGAGAAATTAGATTATGGCTTAGTGTGGGTCAGTGCAGTCAGGCACCAATTTTAATAGACAAAATTCCCTGCTTTAAATCATCTGTTTCAGTATTTTTTTATCTTAATAGCACCATCCAACTTCAATTACTAATTTATTTTTTTCTCCTCCTAAATTAAGGTTAATTCTAACTAGCTGGTGACCATGACTAACATGTTGATTTGCAACCAATACACAGTTTAGACATTACATTTGGCATAAATTGTCTCATCAGAAAGACCTACCCTTAAATGCATACTTAAAGTTATTAAACAAATTTTATTATTATTTTTATACTAAATTATGGTAAATACTTCTAGTAGACATATTTATCAGATAAAGTAGTTATGAGTAAAAACAGTTGTTCTAGATGTAGAAATACATATTTTGATCCAAAACCCATTCAATAAAAGCTGCTCCTGGATGGATCATTAGTAAAAAACCCCAACTATGTGTATTTGCCATATTCAGTAATTTTTAAAAAGCTTATAAGAATGTTAAGGGCTGGTGGGGTTTTTTTCCATTTAAAACTAAAATATGTATTTGTTTAATTAAATTAAATTCGGCAAAAATCTCCGTCTACCTAAAAATTAGTAATTTCTTGATTGGAGAAAGAAAACACTTTTCTGCTTTCTTCATCATTATTTTATTGGTTGGTCAACTGAACCAACCTGAACAAGCTGAAACCCCAAAATATTCTCTCAACACCTGTGAAAGGTCCTACAAGTCATCAACAGCTGGGTTATCACTTCAAACTTTGACTCCCAGTACTTTCTCAGTGACATCCCTCTTCCACCAGTTTGGCACTAACTCTTTGAAACTCTTGTAGAAAGCATGCAATTTAAGCACAAAATTCATACAGTATCTTAAATACTGTTTAAGTTTGGCCCTTGAAGTAAGTCACAGAGTTGAAATACCAGGATTTTAAAAAAGTTACTCTGTGACTGAATGTATCCGTATAATTTTTAAAAGGCCTCCATCATTTTCACAACAAAAGTTAAGAGAAAGTGATCAACCCTAATGCTACTGCAATCCTACTGACCTCATAATTAATCCCTTACTTCTAGAAGAACTACAGTGACCAACAGTAAGTCATAGTGTACATGGACGTCAAAACACAAGTTTTTTAAACACTACCTTTGCAATGGCATCTTGCAATCGATTGGCATCATTGCGAGTGTGTGCCAGCTCTTCTTGCAGACTACTGGCCAAAGTTTCTGCTTTTTCTTTATCCAGCCTGACACTCTCCAGCAAATCTTGTATATCTGATTTATCTCCAGAGTTGTGTATAGAATACAACTCAGCCACTTTCTGCTTTTCATGCTCTAACTGAGCTTTCAGCCGGTTCATCTCAATCTGGTCACTGGCTACCGTGGCTTTGTATTCCTCTAAGGTAGATGCTAGCGCTGTTTTGCTTTTCTGCTCCGACTCAATAATCCGTTCCATGTGGTGATTTCGTTCTTTTAATGCCCCTATCATTTCTTGTGCCTCCTTGTTGTCTTGTTCTGCCATCTTCAAAGTGTTGCTCAAGTGCTGCTGAACACCTAACAGCTGCTCTCGCTCAAACCGAGCATTCTCTGCAAGGTCCATATAACGCTGCTCTAACTCCATGTAGCGACCACTTTTCATATCTTCATCAATTACATATGAAATATGGTGTTCATCTAAAAGGGACCGAAAATACTCAATCTGACGGCTGAAGTGTTCTAACTTGTCACTTTGCTGGCACAAAGACTCCATAAGGATTACTTTTTCCTCTCCAAGTCTTTCATTCTCACTGTTTAGCTCTTGTGTTATTTGTTGCAAATCTGCAAGCTCTTGAAGTGTGGCTTGGAGCTCTTCAGCTGTACTGTGTTGATTCTCTTCCATCTGATGTATCCGTTCTGTCAGACAAGCTACGGACACTTCACTTGCATTGCCACTGCTTCCCTTCCTAGATCTTTCTATACTTGGTACACCCTCAGACTCTGAAGATGATGGAGCATCTAAGGCATCATCACTTGATGTCAGCGGCTGATAAACTTCACTGCACTCACTGTCTAAATTATCCATGGAATTACTATGCTGGTTGTCCATCAAAGTGTTTTCATCCTGACTTAACAAGTCTTCCATTGATCCAGGAGCAGAACCTTCCACTGAAGATGTCAGAGTACCACCACCATCACTGTGGTTGCCAGCTGTAATCTCTGGACTCAAAGACTGATAGCCAAAGAGTTTTTCCGAGTTGTCCAGCCTTTGTTCTAAAGAAAAGCCTAATGCATTTAGTCTGTCTTTTAACATTCTGTTCTCATTCTTCAGCTGGTTGAGCTCTTCTCGGATGGCAGTGTTTTGTTCCTGTAACTGTAGCAACGTAGACTCTACATCAGTTGGCTGATGGACAACAATGGCCTCTTTTTCTTCAGATTTTTCATCACCTTCAAGTTGATCTTCGTTAAGTCCCAGCTGAGCACGCATATCCCTTAATTCATTCCTTAGATGCAAGATTTCCACATCTTTAGTTTTTGCTAATGTCAAAAGATCGTTCACCTTTGCTTCCAAGGCAGCTTTGTCACTGATTTGATTGTCTGATTTGGACTTGCTCATTCGAATATCAGATTCCGGATTGGTGCGACTACGGGAGCGTTTTGCTAGTACCGTATCATTGGTCCCCTGTCCAGTCAAAGGCAGCTTTTTGCTCTGGCTTAAACGAGAACGATCGCGTATTCTTTCTCTAGAAGAGCTTGACTCTTTATTTCCAGATGAAGTGCTACGCTTAGTTGTGGAACTTGTACCTGTATGTTTGTTGAAAGTTAGGAACATTAATTTAAAATAGTGTATCTGTAACAGAAAACTGTGTGTTTTGTATCAGCAATACAGTGGCTGATTTTCTGCATCACACTGGTAAATGCATTTAATAAAATACATTTAGAGTAAATCTTTATACAACCTTAATAATGAATTGGTGTAGTTATATTTTGAGACATGCTTTACCAATTGCTTTGCTTTACCAGTATTTTGAAAATGATCTAGACCTTAAAGTTAAATATTTGCAAGTTTTTTTCTGCCTTCAACAGCTTCTGATAAATTGTACAAAACCTGCAGCAGTGCTATTCCTACAAGTTCAGATTTCTCTCTCTCTCTCTCCACTAGATTTGAATGCAAGCTTTTAAGTGATGAATTGCACATTATGATTCCTGGAATGAAAGTTAAGGGTTTTTTTCTTTTCATCTCATTTCATAAAGACAAGGAGAGATTATGACTTTACTTCCAGATGCTTTACATCTTCGCAAACATTACTGAATCCAAACCAATGGAAGACAAGACATATTTCCACTTATATTGATAACACACTAAATAATTTCACTTTTCTTAACAGCTTCAGAAAACTCCTACTTTATTTCTATAAAGCAACACAGAATGTCCAAAATGTTGACTGCAACAAATCACATCTTAAAGATTTAGTGCATGTGTCATGGATTTTTTTTTAGATATACTGAATTATTTTAGACAAATCTAGATTCTCTAGATTAATGATTTAGGTTTATATGGTAGTTGCATAATCAGTACTGAAAAAACTAAAAGAAACACCCTCCAAAAAGGCAATTACGTTATTAAAAAACAGGAAAAGAGCACAGAAGGTGATTGCTTTGACTGTGGCCTTCCTGACCACTTCATTAGGCAGCCTGGATACCCAGAACACAATAGGAAAATAAAAAGTCACCCAACTACCATCTTTAACAATCAATATACCCATTTACCTGCAATAGTTTTGGGCTTATTTTCCAGACTGTTCATGGCTGTCCCTGATGCTGAAGATGCTGTTGATACACAAGTGCTCTTCTTTGCCTTCACACCATTGGTCATTGTCACGCCACCTGCCATCCCCGCTAAGAGGTCATCATTACTCTTAGTCTGAAAGAAACAGAAGCAGCAGCTTTCAAGAATGTTGAAAAGTATAAATGCACTGTGCAGAGTTGGTAAGCTGAAACTGAACGTCAGCTCCTTACATACGACTGACCATAGAAACTGAGTCTTCTCTCTCCCAGACAAAATGGTTAATGTTTCAATACCACAGAGAAAAAAAATAAGGAAAGCACAGTAACACACCAGTGAAACACTTCTCAATTTTGACTGAAAGATTGTTTAAGCATAAAAAT
Source organism: Falco rusticolus (assembly GCF_015220075.1). Lineage (NCBI taxonomy): Eukaryota > Metazoa > Chordata > Aves > Falconiformes > Falconidae > Falco > Falco rusticolus. The sequence continues at coordinate 37,970,156 of NC_051187.1, read as the reverse complement.
GAAGACAATTCTTAGATAATTAAACCACCGAATACTAGGAAGTTAATATAATGTCCTTAAATAGAATATGATCAAGCATTTTCTGGTGGACAAGTCCAGAACAAAAAGATCAAACCATACACCGACAATAATCAATCCAACATTAAAAAAAAATGCTCTTTCTAGCTCAAAATACTGAGATAGAAATCACTAGAGACTAGGACAGTACTCAGGGGGGAGGAGGTACCCCACCCTCGCCATATATCCTTGCCTTGTTTTCATGTTCTTTACTAGGCACTCTCAAAAATGGGATATTCGTTTGATGGACTTTTTGTCTGACCACATACAATCATTCCCAAATCTACTGTTAGTCACAAAAGCTGCCTGGAATGTGACATGGCAGTAAGCACAGAAGTCTCAAGAACCGAATTCCCAAACAGAGAATACATATTTTCAGAACAAAGCAAACTCTAGAAATACTAAGTTCTTCAGTATTAATTGGCAGACTTTACAACTCTTTAAAATGCAATTTTTCAAATGGCGAAACCATCAAACTATGCTAAACATTTTTCCCATTATAGGGGCAAGAAAAATTAAAAGAAAACAGCTGTGTTAGCAGCATTCCTTGAGTAATTTTATTATTCAGCTGGATAACACATTTGAAGTTTCAACCAGCATCCCAGCTAAAAAGCAGTGCTTAGGAATTAACCAGTTGCTTTGCATCATGACTTTCAAGTTCTGTGGGTTTGTAACTTCTAGCTCCCGTACATATTCATGTTAAAAACTATATTCCAGACATTACGATTCTATACATTAAGAATGAAGGTACACTTGCTTAATTAAAAAAAAACAACAGGTGCATCTCACTCCATTCTGTATAGTTTCTTTTTACAAGTGTAAATTTAAGAAGAGTTAGAAACTCTGATCATAGTATTATGGAAAGGGCATGGATGGGGGATTTGTACCATTTACAAAGAAGAGCAGCTGCAAAACAAAAGGAAGCTTGGGAAAAGAACGTATTTGTTTTGCGTGCAGTTGTTAGAAATACAGGTAATTTGCTGACAGAAACAGGTATTTGTAAGGGTAAAATCTTCTAGGACAAGAATGTTTTTATTGAATCACATAGGAAATAGTATAACCTTCTAAAATGGTTTATAAAAGGCTGGAAGAAAACACCTTACTCTGAGGCTCTGGTTTGATGTGCATTTAAGCTGACTTTTCTGCTGTGAAACAGCCACTGTTGTTCTGTCCCACTCTTCACGTGCTTACACACTGTGCAGTGTAAACTGAAGCCTTTCCAAAGGGCTCCCTCCTCCTAGGAGCCAGATCCATTCCTTGATCTGCTAAGTCACACAGCCATGCAAAACAGCAGATGCAATGTAAGTACCGATGGGAAAATGAAAATGTTGGAGGGCTACAAAATCAACAAAGCCCATGCCGCTTGGGTGGGGGAGAAGAGCTGAGCACAACTACTACTGTATGACAACCCTCTGTTAAGCTGCAATCTAATCAGATTTCATATATAATCTAAACTAGTTTTGTGGGCCTGGGTGTAGAGGGGGAGGCAAACAGCCTTGTGATGCAATATTCACCTAAACCAAGGTGTTACAAAAAGGCAGAGAACAGTGATTTTCTATTTTGATACTGGATGTGCCAATCCGGCTGCAAATGTGATAGTTCAGACTGTCAGCATTTTTACCCTGTTGAAAGAGTGGGGAAATTAGATTAAGCTTTTAGACATTTATAGTACCAGTACATGTTATCAAGCCAAATAGGTCAAGATGTGACTCAGCTTGAATAATAATAATAAAAAAAAAGCTAAGTAATATACACACTTTCTGACATTAGTCATCTCCAGTCCTTGCTGAACAAAGGAATTTACAACAGCCATTCTTCTTCTGACTTACCCATGAACTATTTCTAGTCTAGGTTGGAAGGCCCTGCCTCCTCTGCAGCCAATTAGTAAACAGCTTCTCAAAACTGTAACACTATACTCTTGGCAAAGAAAACTATCTAGCAAGCTTTTGGAAAAACTACAAACCAGCAGCTCTCTTTTCTTAACACTCCAGAATGGCAACCATTCTTAACTTTAAAAATCAAAGTATTTTTGTAGCAAATATTTCTAATGGAAGCAAAATTGATGTCGTATGTTTATTAAACAGCTTTTTCCCATTTACTGTAAACAGTGCAATCCTGCTTAGCATTAAAACCCCTACAGTAAAATATAAAAAATTAGAAAATATGTTCATCCAGACCTATTTTGATTTTCTACATGAAAAACATTTCATAATTATACAATTCATATTCTGTTTTCCCTCACATCTTTCCTTGAGTGCAATGAAACTTTAATGATCAGCTCTGCAATTTATTTCATTTTAGTTTCTTAACAAGTATATCCTATTTACTGCACCTCATTCAAATCCATATATATATGTGTGTGTGTATATATATATACACACACACAATTTTTCCTACCTGGGATTTTCTTTGATGCTTGCTATTGCTGCATTTGAGTGCTTCAAACATCAAACTTCGCAACAATCTGTAATTAAGTTACTGCATTTTGCAAACAGATTACTGAAGCCTAGACACATGATTACTGAAAACACATTCTAATTTTTAATATTTAAATAGCGATGTCCAAGTCCTGGCTTTTCAGGGACACTGGATTTTGCAATTCATTTGTATGAAGTACAGCTGCTGTCTAATTACAGTTCTGAGTATTAGCACGATCACAAGCTCATTAGCTAAAGTAGTAAAAAAATAATGATCTTAAAAATAAGAACATGTTATTTTCAGAGTATTTTTTGGCAGATTAAAAATTGGAAGTGGCTGGCAGTTAGCCTTCTGCTGTAATAAAACGTGTGGGGTAGCGTGGGTGCTGAACATTTTACAAAAGTCCTGGGCAAGGTGGGAGCCAAAAATCTACAAAGAATTAACCAACAAAAAAGCATTCTAAAGCAGACAGACGAACCAACCTCTGGAACAGCGTTCAGCTGTACAGAAGGGTGGGTCTCACAGTTTCTTCCTGTGCTCATTGTCCACACACTTTGGAAACTCTACAAAAAAAGGACAAATCTATGGAACAATGAGTAGCTAAAGAAGCCCACCCAAAGCTGAACATCAGCCTGTGGTTATATCATGAAGGGATAGGAAAAGAAGCAAACTATAATTACAAAGTAATTCTCAATTTTGCAACAATGTTACTGACTGAACTAAGACTGGTATAGAACAGTGTGTATTTCTACCTCTTAATAGTGGCATTTCATTCAACAGCCAACTGAAAGTTTCCGTATCTATAGGGACACAGTGCAAGGACCAAATAAAAGAGTAAGCTGTTGCAATTAAAGTTCTTCAATGCCAGCTTTTTTTGTGTGTATGTCAAGGAATACTAAATGAAATTCATAACACACACACCAATTCATTGAGTGTTAAGAGAAGATCCTACAACCACTATGAGAAAAACAATGTGCCAAATGCTTCAAAACCTATACAAAAATCATTTAGAAAATAATACAACTTGTTATTAATACTTCTTACAAGCCAGTATTTATGAATCTGAGTTGACAGTTATCAATGAATCAGAAAAATACAAACTAAATTTGTTGTATGAGTATGGAACACCAAGATAAGATTCATCATCAAGTCACATAGTTGGCACAAATACAGCTTAACAGGTAAAAGATATCCAACTGCATGAGTAAGTCTGGCTGTAACATAAAGCTGAGATAAGTCTTAGTAATTAAGAGAAAACTTTTCATTGTGCCTCAGACATATAATTGTCAAATTCTAATCCCACACCCAAACATAGCCAGAAGTGTTACTAATATAGGTAAAATTGTGAAAGCATACTGGGTCAAATTTCTTTAGTGTTAGATCATCTTTCTCCTTTATCTCACTGAGAGGTACGACGTAAGAAACTTGATAAGTAAACTACAAAGGACTTTTGTTTCCATATTCTTTGAGAGGTTTCTAGAAATACACAATAAGTAGCGTCAACAAGCATCAAAAGACTATTTAAAGTTAAGAAACTGCAAGATATATTGGGTGGCAGAGGAAATAGGGGGCACTGGGAGAAAAATCTAGCTGAAACCTGGCTTGCAAGTTCATCAGCAAAAGTATTAACCATTCTGACATAAAAGAAAAGCAAGAGAACAGAGAAAGGGAACACACCTTTTGACTTCAGTAATCCTGCACAGCTATTACAAAGAGACCTCAACTCTTACCACTTCTTTAATTTTAGGTCTTTATTTGCCAGTTGTTTAAATGACCTATCTGGCTTCCTGAAGGCAACAGCGGTTCAGGTGGCTGTTGCAGACACCAGCCCTTTTCCTTGTTCTGTTCATTTGCTGCAGGGCAGCAGCAGCAGTGCCACAGCTCTGTGTCCTGGGCTGCAGAAAGGCAGGAGGAGGTAGGTCCAGCCATGCTTCCGTGCCAGGAAAGGGAGGCAGACCAGGCAGGCTCGTACCATCCATCCAACCCAGGTGAAAACTCTGCACCAGCACACCTCAATATGACTTATTTTTTTTGGTTGTTGAAAAACCATATGCTCCTAAATCTACTGCCCTGTTTTGCTAATGTAAGAGAAAACCTCTACCTTTGAACTTGTTCTAGGAGCAAGAATCAACTTGTGAAAATTCTGCTCAAGCAGTACTTCACACAAAGCAAAGGCCAAAACAGCTAGAAGAATGCAGCTGCACTGACCTGATAGCAAAAAGTTTCTCATGTTAGATACCTCAATGGTTCTTTTTCCAGAATTAGCAAATAACTCTTATCAAATCCCATTAGTCACTGACACACCATTCATGCATAACATGACACTACTATAATAACGTTCATCAGAATGCAACTTCCATCCTGCTCCTTTTGCAGAACAGCCAAGTTCTGCAACATATATTGCCTTCCATCACACCACACACTGCAATATGAAAAATGCAGCACAAATGCCACACAAGGTCCTATCACCCTGCCCAGTACTGTGTAGCTATTCAAATTCCCTTCAGTTACCCATATAACAAACCTCTACTCTAAGCTACATTAAAGACATGCTTTAAAATTATGTTTTTTACAGTAAAGCTTTAAAAAGAGTAGAATCAATCAGAACGTTCTATTGGTTATTACCTTCAAAAGAGCTGCTGATGTCCCGGTTTTGGAGAGTTTTGTTACTGCAGACACTGAGGAGCCGTTTTCTGGTTTGGCTTTTTCAGTTGTTTGAGTTTTATTTACTCCAGGCACTTTGGGCACTGAGCCAACACTCCTGCTTGCTTTCTTCATTCTGGGCTGTCTGTTTATGATGCATTTACAAACAAATCTACAAGAAGAAAGAAAGAAATTTTAAATACAAATGAAAAGCAATGTCTTTATAATGCTCTATTTAAGATCACAAGTCCACGACAGCAGTAAAGACCACAAAACAGAGGCAAACAGAACAGATGCAACTGACCAATGGCTTTTGCTTTTTTTAAAGAAGGAATTTTTACCAAGAACTAAGCACTTCCTACAGCTCCACTCCAAATTATAACCATTTTTTCAGCTCTCTTTCCACAAATGGCACTGAACTGAGGATATTTTACAAGTGACCCATGTTGCCGAGTTCACTCGTTAGCTAGCAAAAGAAAGGCTTATTAAGGCAGCAATGCCCTTTATTTCTGACTGTGGGAAGGAAAATACCGTGGGAGTACTCAGGCAATAGCCTGACGACCAACAACACTGGATCTGAGAAAAGATTACCACCCGCTTGGTATCTAAAGTACTGAGAGAGTAACAGCAGTTGCAGAGAGAAAGTGTTTTATAAAAATTAAAAGAAATTAAAATCAGATTCCTTGAAACCATTTATTATTAAAAATCATGTTTATAAACACATGGGATTTTACCAAATTTAATACTAGTCATATGATTATGAGGATTATCTCCGAGAAGAAACCAGAAGCACCCCACTACATCCCAGTCTGCAGTCAGGACACTTCAGCATCTTTACCTTTGCCTGCAAGTTTTCTCAGAGCAGACAACTGTCAATGCTGTCAATTCCAACCATGAGCAAACAAACAAAACCTTGGAAAACAAAGCTGGCTTTACTTAAACCAGGAGCAGCTGCAGCAGACCCAAACACTGCAGTTATCACAAGAACTGCTAATTCTGTAAGACAACCTAAGAAAGGGTAACTAGCCAAAAGCCATTAATTTGAAGCAGGGACTACCAGAAAGATTAGACACATTGGGATCTTCTTCCCTCTTGCAAAAGTGAGATCCTTAGCAGCTGTTTTCTTCACCTCCGCTGAGTCAGAAGACATAGGATGGAAGACTAAGGAAAATTCCACTCCCCTTTCAGTCTCACAGATTCTGGGTGGAAGTAAGTGATTGGGTTTATCTGAGCCCAATATCCGGCAGCTGATTAGGAACATGAAACACATCAGTTGTTTCCATCTCTTAAGAAGTGAAGCATTTCAAAGGTATAAAAAACAGACTGATGACTGAGTGCATGAGTTGGGCAACACAAAATCACACTAATCAGGAGTACTAATTCATTTCAGCTAACAAAATTAACACCATACCCTTACACACACTCCTTCCTCCCCATTACCACCTCAGCAGCACACAACTATATTTCAAGTCTGACTTTTATCAAAGTCAGTAAAACACCAGGAGTTTTGCCTCCTCAGACCCCTAAGTGCTGTTAATAGAAGCAACAGGAAGTTTCATTTTAAGACACTGAAAATATTTGTTTATAGCTTCCAGATTCCCTTTAGCTCTGAAAGCTGGCATGAACAGACACAGAAAACTTTGTTTGCTGTTGCAGTTTCATCATCAGAATGTCAAAAATGCACCAGTCCTGCCATACGGCTACCAGTAATCACAACGCCTTCACAGAAGATTAAATAACTGAGAGATAATTTGAAATGAGACACTCCTAAGAAAACCAAAACCCAAACCAGAAAGCCCCATGAAGGTACTATGTTTGCTATACACACATAATTTTAAGTGGTACAACTGCTTACTGGATTCCAAAAGCAGACACTAATATTTACAGGTAGGACCAAGTTGCCACACTTATATTTCTTGCCTTTCTCATATTTATGAGTTAAACACTTACTTGTGCTTTTGATCTTATTCAATTAAGAATTAAAATTGAAAGACCAAAGAGCATAGGGTTGTTTAGTCAAACTGGCATCATTAGTACTGAATGATATTTTGATGTTCTACAGACTACATTAAAAAGTTGCCCATAGCATGCTTAAGAAGCAGTCACACAAATTTTCAGTGTACAGCTTGTTGTGAAGCTGACTGCATTTAAAAAATTACCCCAAAGAAAAAAATATACTCGCAACAAACCCAGTAAATCAGAATCCCAGCTTTTTGACAGCTTATAGAGCTAGAAAACCAGCACTATAATGAAGGTTTGGGTACTGCAACGATGTGGCTATCGTATATTTGGGCAGAGCTTGACAACCTTGTCTGGCAATCTAGATCAAGCAGTAGCTCCAGGTGGCGTGCAGACATCCAGCAATGGCCATTTGCAAGACACATTTGTCAAGTCTACAGAGCACATTCATCAAGTCTGACACATCTTACAACATGCCAGATACACACTGCACACATGATCTTTGCATGCACAGTAAAAGAGCAGTTCATTTCAGATATGCAAGTAATACAGTAACTGGATGTATGATCCCAAAAGGAAATACAGGCTAGCATTAGCTTCTACAGTACAAACCATTTATACTCCTACACATACACAGAGGTCATCAGTGACAAAAGACTGCAAAATCAAATGTGTTTTTTTTTTAACAGAAAAGTTCTGCAATTAACTCTTCTAAAAATGCATGTTTTAGAAGTGTTCCTGAAAACATGCCATGGTTATTTGTTCCAAGAACAGCAACTGCAGAGAGAAGTGATGTAATAAGAAAGCTCAACAAAGTAACTAAGTGTAATTCTCATGTTTCATCACAGCATTGCTTTAAAGTATCCATAAATGTGACACTGAAAAACACTATTTGTGATTTACTGACACTCAAAGGCAGAACCACCTTTCCAGAAACTTCACTCAGAGGACAGGGAGGGCCAGGCAGTGTTTTTCTTCCAGAGAAACAAAGCTGTAGTAGTTACTTTCTTACTGAAAGAAGATTGTGCAATTATAGTTTAAAAACTGAGAAAAAGATACAAATGAGTCCAACTTTACTTAAATAAAGAACAATACATTAATTAGCATTACAGGCTCTAAAAGCAGCCGCTCACTTAGGTTCCTAAGTGAATTTATGACCTCTCTGTGCCCATTTCTCCCCTCCCGTCTGCTCCAGGAAGGAAAAAGAGATGGGGTTTTGGCACTGAGAACAGAAGACATCAATATTGCTGAACTGTAAGTGGAAAAAGCTCTACTTCACCCAGTTTCTCAAAAGGCAGACAGGGTCCATAAAGACTACCTTTATGCTTCTACAGAAGAGCACCGCATTCCTAACACACAAGTATTAGGAATCAACAATAAATTTGTCTCTGCCCAATGCTGATTTTAAAATAGGTAACAGAATGCTCACTAGCCAAATGAGGCTTCCTGAAGATTAACACACAACACTAATAATTCAAATGAGAGCTAAACCATTATTTCACTATTGTTTTGAATACTGCAAATAAATCTGGAGTTTATATTTTGCCCTAGGGAGAAAGAAGGAATTACTGAAGACTTCCTTTCCCTTTACACACACTTCCTCCCACCTCAAAAAACAAAGAAGGGGGGGGGGGAGGGGGAGAAAGCAAAAAAAAAAGAGTGAAATAGAAAACTAACACTAAAAAGCTGCAGTGTTATTAAGTTGCAAATCCATGAGACAGTCAAGAAACACTTCGAAAGTCCCTCGTATCACACTACTAAACAAAATACTCATCTATCAACAGACACAAGATGTTACTGGAAAAAATTTGATTAATGCTAGCACTACAGTATCAATTATAAAATTAATCAGGATGGAGAGAAGCCAAAACAAGCCCAAAATATCAGATAGAAAGACTGCATTCCTAAACGAAAATGTAACTATTCACTCTAACCTGTATCCTTTCCCAGATGTGTCTCTTTCCACAGCACACATAGTATAGGAAACAAAAAGGGAATCTTGCTCAGGAGCGTGCTCTCCTTGCGCTGCGGAGGCATGGGAAACCAGCCCTGCATTTTATACCAACTGCAAATACACCTCCATAAATAATAATTTAAAAGTGTTTTGCCCAATAGCAAGGCTCTGCTTTTTACGGTAAACTGATATGATACACTCACCCAGCCAACATGCAATGCTTTCAGGGTTACTCTTATGTCCTCTTTAGAAACCTGAAAACTGAGGCAGGAGGGTGCAGGGTGTGCATATGATTTCTTACTGTGATTATTTTAACTTCATCCATTATTTAATGTACTTATTTATGCTAGTATTGCTGTCACAAAAGCTCCATTATAAGAATACAAAAAACAGCTTCCTGTGCCTATAAGGTGAGAGAGGGTTAAGCACCAGAGAAGGTATTAGCCTTTTGCCTTTGGCTGAAAATATGAGGTATCAAGAGGGATTAAGCAGTTTTATCTATTAAAAAAAAAGAGTCAATTATTAAAGAAAATTATAAATAATCTCAGAATTATCTTTTAAGAGTTCAAAAAAATAAAAACAACGAATCCCTCAAACTGGAGGATACTGATCATTTTTGAAAAATCAAATACCCAAATTACAGATGAAAATACAAATATTCACATTTAAAAGCAATCGAGTCAGTGCACTTTCACTCTCTATTTCTAAAAGTTCTTTGGTTTTGATATATTTAGGCTGGCAACTTTTGCCCAAATAATTAGGGAATGACATTTTTAGGTCACTTACACAGTCCCAAAAGGCTGAACTGTGAAGAAATGATTATGAAATACAGCCTTTTCAACCCCCCCCATAAAACACAGATCCAGAATTTCCTGCTGTCTCCGCAGGCAAGACAGCATAGGCACCAAGAGCTTAACATCTGGGATGTGAAATAAGCTACACAGTAAGAGACAAGAGTTCTCTACATTTCTAATGTCCACAGCTCAAACTTTCAGCCTGCAAGCTGCACAAGCAAACTCTACAACCCTGCCTCTTGCTCAATAATTACAAAAACATAATCCATTACCGCTGGATTCCAGAAGGCCAGAGCAAGCATTGCATTTTTTTTATTGCTTAAGATCAAGACATCAGTTTTAGTGACTTGAAAGTTTGCTGATGCTAGAGGGTTAAGATACCAAGGATAACAGAAAACTGCACAGAATCACAGAAGACCCTTATGAGAGTAACTGGACAACAAAAATAGCAAATAAAATTAAATGTAGGTAAACACAAAGCATTCTATCTTTTGGGGAAAAGCAACCTCAGCTTCATATATAAATGTGCTTTCAACTCATAAACTTTGCTCAGCAAGACTTCAGCATTTCGATTCACAGCTTCATTAAACTATCGGTACAGTGTCTGGAATAGGGCAAAAAAAGCAAAGCAATCCCAGGAATTATTAAAGAAAGGAATAAAGAACAAACCATTAAACAATAATATCACACTCAATTTTTTTTCCCATCTACCCACACTTCATTTGGTATGTGCAGTTCTGGTCTCTCAACCTCAAAAAGAATGATTTCTTATAGACCCGAAAAAGGTTCAGCAAGGGGCAAAAATAAGATCAAAGGTATGCAAGACATCTCACAGGGAACACGACAAAGGCCTATGAAATCTTGAATGGCATTGAAAAGGCAGACTGGGACTGGCTGTTAATCATCTGTTCCAGTACTAAAACTAAGGACCAACAAATGAAATTAGAGCCAGGTTCAAAATAAGAAAAATTAGCTGTATTTTTAATGCAGATTGAAAGAATGCTGTGTCTGCATGAAGTGCAAGTGGAAGGGCAGACTGGACATGCACAAGGAAGAGAAATTCCCTAATGGATGCTAAATGGCTGAGCACAAAGGGCTCCGAAACCCCTCTGAGCCAAAAATAATTGCAGGTTGGGACAGCAATCATGGTAGGAGGGAAGACTTTGATTTTGTGTTGGTTTTTTTTTTTTTTCCTGAGGCATCTGCTCACAGCCATGGCTGGACCCAAAGCACCAGGTAGGATGGATCCCTGCACCAGGCAGGGCAGTGTCTGCTAAGTTCTTATGCCACGAGGAATACATACAGATGTCAATGATTTATGAGTGCTGCTATTTTGGAACAACTGCTGCAGGTAGTTATTTAGGAAAGAAAGACTATCCTATTGCTTTCTACTTTAAAAATTCAAAAGTGTCTTAACAGTTTTCCATTACAGGTTGTGAAATTACAAAACCCGGAATTCTACCTTTATGTTATGTTACCCATCCACTGTTTTCAAGCCACATTAGCTACTGCTGCTTCTCTTTTAAACAGAAGAGAGGAACAACCAGAGGTTTGGGCAAGAATTGGCTGTTATACATCTAAATTTCTCTACTCCTTCTTTGGAGAAAACTTCAGAGCTGTAACTGCTGTGAGCAATGTGTAACCGTTGCAATACTTAACATTCCAGACAAGTGACAGGAACATTTACAGAAGAACTCCTAAACTTATGAACCGTGCTCTAAAAGCCTTTTCATAACAAAATTAAATAACATAGTCTTGTTTTCAAGCTCCTACTTTATACAACCGCTATTTCAAACCACTGCTAAGGAAAGAAAAAACAAGTGTTCAACTAAGTCCAACTGATTCTTCCTATCATGGGGAATTTGTTCCACAAGGAAGGGGAGCACTGTCCATAACTGGATCTCAGCACTAACTTCTACATTGACTGTATCTTCCAAAGCACTTTTTAAATTATTTTTTTACAAAGTTAAGTTACAGTTTTGGAAACCAGAACAAAAAGCCAGGTAAATCTATACCTTATTGGTATCCATCCTAGTGCTGATTAAAAATGTTCTAAGCAGGCATGAGGTACCCTGGAGCATGCCCATTAGCTATGGCTGCTGACACTATAGATGAGAACACCATCCACGTTACTATTAAATAGGTTTTGTTTCACTGGTATTGATAATACATGTAATGAAAAATATCTTTCTATCTGAAGGCAGTCTGTGTGTCCCTTACAGTGCAAGCTGAGATAAACCTCAACCAGCAGAACACGATAAAGGAAACAGAAGAGGGGAATACAGTATGTAGAATATTAGTACAATAAACATGGAGGGACACTAAAACCTGGTTTTGGATACTTTGTAACTTTTCACTCCTTTTGCTAAATTTCACAGTTGCATCCAAATGTTAAACCATGCGCTAACAAATGATGTAATATATACCTATTTCCTGGGTAGCAATTATGCCTCTATGGTAGATTTTAAAGGCTTAAACAAACTTAGTAGAAATATCAACCTCCCCTATAAACCACTCAGGTTAATATTCCAATAAAATAGAACCAACTCTTAACTTGGCACTGTAGGTTTGCTGAGAAAAAAAAAAAATTAACACAATAAATTTCCCAGACAAAGGACTGGCCAGCTTTACCTATAGAAGCAGCTAGTCTAAAAAGTGACACTTGGTCAGTTAACTACATTAACTGAAAGCGTTGTTATCTGTCATCATTGCAAGCATGTTCTAAAGTGTTATCACAAAAAAAAAAAAATTTAAAAAAATATCAATAAACATCCAGTTACAAAGGTGTATTTAGTGTCATATAAACTTAAGTATATACTGTATTCCTTAACCAACAATCAGATTCCCCTGCACACATGGAAATTTTCCTTGCACTGCCAGGGAAGTACTTTCAGAACGAGCAACGTACAATTTTAAGACCAGTGAATCTGGCAGAATAGCACAACAAAAAGCGCACAACACAACAGCCGCCTTCTGTTTCAAACTGACTAGCTCAGTAAGCCACATTTCATTGCAATGTATCTGCCTCCAGCACAGCTGTTCCCAACAGTGCCGGCTAGAGTAGGTGACCTCTTCCCTTTTGTCCGTTGAAAATGTTGTCAGCTGAATTCCTGCATCAACAACTGCAGCAAAGGCTTCTGCTGCGTGAAGTTCACAGCGAGAAGAAAGGCAGGCAGCAGCCTAGCTCTCATTAGAAAACCGGTGACAGAAAGGACGTGCCATGTGCTGTTTCATGAGCCAGACCAGTGGCTCCCACCACACGTATGTTACAGGTAAAACCTGTAAGGTGAGTAACTTTGACCAGGTCCCACGTTCATCCAGAACACTCCATCAGATCTTCAGTTCATGCAAAACCCAAAACCCCCAAATCCTGTTTCCAGCATGGTGACGACTACAAAATTGTTGTTGCCAGCTTTTGGCTAATGTATTCTCAACTTGAGGACTTTCTGTTGCCTGGATTTATGGAACTGGGAGGCGACTGGATGCTCACTAAGTCCACTTCACCACCGACCTGGTCTGGCAACATTCCTGAAGGCATTACAGAAAATAAAATAAAAAATTAAAAAAAAAACACAACAGGAAAAGCATATGGAGATACATCCCCTGAGGACCTTCACAGCTTACAGCTCTGGGATTCCCAGCCCCAGAAGGACCATTCTGGTCTCAGTGGGACCAAGGGAATGGCCTGGATGGGAATGGCCCATCCACAAGCCAGCCTTGCTAAGTCTGGGGGAAGTGCCTGCTGGGGATTGCTTAAGCTAGTCATAAAAGTAATTTAATTGTACCCTGCCACCAAAAAAGGCAGTCCCACCCCTTCCTCAGTCCTCTCCCTTCTTTTAATTCTAGAGATCATAGCTTGTTTTTTGATGAGTTGGTCTTTCAGTCAGATCAGGACTGATCTGACTCCCCTTATAATTGCTAGATACTATGCAAAGGAAGCAGTGGGACAGTGAACTGGGAACGACGAGGAAGGTTCACCCTTTCAGAGAAGGTGTAGGCCCAAACGTGTTTTAATTCAGTCTCAGGCTACTGGACACTCAGCAACAGCCCTGACTTAAATGAACCTCTCCCTGCCACCCAACTACCACTTCCCAAGCCCCACTATTCTGTGGAAGCCACATGGTAAGATAGATGAGGCAACAAATGAACCATATCATTTTTAAGCCATCAACAAAAGACAAAACAGGACACTGAGGGGTCTGAAGACTAGCTGCCTATGGGCTTCAGTTCTGTGCTCTGACCCACATCTTCCTTCACCTCCAAGACCTAGCAGCAGCACACGCATTACTTAGCTTAAAATCCTTCAGGCTTCACAGACGGAGACAGAACGGCATGCAAATCTTCCCTAAATACCCTGGTATCGCTAGGGGAGGAGCATTTACCTACCCCAGTGTGGAAGCCCAAGGACACACATTTTGAGTCATAGAGAACAGTCCTTGGGACAGGCTGGAGAGGCCACTATTATATTTTTCCCTCCCCCAGGAATAAGGATGAGATACTGTTTCTCTTCTACATTTATATTCCAAGCCTTCTGGAAAAGGATGACTCACTAACCAGTTTGTGGAGTCCCTGTTTCCTTGGACGGTTTGGTTGTTGGAGCAATGCAGGACTCCACACGGGACAGAGCCTGGGAAAGCACTAAAAGCTCAAGACCAGCACAGCATCCCTAACTGATGTGACTGCTGATGTGCTGATACCACCTCGGAATGCCAAGTGCCTAACACTTGAGTACTTTCCATTGTGAAGCACTTCTATGGTATTGCTTTTGAGAAGCTCCTATACCTTCAGATTTCACAGCGAGCCTTTGATGTTTGGCTGAAGGCCTTGGAATAGTTTTTCCATTCCCTCCAGAAAAATGTAGTCTTTCTACTAAAAAAGGCTATACTGAAATCTTCATCGTTATTTTTTACTTAAACTATCCTTTAAGACTAATATCCTTAAGTTATAGACTTCATGGAACTTTCTTCTGTAGATAGATACTATTTATTTTTTACAGGTTTATATCAGAAACATTTTCAGAAAACTGTCAAGAAGCTCTTATAATGCATATCTGTATAATTTTATGTGAAATGTAAGTAGACTGAAATCTCATGTGCCCAATTGGAATGATAATCTTTAAAATGTTTTTAATATTTTTCCTGAGCTTTCACAAACAGAATTTATACTGTTTACTATGAATTGAAAGTGTTTGGTATCTTTCAATCACACTCAGAGCTAAAATGTAAAAAGAAATAGGTACAAAGCCTAGAATATCAGCATGTAGAAGATCAGACCCTGAAAGCATAATACAGAGCTTAGGAGCACATTGTACGAACAGCAGTTTTTGTTTCTTTGTGACAACTGACACATAAATACAACAAATAAATTCCTGCCATTAATGACAAGCTTTTATGGCTGAAAATACCAGTAAGTTTGTATGTGGGAAACAAAAAGAGGTTAGGAGAGTGACCCAATATACATGAAAAGCCAGTGTTCCAAAGACATGGGACCAAGCCCCTGAGCTCATCAGAATGAAGGGCTGGCAGCACCATGGCAAGGCTGGAGCCACAGGGACCTCCAGCAGCTTCACTCCCCATCAGCCTTAGTGTGTCACTTACAGTGCTGATCGCATCTGGAAGAAGAAAAAGAACAATGACCACAGCATTGAAGAAAGTGGGATAGGCCATTCTTGCAAATCCACAATGCTCACTCAATTAAGCACAATTATATCAGTAAAGGAACTTATCTACTATGAAATAAGGATACTTCCCTATTAAATCAGGACTCTGGGTTCTATTCCTACATGGCTTTTTCCTCTATGGCTTTGAGACAACCAGCTCCTTGTGGCTGAACCTGGTTGTAAATCACAGTAATATCTATCCTAGCAAACTATCAAAACCTTTGGCGAACAGCATGACAGCATGCTTAAACTTTTTCAGAGTCATAGGGATGCCCATACCTACAATGTTGAGGAAACTCTCTCCTGTACTTTTGTATAAGGCTAGAAGGAATAGCAACAGATGTCGGGGAAGAGTTTATGTTAGAAAGTGTTCATTTTAAAATCTTAATTCTTGATGAAAGTTCCTGGTATAGTCAAACCCAGTGATATCGCCACGTTCAAGGATGCATCTTGTATTTACAAATCCTAAGTCAAGAATAACTTGACTACAACTACCAGCAACTACACCTGTTTAAGAAGTTCCATCATTTCCAGAAGAGACATGTAATTGTCCATCTGATGAGAGTGCAGATAAAAAGTAGCTTTGCATGATTCTGTCATTGGTAGCAAAGGAAGACCATTTTTGTCACAGAAAGACAGAAAAGCAAAACCAGAATCAGGCAGATTTGTAGTACGAATCGTGACTATAAAGAACAGGTTTTATTTTTTTTCTTTTCCTCCAGAAAAGCCCATATTCCTTCACTGACCTGAAGAAAATATTTGCCATTAACTATTTACAACACTGGTTACTTCTAAGGGAAAAGCAAATTGAAACAGACAAGATCTTTGTTTGCAAAGAGATTCATCACTACACAACAGATGTTACTTTAAATGCACACCCATTATCAAATCTCAGTGTCATTTAGCTTGCTAAATAAACTTCAAGCTCAGTACAACTTGGCAACTCTGTAAAAAGTAAAAAAATATAAATTTAAGTCCTACAGCTAAACAGAGAAAGTCAAGCTCTAATAGATCATTTCTATGAACTTCTCTGTGTCAGTTAAGACTTGTCAATATGAAGACTGCCAACATTTTAGCAATGAACAGTGAAATATGTTGAAGGAGCCTCTCCAGCACCAACCCTCACATAGCAAGCAAATTCTGTAGCCAAAGTTTCAAGAAGGCTTCATCTGCCAAACCACTGTGTGCTTTTAATTAAAAATGTATATAGAAATGTATTAAGAACACACAGTTTCAAGGAGCATTAAGAATGCCAGCCTCTTGGTCAAGCTTTCCACCGCCCCCAGCCCCCACCCCCAGCGTATATCCCATAGGAAATCATTAGTCACCGCATGTATCTGTGGAGAACACGTATCCTACATTAGCTAAATGACCAAAATCAAGGAAACGTTTTTAACATCAGAAAAATACCAATACTCTCAGGCTGATGTCATCAAATATATCACTTGAGTACTTCAATACTACCTTTATTCTTTTTTAATACTATTTAAGTACTACGTGTTAGTCGCTCAGTTTATTTTCCTGAATAAAACTGTATGTACCAGTTAGTTGCAGGTGATCATTAGCTTGGCTTCGTGCTGGCAAACACTACCGGAAAATAAAATTAACTGAGGATCGTGAAAGACTTATCTTTCATAAATGTCAAACCAAGTCTTGAAGTCAGTACAAGTGAGTTATTTTCTCTCTTGACATTTTGCTTAAGTGGCTTTATTACCCTTTAATATGTAACAAATGGCTAGTTCTAAATGATGACTTTTAAGTTTTGTTTGGTAATGAAATTCTGCAGATCAATCCCCTTTAAAAATTCTCCTTTTACCAAACTTCACAATTTACTCTTGTATTACTCTTTTCTGCAATTTGGAAAGCTACTAGTTGCAACACAGTGTCAGGTTTTTTTCAGAATTAAGGTACCCTGAAACATTTACTTACAAAGATGAAGATCACAAGTTGCAGTGCTTTTGCAGTAAAGAAGAAGTCCTCTTCGCCAAAGAAAATCACACACGTGTGTGAAAAATCTAATGATTAATTATTCATGTGTTAAAAGAGAGTATCCTATGATTACCTGCAGGCTGCATTAAACAGTTAAGACCTCCAAATGGTGGCTTCTCTCATCATTTCAGCTGGAATAAGCTCAAAAGAAACAAGTAATATGTTCCTTGTGACTAGTCACTTAAGGCTACATTTAAGTATATAACTCAGCCTCTAATACCCATTCTTTCTCCTTTTTTCAGTATAAAGGCTAAAAATAAGATCAAATGGGGTGATTTTTTAAGCCAGGAAGTACAAGCATAACCTCTCTTACACTATTTTTCCCCACTGAGCAAGAGATTCAGTCACATTAATAGCACTATACAACTTCTATATCTGGATCCTAGTTGGCAAGACAGGCTCTAACGTTGCAAGATCAAGGCAAGAAAAGAAGAACTTCTGAAGTACATTAGTGAAAGACCTCTTAAGAAGTTTCCATTGCACGTCTCCATCTTCTGAGAATATATTTTTCTCTTTCATACCAACAGTAAAGCAAAAACGGCACAAACTTATTTCCCTTCACCATGTTACTTCTAAGTATATATTTATTCATGCCTAAAATCTAAAATGTTAACTGTACATCACCTCATCTATTCTGCACAATGACATCTTTGCAGCAGAAGTGTTACTATTCCAACATGCACTTAGACAGAAAATCCTAAACTCACTGGCTATACCTTACACTAGTGATTAACACAGGCCAGAGATTGTTCTCCAGTCTGGAGGCAAACCTGCATTGTTTGATTTGTGACTACACAGCCAAAATCACTTTCCTCTCTCCCCCACCCAAAGAGGGTGGCCATGTCCCATATCTCTTTGGAGAAGTCCTAGCATTTGCCACTTCTGAATGATGCCCACATAAGGCTTAGGAAAACGCTAGGTGGCCATACTAGTGACGACACTGACAATTTACTAGCATGAACGATCACATGCCAGACCTCAGCCTAACATCCAAGTCTCCTTTGATTTGCTGCTATAGACACACTCTCCATTAAGGGAAACCTTCACTCATGCCTGATACAGAAGACACCCTTAGTAGCATGCCTGGAAGGCCAGAGATCACACTGCCTTAGAACGTGGAGGGAAAGGGAAAATACCGCAGTGCTGGGAAGCTGCAAAACACAAAACTACAGTCCGTGAGAACTGGAAATCCCTGCACAGCGGTTTGCCTGTTGTGACATTCCACCACCATCAAATTTAATAAAACGGTCCTTTATACTACTAAAGATAGAACACAGATCTTTATCAATGATCACACCAAAACTCCTGTCAACAAACAGCTCTTCAACTTCAGCAGATAAAATAACTAGAAATATGCACAGCAGCATTCATTTGGATGGAGCTGTTTGACAGAAACAGTACAATAAATTTAAAAGATTTGAGATGTTTTGTTCCCCACAATTACGTATTGTATTCAATAAAGAAAGAAAAATAGAACATGGTTCCTTGGACATGCAAAAGCATCTGAAAAATCAAGTTTTTCTCTATTTCACATAGTCTACGAGCCTAGAATCTGATTTTTCCATTAACTGAAAATTAAGTGGCAGTGTTACAAAAAGCGAGAGACACTACTGCCATCTCAGTTTCTCAGTTTTGGTCTCCGACTGTTTACAATGACCTGCTCTTTCTCATTTTTGTTAGTAACTACCTAACAGCAACCAACTAGGCTGGAGGAGGAGAAATAAAAAAACAGCCCAGAAGAAACTGTACTTCTGAGCTATTATAGAACTATATTGTGATCCACAGAGTGTTAAAAGCAGCTGCTGACTTTAGTTTGCCTACATTTCAGCAGCCAAAGTCCATACCATTAATTAAGCAGGAAGCAGCAACAAAAGGTTTATGTTTGCTTTTGGGGTGAGCAGAGCTCACACTCACTACATACTCTGACAAGCTACGGCTCTTTCACCCAGTGGAACCGCTTACAAGACACCTTTTCTGCTACAAGAGAGCCCCTTTTCCAGCACCTAGCACAGACAGACGCTTCATGCAATTGCAGGCAGTGGGTGAGACGCTGCTATGGAGAGAAGTGTGCAGTTTGCTGAGCATCAGCACCGTGTTGTTTTTCTCTCTGAGGGCACCGAGTGTAGAGGTTAGCACAGGCTGGTGGCCCTTCGGTTTGGGCCCAGCTACAGGAACCCACTTCCCTCCACCCGGGCACCACCGGCTCACGGAAGGCTGGCACGAAGGAACACCGTGAGGCGCAGGGAGGCAGACAGCAGGCACAGAACCGGGACTTGTAGGGTCTTTCAGCTACAAACCCGCAGAAACGCGGCACTGCAGGCAAGCACGAAAGCAGAACCCAGGCAGATGTCCCCTCGCCACAGACCCCGCAGCGCGGCCGCTCGGCCTCTCCCCTCAGCCGGCTCCCGCGCACCCCCCGCCACGGGAACGGGCCAGCGGCGCCAACCGCTCCCACGGCGGGGCGCGAACCCCAGCCGGCCCCGCTCGCCGTCACTTCAGCCCCGGCCCCCGCGGGGCACCCCGGGCGGCTCCCGCCGGCAGCGCCTCCAAGGGACGGTCACAAAATGGGTGACAGGGAGGACGCGGCGCGCTCAGACAGGAGGCCCCTAAAGGGCGCGGGGGGCGACTGTCACCGCCGCGGCCGGCTGAGGGGGCGAGCGGCGCAGCGGGGCTGACAGCGCGGCCGGTGGCGCCTCGGGGCACGGGGGGGCAGCGGCGAGGGGGAGCACGAGCCCGGGGACGGGCGGCGCGGGAAGAGGTTCCCCGCGGCGCTGAGGCGCGGCGGCCGGCGAGAGCCAGGGGCCCGGGACATAGGCCCCGGCGGGGCCTGCGCGGCCCGCGGGCGACCCCCCGGCGGCCGGGCGGGGGTCGGGGCTGGGCTGTGCTCGCCGGCGCTCGGCGCTTACCGGGCAGCCGCCTCCTTCCCGCTTCTTCACGGCGCGGCCCGAGTCTCGGGGGACCGCGCCGGGCCGGGCCGGGAGCGCCGCCGGCGGGAGGGGGAGGGGGCGCGGAGGGGCGCGCGGGGACGGCAGGGACCCCTCCGCCCGCCTCCGCCTGCGCCCCGCCCCTGGCGGGCGGTGCCGCCGCACTGCGCAGGCGCCAGCGCCCTGCGGGCCAACCCCGCGCGGGGGTGGGGGTGGGTGAGGGAGTGCGCAGGCCCCTGTGGCGCGTGCGCCGCCGTGTTCCCGCCCTCCGCGCGCGCCCCTCCCGCCGGGGGCCGCGCCGGGCGCCTGGAGCTGTAGCTGAGGGGAGAGGGCGGCGGCGGCGGCGGCGGGCGGCCAGCGGCGAGGGCTCGGCCGGGGCCGCCTGCGGGGGGCAGCCGGGGGCGGGGGGGGCGCAGCCGCGGGCGGGGAGGGGCTGTGCCCACCCTGGCTAGAGGCGGCGGCCCGGTAGTGAGGGGCCGCGCAGCCCCTCGGTTGAGGCGGGCCTAAGAGGCGGGGCGAGGGCGGTGGCCCCGGGCCGAGGCCTGGCTCTGGCTTTGGTAGAACAAACCCCCATTGTTTGTTGTTTGTTTGTTTGTTTGTTTGTTTTCTGGGATAACTCCGCCGATGTGCAGCTGCAGGGGAACGGGGGCGGGGGGGGGAGCCGCGGTGTGCAACACTGCGGGGGGGAGGGGCGGCCTCGGCAGCGGGGCCCGGGGCGGGCGGTGCGGCCCAGCCGAGGGGCGGGCGGGGGCCGCGGGGCCCCTGGACCTGTTCTTGGCTGCACGGTGTGACATTAATTACAGCTCGTCACTGGGGGCTAGAAGCGAACGTTTAGATGTCTTAGAGAGTCGCTTTGCCGGCTTGGGTTACCAGGTGTGCGTGCAAACGCAGGCGTTCGAACTTAGGCTCCTTCTAAAAGACTGCTGAGTTTCGCAGCCTATCGTTGTTACACAGGATGTGTGACTGTTGTCACAACTAACAAGCAACTGCAGTTAATGAACCCAAATTACAGCACTGATGCTTTAGTGGGAGGCATAGCAGAGCCTGTACTTAACAGGCATTGCCTGCAAAGTGCTATGAATGCAGCAACTAGGAAAATGTGCTGATCTGACATACCCCTGTGACAGTGTCCCCATCGGGGTTTCTGTTCAGCTCAGACCACGGGTTAAAGCCTCTCTCCCAACAGCAATTCAGTTGTTTTATCAAAACGCTTCGGTGTAATACTGCATTGCAGTCTCTCCCTTGTAGTATGTTCCTTCCTTGAATTCATAGGGCTGCAGATTGGCAAGAGCAAGTATGATTTACAGTCCCCTTATTATCCTGAGTGAAATTTAATTTTAAATACTGTAAATCTAAGCAAATGACAGCTGTTTAATCAGAATTCCCTTTAAAACTGGGAGCATGTATGCTTCCAGATGTTACAACATAGTTTGATTTACATTGTGGGAAAAATTTTCTATTTATGTGTCTTACAAAGCCAGTCATGTTATTTAGATGGCCTTCCCAATCCATTTCTGTCAGTCTGCCTGTTCTTCGCTGGTGGGGATTCCCCTGGAAGGCTGCTGCACAGACACGGTGTACTTGTTTGACATTGAAAGGCTTCTTTATACTTAACTAATGTTTCTGATGTTTGTTTTGTAACAGTATGACCAATGTCATTCCACTAGGTTTTCTCATCCATAGTATGTTCAACAAAAGTTGTTCTGTGTTCCTACCTTTGGACTGATTTTGAAGTTGTCAGAAAGCAAATGGCATTTCAATTACAATCAGCAGCATTCCTTCTGTACCAGGGATGTGGAAAATGTGTGTTTGTTTTGTACAATGTATTTCTCACGGTAGCCCACAAAGGGGCTTTGCTTTCTGTTTTCTAGCAGGAAACAGAATGTGATTTGTTCAGCTCAGTGAATTACTGAACAAGCTGCTAGCTGACAGTACGTGTGGCTGGTATCCTAGTTCAGGAACTTAAAAGGTGAATGAAGAAAACTGCATAATATTGCGGCATTATATCCTGTGATGTGTGCAAGAGTGATTCAACTGTCTGCTAGGAAAACTTTCTCATTGTGGTTATGTTCTGGATTAGATTGCCCAAGAGGATTACAGAATCTCCGTAATTGGAGGCTTCTAACAAAGAGCAGACAAATATCTCTCCGAGTCAGGTACAGCTGATCCTGTCTCAGCCCGATAGCTGTATCCTGCAGGGCTGCTGGGGAGCAGCTGCCTCAGGGCAGCCTGTCAGGCCCTCAGGAAGCAGCGCAGGGGCTGCCTGGAAAATGCAGACACCTGCTTGGGTGCCGCAGTTTGCACAGAACATCCATGGTTATGATGTTCTCATGTTCTTTCTCATCCTTCTCCAGCCTGAAGTTTCATTCATTCTTTCTCGTTACAGAGAAGTAGCGTACTGTAAGTGTGTACTGGCCGAATTTGCACCAGCTTGCACGCTGTGGTTCACCTGAAGCCAGCAGCAGTGTTGCTCACCCAGGGTATTCAAGTGAGGGAAAGCAGCTAGGAGAAGCAGCTGAAAAGTGCCAGCCTGGTAGTCAGTGAAGAGCTTGATGTGGCTGGAGCATGGCTATGTGAGCTGAGCTGCTGGTGTGGGACAGGACACCCCCAGGCTCACCCAGAGGCATCCTAATACCATTCAGTGTGGTTGCACTACAAAGGTGTGCTTTCACATGGAGAGACAACCATTTTGCAGAACTCCACATTGAAACAATCTGAAAACTATTTTATATTATACAGCTACAATACTGGTAGGAAATATTAATAATAGTCATTGACTTTCCCCTTACTCTCCCAGTTCAGGGATAAGCGTGATATTTTTTAATTTTTTTTGACCTGCATCTCATTTCAGTGTACTTTTAAAGACATTATAGTCAGCTACATTTTTCTCTACTTTGGATATTGCCATTGAGACCTGTGATCCCCACTGAATGAAAATCAGCTAGAGAGCTTTCTAGCAGGTATGTTTTTATTATAAAGAGGTTTATATATTAAATTCGGGCTATAATAAAACAGAAATGTACTTTAATTACATTAATGATTAAAATAATAATTGATTTAAATAAAGTACCAAGAGAACTTGACTTAAACTGATTCAGTTTCCACATTGATTCCTACAAAAACACTAATTTTATGCAGTGTTTGAAGAACTTGGAGGCCAGAGCTGATTCCTTAGCAAATATGTAACTACAAGTAAAGTGCTCTGCACACAACTGTAACATTTACAAGGTCTGAGGCGGGCTGTGTTTTGAAGCAGTACTCCTACAAAGGGATTAATACAGGTCTGAAAATGGATGGGTTTGCTCAGCTAATTCTCTACCTTACATGTAAATATTCCCACATTATCTTGTTTTAGTTAAATTCAGCAATAACCTTGTACTAACCTCTAGATTGTAAGCGATACAGCTTTTACCTTGTAAAACATGAAATACCTTTTATTTTGAAACACCAGTGGTAAATCTCATACCCCTAGCAAACTCAGTTGAATGGAATTCACACATTCAATTTCATGTAGGCCCAGTTTTTAGTTAAATAAGACCAAAGGAACCTGACAAACATAGATACAGGAGATTTTATTTAACATTGTGTACAAAGAAAGGCTACAAATGCCTTAGATTCCCCCCCCCCCCCCAAAATACAGTTTTTGGATCCCTTTTTCATACTTTTCTCAGAAAATTTTAAAAAAAAATATCCAGAGTAACAATCCCTCCACCCCCACGCCCCCCTTATTTTTTCCCCCTTTCCTTTTTCCCCCCTCTCTTTGGGCCTAAACTGAGAGATGTTTAGCGGTAGATTCAACACCTTTCAGTATTAAAGTATTAAGATTAGGTTTTCTTTTCCAAAAACAGAACACAATAAGATACTGAAGCACTAGCAACAGCAGTATAAAATGTCAAAAATTGACTCCCTAACATGGTAAAAACAATGCCAACAATGTTAACTCTGATGAAACCCGAAGTTATCCAAACAATAACAAGTTGTTTATCAACTACACCTGATAATTTAGCACTAATTATATAATTTAATTGTATTTATATTTAAATAAATAGTCTTAACTCCTTTCCTTGGAATTCTTCACGGATTATAAACACTTGTAATACTAGAGATAAGAACAAACTACACAACTTACATAGGCAAGAGAAGGCTTAGTTTTATTTTTTTTGCTGGACAGACAGAAAGGACAACACTTCACAGGGTCTGGCTGTGAGATGATTTTTAAATTCACTGTTTCATTGTGGTGCTTCTCAGTCAGCCAATTCCTTACCCTCCTCTTGCTGCCTTGGTAATCACATCTGTCCCTGGGTAGCTAAATTTTATCCAGGATTCCACAAGTTTCATATGTAACTGCAAAGTCCAAACCAGGATTTCTCTTAGGCTGTGAGAAGCAGTAAGGGGATGCAGAGAGGCTGTTATAAAGAAATGTCCTTTTGCTGTGGCAGCTTTTATGTTACCACCTACTATATACAAAATAGTTTTTAGATGCGGATCCATTTTCACTGCATAATCCCTTGACTCTGCATAATCCTAATTTCTCCAAAAATGGGACTAAAATGCAGGAAATTTGAGCTACTCTGTGTAGACTGGCGTTTGATCATTCAATTAGGCACAGTGAGAAGTAACGGGAGGAGTCTCTCTCTTCCCTTAACTGCCTTGTGGGCCTTGCCCAAACTGCCCCAGGGCAGATGTGACCATCTAAGGACCAAGGCCATCTGCTCACTGGTGGCCTTTACCCATTGTGGTCCTTCCTCTGGGTCACCTGCAGAGAGCTGCTGTGTTCTCCTTCCAGGCAGGAAGCTGTTTTGTGCACAAGCCTGCCCTTCTGTACAGCTACAGGGATATAAAATGGCCTCGTCATATAAATCATTCTGCAGATGAGAGAAGTAGTTCGTGTGTAGAATGTCTTGGGTTCTCAGAGCATCTGACCACCAGGCAAAAGACAACTGAAACAGTTACACAAACCAAAGCTCTAGTGAAAAATAAAAAAATAATAAAAAGTTTTCTCCATTCTGATGAACCCCTTTTTGAAAAGAGGATTTGAACATGCCTGCAGTTATGCCAGAGCACTAGAGCAAACCATTCTGCTGGGCTTGGGGACTCTCCAATGATGTTAATTCACAAATACGCTTGAACAGGTGTAAATAATAGAATTTTACTTAATTCACAAAGCAGGCCTACAAGAGCCCAAAGTTTTAGCAGTACCTGGTCCATTCTGCACCAGAAGACTGGAAATACTTTTGTTCTTTCCAGGGATAGCTCTGCTCCAAACCGAACCTCCTGTGTGGTAGTTTCTGCAATGCAGAATGAAGTGGTTTCTGTTGCAAAGAAGGGGTCTTTCTACTGCAAAGTGGGACATGACAGTAGGAAGTGACACGGAGCACACTGGCATGGTTCACCTGCATGCTCTTATTACAGGGGTCTCCAGCAATTCCAATATGGATGGTAACACAAAGAGAATCAACAGCAGAGGCAAACTAGGGCATTTAATAATTACCTGGTTCTTGGCAAGAGCTTTTATGTATTTGCTTGACCCGGAAGGCCTAGATCTACTGCTGTGGTTATGGAAGGAGAAGAATCAAAGTAATATGTACACTCAGGTTTGCTTTGGTCCTACCGTTTCAACCATTTCATCAGAACAGAATGTTGTGGTGTTTTATTCTTGCAGCCTAGTAACAGACTTTTAGCTCGCACAACAGTAACTTTCTGATTCTATTAGCTTTCTCCTTCTTCGCGGTGGTGTTTCACTTATGGTAATATATGGACTCTATTGCTCTTCCCTATCTGTTGCCACAGGGGGAAAGAAAAGGTAGTGAGCAAGTGATAAGCTTTGCTTTCTTAGCACTGAACTGTGAACTTTTTGTAGCAAGGAAGAGGGGTTGCAGCACGTCCGAACCGGGAGGCTACAGCAGCTACATTCCTGGTGTTCCTCTATTAATATTGATTTACTGGCAAGACAGTCTTTGCTCACAGTTACCTAGGGCACGAGACGCCTTCTGTCACCTGAAATGAGAATTTCTATCTCGTCCCAGATGCTATGACCTGAGTGACTTCTAATTATGCTTCTATTTTGAATTTGTGTTACTTTTATTCCCCAAAACCTTTTAAAGGAATAATTAACTGTAAGCGCTTCCTTTAGAGCTTCTGTTGATTTTAAAGGCAATCCATGTATTTAGTTCTATTCAATGAGAAAATTCATGGAATACATATAAACGTTAATTTCAATCTACTTCAGAATGGAGAATTATTATTATCCAAGTCTCCAGTATCGCAGTTGCACATACCTTATGTGAAAGGCAGTGAATAGCATCAGATTTTTTTTCCTAACAGTACTATGACAATGATAGCAAAGTTTACAAAAAAAACCATGTCTGAACTACAAATTTAAGAGGGCATAAACAAATGAGTTACTAACTACACCAGGACTTTGATTAATTTGATTGTATCTACTTAGGAATTGCCCTTTCAGATTTTTCTTCTTGAAGGAACAAAAGCAAGTCCCTTAAATCTAGCATGAACCTATTGGTCTTCAGCTCTTAGAAGTCCCTGTCGTCTTGAAGTGAAAAGAGAAAGGGTAAGGGTTTTTCTTAAAGCATTTTCCATTGCTCACTAAAATTTCTGTAAGAATGCCACATCTGATAATATTATCCCAGTAGATGACCAAGCACTGAAACAAAAGGATTAACCAGGGAGGAATCAGAGACGGTGGGGTTTTTGCCATCAGATTTTAAACATTTTTAAAAGCCATGTTGGTCAATTTACATTCTATACATACTTGAAAGAATGGCACGTTAAGATAAATGACACATTGTGATGCCTTCCAGTGTTACAAGGATGACAAACAAATCTGGAGATCCATGTATGCTTTAAAGAACAGTACATTTGTTTAAATAAACTCATAGAAAACTAACATAAACAACCGTAAAACAGGTTTTTTAAACAGGTAGAATGAATAAACTGTAAAAATACTGCATCTCCCATAAACATACTCTGTGGTTCTACCACCTTGTGGCCAACACAAGAAGTTGCAGTTTTGCTTCAGACGGTGCACGCCGATGGCCTTGGGTTAGCAACTGCAGGTCAGAACCGAGGCAGGCAGTGGGCATCAGCAAAATATAATCACCACACTGCTGTATTTTGCCCTTAGCTGATACACTGAAAAATAGCAGCATTACAATACAGCCTGAAATAGCTTAGCTACTACCTCAACTTGTTAAAAATTGTGCAAGAATAAAGAACACCAGCAGCATTTTTAATGGATGTGTTTTGATTTGGTTTCAGACACTCCCCTCCCATACAAAGCACACACAAACACAAAGCTGAAGCTGATCTAGTAACTGTTATTTCTTGTCCATCTTTGAAAACTTTTCCCATAGTTTGCTTTACTTAACTTTTTTTAATTTCACTTAAAAACCTATCCAGTTTTGAAAAAAAACAACCAAACCACAAACATGAGCATTTTAAATAGTTTCTAAATGCCAGGAAACTGATGCTTATTCCTCTCCTCAAACTGGAGACACACAGACTATTCTAATAACTTGAAATTCTTCAGTTGAAAGTTTCAACATTTCAAATTCCTGTTACTGAAAGCTACATTTTTAGAAAGGTCTCTCCAATACACTAGGAACCGCAAGAGCATAAACTCCCAGTACATATGTAAAGGGCAATTTCTTCCTAGTTTGCTCTTACATCGTTTATATTGTACCTTTTTGATACAGAAAATGGAAGAGTTAGGTTTTCTGACGCAACTCGCAAGGGAATATATGAGTAGAAATCAGAAGGCCTTCTCTAAAACCGAGTTTTGCAATTCCCTTTTTGTTTAAGTATGGTAAGGCTTATTAAAAAAATAGCAAAGTAAAAAAACCCCAACAAAACAAAACCCACCAACAAAACCCAGCCAACATCCCTGGGAAAAAAACATAAAAGCCTTCTGGAAATACTTAATTTCTCAAAACATAAGACTATTTGAAAAAAATCTTAATTGCAAAATCAAAGGAAATTCAAGAAATCAATTCTCGTATTTCAAATCAGTCCACGATTTCATCATCAGCAATAAGATGTGCTATCTTTTCCAGCCCAAAATTACCAGCTTTGGGGAAAACATATTCATACTTAACAGAAATAATTAATGGGTTACGTTAAATTAACTTTTTTCCCTGATCCACATGCCTGCATGTTAGATAATGTTACATTAGAACTGAGCATTGTAATGAGAGACTAAAAGCAACAACTAGTAACAGTAACCAAAGCAAAAGCAATTTTCTCGTGGTTACATACTATAGATCAGTAATTTAATATTAAAATTACTTCCTATATAAATAAAAATTAAAAAATCGGGCAAAAGTAAATTGGCACAGTCATTATGGTATTGCTTTCCAGTTTCAACACTGCAAAGAGCAGCCACAGATTCCAAACACCGAAAGGAAAAGGCTATCCCCCAACCACCTGGTGTAGTTTGGTTGATGTTATTTTTTCCTTTTACGTGAAGTTATCAACAGTGCTGCTGCCTCAGATGTGTCACACACAGCTTGGAACAGACGGGTGTGCAGCTTGCAGTAAAAGGACTGCTATAGAACCACTATGTAAAAATGAGAACAGATACATTAACAAACAACCCATAGAGTGTGGTTCACTGGTCTGCGTGACTTTTCTTAAGTCAGAGTTTTTCAGGATTGTGACTAAATTTTACCTTCAAAAAGGCAAAATAATAAAAAAAAAATACAAAATCTTAAGCCTTCAAGTTTCCTTGCCTTCATTCCCTCCCTCCTCCAAAAAGCACCTTCTACTACAGACACTTTTTCTGTTTCATGGGTTCAGAAGTTGGAATGTAGTGGGAATACATACAAGGAGAAGGAATTTCTAGATGTACATTACATTACAAAGAGGTTTGCTCCCAGACCTAAGGAGGGAGGGATACTAAGCAATATTAAATTCCTATAAGAATCCTTACAAAGCATGCAAAATATTGATATACTCACAAAACTGAAATTTATATTTCTTCCTTTCTGAGTTTGCAACTTCACAGTACAATAATTTCTAATATTATGCAGCAGTCAGAATTACAGTGACTACAAAATTGTTTCCCTTTAATTTTTTTCTTTCCATTTGTTTGAAAGACTCCTTTGTAATTTTTTTTTTTTTTTGAGAGGCTGCAGATCACCCATCAGAAAATGTGAAATTCAGCATAACAGGGGTTGCTTTCTTTATCGTACTTCCCCTCAAATGACATTGACAACATAACTACCAATCTTTCAAAATCTGTCCCTCCCTCCCCTTCTCATGCTGATTCCTTCCCTTGTCTTCAGGCTGTACTTTTCTTCTTGCCAGGATGATGATGGACAGATGCCACTACATGGATGCTGCATAACTGGGTAGAACGTAAAGGAGGCCGGAGTAGTTTGTGAAAATGGACTCGCTCCCACCCTGCCAAGATGTTTGGCACAACTGCTTCACAGCCAGGACACTTTGCTCTGGATAGCAGCAGTCAGAGCTTCCCTCCAGTTCCCTAGACAAATACTGCTGTCCTGTACGCCAGTGTAACCCTGTGGCTTCACCCGATTTAGGCAGGGAAACACAAATCTGGTATTTGGCTAGACCTTGCGTACTGCTCTATGTAGTTCCATAGAAATTTCTTCACTGCTCTTACAACAGGGTTGGAATTTCTGGAGAATACTCACTAGATTGTCTGTAAAGTACATTCTGACACATTCTATCGAAGTATTTGTATCTATCAGAAAAAGACTCCTGTAGAAGCAATGTACAAAGCCTCCAAAAATTCAAGTATCGGAGAAAGAAAAAAAAAAAAAAAGAAAAAAAAAAAAAAAAAGGGATGTTCTGATACAAGTCTGGAGTAAGCAGCCAGCCCAACTGATAGCCACTGTTTGTTATTTTTTTGTGTCCACAAATGCGTCAATTATTTTTGCAGTAGTAACACCTTTTCGTTGGAGTGTTGGGAATTAATAGTCTTTCCAATTAATTTTCAGTAAGTTTGGTGGGGGCACAGGAATTTAGGAATCCTGCCTCTGCATTTATATGCAAACAAACAACAGAATCACAAACAGAATCACTGATTCTAATCCTCCCTGCCTCTCTTTAATTTGCTGTATTTATTTATAGTGTAACATCATTGGGTCTGGCTCCCTTAACCCCAAAAAACCCATCAGAAGTGCAACACAGGCAAGAGCAGAGCATCTCCTTCCCTAGAGCTGTATAAACTTTTGCAAGGGAAGGGGTGAGTGAGACAAAAAAAAAAAAAAGAAAAAAAAAAGGAAAAAGAAGAGAGAGAAAAAAACCCAAACAAACCAACAGTTCTAGTTGTACACAAAACTGTTTCATTTCTTTAGAACTCTGTTCAAATCAAGACTTCAATTTCTGAGGAGGGAATCTTAGATCCCAGACCCTTCCCTTCTCTCCTCTTGCAAAGCAATGCTATTTTTGTGGCCCAGAACAGTACTTTAAAAACAGCAGTTATTAAAGACACAGTTGTGATATATCCTTTAACTCCCCCTCACCCAAAAAGGCATATCCTATCAAGTGGTCCAGTAGAAATCTTGGAAGTTTCTTTATGATAAATTAAATCCATAAAATGAGGAATACCTTCTGTCACATTCCCAACAAGAATAACAGCCACACTCTGTGGTGCATTTGTTCAAGTGTCTATTGCTCCTTCTAGTGGAGATTCTGCACAGCTCCATCTCCAGTTCAGTTCTGGTCCTACCAAACAGGAGTAGAGATTCTTCTCCTTTCTCTTCAGCTTGTCTCTGGTTAACACACAGCAGAAGCACTGAGGGCCGTAATTCCCCAGGACAGGAACAGGCCAGTAATGTCTGAAGAAACACCAGTCGTCTTTTCCTCGGGTGAGGCGGGTTTATGCCAAGAGCAGTTTTTTTCTGTCCTGTTGGTATCGCAGAAACCTACACCTCTGTGGAAAAGAGAATGCTTTGCCTCTTGCTGTCCGGGGTAGGGATAGTCTCTAGCTGCAGGAAGTACAGAAGAACTTGAACCTGGAAAGAGAAAGAAAGGGGGAATAATAAAGCCTTGTTAACTCATCCTCATCCTGGCTCTTTCAGCGTTGGCAGACGTGCCTGCAGCTCTCTCCACAGGAACATCTTGCAGTTACATATTTGTTCTAATAAAGCAGGAATATTAAAACTTGCAGTGCTTCAGAAACACTTTTCAGCTTGCAGGGTGTAACAATGTGTTGGTGTTCCACTGCACTGAAAAATGTGATCTCCAATTCGCCATTACTCAATCAAGAATGTACAAAACAGCCTGAGTAGCTAACATAGCCTCTGCGTGTTAATTCTCTGTATTGCCTTCAAATGGCAGCAGTGGCCAAAGAAAGCTGAATGTAGCAAAGAATCTTGTTGTGCATAACTGAAGGTGGTTATTGAGGAGCACTGCAGAAGAACACTGACAGTCCTTTTATCCCAGGCTAGCAATATGGGTCTGTGAGACAGCTCTCAAAAAAAAAAAAAACCAAACCAAAAAACAACAACTTGCTATGCACAAACACAAAACATACACGATATGTGCATACTGACATTAGTACAGATGCAAGCTGAACTGCCTGAAGAGGCAGTTCTACAAACAGTCTAAAGTTTCTCTGTAAGGGCGAAAGGTGTTCAAGTTTTTCAAAAACACCATCAGGAAAACACAGAAGGGTGGCTGCACCAGGCCTTGCAACGGGACTGCCAGAAGTTTCCCCGTCTTCACTAGATTCAGTAGCACATTTTGGATTTTACCTGGGACATGACTTCCAGTGACCAACTATCGGTCATTGTGATAGGCTGGGTCGGGTTCGCGGGGATTTTACTGTCCTTCTCTGAAGGTCTGAGCAGTGTTGGTCCAAAGACAGTTGCAAGGTTATGCAGGGACATCTTGTTAACGCTTTCCCTCTCAGCAACCCTGGGAGAAGAAACAATGAACAAGGCAGATCTTTTTAAAATACCTGAATTTGGATGTGTCCTTAAGTAAGAAACCATATTTACTCCTGTTGTAAAAAGTTTTAGATAGATTCAACCAACCACTCTCTCCATATGTGCCTAAATTAATTTTATATATCTAAAGCAAACAGCCTGATGTGACACAACCACAGCCTCCAGGCACTCTACAGACATGGCTTAAACCAGGAAAGGGACTGCTGCTTACTGCCTGGACAGGGAGAGGTGGGACGGGAATAAAGGAATGTTTTTCATCCTGGTTTTATAAATGAGAAACTGAGGCACAGAGGTTAGAACATTTACCCAAGGGCAGAAAAGTCTGCAGCAGAAACACAAGTAAAACCCAGATTTCCTGGATTTTAATCCAGAACCTCAGTCACGAGATCATCTTTCATCTCACCACTGACAGTCTCTGGTATGTACAAAACACATATGTAAATTAACACATTGCGCATATAGTAAAGCAAGCTTACTGCATTAATATCAAATGCATGGAAATACTTCTTCACAGTTACAACCCTATTACAGAGACATAGACAAGATCAGAAAGACTAGTTTAAGCAAGGAACTGACAACTCCAGTTAGCAAGAGTGCTGTAATTTTTGAGAAGAAATCATGTTAGATTGCAGACACCTTCTGAAACAGGGCTCACAAGTCCTTAGACACAGCCAAAGCCTCACGATTTACACTAAAACTTTTCCTGCTCTAAAACCTTACAGTAAAAGATGTATCCAGATGGAGTTTTGCAGTGATATTGCAGCACAAATTTGCATTTGCAGTAGATAAGCCCCGAGAGTTTTGTTACCCCTTTCCTCCAGTTCTAATCCTTTCAGGATGAGTGGGAATGGAACTCAGGGTTTAGCACCTCACTGAGTACCAGATAGTAGTTACCTGACCAGCATTCACAGTAAATCAGCAAATGCTTCTTCATTTGTGAGATTCAGCATTAAAGGAAAAGGCTCTTTTCAAAATAATGACACTTTACACATTAAATATGTGTCTAAAGGATCCACATATTACCTTTTTAAATGGTCCAAAAGGAAAAGGAATGTCACAAGGTTGGGTTCTGGAAGCGATAACAATAGATTCAACATACAGCTTTCCTTTGCGACAGGATCTGAAAGTGCTACAAGACAGAAAATTACAAAACATCAGCACAAGAAGCGAACAAGAATTTCTGCAGAATTTCTGCATAATTTCCCAAACCAACAAATACGGATGGTCCTGAATGGGCTGTAATTGCATTGTAGGTTGGGAGGTCAGAGCTGCACATCAGTACCCCACAGGTTCTCTTTCCTTTATTTCATACATGTGTAGAGAATCCTTTTCTCTCAAGCAATTCAAGTGCTTTCAGACTTTCAACTGTTACGACATTCTTCCTGTGCATCCAGATATGACAAGGTATACCCACCCTGCCCCCCCACCCCCAAGAACTTCCCTGGAAGATTGAACGGGGCAAACAGCATGCACAGCCTCAACAGCTAGGCTGTCATTCTATCCTTAACCTATTCTTCAGAAACCTGGACATTTTCAACTTACAAAAATGCACGGGAATTACCCACATTCAAGCTCACAGGAAGAAGATGTCACTCCAGTGTTCACTGCTGAGCTCCATTTCACTTCCCTAACAACTTGTTCTGGGCTTCTCTCCAACACCGCCAATACGGTTTTGTGTTGCTTTAGGAGCAGCCTCCTGCAGAAGAGTTTCAGTTATCAAGGGTTATTTCTGCTACTACCTACCAATGCCCTCAGCGAAGTTGGGGTACAGTTCGTCCGTAAAGAGGGGTTCAGGCAGTTCCCGGAAGTACAGTTTCAAGGTGCCTGCAATGGCATTAACATCCATCTCGCTCATCATCACTGACACGTCTTTGTTATCTGGAAGAGGGGAAGCACAGTAAAGAAGCTGCTGGCGTTGCATTCATTTTTTTTCTTGCTTTGGCTCTCTTAGTTATTCTTTGTCTTTGCCCAAATAGCTGAGAGTTTTCCTGTTTACATTTCTCCAGATTAAATGAGATACCTTCTGACAAGTAGTTCTGAGAAGTGCTGCACAAACGACTGCAAACAGTTTAGAGCTTTAGACGGAGTTGAGGGAACCTCGCACTACCCAGGGTTAGCTGGGCTGTGCCAACAACCTCAGCCTGATCTGCAACAAACCCAGCTTGAGTGTATTTATACGCATTTCAACTTTTGTTAGTGACAACAGTTGTTATTCCAATTCCCTGCCTCTAACAGCTTAGAATAAGAGACTCTGAGGCTGTCTAGCTCCCCACTGAGCACAGCTGAAGCACACAGGCAATTCAGGGCTTCACATTTCCATTTTGCTACTACTAAGAAAAACAAAACAACCCCCTTTCCCTAAAACAAGCAGGCCAACCAGCAGAGCCAGCACGGGTTTCACGAGTTTAGTGTAAAACAGGATTTAATATAAATGAAAAAAGTTGGTTTTCAAGATACAAAACACCCTTACTTGCACTAGGAAAGATTCATAAACTGATGTTTTTGGTAGCTTAGGGGGAATGAAAAGAAAATAGAAGAAGGAAGATACTGCATAAAATAAGTGGGGGAAAAACGTGCGGGGAGGGTGAATTTGGGCACTTGGCACAGGCCTCATGACTGCTCGCATCAAAAGGGAGCTCGAGTATGGCCAGAGCAGTCTTTGGACCATCATGTGGAGGCTGGAGGTAGGGCAGAATTTCACTTTTTGTACCTCAGCAATTTGGAGGATGCCTTCTAGGAGATACACACCATTCTTTTAAATGCAGTAAGGAGCCCTTTTCTGCTCAAGATCAAAGAAAGCTTTACAAAGGTTGGTCAAAATTATCTAATTTTATGATCTGCACACATCAATCTAGACTGAGTTAAGAAAAGAACTCGTCAGCCCTGACCACCTAACTCCACTTTTGTAAACACCCTTCCTACTCAGCCTTAGAATGTTGGGGTTTTTTTGCTGGCTTCCTTGCACAAAACTTTGTTCATTCCAAGGACTTTATTATTTTGGAGACCTCACAACAGTGAGGAAATTATGACTTCTGATTGCTGCTGCTTCCCCTGAGGAAAGTGTCTGCCATTTACAAAGATTTGGCAAGGCAGGCAAACCCACTATGTCATGTCTGCTGGGAAGAATAACACACACATTATTTGGTATAAGGATCCATCCAATTGTATGCCTTGGGTTTATCTGTAGCTGAAGAATATTAATTAAAACACACAGCCAGGGTTAAAATGATTCTCCTTGTGTGAGAATCTCTACCTCTTAATGCTTCTTGGGGAACATAAGATTAAAATTAGCACAGCCACCTGACAGGGAGCTCATGCAAGTTCTCACAGTGCAAAGGAAACATCAGACACAAATACTTACTGACATCAAAGGCAGCTTTCAAAGCTTGGATATCGGTTGCAACCCCAGAGACACGGTAGATGCCCACCTCTTCCATTCCACGCCGCTCTATCTCTTCCACACACTGGCGCACTATGTAAGGCACCTTTGATCTCTCTCTCCTTTAAGCAAGCCAGATAGAAGAATTCAGTACAGCCTGTGCCCTCAATGCTTGTTACCCCAGCCGCCTGGCTGGTTAAAAATCACCCCATCATTTTACTGCGCAAACCTCTTCTGGAAAACAGGGTGGGAGAAAGTATGAACAGGCAATCAAGTCTGAGCCAAAAAATTCCTTTTAAAACTGGAAAGGGTTTTCTGGCTGTCTCAGCCTGGCTTTGGCCAAGTCCCAGTGCCCCTAGAGCCTGTGACTCTGCGCAGGTAACGAGAGGATTCCCAAACAGTCCTTGAATACATAGCAACGCTGTTGCTTTTAAATGAATGCAATTCCATAGGGAGGAAATCCCACACTTCCCAAACTATATAACAGAACAAATGGCTTTCTTCCGGCAAATGATTCATGACAAAAGATCGGGGGTTAAAATAATACAACAGGATCCAAAGAACCTGGACATTTCTGATTATGGAAAGGAAACATCACTGTTCGGTGGCTCTGGAAACTTGTGACCAAGTCAGCTAACTACAGAGTACAGGGGCAAGGGGTATTTCCGGCACTCAGGAAAGTGATATGCTCTAAGTAAACACCCTGGGTTTCAAAGCCTGTGTGCACACTGTTTTTTCCCCCCGCAAAACATGAAGCTCAGAGAATGTACATCACCTCCTTTCTGCAGCCACAGCCATCTACACTCTACATGAATGGAGCAGGCTGGACTGACAAATCCCGCGGTGGGGTGAAGACAAGCACAACCCACTGCCTAGCTGGCTTTCCAAAATACAGTCGGGAGAAATATGACCCAGCAGCTTACTTGGTGACAATAGCGATCTTGACCCCAAAAACCCCAGTCTGCTTCCGGGATGGCATCCTTTTCAGGCTAAACTCCCGGCTGGTAAACTTTACTGACAGCTTCACTTCAACCTGAGTGAAAGAAAACAGCTGTTAATTTTCAAACGTTGGTTTTTC
Organism: Falco rusticolus; assembly: GCF_015220075.1. Taxonomy (NCBI): domain Eukaryota; kingdom Metazoa; phylum Chordata; class Aves; order Falconiformes; family Falconidae; genus Falco; species Falco rusticolus. Next base: position 37,933,369 of record NC_051187.1, on the reverse strand, counting down.
AACACTGCAATGAAGAGCAAAGAAATAAAGCACATAAGAGGTACAGAAGCAGTGCTAACTTCTGTTCTCTATACTTACTCCATTCATTGAGATGACTGTGCGTTGCCAGTCTTTGTCCTGCAATGCCTGTGGGTCCAGCTGAAAAACATGCAAATTACCCATGAGTTAGGAACAGACTGCAGAGAAATCAGCAAATCTGACAGGCTTCTGTAAGTAAGCAGAGCACTACTGTTTTCAACATGTTATTTCTTTTCCATAGGAAAACACACATTCCAAGGTTTTCCCAGTTTCAGGTGATAGGCCATTCAGATATTGTGCAGTTCTCTAAGCAGAGCTGATGAGGACTCACACACATAGAAAATCCAGCAACATGTGTACAGTGTCTGCTCAACAACAAAGGCAACCTCAGCAAGCAAAATCAATGTTTGAAAGCCAATAACCTCAGCTTTCATAGAAAAAGAGACTACATTCATTGCTGTAGCACAACAGGCACATTAACAGCCAGCCAAATTTGTCCTATCCCACAGGGCTAGGAGTCAGAAGACAGGAGGAGAGATTTCTGGAAAAACTCTGATTTGAAATAGAGGAACTGTCTCCCTCTGCAGTTTTCTAAAGACAGGTGAGGTTGGATGAGTGTGAAAACACTGCACTGAAATAAAAAGCCAGGAAGGTCAAAGAAGAGTACCATGAAGTGATCTATACAGAGACAAGTAACTTTAAATAAACCAAACCTCTGTCAGGATCTGACAGGAGAAATGGAGAAAACTGGCCCAGAAATGGAAAGCTGTCCTCCTTCAACCTGCCTATTCCTTTTCATTTCTATTTGAGCGTGCAGGCAGGAAGAACACCTGGCCCTGCTATTGCAAGAACTCATTAAACAGAAACAAGTTCTGATGCAAAGCCCCGATCTCACATTTTCAGCTTTGCTTGATCTCTTTTGAGTGGACAGCTGTGAGGCTGGGCAGTAGCTGACTCAAGTACTCAAACTATCACCCAGCAATTCCAATACTGCAGGGAGAGTGCAAACATATCTGAATGCCTGAAGAGTGGCACTCTGCTCGAGCTAGACTGGCAAAAGAGAGAAAAGAGCTGTCTCCATGGGGACTTCCACCAGCAATCAGAACCAGCCAAAGCAAGCAGGCTTCAGCGCCTCCTGAGATGGTTTTGTAACACTTGGCTCTAGAACAGCGAGACACGGTAAGACCAGGAGGAGGCAACTGCAGTAGACTCTGCATTTTGAGTTTACTGGCATCAGCAAACAAAAAGACAGTAACTACAGCTACTTCTGCAGCACAGGTCCTCTCTCTCACAGAACTCGTGCAAAAGCAGAGTTCTCTGACAGGCAGAGGTAAGTGTTGAAACAATGGCAGCTACAATATATTCTGAGATCTTAGATGCAATCATGCTCACACTCTTTCAGATCATCAAACCAGCCCAATGCCGCTGACAGCTACAGAGACAAGTCCCCTCACACCCTTCCCCACTCCCCCAAAAAGACAGCCAGCAGGGAGGAAGGTTTCTCCCTGCTTGCTCACACCACAGAGACCCCAAGAAATAACAGACAAGCAAGTCAGGCCAACCTTATCTCTGCGCACTTTGTTACGAACGTGAGCCCACAGTGGGATGCTGCCAGCACACACATGCTTTCCTGTTGAATTGGACCGGTTCCTGTAGGTGCAATTCTGGCAGAAATTCCTGAAGACCCCTTGCAAAGAGTAGTCAGTAACCAGTAGCTCCCACATTTTGGGAGTGCACAGAGGTCCAGGAGGCCAATGGGCAGCAGTACTTCAGCGCTTCAGCAAACCCAGATAACAGTCTGCTTGCCAAGAGAGTTTGCTTATAACTCTGGCGGAACAGATCCGCCCCCGCCTGTGCAGCTGGCCAAGGTCCCTACATGTTGGCCAGAACCTAGGCTGTTACTCCCTGAATTTCCGTGCTGGAAGTTTGGTTTCTTTCAACAACTGCATTCCTTCCCAGAATCAATAGGAAACCATTTCTGAAGTGTCTGGTTTCCTATGAAGAACAACCATGCTCAGTATTTCTGAAAGCTTGATCTCCAGCTGCCTAAATAGTCATCTCATTAAGCTGCCAAAATGGCCCTGCTGATAGACACACTCACAGCCAATCCTTCAGCTCAGAAGCAGTTTTCCATATGCTTTTAGAATGGAGTCACCGAGAGTGTATTATTTATAGCAGGGAGAGACTGCTTAAGATTGAAGGGGAAAGAGGGTTTTCAGTATTTGCCAAAAATGTTAAAGAGATCAGCAAGGTCCAGTTACAGTTTATTTAATCTAACAGGTATTACTGGTCATGTCTCAGTGATGACCAGGGAACTACTACCACAAGTAGCTGTAATTAGCAAGTAAATAGCTGTTAAAAAGTACCAGCCAGACAAAGTCCTGTTCTGTCTCAAGAGTGAGTATCATAAGGTTACAAAGGACTAGTAAAAGCAGTGTGCTGGAGCTGAGAGCTCACTGAGACTCCTCCTTGCTGAGTAACTACTGAAGCTGATCAAGGACTTCGAGTGTACCTGCTGCTACCTCTTGCTCCCCTGACCTCTGAGCTCCATTGCAGGACTGGCAGGACCCCCACACTCGCCACCTGCTGTTGGACAACAGCTTGTACGGAATGGAGACAGCTAAGGAGAACAAGCACCAGGAAGCAGGTTTGACTGACCCAAGGCAACCCTGCATAAGTCGCTGTCAATAACAACAGCAATTAAAAAAAAATAAAGTCCAACCCCAGGTGCTTTTTAAAGAACAAAGCAAAATGATGGAAGCTAATAAAAAAGCAAGTTTGACTAAGCTCTCAGCAACACCGAGACAGGAAGATCAGGTCTAACAGTCTGATAAAGTCACAGTACAAAATAACAGCATCAACAGGAAACTAAGAATGTCAGTTAGACTTTGAGCAAGCTTTCAGTCTTGGACCCTACAAATGACTGACCTTCTAAGGCCAGCAAGAGCAATCCAGGGAAAGGGAAGCCGTTGCAGACAGGTTACAAAGCAGACTGAAGGCAGAGTGAGTTAGTGAATGTGATGCTTCAGCACAGAGAGGGCCTGTGACACAAATGGGGTCATGCTGTCTTCTGGCCTGATTTGAAGATCAATGACCTGGAAGGAGGAACACTGAGTAGAAGAATGAAATCTACAGACAGCGTGCCAAAAGGAGGCTGCTCTGAGTGAGCAAGCACATAGCGCTCGCGTTGCCAGCTCAAGCAGGGGGAGGCACTGTGAAATGGCTGCCTCTGCATTAATTTGACAGTGAAATGTACTGCATCTCTGAACATTTCCTTCGAACACTTGCTTGGTTTGAGTGACAAAAGGACCTGTCCCATCTCCACTGACACTGTGAAAAACTGTGCTGTTTCCATGACCTATGCAAAGAGGACAGACCTGCTAAAACCCTCAGAGACTGTATCTCACAGGCTTGTTTGCACAGTCCCCACCAAAAGCACATGCTGCACGGGAAAAATAGAAACAAACCAGTTGGCCTTTACTTCCCCAGCACCTCCAGTCCTCTTGTACCTTGTTCTTTGGCATTTGCAGTGACAAGCTACAACCCCAAATTTACTAATGAATCAAGCAAATGCCCCTCTGTACCCTGCAAAAAACACAACAGAACAAAGCTGCTCAGCACCACAGGGATTTCTGAGTGCAGGTCTCTGGCCCTCATAGCAGCTTAGCACTGAATTATGGCAGACAATGAGCGTCTAGCAGTCAGCAGGGGCTCAGCATGCAGAACAGAGTGGTGAGGACCTAGGAAAAAGGTGAACTGAGGATGCTGGTCAACAGCAAATGCAAGCTAGGCACTAAGAAGGGTGTCTGTGCTCCACCTTAGGAAACCACCACAGAGCATTTGATGATTTCCCCCACCCCCAAGAAAAGAAAAGAAAACATACAGAAAGATGTAAAAACAAAGAAGCAGCAGTGGAAATGAAATGCCTGGGAGCAAGAACTGAGGCAATCTTAAGGTTAGTGTATTTTATGCTATTTATTCATATTACTTCCTCCCTTCATTAAATCTCCCTGGCACCTTTACACTCCATCAATTTTTAATTGTAACTGATGTGACATACATGTTGTCAAGTCTCACTGCTGCTGGAAACTCCCACTCCAGCCATAACCCCATTCTTCTCAAAGCTCCCCACTGACATGTTAATCTTTCCCGCCATCACCCTTTAGACATGACCCATTGCCTTCTTCACTTCCACCCTATTTTCATTGCTGGGATACTGTTCTGCATGAGCAAACTGTTTAAATGAACTCGGGTGTGTAAAAGGTTTTCTGAATTGATGCTTGGGAGGTACAGCATGCGACAATCTGTTTTACACGGAAAACAACCTGGATGTCTGAAATAGCCATGAGCACTGCTATGAGACATCCCAGACAATTAAGCTGATAAGAGTGATTGTTTTGCATGGCAACAGAGGAATGGTGTTGCGCTGCTACCACAGAATGACTGATCTAAGGTCATATCCTCTCCGACTTTCCAGCACTGCTGTGAGGGAGAAGGAAATTGTTTGCCTGAGCTGGTCGTGCAAGAAAAAAAACACAACACAACAACAACCCCCCCAAAAAAACCCAAAACAAAATACCAAAACAGCAAAGGAAACAGCATTTGTAGGAGGCACCAACTGGAGGAGATGGATCACAGGATGAAGTATCAGTTTACTCATCTAATTTGTCCCCAAATCCTGTTTTGCTGACACATGTGCCCACTTAAATGCAGAGTCTCAGGACCAAGCAAAAGGCGGCTACACTCAAAACATGTGGATATGCCTGCCACATGAACTGCAAAATTCAAAGAGCAAAAGGGCCTGCCTCCCAAGTGCCAAAGATGGATTGCAAGGTAACAACAGAAAGAAAAAGAAAAGAAGGGGAGTGGGGGGGGTGGGAAGAGAGAGTTTAAAATGAGAGGAGCTGACACTCACAATTGAACTAAGCCTTACGTTTCCTCCTATAAGATGATGTCCATTTCTTCCTCCCCTAAGCCTTCCAGTAATTTCAGTTTCACAGTGTACCCAGGAATGGCACCTTCTCCCAGTACTTCTCATGCCTGAGATGTAACAGAAGCCCCAACCATGCATGCTGGGTAGTTAAACACTGCACATTCAGTGCTGCCATTCCCAGAAGGTCTGATGAGAGCTTCCCTTGCACATTTACAGGAGGTTCTCCCATATTAAAGCCCCACGGTTTTATTTTTCAGGGATAAAACTTGCAGGCTGGCAAGCAACGAATCTCTTGCATGTGGCTACAAAAACAGGTAAATAAAATATTTCATAGGAAAAGAAAATATGAGCAATGGGAGCTATTAAAATTACTGCCCATTCCTGGAAGCTTCTGACCACATGGACCAATTTCCAGCCTTCCTTCCTGCAGTGCCATTATCTAACAGAGATTTAATAAACATGTCACAGCCAAAACGGTCCTCGTCTCCTTGATGCATTGTCTTCATCACTGCAGCTCAGAGGGTTTGGTGAGTCAGAAATCCCAGTAGTGGGAAGTTGCAGATTTATAATAATACATGACTTAACAATACACTGCAATTTAGCCAACACAGAAATTTCCCTGTTTTTATCACAGGAGGATGTAGGCACGACTCTTGATGTTCCCAGAGTTTTTAACTAAAAAAACCTCATCCAACTTCACAGACTTCGCTTTTCCACGAGGCAGACTTTGGCTGAATGATGACAATACAACAACAAAACAGAAAGCCCCACATACGCTAGCAACTCTAAAGTAAACAAAATTTAATGTAAAAGCACCTGGAAAATCCTGAAAGAAAATTACTATAAAACCAGTGACTGGAAAAGATGCTGAAAGCATTAATACAGCTAACCTTCAGCCACAGGTTGTAACTTGATTTTGTTGTTGCATTATTATGATTTCTTAATAGAGAAATGGTATAAAACTAAACCAAAACAGAAACCTTTAGTAATTCTTATCAACCCCCAAATCTTACCAGACTCTCTTATGTTATTCTCTTTGCAGTTATTCAATAGTGTTAAATTAAAAGGTATGTGTGATAGGACAAAAATCCCTGAGAATTACGAGGATGTTCTGAGAGTTCAACAACTTTCTATATGAATTGCAAGGGGGATTTACTGAAAGCAGGAGAACTTTCACATTTGCCTTTTACAATACAACAGAATGCAACTTCTGCACATTAATCAAAAATTATATTTTTTCCCCCAACTTTTCACTCTTTAGGTTTCTCTAAAAGAATCAAGATGTAATTAATATTCAGGTATGACTAAAGAGTATTTTTACTTATTAACTTCAGTATAAAATGTTTTAACAGAATGTATAACTGCTGTGCATGAAAATGCCTACTACTGTGAAAAAAAAAAAAGCCTGTTAAAAATTTTACAATATTTTATCATTTTTTATCATTTTTTTAAATCATTCTATGTAAAATACTTGAAGAATTTAGAGGGTCAGTGATTTCAAGGCTCTCCATTATAAGCATAAAAATCTCCAGGGCATTTCAGGGCTGAAAACTTGCTCTTTTGTAGTTGCTCAGCTCCACGGAAAATAAGCTTTTGTTACCAGAAGGGACATACAGATTCCTGGTTAGCCTAAAACATATATAGGAGGCATCTTTTACTAGCATTTATTGATTTCTAAACAAATTTTCTTTCAAACACCCACCATGCATTTGGTGACAAAAGCTTTCTTTGAAAACGCCACAGCAGCCTCAGGGCTGCGAGGAGGGAGGGAAAGGAACAGGCCTAAGGAAACTCATTCAGGCAGCAAACCCTTCTAGAGTAAAGGTGAGATATGATCCTGCAGGCTGCCCTCGATCAGAGCTGCTTCTGAAAAATGGCCACAAATGGCCTTGGCTGGTGTGAACATCACTCAAATGTTGCAGAAAGTTGTCACCCATAGCAGTGATGAAGAGTCAAGCATAAATGGAGGAGAACTGGTGGTATTTTTCAGTGTGCCAGAAAGAAAAGGGAAAAAAATAATATAAATGGGTAGGGTCTCTGCTCTGTACAACAGCCAGTCCAAGACAAAGAATGTATCCTCAGAGCAAACATTTTAACACCCTCCCAAAGGTGTGGACAGACAGTGCAACAAACTGGAAGAAGAAGAGGAACATACGTTTCTTCACATCGTCCTCCCCTGATGGCCTGATTTCTCCTGCATGGAGCTTTAACACTTTATCACACAGCAGCTCCCTGAGAGCAGCAGCCGTTTACAATCACCTCTTCACCTCCCCTATTATATTACAAATTTGCCACATAAACAAAGTGTCCCATGCTGATTCTCAGTGGTAGAAATCTCTCTTAGATGCAGCTTGCTGTCACGGACACTATACTCTGGACATGGCAGTTATCAGGACAATAAGCCTGTCCTCCAAGGCCTTGCTACACATTAATCAACTTCCAACACATACAGAAGGTAGCATTTCTTCCACATGATGTACAGAGGGGATAGCGTATTCATTGCTTCCTCTTTTGTCACAAACGGAGCATCCTCAACAGTGCCCAGTGACAGTGGAATTCCTATATACTGTGCTGGAAGTTTTGAAGTTAAGAGGCAAATCAGAGATCAAAACATAAATTTCCATGAAAAAGCATCTATTCCATAAGGGTACTGAAGTAGGAATAGGGGACAAGGCAAGAGGGAAAATATCTGCTGACTTCCCACCTGTGATTACGCTGTATACCTCACTATCTGGAGAAAACTCTCCAATGCTGAGACAATCAGAGAGCAGAAAAAACCCTCCCTGGTACACTCCAGGATTCAAAAGTCCTGTTACATTCTGCAGTGAGGGTAGCAGCAATGAGTTAAGCACAGTCTTACCTGGATCTGTCCTTTCCCCATTATGCGATCTGTACTCTCTCCATCCTCTTTGGTGAGCTTAGTTTTGTTGTAGCACTTCTCATAGCACAGAATCCGCAGAGTTTGTGAGCCCTCCAGCTCAATCTCAAACTCCTGCAGGGCACCAGGAAAAAGCAATGAATATATTGCGGCAGGACGCTAGTCTCTTAATAATCAGTGTAGTCTCCTTAAAGCTCATCAGGAGGGAGCACTAAAGGACTGACCAAAACCTCCTCTCTAATGGAGCTGGTCCAGAACTAAACTGAAATTGTATTTTGTATGTATAAGTGGTCAAATTGGAGACTGAGATGGTTGACCCTTTAGTCAGATTTCACTGAGCATTCAAAGGAACAAACTCGCCCACACTCCTTGTATTTAATTTTGCTCCCTAGCAGGTTTGAGCTGACTATAAAGAGGCAAAATGCCTATAGTTAATTCTTTCCCCTCACAACAAATAAACAAAACCACCTCCTTCTTCAACATTTTCACTTGCGCCTTTAAAAAAATAATCAAACATGCACCTGTTTACATGATAAAATACTGGACAACACTAATTTGTACTACAATGTTTGTTTAACTACAGCTAATCCAAGAAAAAAAAGCTTTTGCAAGCCCTGACAGCCATAAGAACCTGGCATAAAAGTGTTTTCTGAGAGGCAGCATATGCAGCACAAATGCTGAGCATGCAGAAGTTCTTCCATTTGAGGGTTTTCTGCCCATCACGCGTTGACGTTTGGCACACAGAACAAATCACATTAAGAAAAATACAACCCACCTCATTCCAATTGGGCTCCGTGGTGTCTCTGTAAACTCTAGTTTTAGCCTTGTTCACGAAATACCCAAAAGAATCCACTTCTAATGTGCAGTACAAATCTGAGGAGGGGAGACAGGGACAGAAACTTTAAAAAATTTTCTAGAATCTCCTAACCTGCATTAATCGCCTTCAGGGTGTGTCTTCATTTGCATCTTCTTTGTGTTAGTACCAGCAACACTACCCAGCACAAATATCTGGTGTTTCTGAAGAGCTACTAATGAGCTGTAGACATTGCCCCTATTTGTAAGTTATGTTTTAATTGATGTTAGCCAGCACCTGGGAAGCCAGTGGTTCAGCAGGAGGAAGGCTAACAGAAATCATGTGCATCTAGTTCACTCCTTTCCTCCTGAGACTGCACATGCAGCTTAGATAAGAACGGGATCCCCAGGCACATGGCTACGTAAACTTTGCAGCTTTTCCTAGATTATTCTCATCAATGGCTGAGAAGTTTGTTTCTTTCTACAGATGTCCTCTTCACTCTATTTTTTGACCTTTCTTGATCTTTCTGTCAAATCACTCCCCTGAATTTTAACACCTGTTTCTTCACACCAAAAATTCTGGACGTCAGAGCACGCTTCCCATTCTTCCATTGCAAAACCAAATACAGTTGAAAGAATTCGGGATAAGGGCTGACTTTTATCCAAAACCGTTGGGTAATTAGCAAACAGTGCTTAAAAAAAACCCAAAAGACTAGGCCTAAAAAATAATGCTTCGTGCTTGATCCTTGCTCCTGATCTTTCTGCAAGTTAATAGTTAAAATAGCATTAAAAAATTACATTCCCTGAAATTCACACCAATGCCCTGATTTCACTTCTAGTTCCCTAAATCACCTCTCCTCACCATCATCCTCTCCAATCTTAAACCAGTACATGCCCAACTGTCACAGCATCCAAATTATCTACCCCTATCAATACCTCTGTATATTACAGAACTGCAACTCACTTGAACTTTGCTTGAATCCTGTGGCAGAGTGGACAATGACATTCAGGAATCCATAGAGACCTGGGGATTCATCATCTGTACAAAAGACCCAAGGAATTTTGTTACGTTCACAGAGAAGCCAAGAGCGAAAGATAGAGTGATGAGATTGATATTACACGTGTTAATGAGCAGAGGGTAAACCGTCCCTAAAAAGGATGGCAGGAGCATGCAATCTAGCTATTTCAGCAAAAGAGAAGACTGTTCCAGGTTTAGTGTCGGTTTCACCTGTAATGCCTTCTGGCAACATGTGGCTTTTACAATGATTTCTAGGGTCAGCGAGACAGCATGGAAGAAATTCAAAGGAGAAAAAGTAAAATATAGAGGCTAAGTCTATACTAGTAGATTAAATAGTAATTTAGAATGGCCTCTGACACAATTTTGGTCAACTAGTGTTCTTCCAAAGGATCCCCAGGCATAGTTCAAAGGCGTTCCAGGCTAGGACCCCAACAGGCACTTCAATTCCTTGGCATGATGGCTGCATGTAAAGACCATTTAATAGTTACTGAATATATGTTGGAAGATGCTCAGGAATAGCTTACTACTTTAGATGCAACCATATAATTTGGAGCTTGTATTTTTATTGTGGAAGCAAGTAATATTGGGATTACAGATTGTTCTTTTTCCTGCTGCTCTCTTTTTGTACGCTATCATCTACTTCAAGTAAACTACACAGGTTGGGTACATATAGTCTCAGCTTTTGTTTTATAGGAACTCTCAATTTGTAACTCATTACCAGGCTGAAGCCTGTAGCAAAAAGAAACAATAAAAGCAGTTCCAGAAGAAATACACAAAGGCAGGCAGAGGTAGTTTTTCACTGCAGCTGTACCATGTGAAAGCATAAACCAAAAGTCTCACCTTCCTTATTTATAGTGAGGGGAATGTTGTGGACTGTCTGAAGCTTCACACAGGAGTTTGTCAGCATCTGGAGCTCCACCGATGTGAGTGAGAAACTTTTAAAGCCTGCCAAGGAGATTTCAAAGAGGGAGGAATTAAAATTCAAAGCAGAGGCTGGATGCATGCTCCCTCATTCAGGGCATATGTGGGGTAGCTGCTCCCTAGGCAATGCTCAGCAACAGCACCATGGTGCTCAGGTCTGTACTGCTGCTGCAGCCCAGCTCTATTGAGGGCATACTTAGTTACTCTTCAAAGTAAAAAGACTCAGGATGGTTCACAGGAAAGAAGGGGAGCTCTTATTTTCTCACAAAGCCAAAAAGCACCCATGCCTAAAAAAGTAAGTTTCTTTGGACTGGAGTTAGGTAAAAGAGTGTAAGTGCTCCCTCTACCTGGAACTGTGCAGAGCTCTGACCTCTAGGATAAATGGGAGAATCTCTCCACACATTTCCTACACGTTGCTGTAAGCAAAAGTCCCCCAGACAGGCTCAGATATGCAGAGATGGAAGACATCCATGTTGTGCTGTGGATTTTAATGCACATCTTTTTTTGGCATCCTGATCCTCTGGACTCCTGCTCTCTAATAAGACCACGGTGTTTCTACCAGCGCCCAGCTGAGGGACACTCACATTTCTTCTGCTGTTCCCGGATGTTCTCCCTCCATTCTGCCCTTTCATAGTCCGAAGAAATGAGGAACGTGTAACTCTAGCCAGGAAAACAGAAGAAAATGGGGTATGCATTAGTCTGACCGACCACTGAGAGCAGGCCTGCCTGCCTTCCACCCTCCTCCAGTGGAAATTGTTGGATATACTGCCCTTCTAGCATTCCTGCCAGCTGCCCTACATCACAGCTTTGTCAGTGACAGGCAGGACTCGGGTAACGTGCCTTCCCAGCAATGTGCCAGTGGTACCGACACGGACTCCTGCAGTCAGAGCTTTCACAGAGCTCCACCCTGCAAACAGCAGCTGCATCAACTGGCAGCATGAGGTCCCATGGCAGCAGCTCTGGGCTATTGCTCACAACAGTTGCACCAGGAAACCCAAAAGCCTCCAACACAGGACCAGACACTGATGCAAGCTGAGGAAGCAGGGACTAGCTTGTGGATTTTCACTGAGTAGTAACAGGACCTTGTGGGATTCCTTTGCCATGTGCATGGAAAGGCCACAGCGACAGGTTACAGCACTGCCAGAGCAGAGGATACTTCTAGCTTGCTGAGCATCCCGCTGTGCTAAAGGAGATTGTTCACAACCATTCAGCATCCCTGGTGCCAAGCGCAGCCTGCAGTCCTAGGGAGACAGCCCTGAGCGCGCTAAGCCTTGAACTTGAAGGGGAGCCTGGAAGGCAGCTGCTGCAGAGCTTTATCTTAGGTGAAAAGACCCATTCCTATTGCTCTGCCAGGGCAAGTGCTGAGCTAGGGGATTAATTTCTAATGTTGTTTTTTAAATGTCAGTGTTGCACACAAATTAGTCATAGCCTTACAAGATGTCGTCAAAACCTTTTGTATAGCAAGGATTAGGTGTGTGCTGCTTGGAAAGTGCTTTCAGGCCAGATAGCAGAGGGCATGAAGACCTTGTACAACAGCGTATACAGACACACACCCCCCCTTGACCTCTGCCTTTTACACTGAGGGACCAGAAGAGCCACTCACCTTGCCATTGCGATTGTGTACCCGGAAGGCCATGTTGGGAGACATCAACAGTAGGAGGGATTCCTGCTCTGAGAGCTTCTTTTTCAACCTCTCAATGACCTTGCTGCCTTTATTGGCCCTCTGAAGGGTAGGAGAGAGGGAGACAGAGGGCACAGGTCATTCTCCAACATCTGCGCCCATTTACACTGACAGACATTTTAAGATCCACAGTCTCTTCCCTCTGTGAGTAGTCAAATGGCCCCAGGCAGGAGAAATGCTGTCCACAGGATCCACAGGGCTCCCAGCTGCTCAGGAAGATGCTACCTGCAGTTATCTCTACAGTCAGACTTGGCTCCGTTCCCCAATTCCAGCTGCCCCAGATGAAGGTGCAGAGGTGTGTGACCACTGCCCCAGCTACACCCTGTACTCCTGTTCCAGAGGCTGCAGTAGTATCATGTCACTGCGCAGCCATAGCACTGCCAGGTCCCCCACAAGCATTCTTGACCAAGGAGGCTGCAAGGAACTTCTCTAGAAGCTGCCCAGAACTCTCCCACTCACCACCCGCTGATCCATTTTCAACAGAGGTCAACTAAACCCAAGGTTCTTCTTAGATAAAACCCAATCCCAAACCCAGCCATGTATATTACTTGGCACTGATGCGCCAAAGCGTGTATCTTGACACCTGCGTCTTGTGAATAAGAAGCTTCCACATGGTGTTCCTCCTAATATCTTACTTTTCCCAGGAAGCCCTCTTTGAAAGCCTGACAGGACAGAGAGGCAGAAGCATGTTCTTTTAAGCACAGGGGATGGTCTTCTCACGGTACAAGCAATGTTATTCATATCCTGTTCTACATGCCAGTAGGCTTTCAGTTTTCAAACTTATTTCTCTTTTGGGTTCTAGGAAGGTTTGGAGTCTAACCTCTGAGAAAACGTCTTGCAAGCAAAGAGAAGCCTGGGCCAGAGACACCATATCTATGTCAGACCGCCCAGTCAGCACAATTAAGTGTTCTCCATGCATTTGCTGGTGCTTTGACACCAGTGAAGTCAGAAAGAGCTTCAATAGAATAACTGAGCCTGCCAAAATTCAGAAGTACGTGGCTTCTGACCAAAATCACTTGCAGGATCATGCTTTAATGGCCTGAAATCGGGATGCCACACTCCCAGTCCTCCTTGTGTCCACAGCGTAAGAGCCCTATGCTCCACATGGATGCTCAGGGACAGCAGTCACAGGTGGCTCCATGCAACAAGAGAAGCTACTGGGTACAACTACAGCGTCTTTTTGTTTCTACCTGCTCACAGGACACCACCATTCAAGCCACACACTAGGATGAGCAATGACAGGCTACAGAGCATCTAGATATCACTGAGAAGAGAGCAGCACCACAAGTCTCTGCTGTGCAGTCTGTTTCAGCATAGTCCCCCTGCTGTGCAGCTCTGGGAATACCGCTTCTGTCAGCACCTCACCTCAGCAGAGACACCGAGTCCATACTTGGCATGGAGTGCTCAACTCGTTTTACCTTTTCACGCTGGATGTCATTCTTGATCTGGGATATCTTGATTTTCATGGCATCCAGTTCCTCATCCGGCACCAGTGGGATATTGGGCACTGCTTCAGACTCATCCACCATTTGGAAACTAAGGTCAGTGAGTGGGATGTACCATTTGCAGTCATATTGCTGGCTTTTTCTGAAAGACAGAAGGTCCAAACCTTTTACTATTACTGGTGTTTGGCAGCACCCACTCCCCCTTCCCACAAGTTCTTCACCAATATAGTGCATAAGATACACAAATGGGCACAACTTGACTGTGACTCCCATGCGGAAAAAGCCTAGTAAAGGGCTGCTTTCCAACAAAAACGCCTAGAAGGCCAGTACAGCACATAACAAGACAACTTGTTTTTTGTTAGTTCTTTTCACCCAAAGAAAAAACAACATTTTTTTGCAAACCCTTCCCATGCTGTGTGCTCTCCCTTTGAAGCCTCTGTGGAGGTGAAGTTCAAAAGCCATGTTATGCCTCTGACCTGGCTGCTACCTATGATCTAAACCCAGGTCTCTCCTGCCTGAGCTAGGAGGGGCAAGTGAGCCAATACATAAATCCCTGTGTAATCCAACCAGAAGAGAAAAACTACAGCTCATAACTGCTGCTCTCCAGTGATTTCCCCAGGATAACCAGTTCATTTTTTTTAATATTTCATGTGATTTTTTTTTCCTCTCCACCCCTCCTGTCAGAAATATCCACTTTGGGGAACGTCCCGCTCTTTTGAAGGTTCATTCCTCACAAGCATGTGCTTCCCCAGGGGCAGCAATAACTTTTTGCTTGAGGAAGGCAAGAAGATGAGAGGGGTCGCCCAGAGCAGAACATTCACCAGATGAAAAGAAGCCCTGTTTGAGGCAGGTGTGTTGGTAAAGGTTTCTCCCCTCTCATTTGTGAAAAATGCCAACAAAACTGCTCGTATAGTTGCACTTCAGGGTTGACACATAGTCTGCTTATTGTACCTTTTCCATTTTTCTGCAAAACTGTTAACTGACTGTAGCTGAAAGGCCAAAATTCACCTTAGCAACAAAAGAAAGTGAAGAATGTCACCTATTAAAAGAATGGGCATTAGAAAAATGAATGGCATTTGCCCAGAATACCAGCAGCTACAGCACATCCTGTTTTCCTAGGAAGGCTCGGGGCAGGAAGAGGAGGAATTAACCTTTCCTGAAAGATCAGGGCTTGGCCAAAATCTCATATAATAGCCAGTACTATCTTGCTGATCATTCTTTGTCTTTACATCTTGTGGATTATGGTTACAAGGTCTGGAGTATTCATATTCAATTAAAATTGCTGGCTAAACCCATGACTCTGCTGCAGCTGAGGTGCAAAGCACATAGTCCAGTAAGAAAACCTCACCCTCCAATCTGCTTCTTGAGTTTGGCACACAGGAACAGATCAGTAAAAAGAAAGACATGACGTAGCTTACGAGCCCCCTCAACCAGCTCCACCATGAAACTGTCCTTCAGCAGCTGCCGGTGCTGGTGAAAAAACAGAAAAAAACGTTTTAGTTAGTGCAATATGAGCCCCAGATTTGGCACTGGGGCAATGCATTCCTTAGACATGACTCCTACCAGAGCTAATTGAGTAAATTGGTCTAATTCAGAAAAAAGACTATTAAATGTTCCTTGCTGTAAGCTCTGCTCCCTGCTGCTGCCCTCTCTTCCAGGGGCAGAAATGGCCATGTGTCTCCTTTATTATCTGGTTCTGGGTCAGGCTTCAGGCTTCTGTCTATCACCTGTTCCTGACGAATGTAATTTATTGTGAGTCATTGCCCAGCTTCTGCATACCCAAGGGCCAGAATCACTGACAGCACATCATCCTCTCAAAAACCAGCAGAGAGCAGCAAACACCACTTTTCTCAGGAGTCACTTACCCAGCCACTGAATTCAGCTTAAACTACTCCACCAGGGAGAAAGAGTGAACGCCTCCACTCCCCATTCACAACAGTAGTTTGTCAACCTTAACAGCTGAATGCCATTGCTCCTTCTTTATTACAAGTGCTGTTAAGTGGTAATTCCTGAACAAAATGTGTATCTAGCTAAATTCTCAGTAGTCCCTTATCAGCCTGTGTTTAAAAAGGACCATCCGGATATGCCCCCACTCCACATCTACTTAAATCTCTTATATATATATATATATATATATATATATTATACAAACATTCCCCAAACCTAGAAGACGCAAAGAAGCTGCACAACCCTAATGTCTTTATTCCTGTTTCTGGTTCCAGGGAGCTTTACAACTTCCTAAATAAGAGCCACACATTGGCAGGCAGAAGCATTGCTTTCTAATTCCCTTATGAGGGCTCCAGAGTTGAAAAAAAGGTTGGAACACTGGCACTGAGACAAATGGCTGTATGCTGTTACCAGTGTCCAAGCCAGGAGTTTCAAGCCCTGCTCTATGCCCAGGCCTTCTGCTCTGATGTCATGATCAACAGGACTCTGAGTGCACATCTGGAATAGGTATCTCCCACTAATTTTCAAACAGAAGCCGGGGTATTCGACCTGGGACAAATTTTATTCCCACCCCTATGTATAATTGTCAGTGCTGCCTTGCTGCACAGCCAGTACAAACAGGAACCATCAGCTTCTGCACACATGCTGTGGTATGCTAAGGTATGTTACATATACTGTATATACCTAGACAGGACCATGGCTGGGGATAGGAGAAATCTGCTAACATTGCCCAGTGCTAACCAGCACTCCCTGCTGTCTCACTGTTAGCTTTCTGCAGGCCCACCCTTACACTTGTCAGCACCACTCGCTCCCAGCCTGCAGTATCTCTGTGATCCCCACACTGGGAAATGCATACATGAAAACTGTCCATTTCCAAGAAGCAGCTGTGCTCAGCTATGCAGCTGCATGCAACAGGAAAGTAGTTAACCTGAGCAAGGTCAGGACATCCAAACCAGAACTGATGCCTCAGTTTCTGAGGTTATGCCCCGTGGGTTTTGTTTGCTGCGTGACTTAACAAGCCCTGAACACATTTACTGCAGAGGGTGTGGGAGTGCAAACCCCCATGCTGCCTCTCCTTCCGCCTACCATTCTTCCCATCTTGGCTCTCCAAAATGAAAACAAACCACATCAGTCCTGAGCCCAGCAGGCATCATGGCAAGGAACACAAGGTAGAGAAATTCCCTTGCAGACGTAATTCTTGTTTCCACACTGTCCTACAGCACCCTAAACTTCCTGACATGGACTATGAGTCTGCATTTTCCCGTCTGCAGCTGTGCTAGCACCGCAGCTAGCTTTTAAAGCACACAGAGCAGTGTCAGCATCTCACCTTGGTGCTGCCTTCCATTACACAAAGATCCTGGAAATCTGTGAGCAGCAGCAAAAGCTGCACCTTTCCCATACTGACAGGAAGCAAGGTTGCTTCTTAGCAGACTGTTGCACCATCTCTGAGCAGGAGTCTGCAGAGATCTGGTATCCAGCAGTGATTCAGGCTCAGAAAGGCCTGTACATATGTTAATGTTTATTTTTAGGTGGGCGTGATCCTCCTGGCTTCTTCTCAGTGGTTTTGGAGAGAACGCCTGCCTGCATTAATGTCTCTGTTGCTGATGTGCACTTGTGCATGCCTCCCCCTCCTGCCTGGCAAACAAACCCCAGGTAGGAAACTAGAAACACTGAGCTTTAAAACTAAATAAATAAAGGGGGAGGAATGTTGTCAGCAGCAAAAACACTCTCCACAGTTGCAAGGAATTTCATTTGGGACTAATAATGAAGCAGGGAGAGATATTTTCTGAACAAGCCAAAACCCTGATCTCAGGTTTCTAGATCTGATGCATATTAATTACGCTGCAAATCAGCTCAGCTCCTCTGGGGCAATGAGAATAGCTGTTTGTTGCCAGCTCAACCTCTGCTCATTGTTCGTAGGTGTAAAGATGTTCTCACAGCTCACTCACCTCTGCTACCCAGCAGGATGCAGCACTGTCCCTTCCCTACCCAGCAGGGATACAGCACAGTCCTGACCTGACCTTCTGCCCCACTCTGCCAGGCACTGGCAGTGTGTGGGGTCAGCCAAGACCCCAGCCCAGCACCCTGCTGAGGGTTCCCAGCTGAAAAATACCCCAGGCTAGTCCAGAGCACAGACTCAGCCCCCATCCTGGGAAGATGTTACTAGTGGCAGAGACAGGCCAACAACACGGCCAGCAATGTGTTTCTTCACAGGCAATGGAGGGCATAGCCTCACGAGAGCTGTTGGAAGACTGTGAAGGACTATGGCTCAGCCCTAGATCAGCTACCCTTGTTTTGGCAGTATTCCAGTACCATCATCAAGACCAGAGCATTTTGAAGACACATGTGTCCTCAAGTGAAAGGGAAGCCCATACAGCGGCACCACTGACTGGAAATCTTTGTTTAGGTTAGGCCTCCACGAAGAAAAGAAGAGCCCATCAGTACCCCCTGCAGCAAGGCTACAGTCCTCCTCACATGGCCTGCCTGGTCCAACCAGGTCACCTCTTCTCCTGCTTTCCCAAGTTGCACCTGACCTGCTGCTGCACAGTCCTTGGCTGCCACCATCCAAGCAGACTTCCTCCAAGCAGCCATGCTCTCTGTCCCACATCTCCCCAAAACCCAAGCAGAAAGTTCAGACATACAATGCCAAAACAGGGGTATGATCTTCATACAGCCCATCTGGGACTGAGGTGCCACTCATTTGCACTGAGTTTATTTTGGTTAGCGCTCCTGAGTACAAATTACCCTGACTGACATGGCACACTGCTACCATGAGGCAAAAAGTCTTTGGCAACATGATCTCCCAGAAGGAGAGCTGGGTGGGAAGAAGACAAGGCTGTATTTCCTAAGCTTGACTGGAACAGAAGAGGTAAAAGGGATGTAATCCAGTCACCCACTCAGAAGAAAACACTGAGCTTCCCAGATGTTTCACTCTTCCTATCTTCTTGCTCATAAGCTAGTTGGGAAGGTCTCCCTTCAGCAAGCAGCAGGGGTAAACTGCCACAAAAGCAACCAAGTACCTGGGGAGGAGAGGACAGGAAAAAACATTTGTGGATCAAGTCAGGAAATCTCTCCTCAGAGGGCTGTGAAGCTTGATGTTAGGTCTACCAGCTTCTCCTAGAAAATAGGACTTTCATTAGGGCTGGGCACAACAGGCATGCCCCAGGCTGCTCAGCATCAGCGGTGCAGAGGAGGAGCACTTCCAGCAAAGGGTCACATCCTTTGCTGCAAATGATTCATCTTGCCAGGCGAGTTCAGCAGGTCAGAGGGAAACAATAAAAGGATTTCCCAACTGGCTTACCAGATCCCTGCCAAATCCCACAGTGAGGGAGCACAGGGCACCTTCCCAGACCTCCCAACATGAGTCAGCCCATCCTATGTCACCCTGGGGGAGCCAGCAGCCCCCTCAGACAGGACTCGTGCTGGTCAGATGCCCTTGTCACCTCAATTCCATAGGTCCTCTCTAGCACTTTAGGAACCAAAGCCAGCTTTGGTCAACTCCTCCCAGCCAGGGTTAGCAATAGCTATTCCTTTGGTAGTACCCAGTTAAACAGTGTCTCCTGAAACATGAGGTCTTTTGCCTGGGTGATCTTGCTGTGCATGATATACAATATCCTACATGTGTGAAACCAGCTCTCTACCTTGTCTCCAAAGTAACTCTTTTTGCTAGGACTACCAAAGGTGCTAAAGGTTTCCTAAAATACCCTGAAATGACACCTAGATTACAGAAACACCAAATAAAACATCTGAGGAAACAGAAGCTTAGGATCAGAGTGGCAGTACAGTGGTAGTGACCCCACACACACACAGACAGCCCCAAGACTGTCAGGTGTCCAGCACAGGAGCTCAGTTCAGCTATAGAAAGATGTTCCAGGAGGCCTGGGGGAAACCTTCCTCTTTTGTAACATAATGGAGTGAACTGATCACTCAAACAGAGCCTGGGCAGACTGTTACCTTCAGTGGCTCTTGCAAAGCTCCTGTACTGGTGCAGTGTAAGTCCCAAGTCTCCTTTCTAGGCCCTGCTTTCCTCTGCATATTTTCACCTGCTGCTTCTCCCACGCACCTCAGTGCTCTGGACAAAAGAGCTCTCCCTGTGCTTCATTCAGTGCTTGGATATTTTCTTTAGATTGCCTATCGCTGTCCTCCTCCTCCTCCTCCCCCTGTCAGTGAGCATCTCTCTCCTCTGCTAACAACCTCACGACTACCTGTATACTCATCTATTCGTCCTACAGTGTTTCTGTGCTGTTTGCATATGATAAATCCTGCTGCTGTCACATACTGTTTAACTCCAGGAAGTGTGGCCAGCTTGTGTGAGACACATTACAAAAAGTGGAATTTAAAAATCTACTCAGCCAGCATCACAGCTGTATAAAAGGCCATCTCCTTACTTGTGTGCTGAGGAAAGAGCTCATCTGATGTGGTGACAGCAGAGGCCTGCAGCGTGCGTGGGTGACAGCCCGGGGAAGGACTGGAACATGTGTGATGCAGGAGGAGGAGGGTAAAAGCAGGAGATGGGTATTGGCATATGCCAGTGAGGAAGAGGTGGTTTGGCTTTCTGCAGAGTGTAGGAAGAAAATTATTCTGTGTGTGTGTATGCGCGTGTGTGTGTTGCAAGACCAGCACTGCAGAATAAAGGGATGCTCTGCCTAGGGAGCTAAACTGGCTGGTCTTTGAGCATTTTAATAGCCTTTCTTTTTTCTTTCCAAAGCTCCTGTCACCAGCTCTCTGACTCCAGCTGTAAGACAGAGTGTGCAGCATCCAAGATCATTTTAAAGTGCTTTATGGCCAACATCTGCCCAAGGCCTCCAGAAAGAGTAGGCACCGGGCCTCAAGCTGCGCATGGCTGCCTGTGTCCAAGCTTAGCTCCCAGCTTTTCAGAGGCTTTAGTTTGCACTTCTGCTCTGTTGCAAATGTTGTTTGTCCTTTTCCTTCCCTAGCACACTTGGCCTCTACCAAATTAAGTGGAAGCTTAAGGCAATGATAGCCAGTCCCTTGACCACAGTTTAAAACCACATTTAGAAACATGACAGAACAGCTTCTTCTCTCCAGGGCAAGGGAAAAGGTGCACAGTAGCATAAGCTGATTCAATGTGATCTAGTGAACTTGACCCCAGAAGGAACTGCCTGTCAGCCCTCTTGTGTCTAGAGTGGTTCTCATGAGACAAGACACTAAGCCATTCAGCCAGCAGAGTGACCTGAAACTCAAAAAAAGCTTCATTTTTAGGCAGCTCCATTCCTCCGTGCCACTGTGGGATCACACAAATACCACTGTGAACTCTTCAGAGAGGGTGGGACTGCATGGCCAGGGGCAAGGCAGAATGGCAGCCACTACCACTCAAGTCAGTCTGAACTGCCCTGAAACAACATCCTGAAAGAGCATTCAACAAAGAGCAGTCAAGAAAGGAACCACCATCTCCCAAATGAACTCTGCAATTTTCTGCAGTTTCATTAATTCCTGCTTTACAAGAATGGGCTGAATTAGCTGGAAACACAAGCCTTTACTTCTGGCAGGGAAAGACAACACAAGCTCTACAGTCATTTGCATCCCAGCTTATTTGAAAAAAAAAACAAAAAAACAACCCAACATGCAGTCCATATAGCTGCTCTGTTAATAAGACTAGAAAGGTTATTAACTCCCTTCCTTCTAGCACATAATAGTGGCACATAATTCACCTCAAAGCATTAATTTTCCTGCTTCCCCACAGGACCATCCCCAGTAGAACCTTAAACAGGTTCCCTATGTAAGCCAAGAGGATAGTGGTGAAGAAGGATCAGCAGTGAGCAAATAAGATGCCTGCTCCATGGTCCTAAGGGGTGCAAGATTCTCCACCATTTGCATTACGAGTCAGAAGGTACAGTGCTGTTAAGACCCCCTTTCCCTCCATGCATTTGTTCGGTTACTTAGAGGGTTGACAAAGTGGATACGTGCAGATGCTCCATCAAAAAAAAAAGTAAAAAAGTAAAAAAGTAAAAAAGTAAAAACAGAGAGGTAGAAAGATGGGAAGAACAGGAGGGAGCAAAAGAATGTGGCAGATCAGGCTGAATGGAAGCAGATTCAAAAGCCCAGGTAAGTCCTCCCGGCTCCTCTCTGCTGCCAGGTTGGGGCTCTCCTGGCTCCTCTATACTGCAGCCCTAAGCAAACCACAAAATAGAGAAGACTAGCTACAGTCAGCCTGGCAGGCAGCATGGACCAAACTATGTGATTGTAGGCTTAATCCACCAATACTACCTTCCCTGTTGTAGCTTTTTCTGTCCCTCTGGTGAATGGTTTTACTCCCTGTTCCCATCTCCTTGTACTACCTGAAATATTCATTTAGCTCAGCAAATTATTCCAGGTCGACGCATCACAGAAAACTTTTCAGTCTTTATGCATAAGTCGAGAATTTAGAAAAAAAGCCTACTGAGGCAAGCAGAACCATGGGGCTGGTGTGCAGGAAGGCCACCTGGCATCATGCAGGAAGACAGCAGGCAGTTCAGACTGAATCAATGCTCCTGGAGCAGGGAATCTCTTCTTGGAAATGGGAGGAACACTGTGCTGATGAGCCTGTACTCTTGCCTGACCTGCGCTCCTCTCCTTAGCAGCCTGTCACTAGGGAGATTAACAACTGACTGCTTTCCCCAGTTCAAAGCAATCCTGAAAAAAAGAGCCAGAGCAAGAGGCTGGCAAAGGAGATTGACTCCTCCCCACAATGCACTCAAAGGGGAAAGATATTCCACATAAAAGGCAAGGACTGGCAAAAAAAAGATAACTGAGATCAGCACCTAAGCAATACATAAGGGGAAAGGGCTGTTTTCCCTCCTTCCTCTCCACCAAGGAAATTTCAATGGGAGGAAGACAAATAATGAAAAAAGCCATCAAAGCAAGCTGGTGATTCATTAAAATAAAAAATGCATTATGCATTGAGAGCAGTCAATTAGGAGATGCAAACTGCACACTGTCCTGTCACCCTAGGGGAAGCACAAGCAAGGCAAGTGGGAGGAAAGGATAAGTAGAAAAGGAAAGATTTACAGGCATAAACAAAACCCAGCTACGACCCCAAGCTCAGTAGCTTGTCGGAAGGAGCAGCCATCACTAACCCACACGTAGTAGCTGGGAACAGACTTGCGTCTCTGGATTACTATGCAGAGAATGAACATACCTACTGTCCAGACACAGACTGGTGTCAACTGGGGCATTACCGCTTTGAAAAAACATGGGATATTGGTGCCAAATGACTAAAGAATCCACCATCAGATTTCCAGAGTGGAAGACAAACTCTGGGAAGCATCAGAAGCAAGTCCTTTTCTTCCCTGGCCTCAGTGCAAGCTGTGTGCACTGAGGGAGAGTACAAAGGGTTCCCAGTCCCCTCCAGCACACCCACAGCCCTCTCCTTGGGTACATCCCCTTCCTTCCCTCCCCACATCATAATGGAGTCACTTCAGGACCAGTGAGAGTATGAACAGGTCTGCTGAGCCCAATCCTGACAAGGTTCCCCCTCCTGCTTTCTAAGATCTGACAAACACAACACTCCAAAAAGAGAACATCAGGACCATCCTCCTGAGCCTGCCCCTCTGCCTGGGCTCTGACACCTCATTAGGATTCTGCATGACACTTTTCAAAGCCTGTACTCCTCATTGAAATGCTGACAGACAACCAGAGAAAACAAAATGCTCCCTCCCCTGTGAGGGGGCATTCTAGGCTGCAATTTCTGCTATGACTCAATCAGCATCCACTTTAATGAGGCCATCTACTATCACTGAAGCCCTAGTGACTGATGTCTAAGCTTCTACCTCAGCCTCCAATTGCTCAGCCCCTCCTCTTCTTTCCTCAGCTGCAGACTTCTGCAGTTGACAAAATGAGACAATGAATAAGACTTGCAGGACAAAGTGCACCAAATTCCCAGTACTGCAGCTTCCAGCAAATCTTTTGTCAGTTGAAAATCAGTTTAGCAGCCAAAAGCAAGTATGTTTAGCTGACAAGATTTGGGAATACACCATGAAGGTTCATCGTATCTTAACAACCTCCTGGGCTTAATGTGAGATGTTTTTGTACACAATAATTTGGGTCACTTTTGATCAGCCAGTATCTCTGGCATGTTGCCCAGTTCCTCTTAACACATACGCTATCTGAGCTGCACCTCTCTTCTCCAATCTCCTACACCCTTCTCTTTCTTTAATACTTCTGTCAGTCCTAGCCTTCCCTCATCAGGAAGGTCTGTATTGCTTTCTAATGAAATTATAAGGCAGATGAATTGAGCCCACTGAGGCATACAGGACTTGACCACTGTGTAGTTCTACATCATCCTTGCACAACATTGCATGCATGTAAAGGAACTGCACATATTGGAACATTCTGGGTGTAGTCCAGCTCCTAGCAGAGCTGAAAAGAGTTATATTACACCCTTAGGAGTCAATCATCTCCCTCAGCTTCTGCATTCCATTTGTTTTGCTTCCTAGTCCCATTTACAACATTCTTCCTTAGGAATGAGGATGTAAAAAAAAAAAAAAAAAAAAAAAAAAAAGAGTTTTAGGGCAAGAATGAAGATTCTGGAAAACAGCTTTTCCTAATCTTTTATGATTTTTTATTTCCCTCACCTTTTTCCCCTCCCAGGCTTCCTGTTTGGTTTCAGTTTGCAGGTAAGATACAAATCCATTTAGTGCATAGCAATATCCATCGTAGAAATTATATATGATAAATGACTGTAACAGTGCTAAGGATAAAACTCTAATCATATTTTTCCTCTAGGTTTCCAAACAGCAAACAGAGAGGAGCTGTACCACATCCTTTAGAGAATGAGGACACTGCACAAACTGTATCTTAGCAACAAATGAATTAATAGCATAACTTCCTAGTCCGCTGTACAGAAAAGGCACAACCAGTATTCAGAAACTGAGAAAATAACGAAAGCTGGAAGACTCACCTCCCCCTTCTTTACAGTCATGGACTGCCGACGAGGAGTGATCTCCTCATTGATACTGGAGAGGAAGTTCTGTGAGATCCGCAGAGCATCCTGCAGGAGTGGATGATCAGGGTGGCTCACTGGAGTGTGCTTGAGCAAATCCTGACACCAGGAACACAAAGAAAGAACAGAACCATGAGCAGCACTGGAAAGCAGGAGGGTCTGAGGGCCCCTAACTAGAGCTGTAGGAAAAGATGCTCCAGCTTCTTATGGATTAAAGCATGGCTCTATCTCTAGAGGAAGACGATAATACTCTGCCCTTCTTGGTAACACTGATGAAGAGGTAGCGGGGTCCTACATATGGACTCCCCCCGCTTAGTGTAAAGGGACTTATGCAGCATGACAGGTTTATTTTTGCAGTCCTGAAGCTCCATGGAAAATCTGAAGTGTGAAGAAAACAGGAAAGGGGCCTAAAGTTTGAAAACTACCCTTCAGATACTTACATGCAGGACAAGTGTGCTGCGAGTCACTCGATCCACTGGCTTGTATAACAGAGCTGTGGAGAAAAAAAAAAAAGGCAGCAGGAACATAAGGAAAAAGTACCTAAATACAGCCCCTACAGAACAACTTGTCCAATACAACTAAATGTACAGGTACAGGTTTATTAACCAATGAGCTGCTGGAAAATCCCCTTCTCTAAGGTTAATGTGCTGCACAGCCAATAAAACACACATGAACACACAGAGGAAATAAACATGCTCCACAGCAAACAGATGGCCACTTGTGAGCACGCCTTGCCAGACACTGGATGAGGAGCACACAAGGTAGTACAGAATACCTGCACGCAGCATGGCACAGTTCCTATCATTCCCTGGCAACATGCCTGGTCCCACAGGTCAGAATCAGGCTTCGCACTCTAAGTTTCCAAGGAGGTACCTGAAAAGTTGACTGTTCATCCCTCCTTCTGGAGTTCAGCATAACACGCCGAGTGCTTCCAAATCCCAATAACAGGCCAAAACAGGAAGGGGACTATCTTTTATATTGGTGAGTATGGAAGCTTCTTCCAACACAGATTGTCTTCTGCTTCTACTTACTTCTACTATTGTGCATAGAAACAAGCACCATGGAACCTGATCTTGATCAGGCTCTCTAGATGCTACCATAGGGCAAAACCCACATAACAATAACTGCTAGGATTGCATTTGTGCTATCACTGGGTAGCAGATGTTCTCTCAAAATCACAGCAGTCCTTTGGCTGGCCTGGTTCTGCCCAAAGGGACTGATGAAGTTTTAAGCTGGGCAGGGACTTCCCCATGAATGCACATAGCTTACTATGCATCAGCTCTGCTACTTAGCAAAAGGGAACTGATTTCCCAGGTAGAGCCAGCAGAGACTCCATAATTTTCCAGCATTTAAAAACAAAAAGGGAGAGTGGAGGTTTGGCAACAGCCTTCATCCAGTCCTGACAAACCAGTCTCCTTTCCATGGATCACTCACTTTCCAAGGAATTTTTCGTCGTCTGATCTTTAGATTCCTTTGTGCTTCTAGCCTTTAGATTCTAAAAGAAAAAGAAAACCCACATAGCAGATGGTCAATCACCTTGAAATATCACATGGGAATGTAAGAGGCTATCTGCTCCTCCAGGGGAGGGCCTAAGTGTGAATGGAGGACAGTCTTATCACAGCTCAAGTCAGTGAAGGAAAAGCGTGCTTTCCTTGGTAAATCCACCATTGCCATGTCGCAGGCATCCACACAACTCAAAATAAGCAATTTTCTTAGGAGTGCATATCAGTAGAGATGCAGCAAAGCAGGTAACCACCTACAGCAACAGGGATGGTGGAGTTTTAAAATTACCTGAGGAGAAAGACACATCCATAATGATGCAGCTGTTGTCACAGCACGTGCACACCATCAATAAATAAAGTACAGGATTGGGATTCAGTACCCCCAGGTTATACTTCCTCATACTTGTACTCAGAGCTATGCCTGCAACTCCTCCCTCTCTGCACATGGACTGTGAAGCTACATGCATTAGTGTGCTGAGCTCTGAAATCCTCACCAGGACACAAATGCAAAAGCATCACCACCATTATTCCAAATACAGCAGATACTAGCATGATTTCAGAATCACCCTTCAGAAAACAGCAAAACAGAGGGATCACATTTGCACAGAGCCCAGGACCCTGGGGCCTTAATCTCTATTCTGTCTTCTAGGGACGACCATATGGGATGACCATAGTATCATCTATACATATTACTATTAATAAACAGGAAAGTCCATGAAATGCATTTTAGCACTGAAAGAAAAGCACAGGGGAGGCTACTTACTGATGAGAGGACACCACTAGAGCACTGAACTGGTCAGGGAAAGGACCAGAACCTGATGGAAATCCTCAGGAAAGGAAAGAACAGAAGACATCTGCACTCCAATGAGTAGTACAGCAGGCAAGTCTTACCTCCCTCGTTTCATGCAAGGAACATGTTTTATTTTACTTCTTTATCATAAAAATCTAAAGGGACACACAATACTGAATATACTCAGGATTTTTTTCAGAGCAGTGAATGCCCCTAGTTTTATTTGGCTCTGATTATCCGTTTCTTTTTAAGGACACACATATGAAGTTCATGTCTTTTTGGCAACGGAGTTCTTCCAAGACATAATCACCACAATACAGCCAGTCAATGAGAACATGCACTGCAGGTAAAGCTGGTGGCCCGGGAAGTCTAAAAAAGTATTCGATGTCAATGCTCTGACACAGGCATTCCTCTTAAAAAGAGGAAATCAGAGAAGCCCAATGAATAATATTATAAACTATGGTGGACACACTTGCTTTTTTAAACAGACAGCTACCCTCTCCTCCTCTCCATGCCAGCGAAGCCTGCAACTCCACTGACAGTCATAATGGAAGCCATTAAGGATGGCTTTTTACACCATAGTCAGCATCATTACTAGCAAAAGAAATATGTGAGAAACTTAAATACAGCTTTCCCTTCTGGAAATGCATGAAGGTGGCACAAAGCTGAGAAGTTCAAAGCAATGCCAGTTTTTACAAGATTCCCTGGGTGGGAACAGCACATAAAGGCTGTCTATGTGATAACCTCTATTAGCCCAAAGCATAAATCGCTGTAAGAACATGAGCTGAAGACGTGAGTCTACGTGAGGTCACAACTCCTCCAGAAGTCAGGGCTGCAAAGATACTTGGAGGATAGACAGGAGTGACATCGAAGAATATTAGTCAGATCCAGACAGCTCGTGTGTCTGAATACCATGACATTACCTCAGAGATTTCAGCAAACTGAGCGTTGGCTTGGCAGCATTTCTCTGCTGTCTCCATAGCAACTTCATAGTTATCCACAAAGGCCCGGTACACTCCCAGCTGGCTGGCCTGCAGGAAGCAAAACAAAATTAAATAAACTCTGGGGAAGAAGACAGTTTGGGATGGCCAGCCTCAGTATCTAATGATTGGGTCATGTTCCTTCACATCAAAGAATCACAGGGAATGCTAAGCAGGCCCAGGAAGACATCACTGACCTGTCAGCTTTGCTTAACCAGCACAGGTGCTCCCATGTACCCAGTTCCATGTATGCTGAACAAGTTCACTTGCAAAGGATGTGGAAGCCTGCAAGAATGATGCATCCTTATCACTGCCATCTATTTTTCCCTTCTGAACTGCCAGATTAGTATCTATTAATATTTTAGCTCATTGATGTAAGTGGAGCTGCTGGCTATTTGCCACATAATATGAATCAGACAGGAATGATTCAGCCCAACAGCACAAATGTGACCCCAGCAAGCTACTTGTTAGCTTTTGCATGATGGACACACTAAATCAAACCTAATGCAGATATTAACCCATATTTGCACTAGTGAACATTGTAATAAGGGCAGTGGAGCACTGAAAATACAGAAGAAAGATCCAGAGCAAAATCTGTTTGGAAGGCAGTGACTGCAGCACTAGGTGATGGAAAATGGCAATTTTTCCAGCAGAAGGAATAAGCATTGGTCCAGAAGAAGATGGAACAGGCCTCAGAGTACAGTAATAAGCCATTATTATCACAGAGTCTTAGTACTGGTCCCATTTGCTGACTTAGGAATTGCAGCCAGAGAACGTAAGATCCAGCTCCGGAAATCCCTGGGTAGCTTCCAAGGTTGTCTGGATTGCAGAGCTGGTTTTGTGCTGCAGCGCTGCACAGGGTGTGCTGTAAACACCTCAGCAGCTTGAACATGCTTGCAAATGCATGGTGAGCCAACAGGTGGAGTGCTGTATAAGGCTCCATTAAGGAGTTCTTACCAGATGAGCTTGCACTTAACCTTATTATTTCTGCAAATTCCCTGACACTTCTGCCCAAGACATGCAACAGGCAGAGCAGTTCACTTTCCCACGCAGTGCACTTTTCCTCTCCTGCTGTCTCACAGTCATTGTGTTCCCCATTCTCTATGAAGCTTCATGCAAGAGACGATGGAAGAGAAAAAGCGACTCTCAGGAAATATATGCCTACACAAATTTCTTTAGCTAACAGAGGCTAAGAAATCGTAAGCTATTTCCTAGGGCACATTCTACTGAAAGATTAGGAACCAGTCTCAACCCCCATACAAAATGATATGGTTATGACCAAAGCTGGAGGGAACTGTGCTCACTTACACCAGGGATGACCTGGCCCATACAGTGTGGAGAGAATAAAATCTGTATTTGCCACTGGAACACAATTCTGTGAAGAAGCTGCTGTCAGAATTACTAATCATTTGCAGGATTTATGACATTCAGTTTTGGATGATGCCAGCTAACATGGCAGAGCTTTACAGTTTCTCCATTCCTGTGTGGCTCTTTCCATTTCCTGCTACTCTTGAACAGTCTTTCTAAGCTTTTGTTTTCCTCCTCTAAACATGCCGCCATGAAAACATCATATTAATTAAAAACTGAGTTTCTAATCAAAGCAATAATGCTCACACAAGTTTTCATGCTGGTTTAAGTTTTCTCTTTTCCAATTAAAAACAACACATGGCAAAAAATAAGCTTTGGTAGAAATAACTGGCTTTTGGTTACATTTTTTTCCAGTCCTGAAAACTAATCAGTGATAATATTTGCTAAATATTTCATCATTTCTAAAAACAGTTCTAAAGTGCTTCCTTTCTAGTTATAAGAGATACGTACAAAATATTCCCCAAAAATGAGAAGCATTTTTCACTCCCACATGCCTAGTGTCTTTTTTTTTTTTTCCCTTTTCCTTAGTTTCAACAGGAAAAAGGTGGAATAACAGTCACTGCCATTGCAAATGGATCATACCGTGCCAGACCACATGAAATTCTAAAACGCCTTGCATGCACTACCTATATAACTCCAATCCATGGTGCTTTGTTTTGTGTGATATTAAAGAAAATTCATGTCCCCAGGAACCTCAGGATAATAACAATTCCAGTGTTTATCATCAGATTGCATGGCATGCCCACAAGTAAACAGTCTGCTTCAAAATATTTGATGTACATCCAGTATGGATGTCTTGTAATGCCTCATGCTCTTGCCGTCTCTCTCATCTAGCTGCTTCCCACTGCCTGCCAAGAATTATTAGCTTTATCTCATCCAGCAAAGAGTTCACAATTCCCACTGATACTGTACCAAACCACCAGAAACTGAAACTGCTAAGCTAGCTCAAAGCTTCCTGTGCTAGGGCAATTTGCTCCTTTGCTTCCAACAGTAATCCAACAAAATAAACAATTCTGTAACAAATGCAGAAGAGTCAGGGGAACATAAAAATAGAGTTCTGGATGGGCTTAACTCCTGCACTTGCAACCACCATCAGCAAGAAATGGTCTTAAACAAAGGCCTAAGTAGCTGTATAGTGAATCAAAGCTTGCTCCACAGGCAGCAGTGGTGAAGATTATATTCAGGTCTTCTACAATTAGCGCTATCTTCATTGCTGCACTACACTTTCAACGGAGTTTGAGAGGCTTCCACTTTTCAGCAGCCTTCTGTATCTTTGCTTCAGCAACCAGCAGCAGGTGGCTTTGTCTTCTTAAACCAGTTGCTCAAATTGCATACCATGAACTACTCACCAAGGCACCAACTTGACCCCTCCTGGCTAAAACATGCTGGCAGTGAAAAACAGATTCCCCTATTTTGATCTTGAGCTGCTGGCATGCATGGAAAACATCATCTTCCAGACCCATCTCCCCCTGCTCCATAGGGGATGGGGATGGTGCTGGGCTACACAGCTGCTAACAATTGAGTGACCCTGGTAAAGCACACTCCTCATCCAATAACCCCCTCACTGGAATGTCACTCCTACCCTGAGAATCAGAGGCACCTCTGGAATGCAGAGATTCTTTTCTTTTCTGAAAAGGAAAAAACAGCTCCTTTAATCCTTTGCTTTCTCCACATGCTAGGGGAGAGGCTAAAGGGGCCAAAGGAATCCCCTAGAATGCAAACAATTTGTCATCTGGCACAGAAACTCAGCAATTTTAATTTAGCCTCAGGAATATGCTGTATATGTCTTTGTCCTGTTCCGCACTCAGAGAATTTTGTTGAGGTTCCTTGGAGGATTCTCAGGAGCAGGTGGACTGCATCAGCATAGCAGCAAAGGTAATATTAAAGGCCAGGATGGTGGTAGAAAAGCAAAGCCAAAAGCGATGACCATAAAACCGAGACAATCAGTACAAGATACAGCAAAGCACCACAGAAAGAAGGAAATACATGTCAAGTAGTTCAGCAATAGTATGAAACATTTTTAGCTGTTGGTGTTTCAAAGTATGCTTTTTAACACTGCCATTCTCCCATCTTCCTCTAAAGCAAATGGTCTGATGACACTGCAGACACCCTGGAGATTCAACATCTCTGTGAAACTGTATTTGTATTAGGAGCATAGCTTGCTCGAGTCTTGAATTAAAGGCAATGAAACAGCCACTTTTGCTGCAGGCCCTTCACTGCAGTGGTAAAGCTAGAAGCCTCTCACCTAACCCAGCTATGAGTTTTCATCCCTTCAGACTATGCACAGTCACCAAAGGGAGTAGTACCAGCCCTTGCAAGATGAATGGGAGGTAACAGAAACTTTGGTGATGGTAGCTGACTCACCAACTTTTGGAAGAGATCCCCTACACGTTGCTGGTGACTCCACTGCTGCACTCGGGGAAAGAGCCCATCATAGAATTCTTTGTGGATCTCATAGAGCTCAGGCACTTTGAAAAATATTGTCTCAATCTGCTGACTAGTCAGCACAGGCTGAGAGGTGGTGGCAGCTGCTTTCAAAGGCTTCATGGGCTGAAATTAGGAAAAAAGGAAATTGTTATCATGCAAACCAAGTACCTTCACCCTTGCCACATTACAACACATCCCTCCAGAGAGCTGTTTTTCATCTTATTAATAAGTGATACTTGCATTCACACAACTCCTGAAAGCTAGACATTAACAAGTTCTGTCATGGGGATCAGCCACCCCTGGTAGGTGGATTTTCCCAGGATATTAATGGTGTGATTAAAATCCCTCTGCACTCGATTTCCTTAATCTCTGCCCAACTGTACAGCAACATGTCTAATAATTAGCACAGAATACTGAAAGACAGGGCTCCTGGATACTACTACGCTAACCCTAGGTGTGCCATATCCAGTCCTTTCTTTAAGCCTCTCTTTCTCTACTGGAAGTAACAGGTGCTCTTTGCACCCAGCAACTTGTAACCCATGGTATGTGAAGTTCTGGGAAACCTCGGATGGAAGCAGCATCAAATTCAAGTACCAGTGTTTGAAATGGCATCTGTCACAAACGCTTACCAGCAGCAGAGCCTCCAGGTGGCTCAGGTAGGTTTCCTCACTGGCTAGGATTCCGGACAGGACCCATTTTCTCATCTCCAGGCCTTTTTCCAGGTCTGGTTCACTCTACAAAGCAGTTGTCAAGGAGAAAAAAAAATAAAAAAGGAAGGGGGAAAAAAGGGGGGGGGTTGGAGAGAAAGAAAAAAAACCAAGAATGAGAACGGAGAGTTAAAGAGATCATTCAGCTGACCATAGCATACTTGGGGTTTTTATTTACTTTTAGACTAAAAAACCCCACCTGTGCTCAGCATCTTGTTTCTAGAAATAAGCAAATATAAAACATTAAAGATATTTTTATTTACCAGCAACTGATGTCACTTAGATGAAATATAGGTGTTGGCTTTAGTCATCCAAGTTCAGTGCCTCAATTAGGAGCCCAGACTTCTTCACAAAATTCAAAACTCAGAACTTAAATATTCAGAATTTATCCTCCTAAACAAATCTCAGGGGACTCTTGGTTACGTGCAATTTACTCACTCCTCCCGCAAGAGTTCTCTATGATCTTACTCCAAAGCCATGTTTCTCCATGCAGACAGGATTATTTCCCCTGCATTGACACAGATGCACATGAATATACAGCAGTTACAGCCTGACATCGGTGTTAAGATGGCTGTTTCTTTCTCCCACTCTCTACTATTCACTAAATTATTCTTCAGTGCCAGCTTGTACAATGTCTATTTTTAGTGAGAGGATGGAATAATCAGCACTACTTGGAACACACATGCTGATTTTCTTATTGGGATTCCATGAAGGAGTTCTTCAACAAAACAACTGAAGGAAGAGAGAGAAAAAAATAAATACATTCACGGGCAAATGTACACATCAAGGGAAGACTAACATCAAGTGTTAAGAGAAGCAGTAATCCCCTCTGTTGAGTTTCAATTATCTTTCATCTCAAAACTGTTACCTGAAAAATGTTTAACCTGATAAAGTGAAATTGAGTATTTCCATAAACTCCGTAAAAAAATATGGCTGAACAATGAAGGTTATAAATAATCTTATAAATAGAACTTATTTCTAGTTCATTTCTGTCATTCACAGAAATGGCTTTTTACAATTGTTGCAACTTTTTAATATTGCTAAATGTCTCTAACAACAGAGTCGGTAGTTGAATCTGAAAGGGTGGATACTTTTCAAAGGCTTTGGGTAGGTTGTTCGGGGCTCTATCCTACTCCTTTTAACATCCACAGGAATCTTCAGCTATTGATTTCAGCAGCAGGAGGATCACAAAACATAGCTGTATGCACCACTCTATTGACGGACTATAAAGCCCTATAGCTGACAAAAAAGCCCTCCATTTAGTTTAGGGTCGAATACTTTGAACCCTATAGATGTATACATGAGGTTCATTATGGACAGAAGGTATCTCGACTATAGGTAAGCTGACAGTAACTGTCACATTCTGAGTGTGACTTTGAGCCTACGCACCACGCGAAGAAAGAAACAGATCCTCACGCTCCCAGATATTTCTGGATTCAGTCTCATCAATAACTATCCTGATTTTTGAATGCTTTCATTAAATGTCACAAACTATTTTCTAGGCTAAAAGACCTTGCAATGACTACCTCATAAAAATTTTGTGAGGTGTCAAATACCACCACCACTTCTTAAATAGAAGTGGCAGACAGAAGCTGTTCTAAGGAAATGAGTAAAATTTACATACACATCGGGTGCTAGATGGAAAGAAGAACTTGTCTTTGCACCTCACTC
Organism: Falco rusticolus; assembly: GCF_015220075.1. Lineage (NCBI taxonomy): Eukaryota > Metazoa > Chordata > Aves > Falconiformes > Falconidae > Falco > Falco rusticolus. Next base: position 37,899,350 of record NC_051187.1, on the reverse strand, counting down.
CTCAGTAAGGTTCAGTAAAAACCACAGGGCTTTTTAACATCTTGAGAGAGCATCTAAGAGGCTAGAAATCTGTAATTCAGCAGTTGTGTTCAGATGATTTCAGAAGAACACCAGTAACAAACTGCACGGTAAAAATGAATGCTGCAACAGATTCTGTGTACCTACAGAGTACCCATATGACTACCTGTAATAGCTCCAACAGAAGTGTGCAACAATATTGTGACCATTCCTTATGATTTCTCTACCAGTAGTGCCTGGATGTCCACCTCATGGACCATTTTGTGAGGTATGGTATGTAGACCATAATCAAGACAGACAGCCTCAAGATGTTTAACGAAGATTGCCTTCATCCAAAAAGGCAGGGATATAGCAGCCCTGGTGCAAAAAAACCCAACCCAAAACAACACCTCTGGGTTTCCAGAGACTTCTTACAACACTTACAAAAGAAAAATGCAGCTTCACAAAGAAGCATTGATAAAAACTAACAGTGCTCCAAAGTCCACACTCCCGAGGATGAGGTGACTGGTCAATATTGACACAGCACTATAATTATCTTTAGCAGGTTCTCTTGGAGGAGGTAAGGATTTAAAAACCAGCTGGGTATTTGTAACATAAAGAGCAGCACACAATGACAAGTTATTTAAATGGTTCAAACTTCCCCGTCATGACAGTGGCACAACAGTTTTCCTCTTCACAAATAAAAGCTTTAATTTACAAGCCAGTTCTTGCTGGGCACTGTCAGCTGACAGACAGCATTTTCTGTCTGAATGTTAATTTCCTCTCTTTAAAAAAGATGTGCTTTCAGTGAGGCAAACATCTCCCAGGACACACTAGAGGCCTTCCTTCCTGGCCACTACCACAAGGTTACTTTGCAAAGTCCATAGTATTGTCCTAACCCTTTTTAATAGAAGCCTTTTCCAAGCGTGATGCTTGCAAAACAGCTTCAGATGCAGCCAAACAGGGCAGGGCCTGGCTGCTTTAAGATACAGTACAGCAGTTGCTGCAGAAACCCTCTGGGGAGTTTATCCAACAATCACACAAGCACATTAAAAGGTTTCCAGTGCAGTACCTCAAATTTACATGCAGATCCCTCATATGTGAAAAGATGATCTCCTGCTGCTCCTGCTGTGTCAGGGATCAATATGACACTATGATGCTGCTGCCTGCATTGTACTGCCACTCTGTACTTCCTCCTGAGAGCCAGTGCCCGGACACGTGTCCCCTGCTGAGGGAGGCCTTTTCTGACAATGTCACCTGGGGTTGCACTGAGCAGCAGCTCTTGCTGCTGCATGAACATCTGGAAAACAGTCCCCATGCTTCTTCAGCCTCAGGGTGCTTTTTAAGTCACACTTGTTATGAAATGTATTCCAGGACTGAGAAACTCACTGGGAGCTGGTGCCAACATCAGGAAGAGGAGGAGTAAGTTTATTAGTTGGTATTACAACATCCCTCACTTACAGAATTGGGAACAGGCCCACCTGCTCACCCAAAGCAAAGTAATTAGCAGGCAGAGATACTGCGAGGCTGTCCAACCACTTTCCCCTTAGAGTACACCAAATCTGATGCACCCAGTGCCAAGGGCATTTTCTGCTTTGCCCGTAACTGACAAAAAAGGGAAACAAAGAGCAACAGTGACCACAACAGCCTCACTGACTGATCTGTTTTTGCACTCCAGGCAGAAGGGCAGTTAAAAGAGGGAACATCGTGGGTGTAGGTATCAAGCTTCCCACCAGTTCAGGGAGACCTGCCAAGGCTGAGGACTCCTTTCCCCTACCCTGGCAAGGAAGTAGTCAGAAATCTTTGAGCTGCTTGTGGCAAGGGGAGGAGCTGGTACCACATCTACCAGACCACATTAGCTAGGGGAAAAATACACCTATTAACCAAAGTGCAGATGGGATGTTCCCAGCAGGACATGGGAGCAGCCTGTATTGGCAAACTAACTACTCAGCAGGGAGTGCCAGGTGGTCAGCAGTCTATCCCATGCTTCCTACCCAGCTTGGTTAGCCCTTTTTTAACTTGTACAAGTCTGACTAGTATTTCACGTTCTGACTCTGTCCCTACCTCTTTGATGCCAGCATCCATTTCTAGCCTTTCTCCACTGCCCTTCCATCTTTTGGCTGCCTCTCTACCTCCATGTTTCAGAATAAATCTATCTCACAAGACTATCATGGGGCAGCAGCCAGAGCATTCCTGTCTATCTGCCATGGGAGCTGTGAGGACCCAACACCCAGCCAGGTCTGAACAAGCACGCAAGAAATCAATCCTTCCCTCCCACTCCTCATGAACTACCTTAAAAAAAACAGAAAACACAAAGGAAAGTGGAAAGCAGTATAAAGGAAGTTTCACAGGTATCTCATGCCTGTAAGGTTATGGTGTTTTCTTCTCAACTGGGTGGTGGTTCTTGCTATTCCAAAGATTTAAAAACAGAAAGATTGAGGCACAGTCAGAAGCACAATCTTGTGACCTAAACCAAGGCCAGTCAGAGTGGCTAGAAGCACTGAAGATATTACAGAGCACGCATGCACTGGCCCTGAGCCACGGCTGTTTTGAATGTGTTTACAGCTTGTCAGCCTAAGTACTTTAGTTTACTAACCAGGTTGGCATTGTATGTTGTATTCAATTACTGCCAGCCTGAGATTCACCAGCTCCAAGGATTAGACAGATTCAGCTCTTCCTGACCGTTTAAAGAACTTGGGGCTTTCTGGTTGTTGTTTGAATTTACAGCAATAATTGTTTTCTTGCAAATGTTAGAAGAACACAGATTAAGAATCTAGAAACCACAACACACAAGATTTTGCAAAGTGGTTGCTGCCAAGGCAGCTCTGTAAAGAGAATCAGTGATTCAAAGTGGGCGTATAAAAGGCACTTTAACTCTCAGACCTTCCTTTGGTACAGTGTGTTCATATGCTGTGTAATGAATGTGTTCAAAGGAGAGGTTTCCCCTAAGGACAGCTCAGAATCTCATACAGAAGTTGACAGCCTATGGAAGAAAAACTATTAATTTCAATTTTTAAAATGTAAATATCTTTGAACGCTTCAGCTAAACAGGCTGGAGGTGTCTCATTGTCTTGGTGATACTAAACAGGGCAAATTCTGTAATCTAGCCAATCATGCTCCATGCAGGGAAGGGAAGGAGCAGGGAGAGGAGCCAACATTATTTATAACATTAGTACTGGTGTGCCAGCTCTCCTCAGGAAGGGCTGTACATCCAGGCAGAGCCCTTAAGGAGCAAAGAGTTGGACAATAAAAAGGAAAAGTTGCATCTGTTGGGGGTGGTGAGAGGAAAGTGACAGTAAAACAAAACAAACAAACAAAACCAAATACTCAGAGGAAGAAAGTAGAAGGATTTAGAAATGCTGGAGAGGGAAAGACAAGCTAGCAACAGAAGTAGCAAGCAGAGCAATATATCCCATTTACTGATGTAGCTTCAGAGGTCAACTTTTCTGGACCCCCTTGGGATGAAGCTCAGAGAAAAATCCACAACCTGCTCTGCCATAGCCCTGCTTTCCATGTAGCTGGCAAATAGTGAGAACAGAAGAATCTGGTCTGAGGACCAGCAGTAACTGCCAATGCTGCACCAACTGCAAACTGCATGGCTGAAAATGGAAGCGAAATTCTACCTGGAAATCTCCAAGTACCAGCCAATTTCCCCTCCAAACAGAATGGGAAGTAGGAGTTAGTCGCTCGGCTTTAGCAGTCCTGCCTCCCTGGGTATGATACATACAAGAATTGGAGAGATCTATTTTGGCAAAAACCTCATCTTCTAAACTCTAGAAAAGTGACTCCCCTCCTTTCCTGAGGGGGTAGAACCAGTTTTGCCTTTCCACTGGCTGCCCTGTGCCCACCTCCATAGAGCCCCACACACATCTTTGAGCCTGGCTTTGACAGCGACCAGATCTTGAAAGGCCTTTCTTGCTTCTACTCTTTCGATCACTGTAATCTCTCCCCACATAAGTAGTGTCAATAGAATCATGATGACTGAAGCTTCCCATCCTCTCTCGGTCCTTTAGCCTCTGGGCTGCAACCCATCCACTCCAAAACTCTTGGCAATAACTCTTCTCTAGTGAAGAGTGTCAGTCACTAACCTTCCAGCTGTCCCAGCACTTCCCTGTGCCCCAAGAATACCGTAGCAAGCTCTTGCTCTGTCCTCCTCTAACTCTATCCAGATATCTTCTCCACTTTTCACCCCAGCTGCATGGCGAAGACAGACACGTTGTCTCTTTCTGGGAGTGAAACATCACCACCTATTACAAAGACTGTCTGACACCTTCTGAAGCTACCAGCACTGTCTTATTTGGCAAACATTTGGGCTGACATTTTCCAAGACAGGTTTCCAGAATTTTTGGAAAGTTCAGTCACAACAGCTCAACTGTTACAGAAAGCGAGGTTCGGGAAAATTAAATCACTTCTCAAGTTAAATAAACAAACAACTTAAGCGTTAGTGGAACCTATTTCTCCTTTTTCCTCTTTCCCCTGTAAGCTTGCTTCAGAGCAACAAAGTTTGGCAGAAGCATTGGCTTTATACCAGGACATGCGTCAGCAGCTCAGCACGAGATTCTGGAAGAGCCAGAAGAGGGGGTACGACCTAGCTTGCTCAATGCAAACATTTGTTAAGGCCTCCTTACCGCAAAAATGACGAGTCAAGGGATGCCAAGATCCACGTTACAAACACCCATGTTGATTAATTATGTCCTCTCTGGGTCACAGACAAAACTAATGCTGGTGCACCTTGTCACCCTCCTTGGATAGCAACAGAAGTTTATGCAACGGATACACAGCAGGTGGAATATGAATACATAAGAGGTGGCTTAAGTGGTACAGTTTGGAGGCAGACCAGCCAGCTTCTTTTAGTCTGCTTATATGGCACAGGTGGTAGGGGGGATTGGAAAAGAGATCCCAAATGACAAGGTGCAGAACACCACAAACCTTCTGGCAGTCAATTATGGCCCTCACTTCCTGAACATGGAACAGGGAGCTGGTTACTCCCCACACTGAGAGAACAACATGAAGCCCCCCCACGAGTACTCCAGGAGGTATCCCTTCATTCTTTTTTAGAAAGAGACACTGCTCTCAGCCACTCTGCACATTTTTTATGCTGGCTGGGTAGACCAGGTGGAACCCTGATGCACTATCCAACCAAAGGTGACAGCTGCTACAAGGAGGCAGAAGGACTCAGTCAAACACTTGGCAGAAAAAATACAAAGCGGAAAACAAGCTTACAAAATAAGTCAAAGCAAAATGCCCTCAAATATCCAGACAGCAACAACCCAGTCTCCAAGTGGAAGGCTGGTCTCATGGATAAGGCAGATGAGCACCACACAAGAATGCTGCTATGCCTGTGTGATGCTAAGTGAATTACTTAGGACATTTTAAAAAAATAAAAATAATTGGTTGGAATGTTTTCCATTTTCTGAGTGCCTGACTGGAGTGTTGTTAACTCTTGGTTGCAAGTGAAATTAAAGGGATTTTACTTTAAATGTGAAGAAAACTGCATTAAAAGTCAGAACTTGGTTTTGCACAACATTACGCATCTCACATTAAGCACCCAAAATTAGCAGATGCTTTTCCTATAATCTGTCTGCCTTGATTACCTGTGGTTAGTGAACATACCATCCTCTTATCTCACAGGAACATTGCAAGGATAATTAAGACCTGCGTAGCATTCCAACTGTATTTGGAGTTAATGGTCACGTCAAAAGGAAATGAGTACTGTTGTGCTGAGAGCAGAGTTTGCCCAGCATCCTGTAAATAAGGTATACACAGAGCTCTAGAGAGAAAATACCGAATCCGGTATCATTCACTATATATGCTGAACAATGCATGAATACCACAGAAAAAAAGATGAAATGATAGTTTCTTTTATAGTTATCATCGTGATTCAAGACAAGGCTACAGCCACAAGGCAAGGCTTATTAACCATCACCACTTCCTAACTTCTGAATAACTTTACAATCTTAGTATTTTGTCAGACTGGTGTGTATATAGTACATGTGTTGTATTGTCACACACTGTTAACTGTTGATTTCTAGACTCTGGTCATAAACTAAAATTTTCAGAAGTAATTGCGGGCACCTAAGAAAGATGTAAAAGGGCAAGGAGACTACTATAAAAGCAAACACAGGTAAACAAAAAATATTTTCCTGCTAATCAAGTGTAGTGAAAAAGAAAATAGAAAATACATGTCCTGGTATTTCTCGTCCAACACATCTTATGTGCTTAGCTCAGCACAGTGTATTTGACACAATTTTGCTACTGACTCTCTTCCACTACATCTGAGAACAGAACTACAGTAAAAGCCATCTAACAACTTGTGATGACAGAAAGTTTAACTTGTTTGGGAAATACTGCAACCATACATAAATTAGTCTCTTCCTCCTTGCCAGGGACAGTCCTTCATGAGTCGCATTGTCATTTATGGACTAATTACAGACAGGATCAACTGAAGCTGCTGAGGTTCATGATTAGAAGTCTAATCTGTATCAGGACACCTCTTTCTTTTGGAAGCCATAAACCATCTTTTTATAGTTAGAAAGAAGAAAGCAGCCATTTATGTTAAAAATTATTTTTAAAAAGGCAGCCTTCCAGCATTATTAAGGTAACTTTGAAATTAACTACTGTTAAGTGCTTATGAGGCAACACTCAAACAAATAAAAAACAAAATTAAGTATTAGGCAGTGTCCCTTCCAGGCCTCCAGTTACAGGCACTATGACAACTGTTTCTTTGAAGATAATTCTCAGCCATATGTAGCCACATGGCATTCTTCCTTCATCCTGAGAAACAAAACCTGGAAACCTCAAGCCAATATTAAAACATTCCTAGAGCTTTTGAATTTACTAATGATCATTTTTTCATTCAAAAGCCTCTTGCACATCACAAGAATTCTCATCTTGAGAGATAAAAAAGCATCTCAGAATTAATAGCATAAGCAGCTAACTAGATTCCATACTTAACAGTCCAACAAAATTAAGCAAACATCCACAATATATGTACTTGATAAAGCTTTAAAAGATCTTGCCAATGCATTTTTATAAATGAGAAAGAACAAGAACACTGTCTCAAGCAGGCTTCTTAATCTAACATTCATCCTAGAAAAAGCAAGTAAGTATATGATATGGTACTAACCAATAAGGAGTAATAGAAAGATGTATACAATGAATGCTTTGTAGCAATGGTTTGTGGAACTTGTCAGACTCTCAAAATCATTTTGATGCAAGACAAATAAAACTGTCTGATAAAGGTGATTGTGTTGATTTACATGTACACTGATATTTGTAAAATATTCATCATCTTCTCCCATGACATCTTAATTAACAAGACAGAACGATATAAAGCCAACACATAAGTTGAACCACTTAAACGACAGGTTTCAAAGTGTCATTTACAATGTGGGAATTCAAGGTTGTTTGGCTACACTTTCTTAGAAACACAGTAGGAAGGAAGTGACAGTTGTCTTTGTGCTATTAAGCATTTTTATGAATGACCTGGGGAACCAAAAGTTTGCAGATGACAAAGATATTCAGGGAAACGGCAATTTGGGATTGAAATGCTCTACAATCTAGGAAGCAAAGGGATAAAGAGAAGCAAAGGTTGAAAGTCAAACAGATTAATTCAAGCTGAAACAGATTTTTTGACTGCGAAAACAGCAGAGTTAATAGTTATTTACAAAGGCAAACAGCAGACTCTCTACCAAGACTACCGTAAAAACAAAGTCAGAAATTTTCCTGAAGTTCCAAGGTATAGCCATGCTACTGAACCTGAAGCAAATATAAAGCAAGATAGCCTGAAGGTCCACATCAAACCACAGGTCAGGCCAAGTGGTCCCTTCCGAAATTTTTATCTGCCGTAATTGATAGCTATTTAGTGAAAACTTGGATTTTTTATAAGCGGCCATCTAACACCCAAAGTCACCATACTTTGGAGGTGGCAGTTTTAATTCCTGTTATTCTGTTTGCACAGGGTAAAGGAAACACATCTTATATTCTAAATGCTTTATCAAAGCCTTTAACCTACCTGAAAGCAACTCTCTATTTTCCCAGCAATGACCACCCACATGCACAGATGTATGAACATCATAATGTGGGATGTTTTGTTCCAGAGTCCCCTTTCCAAAATATCTGGTATTTAGAGACCCTCTCAACAGCAATTAGTCACCTATTCTCTGCACTAAAATTCACAAAGGGTGGAAAACTGAGGCTTAAAAATCATACACACAACACTCATCCCTGAAGTAAGTTTAGGCTTAGCATCAGCTAGAAACCCCAGTTTAGTTTTAAATATACAGTATCAATCAGGCACTGACTGACTCTATTCTGTCAGGTTATCTGTCCTACAGTGTTGGCAGTCCCTGTCTTTGCTCCCCATTAAAGCAGTCTATCCCTTGCAAACCTACAAGGCTTTGCTGACTCCAAAACACAGAAAGGACTCACTGATTTTGTAGATTCCAGAGACCCTGAAGATAAGGTGTCTCGGCTGCCTCGACTCTTGGAACTGAGATGGGGTGAGGAGGATGGTGAGTCATCAATATAGGGCATCATATCATGATGTCGTCTCTGCTCTTCAGCACGGTCTGCATCATACGCATAGCTAGGTGGCGTGCCACTGAATGAAGCATCTGTAAAACAGGAGAAAAATCTGTCTGGTCAGAGTCAACCTGGACATAAGACAGCCTGTCAACCAAGGCACTGCCTGCCTCCCACCTATTATGATTACTTATCAGTAAACCCTGATTCAGTAATCGTTAAATATAGATCAAGTGGAGGCATAAAGGTAATTAAACTCAAGTTGTCACCAAACATTCACTTCACTCATTCCAAGTCCTAAAAGGTAAAGTCCTTTACAATATCTAACATTGGTATTCATTTAATTACAGCTCCTTCCCTCAAGTTTTCCTTCAAAAGCATTAGCATCAAAATAAATCCTTTTGCAGGCTCCATGCAAGTTATGCAGCCTGGGTTTCAGAACATAGTGGGGTTAGGGTAAGAGAACCTGTTTTTTTATGTAGAAAAAGAACAGATGATGCCCCTGCCAGTTTAGCAATCATAGATAATACATAGCTCAGGGGAGAAACATAACTCTTTCCAGACCTCTCAGGAACAAGAGGACTAGGAAAGAAAGGTCTTACATGTCAAGTGAACAGGCCTACTGCCAAAACAAAATCCTAAGAGGTGCTCCTCTACTGGCTGCCACTCCTCCTCCTCCTCAATTTTGAGACTAACTCCATAAACAAATGAACAAATCACCACCCTGCTACCTCCTACACCCCACCTCACCCACCCACATAAAACAAACAAACAAACCCCAACCACCCAATCAAAAACACCCAAATAAACAAAAAAGAATGGTTGGCATGAAGAGTTAAATTAACCATTATTGCATGAGATATCAATTAACTTCTGCTGGAAAGATGAGTACTAAAAGTGGTTCTGGTACCTTTAGCACAGAGACTGTTTCTGCAAAGATTGTATTGAAGGACACACACTGATCAGCTCCCTCTACCACAGGCTAAAAGGTCTTTTACCTCTCTGCACAGAGAAACATACTTGCATTCTGCACAGTGGCACCGCATCGCATACATCTTGCCTGAGAGAAGCTGGAGGCACCCTTCATGTAAGTTACACTGGCCTGTGAAGCACATTCCCTTGTCAATGCCCAGAAGGGTGCTGTGTGTAACAGTAATAGCCATGCAGGGGCCACTGAATGCAAAATGTTAGAGTTCCTCCTCCTCTTTCAGTTACGAGTCACAAAATGCCACTCTTCTCCCAAAACTGAAAAATAACCACAGGGAGATAAGCTAGATCCACTTTTACAGTAGCAGGTGAGCCTGATGGAAGACAAAGCCACACACACACACAAAGCTTTTTTCTTATATGTTTAAAATTCTGCATTAAATTCACACTTGAACACAAGTAGAACCATTTTTTACTTGTTTTCACAAATATCCAGGTTCTGCGAAAATAATAAGCAGCAGCTGCCAAGCATACTAATAATCCTGTTATACATCAGTAAGGCGGGGTGGAGGAGTAACATTTTAAAGCCCACTTTCCTCCCCCACAGTAAACTTAGTTAAAGCATGACTCATTCCAGTGAAGGATGTGAACTTTGTCTGGAACAGAATAAAACTTGATCTGTGTGGCTTATTCAGGACGGAGAGCTGGTCTAGGGAATTTATGCAAACAATATACTGAAAATCCAACAATAAATGCACTGTAGAAGTGAGCCTCTGTCTCGGTTCGTACCAAATACCACCCAGCTAAATAACAGCTGTATACGAGGCCTTTAGGCTGCTGAAGGAGCACGTCAATATTATTTTAACAAGCTCAATGAGCTTTATGTCACCCACCCGCTCATGGTATTACCTTCTGGTCAAGCTCTCAGAGTTCCTCAAAAGACTCATTAGATTGTGCAAGACCACGGGGGGCGGGGGGGAGGGAAAAAAAAGAAAGGTGCTACACATTCTCTGGAAGGCATGTTTGTCTAGTTGTTACAGGTTTCCAGAGCTCCCCAACCATTTAGAAGTCACCTATTAAGTTGATTTGGTAAACGGAGGCTTGAAAGGGAGTTGTTGAAATAAGGATGCTCAGTCACAAACAAAAGATATTTTTAGATATCCCAAAGTTGGATATCATCTACAACACCTGCAAGTCAAACAAATGTCATGCTGGACTTTTCAAAAGCTCTTTGGCCACAAGAAAGTGTAAGAGAAGACAGCATGGCCCCTACCTTGCACTACCCGAACAGGCAAGGAAACACTGAAAGAAAAAATAAAAATAGACTCCTCACACACAAGATGGATGGTCTTCTGTTTGGCCAGAAAGTTAAGGGACTGTTTTGATTCCAGAAACCAGAACTGTAAATAGGAAGGAGGATGACTGTCTCCTTGTATCTCTGCACTATATATGCCATATAATTAAAAAAATAATAATACGTAAATAGAAACCAAAACCTTAACACCATTTAACTTCAGTGGAAGAGTGCAGATACCTGTTTTCCATTCAGCTGTTCCTTGTGCAACTTTCTAACCCAAGAAGCCCGCAAGGCATTCCTGACAATTTAACCTGGCATTATCCAAGGAAGAACATCAGTACTGGGCACCTACGTAAGCTTCATGCCTTTGATCAAGCAACAGTTCTTTTTCTTTCAGTAGTTTCTTCAAACTACTCCTATCCAAACCAGTTTCTCCTGCACACAATGCAGTAACAAAACCAAGTTACTGTGCAGAAAGCAAAGCATGCATATTTCTTTCACTCCCGATGCTCACATTCAAATTTTATAGTTTGCTCCACTTCTGTTAATGGGGGAGTGAATGCAGACTAAAATATATTAGCAGAAAGGCTTGCAATGAATCACAGCATTTTCACTTTCCTCACTTTCTCCTGCTAAAAAGCAGGCTTCACACTTCCATAACATGTTCTGTCTCCTACTGCAAAGGGAAACCTTTATCTGAAACTGAAGGAAAGGGCAGTGGAAGACTTGGGTTCAGAAGAGATTTATTGCTAGCTTTGCAACAAAATTCAGTCTACCTTTGAATCACTTGGTCTGCCTGTCCATAAAAATGAAAATAACACATCTCAACAAGGAATGAATCAGTGTCACAGACTGTCATGAGATCTGTGCACAGAAAGCTCCACACAGAATTTAAAACTTTTTTTCTGTATCCTCCAGGGATCCTTCACACATTAAAAAGATTAAAAGTAGTTATAATCCCTCTTCTTTCTATTATTGCTGCATACAGCACTGAAATCCACCTATGGAGATTTTAATTATCTCCAAGGCAGAGGAACCTTCTTGCTTTTATTCTACCATTTTTTTCCAACAGAAGCAAAGTATTACCACAGCCAGATACACTACGCAAGTCTTAACACTAATAACAGAGGTAGACTCGTGTCTCTGTGATTAAAGAGACCACTGTTGCTAGGGAAACGAGGTTATTCAGATCTCCTAAACCCAGTGCAATGCTGCACAGGCTGTTCAGGCTCTACCTGGGAGCAAAAAGACCAGAGCAAAATGATTAGACCCAGGAGCTCACCTGCTCAGGCACTTCCAGCTGCTCTGGGTGCTGCTGTTGTAGATTGCAAATGGAGAGAGCAGCTGGGCCTAAGCAAAAGCACTTGGTTTCTTAGCCGGTGTCTCAGGTAGGGTGAACATTAAGAGAGAGAGTTCTTACTCTCCTTTTAGGGTCAGCCAGTAAGTCAACAGTAACACAACCATCAAAACAAGCAAAAGATGAAACACAGGAACAACAGGCAATTGCTGACAAGGGACAACTAAGGAAATGGGCTCACATACGAGGATGATGGACTCAAACATGTTGTATGGAGAGAGCACCAGAGATAGATACTGAGGACATTACTCAGGTGTCATGCTCCTCCCACCTCAGCAGCAGGCCCCCTTTCTCCTTCTCTTCGGACAACCTGTAAGATATCCCATCCCACAGAGAAGAGCAGCAGTTGTGACTTAACAGAAACGAGCCCTCTCAGCACCTAGAAGTTGCCATTCCTACCACTGGCCCTCTGACATTCTCTCACAGTACCCCTCTCCTGCACCAGCACAATCCTCAAGTGCAGGGCACTACCTGCGGATAAAAGGCTCATCACCACTTCACATATTCTGCTAAAAACCTCAAGCATTTACTTCCACCTTTGGTTCCGACAGCAACAGCCTCCCTGGCCTTGCTTTGCTCCAGCTTTCATGAGTCTTTTCTACTATCCCCCTCCTTAGTTACTGCTTTCATCCTTTCACCACCTTTCTCATCTCTGTCCCCTTTTCATTTTATTTTGGTTTTCTCAGACTTAATATGACTTTTCTTTATTTTGCTGTTCTTCCACTCTTCTGAACTGCTCCTCTCCATCACTGCCTTGAATTCCACCTGGCTGGGGGGTAAGGAAAAATCTAACAAATTTACAGTTAGTCACAAAAAATTCACTGGCCCTCAGACAGCATGGCAACACTGTTCCCTTGTCCTATTGCCTACACCCTTCCTGCTGGGTGCCGCATTCATTCTTTGGGAATATGAAATCAAGTCATAGATCTAACTTGAAAGCAGGAAGGGAAAAAGAAATTAACTTCTAAGTAAAAAGGAAGATTAGCTGAGTCTAATCCAGGGCCACACAATGGTTCAAATGCATGTGTCATACTTTCACAGCATCACAACATCCATAGCTGCTTGAGAGGCTTAACAGCAGCATGCAGCAAAGCTTCCAAGCTAGCTGTGCTCCAGCTAATCCTGCTAAAAGAGCAGCGAAGCCACTGCAGCTCAGACCTGCCTGCCTAAGTAAATACCCAGAATCCTGGAGGGGGAGGGGGAGTTGCACCTCATACCAAAGGCCCACATCACTGTGGCTTCATTGTAAATGGTACCAAGGCTAGCACAAGTTTGTAATGTCTATACTCATTCCAAAAACATTCCTACAGCTGCAGAGCAGAAGAGGGCTAAGGCAGTTTGCAACCTCTGCCTCTGTGTTTCTATGCCAAGGAATGTGTGAGGCCATAGTTTGACAACACATTGTCTTGGCAGCAATAGGGTTTAAGGTTTCCCCCACCAAGTCATAAACCTCTGCATGGCCTTTCCCCTCTTATCCCCTTAGTTCTGCAACCCCACAGATGTCTATGGCCCAGATAAAGAACTCAGCCAGCTCAAAGAAAAATATCTTTGACACTTCCCTTCTAAGCTGGATCAGCTCTCTGATCTAGTTCATGGCACAGAAATCCAAACGGAAAGGATACATGCATGGTAGTTCAGGGGTGAGTATACTTAAAAGTTTGTACTGCAACCTAAGACATCATATTTGCAAAACGCTGCTTGAGTTTCTTTAGACTGAAGTTCAGTCACTTCCTGGGATTTACACATGGCTGGTTTGGAGGCAATTTACCAGAATGCAACACGCTTTTTTTTTTTTTTTTTTTTTTTTTGTAACCTTTACGTTACTAACATGCCTTACTGACCTTAGCTCCAGCTTTTACATACTACCATTTGCTTAGTGATAAATAATAGAGAGTCATGTCATTTTATTTCTTAGTGCTGGCCAGGCTACTTGGAGAAGTATCAGGGATTCAGTCCCAGTGCTGAGCACACGTAGAAGTACATCAGTGTGGATGGACTGTGAATGCTGTTGCCTAGGGAATACAGCAGCACTTTCTAAAAAAAAAAAATAGAAGAGTTAAACTATGGAAAACTAAGCATTTTGCTTATTTCCTTGGCACCTTCTGAATCATCATTTCCAAAACAAGGAAACAGCGTGCTCAATACTTTGTACACTTTCACACAAAACTGAGATCCACAAACAATGATTTTCTTCTGCCCCACAATGAATCAAAGGGGGGGGGGGGGGGGGGGGAAGATACATTCACCATGTCAAATCCCTACAGCTTTGTTCTTAGATTGATGAACAAAAGGCTCCCCTAGGATACTAAACAGATTCAAAACAAATTATCTCCTTCATGTTCTGTATTTCTTCTCTGTGTAGACAGTACATCTACCTGTAAAGATGTTTAGTGAAACCTGAAGCCCCCACTGAAATACAAAATCAATTCACTTAGCAACAAAAAATACCATTAGTTTGCAAGTTCATTCTTTAATATTAGACGAGCAGGAAAACAGAAAGGCAAAAAGTAACAAAAGCTAGTTCCCAGCCTGCCTATGGCCTCATACTGTATTTCTCCATTAAGTGCATGAAGAGAATCCAACTATCAGTGCTGACAGACTCTTACAAGGCACCACTTTATTTGCCATAGAAGGAAAATGTCCACAGAGGATGATCTTGCTTGCCGCTGCTGAACAAGCTGTTTGGGAGCATGAGTTGCAAGAAGAAGAATTGCAGTGAAATACATAACATAGCCCACCCACAGGAAACACCCATCAGCACACAAAACCAATGCAGCGTTAAACAAGCGGTTTCATACAATGCAGCCAAGCTGCAGTTTCCCTTCTGCAGACATGAAATGGGCTCTGAAAGCGTTCCGTACATTGACAATCTGCAAGGAAACACTCTTTCGGGAAAAGGATGAAAGGGGAGTACCCCAGAAAGGTAGGTTTCTAAATATGCAGCTGAACATTGGAAGGCCAACTACAGCTTACACAGAAACTAAAAAAGGGGTTCTGTGAATCCAAAACTTCAGCAAATTTTCCTGAAATCAGCATATCCACTTCAGGCTTGCATCCTTCCCTCTCACCTTGTAATAGTTCACCTTTCTGCAGCATGTTAAGTGGCTGCAGAAACAAGTATGTCATGTACATTTTACCCAATGTTTCATTTTCTTTTAAGGGCAAGGGTGTGTTTGTGTGTGCACATGTGAGTGCATGTGTATACATGCATGTAAAGATTGAGAACTGCATCTTATTTTTGAGATGGAAGAAGGAGAAAGCAATGTACCTTACATATAGAAACAGCAAGACAGCTGGTGGTTCTCTCCACCCTCCCTCCCACAGGGGATCTCAGACCATAGATGTTAACCAGCTTCCAAGAAACTTATATCTCTACCACAGACGAGCTTTATCCTTGTTGCAGCAGACAGCACCCTTAAGTCTTTGGGAGATGAATTAACTGCAGTCCATTTTTAATCTTTTAGGTGTGTCAAACCCAGATCATTAAACATCTAAAAAAGATCAGAGTTCTTTAATCTGCCCATATATTCCATAAAGAGTTCACACAGAGACTAGAGGACAGGTCTGATCTGTTTGTTACAGAGACAAGCTGCTGCATTTTGCTCCAACTGGCAGTTTCCTGGGGACAGATTTAACATTTACACAGATCTAATAGCCATACAGAGTGAGGTTCCATGATCCAGCCACAATGTGAAAGCTGGGACTACTGAGACCATTCTCCAGCTCAGGGAAGCCTAAGGCATGCTCACACAGGACAGAAAGAACTACTCACTGAGGCTACCAAGAGAGTTGTTACCATAAGAAAAATAATCAGGAAGCTAACCTGATCATCCAGGAGAGTCCATTTATTACTAGACAAGACTGCACTGTAGCATGCAAATTCCAAAGATTTCCCTTCTGCCAGCCAGCACAACTTCCCCGCTGCCAATCTTTGCTTCAGACAATTCCAGCTTAGCAGTCATGGGGTGCTACATGCCAAGGAGTGTAGACCAAGCTGTCATCCACACATTGCATTCAGCCAGGCTTTGACACAGTACATGCCACAGAGGTCGGCAAGGGAAGAGTAGTAGCAGAGGTGTAAATTCCCATCTCTCTAAGACATCTGACACTTGGATCAGTTTCAATCAAACTGACATGCTGGGAGGGAAGCACAACCATTGCACACCACAAAGTAGACAAAGTGCAACTGATTATAACAGTTGTGATCAGGAAGAAAACAGGTTACACATTTAGAAGATGTGACCTTTCAAATACAGGGTGTCTCCACAGCAATTGTTAAATTTTAGCATATACTATAAGCATGCAGTATGTAACTAACATCAGGAAATAAAGTTACCCATAGTTACTGCAGAAGGCAAGACCTGAACATTTTGCTATGACAGCTGACAACACCTGTGTCCTACTGGTTGCTACATGGCCTTCAGGGTGCTTAAAGGGTTTAATCACCATCACTTAGAGCCCTAAACATCAGTGAGTAAACACATGCATATATGAATGAGGTATGTTTCCAGCACGACTGGCTGCAAATATGCTGCCAACAGGTAAAGATGGAGAAATTCTTGTCAGGCCTGAATTACATAGGTACCATCCATTCCAGGAAGAATGTCAGAATACTTAATTCACAATGCAGGCCAGGGCCCAAAACAGTGAAACTCCTGTTGCCTTTTTCTTTTTTTGCTGTTTCTCCTGAATGTTTACTGTTAAATTATATGGCACAATATAACACCCCATAACATGGACGAATACCTCTCAGACTCCTGCCTTGGAGAGAGCAGAAAGTGAATCTGTTTCCATCCAGGGTCTACGTCTTTAGATTTCTCTCCCATTCTATGTTTTCTCAGGCAGGCTGGAAAGGCTTCCATTCATTTTGGCAGTCAGGCCACTGGATGTTCTTGGCGAAGTAAATCCCAGAGCAAACTGCAACACCTTTCCAGTTTTGTTTTCCATTCCTTACTCAGGATTGTGCACCAAGTTTAGCTGTTCTCATTCACTGCAAGTCTAACAGGCAGAAAGTAAATTTTAGGCCCGATTGTTCAGAATTAAAGACTTCTTTCAGTATAAAAATACACAGACAGGCAGATACATTCATAAGTTCACGTGGCTTTGTACCAAAGGCACCAGGAGCTTTTGCACTGACTAGATCAGAGGTGCAAGCTGAAATAGAGAAAGGTTTCCATGAAAAATAAGGTAAAAAACAAACCCAAACAAGTAACCAACAATGAACCACACACAGCTGCAAGGAGAAGAACCTAGAGGTCAGACTTTTTTCTCAACAAAAGCAGGGGCTGCATTGTAAGAGCTACAGTTGTAGGATTCAAGCAGTCTCCACTCTCTTTGTGGGTTCCTGTCCACGTCTCCCTCACTGTCCCATAACAGGCATGTTTGCAGGGAGCACAGCAAACCACAGCAGGAGCCGGCTAAACTAAAAATAACTGGAAAGAAGTTATTTTGTAACGCAGAGCAGTTTCCTATTCCATTTCACTGATCGGCTCCAGACAATGCATCAGTATAACAGCACAGAGGTGGGATGAAGCAAATGTGACTGTTCATGTCAGCACTACTGCTGTGCTCAAACTACAGCCTTTGTTGCATTTCTTGGGGGGGGGTTGGAAAAAACAACCAAAACCAAAACCACCAAAAACCAACCTAGTAACAAAGTCTACAAGGAAACTGCACGTACTAACTACATTGGGAAGGCGGCTTCCCTCATACCTAATGTGACTCTGTCATTTGTCAAGTGAATGAAGAAAATTCCAACCATGATCAGCATTACTATTTTGTTTTTCACAGTTGCCTCAAGAGTTTTGCAGCCACTTCAAACAATGTTTGCAACAGGAATCTCCAGAGAAGTAGAAGAGAATAGAAAGTTAATAGAAACAAAATGGACCAATTGCCACAGCATGATTAGTTAACAAAAAACTCCACGATGTATATATACCATTTTGTGTATTTAACTAGAGCAGATCAAGAGTCCTTCCATGCAGAAAGGAAAGTGCCTGTTAAAACAAAAGTTTAAATGAACTGGCAATTTTGTGAGAAGGGAAGGGAGGATCAGCCCTTGGCAGCAGGAGGTACTAAAGTCTATTAAAAAACTCCCTGGTAAACATGTGTGATAAGAATACTGTTCTATTTCTAGATCTCCAACTTCTTTCAGTATGAGTTGCTTTGGCTTTTTTTTCATATTGTTTTCTCACTAGTGTAGCTAGGACACTAAGAAGCCGATAAAGCTAGCCACCATTTTCCTGTTTACACTGTCAATCTAGCCATTGACATCTTACTTATTATACTGTAAAAAAAAAAAAAAAAAAAAAAAAAGCTATTGATTTACCATCTTGGCCTAGAACAAGCAACCCAAGCTAAAAGCCTTGCTAGGCAGATGGCTCTGCCTACACCACTAACAACCTTTTCTGAACACAGCTGCTGCCCAAGCTCAGTGTCTTCCTGTCATCTGGCTGGAGAAGAAAAAACAAGAGTTTTGTATCATTCACAAGCACAGCAAGGTAGTTATTAAAACATTTTTTTTTTTTTTAATTAAAGATGCTGAAGGTAGAACACAGCTCCCTACCAGCATTAATAAACACCATCTACTCTCCATCTCTTTTCCCTTGAAACTACAAGATAAGATGAAGTAGTTGGGGGTCACATGTCAAGGTTTGTTCTGGGCGAGTAAGTTTTCACCTGACACACCATACCACCTTTCTTCCCAGACTGTGTGCTTCTTTTGCAGAATCTCCTTTTAGAAGTGGTAGTCCTCCTCTAATTACAATTGTGAAGAATAAATTCAGAAAAACATGAATCAAGAACAAGCAGCACAGTGGTGCCAGTTAAAAGTTCTCAGAGAAGCTGAAGAGCAGATGAGAGGAAAAAACCTCTCAGTCTGAGCTCATGGCGTACTCCATCAGACACCAACAACGCTGTTTTACACTTCAGCATCATTGACCAATTCATTGCTGTTCAGATTTTATTAAATATGGGATAAAAGAGAGCTTATTTTGGTAACACAGATGTGTTACACCGCCATTTCATTAAGCCCTGCCATCCCACGGCATGAATGAGCCAAAAAGTGATTCTGAAGCCATGCCAAGGGGAAGCACTAAAATGCCAATTAATATCATCCAAAGGAAAACAGGACCACACCAGTCCCAACTAATATGAAACAACTTACAGAGACGACTATGCTCCCCAACAGTTTTCTTCTGTACCCAAACTTGTATATACAAAGCAGAGCTTCTGCTCAGACAGTAGCTCTCAAAGCGAACTGTTGGAGTCCTCATGCCCAGTGAGTCACAAAGAAGTTTCATACAGTAACTTTACACCAAGGCCAAGAACTGAGCTCTTGTGGCTCCCTAATACTTCAAGGAGAGCTGTGGATTTGCAGAGGCGCACAGACCCAAGCAGGATCAAAACCCAGCTGCCTGTGCAGACAGCTGTGACTGCCACACACCCACTTCTTCAAGTGTACTGGGAAGCTGTAATTCAGATCAGCTGGTGCAGGTGAAGAGGGCAAAGCAGGACAAGGACTTACCTGTGGAAACAGCTCTCTGTTGCAGACCCTGCTGCAGGCTTTGCACTACTGCTGTACTACAGATGATGTAGCCAAGGACTGCTGACAGTGAGGACTTGTTCCCAGGCAAGTCACAAAATAAAGAGATTTTCAGGAGTGTGACCCCACACCCCACTTCCCCGCACAAGATCTCTTTCCCTACTGGTGAAGGAAGCTTCTTAGGGAAATACTCTGGACACAAAGTGTTAAGAAACACAAAATATATGCACTAAGTGTGTGTATATATACACACACACAGAGCACAAGATTGATCAGTTATCCCAGCTATTTGGGAACTGGACTTGTCTGTGCCAAAATACAAGCTGAAACCAAGGAATCCACACCAGACACCTACTGAATAGTCTGCACAGCAGGGTAAGATTTTAAAAGATTAACCAGTATAGCATGGACACTCACATACAGAGCAGACACAGCCAGTGATGATGTTTACTGCTGTTAACACTTTCAATTCCAAATTCCATTGCTTAATAAAAACAGATAGAGTGTGAGCACCTAGTCCAGAGCATAACACAAGCCAGAAGCAAACCTAGAGAACTGGTTTACCCCAGAGGAGCTAGTTCAAAGCAAGAAATCTTTAAACACAGTATAGCAGCAAAAGAAACACTTTCTCCTTTTATTTTCAGTGGCATCCCCCTCCTGGGAGCCAGATGACCATTCTCCAAGCTGAAGCACTGAAATTCCAGAAGGAGTGATAATCACAGTGTTCAGACACTGGTACTTAAGGCCTGCTTCTGATTTCAAGCCCGAAAAAAAGAATATCAATTATTTACCAGAATTACGACCTACTTCGCAGATAATAGCCTGGGATCTCCTCCCTCCCCCCTTTACAAGTAATATTTTGCTAGAGAACAAAGCACTAAAAAGGAAAGTAAGTGGGAGTAGCTGGAACAGGGGCTGTCTTGCATGAGCTATCAACCACCAAAAGTAGCATCACATCAACTGCTGGTGAACAGCCCCGGGCAGTTCCCAGCAGGCAGGTGGTGATCAGAACCAGCTCCCATCGTGTCAGGGACCACTGCCCACTCATCCCTTTGCTCACTGCAGCACTCAAACAAGGGGCTTAAAAGCATCTTGTGCTCAGCCAAAGCAATGAGCAGGCCTGAATGCCTGTGACTGACACCTGAATAGTGACCATGGAAACCCCAGCTAATAGATGCTCTGCATGAACTGATGTTGAAATCTGTATTTTGACAGGAAAAAGAATCTACAAATTAAAGAACCTCTAAGAGAAGCTCTAAGGGGGACCACCTACAGCTGTGAAAAGTCTCAAATTCGTAAGACAAAATCCAAAATCTTCAAGACACAGGGCTTCTAAAAGCCCTTTGTGTGCAGCAAGAGATAACAGAACTTTGTGCCCAAATGCATTACAAGTACACATAATGGTCTCAGTGTCTTGACCAGATATCTTAGAAGGAACAGAGACAGACCTAAATGATTCGTTGGCCCCATTCAGTTAAAGTTAACAGAGGTGGGGAAACACAAATTCACATGCATTTCTATTGCACTGGAAGCTGGTTTCACCCCACTTACCCCCAAACAACTGATTTAGGAATGGTGTCAACCTAAACTCCTTATATAGTCCAGAGGCATGTCCGGAAGCAGATGAAAATCTTAGGTGGGATAAACAGTTTACTGGAAGGGGATAAAGCGCTTGACAAGAGAAGAAATCCTCACAGTTATGCCCCACCCCACCCCCCCACCCCCCCCACCCCGACAGAGGGAGAGGATCCAGGCCATGGTTTCTGATCTGACCTGACCATTTTGGAAGGGAAAAAGATTAGCCAGGCACAAATACTTACTCTGAACTGACTAAATTGTATGTACCACTAATCTTTGTGCCAGTTACAGAGCACACACCCAAAAGGATGGCTGTGCTCCTCCATGCAGCACAGCTGTGGCCTGCTGGCTGCTCTAAAGCTTAGCTGCCTCATATCTTCATTCCTTTTACAGGAAATGTATTTATTTATTTTAATCTCTTGTCTTTCATATCATGTTTGTAGGCAGTCAAATATTTTGAGTGAAAACTTCAGAGAAAAACCTAACCCTCTTTAAACAGAATAAACATACAACCCGAAGCAAGTAAAACACAACAGGCAAAAAAATAAAGGAACACTTGTACATCAGCACTATATTTAGATACTGCTTTACTAGGACTTCTAGAGAAACTTGGAAGACTTGTTGTGTTGATGCTTAGTCCAGCCCTAAAAAGCTTCAAGCAGTTTGAAACAACCCTGAAATAGAAGTTCTGACGTTTTTGACTGCAAGCTGCACAGAACAGATACTGTTCAACAGCACAGTAGCTGTTTTCTATAAAACCTCTGCACACCACTACTTTTCCTGGACTAATGCTTCACTTTCATTTTCTGCAGCATTTTCAAACAACTACACGGTCTGACAGACACACACTTTGAAAGGTTTGAGATAACTGAAGAATTATAGGACAAGACAAGACTCCTGTCAGTATTACTACAGCAGACAGACAGAAATACTACCTGGAAGTTGCTATATGGGACTAGCTATCCAATGTGCCAAGCAGGGCATCCACTCACATCAAGCAGAAAGGTGGTTCCTGCCCCAAGAGTACAAAGTCGCATCCAGGCAGGTTTTGAATGCCTCCAGAGAAGGAAACTCCACAAGCTCTCTGGGAAGCCTGTTCCAGGGCTCTGTCACCCTCAAGGTAAAGAAGTTCTTCTTCGTGTTCAGACAGAACTTCTTGTGTTACAGTTTGCGCCCATTGCCCCTTGTCCTGTCCCTGGGCACCATTGAAAAAAGCCTGGTCCCATCCTCTGGACACTCACCCTTAAGGTATTTGTACACAATGATAAGATCCGCTCTCAGCCTTGTCTTCTCCAGGCCGAACAGACCCAGCTCTCTCAGCCTTTCCTCATCAAGGAGATGCTCCAGCCCCCTCATCGCCTTCGTAGCCCTCTGCTGGCCCCTCTCCAGTAGCTCCCTGCCTCCCTTGAACTGGGGAGCCCAGCACTGGATGCAGCATGGCAGATGTGGCCTCATCAGGGCAGAGCAGAGGGGCAGGATCCCCTCCCTCGACCTGCCAGCCATGCTCCCCCTAAGGCACCCCAGGATCTCACTGGCCTTCTTGGTGCTAGGGGCACACTGCTGGCTCATGGGCGACTGGCTGGGCACTTGCAGAAATAAGTTGCAGAGTAAGGTTTGGCCAGAATGGAAGAGACAAAAAAAAAAAACCCAACCAAAAAAGATAAAACCAACAGACAAACAAAACACACACCCAACCCCCATCCCCACCTCCCAACAACATCAAAAAAACCCTTAACCTGGGATTTGTTTTACTTCTTCACAGTGGTGCATGTCACAGTATAGATTTTACATAGTTCATAAAATGTGCCCACAGTGTTGGGCACATTTTATGAACTATGTAAATGTGCCAACACTGTGGGCACATAGTTTATTACAAAAGCTGCATGTGGCAATAGAAACCCCGTTCAGAACATCACTACCAGAAAACAACCATCTTCAAGAGGCTCCTTTTCTGTCCCAAATACTCCTTTCTCCTCCTAAAACCAAAAATGTTAAGAATAGAAAAGAAGGAAGGTATCTTGGGAAGGTGAATTAAAGGGGGAGTACTGGTACAGGACACGGGGCTGAATTTTTGGGACCACACTGGTACCTCCTAAGCCCAAGCAACTAAGTAAAATAAGACTTAGACCCAAGCTACTTGACCAAATTCTACCCTAGATCCTTGGCCAAGAAACTTTCAATCAAAAAAACTCTAGACTATAAAAACAGCAGGTGTTAATGCCACAGAGAATGACATCAAGTAGTAATGGAAGAAACAGTTCACACAAAAGAGATGACAAATATCCTCAGGCACTTTCTTCCTCTTAATAATCACAACCATTTCAGTTGTTAGTTTCATATCAGCAACACAGGGCTTGTGGACCACAAGTAGCTAGACACAGAAGGAGCTACAGGAAGTGAAACATGCCTCTTCCATCCTAAAATAAAAATGGGCTGGACCTCAGTACCAACTGAACATTTTATAGAGGGCAAGCTGTCTTTTAACAGCAGCTTGGTAGAGATGAAAAATGATGGGATAGCCTCATTTTTGTTTATGGGTTTGTTTTTAACAGATGGGAATGAGAGATGAGAAACAAAACAAGCATTACTCATTCCTTTTGCATATTACTCCTGAACATAACAGCCAAGAAAAAACATAGTTTCATAGGCACCTGCACTGATGATCCATACGTATTAATGGATCTTAACACAAAGCTTTCCTAAGGCTGAAGGCTGAATTCAGTGAGCAAGGTGAGAATTTCCTAGGTGACGCCAGTGTATCCTTGTGCCCACTACCTCTCAAAGACTAAAGTACTCAATCCTCAGTTTAAATGTCAAGCAGATGGGGCTGGGGTCTCTGGCCATCGATTAGTGTGCCCCTCTTCAACAGAAGCATGAGGATCCATGCTGTCCAGCTCTATTACAAGATTAGGTGCAGGTTTTCCTCTGGCTATGATAAGCACCTGATGTTGACAAATGGGAGTGAAGTAAGAAAGGGGCAAAAAAAAGCACAGCTGACCCTTGTCAAAGGGCAGCAGTATAGTGGCCTGGACTTCACATAAACTGGATGTTAACCAAAGGACTTGGTTGTTCACCACCCTTATTCTCTACTAGTCACTACAGGACCATAGAACTGCCAGGTCCCTCTTCCAAAGCCTGGAGTTTTAATCTTAAACTGAACCTGAAGTTAACTTGAAGTCACGCATACCAGCTGTTCTGCTTCAAAGAGGCACAAAGGGTTACAGGAGCAAAGGCAACAAGAGTCTCAGAACCTGAAGTTCTCACGAAAGTGACTATTTTAGTAGAGTACCACCAACTATTCCTGGTGCTGTTGTGTCTTGGTTATGAGGATTTGAGCCTCCTTCCATGGCTGCCTCCCTCCCACAGGAAAGGATAAGCACTGACTGATAGGTGCCTAGCAAAGAGGAGCCACTATTCCTTTTCTATAAAGCTTATTGGAAACAAAGTTCCCCATGGGACCTGGCAAAAAGCCAAGGGTGAAATGCAAAATTTAGCAACAGCAGGATCTGCAGCACAGTAGTCTCAGCGCCCAGACTTTTCTAAAGGGATTACTGGCTATCAGACATTCTCAGAGGGGGCTCTTTTACATGAGGCTGGCACTTTTCCCAGTAGAAGGTGTTAGGGGATGACACAGACACTAGGTAACAGAGGCATAACAAGGCAGTATGCACTCACTATGGACAAACCCCCTTCAGGAATCAAGGAAAAGCAGTTACTGCAACAGCGAGTCTTGTCAGATGACAGTATAAACTCTGACAGCTACTAGTAGTGCACCAAACTGTGCTTAACCCCAGAATACCCCTTAAACAAAGGAGATTAGGCCCCCCTCCTTCACTCCAGGACAGGCAAATGGCACAAGTGAAACCAGTGTTTACCAAAGACCATCACATGTCTTGGCAACCCATGAACTAGTCTCATAAGGATGTTACTGATCAATGTGATTTTTCACCAGATGGATGTAACCAACCAGCAGATACTACTGACACATAGAAGCACAGGCAATCATGCTGTGACTTATAGTGGGGATGTGCATTAGCAGGCATTAAGAAAGCTTGTGCATTCCAAAGACAAATGTTTAAAACCCACCCCTCAGCAAAAACTTGGAAAGACGGTATTGCAATATGAGCTTCCCTCTGGATATGTTTCTTATTCAAATCCAAACTCACCTTTCAGGCCAGAATTAAAATGTCCCTTTCTCCCAGTGACAGTATTTTCTCTCTAATCTGCCCTCTGGATAGGATTGGCTTGCCTCTCCCCAGTGCTTCTCTCTGGCCAGAATGTAAAGCTTCTTCTTGCCTGGTATACTCCAAGAACCTCAGGCTTCTCTTGCTTAACCCACAAGGTCTGCCAAGAAGTTGAGGCTGGAAAAGTTTTGTTATGTGAATATTCCTATTTCACTGTCCCAAGCATTTCTGTAAAACAAGAAGAATGCTACACACCCTATAGCTTTGCAGATGCCAGGACACCTGGCAGGACACAGCAGGTTGCCCTATGCAGCACATCCAGTAAAGATTCTCACCTCCTTTGAGTTCTGTTAATAATCCACTTTTCCTACTGAATGCTGTCTGTACATTACAGAGCTCCTAAGAATGCAACAGCATGGGTCGTGGACACAGCCTGCACATCTGGAGGCCTGCAAACAATGGGAGGCCAAGGATGCATCATATGCCAGGAAGCTTTAGGCACCATGCAATCAGCTCAGCTAGTTCTGTGGTTTAGAGGCTAGCCTCAAAATACCATGTTCCCATTTTGATCCTACCAAAACCAGCTCAACTAATAGGTCCAAATGCTGTGTGTAAAATATATATTTAAGGAAAGCAAGATTGGGGGCGAGGCCATGAGTAGAAGCCTTTGTGTCAGGAGTTACTCCCCATCTAGTTGTTGGGTATTTTAAGTCTTTCCTTCTCCACCACCCATGGTTATTAAGTTCAATATAAGAGGAGGAGGGAACCACCTTGGACAAGCCTCTTCTGCTTAGTTTCCTTAAAAGGTAACAGGTTCCCATTTAGTTTCACAATGTGTAACTGAACACTAGCATAATCCACTATTGCAACTACTTATTTTAATTACTTAAAACACAACAACAGGTCCAGTCAAACTTATTTCCCTGTCCCCAGTACTAGTCTTTCCCTCTGTTCTCACGCTGGGTAGGAGAAGTATTACACAAAATGGCATCCAATGCCAAAACCTCTTCCATTCTTTAATTAGCAAAGCCCATGACATTAATCTTGCAGAGCAAGGCTCTCAATCAGTGACGAAAATAGCTTGCACATAGAAAAAGAAGTGGTATTACTTGGGATGCCATTACTTGCAAGAAACGGAGCACAGACATCCTGCAGTACCATCAAGAAGAAATGGAAGAAAAGACTGTAGAAATGGCTTGAAATAGAAGTTACAAAAAAGCAGTTGCTTTAAACGGAAACCCATCAAACAACTTTTTTCTGCATGAGCAAACAATCCCAATAATTTCTGACTGGCTTCTTCAATATTCCATCCAAAGAGTCAGGCATTCCTAGCTACAGAGATTTTTTTACTCCATTAGAGGAACTGAAACCTTTTTCCTCCTGACATGGGGAACACATTTAATGTCAGCTGTGTAACAGATTATGTATGCATGTGAGTTAATGTCTCTCCTGGCAGTAGTTAATGGATGATCCTGGTAACATAAGAATTATATCAGAATTCCACCACAAAGGATAAAACTAACTTACAAGGAAACAGCTTTGCACAAAGTGAGCTAGAGCTGCAAATTCAGACTAAGGCTTAATTTAGGTATGCTTCTGTCTGCGAGGGTAGGAACAAAAAATTAAACTGAGGAGGAAAAGAAGAGCAGAAGACCTGGTGACAAACAGAGAATTCAATCCAAGGAGAAGATAGCAAAGAGAAGGTGGCTTTTCTGAGAATGACAGCTGGAGAAAGGAAGTCCCAGCATGCAGGAAACCCAAGGCAGAAAGCACTTTCCACGCCTCCAGGATGCTGGAAATTAGGAGTATTCCAGTAATTTAAACTTAATTACTTATAAAATTACAGCTCTCTGAATGCAATCAGACCACTCTGGAAACTGGCAAAACCTATCACTACTTCAGTATCACTTGGGCAGTTTGTTATTCATGAGAAGTGACACAATAAACTCTTCCTTCTCTGTACCTTGCATACGTAAAAAGTAAAATATGACAGTCAGTCATTCACAGTGATCACTGGAAAAGCATCTAGGAAACCTTTGCAACGTTTAGCAGTGTGGCACCATGGTTACTAAGACAATGCAAGGCACAAAATCCTGCTATCTAATCCCTTTGTGTGTAACCATCTGGGGCGGCAATTCTTTCATGTAATAGGGATGAGCCCCAGTATTTTAGAAACGTGATGGTTTGTCCAACATCCAAGGTTTTTCCATTACTTCTTATCTTTCTAAAATGTACAGATGTGCTAAATTTATTTATTCATTACTAACAGGACATGTGACAAAGACAACAGCTAAGAAGATCACAGTTGTTTTGTTCTGCAAGTGAACAGTTAAGACTCTAGGAAGAACCAGATTAGTATCCAGCAATGCCTTGACTTCCTCCATTTTTAACCTGAGGTATTATTTACCTATACTTGAAACTTTAAAGTAAAAGTTAAAAAAAAATATTTAAGATCTTTGGGCAGAAGTCAGTTATTACAGGTAACATTAATTCAACTTTTCTTAGGCTAACCACTTGCCAAAAAGTACATACACACAAGAAATCAATTTTCATAGCATGGAGGGTTTGGTAAGTGAATTAGGATAGCCTGCATTTCTAAGGACCAAATTATTCAATTGCAAAGAGGGGAAATTCCAAAGCATCATTCAGGAATAGCTTTCTGAGACAAGGAAAATTAGACACCTTTAAGTTACTATAGAAACAAGCAAAACACACTGCCACATGCAACAGCAGAATTTCAGAATTACATAAATCGAAGACCTCAAATATCTTACATCTATCCCCATCATCACCAAGTTGCAATCCACTATTTTGCAATCAAGCTCTTCTGGATGCCATGCTTTACTCCTCTTTTACCTTTCCAACTATCAATCCTTTAATGAAAGCTTCTGCAAGGGCATAGAAAATGCCTACATCACTCACAAATTCATAATGTTTATAGTTTTTACCTGTGCATTCCCTTCAGCTGTGATTTTGCGAATGCCAGTCCCAGCAGCTAGTCTTCAGACAAGCTCATACAGTAATTGACTCAGCATCTTCTTGAATACTTATGCATTATTATTTCGAAAGCTTACAAGTCGGAAGGTCATTGTATGAGGGCATCCCTCTCCCACACATCCTCCACTTCTCTTAAAATCATGCTCTGGAATACATCATCACATCTGCTGTCAAGGTATTGCCACATGAGGAAGCTTAACAAAGATTAAGCCAGCTCCTGTATATATCCCACCACCACCCCTCCACTCAAGGACACAGGCTGTATAAAGACAATCTGGAGTCTCACTGTCTGCAGTAGGCTGAAACCTGCAATGCATGCTTATACAAATGAAATTTCAATAAATAAATCAATCTGTAGAATAATGCTCTTTGACCCCCAGCACATATGACCAGAATGTTGGTTCAGCCTCAGTAGTTTCCACTGCTCCAGGAGCTCTGTATGTGCAGTAGGAAGGCAGCTGGGTCACTGCAGTACCTCAGCAGACCATAAATACAGCTTCAGCAAACTTTACACCAATCTCAATTATTTGGTGTCTTTTTTTGTTTTCTACAATCAATCATTCTCTTTAAGTCAAATTCTGGGTTTTCCTGTTGTTAAGAACTGAGATTCACTGCTTCAGCCTGGTTTCCTCTAGGACACATGGGGAGAAGAGATAAGCCCTCCCTTTCAGTCACTGCTGACCACAGATAAGAGCAGGGGCTTTATTATTTTCCACCTGGTCTCTACCAGCAGAACAGAAGCAAGGATAATATGAAAACCTGACAGGTTGAGGAGTGGAAGAAGCAAATGCTTCTTCAGCAAGTCTCAGCTTGCTAACAAGGTTTAAGCAACAGGGCACGTTATTTTAGGCTCAGGAAGTAACCAAATCTTACAATTCCGCAGGAAAGAAAATTAGTTCTCCTCCCTAGCAAAACTGAGGGCAAAGAGCTGATGTGCATAACCATTCTTTGGAGAGCAACACGTACTGGCAAAGCTTTTTAAGCCAGCCTTTAGGTGCATTAATTCCCTTTAACACAAAGGAATTTGAAGACTGCTGTCTAACATGAGGAAGCTTGGCCATCTCCTTTTCAGGGAGGCACAGGCAGCAACACTTAAAAGTGTCAAAGAGGGACTGAGCAAAAAAGAAGAGAGGGAGGATTTAAAAATACGCTGTAGTTCTAGTGCTTTAATAAATGCCAGGAAATTCCAAAGTCCTGCCTCCTATTTTGTCCCAAAATACAACAGTATGATTTAAGAAGGATACGAAAAGTTATTTGGTGCACCTTAACTGTGTATGTTGCTGCCCACAGGCAGAGAAACCGTACTCCAAACAGCACAGCACTGTAAAGTCTTGGTTTCTTATCACCCCAAGCTATAATGGAAGAGATGCATTTTTTAAATTTGGTTTTGTTTTATATCTTGTACCCATGTCACCTTGCAGATCTTGCTAGAGAAAAGCTTGTCCTCTGAAATAAAAAAATACAGCATTTTGGGAAATACGCAAGCAGATTAACTGAATTCCTAAACCCATTTCAGCAATATTGCTTCTCATTTATGCTCGTGCGCTGCATTCTCCAATGCTTTTAAGTTGCTGCCACATTCCTAAAGACATCTATCAGCATGGCAATTGCCATTATAAAACTGGAGTTCCATCTTTAGACTTAAGATGAAAAGGTCTCAGAAATGAGATGCAAGAAAACAAGTCTGTACTATCAAACATTTGGAAATTCTTACTCGAACAGCTGAGACAATGTTTCTGCACTGGAAGAATGTGCTCTGTTCATCAAAATGCTGCCTAGTACTTCACGCAGATTTTCTCTATGCTACCATTTCCAAGCTGGTTTCTCCTGCTAAATCAAATCCTATGTGGATGCTTGTCAGCACTGATCTTCAGCAGATAGTCTACATTTCAGAGACATTGCTAATCTGCACTCCCAATGTGATCCCTATACATAATGCACTGAAATAGTTACTGTAGGCTTAAAAATTTACAGGTCTGGTCTCTCCCTCAGAAACTGGGTTTTCTCCCAGTGAAAAGTTTGAGATATTTGTGGGCCTGGGAAAAGACATATGAAAGAGACTGTTACTAAAAAAAAGATTCTTGTAATTCATTGAAAGTTCTTTTTACTGAAACCAGTGGGACTATATGTCAGAACATACGTTTAAAAGAAACACCAAAAACACTAGAAGAAACACTAATAAGTCAAATATTCCAGTGCTTTGGAGCACATGCTCCTTAAGAGACAAGAAAGTAATTTGCAAAATAATCTCATTTTAAAACCAACAAAACCACTCCTCCAGAGACACAAACACAAAGCAAGATGCTCTCAGTATGCACAGGCAGGCACAGCTAGGATCTGCAGATCATTTGCCTGTTTTGGTTCTTTGTAATGTTTCTGTAAAATAAAGCATTTAGATAAGCAAATCCAAATATTTTGTTTAATCAATGCCCAACAGTGTGCTACAAGACTGCCTGTCAATTTAGAAAAAAATAAAAGACACAGTATTTTATTTAAAATAGAATGAAGACTCTTGATTAAAATAAGCAGGAAAGTACCCTTCAGTGAGGAAAAGGAATAACCCTGGAGCAAATAATTGAAAACTGGTTTAGATTTGACAAGTTACACAGTATGCTCAGGGGCTATACAAGCAGTACACTCTGTGCAGCACACACAGATAAGGAAGACCACACTATGTGCACATCAATGGGTAACCTACACCATGCAATTAAATATTTAGAGAAATTAGGGCCTGCATGAAGCTCTGCAGGAGCCCTTCCCTCCTTATACTGACTCTGAAAGAGAAGGTATACATTAGCCTTTGCACAGACTCTGCCCTGAGTAAGGATAACTTTCGCCTTCATGACAACATTTTCATTAGGTAGCTGTGGCAGAGGAAGATGTGATGCCCCAGGTGACAAAACCATTCCACACAAATCTTGCACAGTGAGCAAGAAGGAAAAACTTACACAGTCCCAAAGACTTAAGGCTCGGAGCTCTTAAGCTGACTACACAAACAAATTTACATTACATGCATATGGAGAACACTGGAGGCCAAAACATCTGTGTCAATGAATCAGATCGTCTATCTCTTCCTGAAACAAGAGTTTCGAAGGAACTTACGCTTTATGCACTGCACAAAAGGCCTTACTGCAAAACCACAAAATATTCTGCACATTGTGGTAACAAAAAAAACCCCACACCACACTAAGATATTTAAAATGTTTGATAACCTGTACACAGCAAACTGTAACATCTGAACTACATCTTTTATAGCATACGTAAAGAAGTGTATTTGCCTTGCTTTTAGAACATTGTAAACCCAGATTTCCTAGAGAAGGAGACTTTCAGCATTGCTGAAGTAGAGCAAGTAAGACCAGACTGCAATAGCTACCCAAAAGAACACAGATAAGGACATTATGCATGCACAAAAATGGTGTCAGCCGCCAACTTGTACATGCATTTGTCTGTAATTATAGCTTATTACGGCTGCAGTCATAACAGTTATTCAACAAATTCTGAAGACATTAGCCTCCTGGAGAGTATGAAGTACTTTTTCACCACCAGAAGAACCAGCTGCCTGAGGATTACTGCAGTGATAAAATGCAGTGAAAAAAAAAAAATCTCTTTCCATCACCTTACAGTGACAGCAAGGGCATCGAGCTGAAGGGACAATGGACAAGCCATGAGTCTGTTTAAGCAGACATCTATGGAGTACAAGGGTGGCAAAGAGATGGTTCTGAAAATGATTACCCTAGAGGCAACACAGACCAAAAAGGATGGATGCCAGTTCAAATGAAGAATCTGCCTGGTGATAGGTCCACACATATTCACAGATTACAAATCGCTACAGGAAAAACAGTGGCAACATTACATGCTTTATATGCTGCTTCTCTGACATGTGGAATTAAGAAGTTACGTAGGTATTTCTACAGCCTTAGGTCTGACCACAGCAGAACTGCGTTCCCAGAGAGGAGTGGACACCAAAAGGCTGCAAGGAGGAGCTCCTGGCAGAAGAGGCCATCGCTTGCCAGTCCAGTTGGACAGCACTGTGGGAACATCACTGCTGTACCAGCACAAGGAGTCTGGCCACTTGCTCAGAGACAAATCATGTTACTGCAGCTCTCCCAAAGTCAATTCATTTAATAAATCACCCTTGTCTCATACCAGTTTTCAGCTTCAGTATGAAGCCTGACCTTGATTAAACTGTAAAATCAGACTGGCAAAGAAATACTGCAGAAAAGTAAAACAAAAGATGCAGATTTCCCATCAGCTATTCCATTAATTTTCATTTGTAAATCCAGCTTTGAAGCTAAAAGAGGACACAAGTCTCCCATGAAAGGGGTATCCCTCATCATCAGAAGGGAACATACCAATACAGCTGCAACAATTTATCTTTAAAACATTCTGGAATTAGATTTAAATAAATGCTGTCATACTCTGCAGACCAATTTCTTTTGAGGAGCTCATTTCTGTTACGTTTGCATGCACAGATCAACATGAGGTATAAACAATATTTCAGAGCTGGTACTACAAGGCTTTTTCTAAATCACAGCTTCACCCAGACAATGCTTCAATGCCAGGCAGAGATTTGAAGAACTTCTTTTTCAGGATTTCATAGGTGTATACAACACATTCAGATTTTTGAGGTTATACTACGCACCCAGATACTTCAAACTCACGCAGAAAAACCATACTCCCCAAAACAAATTTATTGGCACTTTCTGGCCAGTATTTCAGCAATTAAAGAATTTGGAATGTAAAGTGTGCTGGGACGCGAACTCTGGGTGTGGTTACCAGTAAACTTAAGGAAAGAAACAAGCCAATGCAAGAACCACCTCATGTTTTGCCAAGGAGATAGAAACAAAAGTAAATTAAAACCAGAAACTGTGGTAATGGATACTAAGTGTCATCTTGAGTGGCACTGACTTCAGATGTGCAATAGCTACGGAATTGAGGAATTGACTGTGCACCTGAGGACAGCCAGCCAACATTCTGTTCCTGTTGATCAGTAATGTCTTGGCAGGTGATACATGAAACTTATCACTGAAAACAAACACAATAAAATAAAATTTCATCTTAAGTTCTTTCAATGAATGTCTGTCCAAGCAGTAGTTTTCTCAAGCTTTACAAATCCAAACTATATTAATGCAATAAGGTGATAGTTTTCTTCTTAAAACACAAGAAGAAAATTCTCACACTTTACACTATCCGTAGCTCACTCCTTTGTAATTGAAGATAGCACACTCTCTGCAGTACCTAAACACAAGGACCAGACAAGTCTTCCTATTATCAAAGATGATTGCTCCTTTATCCCAGCCTTTACACAAAGGACTTCTTTGCATCCCGCATCCCTATCAGAAACAAAAGTAGTATTCAGTCTTCCATACTCTTCTCTACTTCTCACCACCCAATAGCCTTCCCTAACTAAACAGATACGGAAGAACAAAGTCTGCCTGTACACTTTAATTTACAACAGATTCCAAAGTGATACAAGTGGTTGTTAATCAGAGCTGAACTTGCAGCCTCCAAGACATTTTCTTTCTAGGAAGCAGTAGACTTTCTTGTGTAGAAGAATTCACAGTCTTATTCAGAATGTGTAATTAAAAATACATGTATTTCTAGGGTAGGTTTCTTATGAAAGGCTCAGAACTACCTTCACTAATCCCTTTGAAGGTGATGAATATTTATAAGTGACAGAGTACCACCGAGACAAAGGACAGAACTTTTGAAAACAAACCAGACCCCCAAATCCTCCCCTTAAAGAGATAACACTTGTTCTAGACATGCACGACAACCTTGACAAAGGCACTTGCACTTAAAAATCAATCTACAGTTCTTTCACAAACAGGTCTGTATAGCTGGCAGAGGAAATCCCATCTTGCTACACTGGGCAAAAAAGGACTGAAGAGCCAAATGTGGCAGGAGGAACCCTTCCTGTTGCTCCTCACTGCAGAAAAAAAAAAAAAAAAAAAAAAAAATTCAGGAGTCCCTCCCAGTCCAAAATAAAAATTGCACGAGTGTTCCTCCTGCCACTCCCCAATTCCCTCCCCTTCCCAGCACCTGTAGCAGAGCATAAGTTTCTAAATCACTGCTGAGCCATCAGCTGTGCCCACGAAGCAAGCAGACAAACATTTTTTGTGCTTCTCTCATTCAGCAGCTGTGGGGAGCAGGGGGGGTAAGGGGGGGGGGATGCTAGGAGGAGGGTGTTCTCCCCTAACACACCCAGGGGAAAGCATCAGCAAGCACAGAAAAAAGGACTCAAGAAAATGGGGGAGACAACAGAACAAGCACACAGATGCCCAGATATCGATGTTTTCTCCTTCCTTTCAGCTTGCAGTTATTTATTCTGAGGGCTAATTTTTAATGTTGGGGAAACTCCAAGTCCACCTAAGGCTGGAGAATTTTAAAAAGAAAAAACAAAGCACGGTAAAAACTTGCCTGCCTGAAGCCTTTCTGGGATAAGGAGAGAAGAAAAGCCTGTCTGACAAAGCATCTTAGCCACAATAACGCACCACTTCCATCAGCCAGCCTTTGGCAAGATCCAGGTGACTAACGCCTGCAACAAACGCAAAGTGCCATCAAGCACTGGCATGCTGCTGGAGGATCTCAGTCCTGCCCCGCAGCCAGGCGGCCAACAAGCAGATACCATAATGGGGTATGCAACAGGCTCCTATTCCACAGGCAACAGGTGGATCAGAACAAGTGGTAAGTCAAAAAGTCACAGAAGGGGAGTACCAACTGAACAGGTGAAAGCTCTCAGCAGACCCCAGCTGGAACCAAATACAACAAGTTAGGAGTATGATGGCACAGCAAGTGAATCTAAGCACCAGGAAAAGCTACAGTTTTCCCTGGAGCCAAGTCCTCAGAACATGGGAGAAAATGGTAAGCAAAACTAGCAGAGTAACTGTGGCAGGGACACCAGGAGAATCAATTTAACATGCTTAGATAACAACATTTACCATGTTTAGTGGTAACATACTAAACATATGTTCCCTTTGTGAACTTTTTCTGCACCTTCCTCTGATTCTCTGTGTTCCTCTAACTAAACAATCACTATCCCTCTACAACTCAAGTAAGCAGTGAAACTCAAATGTAGACATACCACACTCCTCTCAGGCCCATCCTGCAATTTTCAAGCTGCGTACTTACACTGTACAGCACAACTCAGGTAATTAACACCAGCCCAGCTTTGATAGCGCCGTCTGTTTTTTAATGCTGTCAGCTGGTATACCAGCTGTTTTCCGCATGTACCCTTGCAAACTTAAGAGGCAGGCCAAGCAGCAGAAGTTTGAGCACTAAACTCTTGGATGAACAGGTGTTAGATGGGGCAAATACATAAGCAGCAACACTCTGAGGAAGTCAAGAATGGAAGCAGAGCTGTATACAGGCCAGCATGCAAGAGCCACTCAAACGGTATTCCTCAAAATCTTACAAAGTTTACAAATGTACAAGTAGTGGCTGAAATAGGCTGAAACTCCCTAAAAATACACACAAGTAAGCTTCTCTAAATTACAGATAAACCCTGCTATAGATCCATACTCCACCAACAGAAGTCATAAGAAAACAGGAATAAACAGGCAAGTCATCCAATTTTCCACCTACCCTTCTTGTATCACTTTATCAAGCCCAGATTCTGCAGCATCTAAGTCATCCAACATTGCACGCAACTACCAGCCACCAAACCTCACCTAGCAATTCATACACACAGCTAAGAGACCACTTCTTTTATTAACACAGGCTCCACTTTGGAACAAAAGGCTCCATATATCTTCTTTTCCCCTCTAGCTATTTTAGAGGGGGTATTATACAGCTGCTGAAGCTCCCTTATCCATACAGATTAAAAAAAAAAAAAAAAGAAGAAAAAAAAAAGAAGCACACCCACCCACCCCCCAAAAACAAACCCCCCATGCCCAGCATGCTTCAGGAAAGGCATTCAAAGTTAACCGGAACAGGCAAACCCAAGCAGAGCTCTGTAGTGCTGTTGGCCATTCCTAACGAAGAAAGCTGCCACACAGCAGCGTTCAGACTCACAGGCAGTTCTGGCATGGATTTGGTCTCGCTTTGCATTATGTAAAGTTCAAACCAATTTACAAGGAAGTCATCATCTTCCATGAGAAGACAACAGAAGTGCAAAGAGGCAAAACACATCCCCCTCAACAGTCTCACCTTCTCCCACTGTACCACACCATATTAAAGAGATCCCATTCACTTCAGGCTTTCTTGTATTGCAGTGCAACAGGACTTTGTACAGTCAGAAGATGAACTGCCTTTCACCGACCCAGTAAGATGATCAGCAGACAGGAGCTCAGGAAGGCTGCGCTGGAGCATGCTTCAGAAGAACCTTGTCTACCAGCTCTACGTAAGTAGGCTGCACTGCTCCAACACCTACTCATCTAAGCACCTACTATTCACGGATGGCATATGAGGGGTCTAGAGATTCCCTTTTCTGGCTCCTCATTTTCATTCAACCTCAACAATTTCCCACTGAAGACACTCCATCCAACATTCACCGAAAGCTATGGCATGAAAGGAATTACAAGATAAACCACCTGAACTGGAAGGATGCGTGCCTCTATCTGGCATCCTTTGAGTGTTTTGGTAACCTTGAGCCTTCAACCTTGCTAACCAGCAATGCGATCTCTCCAAAAATGCTCCACAGGTAGAGGTTTTGTTGTGTCCATCGTAACTCTTTCTATCCACTCCCCCACAAACAGTGACTCTGCTGGTGTGCAACAAAACTGTGAATCTCCCATCCCCTTTTATGTAGTATCAATCAATGAGCAGGGTCCAGAGGCAGCAGAGTGAGAGAAGTAGTCGGAGGCAAAACAGCTCCTGCTGAGCAGCCCCTAACTGCTCCAAATGGCTCTCTCCCTACACAGATATAGCTCATGCAGTCATCTTTCCTCCAGCCCTTCTGCTCTCAAATGACTGAATGACAATACATAAGCAATGCTCACTTCTCACAGCCAGAGAAAACTGAAGGGCTCATAATATGTGAACATAACTGACATGCCATCCAAATCTCACACTGCAGTCAAGGAAAGACAAGTGGTTCTAAATCTTCTTTTCAAAAAAGAAACAAAACCAACCCAAACAACAAAAACAACACAGGGCAGACCACAGCTCCCCTACTTTCAGGCCTTCCTCTCCCTAAACAGGAGTTCTAGACAAACCCCTGGTAAGCTCAGGGAATAGGAGCTCCTTCTTGACAAGCCACTAACTGCTCTGCGGAGCTGCTCCATGAAAGCAGGGTTCCTTTACTTACAGTTTCTTCCCTCCCTTTCCCACCAGTTATTTTTGAGGGATCATATTTCCTGTTTTCACTGCTCTGCCTCCATTTGTCATTCATTACTGCCATTAAAGTAGGAGGGAAGCCAGAGGAGCAGACCAACACAAAGCAAACCTTTATGGTTCAGCAAGCAAGGGATTAAATGTCACCTCGCCAGCCCGCCCCCCGCCGCCGCCTTCAGCCTCATCTCTGTCTCAGGCATCCTCCAAGATGTTATGTAAATATGGCTTATCCTCCAGCACAGGCCCAGGTTCTGAGCTTTGACAGGTCAGACATTTCAGGATGGATCAGACAAGCAACATAGTCATCCTGGTCTGTGACAGCAATTTACCTTCCCTCCACCTAATCCATTTTGGATCACCAACAAACAACTCATTCTGGAAAACTCCCACCTGTATCTTGTACCTACAAATGGTGCCACAGCAGTTTCTAGAGATGAAAGCAGAGCAATATAGCCCAGACACTCTTTCTTATTGTGCTGTTGATTTGCAGACATTGTCTCCCCACCACCTCAATACTGGCTACCCAATTTTCCTGAAAACATAGTCAGAAAAAAAGGGAGATGGAAGGGGGAGTCCCGGCAACAGTTTAAAAGGCTGAAATCCACAGAACTACTGCACTTTCCTGAAGTTTTTGCTTATACGTTCCCTGGCAGCAGTCTCACAAGCCTTCCTGATGAAGGTTGTACTTAAAATTCAGATGCAGTATAGTTGCTACAACTATACTGCCACTCGGTACTGCTGCAGCTCTTCTGCAATTTATATATGTACAGTGACCTCCAGGGACAATAAACACATGGGGTATCAAAGGTTAACAGTAACAGAACAACTGGCTTTGAGTCTATAAAGGGCAGTTTTACTATTTTAACACCTTTTCAAGTATCTCAGGCTATTTGCTCTCCTTTCATACATTCTTCTTTACTATAGCCCGACTCCTGTCAGTCACCTGAGATTCTCAAACACATGTGCTATCTATGAAGGATAAACAACAACCATTTTATCAGAAGAGGAGCTAGAAGCATCCCCACCAAGTCTGTTAGACCCCTTCAACAGTTCACAGGCTCCTATTCAGATGATGGCACAGCTTCCCCAAGAGTGCTACTACAGCTGCAACCTTCCCACTCTCCTCCCTCCCAGTCACATTGCAGGGCTGCCCCAAAGATTGACAATGCATTATACTAGCAGCAGATGATGGCTAAGGGATGGAGGGAAAGGAGAGACTAAAAAGCAGAATGTTGAGATAGGGACACAAAGACTCAGAAATAAAATGCATTTGGTTTTTGAAGACAGCTGCAAGTATGGCTCAATTATATGGCTAAGCTAGTCTAATGAACAAGCGTGTGTTTGTACACCAGCAAGTCATACACAGAAAGGATTCTTACCCAGGTATCAGAAAACAATCAGGGTTTAATTAGGCTCAGGATAGGGTGTTGGATTAGGATCAACACCAAAGAGGAAACTAATCAGATGTGAAACTGAACCATGGGTGGCATGTACAATCAGGAGACCAGGAGAGACTGGAATGGTAAAGGGCACCGAGAAGGGAGAAAAGTGCCACAATCAAAAACTCTTGTCAACAAAGAGGGAAGGTCAGCATCTGAGATGACCACTGCCGCTTCAGAGGAGGATACACTTCTGCTCCCAGGCACTGAGCAGAAGTAATGTTAACTTTGTGGGACTGCAGAAACAAACATCTCTCAGCAGTTGAGAAAAAAGTCATAGCAAAGGATCAGGAGATCCTAGGCTCAGTATCTAACAGCTCAGATTGCACAGCTGGGCAAAAGAGAATAACCCTGAAGATAAAAGCAATTTTGCAAGGTGGAAATCAAGTTCTCCGTTCCACTGCATTAGGAAGAGCTGGAGTCCTACTAACACTAGCTCACAATAGGAGTCTAGTCCTCCCTAACAAACTGTGCCACTGTGAAAGTCTACCACACTGACGCCTGTGCATCATTTTTAATTCTGATGATTAAAAGCCTATAATGAGCAACAAGTGGTGCATACAGAGAAGGGTGTAACACTGCAGGGTTATTCACAAGAAAGTCAAGAAAGCTGCGTAGGTACTGTTCCTCTCAGATGATACATTCCCTGAGGGCTGGGTATTTCTTTTTCTTTTGAACAGTATCACCTTATTTCTTGATACTAGTGTAAATGGATTCACCACAAAAGACTGGTTTAGGGAGCTGCTGATTCAAAGGATTAGCAATTTAAGATTTTAAAGTTCTCTAAGAGACAGAACAAGCAGAGCGCCCAGTAAAGGAGCTCTGGAAATAATAATAATAGAAAAAAAAAAACCACAACCAGGTACAAAGAGTATAAATAGACCACCAGATGCTGAAAATCTAAGCAAAGCTGCTGCAAGCAAGAACTGAAAGTTTCTAGGCTTTGCTAGTGTACCACAGTCACAATATAGTTGCATTCCTTTGCAGAGTAAGTACACCAGCTAGTCTCACTGATCTTGCAAGAGAATGTTAATGACACCTACCTGGAGGGCTTTAAAATTTAGGGGGAGAACTGTTCTGGCAGGAACTTACTGGTTAGTAAATCAATCTGAAACACAAATGACCTTTACTGTAAACGAACCTTCCCAAGCACTTTAAAAAACAAACACCACACACAAAAAAACCCCAACACTCGCCAAACATGAACCCACCCCCTCAAAAAAACCAACATACAGATCTGCCTTTGGAGAAAAGTAAATGAGAAAAGCCGGTTAGTCTAGAAGGCAATCCTGTAGCACAAGAAAACTGGAAAATTTTTTAAATTCCCGTCTCCTTTATTGTTGCCAGCTAGGGGCTAGGCTGATTTCTTAAGCAAACTCAGGGGAGAACAGAATGGACTTCCCTGAAATATTCTCCTGCCACATAATTTCTGTATTGCAAAGTATCATTCAATTAACAACAGTTATGGACAAAAGTAGTGTTGCTTGCACTGCAGTAAGTGAAGAAAAGCCCAAACCCTGGATTCTAGTGTGCTAGGTGCTGTAGAAACATTTCGAAAGGCAAAGACAGAAGAGCTCCCTAGTAAGGCATCTGGTAATGAGACACCAACTACTTTATCGCTTCAGTGCATTCACATGCAATAGTAATTAAAAAATAGCTGTTTGGTTGATAACATACAAGAAGTTGTGGTCACCAGTATGGTTCTTCATCATTCAAGTAACTACTGCAGAATAAGCCAACAAAAAGGCAGTAGTAATGGAAAGACAAGAAAGTTACGTGGATTTAACTAGCTTTTCTCTTTAGGCCCTAACTGCTGCAGGGCTCTAGCAGAACTGGTGAAAACAAAAAAAGGTTAAACCACACTTATCTAACCACCACACAGGTGAGCAAGGATAAAGCTTATTTAGCATCGATGTTACTGCCTCACTTCACAGATAAGATGTATGTAGTAGAGACTTGGAGGTTAAATTCTAGAACTAAGAACAAAAGTTCAGGGTCGAGACCCTAGACCTTATCTGTAGATGATCTGGGACACTTTATTTGGAATTATCAGAGCCTCAGTTTCCCTGGATAAACAGGCTCTTGATAGTTGAAGTCATTCATGTTTCTGGAACACCTGCAGATCCCTCCCATGGGGGAATAAGCCCATATCATTACAATAATGCAAGAGAAGAATAGTTTTAACAGTGCATATCTGTCCCCTTTTGTGCAGAAAATCTTAGACTGAGTTTTCTCCTCCACACTCCCTAAACAGACACAGGATCCTTATATGCATTTGTAAAGCCAACCTCTAAAACAGGACTTTGAAATGTTAGAATGACAAGTTATCCTTTCAAAAGTAAGTAACTGACCCTACTCAAGTTTCACACAGACTTTAATATAATTAACTATATTTCAACATACTTAAAACAAACCTCAAGATTTTTTAAAGACAGGACTCCCAACATCTTACATGCTATTCCATTCTACAGGCCTGCTTCTCTGAAAAACATTCACCCACCCAATTTTCGCCTTATCAGGAACCTGCTACATTCCAAAGGGCTGTGCTCAAGGTTGTAACGTTCTTTCCAGGCATTTTGCTGACTATTTCACTGCCAAATATGGCCCTTTGCAGGATGCACTCATTTGCAAGAACTCAAAACCTGGAGACACTACAACAGGACAGCACAGTATGCTGACAGGAAGAAGTAGACTGCTGTTTATTTACTTCAATCAAAGAGAAAAATTGTGTCACTTTGTTTATTTTTAAAACCAAGAATTCATAATGACATTTGCCTTCACACACTCCTTTGATCCCAAAGCGAAACAAGCTAAAGGGATACATACAGTAGTACAGCTGCCCCAGCGCGAGCCACTAGACAACTGCATACTGCGCAAGGTGGAGAAGAACAAGCAAAAGAACATGAAATTCGCCCTTGTAACAGGGAAATCACTTCTGAATACTTGCAGACCAACTAGACTTCCTGAGTATTATCTAAGAGACCAAGTTGTAGACAGCACGACGGTGAACAGCATAAGTGGTTTGCTACTCCTAGTTTCCCCTACAAATAGCAACCCCTCCCCACTGCCTACGGCACTGCCTGACATCTCCCAGACACACTTGGTATGCATACAGAGAGATACAACAGAATCTGACAGCAGCAGGTTTCATTTGGAACCATCTTCAAGGACATATTAAACGATGCAGTTAAATCCACTTAAACACCCAACAGAGTATCAGAATAAACCTGTTAAAAGGATTATTCTACATACTAGTTGATTTCTACAACAGTTGTATTTGTTGCAAAAGCCCTTTAAATGAATACGAGATAAGGAAACCACCTTGGGGCTGAGGCCTGGTAGAGCGTGCAGACAAGATTCATGGGCCTAAGAGAAGAAACCAGCTATTTTAAAAGGTTCGGCAGGAGAGAACCAGACCCAGCTCTGTTGAGCTGTTCAAACTGCCTCAGATATTAATCCTGTTTCAGGAATACAGGGAGTGCTCTGGGCACAGTGAGTCAGCAGGGTGGGGCATTTTTTTTTCCATGTTTGCAGACTGAACAGGAACAGAAAGAGCAAAAGAAGCTGCAAGCCAGAAATCTAGCACCTGGCTGCTATACAGGCAGGAATTCAGCAGGGTTAAGTTAGAAAAGTTTACAAATCTGTGCAGAGCCAGCACTCATAAGTAGAAATAGAAGTCTTATCTGGGAGTCAAGTAAACATCCTAAGCAAAATTCAAAAGAGAAACTGTAAAGATGTTTCAATGCTGTAAGCTACCTATATTTTCTCCTGATGATCCTTGCCCCCTCCTTGTTCTAGACTAAGCTTTTTAAGCAAATCATGCTATTTGACACAAGTCTTAATTGCACTGTTAGGCCAGGACAATGATAGTTATAGTTCAAAGCAAACAAGCACGAGAAGGCCTAACAATAACCTCTAAGACTCCTCTTCTGCAAAAGCACTCTTCAAGGGAAAGCATTCACACACTATGTAGTTGTAAAATGTAATATTCCGGATGTCTCATTACAGTAATTACATCATTAAAAAATAATATGAAATCTTAGCCCATGAACACTCACACACACACACACTCTTTAGAAACCAAATGCAAGTTACTTCAGGTGATCCAGTCTACTCTAAAAGCTATATTGACCCGACATTCATATAGCCCTCCTTCCAGATAATTTATGACCTAAACAATGTTTCAGCAGATGCTAGAGAATTTTATTAATCTTAGTAAAAAGGAATAATTGTATCTTCTTCTTCCATTTTCTCCTGGCCATAAACAGTCTGTACTTGCTGATGTAATAATTAAAAATGTGAAGTACTTACATAGTCAACTGGAAAGGACGTCAGTCACATGGACTAGGATATCATCTGGTCTGTCTTGCAAACAATAGCGACTGTAAATGTATCTTTTCCCCCATTTCCAGTCCTAGCATTCTGCTTAGATTTATTCTACAAAACAGTGTTTCAAACATCAGCAAGCCTTAGGCTGCCTTTTCTCTGCCCCCTCCGCCCCAGCAGAAACAAAGCATCTGACTA
Source organism: Falco rusticolus (assembly GCF_015220075.1). Classification (NCBI taxonomy): domain Eukaryota; kingdom Metazoa; phylum Chordata; class Aves; order Falconiformes; family Falconidae; genus Falco; species Falco rusticolus. The sequence goes on along the minus strand of NC_051187.1, from coordinate 37,855,711 downwards.
AGGAAGAGGTGCTCTGCTCAAAAGATACCCCAAACCTCTTCCTGAAATCCCAAAGCAGCTGGCTAATCAGAACTGAAATTGCTGAAGTTAAACATGACTTCTCAGCATTAACGTTCCCATTGTTATTTGAATTAACAACCTCAGAGTCCCAACAGACTGGGGGTTTAAGCATACATTGTCTTTCGTGGCATTATACTCTCTCCTCTCCAGCACCAACCAATCAGCTGCTGCTCCAACACAAACATTTGTGGGGAAGATGGATGAGATCCATGGTTAGAGGGGGGTTGTGTTTTGGTTTGGGGAGCTTTGTGATTTTTGTTGGGGTTTGGCTTGGAAAAAAACCAAACCAAAACAAAAAAACACACACAAAAAAAAATCCACAGATAAATTCCCCGATCCAGTTCTCAGCATGAACCTACAAACGAACAGTTGTTGGCACAACTGACAGGGCAGCATGCCACAGCATGAAGCATAATCACCAAAGACAACTTAAATCAAGATTTAGCTTCAAGGGGCATAATATGAAAATACTGCAAGACATATATACAAATATATGTTGTAAGACCAGACAGCCCTTGCTTCAAATTTTAAGCAAATAAAAATTTAAAAAAAAGAAAAAAGGAAAAAGCAGAAAAACCAGAAATCAAGACATAAGTAGAACCAATCATAGCCCAGGGAGGCAAATTTTGATTTTGATCTTAATTCTTTAGAGGGGAAACTGAGTGAGTTAACAGGAACATAAAATTAAGATGCAAGAAAATAGCAGTGGAAGAAACTATAGGAATTGTAGAAATCAGTAAAAGGGCAAGCCTCCAACGCCAGAATTGAGGTTTTTTTTATCGTGAGGTGTTGGGGTTTTTTTCTTCTACAGTATTTTCCTTCAAAAGTTATATATGGATATAAAGTCATTTCTAAACATGTACATATAGAGGAAGTTAATCCATTTTCCAGCGAAAAGAAGTGTCATCCAGGAGAAACGCACCAAACTGGATTCCAGGACACTAGCGCTCACCAAAATTCAGCTAGAAGCCTAAGCTTCAGCATGTCAAACGACTGAGCTGCATACTTCCTCGTTAAAACACTTGGAAATTTATTTATGGAAATCACTGTGTAAGATAAAAGCTTGTTATAAACCCAAGGCTGTTTTTCTTTTAAAGTACACTTTTCATTCTTTAAATGTGTTTCCAAAAAAAAAAAAAAAAACCACCACCTTGCAAACGACTGGTTTCCCTAGAAAGGAAAAAACCCACAACCACAAAACAAGCAATTATCAAGCCTATTTGCAAAAATATCAGCCCGACATGGCAAGTGCCCATTAATGGGAAAAACAGTTTTAGTATAGGAATGTTTCCTTAACTCGCTGTTGATTTAATTACAAGAAAAAGCTTGTTACAAAGCTTAGGTGGAACTTTTGTAAGGGTGCTTGCATCTTGGCATCAGTACATATTTGTACACATTGAAACCAGTCTGAAACACCTACTTACAGAATACAAGTTTTAAGTTCAAGAATTCTTCCTCTTCAGATTTTTCTTGGACAGACACATATTCGGAATGCATTTACATAACTTGCTTTAAGTGGAGATACTGAGATTTCATAGAAGTACTGAAGCGAAGGACAGACACTAACTGTGAAAAGATGCATAACCCTTTATCTGCTGTATAAATTGTATTGTATTTACATATTGAGCACAAAACAAAGCAGAGCTTATATCACATTAGTATGTATTTTAGTTTGACCAGACGATAAGATCACAACAAATTATGTATAGGTCAGTGCTCAAGCCTGAATAAATTTGGGGTAGTCAAGGTCAGGGCTAGGGCATGTTTGCTGAACACAAACATGACAGGTCAGTCACATTCAAACATCTAAGATCACACCATGGTGTAACAGATCTCAAGTTTGCTGTGGACAATTGCTCAGGTGAAAGGAAGGCATCTTCTGTTGTCTCAGATATTCTACAAACACAATAACATATTTTTTTTCTCTCCATGCATGCTAAAAAACCCTACCTAGCCAAAATTCATTTTGTTAAGAGTCTTCAGAGGACTGAACAAACTGAAAAAAGTATATCTGACGTTTTTATGTAAACACTATTTTATCACTTTCTCTTGCCTTTTTGCCCTCTTATGACGGCAGAGGCAGAGTGGCGCTAAAAGAATTATTAAATAAAGTAAAAATGTTTCCCAGATTGTATTAGTGTCTCCATAGCACCCATCCAGGAGGCATGGCAGATGCATATGGACAGCTAAGAGTCCTCCATAAACTAAGAGAAGCTTTAAAACTGAATAAAGTTTTTGAACTGCCTGTCCAGTACAGCTCACAGACAGCTCTCAACCACATCCGCAGTATCGCTACTGAAACTGGACAGCATAAGCTGCATGCATGTTAGTTTTCAAACATTCATAACCTAGGCCTGTGAAAACCCTATCAGCTCTTTCGAAGTCAGAGATCAGCCCACACTTCAAAATCAAGATACCTTGGGAAATTCTGGTTCAGGTAGTTGTATAGAAACAAAGAGCTAGTGCTGTGGAGCTCCAGTCACAGCAAAACAGTCACTAGAAATCCCCTAATATCAGCAAGCCCTGGGTCAAGCCTTTCCTGAGATATTGTTACAGTTTTCAAGAGTAACCATTGGTGCATCCATCTTTTAAATAAAAAAACCCCAATAATCCAAGAAAAAAAAATATCAAAAATCATTAAGCTCTCTCATACCTTCCTTGCTACTTATTCCAAGCTCTACCTGTTTTCTATCTGGCTAATATTTTTTCCTGATGAGAACCCTGATCCCTTTAGCAATACAGGAGTCAGTAATGGCAAGCTGACTTCAGCTCTGTAACTGCATGCTAAGCCCTACCACCTTACCTGGTGTATTTTACTGGAGATGGCCTTCAGTGCCCCACACCCCTGGGTGTGCTGTACTCAAGAGGCTCCCTTTGAAGCTGAGTCTGGTGCACCAATACCTGCCTGCCATCCATAGCACTGGTATAGACACCCGCTGCTTCTAAGCACAGCCAGTCCTCTATTTACCTTAGACAGTGCTAGATTTGCCCTTCTGCTGGGGTCAGCATTATCTCACCTATTTACCTCCCTGGAGAAACTTTTCAGTACAATGCAGAATTTTTCAGTGGCAAGAAACATTGATTATATCTTTATACTCCTGTTTGTGTTCAATGTCAAATTGCAGACATTGTCATGGAGCTCTCAAGCTGATGGTGGGGGGTACCAAAAAGTATATCATGATACTATCATCTACTAAAACTGTTGATGAGATGAGATCAGCTGAGATGCACCCCTCACTGAGGTGGAGGCTGCAACAGGACCTTCTGTCTCCTACATCTTTCTGGGATACATGTCCCCCCACCTTTATATTGTCTCCTCCCAAGACTTACAGATGCTACAGCTCTATTCCAGGGTGCTGCCCACTCCGACCTCCTGCAAGACAGATAAGTGCTACCACTGGAGAAGCTAGATTATCTTCTCTTCCCCGATACTGAAGTAGAGAGGGATTAGCATCAACCTGAAGTTTCTGGTACGGTTTCATGGTAACCAGTACTCCAGTAGCTCCAAATCCTTAGCTTACTTTGACCATCAGTTTACCAATATAAACTTATTTCACTCAGGGCATACAGAAATTGCAAAATCAATTTGGATTAGAAGGGGCCAGAAGGATGCATAAATCCTATGCAAATATTTCTATACAAAGCAGTGTGGTTTCTCAACAACTGCAAAGCAAAAGGCTTATGGGTTTGTGTAACTACTCAGCTGTGCTTAGGAGGACCTTCAAGAAATTTAGCAAATCAAATTGAGGAAGTGCCTCTCCAAAGACTAAATGCCTGCAATGACAGGTCTGCTGCATTCTAGGGGCTATGTGTTCAAACATAACTTATGAATACAGGAAAGTGGAAAACAATTTTCTTCAATATGCCCTCATATAAATTCATAAGATATGAGAGCTCCTGCACTCACTGAAGCAGAATCTAGCCCACATCTGAATGACAAGAGCATCAGACCATGTAAACAATCTCAAAATTGCAATCAGCCTCTCATTACTGTCACTCAGTACAGATCAATTCAAGAAGACAGCCAGGCCTGTAGCTCAATACTCCACCTGAAATACCAAAGGAAAACCAGGGAATTCTCTAGATCCCTATCATCAGAAGAGAGCATGGGGACCAGTCAGGTCTGCCTTGTGCTGTAAGACAGCCAGTTGCTCCCAGGCTCCCTGTTGAGGTGAGCAGACACTGGTCCTTCTGGAAATACTTAAGGACTAAACACATTGTCCCCTTTCTCACACACCAGACCCCTCCATCTGATCAAGTACCCGCTCATCATGTAGTTCTGTTAGCATCATCTGCCTTTTGGTCTCATTACAATCACAGGTCTCCTACAAAAGAGGTCAACAGCAGACCATGGAGCACACAAACTAGTTACATGATTCGCAGCATACTTCATTCCGATGGGTAAATTCCTTAGGGAAGAAGCTAGTGGAGAAAAGGCTGAATAAAAGATTCACTCAAACTATTGTTCAGGTAACTGCTAGCCCCAATGCACTGCTTGTGTTTAGTGTACTAGTCCTCTGTCCTAGTTAGGAGCAGCTCTTCAAGGCCTTTGAGGAGCATGCTTATGCAAGCTGAGAGATACTTGTTCCAGCCAGTTAGGAAGGCAAGAGCACCTTTGAGGAAATACTCTAGACTCAGCTAAAGCACTCTCTTCCTGATATCCACCTACCCCATATCAGGAGCTATGGATGATCAATATTAAGACTAGAGAAGTGGTTTATATCCAAAGGCTGAAGAATGTAATCAAGACTACAGCTTGTCAGATTTTTTTTCCTCTTTGCAATTCAAATTTCACTCATAAGGTTTTTCTTAAAGAAAAACAAGAAAAGTAAAACAAGGAACGGACAGTAAGATGTGCTGCTCTTCACTGCAGTCACTGAAGGGGTGCAGGCTGCACACCAGCTATACAAGGCAACTTTAATCACAGCTAAGCACGGGGCTTGGTATCAACCACAATCAGGCTTAGACAGGAGAACTGCAATGTAAGTTTACAACAGGATGTTCTCTCCTTGCTAATCCACAAATTCAAGTAATTAGTACAATTAGCAAGACAGATACATTCATCCAAATACCATGATTTTCGCAAAGACGATAGAATATTGCCAGAGTGAGGCATTAATGTGTTTTCTTTGAACAATGATAGTGATTTCATCCCTATCAGACCCAACAGAGTCCAATGACCACCACAGGAGAATGTAAAGCAAAAGTATACAAGATACCCAGGGAAGGTAAGGGAACTCCCACGCTCAAACATTCAACCTAGAACACAAAGGGGACAGTCTGTGGAAGACATGAAGGGCAAGGACGGGGGGAACATACAGATGTCTTCCAACAGTGATCAACTCCCTTTCTCAGCATATTATTTTCTGAAACTTCATGTTGTAATGTCAGTGCTGACCATTATAAAAAGAAAAAAAAAAAAACACAACAAAAAAACAGATAACAGGCTAGCAGAAAGGAAAACTGAAGATTGCTACGAACTGAAGCAGTTGGATTCTAACAGCCACAGAAACAGGCTTTTCTGCCTTGGCTCATACTAAGCACCATAATCTAATCTCTTTTGGGAAGCCCTGAGCCCAGCCAGGCTGACAGGCCATTACTGTCTTCCTGGGCAAGATCATATCGTGCTATGTAATTGTAGACTGCAGCAGATACAGCTCTCTGTATTTGTATGTTACACCTCCCTGGTGACAACAGACCAATCACATTTACTTTTTAGCAGCTCAGACACATTTCAAGCCCAGTGCTCCAGGGAATGAGGTATTTTTCTTCAGAACAGATCATGCCAGGAAGCTGCTGGCCCATTTTAAAAGAACATACAGATGTGACTATAGGTAACTGAGGGTTTTGTTGGGGTTTTGTGGCTTTTTGTGTGTGGGGGGGTTGATTTTATTTTTTTTTGTCGGTTTGTGTTTTTCTTTTACAACTATCCTACCAACTAGAGCCTGCTCCAGCCTCACCCGTACCATGGGTTCAAAATGGGCACTCCTTACCTAGCTTTGTAGCCATGGGAGTATATAATTTCTGATAACATAATAGCTGACACATATCCCATTAGAGAAGTAGCTGCATTTCAGTGTTGAGCATAAGTTCTTAAGAAGTAGGAAACAGACATAGTGAGCCAAGGCTGTACAGTGCACTTCTCCACATATCAAGGACAGGTCACAAACAGAGGTGCCCAGTCCAAATACACAAATTTCTCACTATTAAGTAACTACTGCAAAAGCTGGCTTCTTAGGTTTCAGAGTAGCCCACTACATTTGTTACTAGGCTGTTGTGACAAATCAATCTACAAGTAATTGGGGCTTCTGGATACTTCAGAGTGAGATTTAACCTGGGCAGAAGCTCCAAAAGAGGATGGGGTTTTTTTTATATGTTATTTTTAAAAGAAGGAAGGTTGTGGTGGATTTATTCTCCCCTAGAAAATAATTCCTCCCTCCACAAAATACAAAAAGCAACCCAGAAGCAACAAAGATTGGTGAAATAACAAATTAGTGCAAATAACAAAATAACTAGGCAAAGGGCCTGCAATACTAACAGGTGCAATCCAGTAGTATAAACCAACAGACTGAACTTTAATTCACTCTTCCTACAGGGCAATCATTGTGGACTCTCACACACATACTTCTCATGTATTCATGTAGCCATGAGCAACTAACTCAGCTCCAGCTGCCGCATTTGGGCAGAGCTTTCTCTGAAACAGAGATTCCAATTACATTTGGAATAATCTGATTACTACATCAGCCATAACCTGGTTAAGAAAGGGTCTGAGAGACAGCGTTTTGGCAGCTGGAAGAAGACAAAAGCAAGACATCCTTTTGTTATTTTAGTAATAGGAAGATTTGCAAACCGCAACCAGATTTTGTGACAGAAATACGCCACACTGGTCCTACATAGGACAGAACAAGTTTAGAGAAGTTATGGATTTGTAAAACTGCCTCAGCAGTAAGACACACCAACATTCAAGGATTTACTTACAGTTTATGGTCACTTTCACATCCCACGTAATTTAAAGATATGATCAGGAAAGCAATCCACTTTGTTATCAGTGAGCTGGCCAAAACCTGCTTTGCTCAAATTGTTGTTTTGGAAGTACTTCAGTCACATGCAGTTCACCCAGACTAATCCATGCCACCTTTTCTGTTGTCACGTGCAGACAGAGGGGTAGACTGCAAAGCAAAGCTGCCATTCAACCTGTACCAGAACAGCATTTATTTTCCTATGTGTGCCAGCAAGAGATTACTAAAGTCAATGATATTTCACCAGTGAAAGAACAGAATCAGGTCCTTATTATTCTTTCCATGCTTATCTGACTGGGCAGAACAAATCAAAGAGGAGACAGTCCGGGAAAAAAAAAATTGCTAGTCTTGGTTTCTCTGGGGGAAAGCAAGCTCCAGATAAGCTGTGCCTCCAATCAACAGTCTGATTTCCATGAACAGCAATGTGCTTCCCTATGGTAATTGAAATGGAGCAATTCCCCTCAAACAGCTTGCCAAGTCTCACCTCATTAACCTTTATGGACTGACCTCCAAAATTCCTTGAAGCTGAAATAGAGGTCCCACTTGCCTCTACATGATAACTGTTTATCCCTAAGAGGTTGGGGAGACAGGGAGGGCATTAGAGACTGAGCTGCTGAACATGCTAGAACTGGAAGATAGAGACCTGCCTCCAGGATATTACTGGGGCCCAAACCTTCGCAGGCTTTTGTCTGCTTTGCTGGCCCATCTTCCAGATAGCCTGCGAAGGCAACCTTGGATTACAAATCACCCTACCCTCCCCTAACGCTTCAAGTCAATATCATTAGCTATAGTGTACTGCCCCGTATTCAAATCAGCATTTCCTAACCTGTACTTAAAGGTTTAGCAAATTTTCTAATTAAACCTTATTTTTCCCCGCTCCCAAGTCAGGATGTCTACTCACCATTCCACTGAACTCATTTTACTACCTTTGCTCACACCTCTGCAAAACTCTGGTTTCAGACAACTACTGCCCAGGTTGGTTTACTCTTTCATGTCAAAGGCAGGTGCTTTGCAACTGCAGAACCATCTGAACATTGGGGTGGGAGAAACTCCATGATCTAAGGTGAACCTAAGAAAAGCAAAAAATAAAATCTATCTGCATGCCATTACTAATGGGAAGCCTGAGGTAAAGGTTAGCAAGTGTTTGTAGAAGGAGGAACAAAACCAAACTGGACTGCAGAGTCCACTGTAGTTACCTGGGGACATAAAGCAGAAGTTCCATAGATTCCACTAAATTCAGCAAAAGGGAAAGAGAAATCTGTCAGGGGAAAAGAAGGAGCTCTTCACTCCCCAAAACTAAGAAGGGAGTGGTAGCACAAGCAGCTTGATAATCTCAAAAGCCACTAAATCACTGGAAAGCAAATGGCAGAGGGCAGCTTTTGAACAGCATCTTTTCATCAGCGCTCCCAGGAAATCCACTGATCATCACAGCAAAGGATTAAAACATGTGTAAAAAGTAATAACAAAATGAACCAAACAAGTGTCAGAGTGAATTTAAAACTCATTCTTGACCCAACGTAAGTCACAGACTGACAGAAGGACCTGTGGCCAGCAGTCCTTAAAATTAACAAGTGAGCTGCACTCAGTTCCTACATTTCAGATCCTCAGCAGGAAGAATCACAGTGAACTGGTCTGCCTCCACTGCTCAAAGGAAAGTTGTGTTTCTGAACAGCAGCAACAGCACTGGCGTGTTGTCTTTGTATTGCTAGAACATTGCAAAGCACTTTTCAAACTACATCTTGTGAAATCCACACAATACAATAGTGGGTGGAAGAACTGCAGAATTAGGAAACTTGTCCAAGTTCTCAGAACATGCAAGTAACTCGGGAACAGACCCTTGCAGAAACTGGTACAGAACAACGTCCTTCCGTGCTGACGTACCGCATGCTTTCTTGGAGCTTTAGAATTAAGTAGTGTCAAGGATTACCTTATAAGCCTGACATTCAGATACTTGCCTACCTGGTCAGGCATTTAAGGAACACAAAAACTGAAGAATCTACAGCTCCAAGCAAGTATGCACTTTAAAATGGCATTCTGCCCAGCTGAGGTAACAGGAGTTTTGAGTCTTGCAGTTCACATGCATAGATAAATTCCAGCACTCTTTCTTCTGTCTACATCAAACTCACTAGAAATACAGAGAATGCTCCATGCATTTCAGGAAGGGATGTTCAGCACTCCCACACTTAGTACAGGATAAAATAAGTGAAACTTTACTCCAATGGAATTAGATTACACATACCCTCAAACTGACCTTATATTGAGCACTATGGTTGTTGGTAGCTTTTGAGAGCGCAAACCTGGCAGAACTCTGAAAAGTGCTATCAAGTCCTCTCAATTGAACAGAAGTCACTACTGGGGCACCTTTAAAGGAAGCAGCTTTGCAGGTAAATATTTATACATAGATTCCAGATAAAGTTTCCATGTTGTTATGCAGATAGATAAAATCATTTCACATACAGAGCTATCACACAGCATGCACTGCTTTTATGAAGCAAGCTATAAAGCCAAGCAACAACTCCAGTGTGCTCCTCAATTAACAAACTGTTACTAGTTTAAAAACTGACCCAACTGAGGCCATTGCAAGGCCTCATCACTGCATAATGGCACTATGCAACTCTCCCCTTGATTATAAGCAGAAATGCACAACGGGTGGCTTCTCTTGTGTCTGTCTCTGCAACCAATGTTTAACAGTAGACAGAATTTTAAAAAAATCTTGTTCTTCCTCCACAATCATAGTAAAAATATTCAAGCTTAACAGAGTTAAGATGTGATTTTTTTCTATTCCCACTACAGGAAATTAGTGATACATAATTAATTCTAACATGAGTATCTTTGCCTGGGCTCCATTAAGTACATTTAATAAAAAGTACAGTTATTACCAAATCTCAACCCTGAAGCTCTCATTCTGCTCCTTGAAAAAAACTGAAAGCCTACTACCTTGGCCTGATTAAAGGTTTTTGATAACCCATCTCCAAGAGCCCAGATTAAAATTTTGGCTTGGATTCCATTCACTTGGGAATTAGATGACCTCCTTCTTGTCCTTTTTTGTAATACAAAAGTAGGAAAGTGTCATTCAACTGTGAGCTCAGGAAAGAACTTGGGCAAAACAGCAGATGTCCACTGGCCAAACTCAAGATGCACTGGGACAGCAGATACAGACAGAAAGTTCACACCGCACCTGCCCACACCACATTCAGCATTACTATGGCCAGAGGCATGAAAAGCAAAGCCAGCAAGCATACAAAAATCTGAATGCACAAAGAAACCAAATACTATTCAACAAATCCCACTCGATGCTAATTAACATTATGGCTGGCCAGAGCCTGCTGTGATTCAAACTTGCACTCTGTTCAAACAAAACTTAAGGGAAGCCTGGCAGAACTAGTGACTGAACCACAGGTGCAGGAAAAGCTGTCTGGATCTGTGAACTGCATTTGCATCACGTGGTGAGGGAGAGCAGTCCGCATCAGAGTATGCTAGTTGGGAACAGTAGCCAGCCGGCTAATCACACTGTGATCTCTCATGTCTTTTGTTTGTTTTATGAAACAGAGATTCTGCCAATTGGTTTCAGATCAAAATTCTTCCTTATCAGGAAAGAAAGAAAATTCATATGAAATGATGCTCAGCAGGAATTAATCAGAAACACAGTCCTCCTGAAGGCATAAGCCTTTTTGGTTAAGTAAAAAGTTGCCACCAGCTAATGTGCAAGACAGTAATGATTAGCCATCTGGTGAAGGTTCCCGCTAAGCTTGCCATGTTACCCCCTATGCCGAGGAAAGCAGAAGGTGGATCAGTTACATTCTGTCCTTGCTTGCGATTGTGTGGTCATCTTTAGGAACAAGACACAAAGCTTTCCAGTGCAACCACGAATTGTAACTGTTCTGAATTTTCAGCAGGCCTTTTTTTTTAAAAAAAAAAAGAAATTTTTTTTTAATTTTACATTATTTTTTAAAAAAATTGATTGCCTTTCTGAAATCTGAATTTATCCTCAAGCTTTATCAGCCTTTGTTATTTTTGCCCCTTTGTTTCCTTCTGCAAAAATTGCAACTGCCAGGAGGCTTCCCAGTCATCTAAAGAGTGTCAGTAAACAAGAGCAGAGACAGATGGTTGCAGCTCAGTTTAAACCAGCACAAGATCCAGCCTCTCCCCTGCGTTGCAAGTACTACCCATAAGATACAAACATATGCATAAAACCAAACAAGAATGCAGTAGTCTCAGATAGAAAACAAGTATGTATATACAATCTGGTATGGAAGAAGTCACTGTCAGGACAGGGCACTGAGGTTTCATGTACAAAGCACATCCATTACAATGGTACAGCCTTCCTACATGGGGATGTAAGGATGGGGGGGGGGGGGGGGGGGGGGGCGCAGTGGAGAGCTCTCCCTTCATTGTTGCTCCCAGAAGTATTGCTGGCAAAAAACGATCAGCAGGGAAAGTAAAATCAGGCATCAGCAAAGTTCCTCTGAGCAAAGAACTCACACAACCTGAGAAAATGACATCATCTCCGATAGGCCTCTCAATTTATCTACTACTTGAGGAATTCAGTCACATTGACAAATAACATGTTAACTCCTTACTGAAGTGACAGATTCAGAGAGACAAAGAAAACCCACAAGGTAATGCACACATTTAGAACAACAGAAGTCTATCAATCACACTGGGGTTTTTTTCATTCCTGGATTTTTTTCCCCTTCACTGCATAGGAAACTACTGATGTTGTTAGCACAAAATAGTATTTACATTATGTGCTATGCCTTGATAAATAAGATTCAGATGTCCACATACATTCAATAAATCTATCTAAAACAACATAGTTCACTGTTTGCTCTTTCCACCAACTATAAATCCACTGTGATTCCACAGTCACACCTACATGCCTGAATGGCTTACATAAGAACAGGTTCAAACATTGCCCATTTTCCCCAAAGAAAAATTCTGACTCTGAAATTAAATTAACAGCTTTCCCTCAGGGCTGCCTGGTATTCCAAGTTCTTCCTTCACTCAGTGATAGCAGAAAACTTCAAGAACAGGGTTACACAATCATCACCTCCAATCAGCTCTAACTGAAGGATGACACGAGACAGAACGAGAAACTAGTACTCCAATTAATACAGACAGGAAAAAACAAGATTGTGGGAGCAGCATCATTATTGGTAAAGCTCCAGCAAAACCCTCAGGTTGTGGCATGTTGGCACCTACTACCTCTGAGGTAGAGTATAACTACTCAATGCAAGAATACAAGCGAGGGAATGAACTGGTGGTGAATACTGAACAGTTCTGGCCCTTTTTTACCTAGGTGTTCACATTGAAACTTTAAGAACTGATTAATATGGGACTCCACTGAGCCTCTCAAGAGAAGCCTGAATCAACCCTTCTGGGAAACCAATCTGTATTCCTAACATGCAGTCTTATGTATACTTCAGCAGGACCTTCCTAAAATAGGACAACTACAAAATAAACGCAGACTTCCCACACGAAACAGTTGCCCCTTTTGAGCGATTTACCCAGGGTCACTTGGAAAACCTCTCCCATTCATGTCCACAATGCCATTTCCTGCTCCATACATTTAAAAGACTACACAAAAAGCTGGTACACACCTGTATCCCCATGGAAGCAGCTGTCCTGATGACATCTCCCAGAAGGCAAATCTCCATCACTTGGCCAGATCTGTCCTGTTTTTCGTACACCCACAATAGTAGCCTCAGACACAATGACCTGCTGCTGCCTGTGCCGTTTTTGAGACTGGGGGGTTGGTGGACTGCTACTGTCAAAGGACTGCTGAGAGTTCTGGGAGGGAGAACGGCTCTTATCCCGATACATGCGGTAAGTGGTGGGGCTGGGGGAGACATGGCTGGACTGCCCTGAGGAGAAGTCTTCCTCACTGGAGGTAAGGTTCTCATTAGAGCTACAATCGGGAGTATATCCTCCTCCAATATCTTCAAAACTCCTGGGGGAGTAAGATCTCCTGGGCCACGTGAGATGTTTTTCCTGGTCAGTTGTGCCCTGATTTCGCAGAATAGGTCCTTTCCCTTCTCCTTCCCCCATCATTCCACCAACATAGATACTCTGATAGGGTTGAAAGTCCATGGGCTGCCAAGGTGAGCGGTTGCTGCCATTTGCATTAATCAGATTATCTTTGAGAAACCTAGGGTTCAGTTCAGCATCCTCATATTCTCCATCATAGCCAAAGCTGCTCTCTGAGGACCTTCCCCTGTAAGCAGGCCTCTGGAACTCACTGAAGCTGGGTACCATGTTAGAAGGCAGGGAGTGCAAAGACTTTTTACGTTCCATTTGCATGGCTTGGCTACCAAGGGAGCTTATTTTATCAGAAACATCTTTATCGTTGACCTTTACCAGACCCTTCTCATGATGATACTCCATGTTTACGTAAAAGGGCTTTTCAACAACATCCTTGTTATCTCCAGAAGAATGTGAATTAACCTTTTTAATCCTCTCAAAATTGGACCTTAGGGCTGCCACACTGGTGCTGTTCCCTCTCTCCTTAGAAACAGGTTCAAACGATCCCTCCTTCTCAGCAGATCCCACTAGCCTGCGCGTGGAAGCCGATCTGTGTTTTGAAGGAGAGCCATCTGTATCACAGCGATTCTCCATATCTTCTACAACTCTCTTCAGTTTCTCTTCACCATAGTACTTACACCTGTCCTGCTCTCCCTCTCCATGATGGGGGCTGTCCAAAGGTGACAGGTCTGACCCATCGCTCTGGGTAGACAGTTTCCGCAGAGAGGGTATTCTGGGTTTGAACTTTTCCTCCCCATGGTGTGACTTGCTTTTTTCATATTCGTCTTGGTCAGCAGACTGCTGATGATGCGGGTCCTGGATCTGCTGCTCTGCACCCCCTTCAGGCAACTGAGAAACACGTTTAAAACCCCATCTCTGTCTATCATAGCTTTTTTTCTCCTTTGCCAGAAGAGTCTGCAGGTAAATCATGCGGAACCTCTCCTTGTTGACCTCCATCTCCAGTCTCCGGATAGATGCTTTGCACATCTCCAGCTCCTGTTCAATGTCTCCCACAGATTTCAGCTCCATTTTAGGAGGCTCAGAGTCTGCAAATTGTGCTTTCCAAGCCTCCACAAACCCCACAGGGTCCACCATTTTGCATACAGAAGTAAGTGGAGAATAGGGGAAGGAGGCTGGAGATAGGTGGAGAGAATAAACCAACCGGATCTCACATGTAGAAGCAGAAACAGCTCCGGCAGGGTCAACTCAATGCGTCTCTTTCACGGTCCATGCAGGGAAACTGGGAGGCAAACGGCAATCCTCGGCAGCTGCCTCTCCTCCAGCTTTTGCTGGCCCCAGCCCCCCGTACGCTCGCTACTCTCTCCCCGGCATGACTGATCCTTTGCTAGCGAACAACAATGCTCCCAACCCCGGCGATCCCAGAGCACTTCAAAGTGGGTGGACAAAGGAGCAGGCTCGGGGCGGGGGAAGGAAGGTAAATATCGCCCCCCACCCACCCACCTCCAGCCGCCGCCGTCCTGGGCACGGTCCTCAGCGCAGCCACGCTCAGGAGTCCTCCGCTCCGTCCTCCCCTCGCCAGCCCCCGTGTTATGCTTTCTCTTTCTCTCTCCTCCTTTCCCCCTGCCCCTTTCCCTGTCTCCTCCTCCCGGCTATTGTGCTGTCCTCCGGGCGCACACGCTCTCCGGAGCCTCCGCGCAGAGCAGCGAGGCGGCGGCGCGTCCCGTGGCGAGCTCCGCCGCTACCCCTCGGTGCCTGAGCCCCCCGCGGCCCCGCGGGAGCCCCCTCGGCGCGGCGGCTGGCGGCGCGGCAGCGGCTGCCCGCGGCTGCCCATCGCGCGGCCCGGCTCTGGCGGCGGCGCCCCGAATCGCAGCGCTGCGGAAGGGGAGGAGAGGGAAGGAGCCCGGCGCAGCGATTGACACGGCGCTGGGGCCTCTTAAAGGGGCAGCCCGGGCCGGCGGCGGGCGGCCGTGCCCGCCGGAGCCCGCGGAGGCCTCGCCCGGCGCCCTGCCCCGCGGCGCGCTGGGGGCCGGCTGTCGGACGGACAAAGGGCCGAGCCCCGCAAGCCAACCCCGGTACGTTCGCGTCTGCTCACGCCTGCAGCCACAGGCCTGGACGGCACCACAGACAGACGTGACTACACCTAAGCCTGGGCAAGAACGCGTCGTACACACGTCCCTGTGTGCACAGGGAGGTATCCATGCTCGTCCGGGCATCCACGCCCTCATACGTTATGTATAAACGCCAGCACGTCTCTGTACTCTCTCACAGCAACGCTCTCCCCCCAGGCACCGATGCAGCTCACCTTCAAAGGTCATGTTTCTCCCCCACTAATAAGTGCTGTTTAGCAGCAGGCTTGTCATTCACTCAGTCCTCCCTTCCTTGCCGTAAGTGACAAGCTGGATTTCTGAGATGGGCAACTGCTTCTCTGAAATCACCGTAATACCAACACTAAAAGCTGCTTTGTTCAGGCATAAGTCTCACTTTTGTCCTGTATATTATCCTAGCCACAATAACTGACAGTCCCACGCCCCAGCTCTGAGTGAAGGGTGGCAAACGATTTAAATGTTAAAGTCTGGCTGCTGAGTATTGCTCTTTCTGAAATCACAGTATGTGACCTTGTTTAAGCCCTGTATCCTTTCCATGTGCTAATTCAACCTCTGAAAAAGTGGTAACAAATACATCTGAACTTCCATCGTGCCTGCTTGGATGATAGGAAAAAAGTGAGATACATACACCTCATATTCCCTATAAACCTGTTCCTTTCATGTCTGCGGTGAGTATATCTTTTCTGGCACGTTACTAGAAAAGAGGGTGGGATATAGCCCCAACAAGAACTAATAAAATCCCATAAAAACAAAACGCACAAGTTCAGGGGAGTAGCTCTCTTACCTTTGAGATATGTAGTGTTTCATAATCCATTAAACATTTCTTTCACTTCTTGCTTTTTTATATGCCAAATGAAATATTTTTGGGTATTTCGAGACATATAATAAACGACTAATCATGTATTCAGTTTTACATAGTTCATTCCTCTTGGGTTTTGTTTCCTGGGTTTAACCTCTTTTCCTGCACTTGTTTCCTCATCTTTTAACACGTAACAGGCATTGGCTGACCTGTATGGAAAACAGATTATGATCGAAATCATAATAAAATCTATATGTTTAATAAATACCTCTATAAATCTTTCAAGTAATCTCAGTCTTTCACAGAGATAAAATAAATTGGCTTTTTGCAACTGATACAGTTGGCTATTTGTTTGCCTTAGTACCAGTTTGAACAATAAAATTCTGACATGCGACGTATTTCTAGTTAATAGGAAGTTTAAGACTGTACTGGCATGGTTATAATAATGACAGGTATATTACATCACAGGGATATGTTCTGAATTCATCTGTTACTTTTAACTCAAGTTTCACAGTTCTGATTTTTTGTGTCTAGAGTTTGACAAAGGGTTCACTTTTCTGACATTTGTGCCCTTTCTGGAGGGAGGAAGAATTCTGATAGGTCAGATGAGGGATCTCTGTATGCACGCTTCCCGTGAATAATACTATTCAACAACTGCACCCTCTTCATCTAGTGAGGAACTACATCAGAAATTCCAGTGGGAACTTAAGGGATCTCTGAATTTCTGCTGATGCTTTATGCGTTCAGCGGAGTATGGTTTTAATAGGATACAAAATTTCATGAAGGCTATGGTGGCAGACACCTATCTGTGATTTGAGAACGAGAATCCTGTGATGGGAGGGCTAAACCCTGCGAGCCCGCCCAGCGCGCCGCCGTGGCGTGACCGCGCAGCGCCCCCTGGCGGGGCCAGCACCCACTCTCGGCTCAGCTTGAAAAGCGCCTCTCAGCGCCCACTCGGGAACCGCGGCTTCGGCGGGAGCGGGTAGGTTCGGAGGCTTTGTAAGGGGGGGAGGGGAAAACAAAAAAGAAAAAAAAAAAGCGGTAGGACATATGCTGAGCCTTTTTAAAGAAAAATAAACCGTGATTTCTGATTAATCTGTGGCTGAAACTAAGACACTATTTTTGTAGCACAAAACTCTGGTAGAGTTTGAGAAGCCTGGTAAATCTCAAGTGGTCCCATCCAGTCTAAACCATGCTATGAACCCCCCAAAATGGGAACTCTCCTTAGAATTCAGAGAATGGCAATTTCTCGCTGTGAGAACAACCTTCTGGCCAAAGATACAAGGAACTGGTCAAGCATCTCCACTACCAAATGCAGATTCTGCTGTAACTTGAACTTGCCAAACACTTCATTTTAACTGGCATGCTCAGATGTGTTAGAGTGTATAGCATTCACTTGCAGTGCGTTACATTGTACACCCTACAATAACCTCTAACTATTGATGAAAACCTGAAAAGACACAGGGGGACAGAGTGAACCATGAAGAATGGACTCCAGTTGTACCACAACAAGACAAGCCTGAGCTGGGAACCAACAGCATTCAGAAAGATCTGAATCACGTGACCTATAAGAAAATAAATAATAATAACCCAAGTCTCAAATAATCACTCTAAAGGCAGAAACAACATCATTACAAGTTAAAAGGAAAGGCTTTTGTAGTAAGAAATGAACTGCCTGTCAGGTGACTTTTTTAAAATTGCTTTTGATCCATTACCTGTTGTTTTGCTCAAACAGATATGCATACTTATTTAAACAGGAACTCATTAGCACATTAGCTTCTACTTATTAAGACAAGAAACAGCATAACATTAGTACTTCTGGGAAATTTTTACAATTGCTTTTTAACTTTGCTTCAGACTGTCTCCAAATTTTACTTCTCCAGTTTCTCAGCTGCAAATTCCAGAAGGAAGCTGGCACTGCAAATGTTGCCATGATCACTGTGAGGACTTCAACTGGTATAAAAATTGTGGTTTAGCCTACCTATGGTTAGAATCACTACAGTTGTTCCAACGCTGTTTTCCACAACATTAACACTTCTTTAAAGCCAATCAAGTCGCTGATAGAATGGATTAACATGCATAGATAAAACATAGAACAGATAAAAACATTTAAGAATTCGCAAATTTATATTTGTTTTTCCAAAGCTAGTTTCCTTTGTGCTTTCCTAAGCAATTCATCATTTGCAACATGAACCAAGATTCATTTTAGACGACCAATTATTAATACTGAGTTCTTTGCAGGGAAAGCCTCAGTGAGGCCAAAAAACACACCCCAAAACCAACCAACCAAATAATAAATATTAAAAAAAAGCAAAACCAAACCCCAACCCCCCCAAAAAAAACAGTCTCAAAGCATCCATCATTGACTAGATGGAGTCAGATCACTGTCAAGGGATAGTTAATGACTGACACAGTATTGCATTAAGTGAAGATTTTGGAGCTCCAGAAGATACAAACCAGTAATGACATCAAGCAATGCACTGAACCACTAGAAAAAACAAACCATCCCAGCTGATTTTCCAGACATGATTGCATTGTTGAAGAGATTGCATCTCTGTGATTTTGTACGGTAATTGAGCTCAGCAATGAAAGAAACACTTAGGAGATAACAAATATAAGAAGAGATCAGGATTCCCAGTTTGGTTTGGTTTTCCCTGCAGAACATGTTGCTGAGTCATTTTGCAGCTGTAAACACTAACACATCTGCACTGAACCCCAGCACCTAGCCTAGACAACATAATTTGCTGCAGCAGAGTGAAACATCTTTTCCACTCATTCAGACCCAGTAAACACAAAGACTGTGGCTATGCTGCCCACTCAGTGCAGCACGTGGTACAAGTGGAGCATATATTCGTCATTCTTGTGACACAGATTTGGGAGATGAACAAATACGTAGAACATCATAAGGTCCAAATATTACATAATTGGACAAATAACTCCTTGCATACCCACACATACTCATACTCTCCACCAAATGCTACATTTGCGTCTTTGCCAACAGAATTAGCACAATTGCCAAAGTGAAGATTGTCCAATAATAAAAAAAAAGACACTGAGTTCCTAGAACTCTATTCATCATATTTCATGAAGCTGCTCTAATTTACGTCATAAGAAAATACAAGTAATAAGAAGGATGTTTAAATCATCTTTTGTCCAATCTGGGGGAAAAATGGCAGAGAGTCGAGTATTTTCAGTTTGATGCACAGATTTATTAAATATCTTTATTTTCTCAGCAGCTCAAATCTGAAAGGTCCTGATATAACCAGTTTTCCAGATGCTGTTGTTTCTGTAATGACTGAATTAACATCTTAAGAAACTGTAACTTATACCTGTCCATAGGTTTTCTTTCTCCATTTAAAATAGCTGCAGTGTGAAATTTAAAGCATTATGGAAGATGTACCACTTTTTTTTTTTTTATGCCACCATAGCATCTAATGCTGGATTTGAATCTTAGAAGTATGGAGTTATAAGCTGCTGACAGATTTCTAGAGAAGCAGTCTTTCTGTTGTCCCACTGATTCCTTTGTTAATTCTTTCATTTCAGTGCTTACAGTAATTTTGAAGGACCATAAATTTGTACGGTTTCATGCAAGCAAAAGATGTACAGCACTGATTTATCTTTAGAGAAATATCACTAACTAGATACTCAGAACTGAACATTAAAATTCAGTGAAATACTGGAAAAATTAGAGGGAAATAAAATGAGTGTATTTCACTTCTTTTGTACTTTTTCAGTTTAAAACTAATTATCATATTCAATCACAGTAATACAATTTCACTAATACTGACCAAATACTTTTTACAGCAATTTCTTGCAATGTCATTTGTCAGCAGGAATGACTTATAACAGGAATATCTTCTGGCATCAGCCATTGTTGCCCAAAGGGCAGAGGAGCACTGTAAAGCTGCTTTACTTTGATGAAATTCAGTGGTACCCAGAGCTAATCTCTCCCCACTAAACAATGATTGTAATTTCTAAAGAACTAAATGCACAAGGTTATGTCAAAGGGTATTTGAAAAGGCAAAACTAGGGCAATAGTTTTTTGATCCAGCCAGCACACCAAGTCACAGCAGCATGTCCAAAGAGCAGGTTCTACTGTAAGCATTCAGTAATGACATCTTCATACAAGTACCTTAGGGCTTAGCATGGATGTGTCTGCTTTGGAGAACTCCATCTATCCCCATCCCTCTAAATCCACACACACTTGCAAGTCTTTTCACCAAATGGCAAAACCATTTCTCTACCATTACAGCTTTTATTAAGTAGCAGAGCAAATTGCTCCCAGCACCTAGTGATCAAATTTTTTACTTATCCAGTAAAAGCAGATAGAGTGACTGAATTTAGCAGCAGCATCAAATCTAATCTTACCAGCTCAGAGTTCCTACCACAGATAGGGATGAGCAAGTTCATGACTGAGAATGTGTATGGTTCCAGAATCACGTTACATTACTACAAACAAACAAACAAAAGAAGTTAGAAAAAAATTAAGAAGTCATTACTCTTAGCAACAAAGTAGAACTGCAATGTAGACAATATTCATGAAGATCAAACCAGAGAAGGATTCCCCATCCTCTCTGGAAGGTAAAAATACTATATTTAATGTATTCCATGCCACACACCTATGTAGCCACTCTTTCTTACTCAATAGAGTAGAAAAGAATAGCATTCTTATCTGGTAACATTTTCAAAATATTAGACAGCTGGGATAAACCAACAAAGTTCCTACCTAGACTTCTCCTAGGCTTGGAAATATTTAAACACTGGGCTCTGATTCTCAAGTGGAAAAATAGAAATAACACAGATTTTTTTCCTGGATGGAGAAACCACAGTGGAAACTATGCAGTCTGCATTTGTGTACTTCCATACCTGTTATTTAAAAAGATTTATTTTGGAACAGTTTTAAAGTATTTGGAATGCATAAAAGTAAGTCAGAGTTATTTTATTACTACGATCTTAAAAAGCAAAAACATATGGATAGCACTCTTCATTCTGAACTGCCATTTTTTTTCTGGCCCCATGAAAACGCAACTTTGTTATTTAAGATTTCTAGAGAATTATCAAAGAACAACCTACTAAAATTGCAAATTTTATACTTTTGACTACAAGTGTTTCTGGCAGACAGCTGAGCACATGGCACTGGCAATGTCTTCTTGCATGAAGACAAGGATGTTATGTTTCCACCACACAGTGAAAGACTTACGTAACAATTGTACCATCCTGCATGAGAGAGCCTGCAGTAGCAAGAGAACTCTCAGAAAGAAAGTTTGGATAAGTTTTTCCTCCCTCGTTTCCAAAAAGAAAACTTTCTATTTCTGGTTTGAGAGCCACTGTTGTTGCAGGCACTCTGTGCTGGACTACAGAGAAGCATGGTGCTTGCAGAAACAGTCGACAGTTAGCAGCAGTTCAGGCTGACTTGAGCATTGCCTTCTGAGATTTCCATCGTTTTCTTTTCCAGTTCTGTAGAAACAAAGAAGTTCTAAAATCAATTCACAAGAAATTATACCATCCAATACAAGGGTAACAAAAGCAAAATGCAGCCCTAGTCACCCCTATACGCTAGAACTCGGGTAGATGATGACATGAATATGCTTGCAGCTGTTCGAAATGGGCTTTTAATGCTTGAAAAGCCTCCCCAGTTCTTCAGACTGTAAACAAGGAAAATACACAAAAACTGCAAAACTTAACATACCGATGAGGTCCCCTGCCCCAATCTGGGTCATGTGCCCAGCAGTTTTCTCCAGCTCCTTTATCATGGACTGTTCAAAGGCCAAGGCAGCAACTCGGGAGAAGAACTCTTTGACATTTTCCCCTAGGAAACAGGACAGAAATTATGTGGTTTTACAACTGCACATCGACACATGATCAAGCATAACAAGCACATCTATGAATAGATCACTCCTCAATACTGGGACAGAACAGGCCTCTCCAGCAATCTGTCCTCCATTCTGATCATTGCAGAGAGAATTTCTCATTTTCTTAGTCTGGAATACTGTATCCTGTACCATACTCCTAGTTTTAGTCAGCAACACAGAGAATTCAGTTGGTGCTATAATCTTTTCTTCATTGCTAATGTTGAGTAGCAGTGCACACGTGTAGTTATGTAACTACCTATGAATTAAACATGCTTAGACATTGCACAGCAGCTCAAGTACTCCTTTCAGTAAACATGACAGTGCAAGCACACATACAAATGCTCAAATAAAATCAATCATTAATAAACCTGAAGTTTCCAATAGCAACAAAATGCAAGAACAACAGAAAAATCTGTATGGGAATGGTGGGACCAGGAACCTTAACTTCCTTCCACCTTAACATAAGCCTTTGTAGTTATGCTATTTTTACATCCTTTGCAGTAACTTACCTGTTTTGGCTGAAACCGACCAGTATTCTGCCTGCATCTCATTTGCAAAGCGGATGGCATCTAGCTCTGTCCTTTCACACACAGCATCTGACTGAATAAAAAATGTGGCATAACTTTAACATAAGACATGTATCTGGGCTGGTAATAACATAAAGGTACTGCTAGCACCTATACTGTGATGCTTCCAGTTATCACAGTGGCCTTTCTGACCTTGCCTTAGAACTTTTGCAATCAGATACAATTGCAAGAATATTCAAGTACTTTGTACTGCTTTTAAAATGGAAGTCTCCATTCACCCACAGCATTGAAACAAATAAAAAAAAAAAGTGTTAACAAGTGTGACCGTTGCATGTAACTATATAATGTTGTAGGGAGCTATAAAGACAACAGTCCAGTTACTGGTCTTTAAATTCTTGTCACTCCATCATTCTCAGCAGAAAAGCTGCAACACTTCAGATCTGCATCCTCAAATGTCTGGCCCATTTAGCTTTTACTGCAACTCAGAAAAAGCAGCATATGCAACACAAAGTACTAGAAAAAACCTGACAGACATGCAGTTTTCTGGGACTTTTTTTCAGTGAAGGGTAAGAAACAAGCTGCATAACTGATACTGTGGCAGCCAGGAGGGGTGGAAAATAAAAAAAGAGAATCAACTAAGCATCACAAGAAGCAAGTTTGTTTTGAAATTTTCAAGAATTAAGTATTGACAGCTACAGGAAGACAAACACAAGACTCAGAGTGGTATAGGTTGAGTGCATTATATCCCGTTCTTCCAAAAATTGTGTCATATTCAGTTAAGTAAGAATTGTTCCCTGTTCCTGAATAATGAACACACTGTCCCTAAAAAAAAACCAAAACCCAAGAAAAACTTCAAGATCATTAAGTACTCTATTCTTTTGTGCACCCTCTCTCACTTCTCAGTTGTTTGTATGCGATTGAAAAATGTCATGCAAGGAATGGAGACACAGAGATTTCACCAACTACCCATTTTTTCAGAAAGCAACTTCTTAAATTGGTTCCAAGTGTGCTGTTCTATAGACCTCTAATGATCTCTCTGTTTAGGTTTTTCCCTCAAGGTCTTCATCTCAACATTGTGTACAACTTTTAAGGGAGATCACTGGAGGAACTAGGGGAAATCTGATTTCCTTATCTGCATACAGTTTGCTTACCACCAAATCTTTTTTTGTTCCAACTAGAAAGATGAAGCTGGAATCTGGCTCATTCTCCTTCAGTGCATCTTCTAGCCACTGTCTGAAATAAATAAAAAGAAATCATACAATCAGTCAGAGGGAGTGAGGGATATAGGAGAAAGTGACAGATAACAGGGTCACATGAAAAGTGAGAGGATAAACTTATGTGAAGATATCAAAAGCCTTTTCTTCTAGGCAGAAAAACCCCAGGAGTTATTCCAACTCCTCTGAATACATGCCTTCCACTAATGAAAAGTTCAAACATACCCACTGTAGAGTGCAAATTCAACAATGACTTTACCACCCAGAGAGGGTATTTTTCCTTGTAAGGGAGGGGGCAAAGTTTTGATTGAGATAAGGAATAAGAAAACAAGAAGCAGAGGAAAAGACATGAACAACATAGAAGATTAGACACAAACAGGAACAAAGAAGAGTGAAATAATATAGTCAGCATTATAAAACAGCTCCCTGTGAAGGCTGCATGATTCTTGTCTTATAAGCTTTTGTATTTTTGTTACTCTGGCAATCAAGTTCCTTTTGAGTCATCCAACACGTCAAGGAGGGAAGGGAGTGTGTATGTGTGTGGGAGATCAGGTTCATAGGCTTCAATTATTTCCAGCCAAGCAAAGACACTAATATATATATTATTTTACAAAGTCCTATGTAAATGAGCTAAGTACCACAGCAGCAGTCTAATACACATTGCAATAAGACAGTATACATTGTAAAAAAACATGTACCTGCATTACAGTCACAACAGTATGTTAGGAATACATATACTCTGAGCTGGCAACAACAATGTGGATCATAGATTCATGTAGGGTTTTTTCAGGCTGTGCTAAAAGCAGATCAAGTTTACTCATAGCAATTAGCGTGCTGTTGTAACCAAAACATCACATGTATCTGAACCAGTAAGTTCAGCTATACTATGCATACTCTGAGGTTTTAATTTTCTCTCCTCTCTTTGACAGCTTATCTCCCAACAGAATCATCACAGAAATTAGAGAAAGAAAACAATTCCAGGCTAGCAGCACATCTAGAAAATGAGAGGCTTTTGAGACATTATGCACAAGATGCATCTCAATCTCACCATCCACATCAGGTTCCAGCCTGTTATTCTGTTTAGAGGAAATGGAGAGGGGGAAAAAAAAGGATGCTTTTGGGGTGCACTTCATCTCTTCCTGCATGTCTAGTTGTGGAAGGATCAAGTTCTTACTGAAGCACCTTTTTCTCTCCACTGATTATAAAGGAAGTCAAGGGTAAGTATTTCAAATTTACACTCTGCATTTTCTTCAGAAAAATCCCACCCTATGTAATCCAAAGAAGTGACAGTCATTCTTCATTTCTTAGCTCAACAGAAGATACACTCACGATCCATCAAGTTCTCAGCAGCTACAGGCTATCCATGGGAATTATACCTGCTGTAAAAGCTGTAAAGGCTAAGCCAAAATACAGAAACTTACTTGGTGTGATCCAAAGTCTGGATATCAGCCAGATCAAACACTGTTATTATAACTGCAACAAAAGACAAGAACAGAAAAAAAGTAATTAAAAAGTGTATCAGAAGTCTCTCCAATTTACCTTGTTGAACAGAGAGAATGCTTACATATAAAGAGCAAGAGCAGATTTAAGACGGATGAGATGGAGAAGGGAAAAGAATAAGCAAATGCGTAGTCTTCCAGCACCCAGTAAGACTGGAGTTCTCAGTCTTCAACCTAATTTAGTCTTTACCTGTAGTCTGCAGTCTATAGCTCTATTACTCCTTTTATTTTGTGACCAATTACTGCAGAAATTGTCTCTTACCATGTGGAACACCAGACGTATACACTTCTAATTTCAGCAATAATCTTACCCAAACTCTTTTCCCCCTAGACAGAAGTGCCAATTTTTACCACCGTATTATCAGAACATTCAGAATTTGCAGGTGTGATAACATACCAATTCATGATCATTTTAGTCCCTTATTCTCTCCAGAAACGACAATCCGTTCTACCACACTGTGTCTACAGGTACCTTTCCATGGAGCACATATGCATACATGTTTCCATATAAAGTACAAGCTCCTGTCACAGCCAGGATCAAATTAATATTGTTCTCACCCTCTGCTCCTCGGTAGTAAGCAGATGCAATGCACTTGAACTTTTCCTGACCTGCTGTGTCCCATCTGTGCAATGGGGGGGGAAGAAAAAAAAAAAAAAGAAATTTCAGGTTAATGAAAGCCAGTGTAACCTGAGTAAACACACTAATGAAGCAGCAGACTGGTACAGGTTGGAGAAGAATGTGATACCAGAGAAGTTGTTACCATCTGGAACATGTTATTCATTAACTACTGATAGAAACACAGTAAAGTTCTAATATTTAATGAAGACATTTGAACTCTGGTTTTATCTTTTTTTTTTTTTTTTTTTAAATGCTGGTCATTTGGAATCTCAATTCAAATATTTGTATTCTGTGTGGTAATACCCTTTTCTTAAAACATGTTTTCCTCATCTATGTCATTTTGATGTGTTTCTAGGGCAATCTAATTTTGAAAAAATTCTGTGCTAGTACTAGCTAAATCATATATCTGCCCATATTAGAGTCTGGCAACTGCTAGATATGATATCTGTCTATACACTACAAACTAGAGACCTACAGCTCAGTGTACCATGTACTAATGACACCATTAAAAGAAAAATCAAGAATGTGCTTCTTATTAACGAACATGATATGCAGTCCTCTCAGCTACTGACAGAACTACAGAGGTTTGGGCTTTTGTTATAGCTTAGTACTGCCAGTCACGGATACTTGCAAATTTATCTTCTATGGAAGTCTCTCAGCAAGAGGGGGCACTATTGCTTATCATATGGAAATGTTCTACTCTGCCACTGAAGATCCTGCAGATAATGCAACCTGACATCTAGTAGCTCATGAACCTTATTTCTTCAGCTTGCAAAATACTGATGCATCAGTCTAGATTTTTAGAAGGATCCAAATCCCAAAAGGATAGCACCTGGCAGAATTTTCAAACACACAATGGTACTGAAATCAGTGGGAAATGGATTTCCAAGTATTCTTCAGTAAATCCCACTAGCCATCTATTTATATCAATGATCCCTCAGAAAAAAATGTGTTCCCAAGTGAAAAGGCTTTTAAGATTCAGGCACTGAAATACTTCAAGCAAAGCATCTTATTTCTGCTGTAGGTCACACTACAGCACAGATGAATCAGTAACGCCCTCTACAGAACAATATAGCTAGCCACTGAAAATAACGAAGTTATTTGTTACAAAGTAACAAAGAACCAAAGCTTGCAAGAGAAGGTCAGTATTCCCACTGGTCTAATAAACAGAGCTGAAAATCAAAGATTTTTAGGTTCACATTTTAATAAAAAACACCCCAGTCTTTCTACAATTTGGGGAAAATCAATTAGTCCCTAATTAAGAGATGCTGAAATCACTGGACACCTTACCATTAATTTCAACGGCTGCAGGGATAAAACTCACAGTAAGGTCAAGTTCAGTGCTCATTGTGCCTGCTAAACTCAAATGACACAACGGTGTAACAGGAGAACTGGACAAAGTCTGTGCCAAAAGCTTCCACTTCTCTTTCAAGAAACTTGCGTAAAAAAGGCAGAACTCCACTGAAATGGCACAAGACATCCAAGATGAATTTTCATTGACAAACTTAGAACATTTTTTAGGCATGAGAAATCCAAGAGTAAAAATTTTACTAAAACTGCAAGTCCACATAGAGAACCTGTTTTTCAGATCGCATTATTCTTTGTGCAATTTTATTATTTAAAAAAAAAATATTATTCCACTAAAGCCTGCAGCAATTCAAGCTCTGCTGAGACTGTACTATGTGCAATGCTTAACCATGCTGTTTCAACTTACATCTGGAGATTATATGGTATTCCGATTATTTCAAAACGTTCAATTTCAAAATCCACTCCAATGGTTGCTTTGTAGTCTCGGTCAAAATTATCTTTACAAAATCTGTAATTAAAAAAAGAAAAAGAGGATGAAATGCTACTGACACCCAGTTAAAAACAACTGCAAAACTAACACTATCTAGGAAGAAAAGAATTAACTAACTGTGGAGTGGCCATATATTGCAGAAGTATATATAAAACCACCAAGAAACTAATTTAAAGAAGGAGGTACTGGATAAACTAGAAAGCATATACACCCAGTAAGCTCTCAGGATCAGATGAGAATCAGAATAAAATATCTCTGTACTGTCAAGGAAGATACAGTATCTTACAGTTTTATTTACAAGGGAATATATTTGGGGTCATAAATAATGATCCAAATGATTAATCATTGAAATCAAAAACTTTCTGTATCTACTTTAGAATGTGGAAGAAATAATAATAATAAAACACAAACATAGGAAGTTGTCACAGTGATCATAAGCTACAGAAATTCAATGATCTGTCCACTGGACTCAGATACAAAAAGCACAAGAGCTGTTTTTCCATATCCAGTAAAGAATCAAATAGCTATTCTTTAAGGCATTCTGCATTTTATCTGTCTATACTTTATAACCTATGGGAAAACCTGAGCTTCCTCTACAGACTTGCAGCTGTAGAAATGAGTACAGGTACCCACACAAGGATGACTTAAAAATGTTTCCATGAACAACACTACAAGTAATGAGAAAACATGAAACCAAGACTCAGACACTGGAAAGATTTATATTTTTTTTGATCTGCTGATTGTACCAGCCTTTAGACTAGATTTCTTAAGGAAACACTGTATCATATTTGACTGGATTAAAACAGTTCAGAATATAACAAATACTTATTGAAGTGCCAGAGCATGACTTTCTGTGTTGGTATATTAAGCTTGTCTCATACTGTAGACTCTGTTTTGTCTTTCATTTAATAACAAAATCATGGTTCAAAACAGAACCATGAAGTACCATACTGAATGGACAGGAATGGAAACATTATAACATTCACTTGAGAAACAGCAGAATCAAACAGTTTGCTGAGCTATACTGTACCTGTTGATAAGGCTGGTTTTCCCAACATACAGGTCTCCTACCATAACCACTTTGGATATTTTCAGCCTGTTATAAATATTTGAAAACATTACATGTTTTTAGTAGCAATTTCAACATTCTCTCTCTAAACATTCTGATTTAGATCCTTAAATTGTAAGTGATGAGCACATGTACCTGTGACTCCGGTTTACCTAAACGCCACTGGGCTGCAGGACCAGAGTCTTAAATTGTAAGAAAGAAAAAGAAGGTCACCAAAAATCCCAAACCCCCCTGGAGCAGAAATAGTCCATTTCTTACTCTGCATCTTTTTTCTTAAATATAATCCAGTGGGACATAAATTCTTTTCTATTAAAATTGCTTTCACTACAAGTACATACATTTGGCAGCTTGCACACAAGACCACAGACTATCTGCATCCTTTTAATTTAAATTAATCACAAGTTTCTCATTAATAGTACAAATCAAGTCCTAAGTGTAGAAACAAGGAATCACTGATAATAAAAGAACCCACTGCAGAATCTGTCTCTGGAAAAAGTCCCACATGGTTAGAGCCAATAAATTTTCTGGCTATCTAGAATAATATTAATCTGAAGCTGGCTTCATGCAAATAATCCACTTTGCTCTGGGTTCCCCCACAGAATACAGCAGATGGGCTTTAGGTGACTCAGCCTGCATTCTTAAAATTGAAATGTGGTGTATCTTTTAGGAGATACAGGTGGCTAAGTGAGTGTAAATGTATTTGTTGAGCTAAACTTGGATTGACTTCTCCCGTGCACATGCTACAAAAATGGCTTAAGAGATTTAATGTTCTTTTGTATCAAGGACTGGCTTTTTAAACAAAGGAATTAATCTTCTATTGGATACTATTTCTGTTTGTATCAGGCTTCCAAGTTATCTATTCTAAATAGTCCAAATCTTGACTGGTAAGCTGCATAACTAATATTTCCAAAAAAAGAAGGCATTTTGTGTGCCAGTCAATGCTAACCGGGTGGCCACAGGCCCCTAAGCTGCTGACATATGTCTGCCTGGTTAATTGTTACTGATAAAATACTGAATAAAATCAAGGACCTTAAGGAAAAAGCAAAAAAGTGATGGTTTAGAGGTATGTGTTCCATTAATTCACATTGTGGAAAAAAACCTCCCTAGATCAGACAGTTTAACACATTGATGGAATATCAAGAGTGTCTTAAATACAGCCATTAGCTACTGAATTTTGCAGAGTATCTTTCCAAATGACAAAGAAAGATTCCATTACTTGGGATAATGGAAAAGGAAGGTAATGGTTATTCCCATCAAGCTTTAAAATTATTGCACAAATGACTCAGTTGTCTATGCCTCCCACCCCCATTCCAAAAAATGACCAAGTAATAACCATATCTAGAGAGCAGTGAAAGTGGTTTAATTTTATTCACAAAGCCAAAATGTACAGATTTTTAACTATACTCTGTCACCAGAATAAATGAACTGGAAAGTTGCTTTACTCTGGAAATAAATAAAAAAATATATATATCTTGGTTAT
Organism: Falco rusticolus; assembly: GCF_015220075.1. NCBI lineage: Eukaryota > Metazoa > Chordata > Aves > Falconiformes > Falconidae > Falco > Falco rusticolus. Next base: position 37,825,688 of record NC_051187.1, on the reverse strand, counting down.
GGAGGGATAAAATGCCTCAATTCATTAAAGCACATGTTGCTAGCAAAATTGTCCAGAAACTTGTAATAAATTTATGTGAAACTAAGACAGTGACTGTGCTTCTAAAAACCAATAAACTCACTTGTGTCTCTAATCGAGACATATTTTGGCTTTTTTTGTTGTTGTTTTGTTTTGTTTTTTTTTTAGCAAGACTCCCTAGTGAAATGAATAAAAAGTTGTGTTTAAAGATGGATATCATGATGGATATCATGACAAGTCTCATGGTAATCATCAACTCTAGATTTGAAAGAATAGTGAGCTAATCGTCAGTATTCATAGAAGCTTCACTTTATGAAAGATCCTTCACAGTGGAACACAGAAGCATTTATTACTAAAACATACAGCTATTTATTTTAACTGAATAGTGATGATTTCTAACACAGTTTAGCCTTCTTCCATGCTTCAGGAATTAAATCATTACTTGTAACAGTTCTGAGAGAGAGATGATGTAGAAAAAACCCCAGCCAACGTAAATATTATTATTAGGGCATAAACCAGTTAATTTGGATTTTTCGGTGTCATATATTTACCAGAAATTTCTTCCAGTTTTATGGAAACATTTAAGAGAACTTCTCAGCATGTATACCTCTAAAAGACTAAAGCTAGATTCTTATGTGTTTCAAGCAAATTAGAACTGCTCTATGTTTATATCCCCACAAAGCCTTTATTAACTGCTCATTTGGAACACAAAAAGAGAATAGAGCAGGGCTAGATCTGCCCTATTCCTTATAGCTGCTCTATAATTCGGTTGCCATACTGACTTGCATGAGCAAAATTAAACTCTAATTTTAAACAGTCAATTAATCTTTGAACTAAGAGTTTAGTTCCAAGTTGCTAAACAACTATTTGTTGCTAAACAGCTCTGCTATTTTTTCAATGCTACTTATGCCAGCAGAAAACGTATCTTTGAAACTTATAGGAAGAAGAGGCACTTCATTCATTTAGTGTCAAACAGGTCAGAGAACTGCCATGTGCACGGGCTTAGCTGCCTTGAAACATGGTGGAGTGAGGAAGATGAGGAAAAGCCTATGAAGGAAGGAGGCTATAAAGAGCTCAAAATACTTTCTTTGTTGCATACTTGGTTAATTATAACCTTACCCAACTGTTCCAGTGCTCTGCTGACAAGCAGTCCTGACCTGTGCATGAAAGTGCTCTTTGAACTGCAGACAGGCCTCAGGTGTGTACCACTGAAAACAGGAGAGAACAGCTACTGTGATATACTAAGCAATGTCTACTTTGCAAGAAGTCAAATCAGCAAGGAAAAAATAGATAAGAAGGTTAATTCAAAGAGTTTGTCAAGCACAGAGATACCGTGGCATAAGAAAAGGGACAGCCTGGGTTAGAAGGCAGTAAGCCTTCCCCACAGTAAGGTTTGTAAAAACTCCTTTGGACAGTGCCATCACTTGACTACCTTTCCGAGTGTCAGCACTCAAACACCAGCTAAACTTCCAAAGTCAAATACATCTGCTCATCATTCTGTACAACAGCAAGTACCTTAAATTATCCCAGTAACGTAAAACACATTTTTTTTGTTTTATATATAATAATATATTATATTAAAATGTAATTTATTTATTTTTTTATATATATAAAAAGATAAATAAAAACACAAGACAAACACAGACGGGAGCATACCACCAGCAAGTCATTATTACTATGAAGTCTTTTAGATCTTTTATGCGTGAAGCACTGTTTTTATTAGTAGTTTTTAATTAGGCATTAGTTAAAAATGAGAAAAACTCATTTTACTCTGTATTTGCTTAAAATACTGTAGTAGTTTTCATAAAATTAAAAGCAAAATACGTGCCTGAGATCAAGCATGAAAAAAATGCCAACTTTTTAAAAGGATCCTTTGAACAATTGAAAAAACAGAATGCTAATTCCTTGTTCTTCCCCTGTCCTTAACTCCTCTGTTATACTTCAAATACAAAACTCTTCAGGGACACCAACGATATTTTCTGTCTGTGTGTCTACAGTGCCTACTACATTTGATCTACTGTATGACTAATGTTACTATACAAACAGAAAATTAAAATTGCCTTAAATTCTTCAACCAAAACCTCCAAATAGATCTAATTAGACTTTTTGCATATTTAATATCAGCTATGATTCTTATTTCCCCTTGGTGCAGGAACTCTTTAAGCATGTAATTATTAATGTTTGGCTGAAATAACAAGATGGATATTATAAGGTAACAATTCTGTGGCAAAAGTCACTTTCCATAAAGGTTGGAAAGGAAGAAATTAAAAAGGAAGAAATTAGGATTATTATTAAAGATATCAGCATGAATGGGAACATGAAGTCACATTCATCTTTGAAAGAAATCCTTAAACAATCTGTAGTTTTAGCAGAGGACAACAACTGTACATTAAATTAAAATACCATTAGCACAAGGGAAATATAGTTCAATGTGGCAGGTGCTACATACTGTGACCAGAGGGATTAAAGAATGCTTACCTTTGGAAACTGAGAGATTATTCTGTCCCTACTCACTGGCGGAACCAAATGCATTAAGTTGGACTTCATCCTCTAAATTCAATTAAATTCTACCAGACAGGAAATATATAAAGAGAAACATAGTATGTAGGAATTGCCTCAATACAGGGAAAACATCATAAAAAAAATTAACAGTTCTTACAGAATCATTTTTTTCCCCCTATCAGTACAACTGGCAGGTTTTTTGACTTTGTGTTAAAGAAAACCTGTTTCTTACATGAATGGGACCACTTCAGTGCACATAGCTGTAGTAGCAAACAGTGTCTTTCTGAAACTACAAGACAGCAACTCTAATACTGTGGAAGGGCAGGGAATTGTTCACTTAATTCAACATAAGTGTTTGCAGTTTAGCCCTCAAAGGATTTTGCAGTGTTTAATTTAAAAACCTTGCTCATCACTGTTTGAAATGCCTCTGCCCTGTACACGTTAAGAAATGTTAAGGGATACCAGATTTCATTTGGTCAGAAAAAGGAAGGAAAGATGAAGCTGCTACATTTCTTGGCACAACATCACACTTTCATCCAAGATCAGTTCAGAAAAAATGAAATCAGTATATAGTCTGACTTGGAAAAAGAATAATGTTCACATGAAAACTGCAAATGCATTTAGATATCCCACTTGAGACATATCAATTTGGTTATGCAATGAAACCTCGTGGGCTGTTGGGGGAGGGGACTCTTAATAGAGCACTGATATCTTACTGGCAGTCAAAAGAGTGTTTCTAATAAGAACATTCATCATGTAGCAAGGTGTAAGGAAGAACTCACCGTGCAGCAGCTGATGCAGCAGGATTCCAGCCACACAAACAGCTCAGCCTGCTGCTGCGTGGCCATAGCAACAGGCTTACAACACTTCCCTTCCTCCCCTTCCCTTACAGATTGAGAAGGCGGAGTTGGAGTTATTTACCTATACATAGGGCCCTAGTTTAAAAGAACAAACTGGATTTAGTGGTCATACAGATTCCTTTGATCAGAAAGCGCTCCTTAATAAACCCGATGGTTCCCTAATCCTATATAATCCCATAATCCTATATAAGAAAACAGTTCCATTTTTCTCACAGGTAGTTGTATGTATGGATACAAAGAGCAGGATTAACCCAGCAGACAAGGAACTAATAGAGTTGGGAACTGTTACAGTGCTAATATTAAGTATAGTAGCAATTATAAAGAAACTCCTGAGGGATTTTTTTCAGAATTTCAACTTGATTCCATGTCAGCTTTAGAGTCAGGATATGCATGCTACTAATGAGACATTCTGGATTCTATAAATGTCTTTCTAGTCATTAGTAAACTTGCTTTCTAACATAACAAACTAAAGACAAGGAGTAAGAAATCACACAGCTCTTTCGTATTGCCTAAGTATTGTTAATGAACTCATTAGTTTAGACAGCATTTAGTATGCTAGACCATAATTTAGGATGCAAAAAGATTCTGCTGTTTATTTAATTAGGATTTAAATTTCCAAATCTCAGGACAAAAGAAAGCTCTCACATTCTAATAGTCATATTTTGATAATGCTGGGACAGGCTTGGCAACTGAATGTGGACAAGTAATTTTAAATAATGAGTAAGTATATAACAAAAAAACTATAGCTGTGTTTTACAACCCCATGCTAAGAATAATGCTCAACAAAATTGCTAGTCTGCTATTTTAATTAACGTTTTATTCTCTTTCGTGAGGAAATGTTTTTAAATCACTTCAGACACTCATGTGATCTCAAACATACTGAAACACCTACTCCTCCCCAAAGAATCCAGATTTTCAGCTGATGGGTTATTCACCACAAAAGGTTACATTACAGTATTTATTTATTACTATATGCATAGATCTACTTGCTATGCTACTTGCAACCGTATAAAACTAGAGACACCTAGACCCTTTTAATGGTGTGTTCCTGCCCTCTTGGCAAGTTTTAATTATTTTATGGCAATGTTTATGTCTTAATAGTTCTGAAAACAAAAAGAACTCTGTCGGTAAGAGTTTCAAACACGAACTAGAAGAATATGGAAAACGCAAGTTAAACACATCCTAAGGATGTGAAGATCTGTCATATATACATAGGCTGACTCACTGCTCGTCTCCTAGAGCTCTTTAACAAACTAAGCAACAACAAAAAAAAAACAAACCAACCAAACCAACCCAAACCAACAAAACACCATCAAAAATCAATTCAACAATTTCAGTATCTCAGTGAGTCCAAAGTACAGGAGGGACCAAGACAACTATACAGAAACATTTTAAAATTTAGGCACCATCTTCATTTACATTTAGTGTATTTAATCTAAATCTCACACACACATAGACATACCCTAATTTACCAAATCAACAAGTTAGCCACACCATTAGAGGAAAAAGATCAATGATTTAAGAAATACAAAGCTGCTAAAAATACTGAGAATTATTGGTACTGAGATCCAGATTTTTCTTTTCTTACAAAGCTGAAGGGGATTCAGTCACCAGGGAGGATTGGGAATATAGTGTCTCCATGGCATCACAACCTTCCTTACATCAATATTACAGGAACAGCAGAACCAGCAGATTCTGTGGATAGACAAAGGATTTGAGGAAGACATTCAGAAGCTTTGCAAAAAATTAGTTAATGTCATGACCACTAACCAAAATCAGTATTCCAAGCTATGGTGAAGATAGAATAATTCACGCCAAAAGGATGAGAACAGTTAACACTGAAGGACAAGAGAAGTCTCTGATTTTCTTCTACCCCTTCTAGACTCAGAAAAATTCACATTCTCCCTGTTGAAAAAGGATGAAACTTTACAAATGTATAGTTAGTGGAAGTCTAATCTAAATCAGGAAAATGACCTCTACTTTAAATAATCGGCTCTAAAATGTTGCAGAAAAGACAATCCTTTCTAGAAAATACTTTTAAAAGTAGTAATTTTTCTTTTATGGATTTTGAAGATCAACAAACCAGACTGTGCTGTATTTTAATCTGGCTGATGTGAATTACTTTGGCTTTGTAAAATCCAGTTTAAGAACTTTGATTATTATAATTGTTACTCAAAGATAATGAAAAACATCTCAATGACTTCTCTATTTGCACTGAGAACTAACCTTTCATAGCACAAGCTGTTCAGGATTTTTTTTTTCCCTGATGCTTGATCACATCTGACAATCCAGAGTACCCTTAAGTTGTCCTACAACATTGCAATCATACATTCTCCCTGTATATCATCCTCTGAACAACACTACTTTTTAGCAGTCATACTAAAAAAGATGGCCCAGTGTTGAATACAGTTCTGTCAAACTACATAATGATGGAAACAGCTACACATTCTAGCTGTTTATAATGATATTCTGGAGAAGACTAGGAAAGAGAACCTAGTCCAAAGCTACTAGCTCGCTTCAGCCCTGGTACCTCACAGCACTTGCCTGCTCTGCCATTAACTTTACCACCATTTTGTTCAGTATGATTTTTAAATTTTTTTCCAATTTTGTTCAACTGAAATTACTTTAAAAACGGTATGAAAAGTGAGCCTCCTTCCACGCTTCAGCAAAGAAGCGAGGTAAAAAGGCCTCCACGCTACAACCCGACGGCGGCGTCACCCCAGTTCCTCACACTCTTCCCGCCCTCTGCGCGCCCGCCTCAGCGCGCCACTAGCGGCCCCGGCGGCTAATTCACCAACTACGCCATTGACGTTGCTCTGTGGCAGCAGCCACCGTCAAACGCGGCATTTACGCTGCTGACGGAAGGCCGGGCTCTGCGCTTGGCTGCGTAGTTGTTATTCACGGATCGGGGCATACGCAGAGAGTCGGTTGCTGTGGCAACGAGAGCACGCGGGCGCGAAAGGCGGCGCCGCAGCTGACAGGGGCTGAGGAGCGGGAGCCGCGGCCGGGCTGAGGCGGCGACATGTTGGTGGGACCGGGCGCCTTTGGTTATTTAGTCTGTTTCTTTTGTTGTGAAGAAAGAAGGGCAGCTGTTGAAACTTTGCAGCTGTTTTGGGTGGGATTTTTTGATGTTGCGCAGTTTTCAATATTGGAAGTTGTATACTATGTCAGCTGAGCCGGTTTCCTTACAGAGGGAAGGAGGAGGTCAGCCACCACAGACTCTCAAACTTTAAGGAATTCTGAGGGAGGGTTTAAACTAGACCCCTTTTAAAAGAATGCGTTTTTGAAGAATGGCTTTCTTTTGTTTGTTTGCTTTTGCTTGAATACTATTTTGAGGCCATTCTCTGGTTTGGGACAACTTTGCTTTAACCCTTTGAAAAACATTCCCTCCCTCACCTTGCAATAATACCCCCACCCCCTCTCTCTTTTACAGCATTCAGTACAGGATTAAACCAGATAAGACAACTCAGCAGAAGAACAGATGTTATTCTTGATGACCATAAACCATTCCAGTCTGTGCTTTCATAGCTTCCCAACAATGATTGTGTGCTAAAATAGCACTTCTGGGACACGGAAGACTGTTTAAAGTCAGTAGTTCCCTTTTTGGTACATTGTCTGTCCAGTCACCAGGTGCAGACATTTTGGAATATTTTTAGGGAGAGGGGAAATCCTTCCCAGGAAAATTTGGGATGGCACATGCTCGTATCTCAGGCAACTTCCCCCCCGATATAGATCCCACAAAAGCTCCTCTTGCTTTTGGAAGGAGGGCCCTTCCCAAGCTGAATGAAGAGTTATGTTCTCCTGAGCTGCTAACTCAGCAGCAGGCACTGATGACGCTCTGTGATCTGGTCCATGACCCAGAAAATGTCTACCAGGTGATAGAAGTAGGTAAGCCTAAGTTTTGACACAGTGTGTGTGCGTAGAAATATTTCTCTGCTACTTTTTTTCCTTGCAATATCTTTGATGACACAATATGGCCATGAATTTTTTTCTATTTTAATCTCTACTTATTTTACCTTAAAAAGGTAAAGAATATGATGCCATATACATGACAGTTATTTTAAGAGTATCCTTACTTTAAGATTTATCAATGGCTCACTATAAGCTTTATCAACATGTAAATACAAAAGCAGTGTAGAATCTTACTTATTTTATTCTGAATTTTAGCTAATCCTAACTTAGGCAAATTTTAAAAAAGTTAGAAAAACCACCTCCACCCCCTTGCTACTCAGTTAAATTTAATTTGCTTGGAATCTTTTCTAATCCTGTTATCCATGAACTTTCAGGAAAAAAAAAAGCAGTGAATTTATGAATTTCTAATATCATAAAACTACTAAATACATTTTATTTAGAAAGGAGAAAAGAAAAAGCTTTTAGTTATCCTAAAGCAGGAAAAAATGGCAAAGGCCCCCCTTGATATTTTTCTTTGTTAGGCATTTTCTACCAGGTATGACAGGATAGTAACTTCCTGTATTTTTCATGCTTGATGTGCTCAACATACTCATATCTCAGATCCCATAATAATAACAGGAAGAAAACTGATCAACTTTTTAAGTGATAATTAATAAAACAATATTTAAATAGGGCTTACAAGTTCATTTGCAAAAATCTGTGAGCTCATCTTTTGCCATTCATTCCTTCAGCAGTGAATAGCATGGCACATCCACTTTACTGGAGACACAAAACCAGAGCTTTTTATGCAGAACTCCTCAGAAGTGTCTTAGTGATTGTAGAATGAGTCTATAAAACCCCTGGAACTTCATAAGGATTTAAGATACAAGACAATATAACCAAATTTATCATACTCATCAGGATTATGTCTGGCCACCACTATTTTCAAAAGCTTTTATCCCAGCATTTGGGAAGAGTCCTACATTTGGATTTTGGAAAAAAACCCACACAAGCTTACCTTTGCAATTTTTAGCAGTCTGTTGTGTATCTACATAGCTCATTATGTCACAGTGAAGTCCTCTGGTTTGCCACTGCTTTCTTCTCCATTTTCTTCCTTCATGTTTTTTTCCTCATAAAGATACCAATAATCATGTTCAAAATTTATGAAGTTATTGTTTGATTAACAGTAACTGCTGAAGCAATGCAATATGGTTGGTTGTTTGGGGTTGTTGGGTTTTTTTCGTCAGTGATATATGTGTATACACATAATCATGAATGGTTTACCAAATTTATTTCTACATGTGAAAAGCAACGCTGCATGTTTTTACATAGCCCATGCTACACCTAAAGAAATTCTTTAAAATTGTATATGTCAATCCTGCAAAAACACGCTTTTCTAAAAACATCAATAGCTCTACTGACTTAAGTTACTTCTAGAGTTACAACACTTCATAAATATTTGCAAGATTAGGATTTAACTTGATACAAGGCAGCAGCTTGTTTGTAGCATGGCATTTTTGGCAGTAGGCTTTGAAACTTCAAAGTTTCTTCTCTACTTGAGATATGACAATAGGACAATCAGTACAAGATAAAAAATCTGATTATTTGCACTTCAAATTGTGAGATAAGAGTGTTGCTATATATGCTGAAGGTATGAAATGTTAAAATGAACTGTTGTGTCTCATAGGATTCTTGGATAACCTGAAGACTTTGTTGTTACATCATGACAGCACTGTCCGACAAAAAACAACACAAATCCTCTATATCATGGCTATGCATAATGTTGGCAGGTAGGTATAATTCCAGAGTTTACTGAATGGTATGGGAAGCGAAAAAGATGTTTCAGTGAGAAACAAGAACATAATTTCTAAGTCTTGGCAAGACAGGTGCAATGTAAATGAGACTATTTAGTTAAGATTAAGCATCTCACAAATAATGTATATTTTATTATGCTTAGTTAAATCTGACCTCCAATGTTGTTTTTAGGCAAGGGCTGATACAAAATGGAGTGATTTCTGCCATCACTGACCTCTTGGATGATCCAGTAGATATCTGTCGGAAGAACATTCACCAGATTTTTGAAATTATGGCAAAACTGCCTGAAGGTAGGGATTTTTTCAGTAGTTAAGTATTCAAATAGGCAAAGCAGGTAGGTGACTTTATCTGATTCCACATGTAATGTCTTCCAAATTTATTTTACTCCATTGTCCTTGAAAATCATATCTAAAACCATTATCTTTTCTATTTTTGCTCATCTTAATTTTCTTTAGTTAGTGTTTCTATGAAAATTTATTCTTTGGATTCTATCTGAACAATTTAAAATGTATGACCGTCATCTTTTTTGTTGGTGGAGACAACTGTGTTTTCTAGAGCTGTTTCTGCACTTCCAAAAATTTGCAAATTGTATAATAATAGTGAGAATACTTAGCCAAAATATAGAACATGCTTTACATAGTTAACAAGTGAAATGCCCTATGTTAACATAATACATCTGTGAATAGTCCTGTCTGTGTACTGGGGTAACTGATCCTGCTAGATCTGTAATTTTCTTAGGTCTTATACAAGTAAAGGCTACCTGCTTAAGATACAGGTTGTGTGGACTGCACACTTGAATTTGTATTTTAGAATCTTGCATCAAAAATTCACTTTGTCCTTTTCTTTTGTCAAAATGATGATCAGCTGTTCATCATGGTCCACTAACTGTACAGTACACAGGATTTGTAGAAAGTTCTTCTGGCATTAGGAGGTACAAATTTTGCAAAATTTTTTTTATGCCTTCCTTGCTCCTTGCAAGCACTGGGGTAGGAGGAGGTAAATGAGTAAGTAAGGTCACCATCCATTGAGCTGTGGACTATGCACAGATTATGTATTAATGTATCTTTGACCTTATGCTCATAGGTTCAGTTTCTTAAATGTACACTTTGACATTGCTTTCAGGAGGGAGAGAATTTAAAACAAAACAACCAGCCAGCATGGGGGTGGTGCAAGGAACAATGAAGAAGTTTGCTTTTTCTCATATTTTATTCAAATATTGTTTGCCCTTAGGTAATATTGTTAAATGGACTTGGTAAGATATGAAGGTAAAAATGTAATAAATTACACCTAACTTCTGATGTCAAATTGAGCTAATAGTCCTACCCTCCCAGTATATCAGGAGAGAAATCAGTATCTAAAGTGGCAAAAAGTCGGATATATGCATCGTTTAGGCTGAGATGCATTCTGCTCTAGTGATGGTGATTTATCTCCAGTAGGATAAGCAGAAGCTGAGTTGATTACATCAGTCACGCGTCTAGCTTTTAAATGCTTCAGCCTAAACAGAGGAATCCAAGCTGAGAATTTGTCTTTGACTTGCCAGAAGAATAGGTCATTGTACCTTTTATGTGCTTTCTTTATATTACATATATTTATAGTGGTCTAAATCTTTTATACATGGAAGGAATTTATATTGATTTGTTACTTTTATTTCTAGACTCTATGGTTATAATTTCAATAGTTTTCCAAGCTGAACATTAGTCTTAAACATTTCCAGTTGATGAAAATTTTAATTTTAAAATTAAAATTTCAGTAGATAAAAATGATCAATTAAAAAGCCATAGTATTTAAATTCATGGCAAAGTGCCTTGTCTGAGGAATTCTGTTACATTACTGGTGCTTAAAAAAATTAAATGAGTGCTTAAAGTCTTGCTGAGTTAGTATACACGAATTCTAAAAAACATAAAGAAGTATTTTTAAATGCATGCAACTATTTTTTAAGTCCTGAATAACTGAATCCATATGAGAGATATTAATATGGTGGGCTTAACAACTTTAGGACCATCACTATAGAAAATCAGAAAATTTAATTTCACTAGCTATTTTACAGATTTTCAAATCAGATGAGACAGGGACTTGGCTTAAGTAAATTTTGACCTGTTTGACTGCCTGTAAACAATTCTGTCTCTTACCAGTATAGACAGATACCATCCTGTGAATACGTGGATCATAACAGAAGCTTATGGGAGAAGGAACGGAAACTTAACAGAAGTAAATAAATGTTGCCAAATTTTTGCAAATTACTATTGGTCATTAACCACTCATCCATACTGGCTAAGGTCACCTTCTTAGCCCCTTTTGGAATGGCATAATTCAGTAATAAGCCTTGCTGTTCAGCCCCTGCTGTACTGAACTTTATTATTAGCTGTAACCTTCAGATGTGGCTAGATCTCTGGCAGGCTAATGCATGAACTTAACATTTGTCTCCTTTTGCTGATTGAGTTTCCAGGTATGTACATGATGCACAACTTAAGTTGACTGGAAAGGTTTCAATTTAAACAGGGAAGTTGCCTCAGGGTTTGGTGGCTGTTGTACGTACCCTTTTAGATATGAATGTGTGACTTACGGATGTAAACTATACACCTGCCTGCTTTTAGGTTTTATCTCCCAAACCTCAGAGTAGGTTGGAAGTTTATCTACATAAGCAGAAAACATTCACTGGAGGATGAATAAAAGTTCTAGGTGGGAAAAAACAATTAAAAAAAACCCCCTACCCATATGGCCCTGAGAGGAAGCGAGAGCTTTTTTTTTTTTTTTAACCCCAGAGTTTGCAGTTAGACACTTTCTAACAAGCAGGGACTAAAACCAAGGGTTACATACAAAGTGTTTTACTAGAACAGTCAGTTCTATTTAGGGACTTACTGTGGCAGTAAGCAATGCTAGCTCTTGGTGGTGCCAAAACATAAAATACTGCTTATTAAGAATTCCACATAAATCAAAATACGTTGCCCAAACCAGAGGGTATGTAATAGTACACCATATCGCTGCTCTGGTCTGCTCCCATTGTTCCATCCTTGTCACTGCAGGCATCCGAATAGATCATCTTAGGTCAGGAGCTACTGATGGGAACTATCACAACTGTAAAACCAATTTGGTGATAATCAGGAAATGTGAGATGATACTATACAAAGAGAAATCAAGTTGCCTCCTGGAGTGGAAGGATTATCCAACCCCTGCTAAGCTAGAAACTCAGCAAAAGCTGAAAGCCAGCTGCAGCAGTGTCTCTCCTCAAAACCTTGCCTTTGATTGAAGGCAAAGGATTCACGGCAGCTCTGAAGTAAGCAGGAGCCTCTGCCAGACAGACACCACCTTCCAAATCATGTTACAATCCCAACTTAGTGAAAGTTGCCTATATTTGCAAGAAAGGCTACAATTCTCTGAGTGGTAGTTGCTTTTCAGTGAGGCTTCTCTTTAACTAAGACTGATACCAGTATCTTCATTTTACCTCTTCCACTTCAGATACTGGTGGCAGATCAGAATCAGGTTTTCCAAATCGAATTATTATCAAGACTTGTTTTGGGGAATGGTTCTGGAGTTTAGTCTCCAAGAAAAGCAGAAAAGGGTAATTAATGGTATGAAAACAATATTTAAATAACTATAGAATTAGTTACTTGGTAAATTCTGTGCATCAGTGTCTCCACTGCAAATTCCTTTTAATGTAAATAAGGAGTTACTTTATTAGAAACCTGGTATTTGTCTGTTTTGAATAATTTTTTTCCATTCATTTATTCTTAACATTTAGTGTAATCCTAATACATTTGCAGTGATCATGCTCTGTATGCATGTAGGCCAACTTTTTCACTGTTTCCCCCCCCCACCACCACCCTCTCTTCTATTTATAAGGAATTAAAAATGAATGTAGAACTGTTTACATCTGTGAAGCAAGCAGAATTTAATCTTTATCTTCTGATCCTGTATTCAAATCTCTCAGAGAGCATGATGTGTCTAGCAGTCTCTTTATAGCTTGCTTGAGTCATACCTCTCTAGGTGAAATTCTCTTCCAAAGCTTAGTTTCTTCAGCTAAGTAATGATGCCAAAGTTTGACCATTTCCTTTGTCAATGTTTGTGCTATTAAAAGCCTCCAAGACTTGCTCAGGATAGAAGTCCTCGAGTAGACTAGTCTTGCATAGCTTTATACAGACCAGATTTTCATACAGTGCCCTTTGACAGGTTTGGGGGGCTGGGAGGAGGAAACGATAGAAAAAACCTTCAATCCTCAGCCTGTCAGCTATGTACAGTCTATAAGATCAGTGGTGTAGAAGCTGAGCTAGCATATTGTGTGTGAAAGCATCTCTGAGTAATTACGCTTGGAAAAAGGTGTTTTTCTGAGCCATATATCCTTTTCATTTAAATTAAAATATAACATATATATATAAAATTATACATGTCTGTTTAAGGGCTGGAAGGTATCTCCATGAAAAGAATTGTGTTACTGTAGAATGGACTCACATACAGATAACTACTTCGAAGAAAAACAGGAAGGTGCTAAAACTGTTTTCATTGCTATGAGAATTCGGAGAATTTAGGGAGAACAGCAAATATTTTCTAATAGGTAGTAAGAGTCACAAGGCCTGACATAATTAATCTGACATATTACAGATACAGAAATAGTCTCTGCCTGGTAATTAAGCCTTCTTCAGCTAACCAAGAAACTGTCTGTCTTCCTCTCTGCATTTACTTCTACGCCTCCCATTCAGATAATGAGATGGTATGTACAGCTGGAGGAAGTCAGCAACTAATATACCATTCCACAGCTAGATTTCTAATGTGTTCTGGAGCTGAGGTAATTTAGCCGAGGGCCAATAAAGCAAATGTTCCACACTACACAGAAAGGAACCATGCATTTGACATGAAGCATGGTTGTTTTTGTTAACTGGGAAGTGGTCAGTGATTCGCGTTAGTTCTATGCCAGGCCACCTGGTCTTTCTCCAAACAGGAGTAATTTAGGAAAATGTGGTTATTTTAAGCAAATCCACTTGCAGAGTATTTTTGATTCCTAAACTTAAGGATGTATATCAGTATCCTCCAGGAACAGTGGGACCATTAAAAACCAAAAGAGGGGAAAATCCACAAAGACTGGGAGAACACTGACAAATATAATTTCCAGAAGAAACAACAACTTCAGTGGCAAGAATTAATGGGTAGAAGAAAGACAAAAATAAGATATATCTATGTATTCAATAGAGGATAGAAGAGGGAGAAGAACCAGCAGCAGAAGAAAATTAAGAACATTGGAAAAATTAATAGCAAAACTTTCACTCTTTGTGAAAACAGTTAGTTGACACAATACTTAACAATGTTAGTGGAAGGATGATAAGCAATGATAAATGACCTGGGCAATAACAACTGCAAAAATAGTTCTAGGAAGAAAATCTTTCACTAGGATATGGCTAATACTGGAGAAGTTTAATAATGCTTACCCATTATCTGTCCTGGCTTTTATGGGTACTTAATCCTTTTAGACAAAGACTGAGGTGGATTGGATAGGGCAATGGATTTTTAAGCATGCCAGAACCTCTATTTGGGAAGATTCCAAGAGATAATGTTTCTTCTGCTACTTTACTGACCCTCTGTGCCTCCACTATTCCACCCTTGGGAAATCATAACCAATCAGATCGGCGTCTAAGGACTCTTTAAGGATACCTTTTTCCCTTTGAAACTTGTTTTGCTGTATGGAGTGCAAATGGTAAAAGGACAGATGGCATTCTTATTGCAGCAGATGGAATATCTCTTCTGTGAATGTCATTGTTGCCCAGGTGAAGTGAAATCCCAGCTGTATTAATGCAATTCTTTCAGGTGGCAGTACATTGCATCACCAATAAAACTGAGAAAATAGATGCAAATTTAATTGCATGATTTATTCAGGTGGACAATTAAGAGTCAAGAGATTTCATTTCAGCACCTGTCTTTGGCTTAGAATTTTTAGTTTTAACTTTCCAGTGCCTCAGTTCTTATACAATCAAAAAAAAATTACTTCCGTGTAAACCAGAATTTAACATCTTGAATTCTTCAGAGAGAAAACAGAGCAACCATGAGTAACTCAGAATACTAAGATCAAAAACATCATAGGAATTATTAGACAGTTGGTAGCAAGGAATTGCTATTCAGAGAACATGATTATGTGAATTGATTATTTAAACTTAATTATTTACTGCTGCATTCCTCCCCATGCCTATGCTTTCCTTAAGTCAAGTAGGAACATACAACGGTGCTTCAGTGTCCTTTCTCCTTCCCAAGACAGCTTTCATTCAATGAGAAAATTAACCGACTCCTTTTCTTTAGAAATACCTTTAGGCCTTTGTTAAAATATCCTAGGTTCTCCACTTGTGTTGTGGGTTGCCTGTAATACTTATGTTGGAAGGACCTTCTTAATTGAATCAAGTTTTATTTTTTAATATAAAACGTCTCTTACCCTCCTCATAACTGACTACACTTTTGGGTTTATTTTTCCTATTCAGCTTTCTTACCTTGAAGCTATGCTGTAATGAATGCCAGTTTTTCTTGTCACTACTTTCACCAGTCTGAAATGGCCACAGTACCATGAAAGCTAGAGGTGAAGGAGGCATAACATCCAATAGGCTATTAATAGGAAAACAAAGCCCTGACTCATTTTGTACCTTTTTCACAGTTTCACTACCTAATTACAGGATATTACACTATAGAAAGCAATTTAGACTAGAAATACTGTGCAATTTCTGAAGTGAATGATAGCACTTCTAATGGTAAGCAAAGCATAGAGAATCCTGTATTAACAATTATCACATAAAGCTTTTAGTAAACTCACCACATCAAGCAGACTGACTGCAAATATCAGAAGCAGGCAGTATCATCTTCTCACTACAAGTAAGACCTAAATACTCTGCCATGACAAACCTTTTGTACCTTCAAGGGACAGCCTCATTGGCTCTTTTGCCTCTATTCTTCCGGTGTAACAGTTGACAGGGAATGTTTAAAGGGGCCCTGTGTCTTTAGTACAGGGATAAAATACCTCATTCAAAATGAGAAAGAATTTTCCCCAGTATCAATTATGTTTGGACTGAAGAGTTTTCAAAGGCTTAATCCATGACTTGAGCCTCAGAGAATATTTTTGGTTATGGGTGCATTCTCTGGCAAGGCTGACAACTATTATTGCTTGAACCACGGCCCTCAAGTATTGTAGTTCTCTTGGCAGTCCCAGCTCATCATTAGCTTAAGTCTCCAAGCCACCTAGAAAAACCTTAGCCTGAATTTAGATATCCTCAAACAGGTCAGAAGAATAATTCTTAAACATAAGGTAAGAAAGGTGAGGACTTTTTGATGCATTTTGTAGAAAGGCTGAGAAGCAAACAAAGGAATGAAACTTTCTAAGCACTACCAAATATTTTCAGCTGGTCTCAATAATTATTAATGGAGTGATGGGTTCTAAGTCAAATTCTGTTTAAAGTCCAGGGATATTATTTATCTAGCATCCCCTAACAAGTGATTTTTCTGAGTTTATGCTGTCTGTACAAGAGTTACACACTTTCTTAACATACATCCAGACTTAGAAAGATTTCAGTTAGAGAATGTTCTGGAAGAACCTTGTTATAGTCTGAATGGAGGGAATTTTCAAGAAAACTTCAATGAAGGACCATCAACAAGACTTATGCTGACAGATTACCTTATATGGTGACTTAAAAAAAAAATAGATTTTTCTTAAAGCCTAATTTTTCACAAGCATGAGCCAGACAGAATTCTGTATTAATTTTGGAGACTTGCCGAGAGCTCAGTAGTACAAAAATGTGAAGATATTTTTCAAGTTTTTTTCAAACTTTAAACAGGTTAGGAGACCAGCTTCAGGCACTATTAAAAAAATTATATATGTGCTTATACCTAGATATGTATTTCTAAGCATAGACATCTGTGTGAAGTACCTGCTTGTGTAAGATAATATGTAGGTGGGCTTCTTATATATCTTGCCGATACCGTGGGAGTTTCTTTCCTGATATTTCCTATAGACCTTGATCTATAGCTTCTTTCCTAAAAATGTTACTAACCATCTCCCCCAAAACAGTATCAATAACATGCATTCAGAATTTGTAGGGACATTAAATGGGAACACATCCCTTAAATCTTACCAAGTCGCTCAAATGTAATTGCTGAAATTGCTGAATGTTGGTGAATAAACTGAGGAAGAAGATCTGGAGCAAATAAACAAAACTCAGCAGTCTGTCATAAAGGAAAGAGAGCTTCACAAATATCCAATTAAGTAACTGTCATAACACTAATTAATGAACACACTATAGGCACATCCAGTATCATTTGAATTATTTATTTTTTTAAGTGGACAATTTAAATGTTGATGTTATTAACCATTTTGTTTTAAATTTCTTAGAGCCCTTGGCTGAGATCTCTTGCACTAATCATAGTACATAGGGGGAACAAAAGTAGAATGTTCTTTTCCAGTGTGCATGTGTGTCTGTGTGTCTGTGTACGTATGTGCTTTACAATTATCAAACATATATTTACACACCAACTTTACACTGAAGTCTTTAAGAAGTCTTTTCTATGGCAGGGGAAAGAATCAACTGACCAAAGACTTAGGTCTATATGATCCATTTGAGATTTTCCAGTATAGTCCCACAGAGCTTCTTATGCTTTCAAACTTTTGCCGGAATGTTACTCCATCCAGTAGTGTTTCTTTATGAGATGAAACCTGGAGCTGAGGAATGCATCTCTTCAGTTTCCTTAACTTCACTAAACTTTAAATAATTTAAATTATTAAATTGAAATATCAAGACATGTAGTTATTGTTCATATCGCTCATCTGTAACCTTCTAATAATACATCACATTTTTAAAATAATTTAAAAACCAACAAAAAAAAGACTTTGGAGGCTATATACTACACAATCTCCATGGCTCCTGCTTCTTGGGAAATCTGTTACAATATTACAATTCCCAGAATGTAATTGGAGCAGTGGAACAGAACTGTCCGTTGGCAACTTTCACATTCAGCAATCCAGACACTACAACAATAATTTAAAAAATTGCCTTGTGATTTTTTTTTCTGTGTTAAAAAAGGAACACTAACCTACTTCTTAAATATAGTTTGTTTTTTGTGAAACACCACAAGATTTGGCAAAAAAAGATGTAAAAGAAGACTGTTTTGATGTATAAAACTCCTTACCAGTAGAAGAAACACTGACCTTAATTTGGCCTATTCATAGATTTCATGTAGTTTTGCTGCATATTTGAAGCCTTAAAGAGCAGAAAGAGCTGCTAGTCAGTTTGGATATCACAGAACAGTTGCGCACCAATAATTCCTTTAACAGGCAAGATGTTAAACAGTTAAACATGATAAACAGTAAAGTAAAGCAGAAGTGTGTACATAGTATACGCTGTGAGTCATGTGCATGTGCATACGTGATGTATGTGTATATACTGTTTGGCTCTGTGTATCAATATTGTGGGTGCATGCCCATTCTCTACAGATTTAATTAGTAGTTTGCTTTGAATTCTCCTGTTCTGTAGCTTCTAGTTTGAACTAGCTCTTCTCCCCAACACAACCATTCTGCTCCACACCCTGCAAACAAGTTCATCTGTCACTCACCAGCTTTATATCGTCACGTCAGTAAAATTTTAGGACAACTGGATGAAGAATTATTTCTTACATAGAACATGGTAACACTCCCACTGTAGGAAATGGAATGAAACAAATGGAATAAAAGTGCAGTGACTGTGGCGAAAACATCTCCACAGAGTTAGGCCTCAATTTCCTTTTTTGTTTTTGTTTGGGAGTTTTGAGTTGTAAGGTTGTTTTTTTCCACTGGGGTGGGGGGAGGTGGGGTTGTGTGGGTTTTTTTGGAGGGTAGGCTTTCACTCTCCAGAACATATATTTGTGAAAAATGATGTAGCAGGTTAAGGGGGCATAAGAGGAACTGTGTACATACATCAGATTTCCCCTTTTCTCTCCTTGGGCTACTACACATTGCCCCATTTTTTTCCACTAGAAGTGGAAGTGGTTAGCCCCTTGTTTATCACTTAAGGAAAACAGATTAAGCCCAAGGATTCTTAGCAGAGACCAATGTATTTGAGATTGTTCTGAATGATGACATCTGTCACTGCATCAAAGACAAACTGTATGTTACTGGTATCAGTGGCGCAGGTGAAGTGTGAGTAGATCTCCTTGGTCTCCTTGTTGCGATTCAAGTCCTCAAACTGACGTTGGATGTAGACTGCTGCTTCCTCATAAGTGTTTTGGCCTTTGTATTCAGGAAAGCAGACTGTTAAGGGGATGCGTCGGATTTTTTCTGCCAGCAGATCTTTCTTATTCAAAAAAAGGATGAGGGAAGTGTTGATAAACCAATTGTTGTTGCAGATGGAATCAAAGAGACGCAAACTTTCTGCCATTCGACTCTGTAGGAGAGGAAACAACAGTGTCAACAACAGTGTTTCAGCACTATTTTTTTGCGTGAAAAGCACACAAAACATATTATTACATCTATCAATGAGTAAAATCTGCTTTTAGAGAAAAAACTTCTATTCAGTGACTGTCCATCTTACCTGACCATGAAATTTCAGAGGGCTTAATTCACTTATTTTGATACATTTCACCATAGACTACCTCTTTCTTTATTTTTTTAAATATTTTACAACTATGGAGGGAAGTCTAAAACTGAAGATTTAGAAAGAGTAGGTGTAACTTGGGAAATCAAACTTACATTAGCACTATAAACAAATTCTTTAAATAAAAGAGATGTGTAATTTCTAAGGATTTCACACTACAGAAACATTCTACTCTTAAAGGATTTTTTAAAAAGATGGAACTGCTGCAGCACAATTGTAACATTGCATCATCAGATGTGTACTTTAGCACACCACACATGCTCAGAATTTTTTCCTTTCCTCACTTCTCCCCATTGTATAATGGCAAGCTTGGATACACAAGACCCACATGCTACTATGATGGCACAACTTGCATATTTATAGGTGAAAGATATATATATATATATAGTGAAAGCTGAGTTTAGCCAGTCATGTTTAAAATCTTTCTGTCTGCTGGCCTGAGTATGAATAAATTATGAACAATTTAGGATGACCGCCACAATTACATATTTGAAAATAAAAATCCAGTGCTACTATAGACTGAAAGTAGAAATCAGTGGCTGTCCTGAATTTTCCTTATGTGTTGCTGCTGCAACACACACACTTATGGTGCAGCTGGAGCTGTCCATGGTACCAAGTGCTCTTGGAAGGCTGAATTTATTGCTGGGTTTACACCTATCATAGGTGTAAAGAGATGCAATGTCTTGAATAGAAAATATTCTAGATTATTAAAATAAATATCACTCAAGTATTGTCAAAAGATGATACAGCAAATACCTTAATCAGGCATTTTTGCTAATGTCAGTGTTTCCCAGCATGTTACTACTTAGATCTTTATTTCTGTTAGGTTTCATTGGCACATCAGATTGCCATTATCTAAATTTAGTCAGATATTTGTATGTCATGAAAATTTTTTAATGTATGCACTCATATTTTCTATTGAAAGGAAAACACCTCTTTTAACTAAGTTGTCCTATTCATATTTAAAGAATGTTGAAAAGCATAGCATTTTAAATTCAGCATCAAGGTTTCATTCCAGTCTTTTCCAATATCCAGCAGTAATTTTTATTAATAAAATGATAATTCTTGAAGAAACAGACTTTTATTCTGTCCTTTTTCTGCTGTATTCATGTACTACTGAAAGTGGAAAAAGCTTATAAGATGGAAAATTTGGAATCAGTTTTTTCTGTACAGCAAATGTATTAGGAAAAAAGTGTAGAAACAAATATTCACAAAACAAGGTACATTTTTGAAAAACAGGAAATTCTGAAGATTTCATAGACTCTGAGACAAAGGTAATGTAGGCTGAAAATTGGAATTCTTGCAGTGATGTCTGTTTAATTTCTTGAATATTTTTTTAGCTAAAAGAGTCTTTTAGCTGGGTGCTAGTTATTCTTTTCTTGAAAATTAAGATCAACTAATTTTTCAACTTGGCGATAATGCTGTTTGCTATTTTGACCTCCATGGGCCAGTTTAATATCAGATCCCAAAGCATGAGTTAGGCTTTTTCATCATTTTCCTCTAATCCTGTTCAGACACCCTGAAATAATTTTTGCAATTTTTGAGCACCTTTAAAATCTCAGAATGCTGTAAGGCATATCTCCTTCATGTAGACGTGATCCAATGCATAGCTCTCAAAATAAATTCAAATAGGTAAACCAATGTGATGTTAATCACAGCATGAAATTCAGTATTCCTACTCACACGTCCAGATGAATTGATTTTGTATGGGAAAGATTTCTGTAAAGCTTTTAGCTCTTAACCCAAATGACAAGCCTACAGTTAATATTTTGCCTACAGCTAAAATACTAGATATTGTTCCTTCTCGCTTTTTTCTTTTGCTTTATTTAGGCTTTATACTGCTGAAAACACTGTTGTGAGGAATCATGGTTTATTCCTGGTTTATCTTCAACAGTCCTTCCCTCCGTTTTGAGATAACACCAACATTTATTGTACTCTGGTCACAAGATGCAAAGAATCCTTGTACAGTCAGCTCTGTAAAGTCTGCTTGCTGATAAACAATGGATAAAATATATAGAAAGCTTTTCATATACAGCAATATAGATAATAATCTACCTTAAAAGCAATAAGCAAGCTAAATATCTGGAAATTCTTTCCATGTTAAGTTTCCATAAAGAGATGCATATATTCAGATGATTATTCTTTAAACTGATCTCTACAAATGCTGTACAAAACTTGTTCAGATTGGTGTTTCATGTGTTTGTGAAGTCTGGGGGTTTTTAACTCAACGTATCTTTCACCATTTTTTTTCCCCTTCAGTGAACTTGCAATACTGACCTGCTAAATTAAGAAAATAAATGCTGTTCTGTTAGAGTATC
Organism: Falco rusticolus; assembly: GCF_015220075.1. Taxonomy (NCBI): domain Eukaryota; kingdom Metazoa; phylum Chordata; class Aves; order Falconiformes; family Falconidae; genus Falco; species Falco rusticolus. The sequence continues at coordinate 37,803,701 of NC_051187.1, read as the reverse complement.
TCTTACTTTCACTATTCTCAGATCGTGAGATTGCATAGGATTTAGTATAATTTCTTCAGCGTAGTCCATATAGCAAATATAATTAAATGAGGCATTATTGATCAGTGTAGGGCAAGATGGAAGGGAGGGGTATTGTGAATGATGAGCGTCATTAATGATATGTCAGGATACAGCTGCAAATCCTCCCAGTCTGTTGTCTTTGGTCTCACTTTATACCACAGTCACATAGTGAGTAGTTTTGTAATATGTACAGATCATTAATTTAGTGACTTCAGAGGAGAAAGCAGCTGATTTGGTAATTTTAATTTAAATAAAAGAAAAATAATATTGAAAATGTGTGGTAAAACTCCTGGAGATTACTGATACCTGATTTCCTAGTGCTTCCAAAAGGTATAATGAATCAGTTTATAGAGAACTTACATTTTTTTCAAAGCAGCGTGATTTCTTGAAGAAAGCCTGGAATCACCTCAAGCTTAACAATTTTGGTACAGTCAAAAGTATTTTGGATTGGCAGAAACATAAGACTGTAAGGTTTTTCAAGGGACTGTATATACCATTTGTCATTCCGAACATATTTTTAACTTGTTCTTTAAGTCCTTTTCACGGAACCTCTCCAATCCCACCTCTTGACTAATCTTTCAACAAATAAAAATACATTAATCAATAGCTACTAATTAGTAGACATCGATCAGATTATTTTCTTCAAGAAGATGTTTAAGCTGATTCCTTAAAGCAGAGAAGCAGTCTTCACTTCTTTTCACATAAGGCTGTTCAATTGGTGACTGACAGACATATTTCAGCCCATAGGATGTTTTGGCGTAGCCAGTTACAAAGTCTTTCTCATGCATCTGCATATGTCCTGTTATATATGCCCAGATCCTGGCGTTAGTTCTGGAAGCTGCTGTTAGACCTGCCTGATTCCACAGTGCTGCAACTTGTTTTCAGGTATACCTCTTGTAACAAAAAACAAAAGAAAAGTTCATTTGACTTCTTGCATTTATACCTGATATAAAATACCAGCATTATTCCCAACTGAAAGAAAAAAATATCAGTAGTCTCTTATCATACGTATACAAAGAACATAAAATTTGCAGAAGTTCATAATGCTATTTTCAGAGTGCATTCATCTATCTTTGTATCTGGTTTTTTTCTTGCCAATAACGAAACTGAATAGGGCAGACAGGAAAATAGCTATGTATTTTATCATTGTGTATAAACATACTATGGCAGATACATTGGTCAAGTACATTTCAAGAATCCACGTTTTCTTTTTAATAATTTAATAACAGAAAGCAGTGAAAATAAGGAATCAGAAGTGAGTCAGAATTCTTTGTGACATCAGAATGTGTGCCAAATAATATATTCCTTCTGCCAAAGACGTGTGCCATAGCACGCAGTGGCAGTGTTCTCACAGTACCAACAGGTACTGTACTTTGGATTTTGCTTACTTTGGATGGTGATTCTAAAACCACTGTGACACTTTGCTAATTTCTAACATTCCCACCTATTCTTCTGCAATAACTGACTCCTTTGTTTTCTTCCAATATTAACCTGTAATGAACATAGTTTCACAGTATTTGCTGCATCTCCTGTATAGATTAATCTGCAGGTATTGTGCTTTTTTGCATATGCAATATCTTAGTTTTCCAAAACCCTCATGTGTACATCATGAGTTACCACAGTGGTCCAGAGTAAGTGAACAGGAGGGATTTGGGGTATTAAAAAAAAAGGGGAGTATTCTTTTTACAAGATTATTTACAAATATGTATGTGTTCTATTTATCTGGCTTGTGTTCAGAGGGGTTGAAAATAATCTAGAGCCCAGGTATTTTCGTTCTTGTTTGACTGTGAAATATTCTGGCCTGTTTTTCTGTTTGGCGAGAGGATGATTTTGGCTTTTAATAGAAGCAACAGTATTTTGTGCCTAATTCTCCTAAAATTTCTGTCAGTTGTGTCTAGTGCATCTCCCTTGACTGCACTAGAGTTACTCCAATATTTCAACTGGTGAGATGAAAAGAGAAGAATTATTCACTGTTTATTACATGAAAAGTAATATGAAAATATAATTTATTTAAAATGTACTTTTTATTTGGTTTTATTAGAGAATGTATTGTACTGTTATTACTACAAAGGAAATCTGCAACAGTGTTGATCATTATTGTTACACTAAAACAGTATCCTGAGAAAATTACCCCTTTAAAATGCATAGTTGCGGAAATATGAGCAGACTGTTTTACCTAAGCTTTTCAAATTACTCTTGTTTTATTTGTAGCACTATTCCTTGTCATTTGCTATGGGCTGACTCGGTCAGAATTGCACCCTCTGTTCTCAGAGTTATATGAAGGCATTGATTTAGTTATTTTAGTGAGTAATTCTGTGTTTACAATGTTTAAAGATTAAAACCACAGACTACTGGCAGTTTCTGGTCATTTCAAAAGCCCCAGCAGCACAGGGGTGCACCATGATGGTTGGCACTGCCACAGCAGCAGTATGTAGCCAGGCTGAAATCTCACAAGCCTCTTAAGGCATACTGAAATACAAGCAAATTTAATGTAGTTCCTATTTTGTTTGTTGGTGGGGTTTTTTTTACTTATTCCTTTGTAAAGGTGGGGTATTCTGACATTTGAGCCTACTTTATAAACAGATTTATAGGTATAAAAATGTGGCTTTAAAAATCTGTTTGAGGGTTTATGTTTATTTTCACAATGCAGATCCTGAAACAACACATAATCTTCTAAAAACATCATAGGTCTGTTTTCAAATAGTCATGCTTTTCTTTCCTTCCCTGAATTTTTAGCTGGTAATAAAACCATGCAAGAAATTTTTAGGTCAGTTGAAATGCTTTTGGTACTAATTGTCTGGAAAAAAATGTTTTAGAGCTAATACAGGTTTTTGGCCAACTCTCAGAACATTCATGCCAAGAGGATATTGCATTTTTAAAAGTTTGTGTTTATTACTGTATTTTGTAGTGAATCATAATACTGTCTCTCTATGACCAAATCCTCAGTTGGAGTCTGTAGTCCAAGAACAAAAGCAGACAGATAAAACCTTTCCATAAATTGTGAAATGTAATGAATGCGTAGAAGAGGACTGACAGTTTTAAATTACTGTAAACTTGGTTCTCTCTTACATGATGTAAAGTAAGAATTAGTGAACTATTTTACCTAAGAAATTTCTTCTTCATTATAATATCATTATAATACTATTGGTTGAATATCTGAAAGTCATAAATACCTTAAGTAAACGAAATAGAATTTCTTATAGTTAAAATGCAAAGGAGTTATAAAAATTTTCTATTAACATGGAGGAAAAGTAATGGTAAGGAAACGCATTCTTCTTCTCTGCAGTGTCTTTTCCAGTTCAGGAATCCTGAGGGGAGTAGCTAGCCAGGTGGTTAGAAAAAATGTGCTGCTGTAATTTTATATACACAAGCTGGGGTATAAGCAAGATAATGCCAGTGCCTTATCCAGACGGCCTTGTTGGGGGCTAATTGCAAATTCTTTTCTTAGCATGAGAACAAGCAATTGGTTGCTTGAGGGAAAGAACATGCTAAGGAACAGATGGCTGCTTCTGTTCTTCCAATAATTTGCAAACATACAAACATCCCTGGTCATCCTCTGGAAGAGTAGAGGTATGCTTAGCAGGACAGAGTTTCAGAAAAACTAAGAGTTTTCAAAAGGAAGACCCTGTTATCAAGATAGGCAGTAATTAGAAAAATCACTAGGTAAATGGAGCCAAATTGGAATGTAGTATCTCCTCACAGCTTTCACATTAAAGCTCTCTGATCACAGTTGGGAGAGCTATGAACTTAAAAATGAAAAATGATGAAGAAAGTAACTATCATAAATAAGGGAATTAACTGCCATTTGTACTAAATACCTAAGAACTTAATCTTTCAATCATTCTTTCTCTTTCATCATTATTTTAAATCTGGTAGGCATTTGGGGATTGTGACAACCTTAACTAAACTAAATAAAATTTATCTTGTGTAAACCATAAACAATGATGAATAAAATTGGTGCAGGAACAGTAATGTTTGCTTTCCAGAAAAGTCAGAAAATCTTTAAATGTCAGTAAAGCTTGAAATAACCAGTGGAAGCTGAGGCTATTTTCCTGTTGAGGCTTTTCCTTGCGATAGTGGCTGGCATTTAGCATATGCCGGTAGCTATGAGCTGTTTCACAAAATGGCATGAATCTTTTCTTTCTGTTTCAAATGTGTTCTCTAGAGATCCATAACTTAAGACTTTCTAAAGAAAGCAGGTGAAGCTGCAGTATTTGAAGAAGGGGTGGTGGGGTAAAAAGATAATGGAATCTGTTGGATATGAGCATTGGTTTTTCCTTAAGGTTACTGTACAAAAAAAATTGAATCCATTCTGAAAAAAATGACAGTCTACAAAATAAATCAAAGGAAATACCATTGCCCAAGACAGTCATAGTCAAAGCAATTCAGGAATTCAAACGATGTTTGAATAAATGTATAATAGAAGGCAAAGCAGAAGAATTTTGCAGAAGAAAATACATATGATGCAGAAAGTAAGAGTTAACCTGGACAAATATGAAGAGATACTTTTTTCTTTTAAAAAAGCCTAGATTGAATGCTAGTTGAAAGGTCCTTCCTGTCTAGCAGGCAGGCAGTCCTGATTGAGTGCTGGGTAAGAGAGACTTGATTTAAAAGGAAAAAGACTATTGTATGATTCATCTTTTGTTCAAAGAAAGAACACTCCTACAGGAATGCATAGGATGAGGTGGCTATGGGTGTAAATGGGGAAAGATGGTGATAATTTCATGAGTTACAAAAAATAATTACTTTCATCTAAAAATCAAAAAGAAGAAACTATCTGTTGGAGAGGATAGACTTAGACTTAATCCAATTCACTCTATATATCTCTCAAAGAAATTAAGAACCTCACTGAGGTAGGCTTAAACTGGAATGAAACACTTTACCTGTATTGTCCTGTTAATACCTGTTTCTAGCTTTGGCAGCTCCCATGAGAGGAAGACAGGGTAACTAACAGGGATTTGACTTGACAGACTTGTTATGCCTTTCCAAATCCTTTCTTTCTGATCCTAGGATCCCAGATTTTTCCTGGAAATTGTTGGGAATTCTAAAATGTCAAAATTAGGTGGTGTAGAATGGTAAGTCCCATTGTGAATTCATTAAGAAGTGTTCTTAAGTTGCTTAGCAGCTTAACTTATTCTACAAGCAGACGAACTCATTATTCCATCACCAAAGTAATATGCTACATTAGTCTAAAACCACTGCAGGAATTCTTGACCAGTTACGTGGTAAACAAAGCAGGAAGGAGGTCAGGATGACTAGAAGCAGCTATGTCAATATAGCACCTATCATATGGATAGATATACACATGCCATCTATTTCTGTCCTTCCTACCAAAATTCCTGTGTGTCCTGCATATATATAAGGAATGTGAAGTGCAGAAAGGTGGAAATCTAACATAGCATTTTATGTGTTGTCCTGGTTTTAGCTGGGATGTTTTGGCTGTTGCTAGGTAACGTTTATACTAAGTCAACGACTTTTCAGTTTCTTGGGCCCTGCCAGGAAGAGGGCTGGAGGGGCATGGGAAATTGGGAGGGGACACAGCCAGGACAGCTGACCTGAACTAGCCAAAGGGGTACTCCATACCATATGGCATCACGCTGAGTATATAAGCTGGGGAAGAAGAAAGGAGGGACATTCAGCATTATGGCACTTGTCTTGCCAATAACCATTAAGTGTGATGGAGCCCTGCTTTCCTTGGGATGGCTGGACACCTGCCTACCAATGAGAAGTAGTGAATGAATTCCTTGTTTTGCTCTGCTTGTGTGCAAAGCTTTTACTTTACCTACTAAACTGTCTTTATCTCAACTTACAAGTTTTCTCACTTTTACTCTTCCAGTCCTCTTCTCCATCCCACTGTGGGGGAAGTAAGTGAGCAGCTACGAGGTGCTTGGTTGCTGGCCGGGGTGAAACCACAGCATGTATATACATATATTTTATGCCACTACAATGAAGGGAAAATGAAAGAGATGATAAAATAAGGTTTTATATTAGAGGAACCTTGAATCTCTCCTATGAAATGAGCATATAGAAGGCTAATAAACATGGATGTTATAAAGTGGAGCCCTGAAGAAATCTTGTGTGATTTCGGATAGAAAGATATGTATTTATATGGTGAGGGCAAAAAAATGTATTAAGCACGAAACGAGCTTGCTTCCAGTTTTTTGAAACAGAATCATCCTCAAATCAGGAGGAAAAATGATACCAGCAAACAAAATTTCTAAACTACCAAATTAATTCCTTATTATTTAAAAAATAATGTCCTGTAACTGTTTATACTTAGAGTTTGTATGCGAAAATGCAGAACGGGTAGAAGAGGCAGTAGTCAATATTTGATGCCTCTTTTTCAGAGAAGAAAGGGAAAATAAACCTGACAGAGCAGTACTGCAGCATATTGTCTCTCTTGATGGTTTCCTGTGGAGCATTACTACTGTCTTTACAGAAAATTCTGCAGATGATAACAGAATCTGGCAGTATGAATGAGAATTACATGGGGACCTTTAGTCTTGGCTATTGTATAGGATGACAATGAAAACATTATGAATACTTTATCACCTATGATCTCTGCAACTGGAAAAGAATTGTAGTGTTACTAAGGCTTAATGTGGACCAGCCTAGACAAAGCAGATTTAATTGGGAGTATTACTTTAATAATCCTGAACATTTGGCATTTGGTTTTGAAAATTGGTCCCTGCAACTTTTTAGTGTGTACTGAAACAGTAAGTCATGTCTGTAGGAGTACATGATAAATTAAGCACTGTTATATAGTAGTTACATATGGGTGCCAATGACAGACTGGGGTAAACTACTCTTTAATATTATCTATCAGAACTGGTTTATATTCCTAGATCAGGAACAATACAGATTTGTTAATCCTAGTAAGTACAATCTGACACCAAGCTGTGATTATACTAAGGAGGATGCCTGAGCTGAGAAAAGTTTGATTCAACTTCCTGACAGAAGGATTAGATTTTGAGCCAGGGGATTTCCAAGCAAAGGAACAGGACAACAGGTGCTTCTGCTAGGATTTATAAACTAAAGGAAACCTAAAGAAAGGATGTATAGAAAACTCTTGGAAGAACAGAAGAAAAGGTTACTGAGTTCAAGGATCAGAAGGAGTGGGGCATTCATCATTTAGCAAAAATGCTAGAAGAGCCAGATAAAGGCTACTCCAATAAGTCTGGCCAAGGTATTAAAGGTTGTTCCACAACAAGGAAAGGGGCAGAATAAAAACAGAGAAATACTTGTAGATTGAGTTACTGCTTGTGACTAACTATTAATACCTTCTGAGCAAGCTGAAGTACAGGAAATTTGTATTCAGAAGTCATAAAATGTGCATGTGATAGGTACTATATTTATCACTTCACATAAGCGAATTAGAAGTTCAGAGAAAAGTTCTGGGAAAAGGTACGTTCAGGAGAAGAGAAAAATGGGGCAGCCAATATTGGTCCTGTGCCTGATAGAACAGCAACACAAATCAACATTTCTGGAAGGAGTGATAAGGATAGACTGGCAAAAGAAATGCTACTGCAGCTGATGCAGGCCAGAAGAAACTTAAAGCCACAATGGGCAACATACTAAAACCTACATAGTACACAGGTAGTGTCCAGCCAGGGCAGGACTGTAGTAAAAGTATACAAGTTAAATAGTATCATGGAATATACTTCTTTTCACAGGCCTCCATTTAATCATTAAAGTGGGGGGGTGGGGGTTGGGGGGGTTAGCTTGCTTTTTCTCCTTAAAGGAAAGCTTGCTATGTATCAACTGCTCAGCAAAAAACTGTTAACACTCCTTTTACTGCCTCAAAGGTCAACAAAGCTTTATGCTACATAAGCCATACATAAGACATAGAAGTTATGAGAGCTTGCACTGTGCTTCTCTGTGTATTAGCTTGAGGGCAAGCAGTTCTGAAGAGGGCAAACATGCCATTAAAGGAATATAAGAATAAATGTTCAGTGTCTTTGACAGTGCCAGAAAACTAAGATTTCCTGAGTACAAATTAAGATAGTTCTTAACTTAGTTCTAAGAAGCAAATTAGCAGCATATAATAGCTATGCTTACTTTGGGGGGTAGGTTTTTTTTAAGCATTGTACTAGTATTCCAAGCAAACTGCTTGGAATTTCTGGAGTTTGGGGGAAAAATCTAATTTAAAAACGTTTTCTGTTAAAAACACATTTGTTTAAATTTTCACAGTTCTTGAAAATATATCCAAAGTAGCATGAACATCTATACTTTATTGTAAATGCCTGGATGTTTTATTCTTAGATTGAGTTATATATATAGTAATAGAGGCCAGCTTTTTTATTGCTGGTAATGTATTTAAATTGATTTCAATGCTTACTCATTGTGAGTGGTTTTTGGGTTTGGGGTTGGGTTTTTTTCCTTCTTTCAGGTGTTTAGATTATTTGTTTAGCTCAAGGGCAAGAGGAGCATTTCAAGTACATAGTCAACATAGCTGAAATGTTGCATAGTTTTACACATAAAGTAGTTCAGGACTTTAGCTGTCCTCATTTGAGATCTTTAAGCTTAATACCAGCCTTCTGTGTCTAGGCAGTAAGTAACTTAATGCTGCATTCACCTTCATGGAAAGGCTGAGGGAACAGGGCTTGTTTGGGCTGGCAAAGAGGAGGCTAAAGGGTGGTCTAATAAAAGCCTACAATTACTTGAAGCCTAGTTACAAAGATGATGACTCTCACCTCTTCCTAACAGTATCAGATGAAAAGGTAAACAGCAATGAAGACTTATTGCAGCTTGGCAGGTTCAGATTAGATGACAGGGGAAAAAAATTCACTGGAAGACTAGCACAGCAGTGGAACAATTTGCCTAGAAATTTTGTGAAATCTCCATCCATAGAGGTTTTCCTCTCTCAACTAGATAAAGCCAGAGCTGGCCTGATTTACTGTTGGCAATAGTCCAGCTTCAGCTGGGATGACAGGATAAGTGACCTTCAGAGATCACATCCGGCCTACATTTCTATAATTCCATGAATTGTAAAAACATATTTATAATTGAATCAATAATCGAGAAGTCAATTTTATGCGTGCAGTTCTGAGCAGATCTTAAACTTTTCATCCTGAAGAGGTGAATTCTAGCATAAGGGCTTTCTTTTTAATGGAAAGAGTTATACTAGACTGTTACTATCCTGTTGGTGAGGCAGGATGAAAAGGAAATGGTCAAAGAATGGAGTTGTGGCCTTCATAGAATACCCATTTTTATATTGTCTTCTGCTCTTTAAAGCTCTCCAAACCTTAGCCTAGCCCCTAAGCTATTAAAATACTGCAGAAATCTGCATGAGAACTACATGAGAATATGCAAATAAAAAGAAAAATGTTTTTTTACTGTTCCAGACTATTGACTAACCTACCTTTTGTATAGTTTGCTGTAACCCAACCTCTGGCTGATAGATTATGTGTAAAGAAACATTGTGGTTCATTGCACCTTCTTTGAAATGTGGATTTTTGTAATACATCGGGGGGGGGGGGGGAGGGGGGATGGTGTTAACAGGGTGAATATTAGTTCCTGTCACCCAGACAATTGTTTGCCTTAGTTGAAATGAAACAATATATTGCATACATAAGAGAAAATTGGGGAGGGGGGTTAACCTTTTTGCCACTAGTATGCCACTAGGATGCACTAGTAAGTTTAATAATTTTGCATAACAGAACCACTGCAAGGGAACAAATTGCAAAATCCAGTGCCTGTGAATGCCCTTTCTCTGGATAAAAAACATTTGAAATCTGAAACATCAGTGACAAGAGTCCAACCTGATAAACCATGATATAAAGAGAAGAGGACTTCTCAAGTAAGTAGGTTTTCATTTCAGCACAGTCAAGCCCAGCTTTAAAACAGGACTGTCTGGATATTAATGAAAGCTAATAAATATACGTAGGATGAAGTATTTCTATCAGTTAGTAGAGTAAGAAAACACAGAGAAAACCAGCAAGAATTATCACAAGTATGGAAAGACTATTAGATGAAAAAAATTAAATGAACTAGTTTTCTTCAGCCCGGAAAAAGAAATAGCTGAGAGAGAACAATGTAGAGCTCATAAAATCATAAATGGTGTTGAAATGGTGAATAGTGAATGATTTTTGCACCATTTTTTACAATGTAAGAAGTAAGAAACATCCAATTCAGTTATTTGACAGCAGACAAATATTCCTTCCATACAAAGCATAATTAAATGTAAAATCATGTCATGAGGTGTTAATAATAGTAAAAGTCATGAAAGTGTAATTGGTTTCAAAAAGCAATTAAATTAAAAGGGCACTTAAACGGGAAAATGTTGATGCAATCCTTAGTTCAGTTATCTGGTAGGGTTTATTGTAGGAAGTATCAGTGTATGCTTGACCTCTTCCCATATTCTTTTCTGAATATCCACTGTTGTCCAAAGTTGGACACAGACTACTGCAGATATTTGCTGCTTCATTCCCTGTTGGTGAAAACTTCTCCTTTACATAACCACGTACAATTGCTACAGCTCCTAGGCAATTCTGCCTTTTCCATTAGTCTTGTCCAGTATAAAAAAAAAAAAAAAAAGATTTTGTTTTACAAACTTCACCATCATTTGAAGTAGTGAGTGTTTCTCACCAAAAGAAAAAGGATCTTGGAACTAGAAGTACTGACCTCTAGTAATTTGCATTGTCTGACACCGGAGTGTATCAATGACAGCACGATAACGATATTTTCTCTTAGACCCATTAAAAACAAACAAACAAACAAAACTGGCCCACATTGGTGCTGAACCAGTTTTCAACAGAAAAAGCTGACCTGTAGTAGGAGCACTAGCTTTTCATTTTGTTACATCTTTGATGATATTTTCACTAGGATGCTTAGAGTTTGGTGCAGCTAGAAATCTTGTGGGAGCAATGGCTATCTTCCCTTTTTATACCATCTGTGTTGCAAGATTAACATAGCATAATTCAGGAGCAAGTGGATATTTCAGATCTTTTAGAAGCCTTGCCTATAATTCTGACAAAGTTCTTGTCATCATGCTGGTCTTAAGATTGCCTTCTACTAACCTGGAAGAAACATAAAAGCTATAGGGCACTGACTATAGGTCAGTGTTCAGAGTCAAAAATGAAAAAGGAACAGAGAAAGAAAGCTAAATGAAAAAACGTAAAGCAACATCAGAGGGTCTAAATTTGTGCCTGACCTTGGCTTTCTTTGTGTAAACTGAGAGGAATACTGAGGAGCGCAAAAGCAGCACGTTTAGCAGCATGGAGAAAGAAAGAATCTTGTTTTCACTTTCAAGAAATTCTTCTGGTTTTATACAGCATTACTGGAATTTAGATCTAATCAGTTTCAAGAGATAATTTCTATGAAGTTATTTTAGAGTAACTGGAGAAAAATTAAAGGAAATAAATGGTTATGTATTCTGAAAAAAATGCTCCTCCCATATTTGTAATTGAAGCACTAGTTGGGTTGTAAACAAAGTAAAAATTATTTTGGTTGACAAAGACTGAATTTAAAACAAAAAAACCCACATCATGGTCACATGATGTAAATCTCTATTGCTATTAAAGCACTATTGCTAAAGTTGTTCAGGAAAAAAAGGAATAACTTTGATGTGGATTTTGTTCAGTCTTTTGGGGGGATCATTTCTTCCACTTTATGTAGACACTGACAGTGATCCACACACTTTCATCACACTGTTTTTGTCTCTTTTCTGATCTCTACTGCTCCCATGCTAGGCTCTTTCAGTGTCTCAGCTCTTACTTTAAACAGTTCCTGTACATGGGTGGATGCTCACTCAGCAGAGGGTTTGCTACACCACCATCTGGGTTATCAGGCCAATTCTTTTGACACTATTTCATTATATGCTTTAACAAATTCAACTGAAATCAGCAATTAACTAACTGTTTCTACACATCTTCATATCTTTTCACCTGGCAAAAGGGAGAGATTCCTTATTGCCATCTGTCCAAACAGATTTTGAGTCTGTAAAATAGATGGAAAGGCTCCATCAGTTAAAGGGAAAGGTGGAATTGGTTTCGTTTACAATTACCCTGCTGTAAATTTGCAGTATTTCTAGGGATGCTAAAACAGCACTACAAAATTGAAACCATCAGAATGTGGCTCCATATTGCACCAACAGTTTGTTGTACAACAACAAAGATTGATTATCAATCTTAAGAATCACACTGTTTTCTCCAGGTGAGAAAAATAAATTTTCTTTCATTTATAGTCACTATAATGTATACTAAAAGCATATTAGCAAGAAAAAAGAAACTTTGTAGAATGTTAATAGTAAAGAATTATATCATAATAACAGTTTCTGCAAGAAATGCAAATACTTTTTAAAATTAACTTTTTATAGACAATTTAAAACATTACACATGCACCATTCTCCATAGAAGAATTCCTGTAACAAGCCCTCATAACAGAAATGTAAGTTTACAGTCATGTTAGAAGTCTGCTATCTGCTAGTCCTTCTACAACAGTCATCTTTCAATCCCAGTCAGCACAAAAATCTGCAGTAGGCTTCTGCTTTTTACACCGAGTTAACATTAAACACTGAATCAAGGTCAGGATTCATCTTCAGTGTTGTTAGATTTTTCATCCCAGAGTATGAAATTAATCTCCCAGGAAGTACTCACCACCACAAAATATAAATATACAGAAATACACAATATGCCATGAAGACAGAATGAAACAAAATTAATTATATGTAGCATATATTACTGATATTTCTTAAGGTATTTCTAAAAATAATCACAATTTCAGTAAGAATCTATTTACAGGAACTTTAGAATGTAACACAAAAAGGATCTAAACTGGAAGAACATAAAAATTGCAGACTTCTCTATTTTCAACTTGCTGTTTGTGCATCAGGTCAGAAACACTATAATTAAATTTGTACCTGATTAAAATGGAATAATTTTGGTCCAGTGAGTCCTGAACTTAGCCTAAGCACAGAGTGAGGACTCAAGATGCCTTCTCCTCCAACCTGTTTTCCATTGCATTCATTTTAAGTTCCTCTTCAGGTTTCCATGGAAATAGCAGAGAAGAGTGCTTATGTTCTTGGCATTAAAATATTCATTAAAAGAGATAAGGAGGTGGTTTATATGGCAGATGCCATATTGCTGAAGCAGGCAATCAAAAACTAAGCCTCTTGTATGTAAATGATCATATGCATAAGTGAATGTATTCTGGGGAGAGTAGGCCCAGAATGTATTCTTCACGGGGAAAGAAGGAATAGGTAGTGTAAATCTGACCTGCAGAGAAAGTGGGAATTTCTGTCTGGAATGCAAGACGTCCCAGAACAATGCAAAATGAAATGCTGCTAAGATTTTACCATTAGAAGTTGAAATATTTTTCAAGGGAACAGAAGATGATTTAAACTTACTACAGAGACACATGTTGTACTAATGATCACATACTCTAACCAGAATGTCTTCTCTAATAAAAAATGGTATGTTTCTTGAAACAGGCCTTCCTGGGTTGCTGTCAACAATCAATATATTAACATCTTTAAACCCAAAGTAAAATCTTGTCTTCTCCATAGAGAAAATAATTTTATAAACCTGATGTTTGAGCAGACCCATGGAAATCACATTAACATCATTTTAAATTTTCCAATTTAAAATGGGCAAGTAACAATTAATTGCATTTATTTAAAAATAGACAGAAGCAGACTTTGATTAAAAACGTGCATCTAGTTGTCCTAGTATTTGTACTATATGAGCTAGAAGGGCAGTAAACTATATACTGAATATAAGACTGATTCCTCTCTGAAATCTAAACACATTAACTACTTGTCATAGATGCAAGCCCACATTTACACATCAGGACCAAAGGTAAACTGAGAGCCATGCCAGAAGGATATCTTCACTATCTCTGAATGCAGAATCATGCACTCACCTTTCTTCATTATGGATGTAGGTTAGTTGAGTCTGCCATTCATCCTGAATGCCCTTGCAGTGGCATTACGCAGGTAACATGAAAAGTCTGCCTTAAGCCTTTCCTGGGTGATTTCCAGCATTGTCTGCCACAAGGCCAGATGAGATTTATGGCAGGAGTCTGAGCACATACAGCTGGACAAAAGAGATTTCAGTCTGCTTACTGGCAAGGACTCTTAAATATGGTGTAGACTATCATTATCATCACCTCTTGGCAGTCCTGCCTCTCTAGCTCCTAATGGAACCTTGAGAAATATTCCAAGACATCATCTGTTCTCTCAGAAGTGGAAAAAAATATACTACAATTTGCAGCCTCAAGTCTTGCTGTAATGCTTACGTGAGTGTAAATAATTGTTGAAACGTGCAGGTGTTGCAAACATAACTGTACGGCATTTACTAAAATTGCCTGAGATTTTTTATAAGTACCATAACCTATGTCTCCAAATGCAGTTCAAAGTGATGAATACAATATTAGCAGTAAAGAAAGTTTAGTGCATAAATCCATGCAATGTCAACCATGTCAGCACACCTACTTTACAGTTCCCCATGTTCAGAACTGTATTTTGAAATCAAACCACTTCTATATCTAGGAAGTTTCTATATATATACATATATACATATACACACATACACACATGAATAAAAATTTACTTTGTTATGTAGTGAAATGGAATTTCAGCAGTAACTAGTTTGACAGTGGACAGGAGAAATGGAAAAGAAGAACCTAGAAATTAAAGGAAGCCATTTCCTTTGGCTGTAATATTCAGGGAACAGTATATGAGATGTCATTTAGACAAAACAGCATAAATTTTTGAAGGTGATAATATAACTAACTAGAAGATGATAAAAATTATTAGATTTTTTGGTGCTAAGGATAGCCTGGATTACTTTTAAAAAACTTTTCTTGTTCAGTTGTGCATTTCAATGATTTATTTTTGATTGGTTTTTTTTTTTCAATAATATAGTTATTTATTCAGTTGAATTGAGGCGTAATATGAGAATAGAAATTAATTTTTCTTTCTTATTTCTGCATTAGTTGTAAGGGTCTGATGAAATTTACATATAAATTTGATTTGCTTTACAGAATGATGAAAGAACAAATACAAAGCCAAAACTGCTTGTTTTCTAACACATGCCCTTTTTTTGTCCTCTATGATATACTTATTTCTGACTTAGTTTATTAGCATTAGTTAATACAGTGTTTTACACTGGCACAGATGCAACTCTAACGTGACTCAGGAAGCAGTTGAACAACCACACCACTTTGTATCTGAGTTCATTCACCATTTTCCAGAAAGACAATGAATGTGTACATAAGTATATACACATATATGCATTTATATTTCTATTTACTCACAAGTTTCCATACTCATTTTCACATTCAAATGTTCTTCTTTTTGCTCAACTTCTGCCCATGGATTTAATAAATATTTATATTCATTTCAGACGCCATTGTTAGAAGCCCAGGTCTTAAAATAATTATGCAACAAATCACTCACACATTCTGGAGAATAACAACTGAAGCTGTGCTTCTCCATTGACTAATATAAGTCTATTCCATTCAAACTAACAATGAGCATGTTTATTGTTTTGGCAAGGTTTTTGTCTTCTAAGCTGTACCACTGTAACCTCACAAGCCCAGTTCGGCACATCTCCAAAAACTTAAAACGAAAACAGCTTCCAAAACTCCTAACAAATGCAATAACATCAACAGGCAAGCACCTGAGCTGGAAATCAAGTGCTGTCACCAGCACAGAATGAATCAGATCTATTAGTATGCAGACCAATTTGGAATTTATTTTTTTTTTAAAAAAAAATAGGATAAACCATTGAAATGAGCCCACTTCAGAACAATGCAAGAACATGGCAAAGCATACAAAGAATCACATCTCTTTTTCCCCCCAAAGAAAATATTTTAAAGTGTCTATCCTGATTTGACAAGACATTCTTGATTACTTTGTCTTTATTAGACATTTACTATTAGGAATCAATGTGACAGTCACCTGATCCAGTGTACAAATGGCCAAGTTTTATACCCTGTTTCCAACCTAGGGTTTTTTTTCAAACCAATTTTAATTTGCATAATAGCCTTTCTGCTAATCATAAGGAGGAAACAGCAGTATTAACTTCCCACTTCAGTCCCTTGTAGATTGCATCTCCTGTGAACCTAAACCTGGTCACAGTGCACCAACGTTTTATCTATACTATAGCATCAATGTAATACTGTTCAACATAAAATAGAGTAGAGAAGCAATGTATATTTTGGCCTTTTGAAACTGCAGTGCTGATATAATAATGATCTGTTCTGTGCAACAGTCAAATACTATTGACAAGGAAATTACACTGAATCCTGAGTCTGTCACCATGCCCTCCTTTTTAATGTTGTCTCATGACAATTTGAAACATGGCACTGTTTTATATTTGTATTTGATATAACAGTATTAGGCAACCTCAAATTACACCTGTAGCTGGCAAACATACCTTTGATCTCTTGCTTCTTATACTTCGCAGTTGTAGTGACTATGTGTAGACAAATACCTGTATCTCTATCTCCAGCAGCACAACTTATTTTTATTCCCATCAAGAGTGTTACGATGAATTGGTAGGGTGCATTTATCATATGTCTTGTAAGTATAAAGCCTGGAACTCCTCACAGAATTTTCCCATACTAGTATTTTTTTCAGGGTTTTTTCAAGACCTCATATAGACACTTTTGAAAATCCAGTTTAAACTAGCAATAATCAGAAATTAGAATTTATGGCACTACCTTTTACCATGTACGTTATTGAAAGATTATTCTTGTTCAGAAAGTAAAGGAAGTGCCTTGGGCATATGTCATAATTTATCTAGGTATCATGCTAGACTCCACAGCAAAGGTTTATAATACGTGTCTATTTTATGCTACTCAGCTTTAAAAGCTTCTACAAAAGCACTGACACTCCTTGTGATCCTTGATTCCAGAGAAATGATTACAGGAAAGCTTATAATCTGTCTCCAGAGATGACAGTGGTGCAAGAGCATTCTTGTATATTTCATTACAAAAAAAACCCAAAACAAACCAAACTGAAAAAAAGCCTCCTGATTTTTTCCATCTTGTTTCTTAGGGAAGACCAGTCACTTCACCAGTGAAGTGGACCTCATGGGATACGCACTGATTTCCATCTAGATTTGAAATACACTTTAGGACAGCAGTTTTGCAGTCTTTGTTTAATTAGAACTAAGTTCCAGTGCCACTAGTCAGGTTCTGAAGACTGAGATTTTTGTAGCAGGTTTTATTTTTGTTTTGTTTTGTTTAATTGGTTTTTAAAGCAAGAAATATAAGGGTACTTCTCAAAAAGTTGGTTTCCTTGAGTGTTTTTTTCACTTATTCACATGAGCGTTTTTTGTCAATGCATTTTTCTTTTTAAGTATTCATGTTTTGAAGAAGGAATTGAATGATTTGAGTACAGAACGGCTTTTGTATTCTCAGAATAAGGTGACATTTCTTTGACTCCCTGCAGCCTTTTTGTTTTAAATTTCTTCTTGAGCAGAACAGCACTGGTAACATTTTAGAAAAGGTGCATCACACCTTTTTACTCAGGAGACTTCCACCTAAACTTCTATTTAACTGTCACCTCAAAGAGAATTTATTAAAGGACTTCTTAACAACTAACATGAGTCACTGCACAGCTGAAATCTTGTCTCAGACTGGATCACTGGATACTTTGTGGAATTTAATGTCTGAAGTGGGAAAGACCCACTCTGGACACTGAATCCCATGGATTAGCTGATTTAGCATCTAATGTTCTAAAACAGTCATAAAACCTTAAGATTCTTCTAATCATATAAAATCTGATCAAAAGCAGGAAATATATTGACTTATTTATATTTTTATTCATGACACTTACTCAGAGTAACTATTTTGGTTATTTATTATGGAAATTTGAATTCTGAGCATTACTGAAATTATTCTAACAGTGCAAACAAGCATATTAAACAAGATATTAACTATATCCTAGAAAGTCAGTTTTTCTGATGAAAAATATAAGCTCCAGTCCTTAAAAGACCATTGCATGGACAGACTCCACTACAGTACTTTGACCGCTGAGGACAATGGAACACAGTATGTAATATAAAGACAATTTTTAAAAATCTTTGAAAAACAAACAGCAAGTATATGTAACATTTTAAACCTCACTGTTAGAATGTTTACTATGTAGCAATTTAGTGTGTTTTTCATTCTCCAAGAACAAAAGTATTTTTAAAACACGTGTAGATAAAAATAACACTTCAATATGTCAAAATAACAGTGGTGTCACTTTTAGCAGTAGAAGTCAAGAACCTTGTATTAACTTGCCTGCGTGAAGTTATTCTCAAAAAAACCCAACTTGTAAATCTAAGGCACACGACCAGTGCATACCAATGAAGACCCGTCAAAAATTTTTATTAGTCTTTATCTATGAAATCAGCATGGGTTTTGGCATATTTACCAGTAAATCCTTTTTTTGAAAGACATTAAAAAAAGGGTAATATACCAATCTGTTAAACCTATTATCTCAGCTCTGTGTGCAACAAATACCAAGACATTTTTATGCTACAAAAAGTGTTTACGTAAATATCTCTTTCAAGAAGATTTTATTTTTTTATTAGCCATACACATCTGGAACCAAGAAAAGCAAGACAGACAAGGAAAATTAAGCCCTTGATGCAAGATAATAGAACAATCAAGAAAGAGCAGTTTAGATTAGGGTTCTGTAACACAGAGAAGGACCATTATAATACAGAGAAGTTTAAGAACTGTTGATGTAAGTTTTGGAGAAAAAAACCCCAAAACATAGGACAGAACTCTTTCAGCAAAGATGCAAGGACAAAATGTTAAACTCAGACTATTTATGAATTTTCTGCCTCTGGTGCAAAATTAGAAACTAATTTATGTGACCTAACTTTAAGCTAATGAATAATAACTTTTAAAAGTGGGAGAAAAGTGAAGAAAAAAACAAGATTCTTTTCAAGGTTTTATGCATGGCAGAGTTCAGATACAAAGTAATAAACAGTGGAAAAATATTAGCAATCTACCATATACATGATCTACAAGTTTAATACATAATTGTTCTGGTGAGCCAAGATCTTCTCTTTACTGGATAGCTTCACCTCACTTCACATTGCACTGCTGTGTAACAGATGCACTTTTAGCAGAAATTATTATCTCTCTATATCAACTAAAAAGAATGACATAATGGTGATATTACAGATTAGGGATTAATTCGGTGTATTGCAGTCATGAAAATAATCGTATTGATGAGGAAAACTAGCTTTCCCCAGTTTGATAAATCATTTTTTTTCTGCTTCATTTCTTAGCTACACGATGCCTCATTTCTCCTGAAATGTTTTTATCTTTGATACATCCTTAAATACCTGTTGACATACTAAAGATTTTCATTTCTTTATTGTAAGAATTTGCTGCCATAGTATAAGCATGGCAGTATTTTTGTTTATTTAGTCACTTGTTGAACAAATGACAACATACTGAGAATTGTTAAGATGCATGTAAAATACATCTTGAACAACTATGCTGGATAAGCGCATAATTACGAGTAAATGCAACTCAGAAAAAGTGACACATGATATTGGATTTTTACCACTAGCTAGGTTAAAACATTCTTAAAAGATTTTCTTAAGGATAGGGTGCATTTTCCAGCAAAAATATTGTGTAGGACTCTCTAATGAGGCTTTTAAAGTGAGTTATTATTGTTCTTTCCTAATCTGTTTCAGAAAACTAAAATCCTTCCTGCTATGAGCTTGATTTTATGTGGAAATCAACCAAGATTGTTACAGGATCTAGAGTAGGAAGATCTCCCACAGCATTAGTTTCTAACATTCTACATTGTTTCTTATGAATAGATGGGCAGCAGAACAGACTGACAATTCACACCATTCTAACTGAAGGCATCATCTTATTTCACTTTATCAGTGAACAAGCAAACTGATATGCTATATTAGGCTTCTTCTAAATTTCTTCACAGGCTAATGCTTTTTTAAGTGCACTTTAAAAGCATTAAGTAATTTCAAAGGAGCTCAGTTACTATGAAACAGTGTCTATCATCTGAAAGAAAAGTGAAAAATACAGGAAAAATAGTAACTGAAATTGGCCATATACTTAAAAATTATAGTTTGATTTAAAAATCAAACTCTTGGGGGTTTGTGGATTTTTTTGGTTGTTTTTTGTTTTGTTTGTTGTATTGGTTTTTTTGGTTTGGTGTTTTTCTACATATTTAAGTCTGCATACAATGAAACAATTGCCACCACTCACCACCCTGTTTCCTTTAAATAAAAAATTAAGTGGTTCATATCAGACCTTTTAGAAAGCTATGGTTTAGAAGATATTTGTGCTATCCGATACGCTTTCTGTAACTGGAAGAGTAGAGTATCAACTACAGATTTATATAAGCTTTGCCTAATGGACTGTACAGAAATTGGTTGGGGTTTTTTTGAAAGTTTATTGCATACAAGAAAACTGTTCATAAAGCCAGTAAGCTATAATCCAGAATGAAAATGTTCAGTGGAAAAGGATTTTGAGAAGAATATAGGAAGTAAAAAACAGAGGACTGAGGAAATAATATGCAGAACACCAAAAGTAAAAACTTTACATAGAAATGATATGTTGTAAGATTGTGAATTGATAGGCTTGTTCCAATGTACTTTTCTCTGAAGCTGTTTTCTCTACTTTTCAAACTGGAGCAATCTTGCATTTAGGTTTTCTGTTCTCTTTTGTAAATATGTTTATAGCTAATGGCTCCAGTGTTTCCTCTGGAATTACATGACAATTCAATTTCTCCTTCAATTTATCTTACACTCTGCTTCAGCTTAAACCACTATCCTATGTCTGCACGCTCTTATATTGTACAAGAGCTTCCCGATCTGTATTGTGCCTATACATCGAGCAATATAACTGTCCAGGTTTTAGCTGAGACAGAATTAATTTTCTTCTTAGTAGCTGGTACAGTGCTGTGTTTTGGATTTGGTGTGAGAATGCTGACAACGCACTGAGTAAACATAAGTAATGTTTACTCTAAATCAAGGACTTTTCAAGTTTCCCATGCTTTGCCTGTAAGCAGGTGCGTAAGAGGCTGGGAGGGAGCACAGCCAGGACAGGTGACCCAAACTAGCCAAAGGGATATTCCACACCATGGAACGTCATGCTCAGTATATAAACTGGGGGGAGTTGGCTGGGGGATGCTGATCAGTGCTTGGGGACTGGCTGGGCATCGGTCAGCAGATGGCGAGAAGTTGTATTGCGTGTCACTTTTTTTTTTTTCCTTTAGTTTAATTCTTCTTTCTTTCTCCTTTTCATTACAATTGTAGTTGTTGTTGTAATTATTGCTGTTATTATTTTTATTATATTTTACTTTTTTTCAATTAGTAAACTGTTCTTATCTCAACCCATGGGTTTTACCTTGTTCTGGTTCTCCTCCCCATCCCACAAGGGGGGCCGTTGAGGGAAGTCAGTGAGCGGCTGCATGGTACTTAGTTGCTGGCTGGGGTTACACCATGATAACAAAATACATATAAAGCTGGTTCTTAAATAGGAAAGTCAGCTTTATGAATTGGAAAGGAAGGTATCATCCAGTATCAATTTACCAATGAAGGAAACAATTGAGAATGTGCAGGATTAATAAGGAAAATGAGTACTAATAAAAATTAGCAATTTCCTCACAGCAAATAATGAATGCAAAGAGCACAGAAGTACAGACATATTAATCAGGAAAGCAAAGTACAAAGAATTAAAATCTGGAGCCTGGCTTTTCTCATATTAAAATCAATGGTAATAAGAAGCTCATTCACTTTGTTATTTGGAAAATATTTTTATTAAAATGAAAGCAGCATCTACAATACAATCTGCTAGAATTCTATAGAATTTCCCAGTACTTATTCCCCAGTAAAATAAAGACCTCAAACATTAAGCCACATATATGATGATATTATGATTTTCTTCATCTAATTGTATATATTGTAGGACTGGTTATTACACCATTTTTCTTAATACCTTTTCTAATCCACTTGTAAGAAAAATTATAGTCCATCTCCTTTGAGAGTTTATGAAGTTCACTATTTCTGACAATTTCTCTTCCCCATATGTCAAGCACAATCATTTCATTCCTTATCTTATAGAATCATAGAATCATTTAGGTTGGAAAAGACCTTTACGATCATCAAGCCCAACCATTAACAACTGCTAAGTCCACCAAAAAACCATGCCCCCGAGTGCCACATCTACTCATCTTTTAAATACTTCCAGGGATGGTGACTCAACCACTTCCCTGGGCAGCCTGTTTCAGTGCTTGACAGCCCTTTTGGTGAAGAAACTTTTTCTAAATATCAGATCTAAATCTTCCCTGGCAAGACTTGAGGCAGTTTCCTCTCCTATCGCTGGTTACTTCTGAGAAGAGACCCACCCGCACCTCACTACAACCTCCTTTCAGGTAGTTGCAAAGAGCAATAAAGTCTCCCGCGAGCCTCCTTTTCTCCAGGCTAAAGACCACCAGTTCCCTCAGCTGCTCCTCATGAGACTTGTTCTCTAGACCCTTCACCAGCTTTGTTGCCCGTCTCTGGACACGCTCCATGTCCCTCTTGCAGTGAGGGGCCCAAAACTGAATGCAGTATTCAAGGTGCAGCCTCACCAGTGCCAAGTACAGGGGAACAACTGCTTCCCTAGTCCTGGTGGCCACACTATTTCAGATACAAGCCAGGATGCTGTTGGCCTCCTTGGCCACCTGGGCACACTGCCGGCTCATGCTCACCTGGGTATCAACCAGCACTCCCAGGTCCTTTTCTCCCTGCATAACCTCATGACATCCTTGTAGTCTTCCCGAGTTGCCTGGCCCTTCTTCCGAAGGTCATAAACTCTCCTTTAGTTCCTGAGTTCCAGCCAAATCTCTCTGTTCAGCCAGGCCAGTCCTCTTCCCCACCAGCTTGGCTTTTGGCACGTGGGGATGGCCTGCTCCTATGCCTTTAAGATTTCTTTCTTGAAGAATATCCAGCCTTCCTGGGCTCCTTTGACCTTCAGGACTGCCTCTCAACAGTCTCCCAACAGGACTGCCAACCAGTCTCCTAAACAGGCCAAAGTCTGCCCTCTGGAAGTCCAGAGTAGAAGTTCTGCTGACTCCCCTCCTTCTCTGAGAATCAAAAACTCTTATCATTTCGTGATCTCTATGCCCAAGATGGCTTCCAGCCATCACATCACCCACAAGTCCTTCTCTGTTTCAGAAAAAACACATCCAGCAGAACATGTTGCCTAGTTGGTTCACTCACCATCCGTGTCATGAAGTTATCTTACACACACTACAGGAACCTTCTAGACTGTTTCTTCTCTGCCATGTTGTATTTCCAGCAGACATCTGGTAAGTTGAAGTCTCCAACAAGAACAAGAGCTAGCAATTGTGAGACTTCCCAGCTGCTCATAAAATATTTCATCTGCCTCTTCATCCTGGTTAGGTGGTCTGTAACAGACTCCCACCATGATATCTGCCTTGTTGGCCTTCCTCCTGATTCTCAACCATAAACACTCACCCTATCATCACCATCATTAAGCTCTAGACAATCAAAACACTCCCTAACATACAGGGCTACCCCGCCTCCTCTCCCTCCTTGCCTATCCCTTTTTAAGAGTTTATAGCCATTCATTGCAGCACTCCAGTTGCGCAAGTCATCCCACCGTTTTTCTGTGATGGTAACTATAACACAGTTTTGCTCCTGTGCAATGGCTTTCAGCTCCTCCTGTTTGTTGCCCATGCTGTGTGCATTGGTGTAGATGCACTTCAGTTGGGCTACTGATCCCGCCACCTTTTGGGGGAAGAAGCCCTAATTCCTATGTGACCACTTTCAGGTACTTCCACAGTTTCTAACACATCGATAACCCTTATGTCTTTGCTACTACATGGATCTTCATCCCCCTGTCTCCACTGAGACGGCAGATCAAAGGACCTCGCTAGCACACTGGGCTTCAAATATTGGTGTGCTGCCCCCAGCCTTCTCTCTCATGAGTCTTGTTTTATCCCCTTCCCCCTTCAAATCTAGTTTAAAGCACTTTGAGTGAGCCCTGCTATCTCCTGTGCAAAGATGCTTTTCCCACTTTGAGACAGGTGTACCCTGTCCATTGCTAGCAGGCCGAGTGTTGCATAAACTAACCCGCTGTTCTCACATCTTCTAAGATAGTGAATCATTCACTGTTATAAACATCATAACATTAAAAAAAAGTGTCAAAAAGCAGCTGCTAATAAATACTGGAATGAGGTGGAAAAGCAAGAACAGGAGTAAAAATAAAATTTAACTGCTTCCTACCATGTATTCCAAATCTGTTTCATCTGTGAAAAATTGACTTCCTGTCAAAAAAACCCTATGATTCTAGTATTTGACGTGATTGCATTTAGAGAATAAGTTTATTCATATCCTGTTGCCCTATGCTCTTTTACAGAAGAAAATAAAAAGCAGCAGGTAATATTAATGATTACCATCTTGTAAATAATGCCCTGATAAGCTCATAAAACCTAACATTCAGTCAAATGCAGATACAGAGGTTTGTGATGTTTTCCCTGTAACTATGATAGTTTAACTTTCTTACTTTTCTCTCCCAAATACATAAATAAGAAATCTTACTGTAAGGTTTAGTTACGTAGGATGACTTTAGCTGCTCTAGCAGTTGGTATATCAAAGTGGAAGTCTGACTATATACCTTTTGATTTGCCTCTGCTTCTGGGCATGGGATCTTACTGTTTGCCTTACAGACCTGGAAGTCACTGGACTCCTCTGTGAGTGCTATGCTCAGGATTCCAGCAGAAAATCAACCGCACTGAAATATGGATAATTTCCTGATAGGTTTGTGAGCTATATCTGTCTACAAAGGGCCCAAAGAGCAGTAGAGCTGGCACAAGTAATGAGGTAGAAGATGCATGCAGCAGAGGTAGCAGTAGCAGACAGAAGAGTTGAACAATCAGGAAGGAGAAAATGAGGCATCCCTTTCTTCCTAAGTGGTGAGTTTACAGAAAATCTCAGCAGGCTTATATAATTTAAGATATGCATTCAATATGCATTTCACCAAATGCATGTAATTCTGCTTTCCATAATCTACGCTGCTATAAACAAAAACCTGCACAGAATCACATGATCAAGATGGGAGGTCTTAAAATGGAAGGATTTAACAGGAATGCATTATTTAATTTCTAAAATAAACAAGCATATACTTTGGACTTTTATCTCCGTATAAATAAATATTAAACAGAGTATCATGATCATTGGATCTTTTGGTCTAACTTCCATTTATCACAACTATGGTCATTTCCATCTGTTGGGTTTTCCCTGTCCTAAGCCTAGTCATTTTTAGTTGATGGCTGTTAGACTAAATTCTATCTTCCAGAAAAGCTGGTTCAGCTGCGTCAGCCTCCTTCCTAAAAAAAAATATAAATAAGCAACTATTTCAAGGTGGTATTTATCTGGCCTAACTTCTAGCCATTTGTTCTTATTTTGCCTTTCTCCATTAGATTACATATTTCCTTAAATATTGAGAATTTTTTGCTCCTTCAGGTACTTATACATGAATCAAATACTTAATCTTTTCTACTAAACAAAACAAATTAACCTTTTGAAACGCTGTAAGTCTCAGTCTGAATTTCTGGATAGCAATGACAGCCAGATGCTCTGCAGATCAGTGCTTCCAGGAATTTTAGACACAGCCACACCGCATTTAGTTTTGTCAGCCTTTCATTTTACTTTTTAAAACATATCTTCAACCTTCTTTATTAACATTTCACATTTCCAAATAATTTTGTTTTCTTTTTTCTGTGTATGGGTTGTTGGGGTTTTATTTATTTTAATTACTGCTTTCATTTGATCTATGAAGAACAGCAAAGGCACAATGCAAGCTGCTATTAGAACCATCCCTTTCTGTATCACTACTAGGAACTCATCCTATTGGACCACACCTAATATCAAAAGGTGTTGTAAAATTAAGTCTACTCTGATAAGTCCAATGACATCCCAAGGCAGCATTATTAGGGCACTACTGCATAAACGCTTACACCAATGGAATTCCAATTGATCTTGGTAAATATTAATGGGAAGAAAGTCTCATTGCTATGTCACAGTTGCAGTGAGAAAGCTCAGATTGCTAGAAACACTGCTAGCTTTGGCAGGACACAGCTGAAGCAAAGCTCATTGTCAACTGATATGACACTCTACCATGCCATGTTGCCAGGGAAACAGCAGAAGGAAGAGAATATAACGTTGTTAAACTGGAGGGGTTCTAAAAAAAATTTTACAATGCTGAGGCCAGGCTGTCCTGAAGTAAATGTAGCATACGTAGGATATATTATCATGTTCTATAACATTGGTTCAGTTATAAGCTTTCTCCCCATAACTGATAGACTGAAGGATTCTTGCTGCTAAAGATGCTACTTCTATTACACACATTTTATGCTAAATTATGTGAACTATTATTAATAATTTATTTCTACTGATGATAAACAGTAAAATATGACCAATTGGTAAATAGCAAGGCAAAGTACTGGACTGTGTATTTTGAAAGCAAGTTCTTTCAATCAGTATAATAATGGAAAGAAAGGACAGTGTCAAGATTACATATCTAAAAAATAAGTGACAGGAATTAGAGAACTGAATTAATTGGAGTAGAGGAATTATTCATTGTCTGCTAATTTTGAATATAATCAGGAGACACTGTCATTGGTTGACAAGTTCAAAATTTAACCAAGCCTATTAATAGCTTTAAAAAATGCATTTTGATACTCAAAAATCTGTCCCAAGAAGGAGGCTTAAGTATTCAGTCTTGGCAGCACGTATCATGTGTGCATGTCACATGCATATAGTGTCTCATCCATTACTTTTCATAAGAAAAAAAAGAAAAAGAAAAAAAGAAAAACAAAAAGGAAAAGAAAAAAAGAAAGAAAGAAAAAAAAAAGAAACCCCAGCCACCCAAGACAAAGATCCATCTAACCCAAAATCCCATGCCTTACACTGGCTAATAATAGATAATATGGGGAGAGAAAGAAATCTAAGATCTGGGGAGACACAAATACTTCCCTAGTACTTTATCTGTGCTCCTCATGGAACCTTTCCTAATGGTGCTTGGTTTTTTGAATGCTATTGAACATCAAGTTGATATTTCATAAACAAAGCTGTTGCAAGTCCAAAATCTCTTTCTGGTACATGCACTGTATGATAATGAGTCAAGAAGATTTCAAAGTGTTTAACAGTATTTTTAAAGAAATTAAACTTCCTGTAAACACCTTGGTACATTGCCAGAAAAATGACAGTTTGACAGTTACCTAAGTGTTCTCAGTGTTAGACACCATTATTTTTAGTTTAAAACACCTGCTGGAATGGCAACACTGTAATACAAGCATACAATTATATTTACTTGCACGTGATTTCTTTTCCTAGCACCCAACTTCTGTTCAAAAGAACCTACTCTTGAAAAGCCTATGAAGAAATACCACATACGTCAAACAAAAAAAGTGATGATACTGTAGGGAATTTTGAGTTTACAAAAACAAAACTACTAACACCACGAACAAAAGCACTACTCCTCCTCCTCCTATTATTCTGACTTAATTGCGGTATCATCTGCAATGGCAATGAGTGTGCAAGTGGCTTACATGCATGTCAGCAATTGCAAGGTGACACAGGTCGTAGTAAACACACCTTCTGAAAATATATGCTGCAATATTCTGGGTTACTTGGCTTGCAGTACTTACTGCTCTTACTTTCGTTTAACTGTGAAAATGTTTTTCTTATTGCGCGTTGTTATATCAAAGCCTAACATATGCCTTTGAATTCATGACATTAAAGAAAAGCTTTTTTAATTTCATGTAGCCCAAAGCTTAAGCAGTTTCTTAAATTTAAGATATAAGCTCATAATATTATCTCATTGTTCTGATGGTTTATTTGCTGGAGCAAGTTCTCATTCTGTGGCATCATCTGAATATACAAAAATGTGATGACATTGTAACCTTTGATAAAACACCTGTCATCTCTCTTCAAGAGTCAAAAGTTTATAGTGTATAATGAAGATCAGGTGATAGGAGGACTTGAAATTAGGAAAGAAAAAAATTTAATTAACATTAGCCCTAGTCTCAAAAGGAGTCAGTAACATATTCCAAATATTGTCATCTGTTTTCCAGTTTTAAAAATAACTGTTGTTTTTTACTTTAACTCTGGTTTGTGTAAGTGTAGTCTTACAGTTCCTAACAATACAGTAGCACACCATTCCTATAGATAGGATAATACTTAAGGTAGGGACAACAGAGCATTCTGCCAGTGCCCAAGATCCCCAGAACATTCCCCTGGGTGACCAAGGAACAGATTTGTTCAGTAAGCTACAGCAGCTAATAGAACAAGTAACATGGGAGACATGTCGCAGAATTGTTTTCTGATGATCCAGCATGCTGAAGTTCACTCACTGGCAGCCAAATAATAAGGCCTAAACTCTGATGGAGTTTGTTACACCATCTATCCTATATTGAATTGTTACTAGGAATGACTTTCCAGGAAGTCTCTATATCCTGACTCTACCCATACACCTTTGAATCAGGTGATCTTTGTGTTCTTTTTGTGTCCAGTGTGTTACATGATTTTGGGCAAGTCATTTGAAAGTGTTACAGGTATTATATTTACCCATATGCCTGTCCACCAAATTCTTCAGGTTTTATGCTACTTTTCCTCCCTTATTATGTGGGGACTACAAAAAAAGTAAGCTCTGGGCTATGAAGGTTATTCTGCCTATTGAAAATGGCTGAAAGAGCATTGAAACAGCAGCAACAAATGCAAATTACTAAATACATGCAAGTGTTCTAAATACATGCAGATTCTACAGAGATCTGTTTAATGTTCAAGCTTATTTAATACCTTAGTTAATGATACATTAACTATACTCACAGATAACTACCTTAAAACATACCATAAACACCAGCCAGGACAAATAGAACAACGTAGTGGTTTTAGAATTAATTACAGCTGCATGCCAACTCACTGAGATTTTTTTATTCATAGAAGTCATTCAGTTCAGGGGTTGCAGAAAGCTTAAAGCAAAAAACTTAAGCAAAACGAGGTTCAAAAGTTGGGATAAGAGTTTTGCATCCACAGAATACTTTCAATGCAAAAAAAAGCACAAAGAAGTTGCACTTGAGAAGGCTGTAGTGTAGACTGAGTGCCACTTCAAACTACCCCTACGGAATCTAAAAGATTTTTGAGAACATGAATACCTATTTTATAGAAGAGAAGAGATAAAAAAGGAGAAAATTGAAAATATATTTTTGTAATAATAGATACAATTCTCATTAATCCTACCACAAAAATATATTTTTAGAAAAATTCTATTTGTTAAGTAGAGTTGATCAAGTATCCAGGAACATATCTTTTGACAAGTTTTCGTCTAGTGTTAAGGTTAGTATTCTTATAAAGCCTCATTTGGCTACATTCCTCTAAAACCAGACATTACTTCTTAATAATATTTAGCTATCTTCCAGTTATTTTTCTGTCATAAGTCATATTTCTGTTGTTCTTCTGCCCATATAATGAAATCAAGTTACTTATTTCCTAAGAGTATTAAAGAAATTTCTACCTAAAATTCCAAAATTGTACACACCAGAGTCATGGCACATAGTTGACATTCATGCTTCTGTATTAATGAGATCTAGAAAAACTATAGAGTGTAGAAATGGATACAGAAAACCAAATCATTCCTTATGCAAGGCACCACCTCCAAGAACAACAGTGATATACAGGACAAGTTTATTCAAGGATCTAGTCTTTCAGCATGAAAAAAGGAAAAATCCTGGTAAAGGCTAGGATAGAAAAATATCAGTAAAAATACAACTGAAAATATCAGTAGTATGTCAGACTGAACAGCAAATTTTTAATATAATTTAAGAATACATTGAACAGTGTAAGTTGTTGAGCATCTACTGCACCTCTGCTGTCTCTTTACACTGAAAGTACTGTCCATCAAATCCTACTCCTCCCACCTTTTATCAGTTTTTTGTTCAGGACAAGCCTTTCCTATTGTGGTGGGGAAAGCCACAGCAGTCTAGTTTCTTTCAGAGAGAGTCTGTCAAAATCCTTTTTCCAAAGTAAAGTAGTTTCAGCATCTAGATTCATCTCCCTACATATTTCCTCACTTCTTGAAAAAAAAAAAACAACCACAAACCACCACCAAACAAAAAACCACACCAAAACCAACAACCAACACACATAAGCAATTTTCAACTTTAGCAGGCATGTCTTTCCTTTGTATGATATATATTTATTCCTGTTACCTATTTTTTCATGTGTCTGCATATATGTTCTAGTCTAAGTTAATAGTTTCTCCCAGCTTTTTGACCAGCACATGCACCAGCCTAACAACAAAAGCTGTTCTTGAGAAATGTTTCAAACATCATTACAAGTAATGTGATGTTAATAGTAATACCTTCAAGATGATTAAGTATTTGCTATTCACCTTGGAATGCTTTTCAAAGACAGGTACTTGGTATTTTTAGATTTCATGCATGATTTTGCCTGCTATACTATTAAACTGTTTTGGGTTTTATTTGTTAGTAATCCTGTCAAACTTTGTAGAACTTTTGGTATTCAAGATCACTTCCTATTTTCTCATTTCATGCCACACAATTTTCTTCGCTAAAGCTTGTCAAATGTTTCATATCACGTATGTTGAACCAATATCAAAATATTGGTTTGGGCAGATCTACAAACTGTTAAATCAGGTAATTTTGTTTCTGCAAGTGATGTTACTCAGAACAAAGCATAGCAGGAGAAAGACAAAATCCCCAGAAAAGTTGTCTTCCCCTTCTCTCATTTGTTTCCAGGCAGTATAAAGCTTAACATCCTTTGTCTTTTAAAATTACACACAAAGGAAAAATTGTCCAGGCTGGCAACTGATAGCTTGGGCATTATTTTTGTTCTCCCTTCTTCAAATTGGTGTCACTACAATAAGCTCGCCCTGAACTGTTAGCTATTTTCAGGACCTAGCAGTATGCAGAACTAGCTCATTTTTCTCTCAATTTTTACCATATTTGTCAATCATTATTTTAGCGCATCTTCAATAAAGGCAGAGCTCATGCATAGCATTTATCCACTTCTGTCAACAGGAAACACAGACATTACCATATTCATATAGTTTATTTGCTCAACTTCCACAGTTTATAAATCACCCAGATTCTTATAAAACTCTGTCAAGCAGTAAGTTATGTTTGGCATTGGACTAGTTTTATTTAATAGTTCTCTTCACCATAGATACTACACCAGGAAGCATTCTAGACTCAGCAACGCTATTATTTGTAGGGCTTTTTTAATACGTGGCAGCCTCAGTGTTGCAGTTCAAGTGATATACCAATGTAGGTACTTCTTATAGTTTACCTGTTGGAGCTGATTAACACTGTATTGTGTATCCAGCACACCTAGAACATGCCATCTCTACACACTAAAATTATGGATGTGTGTTTGGATAAAGCATAACAGTCAAAGAAGGACAGGTCAAAAGTAACCTGTTCTTTACGATAACACAGTAAGGCTCCCCCTGAAATGCTAGTAGTGTCTCTCTCCTTTTTGCCATATAAGTAGTAGTTTCAGGAAGATGACTGTTCTCATGTATTTCTTCTATGTTCTAATTTCTCCGCAGATCATAAAAAATTATCTGCAGAATTAAGTTTTATAGATGTGATATATGTCCAAGTGAATACTTGGACAGTATTTGCATACACATGGAAGCTGATGGATGATAAAAGTCTGAATTTCAATGTCGAATACCCTCTACAAGAGTCTTCAATGAGATCATAGGAGAGTAGCCCTTCAAGCTGTTAAAACACGATGTAAAAGCAGGCTTCAGTGTCACTCTGAAATAAACTAGGTGCTTACTTCATTTTATTCTAGATACTGGAATCAAAAGCAACATCTACAAAGATTTTTCAGAGTATATTGATATATTTTTTCCCCTTTGGGCTAGTTCTTTTTGATTTTTAAATCTGAAGAGCAAGGCAGGAAAAGTCTAGAATCACAAGAAACCAACTAACTCCTAGTCAGGTTCTAGATATAAATAAGACATACTTTTCTTAATATCTCTGAAAATGAAGAGAATTCAGGGCAATGCTTCTCTCCCGTCAAGAGGAGGTTACTAAATGAAAGTTTGATCTAGAAATTTGTTACAATAGGAAGGCACTAATGCCAAGAGCAGAATCTCCAGATAATGAAGTCCACATGTAGAAGAGTGAATGGTTAATCAGCATAGTACAGAGAAGAAAATGGAAGTGCAGTTGATAAGCTGTAAAATCACTACGGAAGATAAAAATAGGGAAACATTACTTACGCGATAAGCTATACCAACAAAGGGCCAATTCAAACAGTGCCAACAAGGATTATTGGAAATATAATTTAAGAGAAAATTCCATACTTGTAGAATAGCCTTAGACACATGGAGACAATGATGGAGGCACAACAGAAAGATCTAGACAAACTCTACAGAGCTCCAAAAATTAGGTAACAATGTTCTGTTTCTTAAAACAGATTTTTCTGGTCTGGTATTTCTCGTGACCTAGTATAATTGCTTCTCGAGCTTGTCACTTAGCTGCCTTCTAACAGGAAAAATCTTTGTAAAAGATTTAGTACTCATAATGCATATTTCATTTGCAGTAAAATTCAAGTATTTCTGAAAAGTTTTATCAAAATTCAGCTTAATTTCTTGACCATAACTTTTCTTCCCTTGGAGAATCCTGAAGTGCATGCAAATGGGATTCAACCATATAAGCCAAGCTTGTAAAACAGAGGGAATATTTTTAGTCATGATTTTGTAGGTTCAATTATAGAACTGCAGTGAGATCCTGCCTATATATGTAGGTTCATTTTTAATGAAAAAAATCACGTATGCAACTATGTTGGCATTACACAAGTCCAGTACAAAATAAACAACAGTGAAGAGAAAGTCACAGCTGGCCCTTTCTCCAGGATAGGGGAGTGGAGCTTTTCAGCGTAGAGAATTCACAACAGAGAGATCTGCACTGTGACAGACATCTTGTGTAAAGCTTCAGTACTTCCTTCCACTGAGTCTGCTTGTGGAGCAAATACTGCCTTCTCCCAACCTGTTCCTTCACTTTATCATTTTAGAGAAGTCTATATGAGTTGGTAATCAGTTATGAGATTTTTCAACGATTCCTTGAAATTATTATTTTAGGGGAAAAAAGGGAAAAGGAAATAGCTGCATACAAAGTGGTATCATACCCATACAAGCAACTAGAGGATGTCATGCATGATGCAGCTCTTACACTTACATGTGCTGTACACGACATTTCTTTAGTCTGTAAAGAAACTTTGATATAGATGTGTGTACTACACATAATTGGGGTGGGTGGGTGGGGTGTGGTTGGGTTGGGGGTGTATGTCCAATAAAGAAAAACAGTTGAGGCTGATTAACTAATCCTCTTCTGTAGAGGACTGCCAAAACCAGACCTGGCTGAAAGATCCCCTTTTGTAAACTTACGGAGAATCAATCAGATTTGAAACATTGTATAAAAATTTCTTGAAATAAATTTCCTCCCCAACAACACTTAAGGTGATGGGCCTGCTGTAAAAGAGCAAGGATTCTGGTGTTCTGGACTACTCCAGGAACTGATACTGCTGAACAAACTTTCTAAATATAAAGCAACTGATGATATGTAAAGGAGTACAAGAGAATTAGAAGCATTTTAAGGTTAACTTTCTGATTTAACAGAATAGATTTTAATTCTTCCTGAAAGGCAGCTCTTATCAAACATAAACACAGCACATTTAAGGAACCACTAGATGATAGAATTGTTATGTGTTCCTACCCACAAACTCCCATCTCTTAAGCATCATGTTTTACAAGGCTATAAAAAAAAAAGTTCAAATGAAACCCTGTAAAGGTTAACTCAGGCAACCTGAATGTAACAGCAGACACATAGTTGCACATGTGTTAAGTGTTCATATAAGTTTTTCCATAGTTATGGTATTTGCAAGCTGTGAAAAACAGAAGCTAATAGCATTAAGGGGAATTAAACAGGAAGAGTTATTCATTGGACAAGGCAAATTAGTCATATAAACAAAAACAGAGAAAATTTTCAAGTTCCATACTAATTAAAAGCCATATTTGATTTTTTTTCTTTAAAAACTCATTCCTTCACAAATTCCAATTTTAGCTTCAAAACGTCCCAGGACTTGTAAAACATGGTGTCCAAATTAGCCATCCCTGTACACCAGGATATTACTACTGTCTACCTTTTTAAGTGATGTGTAGAGTAACAACTAAACATTTAGCAAAAGGCACAAAAACCCCAAACCTGCCATCATGTGAAAAGCATCTCCATTTCCCAAAAGTAACATTAAATAAACAAATCTGTCCAGTAGGGAAAACTATCCAAATAAAGGAATCATAGCTTCTGGCTTTTTACTACAGATTGGAAGTGTGGGAAAATCACATTTGGGACCGGGAACTCAGGGATTACTGCCTTGGGAGGGTAGGGAGGTAGCGGGAAGGCCAAACACAGGAGGGGAAAAGGAAGAGAAGGAAAGAGAAGTTGCACTTACTGTTTGGTTATCTTCATACAGCTTCAAGTCATACCCACTCAGCTCCACACAGAAAATTATTGCTGTAACCCCCTCGAAACAGTGGATCCATTTTTTGCGTTCAGATCTCTGTCCACCCACATCCACCATTTTGAAAGTCAGCTCTTTGAAGGTGAACTTATTTTCTACAATCCCTGTGGTCATGTCCCGAGAACGCAGAATATCTTCCACTGTAGGGATGTAGTCCAGTGCTGCAATCCTTTCGAGGTCATTTAAGTAGTATGCAGCATTATCCTCTAAGTGGTACTCATTGGAGCGGCAAAAACACTCCTGCACACCAGGGTCTGCCCAGAGCCGTTTCATGACGCCCAGAAGCTCAGGGGTAATCTCACCTTTGCTCTCAGCTGGGCCTGTCAGGGCAAAAAGCTGCACAGCATCATAGGCTCTGTCAGGATTGTGAAATTCTATCTTAAGGGTGGCTAGAGCCCGAATGATACGTGTGAGAGAGTCAATTGCATTATAGATAATCAGAGGTTTGTATTCCTTACAGGCCTCCAAGTTAAAGCCACCACTATGAATGATTTTCATCTGCTTTACAATAGTACTCTTCCCAGAATTGCTGGTGCCCAGGAGAAGGAGCTTTATCTCTCTTCGTTGTCGCTGACTTTCAGAGCGCAGGTGGCGGTCAATCCTACGGGACCGCCGCGCTGCCTCTTTCTCCTCAGAGCTTTGCCGACATCCCATGGTACAGCAGGCAGTTACAGAAGGGAAGGATTGGAGATTGTCTCACTCTGTTTGCGTCTCTGAAAAGGATCTGTGGTGTCTTTCAGCTCTCGTGCCAGGTACACCTTGAACAAAAAAAAGTCACTATCCAATTCCCGATGGTCCAAGATGCCTGTACCACCTAATTCAGTCCCAGCAGGGGTGCAAACACATGTAGGTATGCAACCACAGAAATAGTCTCTTCAGTAGATGTCATGGCACTCCCCTTTCCAGTGCATAAACAGTGGCACATTCCTGTTAATGAAGGGACACTTCCCTTTGCCACAGTTTGGCTAGATCCATCAAATACTCTTTTCTGTTCTGCATAATTATTTTGCTGCCTTCTGTCCAAAGGTAAGGAGCTGCACTTTCACCTTCTCTGCTCTGGCTCTTGTCTTTTGATTTTATTTTCTGGTTGCTGTGGTGATGCTGCTAGATAAGGCTGAAGCTTTCTTCAATGGTGCTGTACTCGTTTCTCTTCCCCCACTTCTTCAGCTGATCCAGTTCAGCTCTGTAAATCTGTGCTTTCCACCTGCCAAACAATGAGAGAAGAAATGAATGAAATGAGAGACTCTGCTTCCTTACTGCAAACCACTCACTTTCTCCTCCTCTTCTAGACTTCTAAACCTTTTATTATCCCAAACAGAAAATACAGATGGAAAAATATGTAAAGAAAAGCAAAATCTAAAACCCTAGCAAAAATGTAGGGACAGCTGAAGCTTGCAGACCTAAGAAAATGTGGTTTCTGAACAATAGTAAATCAAATCTCTCTTTCAGCCTTCTGTGTTTTATTATCTAAACCTACATGAAAACAAACAGTGCTGAGCTGTGCCCCAATTTCTCCCTCAGCAAGAGCTTATGGCAGTGCTGTTCCTGCACAGTCCTGTTCCGACTGGTTTTCCTGAAGCAAAAAATGAAACAGACTCACAACTACTTTTCCCAGTCTCTCTATTTATATCAGTATCTTGTACCCAGACAGATGTCCTCCTGAATTTTCTTTCATCTTTTCTGTTTGCACCGAACATTTAAATAACTCAGTTAGGAAGCAAAAGGAGGCTTTACTTCATGGTTTTGTAAAAGGGAGTGTTACTGATCTTTGCAGAACAGAATAACAGGTCTTCCTTCCTGTTGGAGAACAGTACTGTTAAACACGCTACCTGCATCCTGCTTAATCAATAAAGTGATGCACTACTAAACAAACTTTGTAAGCTTCCTTCCATAGCCAAGCTAAGCCTTATTAAGCCTCCTCTCTTCCATTTCTAATACAGGAAATTCTGAGATGCAGTAAAGTGAACAGTGACTACAAGGCAAACATTTCATACAAAATGCACAGGAAATGCTGCCCCAAGCAAGGGCTGACAGCTTTTCAGTGACTGTTAGAGCAATTATTCTTTCCCAAATTAGGGTTTAAGCCTACTAGTTGGAACTCTACAGAAGGCAACAGCAGGAAGCAGTTACCTCTCACAGAGAGAAAACACAGTACTAATACCTGATTGGTGGTAACTTGCCTCTTTTCTATGAAGGGCTTGCTGCTCCCACTAAGCTCTGAGCACAGTGGGCAGCAGAATCACAGATGTCATGGCTTCCTCGCTGTATTCTGGCCACAGCCCACTTTGGCACCTGTCTTGCTGCCTGTTTACTTGTGTCTAGAGGGTCTTCTGTGAGTATTTTCATAAACTAAACTACATGCCACAGATACTGTCAGAGGTAGTCTTAAGAAAAATTTCAGAGCTTACTAAAGTAGTACAACTTCTACTACATTTTAATAAGACTAAATCTCCCAAATTCCATCTTCAAAGTTGCCCTAGAAGCCTTTGGAAGTTTTTCCTGTGTGAACTTACTAGCATTTCAGCATAGATGTGACAAAGCATTAAAATACATATTGAGGGGGATGATTTCACATTACTAGGAGAGGGACAGAATGATCCAAGCCAGATATTGAACCTCTAACTGTTGTGAGAAAAGAAACTGAACTACGACTTCTTGCAGCCTCACAGACAAACAGTTAATCATAACAGGCAATCATTGTTAATCCCTTAACATCACAGAAAAAGGTATAAAGACTGGACAGAGTCAATGGATGACAGTTTTACATATTTGTTCCTGAAGTTTCCTGGTATGTTAGCCTAGGACAGTTGCACTTGCAATCACTCACTCTCAAATACTTTTACTGATTCTATATTTATCTTTAAATCCCCTTGTAACTCTAACCCTGCTTAAGGGAGATACGTAGCTGAACGTAGACCTGGTTACAATTCATGACTACCTGGATGAGTCAGTATAGGTCAGGACTGGTATATGGAGAAGAGCATTATATTTTAGTTAGAAATAGTGAACAGATGATTGTTGCAAACAATTGCAGAATTCCACAGCTGGAACTCTGACCACAAAAAGGTGAACACAAAGAAGCCCAGTATATGAAGTATATTGGTTAAAATGTACTTCAATATCCCACTCATTCCTGTCTTTACTTAGATTCCCAGAACACTATTAACATACACATTTTCAGAATAGCAGCTTTTACTCGGTTTTGAAGATCTCCTATACAGTATTTCAACTTCCCCTCTTCTTTCTTGCTCCCATTTAAACACACCTTCTTACTATATGCTCTTTTATTCTCCATGCTTTAACACCTGCTTGTAAATCCACCCCAGATCCACATGCATGAAAGTAATTAACCAGAACAGGACTTTTACAGTAACCAAATTCAAAACCTAACCATGACAATCTTATTCTCAGTTGTTCTAAAGTAGTTATCCAGTCGATACGTCACATCACCACTACATGACAGTTTGGAGCACTTATCTGTCGTCTTTTCTTGTATGGGCCACAGTGTACAAACAGGCTTGTAATTTAAGCATTTTAAGTACCTTAAATTTAAAGATATCTGAACCCTTTGCCCAAATGCACTGCGTTTTGCTGTTTCCTGGTCTAAAATTCTACAATAGTCTTAATATCAGCTGTATTTACCTTACTTCCATTTGCATGTCAGAAGGATGTTAGCACATGAAGAACAGATTAATCAGCAGAAAATTAAAGTAACAGCATACACATTACTAGAATGGTAATCAGCACAATTTTACTCACAATTTTACTCTAATGGATCAAAGTCATGAAAAGGAAAGCCCTCCAAAATGAGGAGTTATACTTTCTTTAAATAATTGGCTTTTTCCAACGGTCATAGAAGATGAAACGTAAGAGTTGAGGAGGCTGGTTTTTAATAAGTAACTTTCCATCCACACAGAATTAAATTACTGTACTAGATATCAGGCCAAATTCTTAATTATATAAAAACTAAAATTCTTATTTTAATTATATAAAAATTAGAGTTGGCTCCATTAATCACACTTATTCTGACATGTTCAGAACATTTTAAACTGTCTTTCTTTTAAGTCCTCATCATCAGAGGCTTCGTTTTCATGTCATTGATAAGACCACTAGTCAAATTCTTTGTGACATTTTCTATGGAAAATTTTTCATCTTTAATCATGGAGATGCAAGAAGCACATATGGGACTCCCTCTCCTTTTTTATTCAGGTTTCATCCTGAAAAAAAAAACCCAAGAGGCTTGCTGGAGACAGGCAGCAAGAGGATACATATTCCTGCCAAAATGCATCAGTACTTATGATGTCTGAAGATTTTATGCCCGTATAAGATATGCAGATCTTTTTTATACTTTATGTTATTGGCCTCAACAATCATTTATGACAGTTTGGTAGAAAGACACTTGCAAGAGAAAATTATTCTTTTCAGACAGCTTGTACACTCTGTAGAGTATTTCCTATTGCGTATTTCCACAACACATTCAGATGCATCATTCATATCTCACAGTGGTTTAAGTAGCAAGTATTCTGCTTGCTGTCCATTAATGTGTTTAACACAGAAAAGGATAGAGTAGCACCTCCTTATTATAGGGAAGACCAGGAGTATGTAAGCACAGCATAAATGAGTTTTACACGGTTTAATTTCCTTTTTTTTTTTTTCTTTTTTGGCTTCCAGTCATTTCTATTGCATATATCATGATGATACTTGGATATCAATATTTCAAGTAGGAATAGTTAGGTGATTATATTATTGCTTTGGAAATAGTATCTACCATTCTGCTTTACAAATAGTTCACTACAGTAAGAAAGTTTGATTTATTTAAGTAAGTTTTACCACATACACTGAAAAGCACCTTCCATGCTCAAGTCACTACTTTTTAAAGTTCAGGAAAAGAATAACTTTACAAACCATTATGTTGCTATATTTTACTGTGCTGGCTACATGAAGATGAATTTTTCTTGGAACACGCTCAGAAAGTAAGGCACTCTAGAATTTGTTCTGGTTTTTTAGATCAGATTTCACATTAAAAATGCACGTTTCATAGCTGTAAATTTCTGATTAGATAAAAGTCTTTTCAGTTATACTAATGGAAAGCACTATTGCTTCCATTTACTGTTCACATTTCTCTCTAAACTTTGTTTAAAAAAACCCCAGACTTAATCTTTGAATGACCAGATTATACTGCGTATGTGTGTCTAAACTAATATATCTGCCTTCTCCTGAAGCTGCTCAAAATATTAAGAAAACATATTTGTTAAATCTGATGATATATATGGGCTCTTTGTCATGACTAAAATAGGTGTTTCTTCCCACAAGATAAAATTAACATGCCCCATCCTGAGCTAATACTGATCTATTTCAATTATCAAGTAAGTAATGCTAAAAAGTTCACTTTGGGAGTGGGGAGGATACTTGAGCAAAATTCTGCACTGGTTTATTACATTAATCTGTTGAAGTCCATTTAACTGAACAGCCTGTTCAGCACATTCCTCTGTCCATATTTTTGTGGCCAATAAAGCCAGTCGTTATTGTTGGTTTCATATCTAGCCTTGCTCTTTGCCCCTACCTGTCACTTCTGTCTTGCTCAAAATGATCTGTGTGTTTGTAAGCATAAACACTTATCCCTTTTCTCAGCACGTACCCAAGTAATGGCCGGGGGGGAGGAGGGAGGAGGAAGGAGAATGGCACTACAACAACACAATTCAATTGTAAAAATTTCCCTAAGGAAAAATCCCAGTATTGTCTCTTATTGCATTAGCTACTGGCACTTTATCAGGGAATGCAGAGCTACAGAATCTGCCTTGAAAAATGTTCCCCCCCCCCAAGCTTTTATTGAAAGGAGCTGGCTCCTAGGCTGAGAACAAAGCCAATGGCTGTTACTATCACAGTCAATATTGAGATTGTGCATACAGTATGCTGTTAGAAGCGGTAACTTCAGCTGGCATTGTAGGCACAAAGCTATATTCTCCCTCAAATGCAAGTAGTACCAGTAGTCTAATAATTTAGCTTCACCACCACTAGCCTGCACACCCAGAGCTTTAGAAGCCTAATTCTATTCAGCTTTTTACACTATTTCCATCCTAGTAGCCAGATGATACATATAATCTTTCCCCAGTAGGACCTAATTTAAGAAAATAAAACAAAGTTCAAAAGGTTGCAGTAAACTTTCCACAGCCGTTTTAGCTATAGTTGCCAGCAATCTTGGTTAATTCAGGACTGGTATTCTATTCAGTATTACAGAACGTATACTAACAGCGCAAGAAAACAAAACCTTACCCAAGCTACACTTTCCCTCCTTACTGGTTCTAATCGCTTCTTCTTTCTCTTT
This sequence comes from Falco rusticolus, assembly GCF_015220075.1. NCBI lineage: Eukaryota > Metazoa > Chordata > Aves > Falconiformes > Falconidae > Falco > Falco rusticolus. The sequence goes on along the minus strand of NC_051187.1, from coordinate 37,762,772 downwards.
ACTTATCTGAAAGTTTAGAGGTAGTGGACCTGCCTGTTTGAGCACTTACCCATGTAACAGCAAATGCAAGCAAATCTAGCAAGAAGTAGCACAGCACACTTCCAAGACTTACAAGTGTAAGCTAACCTAATGTAATCAGCTTCTAACGATTATACACATCCACAGAGAATTCTAGTAATTTAACGAAACCTTATTTTCAAAGGTTTTAATTTTCAATCACTTCTTACACTATTAACAAAAGAGAAAAAGACATGAGGGAGTATGATGTATCAGGAAATACCCAAGGTAGTTTACTGAGGAAGAAGTCAAGGGTTCTACTAAGCAGGCATCACTTTTTTTTTTTTTTTTTTTTTTTGAGTGGAACCAAGACTAACATGCATGCACTATAAATGCAACATTGAAATAACTTCACAGAAGTTAGTTTACTGTTTAATGTGTAGTGATTAAAGTGCATTTATTACAGAATGAAGTTGTTTTAAAACTCTGGCTGCAGACATTACTAACATTTACTAACATTCTCTTTAGACAAACATTGAAATCTGCAAGGAGGAGGAAAAAAAGCTGACAGAAACAAAAAGACTGGATGAGGTTTTTTTCTTCATGCAGCCTCTTAGCTGATCGCACAACTTTTTCTTCTGCAGTTGGCTGACATTATTATTTATGTTGCTGTTTTCCATTGCTTAACGCTTTGGGAAAGTACGTTGAAAATATCTCCATCAGATATCTATCTCTAAATAAATGTCTGGGGAAATTTTTCATATTAAAAAATTCTTGGGCACTTCTGAACAGAGCATTTGGGGGAAAAAATGAAATGTTTCATCCACACTAAAAGAAATTGAGAGCTTTTCTTTAAAATTCTGCTATACCTTCAAACTTTGGGGCAAGAACGTGAAATTCAACACAAGATGAGCTTTATGGTGTGGGTGTGCATTTGCCACTCTCATAAAACAGCAAGTTTAACTTGGTGACTTTAAAAAAAAATTAGTTTTAGTAGAGTAGCAAAAGGATTCCATTTCAAGAAAGCATTTTCCAGGCAAGGGTAATTGATCTTGCTGGTCTAGAAGCTTAAGAAAAAAAAAAAGAAAAAAAAAAGGAAATAGAAGATTTTGTGTTAAGAAAAAACAGAAACAATCTATCCACAAGAATGCCTGTGCCTCCAGAGCCAGAAGCATAAACCAAAGTTATGAAACCAAGTCATGAATTTTCTGCCTGCAAGTATTTGTGGAAACCCCTGATATTCCCCTCTATCCTTCTACATATAGGGTAAAAACCTATTATTGGTGTTACTCACTATTTTTATTGAATCTATGCTTCAACTTGACAGACAAGCTGTACAGACATCAATATGACCTCCTGTGATAGAATTAAGATTGTTTTGCTTGAAAAAAGTTATTTGAGAAACTTTAAGATATATTAAGGGGGAATATTCAAGTACTCAGAAGTTGTACATACAAATTATGGCCAAACTTTTAGTTCTATATTAAGGCACTATAATTGCATCCAAAACAAAGGGTGGGTCAGATCTAATAATTGAACAAAGAAAACATAGCAGAGAAAGCTGTTTTCTTTCATGGTTTATTTGTTACAGAAGTTAAAATGCATATTCTGTTAGTCAAATGAGCGAAGAAAGAAGTGTCATGATTTAATTAGCTGAATGTTTGGCTGGACACTGCTGCATTCTACCCCTCTGTCATGGTGATTCTTTGTGATGTTAATTAACTCCCTTAAGCCCATCTTTTCACAGATGATCTCTGCTTGTGATTTTCATTTCTTAGATGCCCAACTTGAGACGCTGTGATCAGGAAAATGCAGCAAGTTTTCAAGTAAAATGAGCCTGAATGGTAGCTATGTTGTATATATTCAAATATTGAAAAAGACATCTTTTTTTCACTTGATCCATCTTGAGACTTTTAAGAAATCTTAAACCATTTAAGAAATAGGGCCTAACCTCTACACTAACTTCCCAAGGCAGACCTAAGAAATTAATTAATGTCTGTGCAATAGACAAAAAATATGAGAGTAATAACAAAGTCATATCGATAGCACAGTCTAGCTGAAGTACATTACATATCCAGACCACACACACAATAACCAGTACAGAATAATGGAAGCTGCTGACTAAGGAAAGGGTTCTTAAAGGAAAGTCAGATCAAGTAGTTATAAACCAAATCATCACATACATGTGGGCAGGTATGTGTGCATGTCAGGGATAATCAAGGTTACTGAAGAAGGTATAAGGACAATGATTTAAAAGAAATTAATAATATTCAGAAATCCTCAGTCCAGGGCAGGGAATGAGAAGGGCATTGGCCAGAACTAGTGCTGTACCATGAGCCCCTTACCACCAGCACTGACTGTTAAAATCCAACGGACAACTGCTTCCAGCATACTTCCCAGAAAGATAGTTGGTAAGTCCATTAGGTTCTCATCTGCTGATTCTCACTGTGATTTTATAGAAATACTTAAATCTCTAGTGTAAAAACTGAGCTCAACTGTTAAAATTGCCACCTAGGGATACATGGCAGAAGGAAGTTTTACAAGGAAATAGCGGAGAACCCAAGGAAAACGGCTTGCTGCTATTACATGTAGTCATAGACCTAGCAGTGTGTAATCTAGATTTAATTGATATATAATAGAATTGATTTTCTGCAGTGAGATACTATATTCATAGGTTTAAACATCACATCTTTGTCTATTGTTTGGAAAACATCCAACATACTTCAGCAGTATTGATGAAATACAAGTTATGCTAGTTAGTGGTACCCACTAGCTAAGCATAACACCCCATCAAAATTTAGCATACAGATTTGATTCAAGTTTTAGGAAAACAAAAGAACCTATAGTGAAAACAAAGTATTCCTTATAAACTGAGTATCAAACCCCTGCTTTTCAAAAAAATAGATTTTGATCTTTAGTTATTAGCATTGAAGTTTGCACCAGCTCAGCGGAGATCTAGATCACAGTAGAATACAAGAACCTGTTAGTTATTTTTCTTTTAACTATGCACACCCCACTTACTCAGGAAGTTGGAAACATTAAGTCCTATAAAGCACTAATACCTAAATACTTGGTGGGTATTTAAATCATGACCTATATTTTAGCAACATTCACAAATGAGTGTGAAACCGAGAAGCATCAACGCAACCAGTACAGAATACTGATTCTTGAATAGAGCCAAAAATACAACAGTGTATTATTCTGAGTCGTGTTGCTGAAAATCCAGAGTGGTGTCAGTGACTGCTTATGGAGTTGCCTATGCTTCATAGTGGTTTAATTAAGACCAGATTCTGCCACAAGTCATTTTAGAGGTGACCTTTAGACTTCCATAAAGAATTAAGTATTACAAGAATATTACAGTGCGTCTAACAGTGGGTGTGCAGAAAATCATGGCTTCTAGATGAAAGTGAGAAGAAACAACACACATAGCATCTGCTTTAGGGACATACAAACATCAGACTCATTTAAAAATCTGTAACAAAGCAACAAACAAAACACAGTACCCACTCAGTGTTTTGTAAGCACCTCAGGTGATGACAGTAGCATAGGTTATGTCTTCATTAGAGTTGCTGTTTAGCTTTTCTCATTGGTGTTACCATAGCTCTTATATGGGTGATTCATAAGCTAAGACTCACATACCACCGGCTTGCTTTTTCATGGGTCTTACAGAGCTTAGGGAGATTACTTTATTACATAAAAAAAGATAGTAAACATTAGGTTTGGTCATTAATATAGTGGAAAATTTCCTATCGCTCATTCAACCTTATTGCACACAATACCTTATGAAAGCATAAGGAAATTTTGGTAGTTATAAGCAAATGAGAGTTAGAGGGATTTGAAACAGCATAACAATGTAGCCTTGTAAATGGAGTTTCTCTTCCTGTGCATAAAAGGTCACATAACAGAGCAAAACCATGCTTGTCTCAGGCCGTTACAGTAACAGGTACGAGCTAATCAGAGGTCAAAATCAGAATCTCTGTAGTAAGAACTTGAGAGCCTGGGTACAGATAACAGTATCCTGAAGACAGTAAGTTTCTTTAATGTGATACAGAAAAGCAGCCAGTGAACGTTCAAAGACTGAATGTCAAGGCCCAGACAGAGGCAAGGAGAAGGTGCTCCAGTAAATGGGAACCATAGCAAAAATAGACAAGTTTTATCTATGGTGATGGCTAGGAAAGCATCTTTGAGACTTGATAGAGACATAAATCACAGTAGTTCTGCTTGTTCATTTTGAAGGAAAGAACCAGAGGAAAGGCAAGAATTAAGACAAAGAACAAGACAGTAAAGTCACAGAAGCTAGGTAAGATCCCTAGGGTAAACAGAAAGGGTCTGTAAACACAGGAACTAAGAAACTTCTGTATTCATGAAAAGAAGAGGGAAGGGATAGCAACAGAGAAAGGAAAGACAAGCTGAGAAGAGCAGATGGGCGCATCTTGCTATATTACATGGGCAGAAATCAGCAGAAATCTATATAGGGAAGAAAAAAGGCCAGTGGTAGTAGGAAAGGTTTGACTCAGAAGCTGTAGAGATGGATCTGTACCTGTGGAATTTGATTACAGTAGGAAAAAGGAGGAAAAAGACGAAAAAAAAAAAGATAAAAGAATAAATCCATGGTGGAAAAAGTCACCTGGGTTATCACACTTTCACCAGAATGGTGGAATTTGCTAGAAAAAAGGCATTGCTGAGAGTGAATCAGGGCTGGAAGTTGGCAAGAGAGACCTTGCAATGAGAGGCAGAGCAAAAGGCTTTGGAAGGAGGAAAGCAAAATATGGGAAACAGTTTCAGCAGAAGTAATGAACACTGAATTCACAGCAAGGCTGAGCAAAAGCAGAGGAGGAGTGGACTGGCGATGTGACAGTTAAAGCTGGGAACTAAGCAACAGAGAATGAGTAATGTTTCACAGAGAACAAATCAAAAGAACCTTGGTGAATGGAAAAACAGGAAAACAGACATAGGTTGAATGAGTATGCAGGAGCAGCAAGTTATCAACATGAGATAGTCAAAAAGGGAACGTAGGAGATTTATGAAGAAAGAACAGCATAGGGATGTTTAGAGACAGTCACTCAAAGAAAGCATGAGAGGAATGAGCAATCTGATGCAGGAAGAGTATCAAAGAACTGGTCAAAATGGGAAACAGTAGGAGAGGAAAGGATTGTGAAAGAATAAAGCCAGTAATTCTCTAATTTAGGGATGGACAAAGAAAACCTGACAAACCTGCTGAAGTTATCAGCCTCACAATAAGATATAAACATGTATTAATATGCTGTTCTTCACAGAACAAGAGGAAGAAAGGAAGAAAGTGTGGATATCAGCATAACAGGCAGGGCTGTTATCAAGGATGAATTTGATACGTAGGGTAGAAAACAATTTCCAGCCTTAGGCCACATTAAAGTTAAACATATGAACTGTGTCAGAAGGTGTCGAAATCAGAACCGTGGATCTCCTAGGTTCCATCTTAACAACTCAAATTAAACATGATTTTATTCACAGAAGGGGAGGTGAGGAGTGGAAGAAGTATTAGACCACAGCCCAGAGGGGGGTGCGGGGAAATCCCAAGAGGCTAAACAGAATCCACAGTGTTCTCTCAAGTGTGACTCATGGGAGAGGACTTGTATGCTACCAAGCACAGATTACAGCTGCAGCCTACGTCTCATTCTGCTTCTCTTTTGAAATTCAGAAGCTTTGACAGTCTTACAATCCTGCTGCATGCAAGAGCTTCAGCAGGTACATATCAGACAGCTGAGCCATTGCCGTAGTTACTCTTTAATTCAAAGGCCTTTTTTTTTTTTTTTTAATAATCTGAATATGAAGGAAGTTATGCATGTTCTGGTTCGAGATGAAATTGCTTTGGACTGAATCCAAAACACAGATCTACCTCACAAAAGAACTCTGCAACCGGAAACATTTCAGTACAGCAGTACAATGGTTAACTAGCTCCTAGTTTCAAAAGCTAAGCTAATACTTTTTAATAATATTTTGCCATCTAGACTATATAAATTAAGCTCTTTTTCACTCCCAATAAAGCAAAAAGGCCTTAGCATCCTGATGCCTCAACTTTTTCAGCTACCATTTCCCTCTACCAACATCCCCTCCTAAACAAAACAAAAGGCCTACAAATTGCTGCTACCATAGAGAACCTAACATCCTTTTCAAGGTTTAACAGTTACTAGGCCTTCTCTTCAGTCTCTTCTTTCCAGTCCCCCATCTCTGGAGGGATGGTCACACCTTCCTTACACTCCAGCTGCAGTTACCCCAGATACACGCCCACCACTGCAAGCCAGAGGGATCCAAGTTGCTTCGTGCAGGCTGCTAACTAGGATTATGAGCTTGTTATGTTGAGCATACATTGAATGTTAGAGAACACCAGAGTGGTTAAGTTTCTTTCATCAGACTTCAAAAATGTCTTTTAATAAGCTGATAGCAGATGAAGTGAGAGATGGTGCAGATTTAACTGTCTGAAGAAACTGAAGGCCGAATTTATCCAGAGAATGCAGAGCAGCAGATGCTTGCGCTGCTCTAGCATCTCTAGCAATGTTCTCAGTGTGTTTTTCATCACTCATGCTCTGGAGAGTTGAAGTTTCTTAGGTAATGTTAGTTTTTTTCTCTTATTCAACCTTGGTTTTCTACTGAGATCAAGAATATTTCTACTTGGCACTAAGTAATACTACAATATGAACTAGAGGAACTTAAGTAGTTGTGGTGAAGTGGCAGCCTATGATAAGTGACACTTTGGAGTGAGAATATTCATAGTTCACCTTCAACAAAATAAATAGCACTGTCATTGTTTAAGGGAAAAATAAAAAAAAACCCAAACCCTGTAAAGTGCTATGGTGGTGATCCACTTACCATAAAAAGAACCATTTTAATTGACTTCCGTGGGTTTTGCAATAAGCCTGTATCCAGTTTTGAACAGGGTGTATTTAAAAACATTGCAAGCAGGATACCTAACTGCTAGCAATGTAGACAGTTTTAGTGACAAAAATTTAGTATTTACTGCGTAATTCATACTCTTCTTATATATGAATATCTACAGCTGAAAACATCTGTAAAAATAGATACAAAATTGAATAGTCCAACTTTCAGCTCCCCATTTTTATATGATCTCATCATTATTGTGTTACTAGTAGATATTGAAGCATGATCCAGTATCATTGTGTTTTCAGATTAATTTCTTCCCTATACGCACATGTTCCAATCCTGGCTTCTATTGGCATTCACCACATATGTTTGTTCACAGGTCTAGGCAACCTTATAAGAACAGAAGCCACATTTGACCACGTAGATTTTGAGTCATACTATGACAAAACCCAGTCAGGATGGCTTCACATATTCATAGGGTTATACAGATTTTGTCAGTATTGCGGATCACATTCATATCATTCTAAGAACAGATTTTTGTTTATTACAGAAATAGAACAGTAGGTATTATATATTGGATAATATTTTTAAAATGCATAGGTAATAAAATAAGCTGCTAAAAGCAAGTCCATCTTTTGAAGAAGCTTGCATGGACTTTTAACCTGGGTATTTACCGTAACATAGGAGTAGCGTGATTTACATTTGGCTGGGCACAAGTTGTTATTTTTCAGCCTCAAGCAAGTTTTAGTTATTTTTCCCCCAAACCTGAAACATCTAAATAATAGATGGGTTTAATTTGTTAGAGATAAGCCAAATTCCAATAACATTTTCTCTTGTGCTTTCATTATTTTTCAGCTGTGCATTGCTAACTGTACTACTATTACTAGTATCAGCAGTTGTAGCTCCAAATTTTGTAACACATACTAATGATTCTTTTGGTGTTCTATTAACACTGCTGGTACTTTTGTATGTACACATGTGCATGGGGCAGGGGGAGGAGACAGGTGGAGGAGGGCAATTACTACTCCTATTCAAGTGTGTGTTGCAAGGACATTTTCAGCACTCAGAATTTTTTCCCTGATTACAAATTTTTTATTCCCTATAGTCCTGCAAATTCCCTAGCCACGCAACCACAATTTCTGTATCTTCACCAAAACACAACAGCATTTTTACCAGTTCTTTAGACTTCAAATTGCGTCTGCAAATAATCCGTCTCTCCTATTATACACGTTCTCCTATACTGAGGTCAAAAAAATTTCCCTTTTGTATCACACCTCAACTAGAATGGTCTCCTCTTCTTTAAGGTACCTAATTAATTAGATCACCATTTTATGACCTTTATAATTTCATTCATTTTGTTTGAAGTAGTCTTTTGAATCAAATATTAAGAACTGATAGGTTGATTTATGATACTATATCTACTGCTACTGTTAATAGTAATAAAAACAAACTTTGCAGGGTTTTCCACATGAGGCAGTCCTACCAGCTTAAGTGAGAGATTCACAAGCCAGACAAATGTATGACAATAACCACACAGTACGGGTTTAACACAGCATTTCAAATGGTTGCTCTTTTGTTCTTTTTATTCTCAGCGACATCTCTCCTTGACTCAGATAGCTGTGGCGCTAAAATTATCTTAAAGCTGAAAGGTTCTAATCAAGCCTTTCGTTTATTCATTATTCAGCAATGGATCCTTAGTTATTAATTTCTCACATTACCAAAAAAAATTACTTTGGTAACACTGTATCCTACTATTAAAATGGTACATAAAGCTGAAATTTTACCCCTGATAAGAAGCCATGAATTGCTAGCTATTCTAGTTAGCATTCTGCACTTCACGCACGAGATATGCGGGAAAAAAAGCTGATGACTTACCACTTTATTTCTTTTTGCTCACTAAAAATCAGCTGTTGATACTGTTGTAAAACAGTAATGAGAAACAGGCACAGATCTGGGATAAGGATTAGTATATATATATGCTGGAAGTTATTCAGAATGCATCTATACCTCAGTGGAAAGGTCATACACAAATTTCTCAGCAAGGCATATGAGGTCAAAAACAGTGTAAAAGGTATTGCAGGAGTATGTATTTCATCTTCCCAATTCATCCTAAACTCACAAAGCAGATGTACCAAGTGGGGGCCACTGTCCACAATGCATAACAGAACAATAATTTATCTTGAAAACTTTGTTAAAAAAGTATGAAGACCACTCAGATTATTCAGTTAGCAGGGGTGAGGTTGGGGGCTCTGCATTTGCAGTGATCTGTTCTCACGTAGCACTGGCTTAGTATCATACCGTTTCTTGCCTGATAACTACTTGTAGCCTTCCAGGAAAATTGTGCTTAAAAGCATTGGCTTTGTTACATTTTGGTTCATTTACATCATACCTCAAGACTTTTAATTTAAGATATTGGAGTCAGTATTGTAACTAGGAAAAGATGGCAAGGGGTACTGCCTCCTGATACCAACTGTGACATTTAAACAGCTTTTGCATCTTTATTGCTGCAAGGGTGAAAAATTTCCCGCAGAATGCATCTTGGTACTAAGAGAATAACTCATTGTCTAACATCAACCCAAAAAGGTACAGACATTCCAGAAAACAAAGCCCATTTCATACCTCTTAACTCCAGGAAAATGCCTGATAAGGTGTCTCCCTACCTCTACCAAAAGCACAAATGAAGACAATAGTCAAAGAGCTACCAGCTGACTTAGCTTTCAGCGCAACCCACCTTAAAGCAATTTAAATTTTGTTTCAATTTCTTCCAGCTGGCAGCAATCCCATTAAGATGCAATGCCACTGAAATGCACACTTACTAGCAATCTCCTCCTCCCAAAGTATATTCTGTATTAAATACTTCAGGAGGAATAAAGCAAGCAGTTTGTGTTATCTTTTTGCCTACTGAAGACTCCATGTGTTAGAGAAACATCTGGTAGAAGTTTTAAGTAGTTTTGCTCTTTTAGAGACACAGGAATGACATAGAAATAGCAGAACAAGATGGTAGATTATCATCATAATACTGATTGTGTCGCCTTGACTATTCTGAGACTTTTTTCCCCCAGTTCTTAAAAACTAGGTACAATTTTGGTTTGTATTTCATATTTTTGTGCCTGCCATTAATAGTGTAAATGGATGCCCTGTACAAAAATAATTTTAACTGTCCCTTCCCATCTTTTGAGTTGGTTGCAGGAGGGAGCTCATCCATGAGTGTGAAATTTCTAAAGGCTTTTGTAGAAGTTAAAGGAACCAAATAGCAGAAATTTTGCACACCTGTACTATATTCTGAAATCTTTAAATCTTGACCTTCTGTTTATGTTCTGTTGATCTCCACTCACCTCTGATCAATCCTAATACAAGTTGAAGAAATTATTTGCAGTGAAAGATAGTATTTCATGTAGATATTGTAACTAGATAACTCTGAAAAAAAATATCCTTTTAAATTACATTTTAGAAAATATGGAATCTATAATTGATGTCTTGGTGACAAAACACATGCAGACACCAAGTAAACAATGAGACTGATATGCTCTTAATGTAACTCCATCAAATATAAATCTTCTTCACAACATAAAGACACATAATAAACATATCTAAGAAAAATTCCATTTGCGCATTGTAACTTATAGCTGAATAAGAACAGTGCTGCATAGGTTGACAGCATTCCATCTGGCCTCCTTTAAAAATCTGTTTACAAGCACATTATTATTCTCTTGAATTGACCGTTTATGTAAGCTTTTGATGAGTTCTATGAAAAATTCCTTTTTGATAAATCACAAAATCATTAGGTGTCCAAAATCCAAAGTTACAGTCATATAGATAAGCTTTGATTAATCATAGATGACATTTGGAAAAATGCAAAACCAAGAATAAGATACTGTACAAAGATACCTAAATACTGTATTTTGTCAAGACAATAATATATTTTAAATTCTCTGTGCTAATATTTCAATGCCTCACCATGAAGTAGATAAAACCAGGTTAATTTCTGGGGACTGTGCACATTCCGTGTATTATTTACTTTGACATTTAGAAAAAATGCAAACATAGACAAAGCAAGTTCAAATTTTATTTTAAAAAATACTTTTTGAAATAATTAATATACTTGCCTAGTGCTATTCTGTAACATTCTGCTGCCCATATCAGGTGTTAAGACTTTTAATGCCATTGTTATTAGTTGTGATCAAAAGACAGTGTTATTCAACAATATTTTTACAGCAACAAGAAGGAAAGTGCCTTAACTCTTTCACTCCCAAGTTGTTTAGACTGACGAATAAGAAGTCATACCATCAGCAGGAGTTCCTACATTCTTTCAGGATTTTAATCAGATCTGGCTGTTCTTGATTCTGATAACCAGATTTACAACTTGTCTCCAGTCAGCTCATTTCATAGAATCATAGAATCATTTAGGTTGGAAAAGACCTTTGAGATCATCGAGTCTTACCACTAACCCAGTCCATCACTAAACCACGTCCCTAAGGACTGCATCTACATGTTTTTTAAACACCTCCAGGGATGGTGATTCCACCACCTCCCTGGGCAGCCTGTTCCAGTGCTTGACCACCCTTTTCAGTGAAGAAAAATTTCTTAATATCCAGTCTAAATCTCTCCTGGCGTAACTTGAGGCTGTTTCCTCTTGTCCTATTGCTTGTTATCTGGGAGGAGAGACCCACGCTCACCTGCTTACAACCTCCTTTCAGATAGTTGTAGAGAACAACAAGGTCTCCCCTGAACCTCCTTTTCTCCAGGCTGAACAACCCCAGTTCCCTCAGCTGCTCCTCATAAGGGTTGCTCTCTAGACCCTGCACCAGCTCTGTTGCCCTTCTCTGGACATGCTCCAGCACCTAATAGGATTTGGATAATCCTATTCAGAATAATGTAGGGAGGCATCTCTAGCCTAATAAAAACTCTTTAGTTCAGACTTACAAGCTGGGTATAGAATGGGAACTCTGTTGGTTTTCATGGACAATGACCTGTGCTTTCCCATTAATGGAAAAGAACAAGAACTCTTGCCTTTTTTAGTTGGCCACTGCCCTGATAATACCAACTAAAATTACTTTTTAAACTACTAAATACAGATATTTTCTTGAGCAGGGTTTTTTCCTGTACTTCAAAGGTAGTCCTATAGGTGATACTGGATAATTGTTAACTGCTTGTCTACGTTACAGGTCCTTTTTTGTGGAGTACTATAAAATTCTATTTGGTCAGCCTTTTCCATTTTCTTCTTATGGAGACTGGTGGAATAGTATAGAGGCAATGTAAATTACAGGATCATAAGAAAGTACCGTACTGTCTTTGTATCACTTGAATTTCACTTGGCTGAAATTCTCTCAGAGTTAGGTAATATTACTAGCAGAACTACTCAGAGTTAAGAAGGAAGGTAACTGTCCTGCTAACTGAGAAGTTCTCCCATCATTTGTTAATTAAATCCATGGCACTTAAAGGTACTCCTAAGTTCCACGTGACTGTGTGCCCAACTTTCCCTTTAAAGCATCCTTTTGTTATAACAGGCATAACCCATTTCTTTCAGATCACTTCTTACAAAAGTCATCATGCCTAAATGATTTCCAGGTTAGGATATTACTGTATTTTGTACCTGGGGTTCACTGCTTTCCAGCATCTGAAGACATAACTAGAAAAGCAACATGAAATAGTCAAAAATAGAGAAACTCAAACACTGCTAGTCTTGATCTGAACAGGGAATCTAAAGATCTGAATAGGGAGAACAGTTTTTCATGATCCAGCCTTCATTGTAGAGCCAGGTTGGAGCTGCATAAATTTTAGCATGAACAAGAACATTTTCCAGGTATGATCCCAAGAGGCCACAATATCAGTGGCTGTTCTTGGTTTCCTTGACTGCAGAAGGAGGAACAAGGGTAGAGTTGCTAGGCCAACAACACAGTAAGAAGAGAGACTTCTCTCATCACAGACCCGGGTAATATCCTCTGTAAACATTTAATTTTAGTTTATAACCTACTTGCACTGGAAGAGAAAGGGACTATAACAGAACCAATAATTTAGTTCTTTGTCTATGTGGTAGGTTATTGCTTTATCAATGTTTTACCTCTGCACTGTTCAGGAGTGCAGTGTACAATCAGTCCTCTTGGGGAAAATGGAGAATTATAATTTGAAGTGTTAAAAGTCACATATTCTTACCTCTTGTTGATGTTGATACCCGATACATTCATTTGTTTAGACCACCATTTATTTACTTGACTTGTAAAATCAAAGAATATTGTACTGGTATAATAAGATGCACCGATCTGTAGGTCAGCCTAAAATCTTGCCACATTTAAAACAACAATGGCTAATCCCTTGAATTAATAAATTGTTGAAATTAGCACCCAAGAATTTGTTCCTGTAACGTAAAAAAATTACATGAAGTCTTCAGTATTCTATTTCTTTTTGTGAGTGTGCTTGCAAAAAGCAAACGACACACCTATGTAATCACAGTCATGAGGCAAAGTTCAGATTTGCTTTTGGGAACATTCACAGCAGGCAACATAATCAGAGGACTTATGCACATTTAGTCAGGGAACAGAAACAATATGATAATAGAACAATTGTTCAAATTTGAAGTAAGCTAGCCTTAGAATTTTAAATACCAACATAATGTCACTGAATTACAAATTAAGGTAAGTTTATCTGTTCATGGACATAAATGGATTGAAAAAGAGGTTAAAAACATGTCTCTGAAATGACTGACTAAGGTGAGGTTCTATCATTACTGAGCAATACAAAATGAAAGCTCAGTAGGTTCTTAGCAATTGTAAGAATATACAATATATCTGCCCGCTACAAAATGGCTTCTATTATAGCACTCTGACTCTATCAAATTTCAAAGGCCAGGCACAGAAAGGCATCCTGAGAGAAAATCTTCCTGCCAAGACCCAGTTGCAAAAAAGGTATTTTGTGGGACACAACCAATGCAGTGGCAGTACAGAGAGATGCTCCAGTGCAACAGTGTTTATTCTGGTATATTTTAGTTTAGAATGTATTTGGTTAGCATCATATACATTAATGTACTGTGCGATTTTAGTGCTTTAAATTATATAGAAAACGCTTTTATGTAGTGTTGGTTTGAATCCTCTCCCGTAGCATAAACACTAGGGAAGGTCAACAGCAAATATCCTGGACTTTCCTCATAAGACATCCAAACTGAAAAAATTCACATTCTAATTCACATATATGTATAAGTGGGTATTATATATCCAAATGAAATCATATTTTGTTAATACATTCCAAATATTTGGATTATATGGCTTGGGCTGGTAAATACCCAGAGGAAAAAAAATACTTAAAAAAACCCAACCTAATAACACATATTGTATTATTTTCAGAAAGATGTTCCCTTAGATGATACATAAGTATGCTTTTGAATCAAACACATATTGTGCTTTTAAAGGAAGAAGTATAATAACCAGGTGCCTACCCCATCTAAACAGCAAGCCCTCCCAGAGCTACACATCCAGCTGTGGTTTTGTTGCTATGCCATGACACTTGCATCTGAATTGATTACAGTTCAATTGAACTGTGTTTTTTCCTTCCACAACACAACTGTGTCAACTGTATTTGTGCATCGACACTTGATATGCTGTCTAATTGTATTTGTGCTGATGCGTTTTGTAAAGATAAAGGTGGTTATTCCGCATTGTCTCAATAAGGTTTGAAAATACAGGAAGCAGGCACACCAAACAAGGGTAGAAACACACTGGGAATGTATGCTAGCATACTGCCTGGAGTACTAGGGAAAACTGGGTAAACTATGTGGATTACTTGTACTGTTTTACTGAAGTCTTTCCTCCACAATACAATAGCATTGTTAAGATACTGTTAGAGGAAGAAACCAATCTGCTAGCCTAGTTACTATCAAAGAAAACAGGGTTGGTAGGTGGGGATTAGCAACTGTATTATTACTTACAAATATTTATGGCGAACCATGAAAATATCCTCATGATTAACTAGTTAAAACTGGTTAAACTTTACAATCTAGACAGTAAGAGTGGAATTTATCTGTTCAGATTTAGCATATGCATGTAGGTGGCTACTTCTGAGCTAGTCACTCAGTGCTTCCTTTGTAGGCAATGGAGAGACATAGTCATTTCCAGAGGTCAGTTCATCTCAGACTAAGATAGCGGTCAAAAACTTAGTCTGAGTAATTGCATTGTAGGAATCTCTTTTTCTCTGCACCAAATATAAGAGAAGCCTTAACAACGACACCATATATAAATGTCCGTGTCATAGGAAACAAAAAGTGATGAGAATAATTCCTCCCAACTGCCAAGTCTATTTACTATTTAATAAATCTGTTAAATATTACTTCTAAAAAAATCTACTTTAAAAATACCAGATTAACAAGTTGTAGTTCCTAAGAAATTATTATTTGCTTTCTGGTCATTATCATTCATGTATGTGGGCAAAATGAATACTTAGAATTTGACTTCAGTTTCCCAGATTTGCCTCTTTATGTTCTTCTGTTGGCCGACATGATCACTGGTTATTTCACAGGCTGTTTCTGTAACACAGAATTGTCTGGAAATGTTATCACACTTGTCTTTTTGACGTGATGACTTAGCAATCCAGAGGAGAAACAGCCCTCTGGTATAAGGGGCTTAAAAAGAAAACAAGGGCAGAGGAAAATAGGATTTGTTGGGTAAAACTGTGTCCTCTAACAATACATTGGATGTCCAATGCTAAATAATAAAATGGGATTCTGCGGAGAGCTGAGTTTTCTGCTGAACCATAGGTAATGCTCTGAGCTACTGAAGTAAAAAAACACCTGGAAAGCTGTTTTCTTCTGAAAATTTGTCACGTGTTTTGATAGGTGTGATTTTAAATGTTTTAATAGTAACAACTGTTTGAATTCTAGGTAACACAAAAATTATGGCCCAGATCAATCATCTGTTCCTTTCATCCTATTTCACCAATGCTCTTCAGTGTAAGTGAAAAGCAACAGCTGAGAGTATTTTCTCTGTAGCTTTCATTTCAAAGGTTAAATTCTGTGCTTGATTACACTTGCATAAAGCTAAAAGAACTTAAATTGTTAGTATGTACCAACCCTAGATTTACTAACAGAATAAATAAAAGCTGAATTTAGCCCTTCTCTATCATGTTGTATATTCCACATACCTTAAATTGCACGAAGGCTTTGAGAAGAGAATCAATTTTCATTGTTTTGGATCAGTCTAGTTTTTAATCTATTGTGATTATTCTTTTGTCAATATGGTAGTTGAAATTTGGGCTTCTTAATCACCACTCTGGGATTCTGGAAAGTTTAATAAAAATGTGAACTTTGAATATAACATACAAAGTATAAGTCAAATTCTGCTGTCAAGTAGACTGAAGGAAACCTGTTGTAACTATTAATGGATGTAGATTTATTCTGGATACTTCGGGGATCACAATGAACAAAACAACCTTCTTTTTTAATAAAAATAAGACAGGTTTTTTCACCAAGTATAAATAATACATCTAAGTATGCCAGTATTTTGAAGGGCTTCAGTTTAAAAGTTCTCTTGGACAAAACGGTTAATTGCTTGTGTAGTAAGCTGTTACTGCTGAAGGTGGGTAACATCAATGTCAAACATCAAATCTGTGGGAATATCATTACAATTTTCTCTGTAAAAAGAATATGATTAAAGCCACTGACAATTTAAAAGTTAAGAGTTTGTGATGCAAGTAGAGGGTTACTGAATTTCTCATTGAGACTGTGACCTCAGTGAAACCAGCTATAAAACTGTTCAACACTGTTGTTCCTAGAGGGCATGGGAGAACCTGATCAGTGAAACTATGCATGCTTGTACTGAGCTTGGGCTCCCTCCCACTGAAATTAGTGACAAAACTTCCAGTGACTCCTGTGAAAGCAGGACCAAAACTTTACACAGAAATAGTCAGGTTCAAGTCTCATTTTCAGTTACATAAATCTGGAGAATCTCTTCCAAAATAAGTGGAATTACTGTGGTTTAACCCAAAGGAATCGAGAGCATTTTTCTTTAACTCAGGGAAGGGGAGAGAGAAAAATACATCATTCCCCTTGTATTGCCTCACCACTGCATATCAACCAAGACTCTATCTGCTGTCAAAATCCTTATCTACTTAAGCTGGAGAGGGAGAGCTGACTTCACCATTTAAGGATTTAAGCTTGTATTGTCTATTGAATTTTCAGTTATCCTTATCCCTCTACTTATCCCCTTCCCCACTGCTTAGCAGGTAGTTTCCTTAAGAAGGAGGGACAAATTTCTGTTTTCTGATTCTATCTAGGTTTCTTAAAATGTAATGTACCTTATTCCATCAACATGTAACCTAAACTGAGACAACCAGACCACTTTCACTTCAGTCCTGGCTGGTTATTTTCAGATTATCATAGTTAAATTCAAAGCCAAGGCCTGTAGTTGAAACACCGAGCTGTACTGGAGGCTTACTAAATTTAGGGTAATACCTCCAGAAGAGTCATTCAGCTGTGTTCACCGGTGGTCAATGAAATGACAAGCACATAATCCTCAGATGGAGGTGTAGCATTCTTTGTGTAGCACAGAGTTTATTCATCCCTGTAAGGTCCACTGTTCAGAATGAAATCTCCATGGCCTTACACAGCATTTATCTGTTTTTCTTTCCTTATAAGCATGCATCTAAACACAGTAGTGGGATTCTTCTTTGAAAATGTAATCAGTGCTTTGGTAATGGGAGGTATCATGAGATTTTCTCCTAAAGATGCCATATAACTAAGACACTTTCTTTTGATTGCACCCATCACTGACTTCTTGAAGACTGGAACTTACACAGGCCTATCCTGTAATAACGTCCTCTATGCAAGGGCAGGGATCTTTGCTTTTTGCCTGATAGCTTCCAACCAAATGATTTGATGGAGACAGCCAAGTTACTGGCAAAAAGCTTTCTGTTCTGCAGAGCTGTATCTCTTCAGCTAGCAAATATGTGCCTTGTTGAAGAAAAGCAACTCGTTCTGCCTGTAACAGCACCTAAGCCATCAGCTCAGACTTCAGCTATTTATATCCATAAAGTCATACACAATTTCCTCTAAGGAAATACAAAATACACACTCATATTTACTCCTTCGTGAGCCACAAGTAGATGTTCACATCACTGTATTTTTCTATCAGACCTGCTGTTGTAACAACCTTTGTAGATGAAATTTTGACGGCCACAGGAAGGGTGTCACCCACAATGGCGCGAAATACCAAGCCAAAATAAAAATCAAACTGTGGGCGTAAGAGTATCAGTAAATGTATATAAAGAAAGCTGAAGGGAAAACTAGTGGATTTTTCTCAGCTCTTGCACGGGAAAATGTTGTCAAGATAGGTCAGTAGCTTCCAGAATAAATACCGCAAGAACACACGTTAAACAGCTTCTACAGTGAAACAGCCAAAACCAGATCAGATCAGTACTATTACCAGAAATTAAACTGACAAATATTTTATCTGTAGCCCTCTCAGCTAACACTGAAGGGTTGGGGTTTTGGTGTATGAATCACTCACCCAAAATGCAAATACAAAGATACTAAAAAACTTGTGGTTCACAATTGCAGATCGGAGCCGTCCACAGGTGCAGATTAATTTAACAAAACCTCCTCATTCCTTCACACGCATGGGCACACACGATGAGGTAGAGCATCCAAGCTCCGCAGAGCCACACATCCTTAGAACGAGCAGATGTGACTGTTACAGGGAGGATTTATTACAGAAATTCGGCAGCTAGGAGTCTTTTCTGATGGAACGTTAGCCAGCCTGCATTTCCCTGGGAGGAGGTGCTACATAGCGTGGAGGTTCTTCTCCCAACAGGCGGAATCTAATGGATTATCTTTCTGAATCATTAAGAGAATGCAAGGGACCTTAGTAAGGCTCAGGTATTGGATATTAATGGGTTACAGTCCAGGTTAGGAAAGGGAGATGACTTAATTTCATGAAAAGGGGATAGAGCTGAAGCAGCAGCTGATGGAAGGCCAGTATCCCTTGAGAAGGTCGTTTTCACTGGATCAGCAGTCTGCCTCCCCTTACTATTTTTTCTCTACACAGAGCAAAATATTTCTACCTCGCAGTGACATTCATCTTTTCTTCCACCCAGCAAAAGCACTGCTTACTGTTTCAAAATGACAGCTTTTCCTTCTTGCGGTAGAAGTCCCTTTTTATTTTGGAAATAGATGGAGAGGGAAACGTTCATCGCTAACTGATTTGAGAGAGAAAGAAATGCAGAATATTTCACTCACCTCTTCAGCACCAGGCAGGCAGGCAGGCAGGCAGGCAGCCTCCACCTCCTCAATCCATCAGTACAGCCGCTCGCATCCACTGACGCTTCTCCTCTCCGCTTTGGCCCTTTTTTCTCGTCAGCATCTATGGTTTGCAGCGAGCAGACACACCACCGCTGCAGGCACTAGCACCACAGCCCGAGCAGCAGGAAAAACCTGCCCTCTCCCATTTGCTCCCTAGAACAGAAAATTTTACCGAACCGGGATTTCTTAAGGGCGCTGATGGGCACACTTGGCCGGTGGCCCCCCGCGGGAGGCTGGGAGGTGCTCCGCGGTCTGGCCGGGCGGCCGGGCAGCCGGGCAGGGGGAGCGCGGGGCTGGCTCTGGAGGAGGAGCCGGAGCCTGCCAGCCCGTTTCCAAGCCAACGGCGGGGGGTACCGCGGGCGGGGAGGCGGTGGCGCGGCCGGCGGGCGGCTCCCGGGGCCGGCGGCGGGTCCCGCCCGGGGGGCGGCCAGGCCCTGCAGCCCCCCCGCCCCGCGCCCGCGGAACTCCGCGGCGCGCAAGGAGCGAGCGCTGCCGAGGGGGCTGGTGGGTTTTGGCCTCGCCTCGTACGCTGGGTTGCACTCACGCATTACATAATGTGCATGCACATACGTGTGCCGTTTCCTCCTGCTACAGGCTTTGCCCGGCTGCACAAACGCGGGTGTCTTCCTGGATTTGGTTGGCCGTTCCATGTTTTCTGCGGTAGTGCAGCTCGTGGCTCTGTCAGGATTATGATTTCCGTGATGAATTTCGCAGTGCATGTTTTAGGGGAGTGATAAGTAGAGGGAACAAGTCACATACATGTTAGAATGATGCAGTCAAGGGTAAAGAGAGAAAAAGCGGTTTGGTTACATGGAATTTATCTACTGCTTGCATTCCACTTGTTTCATCACTCAGTTGCTCTCGGTACTGTGCATATATTTTCTTCTGTTTTTCCCTTTCTGCCTTTCTCTTCTCCTGTCTGTTGCATTTGTGTGTGTATAATTTACTACAGCTTTTTAAAAGTAATGATGAGTATTGCTTTCTTTTTCTCTCACTGATGGATTTACCCTATTTATAGTTTACATATTTTCTAGTGTCTTTTTCCTTTTGGCCATGCTACAATACTAGCTGCATTGTTGAACCTGCAGCCCTGATCAAATAGCTATGATTTCTCCCTACACTGCTAATTTTATAAACATAATTTGTTACTGATACACTTCTGCTGGAGATAGCAATAGACTTTCAGACATAGGTGGAATGCAGGCTTTTTCCCCCACAGTAAGGCTGACACAGTACAGTGCAAAAAGCGTCTGATCCCTGTAAATAATACCACTTTGAGTACTGATATTATCAGTAGAACTGTGGCATCAATGAGTTATAATAATGAAATATATAATAACGCAATGTAGCCACATTCTTTTTCTTGCACAGAAATAACGGCCATGAATCAGTATAACGTGAGGGAAATTTTGCCTGTACGTAATGAATCTTAGGTCTTGGTCACACTAGAACAGTTTGCCAGTACATCTAGACTGGCAAAGTTGTTCTGGTAAACTCCTAGCACTTAAAAAAGAAATGCCATATACATAACTTGCATTGTTCTCCCAGCAACATGATAATATTCAGATCACAAATTTCCCCTGCTTTACTAAAAAAGATAATCGCTACAGTTTTGCTTCGAAATTTTAGCTTTCAATATATATGCACATATGTCCTTTGGTGCATTTATATGATCAGATAGTGGTCAATGTTAAAATTCCAATAGTGTTTTGTTTTTCAAATGTAATCTTTACTTGCAATTGCATAAATCCCTGATATATTGGGAAGAGAATAGAATAAAGAATTGTATCTGTGGTAACTGAGTAGTCTAGATAATAGGATAAAAGAACAATAACAAGGTGTACAGGTTTGATCTGCTATTCCATAAAGAACAAGTAGTTACTATAGAAACTGTCACATTACATGTATCTTTAGTATAGTACTTCACATGTGAGAAAAAACATCTTCCACACATTAACCGACTTTGGCAGAAATAACAGCATCAACTACCATCAGCCTGGGTAGGAAGATCATCATTCACAT
Source organism: Falco rusticolus (assembly GCF_015220075.1). Taxonomy (NCBI): domain Eukaryota; kingdom Metazoa; phylum Chordata; class Aves; order Falconiformes; family Falconidae; genus Falco; species Falco rusticolus. The sequence goes on along the minus strand of NC_051187.1, from coordinate 37,741,615 downwards.
GGTCTATGCAGGTGTCATCACTTCTAGGTATTTTCAATTGATATACCAAAATGCTTTCTTTCTTGCAGTTTTGAGGAGGCACCTAACTGTAAATCAAATTTTGTCAGTGAAAGTATTACAAACATGCAGTACGTGAGTAATGGAACAGGTCTTACTCTGAGAAGTTTAGGTGTTATTATTTCAACACCACAGTATGGGAGCTTGCTGTTGATTAATGGCAGAGTTAAAACCCAACAGATCTGAAAATAAATCAGCAGTTTTCTTCAGTCTCAACTTGTCCTGCATCCAGAAATTCTCAATTAGGGTCTTTCAGCATGCATTGATTGCACTACATGTAGCTGAGCTCCCACAGGAATTTAAAGAGAAATAAGTCTCAAAATAGCATATACAGGTGATTAAATGCCAAAGTCAAATGGCATATAAAAACGGTTCTTTAGCTCAGTACTCGAAACGTTTTTCTTTGTATATGCATAGATTGAAAACACACAAATACATACTGAAAGTGAATAGTTTGTATTACTTTTTTTGCCTGGAAATAGTAAACAGTAGTTTGGGAGAACTGTGATGATGTAACTGCTCCCTTTTCCATGTCAGGCAGGTCACCATTTTTTCCCATATCAGAGCAGGTTTTCATTTGAAGGAAGGAGCATTTGCCTGTTGAGGTGTAACATCTAATATGCAGCTTACTGAAACCCTTAACTGCCCGAGTTTCACTCAACTTGCCAGTGCTATTCATTGACCAAAAGCCAAATGCTTGCCTGTTTACTGTTGCTTTCTGTTTGGGATCAATCAAAATAGATGCATTCATACATGTTTAGCTTGAAGACAATAGAGCTAAAACAGAAATGTGCTCTTAAGTGGAAAATCCCATAGGGGTTTTTCTAATCAATTAGCCTTTATTATACCACGACAACATCAAAATATTTATATGCACACATGCAATGTTCTTGCTGAATGTACATCTCCAAATGATAGAGGGTAAATTGAGAGGCCACATCTGGTCTGTAATAAAAATATAATAAAAGGCATTTTGTATTTCATTCAATTTTCTACCAAACACCCTCTTTTTAACAAGCAATTGTAGATCTGGGTTAGATATTTATAGATGGGCCTGTGATTCTCTCAGCATGAAGAACTGAACAGAACATTTAGAGAAGAACAAAAAGGCTGTATTTTTATTTTTAACCATTTTTCTCACATGGAAGAGTTTAAAATAGCATCAAGTACAGATGACTGGGATCCTATATTTATAACTATCTGGCATATTGTTGCTTTGTACCAATGACTGTGAGATGGTGGGGAAAAAAGTCATGAATGCACCTTCTAGCAGGTGGTATCAGCCTAGCCTCATTTGGCTTTATCGTTTAGGATGAAAATCCACTTTCTACCAGAATTTCACCCTTTTATCTTCTTCTCACATCCTTCAAGTAACTGAGGGTTCACTTAATATCAACTGTTTACTCTTCCTATGACCTCCTATGAGGTCAAATCATGGGAGTTATTTGAGAATAACCCAGATAATGAGTTACAGCTAATACCACAATCAACCAAAGAGGACTCCTTCTCTAGTTTTTAAAAAGACAAAAATTTTTAAAAGGAAAAAAACAATCACACCCTAAAAACATTAAATGCCTTACATACCTTCCTTCCCAGTTTTATTATGTACGTACCATATTTGCAGCTCACAGTCATTGGCTCAGCTGCTGAATCAGCAGTTGCCATTGAAGCCAAGTTTAGAAAAACAAGCATTAAATCCAGCAGCTGGTGCTGTTTGGAAGCACGTCTGGAGCTCTGGAAGATACAGTGTCTTTCCCGTGCAGTTAATTTTATGTAGCAGTCCTCATTTATCCTAAGCTTTGTGATCAATACACAGACCCCAGCTCCTTCAGAGTTCCCATGGGAAGAAAGCTACAGAGATACCATGAAATAAGATAAAGGGATGTAGTTCTTTGTAAAAGACCCATGCTTCAGGACCACATTATTATTAAAAAAAAATTTTAAAAAGGAGAATTAAAGTATTCTTTCCTCATTCTTCAATATTAAGGGCAAAGGAATGGGGAAAACAAAACAAAACAAAACCCCGCTCATAACCCAAAATGAAAGCAGGGATCATTTAGTAAAGCATACAGCAAAAGACCTATGAAGTGTGAACAACTGACAAAATCACTTGAGATCAAAATACACAGATTCTTTTGGAATTATACCCAAGGAGATGCAATTGAACAGACCCAGGAAATTTTTGAAATCCAAGTTAAAAACAAAAAGTATCAGCTTCAGATCTCCTAGTAAAGTGGTCTGAGCAACAGCGGCTATTGGTTACTCTTGGGATGCCCTCTTCCCTCCTACAGTCTTCTTGTTTGAAGGTTTTCCACTTTGCAAGAAGGATTAAATATTCATTGAAGCAGTGAGCTGAAAGTAGGTCTCTCCCACTTGAGGATACAGGTAGGCATTTAGGTTTTGTTTAATTTTTGCAGTAACAAACAAACAAAAAGAAGAAATGTATTTATTTTAAGTATTTTTTGGTTTTGTTATTGATGTTCTTGCCAGCCGAAGAAGTATCAAATTGGGGCCTCAAAAGAATTATAAATATTTTTAACAGGTACTGAGAAAAAGATGTTATAATAAGATTTCACATTTCCTTGTATCCTTTACGCATGATAATTCTGCTTCATGTAAGAACCATGAGATACAGCTACAGTTTCAGCAGGCACTATTATTTGTCCCTTTTATTACCCTGTAGTGTCTAATTAACAGGAATAAGAAATCAATAGTTTAAAAAAAAAGACTGAAAAGTTTGTTTGAGGACACAAAGGTAATTCTGGGAAGCTATGGAAGACAAGCTGGGGACATTCAGGTAGTTTTATTATGGGGGCTTTAGATGCCAGAGCAGTTCTGTAAAAAATTGGAATACTAAGGTCAGGTCTAAGTAATTAGTTCAGATAATTGTACACCCATTCCATGTCAGGCCTGCGGCTAATTTTGTATCTACGTAATGTAAACTACATACATACATCTACCAACTAGTCATCATTTATGAAGTAAAAAATAGGTATACAAAGTGGTAGCTTTAGCCATTGTAACTGATCACTGCCTCTTTTGTGAAGCATTTTTAGACAGAGGGCTGAAAAATCATACTGTGTGGTCTGTGACTACAGTAGTGATAAACTAATAGAAAACTACATAAATGTGACTGCTGGTCGTGATCTACCACTCCTCTTTTTTTAAAGTTTTTGCTCTGTCAATGGCATGCACAAGATCAAATAACAAATGGAAGTGACTTAGGAAGCAATTCAGCCTCCAGACAAAAAGTCTTTAAGACAAAAAAAGTCTTTAAGACCTTTTTCAGCTTCCAAGGGTACCCCATCTGGCCTCCAGCTGCACCCTAGAAATGTCCAAGTGTCCTGTAAATCATACCTGACAGCCCCAAGCACACCTGAGATACTAAAATGACATTAGAAACCTACATTTAGCCATCTGAATCACTGTCTTACTAACTGGGTGATGGAATCAACAAAATGGGCAAAGTACATTATGCTAACTTTGCCTAACAAATGTACTGATTAAATTGATAAACACTTTATCAGATTTTTCAATTAACGTAGTTTTCAGACTTACTTATAACAATGTTATTTTTAAAAGCATCTTCAAACGGCAGTAATTTCTATCAGCTGATTAAATAGTTTCTGGTATCTGTTAGAATTGTTGCAAATATGTTTCTTCGTTTCTGTTTAACAATGTTTTTGAATACTCTGTATATAATGTTCTTAAAGATAAGCACATTAGTAGCACTGTTGAAATACCAATGTTTAATCTGGCATGTTTACAGAAGCTAGACCTAATATTTTAGTCTAATATTTAGGTTAAGTAACAGTTTTATTTCACTGTTGCCGTGCCTTAGGTCCTACTGCACTAGGTGTTTTCCAAATAAATGATACAACAGGTCTTTTCGCAAGAACACCTTCATTTATTCAGGAATGCACCTCTAATCAGAAAATATGTATGCTGTTAAGACCTATGCCTATTTGCAATAGACTCCTTTCAGGCAGCATCTGTGCTTTACAGCTTACTGGAGGAATAAGGCTGTCAACCCAGGAGTAACACTTATTGGGGAGGCACTTCAAAAATCATCCTCAGAGCAGCCCACAACTTTGCAGTCTTGTATTCAATGAAGATTTAGGAACTTTCCACTGCTAGAAATAAAATATAGGCTAAAACATACTGGAAAGCACTATTGGAGAGCCTCTTTCAGATCGGAATGCAATTTTCATTTGGTAGTATAAGTACTTTTATTTAAGAACATGGCTTCCCATGGAGAACGTGGAATCTGCAAAGTAGCAGGTCTGAGTGGAAAGTGGAGAATCGGTCTGCCTTTCTGTACAGCTCCACTCATGTTGTGCAGCCATCTGGGCCTGTGGTTCTAATCAAGATGTGTTTCTTCTAATCTCATTTCAAACAAAATTGCCAAGCCAGACCATCTGAAGCAGAGAAGGATTTCACCCGCCTATAGTACTGTATTCTTCTTTTCCTAGAGGTTTTATCAGTTCTGACCATTCAGTTGTGCTCGTCCTGGCACCAGTGTAAGCTGTGTGAACTGGTAGGATAAAATTGACTTACTGCAGCTTTGCCAGCATACTAGACCAGCAAGCGTGAGTAGTGGATTTGTCAACACTACAATTTCTCCAGTTTCTTCCTCTTTGAAATTTCTATTAGGTCACTTTTTAAAGTAGCAAGAAAAATAAATCTCCCACCAAAAGGAAGTGCTCATACAATTAATTAATGAATTAATGTTCCCTTTAACCTCCCCCTGTTGTCTTCTACCACTATTTGCAGTCTGTTCCATTCTGTCTGTGCAATGATTCATATATTCAAAGCAAGTTTATGCTAATTTTAAAGATTAAATTCCTCGGTATCTGACACATAATTGATTCTAGATATTTTGTTCCTTTAAGCCTTTCATTTTTATTTATTGTTTGACAGGTCTATAATCAAATCTATACAGGAAACTTTCTCTTTCATATAAATCTCTTTCTGATTGATTGTAGTTCTGTTATACTATAGAAGTTCAGATTTCACCATCTCAATTATATATTTCTTCAAAGGAACAAAAGTGAAGAAATGACTGCTCTTTTATGTCTGAGCACGTGTGAGGTTAATTCACTAATTGCAAAAAGTAAATGTTAAAGCTAGCCAAAATGTTATAATAGCCATTTTGCTATGTAATGCCATTATATAATACAGGATTCATTTCCACAGATAGAGCTTCCAGATATAGAAAATTAAGATATTTAACAAACTATTTCTTGAATTTGCTTCACGTTGCTTTAATTTTTTGGCCTTCTACTCAAAAAAAAAAAAAAAATATATATATCTGTTCTTCCAGCAGTTCTGAAAACTGAAAATTTGCAATTATACATTTCTTTCACATTAAGGGCTTGTAAGGCAGTTTAACTTACAGGTTTCAAACTTTTTATTAGTGTAAAATATTGCCATAGTCCCCTGAAGGCTATCTCTCCAAATGGTCAGGCATTTTTAGACACCATAGTAATATAAGAGCAAGACATATCCATGCCTCTGAGGAAGCTGTCTGCTCTCATACAGCTTCCCACAGAGGAAGCTTCCCTCATCCCACCGAGCCTCCAGTCTGGCCCACCTCTCTATTCCTCTCTCCTGTGAAAGCAGGGCAGAGGCCATGGGTGTGCAGGGGGCAGGAGGGTTAACAGCCTCAGCCTTCCCTTCTGAGCATGGTAGTCTTGCCACTACGGCCACCAGCTGAGAGCAACAGCACCTGGGGATGTGGTGGTGAACTGGCTCTTAATGATTTCTCAACTGTTCAGCTGACCTGAAGAATTACTTCACACAATATTTTGCCTCTTTCCTTCCCATCCAACCCTTTTGCCCCATCCATCTAGACAATAATCTCTGTAGGAAGTGAGCTGTCTCTCACACATCTTTACAAGAAGCCTCTGTGACAGAGCACACCTTCTTTCTCCATAGGAATCTTTACAATTTACTACAATGTCAGTAATAATCACATGAACTTTTGTCAAACTGGTAACGTGTTCACCTTACAGTATCAATTTCTCTGTGACTGAAACTTGCTATAGTAATTGTTAATATTTTCTGCTCTCTAAATGTACATGCTTGGTATAAAGTATAAAATCCAATACTTAAGTTAATGTTTGCAAATGTGCTGGCCCAGGTTCTTTTTTGAACGTATTCTTTGTGTTATGCACGTTAAATTCGCTGTTTTCTGTGAATGCTGTATGTCACAACAAGTGCTCGTGAAAGCAGAATGTCAGCAGAGTCCCATATGGTTAAGGGTACACTAGTCCCTTTTAGTCTCATCTTATAACTACAAGTCTCCATTGATGACCAGCAGAAAAAAAGGACAAATTCTGACCTGGAAAATCTGAAGTGGGGTAGCAACTCAGCGGCTCAGCTTTTTGGAAGTAGTTGTTTCAAGGCTTTAATTTTCTCTACAGTAATTGATCTGAGGACTTTGGCACAACTAGTACATATGTCAGATTGTTTTCCTTCCTTCATGCATTTTGGCAAAGTCTTCCCTGTAGAGGAAATTAATAAATTTCAGGATGACATTTCCTTCTTCATCCAAAAGAACAAGAAAAAAACCCCCAACAACCTCTGGGTTATTTTCAGTCTTTAATTTTCACGTTTAAAAAAAAAAATTCTCTGAATAAAGGAGAGGTACTTCGTCAGAGAAACAAAAGCCAAGAAATTTCCTAATTTGTGTGACCAATATGCACGCAAGATCAGTTCAATGCACATTATACATATGCATTCACACACTTAGGTATATAGGATGATCGTGAGTACACCTATACATTAAGTTACAAATTGAGAAAATGTAAAGAATATTCATTACATGGGAGGTGCAAGCAGCTAGAATTCTGAAGGGCAAAATAAAAACATTGCAAAAGATATCAGTGCTTATACTTCAATGTGCAAGCAGACTATCAACAATTACAGCCAAGAAAAAATTTATAAGCTAACATTACTTCTATTTCACCTTCATTTTGATTGTTTCCTTTCTTGTATATGATAATAAAACTGTATTCATACATTAAAAGAAGGAAAAATTGCTTTCATTTTGGAGACTATCTTCCGATGCCATATGAACGACCATCAATCCACAGTTCATAGATTACGCACTACTACAACAGAGAGCATATTCCATTATTTCCACTATAATGTTTTTGGTGATTTTACACTAAAGGATCTGACACTGACATCAATGAGAACTAAGGTACTTGTCTTGGTCAATTATTGATCTTACACTGCAGATAATTCTTGTACAAAAACAGAACCCAAAATTTATTTTTCATGTTGGAAACTGATTCTATGTGAAACACAGGTCTACTCTAATTCATCCCCAGAGTTGCTAGAGATGCTATGATAAAAGATATTCTGCAGCCCAGAATATTTAAGTTTTTTAAATACTACTCTTTTCATAGGGCATAAATGATTTAGACAGATAGACCCATTGCTTTCAAGCAGAGGGTCACAGGCAGTCTTATTTACTACCAAAATGACATTGGGGTTTTTTTTAAATTAATCTGTTTCTTGGGTTTCTAAATTATACTAGAGAAGCTAATGCAGATATATCAGATGCAGTTTCTCTAGTTAATTATTTTCAGAGGGGCTTTGATATTACAATGGCACACATGCTAAAGCGAAGTTTCTATAAACAAAATCAAGATATGTAGGAGTCTCAGTCTTTACTGAGGATTAGGAACATCTTGTTTATTAAAACAATCTTTCCTGTTCCTTGTTAATGCTGGAAACATTTTTGATTTTTAAAGGATCCCCAGAGGCAGCCACATTGTGTGTTTCTCCAGTGTACTGCTGACTTTTAATATTTTCATAACCTTAATTTCTGTTATGTCTTTCATTCAGATAACATCCCAAAATCCTCAGTACTGGAAAAATTCTCAGTGGCTTCAAAAGCAGATCCCATAATGCTTTTATAAAGTTTATAGCTACTGTATTTTTAGTGAGGATATGACAGACACCACTCTTGAGGTTGTGATTTTATACCTGGTAAATCCCTAGGGTTATCATAAGATAAATGCATTTAGCATTTATGCACAGATTTGAAATGGTTTGAAATAGAGTTGTTTAAGATTTCTAGTCTGATACCAGTGTTTGCAGTGTTTTCCTGAATTCTTTTAATATCCCAGTAGCTCTTCAGTTCCTTTAAACAGAGACTTTCCACCTCTCAGTCCTTTAAGATAAGAGATGCTCTTTGTCTCTAGCATAGACATCCTTTGGGACACTACCGTTTATTCCTGTTAAATTATCATTGAAAGACAGAGATGTATTGTTGCAAAGAAGAAAAAAATATTCTGTCTTTCAAAGATGTCAGCAGAATTTTCCTCTTCAGTTAGAGGACTTGATAAAGCTGACAGGGTATAGACCATTTAACGTGGTCTACGTCCTGCCCCAAACTTACCAGAAAGAAATTTCAGCCCAGTTTTATAGCAGTATATTTAATCTACTCTCTGACACAGCCTTAATGCTGGAAGCACTGAGATTCAAAATGCTGAATCTTAATGTTAAATTAGCTGCTACGGGGTTCTCAAATTGTGCTCTTGTGATTGGTGACTCAGAAACCTTCTCAGTGAGTCTAAAGAACAAATTTTTTTTTCCCCAATTTAAACAGTAGTGAGCAAGGAGTTACTAAGGAATGTGTGCCGGGGAAGGATCTTCTGCAGTCAACTTGTCAACTCAGAAAGGAAACCTTATACGAGCACTGCATTTTTAAATGCATATAATAGATGCTAGCACTCATCAGTTTGATAAACACTTTGTTACCTCTGAAATGGTGCTAATCTATTGCAGTGCTAGCAAGAAAGCTGCTAGGTCTAGAAATTTTGTCAGGATCATTTGGCTATTCACAGTTAGTGAGCTCCCACGCTGGGATTTCACAGCTGCTCTGTACTGGATGTGTTGGTAGGACACCATGATGCTAGGCAGCATTTTTCCCTCTGATTGTGTCTGCGTCTGCTCCTCTTTTCCTTGTGTGCCCCTTCCTAAATAGATATGCTGTTACTAAGCATCTCAAATAGTTGTGTGAACTTCACAGAGAGACATCTGAGGTGTTAACAAAACATTCATATTATATAGAATCTGTGTTTACATATTATTTTACTATGTTATACTACACTGTACCTCACTTCGTGGCCATGCTTGAGGCACATGCTCCATACCAAAACAAACATTCAAATGGCTTTGAGTTGGAAACCGACATCTGTAAGGAAAAGGAATTGTAATGTGATTTAATTGATTTATGTAATTGAAAACCAAAACAAACCACCACTGTTATGTACTATAAATGACTCCTTTTGTCTGCTACAAAATTTACAAAATGCCCTGCAGCCATACTGAGAGAATAGAATAAATGACAACTCCTCTTTGGGCCTATTTGAGAAAGAGTCAGGAAAGGGAGGATGAGAGTGGCCAGAGGGTTATGAGAAGGAAGAGATGAGTGCTGAGATATAAAGCAGCCCAAGGGAAGATTACAAGTTCTCAGAAAAACAGATCAATAATGATATTAACTATGCAGCTGCAAATGCAACTATTTGCATTTTGAAAACATTTTTCCTACTACTGCACTATGCCCAGGGTCTAGAACACTCTCTGAAGTACATAAATCACCTTTGAAAGGGCAGTATTTTAATGAAAAGTCTAGATCCAAAGTATGCTGCTGTATTTTTCAGTATAGGACTACTAGAAACACCAGCTTACCTTCCCTCCTATTGCTGGCTCAAGTAAGATGCAAGGATCTGAGACTGCTCCAGTTTACAAGTAACTCTCAAACAACTTCCCACTGATTCTGTCTCCTCCCTTTTCCCTTTTACCTCCCTAGACCTTTCACCCTTTGGTTCCCTTGGGAAAACCATGACGAATTTCCACCTGGAAATTTCAGTCTCAAGGTTAGGTAGTCCCGTTTTGTTGTTGTTTGATGGCCTTTCCTCTCCACCCTCTTTCTCTTCACCACATTGAGACTTTTGACAAGGTCAAACAATTAATCTTTGTTTCTATATTTATATCTGGGAAGCTCCCTTTATTAGCACGATAGCTTTTCAGATAGGACAGCTTGACAAAATCAGTAGATAAGAAAGCTCCTGCTAACAGAGACCTGGCCTGGTAAAATAAAACATATTTAAAAAAAAAAAATTAAAACATCCTGAGATGTTAATACAAAATAAGCACCCACTACACAGGTTTTTCTAACCATAGAATAAATGCTACTTAATGACTCCACAAAATAAAAGCTATCCTAGACAATGCTCTGTACATTATCTTGCCAGCTTATGAAACAGAAAGACACAAAGTGGCTGTGTTGTGTATTTTGCACTCAGGACTGCAGCGCAATTGTAAAGGCTAGCACCAAAGGAAGACACGAAGTGCAAACGCAATGAATGAGGGATGACTGAGTCAAAGAAATTCAATAAACATTAACTGGAAGGAATAAACTCAAGGGCCAATGAAAGCAGTCCTGTCTAGTTGAATACATTGGTTGAACATATTAGAAGATAAGTGAAAGACACAGACACAAAGAAAGGAAACCTGAATGCTTATAGTACTTACTGGCAATAAGATAATAAAGCGATCAAGCAGTAAGTTAGCAAGGAAATCCTGAAAAAGAGGGAGTTGCTGGAAACTAAAAATGGAAGTGAAGATGATGGGTTAAAAAAATGGCTATTAAGTATTTGAAAGCAAGTACAAAAAGTAGTAATGAAAATCTGTTCAGAAGGAAAAAAATACATCTACCAGCATGAGAGAGATAGAAAGCTATAGCAAGCTTTTTGTTCCTCCAAAGGACATATTTGTATGGTTGGGCTGTTGTTTTTTCTTTACTAAGAAGCCACAGCTTCAAAGGTAACTTTTTTTTCCCCTCTTTTCCTGCTTCGCCTTTCTGGCACAAGGAGAAATCTTTGCTTTTAAAATGCTGTTAGCCTTCAAGGGTGAATTGTCTCAATCTGTTTTTCCTTATTATTTATTTGAATTCTCACAGCAACTGACCTCCAAATGTAGTACAGGTAATAAAAGCTGTAATAACATCACCCATAAGCGTTTCTTTGCATTTGCATTAGTAAAGTGGATCCTAATAAGTTAGTAACATAAGAAGTTACTCCATGTCAGCCTCACGAAAAAAACTCAGAAATATGTACAACACAATAACCTCTAGATTAGAATCATGGTTTTGATCTGGTTGTCAAGTTGAGGGATTTCTCCTGTGCGCTACCAAGGGCCATTAAAATCTCTTTCCCACTTGTCCTTTTATCCCTGTGGAGATTCATTTGAAAATACCTTGATGACTCTTATCCACAAAACTTCCTTATCTAAGCATATATATGAATCACTTTGAAAGGAGCCACATTTCTCTTAGCAACCAAAGAATCAGTCTTAGCAACAAGACAGCTGGATAATTTTGTTTTCACATAGTTACTCGTGGACAGTACGTTCTGCTTTCTGCTTTCCCATGGCATTGCTGTTTCAGTATTAACTTAGTAAAGTGTAAGAAATGGTACAAATCAAACACTTGCTCATAGCAAAGACATCACTTGCAGGGCAAATGACGATCTTTCTACCTTTGATTCTATTTCCTTTAGGAGATAGTGCAAGAATAATGACTGCTGGAAAGCTCAAAATTCAAGTTTTCCCCATGACAGAACTACTACAAAGAAATGTGTGCAGACAGTTTGCAAAATCTTTATTTCCTTCACAGAAAGCACAGTGGAGAATCAAAGTATTAACTCTAAAGGCTCACATGTCAGCCTCTCTTAGCATCTGTTCATGTTGAGAACAGTTAGAAAGACTGGATATAAAGTGACTTTTAGATATATTTCCTATATTTTTTTAGCAAGGATAATTTTGGGAGAAATATTATAGTGGGGAAAACTGGGAACATCGGAGCAATCGCCATTTCGGTTATTACCTGGGATGATGTCTTTAGAGGACTGTTGGGGAAGCTTCCCAAGGAAGCAATGCTAAGATAGCATTTACGAACAGAGTAATGTTGTAGTAGTTTCCATCTCTCAATCCTGCATCTGTATGAGGAAATGAGTTACCATATGTATTTTGGTCATATTAAGAAATTCAAAGTACAGGTAGAAATAGTAAATGCACTCGCATCTCACCCATGTTCCTTCTCTGTCTCCTCCTGTAGGGGCTGTTGGCATACTACATGCCGGTTTGATTCCCTTACTTGTATTCAAACTGAAGACTGAGTCTGATGAAATCCAGGAGCTAATCCTTGATACACTCTCCAACTGTCTGCATGTGGAGGCTTCTGAAGCTCTGGCAACTAGTGCCATCACTATCCTGAAGGAAAAGCTCACACACTCATCAGCAGCCATCAGAAGCAAAGCAGCTTGCGTCCTGTCAGAAATTAGGTAGAGATCTGTCTATAATACTTAAGCCCAAGAAAATACTCATTTCAGGAGTAAATCAATGTCATTAGTTTACAGTTCTGTTCCACTACACATTGAAGCTGTCACATTTCACATGTAAAGCAATATCAGCCTGAACACACACATAGGTAGAAGACTTCTAAAAATTGTAACTGCTATAAACCACTCAAGAAGATGTTGATCAGGAAATGTCATTCCTTCTATTTGTCTCTGGTATTGGCAGTGAAATCAGGATTTGTTCCTGGTACAGCACTGCTGAGAAAAAATTATTGCATAAGAAATCGTGCAAAAACAAGATTATGACCACTATTGCAGGTAGGGAGAAGCTCCCTCATTTTTTTGGACAACTGCTGCCTCTCAAAAAATTAAAAGGTCCTGGGAAATTTTCAGTGTGATTGAGGACAGAAATAGTTTTCTGACACAGGCTGCTGCATACGTCAGTGATGAATCAGAAAAAGCAATCTTTATATTAAATTTGTGTATCAAACACTGGATGAAAGGAACAGCTTAAGTCCACTGTCCTGCAATCACAAAATGTAATAACAGTGCTCAACAGATGTCTAGTTCAAGAAGGTCTGCAGATCATGCAGTTTACATACCTATTAGCACAAAACATTTCCTCATGTCCTATAATAAAGCGAGGTCATATGGGAAAAGAAGGAGAGTATAGATAACATAAGTCATAGAAAGAAAGCAGAAATGCAATTAGAGTACGGACATCAGCTACATTCTAGGTCCCTGCAGTAGGCTGGGCCATGTTAAATACTCCCCTTGTTAGAGAGGCTAGAAAGAGAGAAAATTGACCTGGGAGAAGAACTAATTGCAGACCCCTAATTTAGCAGGTTTTAAAATCTGTATAGGGTTCAACAGACCACCAGCACACTTAATCCTACATCCTGTTACATGCTGCTGCCCATCAATCTCCAGTATACCACAGAAAGTAAAAAAAAATCCAAACATCACCTAAAAAAAGTTGTTAAGTCCTCACACATAGGTTAATATGATATCATCAGCATTGTACCAGCAAGGAGATTTAATAGACACGAGGCACAAACAGACATCCCCTTTCTTTCCTTTGTGGCTGGACAGTGGTGCTTGCCATCTGTCTAACAGTCAGAACATTGTGACTCCAAAGAGAACAGAGAGGACTGTGTCAGCACTGTTGTCATGAAATGAAGGAAGGCTGCAGGCGTCCAGGCATGGGGAGAAGCTGTGGGTAGCTGCATGGTTAGCAGACACATGAAAGCAACTTAGCCATCTTTTCTGCACAGTACTCATCCAGAGGGAAAAAGCGTGGTATGCGAAGAGATTATTCCTGTGCTGGTGAGCCTGCTGGAAGATACAGATCCTGAAGTCCAAGCTAGTGCAACAGGAGCACTGATGTTCGCTACTGTTAAACCTGCGGGTAAGAGAGGCAGTTAGGTTAGGATACTTTCTGAAAATCCTGTTCTAAGGCAATGCGGTAACAAAACTTTTGCCCCCACAAATCCTCAGTTTCTGATAGTGTTAAAGCTCTTCAAGAAACTGTAAGATGGGGACATTTCTTTATAACTGTCTCAAGCCACTACTGTTGCTCCCTGACAGTGTCAAGGGGGAGACAGTATATTTCACATCACTCACCTGAAGTAGGTCAACAAGTTATTCATCTACCCCGCCTGCATCATTTCCCTCCAGAGGGAAACATTTCCCATTCACGTCCAGACCACACAGAAATACACACACTCTGAATGACCAGTCCTCAACAGGGGCACACTGACTTCTGGGAACTCTTTTTGAGGTTAGAGGCAGTTTCTCTCTCACTTCTCACTGGGAAAAGAATGTGTATTAATAAGGTCTGTCGCTCTCCCAAGTAACTTACATGACACTGAAAACACTAACTGCTAAATTTTCAGTGTGATGAATGACTAGACGTTAAAAACTCTTAATAACAGCAGTTGTGTTTCAGTCCTCCTCTGCAACTGTCCCCCTGACTTCTAAAGACAACACAGGCCTGGATCTCAGTGTTTGAAGTGTCTTTAAAAATAATAGAATCGAGGATGTTCTTAAGGGCATCTAAATTCCCACATTCAAAAAACCCAGTTTATCTTATAATTTGGTACCTCATGTATCTTAGATAATTTGTTGCAAATTAAATAATAATGTGTAAGGCAGATAAAGTTAACTAAAAAGATCTATTTTCTTAAAAATAAATAGCTGGCAGCAAGCCTTGGTCTTCAAAAGAAAAGCATATCCTACCTCTTTGCACTGCACCCTCTGGGGCGCTCAGAGCTGTAGCTGGGCAGGGAATAGAAAGCAGCAGTTCAAAAGCACGTTGATTATATGTAATAACACATCTCAAAGACAGTTTATTTCTCTACAGGGAGATTCTCAGCCCTAGGTGCTGAAGCCATTCCACCTTTACTGAAGTTGGTTGCTGAGGAAACCAGCAAAGCCCGTCTGAGTGCAATCAAAACCCTCACCATGCTGGCTGAGCTACCAGAGGGCCGCAAGACACTGCTAGATCATACAGATACATTTCAGCAGTGTCTGAATGATCCCTGTGAGGCAGTAAAAAGAGCTGCCAAAATTGCCATCAGTGTCATCAAATGGAAACCTTTCTGAAGACAGTGACGTTTCGTAGAGATCTATTGCCCTCTGTTGTTGTCTGGCTGTAAAAGTTGCATGATTATATGAGACCTTCAAAAACAACTCTCTTCCTCGGTTACTCTGGATCAGTTCCTTCTGAGAAGTCATTTGTCAACGGTTTCACATCTATACTACAGGTCACGAGCAGAATAATGGGGAAAAAGAGAAGTTAGGAAGTCTAGAATTTTCCACTAGGAGTTATTTTCTGAGTTACCAAGATTTTCCTGTGATACAAGAAACCAATGCTTTTTGTTTTCTTCATCACGTTCTCTTCTTTTCCTTTTTTTAAACCTTAGCCTGTCAAACATTAATTAATAATTATATTAGAAAGAAAGGTTCATAATTAACCTCTTCAGCAGTCTTGTCTATGCTGAGTTTTGCTGCAAACATTAGTCGAACATGGGATTAGAACCGTTTAGAGCATCATCACAGAAAAAGCAACAGCGATGTCATAGAAGGGTTTCCCCAAGAAAATTATGAGCTTTTCCCAGCCTAAAATACAACCAAGTACTTAGCAGCACCCTTCTAACATACGGAGTTGCTGACCAGACTTGCCAGCAGCGAATCTAGTGAAGAGGGACCCTGCTGCCCTGGGCTAAGAGCACCCCAGCCTAACCCTGTCCCTGTGACGAGATTTATCCATGCGATACTCCAATATCCCCAGCTAATGATTTCTCAAAGTAAGTTTTAGTACCGGCGCTCGCTTTACTCGGCAGCCCCTTCCGAGCACCGCTGCTGCTGTATGTGTCAGCAGCCTCACCCTCGGCCTTAGCTGCCGTGATGGCTCCTGTAGTATTAAGCTGGTGAGGATCTCAACAAGCAGGTTTTTCTCCTTCTGTGTGCTTGGATCCAGGCTCAGGGCTGCCATGTGCAGTTGTCCAAGCTTAGGGTAAAAGGAAAATAAGTCAGAAAGACTTTACCAGGGAAGCCCGTGGTAAGGCTCTGCTAGGGACCAACCCTGCTGCCTCTAAGAGAAGAGGGATCTGACCCCTCTCTGAAATTGGTTATGGTACGGAACAAAAGTGCCTCTGTGTTTGTGCTAGTACTTGGTATTTTGTAGTGTTGTACAGCTGTAATTTATCCTTTGAGTACAAAAACTAACAAATATAACAGAAGTGGAAGTGTTGTGCCAGAACTGAAGAGTTTTGCCATTGTAGCTCACTTTTGGGGGAGAATGAGGGGGCGAGAGGAAAGCTGACCCTAATGTTACAGTCCTGTCCAACAGGAGTTGGACAAGGCAGTCTCCCAGAGGTCCCTTTCCAGCCTCGCGTATTCTATGATTAACAGCTGTCTAAACAAAGAGATGAGGAGAGAACAGAGAACTGAAAATGCCAATTCCCTATTTTGGAAAAATGTGGTGGTTTGCATTTTTTTCTTTAAAAAGCTCAACAGTTTTTGTTTTTTTTAAAAAGAAACTTTTACTTCATAGAATTGAGAATAACAGAGACAGTTCAAGCTGTTCGTAGAAGCCAACCTATCCAATGAGATATAAATTGCCTGAAAGAAAGAAGGTAGTTGCTGTGTTTAGAGCTGATGGGCAGTTGAAGTGACGGGAAGTTCAGCAGTGTTTTACTCATGGTGTAGTCAAGGCAGGTCACTACAGAGATGTTGCAAATTTCTCTGCCTGCAGTTGCAAATGTGCAATTTAAGAGACATAAGCAGAAGGCCCAGGCAAAGAAATAAAAGCAAGCTAGCAGGACAACTCCTGGCCATTCTCAGTGACCAAGAAAGGCGTGATAGTGCAGCTGGCTCAGCTTCACAGAGAGTCCTATTTGTTTTCACTCAGGCTTGGCTCTCACGTGGTATTTTTCTATCTAGAAGTTACCAAGCTGTAGCTACAAAGAAGCTGCATCATCTGTATAAAGGGGTTATTTGTCAGGGCTGCATTTCTATTGTGGAAACCCACTGTCACACTGCAAACCTACCCTTATACAAAGGGTAAACTTGTCCTGTAGGAGTGATCAAGGATAAAATATTTCTCTTCCATAACCTAACCAAAAGGCGAATTTCCTCTCCTGTAAAGATAGGATTTGAAGTATTGAGTCACTTGGATTAATCCCACCTGGGCAGGACCTTGGAGGAACTCTGCCTTTTAAGCACACTTTACATACATAAGGCACGCATACATAGCGTTGATGCCAGAGTGCATCCCAAGAAGAGAGCACCAAGCAGCTTGATAACATGCTGAATGTTCAGGAAGGGCGAGGGAACCACAGAGAACGGTAGGCTCATCGGCACGTGCAAAACTTCTGTGGGAAAATGCAGTAACAATGATCATTTAGCTCAGTTCCAAACTTCTGTCACAGCCTTTCCAGGTAATTCAGGTATCACAATTCAAGGAGTTTGCAAAATAATTGGCTTGTTTAGAGATGGAAATAAGATCATTCAGACTGACCTGCTCTGACTAGAAAAAATCTAGCTGACTTGGACCTTAAGCACTGCATTCTGAGCATCTGCCTGATCATTGCTTTAAAGACAATATAAACTGTTTCCAAATAAGGCTCTATATGGTATCAATGTTCTTGTCTTACGTACATGCACAATATAAAAATGGACCAAAGTCTTAATTGAACTCTGAAGTACAGGTGAGAGTGGTACCGCTTCTACATGTCAGCTTTTCTCTCAGCAAGTCTTTGGCATTATTATATCTGACAAGGCATTTCAATCGCAACAGTAATTCCATTGGGCTATATTGACCAGGTATTGCCTATATAAACATTGGAATGCAAAGACTGCATATAGAACAGCCATGAACCATTATTAATTATTTTTTTACTTATAAAGCTGCATTTACTGATGAAAAGGTTGCAGATATTATAATTCAAATTCATATGCTCTGGCGTGGTGCAGTTTGCTGCAATTTACTGGAAGGACTGCAGATGATAAACATTTGCAGGAGCACAGCACAACGTATCACCACGGTGTCAGGGTTACACAGCCTGTGTGAAGCAAAGGATGCTACAGAGATCACGAGCTAGTGCAGAAATAATCCTATTTGTTGCAGAACGCTCTTTTGTAATCTGTGGCATTTCCAGAGCTGTATTATCTTGGTGTCCAAACATTTGGTGCCTCATACTGGGTTACACTGCAGGAGGCCAGTGCAGGAGTGCACAGCACAAGCACGCGACGTTTGACAAGGGAAGGTGCACAGATCTACCTGATATCACAGAGAAATATCACACTATCTCCTCTGTAATCCTGACCATACGGAACCTGAATTAAGATCTAAGGTTTTATTCTACAAAATCATTTTTCAGGGTATATTAAAACACAACACGTAATAGCTTCCACAGTAATATGTTGATTCCTAAATCTCCTTCCTAAAATGAGTTTCTCAGCCACAATCCGACACCTGAAATGACCCTTCACATTCTTCATAAAGACCTTTGAGCTCTCAAATATAATTTAAATCAGTCAATAGGTAAAATCCCTAACTTGATGTGGGGTTTTTTTCCTCCAGGAAAATGAAGACACACTTTCTTTTTGTTATTTTGCAGGAAAAAACATACCCTGTTTTATTAGAAGACACAACAAAAAAGGAAGAAATATAATTCTATAAGGCTTATACTATAGGCCACCCATATATTTATTAACAAGGCATAAAACCAGCATGTAGATATCAACATGATCTACCAATGTTGTTACTGAGTTGTCTAGTAATTTTTTAGGGTATGTTTCAGTGTATTTCTGAATTCCGCTATTAAAACAGTGACTGTAAGATGGGAGATTACAGCTCTGAAATAGTAGTTGGGAAATCAAAGGAATCAAGAATAAGTCCTTGAAAAAGTTTTCACAAATAGAGAAACTGATGGCAAAAAAAAGGAAATATCCAAGTTGGCCCAAAATACATGGAGGAGAGACAAAAACCAACCCAGCAGCACGAACAGAAATTGTAGATTAAAAAGAATTGAGTAGAGAATATACAGCACAAGCCTGGATTTTTATGTTGGGAATTCTCAGTACTCTTACTCAAACTGCCTTTGATTCTGTAATTTAGCAAATAATCATTTAATTAATTTTCATAAATCCTTATGATTAAGGATTTTCTTCTGAGGTACACCAAGTCTTGAAACAAAGGAGAACAAGATGTACTGAAGTTACAGTAACAGTGATTTATAGATCAGGCTGGAGTTCAGCCAAGATATCCTTTGGCCTTAGCAGTATTTTGACTTCTGTCAGTTACTAGTTAACTGCTGAGTACAGTGTTGCCCTTAAGACCGTGCACAAAACAAAAAAATGCATCCTTAAAGTCTTCTTGTACTGACATTCTGATGAAAAGAAAAGGTCACCTGTCCTAGCAAGTCCAAGGGCAGGAGCAGTTCAGGTCATGCTTCCCATGAACTTCACCAACAAGATGACAATGCTGATGCTACATGATGCTAAATGGGAACCTGCAGTATTGATGGTTTTCTTTGGGCATTCTCTCCTTCCTCAAATTAGGACATGTTTTCTGACCCATGCCACAGATTTCATCCTAGAGACACGCTCGAGGGCTCTGCCATTGTTTTGGTATTGAACGTTCATTCAACATGCAGCTAAGGACCAGGGGAAGTACTGAAATGTTAACGCATATGGGGAGAGCCTTGGCTAGCTGTAGCTAACTTCCCACTTTGGAATGAGACACAACGGCTCCTGATTTGTGAGGCTAGGAAATTAATTAGCACTCTAGGTATCAGTAAAACAATTAGCTGGATCAAAGAAACACAGCTGATGAATGCTTCCCCTTGGACTGACTTAGCTTTCAGTCAAGTATACTCCATAATAAAGCTGCCACAGACTTGGTCACAGAAACGCTAAAAATCCTTTTGAATTGCTTCATACACATTACAAATACTTAAATTAACATGTCAGGATCTGGCACTCTTCATACACTATAATTAATCTCATTGTTTCAAAAGAAATGCTGTGTGTACAGCAAGTCTCTGGTTTTAGCACTATGTGCTCCACAGCGCTCTGTGCTACAATGACATTAGCACCATTAGATTTTTGACATCAATGAAAAATGATTTATCTTTTTAGCTTGAAGCCAACAATGACATAATTAACGTGGTCCTAGGTCAATGCTGAAATTAATGCAGTTACACTCTGCACAGACCAAGTTTTCAAATCAGCTGCCTAACAGTTCTCCACGATATCAGAAGACAAGAGAGCTGCATTCATGGGAAACAAGACCTCCTCATATAAACCCTGTGTCCCACCCAGACAGAGCTCATTTTGAATGCACAAAGGTTTACATTAGTTTTTTCTAACCGCTTCCAGAAGATTAAGACTATTACAGCTCTTTGTTCTTACAACTACAAACTCACTTCCCTGTCCCCATTTGCTTTCAGAAGTTCACGAGTTGGAAACCATCCTGTCATGCTCTAGAAAGTGGCAGCTTTTAATTCTGTCTCTTCATGTTCCAAAGCAGAGAGTATTTTTGCTTCCCACCACTACGTTTTCTATTTTTAAAATAATAATCATATTAAAAATGCATAGAAGTGAGAGATTTGTCTAAGAACAAAATAAAGATTCTGGGAAAGTCAAATTTGGCTAATTATATTAAACCAGAAAAGCAGAATATCTTTTCTGTGGCTACACACAAAACTAACAGGCTGAAAAGTTCAAGCGCCGGAGCTATTCTTAACAGGACAAAATTTGCAATTTCAATGAACGAAGACCGTTCTGAGAATTTGTTTAGATACTTTGAATACAAGCAAAGTTGTTGAAGTCATAGGCCCTGATACCGTAAATAAAAATGCTGCACAGAGTAAGAATGGCTCATGCTTACCTCAGCTTGAAGTTCTTCCAGGTACCTTAAGAAAAGTAGAGGAGCTGCTGGTACAGGCAGGCAGAGCTGCTCTAGCCTTCAGCGCTGCCAGGTGAGGAGAGGGTGGACACAAGAGCTCCAGGGGAATTCCTTTTCACAGCTTCCCGTGATAGGTAACAAGACTGAGTGTTCCTCGGGCAGGACAAAAAAAAAAGCAACCTATTTTGTTAATAAGAAGGGTAATCACCTGAGGCACTCGTTATACTGTCTGTCATCAGAACAGCTAGCAGAGATCGGAGGGAGTGTGCGTTCACTCCATCTAGCTCTCTAGCATAGACCTGCGATGCACACTCCGTGAAAAAATACCATGAATCATTAAGTAAAAAACGGGGTGGTTTTACATTTCTTATCTTTCTCAATGATGTGTCGCCCTCTGTGGTTAAATCAGTGATACTGTAGTTTAAGTCAAACAGAAGGGAAGCTCTCCCTAATCACTGCTCTCTTCCCTCGCTTTCTCGCTACCACATAGTAACACCACAGGTGCAGGACACAGACACCTGCAGCTAGGACACAGGAGCATTACATAAATTTTAAAAACCTGGCAGCCTCCCTTAGAAGAGCTTTGCTGTGACCCCACGGCTTGTGAACAACCCTTGTCTGCACAGTGTGACAGTCTGGCCCCAGGAACATCACCTTTAAACTCTCCAGCTCAAGGCTTCAAACCAGTGAATTCAAGTGGTCTCCAAAGACAATAACTAAGGCTCTGTAGCTTTTCTGCCAAATGCCAGTCACCATTGGTGATGCATGTATTTATCATTCTACTTTACTCCTCATCTTTGTGTCAGCTTTTACTTCATATAAACATTCCTAATTTGGGCAATTAAGAAAGTGATCTGAGCAGTTGAGCCAATTGGCAGTCACAGCTGCTGATGGTACTCTGATCACAATGGCCACTTGCACCTGAAGAATTCAGCCTTGTGCTATATCCTAATTCACCATGGGCTGACATTTTGGTTAAAACCAAACCCTGGTTGCTGCAGAAGTACTCCAAATTAAGCCACAGACCTTTCCTGCCCCAGAATTTCAGTGCATAAGCTTTTTCAATAACAAATAAGCATAAAACCAAATTCTGAGTTCTAAGAACAGTGTTCTTGTGACCATCAATATGATGATGCGAGAAACTTGGATACATTTGTTATGGGGTGACACAGAAAAATGAAAACATAAATGAAGCATGGTTACCCTTTGTCAGGACTTGGCCTGAAATTACGTAGTTATCCTTAAATGGAAGTTCCGACTTGTTTAGTGTGTGCTCTTTATGGATCAGTGTTATAATTGCCTTACAGTACTACTAGGTGAATTTTTAAATTTTATTGTATTTTATTTTGTGCAGTTAATTTGAAGTAATTAAGTATCTCTAACTAAAGTCCACTAAAATAAGCTGTAACCCTGTATCCTACTTGAGAGAATAAGCTGGGATGTCTCAGGATCGCCTGAAACAGTTGTACTGTGCTGTACAGGCCATGCACATCCATTGTGCTATTAGCCAGAGGTATGTCTGGGGCCTCTCCACAAACCAGCAGCATTTCAAACATGGGGAAGAAGCATGTGCTCACTGTTCCCGTTTCTAAAGCATGAGAATGCCCAGGACAGTGTGAGCTTCTTTTCAGGTTTTGTCTGACAGTGTCACACAACAGTAGCTGCCACACGGGCAGAGTTCCCCTGAGAACTGAAAAAAGGTCACTCTCTTCCTCAAGATCATGAAACTCCCCTTGAATGCAATAGCCACCAACTGAGGTAGCATTTAACCGTTAATCTAAACACAAAGTTCTATCAGCTGTCCACAATATCAGGCAATTTTTCTATGAAATTCTACAAAATTAGAGAGGTACTCTAAGCAGCAGCCAAACTTTACGTATACATTCGATCTACAACATCCAGTTTTCAGACTGGAATGAAAACAGGTTGCTGAGGACAAACAGTGAATGTCCCTGGGAAACTGAGTTAGTTTTGCAAAATTCTTTAATCCTGGGAAGGAAAATGAAGTGACAGTGCCTGATTAACCAAGAGGCCGTATAAAGGTTGCTCAGCCTCCCAGCAAACCATTTGTGCTATTTCTTTATCTAAATGGCTGTATAATTCCACCATATTTTTCTTTTTGTAACAGAACATGACAAAGAGGGATCTGGGCAATCCCCATTAAAGTCTTGTTTGCCTGTCACACATTACTACTACCCAGAGCCAAAACCTAGACAGAAAATTAAGTTTGTCTCCCATCATATTACATAAAAATCCCACCATTCTGTGAACACCAAATACTTCAAAATATACAAATACTTTAATACATACAAGTCTTCATAGCCCATTAAATATAATTAATACCATGGTCTTTAAAACACTCTTTTCACTGTAAGAAAAATTTTTGCACTGGTATTTATACGTATTGATTTGGCCTAAGCAAAACCTTTCAGTATACTGCAGGGATTACACTGAAGAGCAGCAATTCTACTAGAATCCAGAGCGTTCTGGTTTAGATCCAAATGAAGAAAAGGTACTGTCAGAAAATGATGCAGTGAATGATTAAAGCTGCAGGAGCTAGCAGCAGCGTGGCATAGCACACACAGAGGGACTACACAGGCTTTGTACTTCAATGCACTTATTGCAAGTCTGGTGCATCTTGGTGTAGAGTTGCACTGAAATGCTTTGAGACAACGCAGCATCCCATGATAGGTGTGCAACAGGAACAAGGAATTGTGGTGCAGCTCAACTACAGCAGTGTCTTGGTTCCCCAGGAAGCTGAATTACATGATAAGAAGGTCTATTGCTTTTTGCTTTGAAGTGTTAAATCTATCTTTTCCAGTATCTCCAGCTGGTATCAAACTTACCAAGTGGAGACAATCAGACTGGTTTAGCTGATATCCCACAGCTGTGACTATTCTCCTTCATGAACTGTTAACTCATACTGTCACACAGCATGAATTCCATTTCACAATTAAATCCTCAGAAGAAAGATGACAGCTTTGCAGAAAAGCAGTACAGAGCCCTCAAATGTGCTTGAAAGAAAAATGCACACCCGGCATTCCGATGCTTTGAACTTCTAACCATGTGCGTGGATTGTTCTGTAGTACAGTCCGTAGGCGATACATTGACACCAACCCCACCAGGAAGAAAGAGGTCCTAGTAACTGCGTGCAGACATTCACTTTGACATACCAAGATGGGAATTGATCAGTAAGAAATAAATATATATACACACACACATACATATGTATTTCAAATATATATAATATATATAGTGCATATATATAATCTATTGCGTGTGTATATATAATATGTTTTGTATAAAAAAGCTTCACATTCAAATAACCATACATATTAAAATATAAAGAGAGGGGGACCTTTTAAAGTTAACCTTAAACAGAGAACCTATCGTAAGCAGAATTCTTATTAGGATCATTGAGACAAGTTTTCCCTAATTTCAAAATGCAATCAACTGAGATGGTTAGTGTTCTGCTGATTACTGAGAAACACAATCCAATGAAAAGCGAGGAAAAGGGGAAAAAAGTGATAATGTTAAGTTAGATATAGTGTCAAATACATCAAATATACATAAATCCTTTACGTAAGATACCTCATGCTTGGAGGGAACAAAAGTGATTTTTTAATTTGCATTCATATGATCCCTCAGTTGTTGTGGGGGTTTTGTAATCAAATTATCGTATCCAAAGGAAAAAGGAATTTGAATGAGGAGAAGAAGAAGGGTTAAAAATCAAACTAGTATCATCAACCCTAAAAGGTAGTTCACAAACCCTGGTGTGAAATACGGCTCATGCAGCCTTGTTCTGAACCTAAAATATGAAATGTATCACAAGTAGAGAGACTATTGGATGGAAATCCTGAACTTCAATTATCCCCGGATTGATTCAACATCTAAACACAAATTCTCTCTCTTGAAATCCCAGTAGCCTTCATCTTTAAATTGTTGAAATTATGGTCACAAAATCAGCGAGAAAATCACCCTGATTTTTTTCCAAATGTAGACAATGAAAATACTAAGTGTATCTAACTGTAAATCTACCCATCATTGGGTTTGCTTGACAATACAGTACAATTTCAGAAATGTAATCAGAGGTTTATGCAAAGAAGGCATGGCAAAATACAGCCACAGCCAACAGGATGATGCCATTGATATTCACAACATTTCTCCAAAGTGGCACTTCGCTTGTGTCTGTCAATTTCTTCTTCAGTGCTTCTTCTTCCTCCTTGCTCAGTTTGGGTCCTTTTTGTTGATCTAAGCCACAGAACCAGTTGTACGCTTTCCTAAAGCATCCCGGTTCTTCTTCACTTTCCTCATTAACTGGAAGGAATAACACACTGGTCATGAAATGTAAGCATGGGCCACTGCATGTGCTAGAATATCTCTGTGACTAAAGACATTCATATATTTAATATAGCAGTTCTGATTTACGGTTACAGTTACGTGGAAACATTTCAGTACAAGGCAGTACCAGAAACAAGTTAATATCATGTTTTCACAGCTCACCTGGAAAAAGAGTGATTTTCTACATGCTGCAAGAGAGCCTTCTGCAGAAGACACTTGCGCCTTTTGCAGCCTACAGACTTGGTCTGGTATCACAAAAGCAAACCATGCTGCAAACTCTAACTCCATTTTTTCAATACTTTCTACACTTTTAATTAAAAGACAAATAAATTAATTTGAAGATACTTATGAAAAGGAACTTGGAAGCAGAACCAGAAACCCAGCAAAGAGGGAAGGTGGGTTTACCCAGATGGATGTCTGGCAATTTGCTATCATGGCACTTTGCACCAGATCCTTGGTCCTTCAATCCTGGCCACCACCCACTATTTCCCAGTGAATTCTCATCGTTTCACTCCAGGTGCTAGAGTCGCATGCAGTTCTGCCAGTGCACACCACCTCAGACCTAAAGCATCTCCATTGCTTTAGTCCCAGAGCTGCCACCTAGCTACCTAGAGAACAAGATTTTCTCCCTTCAAACCCACTTCACTTCTGATTTACACTAAGCTTGATAGATTGGTAAAAGGCAGTTTACTAGCCATTAAAATATGCGGGGTTTGAGGCTTTGTTGTTGGCAGGGAGGGAGGATGTCTTTGAATAACAAGCATGTTTCTTCAGGAATGAAATAGGAATACTCAAATATATTGATAGAATCTGTAGATATTCAACAGTTACCTGATTCCTCATCTTTTTCATCAGCTTTGTCCTGCTCCTCATCTGCATCAAGATCAATACGTTCTTCTTTGCTGTTCCGCAAAGACCAGCACAAGCGGTAAAGCTGCCACAAAACAAAATGAGCGTATAAATCTACAGCCTTACCACACAGAGACAAATCAGTCTGGCCAGTACATGAACAAGCTGTAAGACCGTGGCACCCCAAACATCTGTTTGGTCAATGTCTAAGATTATTAGGAGTCACTGAAGATTTGTGACAGATAAATGAAGACTATTTCCTTTGCTTTCTTGCAAGGACTATATGATGTGGGTAGCTGGAATGTCAGGAGGTGATATACCAAGTACCAGTGTTTCAAACTAGTGGTTTCATTGGGTTCCTTTTCTTGAGGAGCAGGACTGCAATATTACTCACATGTACATCAGGAATGGGCTTAGTCATGAAGGAGACTCCCAGGATGACGATGGCGGAAACCCCAAAAAGAATCATCGCAAAATAAAGGTAGTGAATCCCACAGATGATGAATGGGCAGTTGGAAGGGTTCACACAGCTGCCAGTTCCATAGGCAAACTCTGCAATCATCCTACTGAGTCCAGCTAGCAGCCCAACCATCAGGCCCCAGAAGGCACCCTGCAGACAAGGTGACAGAAGTTATCAAAATGAGTAAGCTCTGAGCTCTGAATAGTCACTGGAGGAAACACGGAAGTAGTTATGTGTGACATTGGCTTTGGCACATGGGTTTTAACCCACATACTTTCAGCAACTGTATTCACAGCTCAGTGTATTAATACAGCTGAAACGGATGATGATCAACAGCTCAGAGAAGGAATATGGAGGACACCTTAACCAGCTCATTTCTCAAAGTTCATCTGTCTCCAGACAACACACTCCTTATACAGGACAGGCTCCAGCCACAGACTACATATCCCAGGTGTTGTTCTCACGTCTTTTTATCCTTGAGGGCTAAATCCATGATGGTTCTAGCATGACAGAACCAGCTAGCAAGTGTGTGTCATTCCTCCTGGAATATGTATCTGGTTTATCTTCTAATGACCCTATTAGTAATTAGTGAAAAGTTTATTCTCGATACTTTTGGTGGATATTTTGCTGCTAGATATGTATTACTCTAGCCCAGAGTATAAAAGAAGCATAGGTATGTCAGGGCACAAACTGAAATATGGGAAATTCTGTTTAAAGGTAAATTTTGTTTGTTTTACTGTGAGGGGCATTGAACATTGGAACAGGTTGCCTAGAGACATTGTGGAGTCTTCATCCCTGGAGATATTCAAAACCCAGCGGGACAAGGAACTGAGCATCCTGCTCTTGTTAGCCCTACTTTGAGGGGGGGGGGTGGGTTTGCACTATTCCAGAGGTGCCTTCCAATCTCAGCTGTTCTCTGAATTTGTGAAGTTGAAAAACTAATGGTGGTAACACACATTTATAAATCCTGATTAAAAAATATTCTAGGTTTAATGCTGGGTTTAAGAACAAAACCATTTTAATTATTCAGTGGTCAAAGTTACAAAAAGGCTTTGGAGTAGGACAAGATAGTTAATCCCATTTCTGGCAGAAAGAAGACTGATTCTGAGCAAGAAACGCTGATAAAATATACAAGTAATTACAATATTGGAGTTTATCTTATGCAAGGCTCCAATTCTCAGAAGCTTTGACTCTTGTCTTCCTTATTTACCCAAATTTAAATTGTGCAACATACACAAACCCCCAAAGACTATACTGAATTCTTACTCAGGTAAAATTCCAGCTAAAGCAAATGACAGGTTTCCATGAAGGACACAAAGATTTAATCCATCTGTGAGACTTAGCCATATTGGGATAGGAAATGAAACATCCCTTGTGTATAAAACAGGCTTTTCTCGAATATACGCACAAATAACCACCAAACTGGTCTCAAGAGAAAATAGTGAGAAGAAAGTTTAAGTGATATTCAAAACCCTTCTCTCTCTCTCTCTAGGTTTTCGCATTGAACTCATCCTCCTTGGAGCAAACCTGAGCAATAGGAAAGTATTGATATTCCCAGTATTATAGAAAGGAAACTGAATTCCTGAATATTGAGTTTTCAGAATGTCTGAAACCCCTGTTACCATGACTGGCCTGTGGTCCCATCAAAGCGTGTGACAGCTCTCAGGGCTTCTGAGTTATTTACTAAGGCTTAAGTACGATATTTCTCAGTCCACTGCTCTATGAATCAAAATCAGCGATTCCCAGGCTGGGAAACAATGTGTGAAAAAACAGTATGTTTATTTAAAAGAGCATTGACGAAATATATAGTGGTGAAGAGGATGGTGAAAGGTGGTATGTTTAGTAAAGCAGGTTGGTGACTAGTATCTTAAAAGATTACTTGCAAATATGCCTCCATAGATTATCCATTTGACACAGTTCTTGGCAAAGAAATAGATAAGCTAGGTTTCAGAGATGTCTAGGAATTCCTAGGTGGCCGTTTATTTATCAGATTAGCAAAGAACTTTTTCAAACTCATCTCTGAAACCTCAGGCCCTGGGATATGGAAACACAAAATCATCCCTGGGCTACAGCAGGATTAAAATAAAAATGAAGAAGTTGCTAATAAAAGACACTGAAACAAAAAAGCAGTTCTCCCAGTGCCTGAAGGAACATGCAGCGTACCTGTTTCCAAATTTGTACTTACCTCCTCATTGACCCGCTTGCAGAAGACGGCAAGCAGGAAGACAGCAGCAATGGGAGGTCCCAGGTAGCTAGTAACTGACTGAATATAATCGAAGAGCTGCCCACTTTGAGCTGACTGCACCACAGGAACCCAGGCAATGCTGATGCCAATTAAAAGTAACATAAATGCCCTGTAAACATAGCCAGATATTCAATTAGCCATCTGCTTAGAAGTATCTATTAGAAAGAAGCAGCAGCAATTAATCAATAATTTAAATGTCCATTTTGTATTTCAACCAGCAAGATCAATTATAATGGCCAATCACCATTGAACAAACAAAAGAAATCCAAGTTAGATAATGTGTCTGTCAAATATCGGTCGGCATACAGCTAAACATGCAGTCAAAACACAGAAAATCATTTTTCCTTTGCTTGTTAAGTCTAGAGACAAATCAATATCAGATCAACTAGAAGAACCAGCTCACCAGCGCTGTAGTATGGGGTAGCATAAAGCCTGTGAAGATTTTTAAATAGTTCCCTTTGAATAGCAGTAGGAAGTGCTGAGAATTAGATCAGCTACTTCATGCACCACGGCCAAATAAATTGGAAGCACAGTCTTTTTTTGTTTTTCCACAAGGGAAGCGTGCGGTGGGACAGCCTGTCTGGCCACAGGAGGCCACTGCTTCCACTGCCCGCGCCCTGCAAAAGCGGGGTTTCACCCAGGCTCTCAGTGCTTCTTTTGGAGGGCTGCAGGCTGCCGTGCAGCCAGTGCTCGCTTCTCGGCGGCACTCACCTTCCAGCTAACATGAGCTCCTTCTCAGATGGTCGCGACCGAATTTTGGTGTAAATGTCCATAGTGAACAAAGTACTAGCACTGTTAAAAATGGAAGTCAGGGAGCTCATAAGGGAGGCCAACATGACTGACAACATCAGACCCCGCAGACCTGAAATACAAAGATAGGCGAACTGGGATGAGCATTCCATGAAGAGTCGCAGCACGTGGCACCACCCACAGTGCTGTCTGACCCTTTCCAGCCAGCCCGCTAGGAGGGTGTCTGGCATATTTATGTGCTGATGCCTGCCTGATGTTCTCTTGCAATGCAGACTAAGTCTGCTGAGCTTTGGAAAAGCTATTTACAGCAGTAACAGGGCAACTCTTGAGCTTTTAGAACATAGGTACTTCTTTTGTGAATCCTGTCTGATTAAATGCTGAAATAAAAAGAAAAAAATACTAAGCAGACTTTCCCCAACAGTTACAAAAATAATTTCTCTTGTTTGCAGGCAAGTGCTCACTTGCTTGCAGTATATTTGCAAACCACCTGTTTGGGAAAAAAAAAAAAAAAGTTTCTCTTACTGTTTGAAAATCAGAGTAAGGCACTTTTCCAGATGGTATGACCTAGTCAACACAGTATGGGGAATTACTGTAGCATTTGAGTAATACTATGCACAACAGTTATAATATGATGGTTAAGTACTAAAGATACCAAGGAAGTACCATGGTCTGTATAATATCATAATCTGTCTTTCCAGCCTGATGAACTAGCTGTGTGGTTTTCTGCAGAAATTTATCTTCTGTGTATACATTGTCCTCTCCAGAGCGGTACCTTATTTTCTCACTGAACAGGTGTCCTATGCGACAGTGTGTATGTAGAATATTTTCCTCTCACCTCAGTGGGTTTAGCAGGACTGCAGGTGTATGCCTCCAACTCAGAAATCAGAAACAGAGACAGTCTTTTCTAAATCATTGGCAAAGTAGGTTATTTTTTACCTTCACAGAAAAGGAGCTCAGTTACCATTTCATCACCCAGTATTTGCCAGCTAAGAGCTGATGTCACCATGTAGCTATTCTAGACCTACAGCTACAACTAATACAGACTACCCATTTGATTAATAGTACCTAGTTCTAGCAAGAATTTTTGAACTAAGTATGGGACTTGGGTTCCCTCTATCACCTGTTTTTGCCATCTGGCAGCATCACCTTTCCTAAAACAAACAAATAGACAGACAGTGTCTTACCATCTGGCATAAGCTCTACTACTAGTTTTGGATAAGCAATATTTGTACAGCCAACTGCAGTGCCACAGTACTGCTGACAGACTTCAGGCACAACACAAGCCACCACATCTGAGGAGAGAATAATGAGACAGGGTTAGAGAAGGTCATACAAACAACAGATTGCTCCTAAACTACTAAGGCTTCTAAAATTTATCTCTGTGTCAAACCACTGGATTGACATGCTTGATATCATCCTTAGGTCTGTTGGCAGGGAGGAAGGTGATTCTAAGCCTCTACCCTTCCTTTCATTTCTAAAAGCATATTGAAAAGTGCTACAGGTAAAAAAAAGATAAATATTTCAGCATTAATTTGTCAGACCAGAACTGAACAACATAGACAGTAAGTTGAAAAACAAGAAGAGGAACACAAGACGCCTCCTCCTTCAACCTGAACATCTCTCCTCTGGCTGCTGCTAAACATACCGATGGTTAGAAAGAAGGATGATTGGCATCTCCCCCACACTGCACCTGGGACCCAAAATGGCCCAAAATATTGCTGTCTGTGACTCTTCCTCTGCATGCCAGCACAGTATCAGTCCCAGACAGCATTTTCCATTCATTCAGCCAGAGCGGGGCTGTAACAGACAGACAACTGGGAAGAGACACTGGAATTTCTCTCCCCTAAAATAGACAGCAATAGCATTAGCAGAAAGAGGGAAAAGAGGAAGGGAAGACCTGTGGCTTCAGTGTAGTTAGGTTTTGTGCATACATGCGTCTGGACAATTTGGATGACGATGACAATCTAACAGGTATTTTGGAAGGGACAGAGAACAGGAAATTGAGAGAGATTGACAGTAAAATACAAGCAGCAAGAAGAAATTTGCATTTCTGTATACACATGCATACCTGTATACAAAATTCGGCTGATCATTCCAGGCATCACTATAATAAACATGGGCAAGAGTTTCAGGTAGCCACACATGATACAACCGGCCTTCACATGGGACATGTTCTTGCCAGAGAGACATCTTTGGACAATAACCTGTCAATGAGACATGGCAAACATGCATGACTCAACCACGAACAGCATTTCCATGAACACACCATGCCAAGTTCCAGACACCTGGTACTTCTTAACCTCTGTGATAGTGAAAAACCCTATTTACCATTTCTGTCACTAGGAAGAATAACAACTACATGAAAAACAAAGGATATATTTGAAATAAGCCAAGGAAAATATTTATCCAGTGGATGTTTAAAAGGTAAGACTTTTTGTCACAAGATGTTCTTAAAGTAGACAGAGTAAAAAGCCAAAAAGGAATAAAATATTTACCTGAGGAATAGATTCAATTACATTGGGGTTTTTGTTAATTTGTTTACTAATTGTGAAGATTATCTTTCTCACAATTCAGCATGCAGGTAGATCACTTGCTAGAGGTTGGACACATTCACATGCCGCAGTGACAGGAGCACACTTTCCTCTACTCCTGTCAGTGTGACCTCTCAGGGAAACTGGATGGTAGATTTTAGGGAGCAGGAAGGAGGACTGGGGAAGAGTCTCCAGACTGCAAGACCCATCACATAAAGAACATCTTCCCAAGACTGTGCATGTGAAGATGAAAGCCGCACAAATATGAAACAAACTATTACTGAATGGGGAATAATACCTAGAGCCAGTCTATCAAGTATCATGTGATGCATGGTTTCCTAAGTAAATGTTCACATTACAGCCTCTCTGTCTTTTTACACATGGTCACATACAGGAATTATACCCAGTATCTGCTGGGCACAGTGTATAAGAAGAATTGAAAGAACATCCGTTCCATTTTCTTATATGTGAAAGGGGTTTAGAAACCAGAAACTGAAAAGTTACTGACCACTCTTGAAATAACTGCCATTTTTGTGACCCAGCTTTGAATTACAGTGGGGGAAGAGCACCCCTAGATCACACTAGATTGCAGAGTTTTGTGTTTGGCATTTCCAAGGCATGTGGCTTCCACCCTACCTGATCGGTGCACCAGTACCACAAAGCAATGATGCTCAAACCAAAGACGAGCCCTGGCCATGGCAAATCTCCAGTGACGGCATCTCGGAAGATGTGAAAGGCATCCTGCCGAGGAGTGTAGCATTCTGAATTAATTGTAATATTCCCATAGGAGATATTGGATGGAATTGATTCCATGTACTTCTTCATGAAAGCATCATACCCCCCTACTTCAACAAATGCTGAAAAATAGAAAGTAAAAGTAGTAATAAAATATTTAATACTGAAATCTCAAATAGAGCTAAAGAAAGTGAGAAGAAAAACCTCCTTAGTATGGATGTAAAAAACCCCTAGCCAGTATATATCAACATTTCCAGAAAACAGTACACAGTGTTTTGTAAATATCCACCCACTCTAAGTGCCGAAGTGACCTTTATTTTTAGGTTTCTGTTCAACTCACAAATGTTGGTTTAGGCTCCCCTGTCTCAACATCTCTTCTACATGCCTTGCCAAGAAGTGAGATGAAGATACATTATTTCCACATATTGTTAACCTAGGGAGAACCTAAGGCAGGGTCTTACCAGGTCAGGTCAGTCTGGAGTTATTTCGGTTGTAACAATGGTGGAATCATTTAATTTCAGTGAAAGAGCTAGCTAGAGGAAAACCAAGCGCTGAGGAACGGGAAGGATAACAAAGACACTACAGATTCATGGAATCTTGTCGCTACATTCTTTCTTATGATCCTTTCCTATTAATCCTGTTTCACAGCATGATTTCCGTTGTAAAATGCATATGGTCTTCTGGACACACACGTTGTCCTATTCATAAGCATTGTTTGTATCTTTTGTCCAGCAACGTAATGACATCCACAGATCAACTACAAGCTTTACTTAAAACGCTAATGTGTTAGGGTTGATTTAACACAAGCTAGCAGCTAGAAACAAGGGAAAACCATGCAATGTGACCAATAGCTCTTCACTTTGAATCAGAAATTTTCATGCATAAACATCTGAATATCTATGAAATCATGATCTTCTTAAAACAAGATACTCTCTGAACTTAAGAGTATCATCATCACCTGCAAACAATTCTGCTTTTACCTCATTAGCCATCACAAGTCCTATTCTGTCATGGGATGCTACATATTATGTTACATATTCAACAGTGCTTTGGAGATGGAGTGACTAAAAGGTTTGGCAATACGCCTATTCTTTGGAAACATGTCTGTTTTCTTCCCTGATAAACAGGTATATGAACCAAAACCTGCTGGTTAAGAAAACAGAGTTGCACACTGCAGGATCCACTTCCATAGCCACTGTGGGATTTGTAGTTGAACATTCCAGTTTAATTCATCTGATTTACTTACCAAATCCCATGAGAATAAAGGATCCCACTACCATGATAAATGTTTGTAAGGTGTCAGTGTAAATCACAGCTGCAAGGCCACCTAATGGCAAAGAAAAGTCAAGACAAATAGGTTAGCCCCTCTGCAAATGCCTCAGTGGAAATACTTTTTTTTTTTACTTTTCTCACCACCTCTCTCTTTCAAAGAAAGACCATTGTAAATATTTCCCCTTTCAGGTTTTCATTTCTCCCTTCTTACCCACCTCCCCTCCTCTCTTTTTTCTGGCTCCCCCAACTTTTTTGACGTATCAGACTGCTCTGCAGACTCACCCGTGATGGTGTAAAGAGCAGTAATAGCAAGCAGGATGATTATGGCCAAATAAAGATTCAGCCCTATGGCCAGCTGTATAAATACAGCTCCAGAGAATATGTCTGCCTATAAAAGAAAAAATGATAGATTAAGCAATGTTTAAATTCATTATGATGGCATATTACACATTCATGATGAAGGTACTGAAATACACAACTCCACCCCTTACAATACTGCACACACACACACACACACACAAAAAAAAAAATTGAGACCAAAATAGCAAAATAGAGGCCATTTTAGCACAACAGCCAGTTTCCTCTCAGTGCTGTGGTGCTTTCAATACAAGAATTGTAACTACTCAAAGAATTTCCAGGTCATTTTCAATGGATTGTTTTAGATAGACACAGAGTCACCTCACTACTTTGAGCTTACATACTGAAAAACAGCTTAATAACAAAATAACTAAAACTCAAGTTACACTTCCTTCTGTGTGCAGGGATGGACTCTGTGACGGCTCCAAGATGCAGAACAGTTTCTTCATTTAATGCTACTCTATAAATCTCTTACTTTTTCTTTACTCTTGTATACATGTAGTATTGCTAGTCTTGCTGGTTCAGGACAAAGGGTGATTAAAGGCAAACATCCTATATTTTCTCTACTTTTAAGCTCCTGTCAGAATAATTTACATTAGCTGGCTAGCAGAAGGAAACCTTTAGCTCTTGCATAAGAAAGGAATTGTTCAGATTTCAGTGTAACGCTCCGGGATTTTAATCGTATTAAATCAGTTCCTGATTTAGAGCTAATTTCCATCAATGTTAGTTATCCAAGTTTGCAATCAGAATAATCTGCCCCAGTGCACTTGTAACGCATTACTGTGAATTGTGCTTTAATTAGAGGTTTGCATCTGTACCTATCCTTGCTCCTGAGCATCTAGTTCAGGAGCTCATCTCCAAGCCCACCTGCATACCTCCTTTCTGGATACCACACCACCTATACAAGGGCTCTACACAGGGAGTTCCATCCTCATCTAACAGTACAAGTCCTAGTGGTGTTCAGCAAACTCAGGAGCTGCGAAATGCTGCAGGAACAGCCCGTATGCAGAGTCTGAGAGACATAAACAGCGCTGCCTATGCCCCGAGGTAAAGCCTGCACACACAGTTACTGCAGGGCAGCTGCTAGGCTGCAGCTGGCTGGAGGAGCAGGAGGGTCCACAGGTCAGGCTGCAGGACAGCCAGAGCCTGAGATCACCAACAGGCACTCGCACCACTTTTGCCCACGGCTAGGCTGAAGTAAGGCAGGGCAGGTGTACTAATAGCAGTTCTGCAGCCTGGCTAGCTGGGAGATGCTGGATGAAGAACCCCTCTTCATTCCAGAGACACTGAAACCGAGATTCCAGGGTATGATCTCACCCTTAGTTCACTCTAGAGAATGAGGAAAAGATACGGACCTCTGCAGCAAAAGGTCCTCTGACCCTACTGCCCTGACGAGAAGAAAAAAACCTGAAGCAGAGCGTGAATCACAACAGAGGTGCCACTCCCAAAACTCCTCCACTGAGGCAGCTTGAGATGATTCGATTTCTTACAGGTTTTAGTTTGGAACTGGGAGCCAGGACTTCCAGCTCTTATCCCCAGTGGCTGTTAGACCACATCCTTTGTCGCTTTTGTCTATGATAATATTTTTTTCCTATCTTTTCACACCACTGATCAGTTTATGTCCCAGATCTATCTTTTGTTGTTCTTGGCTAGTTTAGCCTACCTATCATCAAATATTAACAGTCCTAAAAAGAACCCCAGAAAGAAACGTATAAATTATTTAGCATCCTGAGCAATCTATCAGCTTCTTCAGATTGCTTTTACCTTCCAACTTCACTGCTCCTCCTTTCTGATAAGATTATTGCCTTTCAATATTTCCTTGTTTCTCCATTTTTATTCTTTTATGGACACTAATTAATCTCTGTCTTATCTCTGAATAGACTAAATCTTTGCATTGCAATGTATCTGTCCAAGCCATGTACAGAACATGCAGGAACAACTGGCAGAACATGTTCCAATTGAGTGAATCCAGCTGCAATGTTAACGTGGGAGTCAGGGCAGTGGCCCATGCTCTTTACCCCTACACCACGCAGTCCTAAAAGCAGGTTGTCCTTCTCCCTCCTCTTCGCCCAGTAAGTTTATGCCCATCCATTTACTACTGAAATTATGTACAACAAATGTAAAGAAAATTATGTAACCCATTTAGACACTCCAGTTTACAATTTCTGATTTCCTCAAAGGCACTCGGGTCTTAATTCCTTTTTGTCTTGTCATAATTTAGTCAATTACTCTCCCTCAGGCTTTTATTTTTACTAGGCCATTTTCTTCGGTACAATGACCAATATCAGCAACACCAGTGGCTAGCGAGCCCACGAAAGCTGCTATGGGCGTTACTCACAAAGCAGTGCATGCTTAGGAAGCGCATACACCTGTGCAACAGAAATCCTTCGGGCTCAAAACCCACCTGTGTCCTGATCCCAAAGATCAACACCTTGCAGCATGGCCTTGTCTGGCAAGTGGTTGATTCACCACAAAACAAGGTAAGAAGTCAAAAAATACACAGAAAATGGGCAGGAGAAGAGAAATGGTAACAACCTTGTACAGAGGTGTACAAAGGGAATCTGAGCATCACATCATGGTGGGCACTGGGCCAGAAAGAGCACGCCAGGAGTTACAAGACCTGACATATTATGTTGTTCATTAGAAAACACTGTAATAATTATAGTATTAACAGCATTAGATAACATGTTAACGTATCAAGGAAGCAGCACATGAAATCACCACCCAAGAAACAAAATGCCACTCTTCCACAAGGATAAGTGGCAGTAAGTATCACTGCCAGTCAAACTGCTAGGCGTGACTGCCCGTTAAGGGCAGGGCAGAAACCCATCCTTCTATATCAAATCTCAGTACGCCAAAGATCACAAGACAGTGTTTGCAAAGGCAGCAGTCAAGGAAGTAAAATGCAAATCTCCAAGCTGGCTGTGGCATGGATTGTCAACACATGGGCATGTCTGGATACACAAAGTGCCTCTAGGAAGAGAGACCTGTGCTAGCTTGACATAGCATGCATATGTCCACACAGCACAAAGAAGTTACCTACCATCCAGGAAGGAACAGGGCTTCCCTTTCTGCCTCAGGAGCTGGTTCATCTGGAGACAATTTGGGCATGGTGCTGCATATCATGGTATAGAAAAACCTACTCTGACATCCTCCAACAGTACCTGAAACCTCCAACGACCCTGACTGTTCTGCCTATTCTGAATAAGATACGGCAAGTAAATCAGACCTGGGCAAATCCTGCCCTGCTGAATACAGTGGCCTAAGACAACAACGCAGAAGACATTGTTTTACACTACAGAAATCTGAGCCAGATTTCTACATGGGACAGCACAGTCAGAGTTGTTCTGGGCAGATGGGGGAAACAAAGGAAATGGTTAGAGGAAATTGTGCGCCAGATTTTTTCCCCTGCATGGCACAGAGACATGAGCTCCACAGCAATTTCCCACACACATCTGGAATAATCGGGTTGATGGGAAGCTGGGATGGGCCACTGGTAGAGTGGGATTCAGGTAATCTGCTGCTGTATGGCTCTCTTGACTATTGCTTTACTCCCTGCTCCCTGGTTAGACCTGGCCACAAGAGCAGAAGAGCGTGTTTCAGCCTCATCACCCCAGTGGAAGCTTATAAGGAAAACCTGTCTTGCCTGGAAGCAAGACACTCCAACTGAAATGGGGTGGAATCCCATGACCAGATCCTTAGGCATGACAGAGGCTGGAAATAAAAGACAGGTAGTAAATTCAGAACCTGCGTAACACCTTGATGGACTCATTATAAACATGTGTTGCAGAATAGAACTGTGAGTCATCTGACTAGAAGAGTTTCTCAGCTGCTAGAGCTGCCAAAACTCTGTCACACCTGGGATTTCTGGTTATAGTAGTTAAGCACAATGGCAGCAAATTAACTAATCCTTTTGAAACACATGGAAATCCAACTCTGAGGCCAGCTCCACAGTACCAACCTGTTTAATTTATAACCTTCCTAAGGATCAGTTATCGTGAAGATGTGAGAATGAGAGCAAAAGGCCAATCTTTTAGCTTAAATTGCACTATTATCACTCAGCTCCCATTCAGAGGGCAAAGAGTAATTTGCCATGGCAACTTCTGCAAAACAACAGATTGAGGTATGCCTGAACTGTGGACTTCTTTAGAGGTTTGGTAGTTTGAAGATATATGGAAAACACCAGCTGCCTTCACTACTTCACAGCAACACAACCACTTACTTAATAAACATTAACTTCATAGCACCTTAAACTTTATACCAACCACTTGCCCATTCAAAGAATCTCTCCACTTCTTTTCTTTCAGCTCAGCTGTTGTAATTTCTCTCCTTTGCATTTCCCCACTCCCTTATTTTTTAATACCTATTATTCTCCTTTTCTCCATAGTCTCTTCCTCTTTTCCCTCATCTACTATTACCGAGGGCTTGTTCACCAGAGGATGCTCAAAGAGATACATATGAAGTTTGGGAACAAAAATTGCTGCTACACGTTTCACGGATCCCGAAGATAATAGACTGTAATGCAATACAGTTTCCCTCCACTCCGACTTGTTCTAGAGGAAAGCATAAGCAGAAGTAAACCTTAAAACCTATTTAAAAAAAAAAAAAAAAAGGAGAAAGTACAGCAAGCATCAAGAGGCATCGCTAGGAAGGAAAAAACTTGGATTGCAGAACAGAGATTGCAGAACAGATCTGGATACACAATCTCACTAGACAGAATGAAGAAAACACAACATCATATTTTTACAGTGCTTAATTCAACCAAAGGCTCCAAATCAGCATAAATTGACCAGCTGTGTGAGCAATACTGTAAATGGGAATTTGTTTTCTTTACGTCAAGGTAGGATGGAAGAAATACTGTAAAAGTGTTACTTACTGAGATCTTTGTGAAAACATACAGGATCAGAGAAAGGACTGACAGGTAGACCTGAATCCGTTTCCCACCAAAACGCTTCTTCAGATACTCTGGCATTGTCACCACCTGCAGTGGGGGCAGATAAGGTTTCAGGTAATGGGGAACAGATACAAAGCAAATTAGAGGAAGTTTTTTTGCTACTCAGATACTGTATGAGTGGAGACAAAGGGAGGGAAGATGCAAACACAGTTACAAGGAAGAGCAGCTCCAGGAATCGAAGGAGAACAAGGAGGGAGTACCAAGCACTTCTCATCACAGGTCTCAGAACAAAGAACCCTCACTTGTCAAATACATACAGACATCATATAGTACAATTCTAGCACACTTGATCTCGTGCCATTCACAATGGCTTTGCAATATTCAAGACCTGGTCCACAAACATGAGCAGCAAAGAAAAGCATCACGTACTGTTTTCACTTACCCCAGCTTTGATGTAGATGGGCACAAACAGCCATCCTAGAACAACCACAAATATCAGAGCCTGCAGCCAAGACAAGATCAGCTGAGTTAGCCTCCTCTAGACAGCACCCCCACAGAGCATTTATCAAACCCAACAGCAACTAGAGAACACTGAAATCACATAAACCTGGGTACTGTAGGGGTGACAAGGGAGGAGGGACTGCTCTGTCCTTTGATTTACAGTTGAAAATTTGGGAATGAAATCTTGGCCAAAAACTCGTGTCAGGTTTTATACAGCCTGGATCTCAGGCTACACTCCCAGAGAAGCACACATGATAATACATATTCTGGAAAGACAATTGATTTCTGCTCACAGACTTGCCCTCTAGTATCACAGCACCACTCCAGCAGCAGCACCAGGCTATCCTAGCCCTGTCCAGGGCAAGCTCAGGGAGCCTGCTTTAATAATGGTTAAAATGCAACCAGCCCAAAAGACTATAATTTCTGGGAAATATTAAGGAAGGTGAGGTTTGCTGCCTGAGACCTATTTGCTAACAACTTGCTCCCAGAGCCACTAATGCAGGTTGCTTTCCCACTCAGAATCAGGCACGCTGTAACGGTATGCTGTGACATCTGCAAAGTACTGGGGAGAGTAGCACTTCTGATGATTATTTTGATCATTGACTGCCTTCTGCACTGTGTCTGTGTGAGATTGTTGTAAAACATATGGCCATCTCACATTCTGTACAGGATGTGCCTCATGCATTTTGTAAAATATTTTGTATTTCAACATTACCATTCCATAGTATAATGTGTGTTACCATGCGTATTTTGCAAACTATAGATCTTAGTGTATTGCAGCGTCACAGTTTTCTGACTTATAATGGCTAGGAAATGCTGTCTGATACAGAGTTGTACATATTTAAATAGACAAACACAGAACAAAAACCTGCTCTCAGAGCTGCACTCTGAATTCATTCTGTTGGCAGGACTTAGAGGGCTGTCCTAACTGTTATCTTTTAAGTTCTGCCCTTAGATCAAAACCATAAAGATGGACAAGAAATACTGGGCCAGCTTCTGCTGTCATACTAATACAACTTAGAAATTATTTCAGTGGAATAATAGTGAACACAAGGATGATAACAGTCAAAGTTAGTATTTCTTTCAAGAGGAGAGTCAGATTATACAGCCAAGAGCAATATTTCCACCATGTCTATTAACCTGTACACTAGTCCCTCTATGTCATAACTAATGAACTATATAGTATATCTGCTCAAATACACAGATGCATCATTGCTTCTTCCTAAACAACAATTGTTGTACCCTGTGTATTGATATTAGTCCACAAACAAGGTCCCAGGAGATGAAGTGTTAGAGGTGGATACGGCTGAAGAAGGATACGGGTCCTAGAGATTTGAATACCATGAAATTTCAAGCAGTGATCGTTCTATTTTGTTTTACTTAGTTTTAGTATAAAGAGAAGGGCATTCAGGTTTGTTACAGGACTAGTGTAATCAAATAGAGAAAAATGTCAGATTAATTATGCATGTCTCATAGAATTCATTTTAGCCTTTATCCTTCTCCTTAAATATGTATATCATATGAATACTCGACTATCTGCAGCAACCATGCACTTGCTATAGAAAAAAGCCAAATCCCTCAGGGTGGTATGCTTCTTTCACTGAGCAAAATTGAATGTAGAGAAACTATTGACCTATGTATGCTCATTAAGTCCTTTGTGTTATGGTATAATCCCTTCCATGAAGGTGGATTCAGCAGAACAAGGGCATTACTACCCACACCCACAGAGCCTGAGAATACAAGGAAATGGACTGTTTTAGCTCACGTGAAACTCCATGCTGTTGCAGTTAACACTACTTATGGTACTTCAAGTAGTTCATTTAAAGTCAGCTTGGGTATCTCTACCCTATACTTCAACCATAAGCAAAACACGCATAATTAGAGGAAGGAGAAAGTAAAGAAGAAAAGTTACTTGGAATGCAGGTGGTTGTGAAGGATGCCCAAAATTTCTTATAGCCTGTGAAGAAACCAAAGCCCCTTCAACAATTCCTACACAGCAAAATGCTGTAAAAAATACTATGGATTACAAAATTAACTGATAAATTCTTCCCAACATCCTGCAGTCTGAAAGTGCTCTTTATAAATATCTTAAAAGTATTCAAAAGAGATGTACAAAGAGAATACATCAGGTTATTTGGTTCAAGTGCTCTCTAAAAAGCTTCATCCAACAGAAGCAGGTCATGTGCTCCCAAGTGTCTTGGACAAGGAGCAAGGAAGATGAGCTAAATAGTGGATTGTGTTGGCACTTACTGGTCTGTACAGAAAACAGGTGTTGCCAAGCACAAACTTTAACAGTCCTAAATTATTTAGGCAGTGTTATTTTGATTAATCTCTGTAGATAATTTTGATGACATAAATATATTCACTTAAATGCATGCCACTTACATTCCATTCATATCCTCCAATGGCAATTCCTCCAGCTGCTGCTGTTCCTGCTATTCCCACAAAATGTCCACTGCCAATGTTACTGGCAAACAGAGAAGCACCAATCTGGAAACAGAAAGAACAATATTTGGCTCTTAGGCCCTGTTCATAGCAACTTGAAAAAATCATGTTCATTTGGCAATTTGAACTCATGCCTATCTATCATCATAAGAATGATTGACAACTAACTTCCCTGACAACTTTCAGGACTCCCTTTTATTGCTCCCCCTCAAACCTGAGACTCCAGCCATTACATCTACAACAATGAGAAAGGATAGGATGTTGCATAGTAGATCTTCTTCCAATTGAGTCAGTTTATTACACCAATATAGATTTTAAAATATTTGCAAAACTTGGCTAACTGACATTTGGATGACGTCCAAACCATTAGGGAAGATGACTGTGATCTGTCTTGCTCAAGGAGGAAACAGTTAGTGCATACCCACTTGTCAAAGTGGCCCTCCCTACTTCATATTCCACAGTCTTTTGAACTAAATGTATCATCGGTGAGAGCTGTACAGACCTTTTACTTGATTTCACTTTTATTCAAAAGATATTTGATTATTGAATTAAATTCTGTAAGCTGTACGGCAGAAATACCTGTTGAGAAAGTGCTTCTGTTAGATACAAACAACAGGAAATCAAGGAGTTATATTTCAGAAGTGCTGGGTGTCTAAGACCCCCAAATATTGCACTGAACGTACAAACAGAACAGTGTGGAGAACATAGGAATTGATG
This sequence comes from Falco rusticolus, assembly GCF_015220075.1. NCBI lineage: Eukaryota > Metazoa > Chordata > Aves > Falconiformes > Falconidae > Falco > Falco rusticolus. The sequence continues at coordinate 37,698,668 of NC_051187.1, read as the reverse complement.
AACAGGGAGACATTTTAAAAAAATGAAAGGTTTAGGTTGGATTACAGACAAGCAGGAGCTGTTCACATAAGACAGATGTGCCAAAGGATCTAATTCTTTATCAAATAGCTCAGACAACAGAAAAGATGACAGAAAAGGTATGAGCTTCATTTCCTCAAAATAAAACCATTAAAGGCAGCAGAAATGCCTAGTGATAATTTACAAGGTCAGATGTTAAAGGACACAGGGTGAGAACTCAAGCATGAAAAAGGTTGGATTGGGTATCGCAAGCAAAGATGTGAGCTGGATGTTCTGAGATGAAGCAATGTGAGTGAACATTTTTAATTTTTCTTTTATTTTTTTCTACAAAGAAGAAAAGCAAATGGTTAAAAATCAAAGCATATAGAAAGTAGGCAAAAGAACCTCTGTGACCAGCCTGTAATGCTCTCATTTGAGGCAGACCTCTTGTGTTGAAAGATCTCAAGGTGCTGAAAAATGGGGTTTTAGACATATGAACCTAGGACCTGCAGCTGGCACATTCTCCTTATGTAGTTCCCAAGTACAGGTGGCTGGAATATGCTCAGAGTCCCCTTACAAAAGGGAGAAATATTCCTTGTCTGCAATTCACTTGGAGATTTTTAGGGTCCTAAAATGTACATAAAGGGAACAGTTACAAATTTTCAGGTCTGCAGTCACTGCAGTGAGTAGCAGTAAAAACTGAGTCAATCTTTCTGAGAGCACAGGGACAACTGACTGAGATTCAGGAGGGCAAAAGGGATTTCATCACAGAGACCCACTTCTGCAGATCAGATTTATTCTATAGAGCTATGCCACAGCCAGGAACAGCAACCATGCTCTTTAACTCACAAACCTAATGTCTAATCACAAAATAGATTTTCCTCCCCCATTTTTTATATGCAACATACAAACAAATTCATCAGAGGATTCCATTATTTCTTTTCTCCTTTGCTCAGTTTCATCTCCTGATTTCTTCTAGTCTTTTTGCAGACTGTTCTTTTGCTGTGACAGGACACATACGTCTCTAAGTTCACTCAGTTCTGGATTTTTTAAAATATTTTTTTCTTTTATTACACATTTCTAGAAGTCAGTTGGGCCCTACAGAAGTGTAACCAGTTTGTCAGATGACAGATATTTGTACAGGAATTATAAGTGTTGCAACAAGCATTAGCAAATAAGCCAGAGAGATCACTGGTAAGAATGAAAACTTTTTCTTCTAACCTCTCTGTGACAGTAACGGTGTTTTCCCAGCAATGATCATGAAGAAACAAATACCATTTATAGCAAGCATGAGCACTGTTGTCCAGTGCTTTCCCTTGGAGATGAATAATTAAACTTAAATCTAGGTTACTAGAAATGCAATCACCAGAAAAGATTAACCACATCAATCTCTGATTTCATTTGATGTGTTCCCTCTCCTGTTTCAAAAGCTTAAAATGTGCTGCAAGCAGATCCAAGTAACAAAAGCAGCTAATGAAGAACTGACAGCTATAGCAAGCTTTAGCTCCTTGCCTAAAACCCCGGGACATACTGTAGCACTCATTGACAATCCTGTGTTCCCAACTTTTCGCAGAGCACACTTGTATGGCAAGAAAAATACAAACCCAAACCAAAACAACACAAAATTACCACATATTTAGGGCCAGCGCAAGGACAAAGCAGTGTGAATGCAGGTACCACCTTCACTTTCTAGATTTTCTTCTCTGAATCCCTACAAACACCCAGTGCAGCAGAGCTGTAAGATCAGCACATTCTAGTAACGGATGCAATTTTAAAAATGGGGTTTAATGTTATGTACACATGGAAAGGTAGAACATGGCTTCATAGCTGGGAAAACACATATTACTCTGAAAACTGCAGTGTGGTTAAAGCCGGAGGAACGTTTACCAAACATACTTGCACTCTGTTAGCTGCTGATGCCAGAGGGGAAAGACAAATTTCCAACCTGCCACGGCAGTACTTTGAGGATGAAGGAAGAATGCAGGTGAGCTCTGGGCCCAAGCTTTCCTGGTGAAGTACTTACTGCTGTGGTATTTGTGTTATAAATTGTGTATATAAAGGCTGATTACTGGAACTGCTCCATTTACCATGGGTAGATGCTGCAGTACACCTATGTGTGCCCTAAAGAACGCTGTGCTGAACCGGGGATGGGGTGGTGGCGATGACAGAAGGAAACAATTTTCTAGAAGTGTTAACTTCTCAGCGAATGTGTTCATGAGTTGATTTTAAAAACAGATCTAGGAGGAAAAGCAAAGAAGAAAGTTGATTGAAAGGAACAAAAGCTGTTAAGAGGGAAAGAGAGGACAAACAACTGAACTAACCTGAGGCAAAGGTGGAACATTAACTCTCTTAAAATCTTTTAAGAGGTCAGGTTTTAACAAAAGTACTCTGTTCAGGAAAAGTACCACCACACTGCAGATAGATGATGATCGCTCTGTTTTTTCCAAGTTATTCATTAACCATTTCACCTTGCTCTTTTCATTAACTTGAGGATGCACTGACATCCCAGCACTCGCTGTTCCAAATCATATACAATGTACTTTACAAACCAGTGACCACTGCAGCGACAGCGTGCAGGCTTCACAGCTTACAGCTTTTCTCCCTCCCAGGACCTGCTAATACGTATCCTACACCCCTAATGTCCGCTTTCCTGCTTGAAAGTGTTAGCTTGGCATCAAACCCTTTTCCTTGATCCCAACCATGCCCTGCCTATGGCCTTTTAGCCCCTTTACAGAGATCAGCATGAGGTCGTGAGTTGTCTCTCCTCCCAGGGGTCACCTGCAGAAGTTGCTTCCTAAACTGCTCTTCCCTGGACAAATGTCTCATTCCCTTCTTTGAGAACTGCTCCTTGACAGTGTCCATGCTTTTCTTTAACTCACAACTCTTCCCTGCAACATGTGACTGTACGTTGATGGAAGGCCATCATTTTTTCCTACCTCAGTTTTTTGGTATCACTCTTATAAAACTTTGGAAAAATCGGTATGCTGCTTATAATGGAATAAGCCGCCCTTCCAAGGCTCTGACACCTAAAGAAAAACGTGTAGTTTTTTATTCTGCTTTCAAAATTACTCTGCAAACTCTATGTATTGCATTCTTGCCAAATTAAACATTTATGTACTTCCCAATTCACTAAGCAAGAAAGATGGACATACAAACACATCAAATATATCTCTGACTTCTGAAGTTGGAACAGCCCAGTTGCAAGCAGGCTGATCTGATACCTTTCCACCTTTGTCCTGTGAGGCAGAAACACCACCTCCCAGCCAGCTGGAAAATTCTGACGGATTCTACAGAAATCTGTTTCACTGAACTTTTCCTTTTCTACCAGCACTTTGCTTTGATTACTTTATTATTCTTTTTACTCTGAAAACTTCACACTATTCTTTGCATGGAACTTGACAAAATAATTTAATGTTTTATTCCACTTTACCCAACAAAAAAGGAAATAACAAATCTTATTCTACCAGAGTTGTCTTTCCTGGCTCCTCCTAGCAGCATCAGATTCAGCAAGTGGGGAGAATTTTGAGAATATGAAAAACTTAACTGGATGGAGAGGTCAGAGGAGGCATGCCAGTGGTCAGTTCTGACGGGTATCAAAATAAGCCATGCAGAACCAAAGCAAAAATATGTTGGCTTTTTTTCCTTAATTCTTACCTGTCTTACAAAGATCAACATGTGACAACAAACAAGCTGAGTTACATTTCTGTTTAAAGCGTAGTGTGTCCTTGACTCTGCATGTTTCCTACTTGCTGCTCAGTAAATCTTTCTAACCATGACAGCCGGATTTCAGATGCCCAGCAGATACTTTGTCCTATTAGCGTTTATGCCTCAGGCACTGAGGTACACGAGGTAACCCATACTTTTGTGCAGACAGCTCTGTCTGCAAAACTACAGAACCTGAAGAACAAAATTCAAAAGCAGGAAAGCTTCAAAATTGAAGGGTTGTTTTTTTCAATTGTGCATGAAACCCTGTTAATCCTGTAAGAGTGGCTGTTAGCGAAGCTGACTCTTCTCTGGGAACAGATACTTCATTTCCACGGTAGAAAGCATTTGGCTGAACCTAACTGGTCCAGCTAACAAAAGAAGCTAAAGTTGGTTTGCAAGACCTACTGTTACAAATCCGTCACTTCCCTCAAGCTTCTTTGTGTCTTTTTGGAAAGAGCAGAGCTAGTTATGAGTATTTAAAGAGCCATATGTGTCTTCCCTGAAGACATTTCCTTCAAAGCCCAAGAGACCAAAACCAGTTTCTTGAAGATTCTTCTCTCAGTTCCTGTAAAAAGAGCGTGGAAAGGGCACAGCATTTCATACCATTAGGATTAACCAATGACGGATTTCAATTTCTGGCAATAGTGAGAATGTAATTATATACCTTGATCCCTAATTAACTACTGTCACTACTGAATTGGCTCATCTACTGCATAAGAGCAGTGATTTCAGTGAACAAACACTGAAGGACCTATTACCTCAGCAGAAGAGTCAGAAAAGCCTAACCATGGGCTTGGTTCTGCAAAACACGAAGCGACGTTCATGGATCCTGCTGCAGCCAACACTCGGAGCCTGGCCCAGGAGAACTGTGTTGCCTCTACTTTATACACAGTGAAACTGAATCACAATCAGGCAAAGTGACTGACAAACACTATAAAAAAAAAAAAAACAACAAAAAACCAAAAAACCAAACCCTATCAAAAGTGGAACTAACCTCCAGCCCTTGATTACCAGGGTCTGCTCTAGTCTACTAAACCACAGCTACTCCATCGTTTAAGTGAACAGAATCCCTTTCCCAGGCTTGTCAGTAAGAGATCCCGTCACACTGCTAATGAGCCTTTTCCCTTGTGCTCTCAGAAAAGCCACTTACGGCTGCCCTGTGTAGAACATATCACAAGCACTGACAAACACAGATTAAGGGAATTAAGTTTATAACAAGTTTGTGGAAGGGTTTTGTGTTCTGGGTGGGTTTATGTTTCGTTTTTCTCTGTTCCAGAAAGCAATTATAGGGCAAGGGTCACTATGCTGAAATGGCAGGGAAGAAATCTGATAAATAAAGAGTTCGCATAGAAAAAAACTTCCCCCACCCTGCGTCTTACGTGCAGACTGTGGAAATCACATCCGCAAACCTGCTGAGAGTATACTCTGTCCCCTCACGCCACTGATGAGTAAGCTGAACAAGACTGGACCCAGAAGTGACCCCAGAGTACTTCAGCTACACGCCCCCAGCTAGGCTGTGCCACTGATCACAGCCCTCACAATCCGCCTCACTGGCCACACTTCCTGAGCTCACTATGAGGATGTTATCAGATGTTATGTATCAGAGCTTTCCAGAACTACACCAGGTTAGTCCTGATGTGGCACAAAAGACTAGTCAAAGCACGGGAAAAGTAAAAAAACCCACACAGCATTAGCTGTTGCAGAACCGAGATCACATCTTGGACTGAACTTTCTATACTTTCATTGGTTTCCTAGTCGTTTCAGCCCAGTTTGCACCAGGTGATGGACATCCTATCTACCTGCTGAACTGTGGGGAATAGGTGTTTTGGAATCTCTTGTTATCCAAGGCAAACTTTCCAAGGTGGTGCTGCTGACATGGTATTTAGTTTGTGGTTTGAGTGCTTCTCATTTGTTTATTTTGTGTGATACCAGGATGAATAGCAAGAAGGGTCTGTTTTTATGGTGCAGGAAGACACTCCTGACATTCCAAAGGGAAGTATTGAAGGGGTGGTCTACAACTCCACTGACAACTAGCACTTCATCCATGCTGAGCTTGCAGTGTTTGGGAAGGAGGGATGACCCTACCAGCAACCACTGCGATGTTGGGTCATCCCTTTTGTCTTCCCGCTGGAGGACGGGAGCTTGCTGAATCTGTCAGGTTAGTGTTGGCAGAGAACTTGGAGTTAGATAATCTTCCCAGGGGTTCAGGGAAAGCATTAGGAGTTCTCAGTGGCACCGAAGCAAGACAGAAGTTTTTTACAGTGAGTCTTTCCTGCCTTGCTGCTTCCACCTTCATTTGCATCTGCACAAAAGGGTATTCATATTCACCCCTGACAGGCATACAGAATTGCACAAGGTTAAAACCAGCCCACTGATCAAAGTGACAGTTAAGCAAAGTAATCTCTCCCCCTAGAATGATGGGATTTATCTTAAAATAACTTGGAAACTTTCTCTTTCCTCAGTCTTCCAATGGAACTTGAATTTTCTTAGATCTACTATACCAAACGAAGAAACCTTTTACTGTCATTGGCATTTAATCTTTCTATGTCATTAAAGAGGCAGTCCCAATGCCTTCTGAAGGCAGAGAGCAGGCTCCCTGAAGCACAAGAAGACTGAAAGATATGTAGGTATTTCTGCATCTTACTTCAAGAAAATTCCTACCTTTTTAGACAACAAATACTTACTGTCACTCTCCCTAATCCTGTAGCTGAATCCATGTGGGTGGAATCTTGAATCAAAAGTCTTAATTAGGTGCAAAAACATTTTTGGAGACTGAATGCAAGGTCAGGAATGTTGAGGATTTCCATTCAGGCACAGGGAAGCATGTACAACTCAAGTAATACAGAAAATGCAGGTTTGATTAAGTCTCCTGCTTTTCCAAGAAGTCACACTAAATAGAATCTATGATCTGGAAGAAATAGATAATTGTTTCTAATATCATTTCTGCCAAAGGCCTGATGGATAGCTATGAACTCGTTTTGTGTCTGTGACCCCTTTTCTCCACCTTGGAAGAGAACACAGATCCACAGAAGACAAACAATGTAAGTCACAGATAATCTTTTAAAAAATGTAAACTACATTTTACCAATAACTTATCATAATGTTTTCAGGATTTTATCCTTGTACAGACCAGAACTTGTTACTAAAAGTGGAAACAACAGAGCAATATGAGGAAAAAGTTCAGTAAATTAACTCTTCTCTGCGATGATCTCAAAACGAGCCAGCTTGTTTGAGTGCAGTGAAAGTAAAAAATTCAAACTATTGAAAAGTTTTAAAGTGGGCTGAAAAGCAAAGCACTGGATTTGTCTACACTGACATGACCAATGTACCTAAGTTCAAACAAGTTGGTCTCATAATGAAGACAGCTCAGAGCTCAACAGGGACAACTTCCCCAACACTTTTCCCTGCCTGTCAGGTGGCTTTTGTTGTGCAGTTTGCCCTGTGCCACCATGGCTAGAGAAAGAGTTCGAACTGTGCCTACACAACATAGCCATCACAGTCTCAACAGCATTGTAGGGATACTTAATATTTAAGGACTAGATACAGTCATATGGAAGTGGATGCACACACACATATGTATGTTTTATATACACACACAATATATATAGCACTCACCGGCCACCAAACCATGCTTCGTCCAGCCAGGAAGAATCCACCTACTGTCCCACGGTTGGTTGAGTACATAGCCTGGAGAAAAGCAAGCAAGCAAGCAAGCAAGATTGAATCATATTTTAAGTATAACAGGCAAGATAAACCCAGACTAAAAACAAACAGCTAGAATTAAGCGATAATATGTATGGGGAGAGTAAAGTGGAAGAAATAAAAAGAGAGTGGTTAAAAAGAAAAAGTTTATGATGAAGAAAATAATACAACTGAATAATGATTCTTGCATCTAGGTCTACATTAACCATTCACACTTCATAGCTTCACCTTTCATTACAGTGCAAAATATTAAAATAAAATTTAATTTAACTAAAAATGATCAAATAAAAGCTCATATGAACACATCAGGTATGCAATGTCTTTGACTTCAGGCATCAAAAAAGACTGTAAGTTGCAACTTCATTAACAGAAAGTGTGCAGCTTTTTTATTCAATATTATCCAACCCCAGAAAATACCTACAAAAATCTATTTTCTTGTTGTGATATCAGCATTGTACCCACTTCTCTCAAGTTCAAAAAAAGAGAAGCCAACTAAAATTTCCTTTTTAGGTACTCGTTTTGTATTTTTCAAGGGATGGGCTTCAGAAGGAAGCTTTGTCCAATTTCCATTAATGACCCTGATCCAAATATTGGATTCCCATTGTCTCCTCTGGTGGACTTTGAACAGGCAAATAAAGTAAGAAGACTCAGGAAAATTATCCAGATCTTTTCTTCTGATGCAGAAGAAAGGAAGTAACTTACACTTAACTACACACAGCAACTGAGTATTTGTCCAATAAAGACAACACTGGTGCTGTAAAGAAATGGTTCCAGGAATTACTCAGCAGACAATAGCCTGACAAGCCACAAATCAGCTCCTTTTTGTCACAGATGGTTAATGCAAAGTTCAACAGCAGCACCAGCCAGACCTCCCTGGCAAGGACCCCGCTCCTTCCCACAGGACAGCAAGGTGCTCAGGTATACTGGGGGCTCCAGAGTTTTTCTTATGGTTTTGGCATCTACTACTGCGATGAAGAGGTAAAGAAAAGGTTGTGTCCACTTTGTGTCCACCCTAACTTTTTGGTACTCTTCAAAACATTGCCAGGCTGCTAGAAAGGGAGGTTTGTTTTGCAGCCAACTTCTCTGCCTTCGAAATGGACCCCTGGGATGCTCCTGGCAAGGAGAGGATTATTGAGGGACAATGCCTCCCATCCGCTTGTTAATGGTCAGGTGTTCAGGTGACCAGGAGAGCTTGCCCTAAGGAAACCAAAATTGAGTGACATTCCACTGTTTACAGCTTTGTAGCTCACAGTATTGGCCTATTATCTTCAAACCCTTCAGCACTGAGGTTACACCAACAGAATGGTATCTGCCTTGCCCCATTAGCCATGAAAGCACTGCACTTGGGTTGCAGATGAGGCAGGAGTTTCCCTGGCAGCCCTCAGCGCAGTCAGGATTGCCGGGCAGAGGGCAAGAGGCTCCGCTCTGCGAGGGCCATGAACAGAGTCATTGCCAGCACCTGCCACCCCCGAAACTGTTCCCTCCTCATCGTTTCGATGGCACTGCAGCCTGGAGCCAAGGTCCTGCTGGCAAAAAAAAAGCCACGATAATACAGCCCATAAGCGGCACCTACAATCCTGAGCACCTCACTCCTTTGTTGAGTGATCTAGAGCCCCGGGGGGTGGGGGTGGAGGGGTAGGTGTCCTGCAGTGCTCCTGTTGCACCCCACACTGCCTCCCCACACAGTGACTTCACCTCCGTTCTTCTCCCTGCAACTCCCTCTTCTCACCATTTTCCCACAGCATCACCTTACACCCCCAGTTCCCACTGGAGTCCCAATGCCAAACCCCATCCATTCACCTCCCACCTGCTTTCTAACAGGGACCCCAGCTGGCCTGAGCCTCACTGAGCAGATCTCTCTGCTCCTTCCCACACAAACTTCATTACTCCACCTTCCCCACTAGTTCCATTCATCCACCTAAATGGATGCCTCCGCAGCTCACCATCCACTCTCCAGTAAATAATCACATTTCCCCCACCATACACTTATTAACTATCTCAATTAAGCACCAAAATCTTCATACAATTATACATTTTCATTTACTAAGCCATTTTCCCAAGACACTGCAAACTACCTGCTCATTAAATAAAATAATATAATATAAAATAATAAAACAAAACAAAACAAAATAAAATAAACCCCCAACCTACCCATAGTCCCACTGCCAGGACTACCACAAAATAGATGACAATAACAGAGATGTCTGCAGGATTGTTGATCCTTATGTTGGGTTCCATCCTGGCTGTTTCTCTGGCTTTCTTCTTCTTTATCTCCTTATGTGCTTCTTGCAGAGTTCAGGTTAATGATAAACTGCTGTCATCCCCTACGTCTTATATAATATATAACTTCAGATTCACTTGTCTCCCATGGGACACAAGTTGAAGCTGCTGCTTTTCCTTGGGAAACAAATTCTTCCCAAATATTGCTCCTCTGTTACAGGTGCTGCAGATTTCAGAGTTCAGTTCCCCTGCCAAAGGTGCTCAGGGTTTTAACATCCAGGAGCAGATGTCTGAGAAGGAATGAGCATGGAAAGGAGTGGCTTGGCTGCAATAAACCCACATATTTACCTCACTGTGTGAATACTTTTTTTTTTTTTTAAGTGGTTGTACCTGTAAATCTAGTCATGGAAGATGTAGTTCTTTTAGACGATTATGGTAAGCAATTATCTGTGAGGAGGAGTGAGTGACCTGATACCTGGGGAAAACCCAGGGGTCCAGAGCTGGGACATCTTCTGTGTCATCTGTCAACTCAGCAGCATTATTCAGTGGAGCAACAGCCCTGCACTTCTGGGAAGGATACAACTTGAAGCTGTTTACATCTCTCACAAGGATACAGGTAAAGATGCATGTGCACCACAGGACTGAGATCCAGGAGCTTACTGTGCCGAATTCCAGAATGTTTAGGCGGTGGTGGTGGTTCTCTCTATTGTAGCTAATCAGCTTCACATTCAAGTAAGTTCAAAGTTCACCAGAGCTTGGGTCTGCTCTCCCTTTATTTGTTCCTCTGACTTCAGAATCAAGCTAAGCAAAATAACTGGTCACAAAGATGTGGAACACTCTGATTATAGAAAGATCTTCAAGCTCTTAACAAGGAAGCTTCCCCAAAGAAAAATCCAGGACATTTAGAACACGAGACACAGGTGCCAGGCATACTTCTGGGCTCTAAGTATACCTGAAAGTCCTATTGTCTGCTTGATACTAGGGAATCATTATCCATTTACAGCTGATTAGGCTGCCCTTTGGGAGTAAAATGTTACCCTGAAGTTACGCAGAGTAGAACAAGCAGTACAGTACACAGAAAGCACAGCAGGTCTGACCATCTTGCAGTGGTTATTTCCTTGGGAGCTGAAATTGAGGTCTGGCTCTCTGTTCATTGGCAAAGAATTTTTCTTAGGTAAACTACCCTTTGGTAATTGTGGCTAATAAAAAGCACCAAAATCTAAGAAGCTATAATAAAGTGTGATAGCTTATAAGAATAAAATAAAAATATCACTATTGTTTGAGCACCTATTCTCTTATAAAATAGTCGTGTCCTCTGATAGTTTAGGCATCTCTCCCAACAAACATTCTTCAGTTTGTCCTACAGGACTGTGAAATGTTAGCTTTAAATCCAACAGAGAAAAAATTAACCCTGGAAGCTGCTGAGCATCCAAAATTCCCATTAGCTGCAACCTTCCCTGCTGTGTATTTCAGAGGAAAATAAAAGACTTATTTACTAACCTTAATTATCAGGAAACAGTTTGCCTAAGATAGGCTGTAGATGGCACTTCTTTACAAAGATTGACATAGTTTCCCATGGGTCCTTGCAACTAGCAAAAAGGCTAGAACTCCATTTCTGCATCAGTCTACAGAGGCAAAGCAAAGAAAAATTAGACAGGAATTTATCTACTATAACGTGTCTCATCCAGACCTCTGCACAAAAGAGCTCAGAAGCTAAGAAAAGCTACAGCCTCCTGTCCACAGCTGCTAGCACAGCCACACCAACAAGACAGCAAGGTTTGAGACTGTAACAGAGAATCAGTGTCTAAAAAATAATAATCATGCAATTCCTTTCTTTATATACAGTGGAAACAAACTTTATTCTGTTTTTGTTCCTGAAGGTCACAAACCCAAACCAAACATTCTCTACAAGACTGTTAAAAAAGGCAGGCAGCTTTGTCGAGGCTCTTAATATCTCACTTCCACATCCTCGTATCTGCAGTCAAAGAGAAACCTAGAAGCATTACATTCAGCAGATTGTTGGTGTACTACATTAACCACTTCATGAACTGAATGCTTATAAATGGTCTCTGAAAGGTCAGCCAAGTTTCCAGATTTGAAAAGAAGCTGAACCTACCTTTGTATTAAAGTTTTCAAAGATAAGCATTGAGTAAACCTCCTGATGTGAAGTGTGAGGAGACAGGAGACAATTAACCTCTTTTTCTCACACTCAGCTAGCAATGTGCTTCAGTAGGTGCTCTCATCATCCTGAAGTGTCTGGTCAGGCAAGTATAGGGCTCCAATACTAGAAAGAATGACAAATAATTTGATATATTGGGGAAATTTCTCTATTTTTTCCTTTGAGCCAGGCTAATTCATTGAAGTAAGAGAGATTTTAATGGGAGCAGGAAAAACAACTAGTCTAAGTAGCGTAACACAGCAACTGTGATCCACATCTGTAATGATTACTCCCTCTGGATCAAGTCTGATAACATTCAGCTTATCACGAATATGTTCATACTTGAACAGAGAAATAAGACAACGGATGAAAGCACCAACAGCTACAGAATGCTGGAGTCATTTACTCAAAATCACACACCAGACTACTGATGGAGATCAAACAGAACGGTATCATGGATCTGTATACCCAACCGTGTAACTGCAAGGGCTGGCAGGGGCACCACTGTCTTATGGGGCACAGAGCAGGTACATGAGCTATGTAGAAGCCACAATTGCCCTGTTGTCATTGGAAAATCGGGCTGTAGCACAGAAAAATTGAGATTTATAGTCCTTGCTGCCACTTAGCCTAGTCTTTTAGAAACTTAGTGTAAGTCTTCCTCCTGAAGATGGCAAATGATTAAAAAAAAAGGAAAACAAACTACAAAGAGAAAGATGTATTAGTATGCAAACTACCTCCCACAGAGGAACTCCTCTAATCTTTTCTCTGACATTCCTCCACAGTTCTTTATAAAGCAAGCAGATTTCTTTTGGAGATGATCCTCAGAAATGCTAATTTATACACGAGATCCTTTGTACAATTAATAAAGGACAAAACTAGGCAAAAATGTGCAGTTATTTTACTTGTGGAAGGCCATATACTATGTTAGTAAAGCCTCTTCCCTCTTTTTCTAGTTTCCTAGCCATGTAGTACCAACTTGGTGAGAAAAGATATTATATTTGCAATGGTCCTAATAACAGAGGATGGCAGTTTGAGTAAGAGACAGGAGGATTATTTAGCACCTTTTGTTTGATGCCACAAGTCCTTTTTCTCTTTGTGCAAGCTTGCTTAAGTGAGCAAAACCTGGGTCTAATTAGAAGAATTAGTCACAGAAGGATGACAAAAATGTTAGAAACTAAAAAGTGGAATCCATAAAAGAGGAATTACGTCAAGGCAAAAATATCCAAACTCCAGTAGGTATGATGTAGATAAAAGAAAAAAAATCAGTAGGAAAAGGGATGCCTTCTTAAAAGCTTATCAGAAAGCAAGCAAGGTTATTCTGTTCTCATTCTGAAGATCAGATCAAGAAACATGAAAAACCCCATGTGTTTATCAACAGACAAAAAAGGTAACAAAAATAAAATGAGCTCTTTCTAGACTTATTTTCTTATTAGTATATATCTACAGAGAAGAAATATCAGAGGACATAAAAACAGATTTATATGCTGATAGACAGAATTGAAGCAAGGAAATACATTCAGTTCTTCAGCAACTGATTAAATTCTCTCTGTATGATCTGTAAGTACACCCAGGCCGGCAGTGTCTAAGCCCTGCCAATGTTATAAAAACAACAGTCCAAGGACTGCACTCTTCCGGCAAGATAGACTAGGATAGCAAATAAAGTAACCTGAATTTATTTTTATTTTACTAATGTTTGATTCTTTCTTCTAATTCAGGAGATTAACAGGGGAGGATTAATGGCAAGAGACTGATTTGAAATTTCCATTGGGAATAATAAAGTTGAATAACAGATTAAAAAATACTCCCCCAAACCGATGCAGACTGTCACCAGATTTAGCCACCTGACAGCGAGGCAGATAAGAAGTTGCTTGTGGGGAGCAATCTAACTGAGTAGCATTCTCATTAAAAGAGAAGTACAATTATTATCCCATAAACTATATAACCCAAAATATATTTATTATCCTTATGATCTAATCCATCGCATTTTGTATATGTTAGAGGCTTGCTAATCCTTCTCAGGAGCTTCCTACCTTTCTCCTAAAACAATGTTTCCATAAAAATACTTTTTAGAGATCAATACATGCCGATTTGCCACTTCTACTATACCTAAAATTAAATAATATAAGAAATTGTCCAGAGTGGCTGCATAATCATGATCACAGCTCTCAGAAATATTTTTACTACTCATACCCTGGAGATGCTTTAGGGAAAATAATATCTCCACCACATAAAACACAGGAGAGAAATGAACAGGAGATGATCTGCTGACACCCCTTCCACTGAAATAATTCTTCAGTTTTTCAGGTGAACTAATGAAAACCCTAGTTGCTCATACTCTGTTTTTTTCTAAATAAATGTAATCACTCTTGAAAAATGGATATCCTCAGCCCTTGTAGATGTTTTCATTGCCCTACAGCAATAAGCAGCAACAAATTTATTAATATTTATTGATTTGACAGGTCAATTTGATTAAAGAAATCTAAGTGGAGGAGGGAAAAGATCATAATCTACTAATGTAATAGCCTAATATATATTCCAATTTGCTCTACAGCATCCCAGGGGCTCATAGTTAAGCCTCTTGTTTGCAGAGTGTTTGGCTGCAAAATTAAACGAGGAAAAAATCTGCGTAATACTGTACAAAATACAATATAATACTGGAAAACCAATAAGAAGAGAAAGAACCCAGAGGAAACATTCTTTAAGGAATCTGGGCTGAAACAGGTAGTATTCACCTTTGGCACACACTCTTTTTCGCTATTGGAGCAATAATTTGTTCAGAAATAGGGAAGAGTGAGACATGGCAACCCCTGGTCAGGATAAAAATGAAAAGAATTGCCTGGAAACACTTCCCAGTGAGGGGGAAGGAAAAGCTAACAAACCAACCAACCCCAACCAACAACAAAAAAGATCATACACAAGCAACAGTTGAAAAAAATAAAGAAATGGAAATACTGAAGAGTGTGAAAAGTACGCTAATATTACCTGAAAACGAAGAATATTGATAAATTAATTTACGCAGAGGTATCGTTTGATCAGACTTTGAGTTCTGACAGATTCTAGAACAGAACAAAGGACACAAAGTGTTATATTGGTATGAAATGGAGATCCCTTCTACAGTGAGATCTTATTCATCTGCCAACTTAGAAAATCTCAAAACCAAAAAATACTTGTTCTATAGTTTCAGTCTTTTTAATCAACTTAATGCTAATTATTGAAGTTATTACAAAACTATTTCTTTGATATTAAGGCAGTAGCCTGCATCCATTTCCAGGAGAAAAGCTAGCCTAGTCCTCTATCTCAAAAAGTCTGTGAACTTCCCCAGCAGATGCGGAAAGTAGCCTAGTCCTGAGCTGCGTATACTGAACTAAAAGAACACGTGTTATAAACTAATGACATATTTTCTTACTTTAGTAATCATTGAGGGCAAGACGTGGGCAGAACTTGAAAACTTCACAAAATGTTATGATCACGGGAATCATTGTAACCATGTATCAGATCTGGTATATCAGATTCTTGTGCCTGTAATTAAACTCCTAGGACAACATGAACGGAAGGAATATTACATCGACTGCTAGTGTGAAGCAATAAAACAATTCCAAAGCAACCATGCCCTTCCTTTTAAAAGACTCATCCCTCAATTTCTAAGTTCTGTGGATAGCAGAACTTAAAACGTTAATTAAACTATAATCCAGAATGACAAAAGAGGCTCATGACTATGCACAATAAAGTTAAATAGCTCAGTAGCTGTAACAAAGTTATCACTCATTCATTTTCAAAACTTTGATTTAGATTATTGCTTCACAGTATGGTTTTACTAGCATATTCTTTTTATTCCAATCATAATTTTAATGACTGTACATACCCTGATTAAAGCTACATCTGGTCCTGAGTTTTATAGCTACCATGGTGAACAATCCAATCCAAGCAGCTACATACATTCCATTTAAAACACTTCATGAAGCCTTCTGATATTGTGTGATGTGTCAGCACCTCGATAGGCATGAATTTTATAAACTTTCTTTGCCCTGCCAAAATAGATGTGAAGATTACAGAATGAATCTAATACTAGACACTCATCATTTAAATCTCCCCCGTCATCAGTGTGATGTAGTCTTTGGATAGATTTTAATTGTTATTTTGTCAAAAGCTGAACATTTCTAGAAGGAATTTTAGTTCATGTGCCTCACAGATTAAATCGTTTTATATTATACATCAGATCTGTGTTATTTCAGTCTGTGGTATACATGTTTACCAGTACACGTAATGTGTCTATTTACGTGAGGGTTTTTCTCTGTGTATCAGAGCGTCAGTGCAGGATGTAAAGATGGCATACCGATGGGTGTGGGTATTGCCGGGATTCTGACTGAGGCATAAGATGAGTGTTTGATGACACCAACCAGCACATAAAGAAAATAACCAACCCACAAACAAAAACCCGCTTGATCTTCGCAGGTGCTAGGAAATTTGTTTGCTCACATTGTGATGGGAGGAGCTGCACTAGAGCGACAGGCAAACTGATAATTAAACCTAATAGCCTCCTGACAGTAAAGGAACTCTTCAAAATGTCTATAGCTCTTGCTAAAACAAATCAGCTCGCCCGATTTTGACACTGCTAAATCCCTCGGGTAGACAGGTTGCTGATGGTTTAGGCATCGCGTTTAAAACTGCGCTGAGAGCGCTCTGCTGAGAGCGCTCGCTCTTCGTTTGAAACAGTGCTTCAAGCAGAGGCAGCAGGCAAGACATCAGCATTCCCAATGTTATCGACACTCACTGTCTTCTTTGTTACAGGGAACAGAGGGCGATTACCACTCAGAATGCACTACGCAGACACAAGAAGGCTTCAAAAGCCCTATCTTCCCTGTTATCTGACAACTCAAAACACCAGAAAGCCTGCCAAACTGGATGAGCAGGTATTCCCCAAACCGCTACCGAAGGTAGAGAATACAGAGGATGAAAGTGATACTCAGTTATAGATGTTCTCCACCAGAAGAAATGTTCTTCAGCAGAAAACCTCCTGGATATGCTCTGCGCATTCCTGAAACAGCCATCCCAGGATTAGCATAATGTAACTAAAAAATCAGCACTGTGTTCTTTCTTTTTTTTTTCTCTTCAGTGGTGTCAGGCTCTTCAGGATTCGATGAAAAATTGACGCTTCTACCAAAAAACAGTCAGAGTAATATTTTCATTCATCCAAACCACTGCACAACCTGCAGCTGAAATCTAAAATGCACATTTAGCATCATGTACCAAATTATGCAATTCAACAGTGTTAAATGGGAACACTAACACATCCATGTACAGGATAATCACACTGATACTGAAAGGAGGTGAGAAAAACCTCCTGGAATGCTTCACACACACCCCGAAAAAAACCCAAACAACATCATAAAAGTTGTCATGTTGATTCTATGGGGATTCAACATCTCCAGTTTTCTTCTTTAAAGCCAGGGAAGGATACTAGTGGCAATTAGGAGCGGGAAATCAGTAAGAGCCTAATAAAGAATACTTTCAGCAGTAAGACATAGCAAGTTCAGCAATTTTTCAAGTAATACTGCTGAAAGAAAAAACTCCTGTAGACTTTGATAGCTTTTGACAGCCTATTGAACTGCCAGAAAGCTCAGGATCCAGCGTGACCTGTAATGGATACCTAGAATAGGTCATAACTAAATCCACTTTATTCTGCAGCTACACTTGTTCTATTACTTGTACTTGCAGTAACAATTTCTGTGCTTTCTCCCCACAACCTCGCTACATTAATGCAGTGTGTAAAATCTACATGTGTTAATCTATTAGAAATAAGGACCATTGAAGAAAGCTTTTGATAGCCTAGGACACGCTAAAGATTGTTAAAGTGGACTGGGTGGTAACTGGGCAAGGAAGCTAAGCATTGATGACAGGTTCTCAATACGTGCTTACAGCAAGAGAAGGCGGTTGGCTTTAAATTACCCTTTATTTCACAATACTTCAGGTGTGGAACATTTGTGATTCAGGTGCAGTTGCAAAGTGCAGTACACTATGGTTAAGAAGGGTGTGTAAAATTTGGAACGTATTTTTCAACGTCAGGTAAGAAGTTTCGTATCATCAGGACGTTGCTTACTGCAAACTGTGTTGGACTGTAAGGCTTACCTATGTAGATCAGGCTGAGAACTGAAGTCATCCCAGATAAGAATGTGGCTTCCATTGCCATCCAAACCGATCACATCCAGAGGGACTACATAACACTGGAATACCCATTTACAACCTACTCTCAGAGATTAGTCCCAGAATAGCAAAAAACTCTTCTAACTCCTCAAATGTCTGTGATCCTCCTTTAAGCTCATGCAAAAGAAGTGCAAATGTTTTGGGAACATCATGCAAAGATCACTGATAGAAGGAGAGATTCACATTCCAGGATGCTCTGGGTGTAGCCCAGAGGGACAATTTGAGTTTCCACTTGTGCTCACAGATAAAATTTGATCTGAACACTTTAGAGAGTAAGCAAACCACTTATTTATAAAAAAAAAATATTTAGAAGACTACACAAATTAGGCCTCTTGGTTGTCAGGAGAAATAGCAAGTGTGTGAATAAACACGTATGTTTGCTGGAAAACTGTAGATTTGTAACTTGTTGGAATTCTTTCCACATCTAGAAACATTCATTTTTACACTGTATTGCCACTTTGAAAAATTCTGAGAGATCTCCTGCATATCAGTAACAGGATTTTCTATAAGGAAGCTTAGTCTCCAAACTAGGAAACACATAAAAATTTTTATGTGTTCGTTCATCAGAAGTGACTTCACTTGACTGAATTAGTACTTAAAACATACCCTTCCTCTCAGAGATCACAAGGGGTAGAGAAAAATGTTCTTGTACAATCACAGGACATCAAACTGATTAAGAGTGGCTATTATTTTACTACTTGTTAATGATTCCTTAGAAGTCCAGAACAACTGGCAGTAACAGAAAGGAGACTCATTTTACCATGTAAGACTCTTTCCATCATGATCAGATGCTTCAGTGAATCTGAACATAGGGTACCTTAGACCATGTCAGAACTGGGGTGACCCTTACAAGCAAATCACTGTTAAACAAAATCCATCAAGACATACTTGTTCAACATTCTGGGGACAGGACAACTTTCATTGTCAGAGGTGACAACAGTAAAGTCACGTCCCTACAGCTACACAAAGGAAGCCTGCTACTAATAAATGTGCATCCATAACGACTGGCCAAGAAATTTCCACCTAGCTGGGGTCACCTACCAAATTGTGACGGCAGGTTTTAACCCCCAAACTATCTGAAGAGAGAGCAACAGCAGTCCCGGATCGCAAGGCTTCCTTTCTCACTGCCAGTGCCTGCTCCATGCTGGTTGCTGCTCTGCCAAATAAGCACTGAGCTCCCCACACAGGAACATGAAGTTGTCTCTCCCATTCCAAAAATCTTGCTTCCACTGGTAGTTTCTGTACACTTGCAGAACAATGCTCCTGTCAGACCAAGACACTGTTCAGATGGACAAATTAAAGCCCTTTAGGCTTGATTTGCATGTCTTGTCAGCATCTGAAAAAAGGTCTAGTAGTGCTGTATCTGCTGGACCTCCCCTTCTGCCTTTTTTCCCTAGACGTATTCCGTGATGAGCAGGGACTGGCATTCTCAGCAAGGGCAGTCTGCGGCATCGCTGTTGCTAGCGTTCAAAGGAGAAGAGCAGCTTGCAGGACAGCTGCTAGGCCGTTTCAGGCTGCTTTTTGCTACAGCCTGGCAAATCATGTTTGAATGGTAGATCAAAAATGGCACAGTATCCAGGCACTCGTGAAGCACAAGCACCCTCACAGTAGCCCAGTGTTTTCCCTGACACAGAACCTGGAAGAAGCTAACCTCAAAGAATAAATTTCTCCACAGGCTCCCACATTATATAATGTGTCCCGATTTCTTTATAGAGGAAAGCACATGGATATCAGGACACGGCACACCTGAGGACATCCTTTGGCAAACTGTGCTAACAGCTAGCATGAATACCGTACCTGTGCTCTGTCAGATATGTACAGCTGTGAGATGGTGGCCACATGCCAGAGTCACATCAGATGAGCTGCTAGCGATCCAGCCTTCCTGCAGACCACACTCACAAGAGGGGTAAATCTTTCTTAGGATAACAAGACAGAATTTTCTAAGTCTTTGACCAACTTGCTGCTGTAGCTTTCATTTCTGCTACTGAAAATGGCTAGGAGCACACTGTAAAACATAGGAATTTTCCTTATTTGAAAGGGGAACAAGTCCTCCCAGAAGTCATTTCCAGGCACACAAGGGACAAAAAAGGTGACTGGGAATAGGTGTTGCAGATTTACCACGAGAAAATTTTGTATAATAAACCCAACTACCTTCTACAATAAAGTAACTGGTTCCATGGGCATGGATTAGCAGGCTTTTGACATGGTCTCCCACACATCATTGTAGCCAAATTGGCAAGGTATGGACTGGGTGAGGGAGCTTAAAAAGTGGGTGAAAACCTGGCTGCACCATCAGGCTCAAAGGTCAACGGTTCAAAAGTCTAAGTGAAAGCTGTTTACAAGTTATATCAGGTTCAATCCTGTTGAATATCTTCATCAATGTCCTGGACCTTGACAATAAGACAGAATGCACCTTCATCAACTTCACAGGTGACATCAAATGCAAGACACCAGTTCACACACTGGAAGTCAGAGCTGCCATTCAGAAAGACCTCAACAAGCTACAGGAACAGAGTAGAGTGAAGGGTCACTAAAACAGTTTAAAGCCTGG
This sequence comes from Falco rusticolus, assembly GCF_015220075.1. Lineage (NCBI taxonomy): Eukaryota > Metazoa > Chordata > Aves > Falconiformes > Falconidae > Falco > Falco rusticolus. The sequence goes on along the minus strand of NC_051187.1, from coordinate 37,678,134 downwards.
ACCACAGGACATATGAGGGGAGCCTGAGGGACTGGGTTTGTTTAGCCTCAGGAAGAGAAGGTTTGGGAGAGGAATCCAATTGTCATCGTCAAATATCTAAAGGGCACTTAACATGGAAGACAGAGCCACTCTTTGTGGAGGTACACAGTGCAAGGACAAGAAGCAATAGTCACAGACTGCAGCAGGAGAAATCGTGACTGGATATAGGGGGGAACAATTCAGCGTAAGTGGCTAAGCCCTGAAACAGGTTGCACAAAAAGACAGAGAAATACCTGTTCTTGGAGATTTTCAAAGCCTGACTGGACAGGGTCCTGAGCAATTTGATCTAACTTTGACATGAGCTTAGCCCTGCCCTTCATGGTCTCTGGAAGCCCATTTCTAACTATATTAAGTCATCTGGAGATCTCTGACTTGTTTCCTGTCCTTCAAAGGCCATCTTGCTGCACAAGGCTGCTTGACAAGCTTCTCTCTGCATTCAGGTATGCTGTCATAGGCTCACAAACCAGTTTTGATGCATGTTCTCACAATTATGCCACTAAAAAAGTCAATAGTGTCATATGCTCATTTCTTAGTACTCACTTACTGCCAAATCCTTGAGGTTGCTATCAGGCAAAGTCCCATAAAACCCTGGAGAAAGCAGAGTACTGCAGTGCCTGTACTTCATTGTGACTTATCTGGACACAAACTGCACGAGAGCTAACTGAAACTACATCGGGGCTGTGGGGGCAAAGTCTGGAAGCTGCTAATCAGAATTTATCCAGTTCTTACACAGACCTCTTTTTGGAGTTGCACGTATGGTGCCTGGATAAAGTCTGAGCAAAGCTGACAACGAACTTCACCAATTGACTACAACTGATTTATTACACTAAACTGTTGGTGGGTGACTTGGAGCCCGAGTATCCCAGTATTTCATTAGTATCCCAGTATTTCATTAGTCTTCACACCACTATAGTAAAATCAGGACTTTTTTTTTTCAGACAGCAATGTTAATTCTCCTCTCAAATACAGAAAGGATGGTTCAAAATCAGTGGAACAGCTGAGAGTAAAAGGCAGTAATGACTTTGGGATTGGGAAGTCAAAGCTGAACAAGGGTGAACACAAGGTACCAACAATAACGTGGGTCCCTGAGTGTGGTCCTGGATAGCGCTTAGGCGTGGCAACTGTTTAGGCCAGTCAAAAATTGAGCCAGATTCACTTCCCTCCTTATTTTTTTTGCTAGAAATATTTCCTAGAATACAAGCACAATGGAAGTTTGGCAGTTTCCATTCCAAGAAGTTTCCAGGTGCTTTGCAGTATTAGTATGAAAAAAAAAGAAATTAATCCAATGTCATTACTACAGAGTGAAGGGTGAAGAAAACAGCTTCTAGATTTTAAGAGCAAACTGAGATTGACCAAAACACAAAAATAAAAAAAATGTTATCTATAAACCCCACTTTGTGTTAAACTCACTGTGAATTAGCTAACTACAATGAAATACACATATCAAATCCATAGAAGTCAAATTTAAAATTATTAAGATATTTAAACTTAAACCAATAGAAAATACTTTACCATTCCCTTTCCCCACTCCTAATTTCTATTTTCATATTCCAGATAGACTTATTGGAAAACGTAGGCCTGATCTTTCTTTGCTTGGCAAAGGCTTGCCTTTAATGTGATTCATAATACACAGTAACATGAGTAGGATAAACAGATGCTCAGTGGATTATCAACACAAGGGAAGAAAACATACGCAGTCCTGCACTCTCATTACTCCGGCCATACTTAGAGCTCAGTGAACTGTAATTCCTCGTTTCACCTTTTCATTCTCCAGTTATATCATTTCCATTAGCTAGGAGACTGCAAGGCTATTTCACGTAGGTTTCATGGCACTAATGGAGAAAGTAGCTGTTAACAGCTAATATTTGTTTCTTATGAATTATGTTCCTAGGGCTTAATGGCTTATGTTTCCTTGGCAACAAACACATCATCTGCTTTTTAATAAGGTTTGCACATGAGCTGTGTACAGGACCATGCCAGAGATCCCAGATGACAAGGTTTCTAAAACATGAATTCAGAAGAGTGGACCGGATCTACCCTTTGACAAAGCAAGGACCCACCACGCTGGTGATTTGGCAGAAGAGTGAGAGCCTTCCCCAGTTTTTATAAAATTGCTCAAACTGCAGTCTCCTGCTTTTAGTATCCATAAGGTTCACACTGCACATAAGTCAGTGATCGGTCCTTATTCAGGCAAAGATTAACCTCAATTATTTTACATCAGTATAATTTCACTAACTTCCTGGTTATCCACTTAATTATGCTAGAATGAAAAAAAAAGCAGGATGATATTCCAGGAATTAAATTGGACTAGTAAGGCTGCACTGTAGTTTACCCTGAGGAAATCTTCAAGAAAAACCAAGCTGCTTATTTTGTTTCATATTTTTCTACTGAACAATATTTTACAGGAAATGGCCTGCAGACTTTTTCAGAACTTTTAACATGCTTTGTGAAATCTTCTAAAGATCACAAGAGAGTATCCCACATCCAAAGAAATCAAATCTTAAACTACATAAACCATACTGATGAAAAAACTGACTTCTGATGAATGTGGACAGGCACAACTAACCCTTATGACTGAAGTCAGCAGACATCATTAAAGTGCCACTGTTAAGTGCCTCTAACATTCTGTTCCACAACAAATATAGAAGCTTTATGTACAGGTCTGAAAAGAAAAAAAATTAAACAGGCGTTTGTCAGAAAAATATATCTATTGGTAAAATGTTGAGTTATCCCATAATGTTATTTTGAGGCTGTAATTGTACATACTTTCAGTTTTCCTCTTCATAAAAAGAAATAATCTCATGTTACAGATTCCCTACTAAAAATTTCCATAGCATTCTTGCATATTGAACACTGGAAAAGGTTGTCATCTCTTAGTTCTAGAAAGCTTATATACTGGAGTCCTGTACCCCAAAATATAAGCAACTACTGCTTTCTCCCTTCCACGCCATTAACAGTTTCAAACCTACTTTGCAGGATTCCAATCCTGGCAGAGAGAAGAAAACTCAGGTTGCGGACTTTCCAACCGCAGTGAGACTTTAACTGGGGTAGTTTTAGCCATGGGAGATGAAGGCTGTTGATCACAAAAGCATGTGGATGTCTACCACTTTAACAGGCACTGACCAGAAACACTCATTGCATGTATTGCTTACAAAATACTGATAAAACAATCACTTCACTGACTTGGCAATGACTTTATTTTTTTTGAGTACTTTCATCTTAAATCCAATGACAGGGAAGAGCAGAGAATTCAACTTTGTTATCATACATAATGCAGTGTCTTCCAATTTTGTTACGCATTCCAGAAAAGCCTCATTCTAGAAACAGTTCCTCTCACCTGCAGATTTTAACACCAAGTTTTGCTTTTCACACAATCACTCTTAGCTACACAAAATTAAGGGTATTTTTATCAAGAGAATAAACGAATGTCTCTCTGTGGAACAAGGCATATATTGGGAAAGAAAGAAGCATGGAAGAACTGTCTGCCTCCCCAGAAAACTAAACCTGCAGTTATAAAGATAAAAACCCAGCAAACAAACCTTGTGCCGGCACTGGTCTTCAGCAGCAATGGAAGGTGGGAAATGATGTTGAAAAGGTCACTTTTTTTTTTTTTTTTTTTTTCTCATGTCCCTGGAAACAAGTAATGTAATTAACATCATATAAATCTTGGCTGAGTCCAGTCTTCAGAACGCTGTAAAAAACAGCAACAGGCAAAAGGGGGTGGAACACTGAACCTCTAACACAAAGTGCCAGATAATTAACTTGTTTACATTCTCAGACTGTCATTGACATAGTATCCAATGTAGTAAAGAGTACAATCATGTGATCCATAAACGCTTTAAAACATTTATGAGTAATCCACACAGTGCTCCACATTAAGGAAGCTGATGTCCATTGACATCCCTAAGAGGAAAGAGAACTCTGCAGAGGGAGAGCCAGCTTCTGCATTCTGCTTCTTCACTGGTACCTCCAGGCAGACAGTAACAAAATAACAAGACCTCATTAACTAAAGTTAAGTATGAATTAACAATCAGCTTATGCAGACTCCTGTCCTACTGAGACTCCTTGTCAGTAAGGGACAGAAGACAGAAACAGAAGGGTGCTAATGATTTGCTGCATGGTGACATCGGCGTCAGGCTTACTCTACAGGTGTTGTCCCTAGAGCTTCTATGCAACCAGATGAAATTTCCAGTGCTAAGAGGTGCTCCAAAATCTACATAAGGAGAGAAACACTGATGCAGTTCTAGAGACATCCACTCGCACAGCATGAAGAGACTCAGTAACTTCCTTTCCTGGTTTGGAAGTTAGTTTATAGTTAGCTATAAAACTGCAGACAGTAAGAGAGGTTCTCTGGGTAATGCTGAACGCATCTGGCTGACAGTCTTGAAATGTTTCTCAGAGAGGGTACCACAGATCCTTCCTTTCCCCTCTACATCTTATCTCTTGGGTTTTGATTTATGTTCCAGAAAGAGAAACTAACCTATTCCCATTGTTACAACTGGTGTCTGTTTGGCTTGTTTATCTAAAGCAATCGGAAACTTCAGAAAGAAACAATTCCCAACATGGAAAAAAAGCGCTCCATTGTTTCATCTGACCCAAGAAACACAATGAAAGGGTTATTAAACTAATGGAAACAAGATCTAATAGATAGGGGGGGGGAAAGAAGGTGGAAGTAGCACCAAAATATACAATGGAACCATTAGTGTGAGAGACATCTCTGCAAATCGTATTGAACAGAACCCAGATTAGTAAGTTGTATGCTGAACCACTACAGGTGGTATAGGGAAGAAAAGAAGATGGCAAAGCTGTTACATCCAGCAAGCCCAACTGCTCTTCCACCAAGCTAAGCATAACTGAACATCAAGAATGTAAAATGAAATTGCCTCTGCTTGCTACTTCACAGGATGTAATAGAATGATAATTCAGAACCAATGTTGACACTACAACAGAGCATCACAAACGTGTAGAGAAAGCAACTTTTATAAAACTTGCAAACTGGTACATCAGGCACAGTTTCACCAGTGAATGCTGCATCATTGCATCATTCAACCATTGGAAAGAGATCATTATTATAACCAGTTCAACAAAGCAGGAAGTGCATAGCAACTTTCTGCTTCAGAACAGAACTGCTGTCTGCTCCATCAATGACACAAAGGTAGAAAGTATGAGACAGTCATGAATAACCAGTTGCAATGCTTCTTCTCCAGGAACTGAAAAGTAAATTGATTTCCATATGACTCAACTGCTGAAATCAATACCTACCCTCCCTTCCTTTTCTTCCTCTAAAATAATCAACATTATCTCCAGATTTAAGCAGCATCATACTGTGCTTAACATGGTATAAGTAAGTTTTGCAGGGGAAAACTACCCTAAAATATTTTCTGCCTGTTCCTTTACCCAATGAAAAATTTGCCATCAGTTTTTTGTGAATCTGGGCACAGACAGCTGTGGTGCAACAACTTTGTATTCATGTTCTTCACCTGCTAGGAAACTAGTTCTCAAATTTGATGCCAATTGGCAATTTGAATCATGTCCAACATCACAACATCCCTATGTTTAAAATCCTAGAAGGTGAAAGACACACTAAAACATGGGAGATGGCACTGTCCAAAGTTACAGCGACATCACCTAAGAGGCAACTGAGGCCACTTTAAGTAGATTCCTAATGAAAATTAAAAATTGTCAATAGAATACTAAATTATTAATAACTTTCCAAGAAAACTAGCCGAAGCAGCAAGAGCACATGCATCCGTGAACAATAACAGGGAGTAGCTCCATCTCAGTTCAAAGGCAGTAAAAAGGAGTTAAAGCCCACAGTGCACAGACTTGCTCCTGTGAGCTACAGTCTGCTGAGGCTCTAGATGGTCTGTAAGCCATAAAGATACTGACAGCCAAAACACTCCGAGGATGAAAGCATGCACATCAGCAGTGGAATGTGCTCCTGCATGGTCATTCAGAGAAAAGCACTTCTACTGCCTTTATTTACATATATAACACCATGGACTGACTGACAGCCTTTTTTCTTTTTTTTTAACTCCAAGAAAATCCTTTTTATTAAATGACTACCAACAGCAGCTTCAGATGTAGCTGTTCCTGCAAATGAAGGAACACCACAAGGAAAATGAAAAATGCCTAAGGTTTTGCCCCTGGGCTCCGCATAGTTTCTTAAACTGCATATCCAGCTCAGTTAATCCAACTCACAGGTAGCTTCTGATGGCTGCTAAGGTGAACAGTAGTTATTTGTCCACACAAATTATGGATTTTGGACATAGGCTGTAGTGTTCCTACCATTCACAGATTCACTCCGCTACATTCTCAACACGGAAGGCAGAAGTACTCAGCTGTTTATTTTCAAAAAAGCACAGAAACACCCCTGCCTCCAGGAGCAATTTACTTACAAAACAAATAGCATCACCGTGGGAGATACCTTGAACTATTTTTCCTTGACAGTAGAAGAACAAAAATCTAAAGTCTATAGCTCCTATCATTCTCATCACTTTAAAAACATTAAACCCCTAAAATCCTTTCACAGAACCACAGAATCATGGAATGGTCAGTGTTGGATGGGACCTCTGGAGACCATCCAGTCCAGCCCCCTGCTAAAGCAGGTTCTGCTCGAGCAGGCTGCACTGAGTCACATCCAGGCGACTCTGAACTTCTCCAGAGAAGGAGACCCCACAGCCTCTCTGGGCAGCCTGTGCCAGGGCTCTGTCACCCTCACGGTAAAGAAGTTCTTCCTCATGTTCAGACAGAACTTCTTGTGTTGCAGTTTGTGCCCGTTGCCCCTTGTCCTGTCCCTGGGCACCACTGAAAATGGTGTGGCCCTGTGCTTTGGTTTTTGAACATCGTTCCAACTCCCTGCCTTAAACCAAAGAGCACTTGGTGTGGTTACTGCCTAATTAAGTTAAACACCCAAACAACATAGCACCTTCTCAGGCACAGGCATTTCAAATTCCAATGCTGATGCATTCGATGGAGTTAGTTATAGAAGGCGAACATGGAGAGCATGCCACACTTTCAGATGAACAAGTGAAGGAAGATGCCTCAGCATAGCAACAATCCCAAAGGGCACAGAACTGCATAGATTGCAGGTAGGCAGACGCAAGGTGCTCGGACGTTATGTCTTTCTGATAGAGGCACTCTACTAAGTATTGTTTATTTATACATATATAAAGATCTTTAATAAATATATTTAAATAAAAATATAGCTAAGTATCTTATCTTCATATACAACTATACTATACACAAAAATTCGTAGTTTGTATAAATGCCTCTATTCCTTTAACTAGTACATCTAGTCTTACATATAAGCTTATAATTTTTATATCTACTTTATAATTTACTTTATATATAAGCACATTATATTTATTTGCAATGTCACTGTATCAAGTCCAAAGGTGTTCTGATATTACTTTTAACAACACTGTCATAAATAACAGTAAAACAGAACAAAACCTATTTTTCTATGTACATTTTATGGCATGGGGTGCAAGTTTTTTATTGGTACAGTTTTCCTACAAAACCTAACAAGAATAGTAAATAACAAAAGGATAGAGCAACGATTCTATGCTGTCTGTTCAACAAATGAATGGATTTGCAGGAAAGAATAAGAAGAATCACTCATTAAAGACAGAAAGGCAGGCTGGGAAATACTATTAGCTGGGCCACAGGTACATGTCTCCAGAAACAAGTTTATTCCAAAATTCTTTAATCAGACACTTCCAGGTGCTCAAAGATTAGTATGAGGCTAAAAGGAAAACCAGAAGTCACTATTTATTTGTTCAGTTTCTTCTCAGCCATGGCTAGAAGAGTCTTTCATTCCAGTAAATGGGAAAGCAGCTCTGGTTCCAGTAGCATTGGCTGCCTCCAGCTGCAAGGCTGAGGGAGTAGAGGTAAAGACCCTGCCGTGCCATAGCAGCATACGGAACACTGAGCAAACTTTTCTAGTCCCGCTACTAAAATACATCATGTCCCAATGGATACCTGCCCCTGTCCCGTTTGGCCATAAGGTTAAAGGGGTTATAGTCCTACAGCCTCTGAAGCCTCTTATGGAAAACACTACTGTGTGTCACAAGTCACAAAATCGCCCTCTAGTACAAGATTTCTAAATTCTGTACTTTAATTTATACTACTACTGTCTTAGATGCTGTATTTTAAATAAAAAATAAGAGTATTGATCCACGACAGGCAGACAATTACACAACTTTCAAATGTAAAGCTGTCAAGCACATAAAAGCATTCTGTTAGCTACTTATCACAGATGAACTCTTATTAAAATAATTCGTAATTAATAAATCTACAGGGTTTTAATTAACAAGACTGTGGTTCTCGGAGTACAGTATAGAGTGAATACTGTGAGAACAAAGTTCTCCAGTAGATGGAAGCATTAGTCAGCAAAAGCTGAGCTCACACAGCTCAGAGGACTGCCTGCCCTGCAGCACTGCATGCTGCCTGCCCTCCTACACACAGCATGTTGTGTAGACACCCCAAGTAGTTGACACTAGTGGAAAACAAATCTATAATTCTTTATGAGATCTCCAGTATTGCTATATCACAGCATACAATTATTATTTAGGTATTTACAAAAACCTGATGTTGGTGAAAGATCAGAGGGAGGTAGCTGGAATACGAATCGGGAACCTGACTATGGGTTCCAGGTAAAATTTACCAAAAAAAATTAAGATCTACCAACCTCTTCCCATACCTCTCTGACAGTTAAATAAACATGTTCCAGTTTCTTGCTTGCTTTCTCATATTTTACCAACAAATGTGATCCAAATGCAAATTTTAAAATGTACTTAAATACTATGAACTCAGGTTGCTGGCTATAGTGCTGAAACAGAGCAAATCCAAGTTCAGGGGTCACTCTGAAGCTCAGTTAACAGGAAAAGTAACACAAGTGGTCGTTAATAGTAGGATCAGATATCCCTGCAATTACAGATTCAACAGTATCCCATACTGGTAACTAAGAAGTTTCCAGTCCATTAGCACCCAGGAAAGCTGCACGATTACTGACACAGATTTCACAGTGATGCAAGTCCCTTAACTCAAAATGAACAAAACAGCCCGATTTGCAAACACCACTGTTGCATGTTGATTAACTAAACACTGTTATCAAGTTAGAATTTAAGACTACACACAGGTCTGAGCCACAGGCTAGTGATTATTTGTGTCTCTCACCTGGCTGTTAAGAACCCCTCAGCACTTGACTGGCTGCTGCTCACCACCTCCACCGGCTGCTCTGCCTCTGCCACCTCACCTCTTAAAACTGCTGTTTCCTGCAGCCTTACCTACTTACAGAGGTGAAACACACTTTTCTTTCACTTTGACTCAGAGGCTAAGATTACTTTGTGCAGTACACTGAATAGTGTTTTTTAAGTATGAGAAAGGGAATAATAATAATAATAAAATCTAATAAAAGGTTTTTAGTACACCCCCAACAGCAAAACCCCCATGCCCTACCTCTACTTGTTTCCCCCTATAACCAAGTTGAATTTCTGTTCCTCACCCAATGAAGTTACATTCCCTCTTCCCAGCTCTTCACCTAGTTCTGCCAAAATTGGGGTGCCAACCCCATTCCAGCCTCCTCCCAACATTTTGGGAGCCCTGAATTTCAATAAATAGTTCAGGCACTCCAGAGCTCCTCAGTTACGTGCCCTGCCACCAGCACTCTCCATATCTTCAATAGCATTCTTGTTTTGATAGCTCCACAGCAATTTTAAGGTTTGTAACCCAAATTATGATTTTCAGTTTGAGGATGACCACAAAATGAGGGGTCAGAAAAGGGTTAATTTCATGGTTAACTAATGGGAAGTTTGTTACTACAGTTTCTAATGTACTCTAGAGCACCTGCATGGGCACTGAGAGCAGAGACTCTTTGTTTGATGTGTGGGGATAGCCACACTCACACAAGCATAATCTGACTAATATACCTTAGACATGTAATTCATCAAAACTGCACAAAGTCTGGAAAAGTAATTTTTTAAAAAGCTTATTTATCCATAGAGCAACTATATGTACACTTCTATATACACACAAACTGTGCCAGAGCTGCTGATTTGCACACCACACACAGCCTTAACAGACACACAGTTCTAACCACCACTTACTTTCCCACATCCTTACATGAGTCATGATCAACCTCACACACACATCGTTCTATGCACCCAATAAAGGCTAGCAAACTTGCTCTTGTGTACCTTTCTTGGTCTTTAATAGCTGCCTCCTACTTTTTCTTTAACCTCTGTTTCACCTCTCACATTGGACATTTCTTGGAACTCCTGGAATTATTAAATCAAGACAGGTACATTTCAGCAAGGATGAAACAGAAATTGGGAAAGGCAGGAAAGAAGTGGAAAACAAATTACACACAGAGAGCCTGGTGCCAATGAAGCAAGCTCAGGCGTGTGACGTGCATTCACTGTTACTGTATCTTTGACATCTGCTGGGGTAACAACTGGGCTGAGCAATTCATCACAGAAACAAACGGAATCAAACAGGAAAAATCAAACAGCAGTGGAAGGTGGGAACCCATCTCACAAAGAGCCACGGGACAACATAGCTTTTCCCCATTTCATGGTGGCTTGATGTTCACAATAACATTCAACAGCAGAAACAGGTGAGCAAGATCACACGGACCAAGGGAAAGCAGCCCAAATGGAGCACATGGCAGCAGGAAAAGAAATGGGGTCTTTGAATCACAGGCAGCCCTCCCTGGAACATAAAAACATCAATAAACGCCTCTTCAATATTGCCTTTAATGGGAATATTTCCTGGCACTGGTCAGATTCAGATGACAAGCCCTTTTTCCCCAGTTACCTCAGCCAACTCAGTAACCACGGCAACTGTCTCCAGTGCAATGACATCACACGGTTTCCTAGGCAACCAGTCCCAGTGCAAATGACATCACGTGGTCACCATGGTGACACTCCATGAGGCCAGGAAGAAAGTATTTTAAGTGGGAAGATAGCTCAGGAAGGATAAAAAAGGACCCAGGGAAGAGCAGGATAAAAAATAATGGAAGCAAAAATATGAGACTTATAAGAAGGATAGACCCAAGGGAACGGAACTGATGGACAGAGTGCAAGGACACATTGGAAACTGGAATAAAAAACAAAATTTTGATAAATTTAAAGAGCCATTTGTTAAAAAGATATATCTCAATCCCATTATCTACTTTAATGATACATTACTTAGGTCAGAGTTGCTGAACCACAGCATGCACAGTCACACGAAGCTTAGGCATGGCTTAAATGCTGATTTAGTGGAGAGACTTTTGACAACCCGTAAATAAATTGTCAGAAATCTCCAGAGAGACCATGTGAAATCACACTACACAGAATATACCAGGTACTTTTTCTAATGCAAGGTACATTTTCTAAATTCCCTGATTGATCACCCAGGGCTCTCACAATACCCAGATGCTGCTGTCAGGTGTACAGGGCTTGAGGAGAAGGCTCCTGTGCCCTCTTCATTCTGTTCTTTGTATTCCAAGACAAGAACCTGGCCAACTGACAAATGAAAATGTGTTTTCCATTGATTGAAAGCTCCTTCAGATCCTCACCCAGATGGCAGTAAAGAGGGTCTATTCCTTCTTTTAAATTTTCTAGATCTTACTCTTAATTCTACTATACCTTCAAATGTTTGAATTTGCTGAAGATAAATATCCTTTCTGAATTCAATTGTCTTCAACATTCTGGCTAGTCTCAGCCAGCAGACAATGGTACTACCAGCTGTATGTGAAATGGCTCTAAACCCCCTGGGAAAAAGCTCCTCAGCAAAGAAATACTGGCATTCCTGGTTTATCAGCATACACAGCCTTGCGTGAAAGGTGGAGTAACAAAAAGCAGTGCCTTTGGGGGACAGCTTCTAGTCTAAAAGCTTAGGACAAAGTTCTTGAGGAAGCTTCCAAGTCTATCACACAGTATTTTTCTGTCCAGCAAGGTGACTTCACATATTCTCTCTTAAGCAAAACCTTAATTTAGTTTAATTAGCACAATAATTGCCCTCCACCATTCATTTCAGAAGGAGTTACTATAGAATCAGATGTAGCAATTGTGATTGTAACATGGCAATAATGTAGCTGTGACACCTTTTAACCAAAAGTGACTAGTTTTTTTACAGTTGAAGCCAAGATGAACCTCAGTTGGTCTATTCAGACCCAAATTTCAGATAAGACAAAGTTTAGGAACCTGTCTAATTTGAGCAGAGGAGCAGATGCAACCTTTGTTTCAGGCTAACCCACAGAAAGCAGAACTTAAAAAGCCAACGGTAGAAGAGTGTCCATCAGCTCAGCCATTCCTCAGCAGAAAGGAAAATCATATTTTCTGAATTGAGGATTTTGTACAGTTGATAACAATGAAACATTTTTCTGCCTCAAGATCTCATGCAGACTGTTGCGGTTATTCAGATAGCAACAATGCATTTAATATACTAAGCACTTTCAAAACCTATATGACCACAGGCATTAGGGCACATGAAGTCTGACTCCTTCAGAGCCGTGCATTACAAGCGGCAGACCTACTGCAGTAAATCTCAACGGAGTTTCATTGCAAAACTCTGCAGTCATCAGGCTGGAAAAGTTCCAGGTGCTTAATCATACACAGCAGAGTGAGAACAGAGGGAGCAAGAAGAAAAGATCTCACCGATAAGCAGCACTAGGAAGGGTGTGGTGGCCGGAGGAGAGAAACAAGAAAAGGGGAGGAGGAGAGGAAAGGAAGAAAAACTCTCTCGTGCTGTTGATGAGCAGAAATGCAAACCCGGAGAGGGAGACATAAAGCAAGGCCAGCATCAGCTCCCCAGAGTTATTGCTCAGTCTTCATACTCTTCCTCCCTAAATCTAAAGTTATTCACAGGACAGCTAACCGTGCACATCTCGCACAAAAGTCAGGCTAAGTTGGGCATTCTTATACAAATAAGAGGTCTTACCCACTGGTTACTTCTTCATGTAGTTACCAGAATTTATTTCTTCAGGGAGACTGAAGGAGGAAGAAAATCAACGTCAGCACAAAATAAAGGAAGAAGACTGCTAGAGCAAGTGGAAAATAGGTGGTGGGGATGATTGTTTTGGTTTGTGGGTTTTTTTCAGGCTGGGCTGTGAGACAAACATCTGTATTGACGAAGCTATGTTTCAGGCTGCAGTCTTATTTAAAAAAAAAAAAAAAAGAGAGAGAGAGAGAAAGGAATTTTTAAGAAACAATGGCAAAATACAAGGTGAATTGATAATGCCCTTCTGTCTGATTTCTGATAAATCCTATTAATGTGCAATGGTACTTACCAACATTAAGTCAAACAAAATGAAATGCTGAGAGTTGACTTAAAAAGAGAGGGGGGAAATAGGGTAATGACTAATGGCCAAGTAAAAAACACAGAAAACTACTAACTATTTTAAACTGTGTTCCCTTAATTCATAAAAAATAATACATATAAATATCCAATTACTTAATTACCACAGTAGGTGCTATGCTTTACAATTATACCATACAACTATTCTGCATTCATTAAAAATAAGACAAATTCTGCTCTGATTAATAAAAGACAATAAAGGTCACAGGTAATGGAAGAACAGGTAAAATGCAGCTCACCATTATGGACAAAGTAATATAGCCAGGCATAACATTAAAAGCTTGCAGACAGCTTTCCCAAAAGCTGTCAAATGCTTCAGGTCTCAGCCCAGTTTAATCCTAAAAAAGTAACAGATTTTTTAAAAAACAAACCTTGAAACAGAAAGAAAGGATCCCAAAGTAAAATTTGCTTCTATTAAATCAGAAATACATTCTAAGAGCAGAAAAGATACTTATGAGCAGGAATCAGAATAACTGTTGAACAAAATATCTCCTGGGTATTCTTGACTTTATGGCAGCCCATCCAGCTGCTAATTAGCACCAAGACATTATTGTGATTGCACTGGGATAACAAGATGAATAATTCATAATAGCTTACCCAGAGATCTGGCACATCAGTGGTTCTTAATCAGTTCCTAATCCCAGGATTCAGCATAACTCTTATAGCAGAATTAACAACATACATACACATATGATGTATTTAGTAAAAATTTTAAGCAATTGTTTTAAACACAACTAACACTGGGCTAACTAAGCTCAGCTAAAGCTGGGGTTTACTAAGCTAAAAATAATAGTTAATTCTACCAGTCTTAGACTAGTCACAAGTGACATATCACGGCACTAATATTGTGACAGGTCCCTCAACTACTGAGTTTTTCATTCCCAGTTTGAAATTCCTACACATCTTGCGAGGAGAACACAGTGCAATAAAAGCTTATAGGACAAATCATTTAATGACAGGGTATTAAGATGAAATTCTAGCTTTACTTACAGCACATCAGAGTTTATCTACAAATATAATTTTATCAACATGGCTGCTTTAGAATAATTGTTCATTCCAATCACAAGGTGGACTATGCAACATTATTATAGAATAAATAGCTTGGTAAATCTATCATAAAATTCCAAGCACAGAAAAGTTCTCTAAGTATGGACTGAGTGCGTTCAGCATCAGAGCTGGTGAACTGGACATCAGTGCCACTGTTAGCCCAGGAAAAGACTCAGGCCCTAATGTATCATTCCAAAATTCAAAGAAAAGAGCACCAGTGAAGAAATTTCCCTGCAATTCAGCCTCTATGATTGAACTACCTATATTAAATGTAGGTAATTAAAAATTAAATTGATTTCATAATCCATCTTATTTCCCTTTTTTCCCTTTGCATCTCTCTTTGGGTGAGAAGAACTTTACTACTTAGTTTTTCTGATTTTTTTAGCTCTCTTCTTAAGTTCTTTACCTTGTCAGATTCAGCATAATGTAATATGGCTCTGTGTGTGTGTGTGTGCACTTTTACAAATTAAGAAAAGACTAAAATAATTATTTCTTAATTCAGTTTTGTGGAATCTTCAGATATTGTTTAAACAATTGGAACACTGAAATGAATGAAGGTCCAGACAGGACAAGCAAGCCACCTAACAGATGACTGGGATAAGAAAATATTTAATGGATAGAACTATTCCCATTTTTGGGATTTTAACTTTTCAGTGAACCGATGTTCAGCTGTCAAAGGAGAACAAACAGAGCCTTCAAAATGAAATTTAGATGGGCAGTTTATGGAACTTGCAACTTTTTTTCTTAGCAATATCAAACATTAAGTTCAAAATAGAGCTTATACTGTAAGAGGTAGCAATATTAAAATTCTACCAATAAATCTTATGATTTGCTCATAAAGTGAAATGTTTTCTCCCATGGTGTTTTCCAAATCAATTGTATCATGAATTACCAGAAATTTTAGATGTGAGCTTTTATAGATTGCCTTCCATCCCAGCGGCTCATAACGACTTGCAACATGAGGTATCTCTAAAGTTAGAGTACCATTCATTTTTTATTGTTAAATAATTGTAAACATCTGCAATTAATGATATTCATTGCAATGTTGCATACTTTGCAGTGTACAAAAATGAGCACTATTAACAGAAAAAGAGAAGTGCAGGGCCAATCTCAAAGCAAGGAAGTCTCAGCTGTGAAAACCAGGGGATGAATCAGCAGCAGCACCAAAGCATTCTCATCTATTAACAATGCTGGACTCTGATGATACTGATGACAGCAATGTCTCAACTTCCCAATCCTTCCATACAATTTTACACCCCAGAGAGGCTTAATAGGACTTGTTTCTGAAGAAGCAAATAGCAGTCCTTAAAAAGCTTGAGGTGGCACAAGAGAACGAGAGATGTCCCTGCCCTTTAAGGACACGCTCAATAGAAATGCGCTGATCCAAGGCAGCGGCCAGGCAACAAGCACTTGGAGAGAGCAAGCCCTGCCAAACACAGGCTCAGACCTCCTGGTCCCCCCTCTGGATCTGGGATGCAGAGACAGGAAGGGAGGTGAACGGCTCCGGTTGCCGCAGAGACGGGAAGCCACTACAGATGGTCCCCAGCCGTGCCGGATTGCCCCAGCACGGTGCGCACACCTCTGCAACATGCACCAAAAATTCATTGATTCTAGGTGAAGTTCTGAAGTCCTAGCACCCCTAATTCTCAGGCACACCTGGGCAGGAATCTCATTGAAGTAACTAGGATTGTATTCAATAAAAAATAACCCCCTGGGATTTGGGGTTTTTCTGGATTTCAAACAAAGTAAACATGGGGGAAAGACAAGTTTCTTACTGCAGAGAGAGAACATTCTCCACTTTTCTCAGCAGGGAAACCAGTTACTGTTTCTGTTACTACACAGATCTACTCGTCTCGGCCCTCTGCAAGAGCCAGATGTTCCTTTGTGATGCTGAGGACAGAACAAGGGGCAGAAAGCCTGCTCGCAAAATGCTTTTCTTGCCAACCCCTCATCATCCTGCTTCCTTCCAACGTGTGCGTTCCGTGCTCGGGAAAGAAATCAACACTTTACTGCCATCTCTCCTGTCTCAGTAGCCTCTGCTTGAGAAAACTCTGAATATTAATTCCTCACATGTTCAAACAAGGATGCAGTTCTCCAGATCCCATAGATTTCATATACATTCACTACAAATATAACTGCATTTCCAGTAAGTCACTGAAAGTCATGCGGATAGTGTGTTTTAATCTGTTTTTTCCCTTAGACAAGTTAAACCAGATAATTCTTCAGAGATGGAACAGTTCAACTCTTATTAGATCAAATCCTAAAATGGAATTGATCACATTATCAAATTATGCAAAATTAGCTCATACTAATTTAAGAACATAATTGTACATAACTGATTTCATAATGATTACCTCCATAAAAATGTATTCACTGCTGGAATACTCACAGTGCTTTGCCCTAATGCACTCTGGGGTTTACAAATACCTAACCAAATAAAAATAATTCATCTGGGAATAATGTTTGAGTTAGGACAGACCAAACTGATTTATAATCATTACTTAAAATAATTTAGATTAAAAGATAAGGCAGCATGTAACACTGAAGATTCAGAAAAAAGAAATATGTATGCTTGAATTACATATAATATGTAACATATTATTACATTTATAATTATGTTAGATCATAACTGGCGTATAGGAAAGAGTTATAATAGGCTTATTCAACCTTGTGATTAATGACAAAACGAAGAAGTACTTGTAACTGTAACACATAGGAAATTACACAGCTCGCTCACAAACCTATGCTCAAGTCTTCACTTACCTGCAGTTTACAATAGCGGCAAACCAAATTCTAGTGATAAAAAAGCATCCTGCTGACAACAGCCAAAAAGTACTGATATCCACGCTTGTTCCAAATTTTTGAAAAAGGAAGATATTGCTTTGTCACTCACATGCTTAATCCCCAAGCGTCTTTGCTCTAAAAGAACAGTGAGAAATCACTATTTTATTCCTGCAATTTTATTTCTTGAAGTTCTACCTGTTTCTTTCAAACAATCTTTAGTTCCTTTCATACCACATCTCTCTTTCTCAACTGATCTTTAAAGTTTTAAACTCAAGAACTGAAATCAATTCCAATTTTACTTCAAATGATGGTACAATGGCAAGAGAAGACCACACAGCTTATATTGTGTTGCAGTTCTGCATAAATTAATTCTCATTTCATTTACATGAGTGAATCCACTAATTCCATCAAATTCCATCAATGCCCACTAATTTAAGGACCATTCAAGGTCTCAAGGAACAATAAGATACATACATATACATTATTTACTTTTACTTACCATTAATAATAGTTGTATATAAGTAACAGATTATTAGTATTGTATTTGTAAACCTTCATTGTTGATTCTTTAGCTTTTCAAAGGCAAGTTTATAAATTTATTTCCAAAACATTTTTAAAACTAGTTATATCTGAAGACCTCAATCAAATCAATATTAAGGAAAATTATTTTATGCAAACCTAAACCACAGCTAGAATGATAGGTCTTTATAAGAACTACTTTAATTTGTGATATCTTGCCTCCTAGGTTTTGACTTCCAGTTGTAATGCTTGTTTTTCAATGAAATATTTCCAAAATATTATCTGTTTTTCATACAAAATTCAGTTGTTTTATGGAGTGAGGGATTAGATTGTTTGCCATTCCCTCTCTTTAAGATGCCAATTTAGATATTTTTCAACATTAAATATGTATCTTTCAAGATAAATTAAGGAAAACAATCACACAATAAGATAATTTGGATCACAAGTAAAAACTTAATGTCTTTGGAGAACAGGAAATGGAGAATTGGCACAAGAATTAACAACATTTTGCAGAACAATTAAAATGCTACAGTTTTTAAATTAGCCTTCTACCACAAGTATTACAATTTTAAAAAATCAGACTTTTTCAGAATACATAGAAATCTATTCCGTATTCTTCTATGTTATCAGAATACGAAGAAATTTGATGTTGGCCATACTCTAATTCTGAATATCCAACCAATTCCTGAATGAGCAGACACTGAAGCACTACACAGATAAAACCGTGCTCCAATTGCCCTATATAATTTGAAATAAGAATGGAAATGTCAAATATAGGCTCAGGGATACAAAACGAAAGAGCTCTATTATACAGTAACACAATAACCACTGAACATTAGTTCTGCAATTAAGAAACAATGTTGTGATATATTTATTTTTAAATATAAAAAAACCCCAACAACTAAATCTTTCTTCGTAAGCATAGCAAAAGATCACCTTCGAATTCCACTTCATTTCTCTCAATCAGGAATTCACTCTCTATCTGGCAAATCTCTCAGAGTAAATACTGGGCAGAATTTGCACAAAGTATGTGTTTTAATATACTTACATTCAAGTATTTGCAAATATAAATTTCAATGTGATATTAAATTAGTATGTGGTATGAAATATAGTATCCTAAAATTTAGATGTAGATCCCAAAATCTCAATCTACAACAATAAACATAAGGCTGTTAATTTCATCCCTGGAACAATATTTGCTGAAAGCCAATTTTTTTGTTTGTTTTTGTTTTGTTTTGAGACTAAAGGAATGGCTGTATGGTCCAAAAGAGATTAGTTATCCTGAAAATTACATTACAGATTTAAGGCCACAGTCTACTAAGCATGCTGACTCAACTCTCTAACTTTAGAAAGTAAAATTATCAAAAGATGATCAAAGACAAGAAAAAAAGAGTTAACAGCTCATTCTACATTTTTGTTGCTCTTGCTGTTATGTAACTATGACACAAATAATTTTTTCTCAAATGGTGTTTTTCTGGTTTTTTTCATCAACAATGGTAATAGTGAAAGTAAAATTACTTTCATGGAAACCTTTTTTTAAAAATTATTGTACTCTCCTTAAGCTTTTTTTCTTACCTGCTTCCAAAACATTCTTATCTGAAACAGCTCTTTTCTGAAGGTATTTTAGAATATTCCAGTGCTTAATTTTGCTCTTTCACATGCAAAGACAAACTTGCTTAACTTCTAAGGTCTCTTGCCTCCTGCAATACTTCCAGAAATATTTTTTACACTTCTCTATTGTCTTCATACTACATAGACACAAGCAAAAAAATCAAATGAGGAGCCTGAATAATCATATCTATAGATTATTTTCTTACAGACACAACAATGATGGTTAACTACTAAATGGAAAAACATTTACCTGGGACTAGTTTGGGAAAGGAATTGTATCAACACAGTATTTGCTGGCTTGAGGGCACCCAGGTAAAGGTAGCTCGAAGTCTAGCTCACTTTATTTCTAACAGATGGCTTGATTTCTGACACTAATTAAAACCCTACCTGGCCTGACCTCAGTGTTTGGAATGCATCTTCATTTATCTTGAAATCATTAAGACTCAGAAACTAAACTATCTGCATCTATGTGGAACTTAAGTACTTTGAGTATGCTCAGAACAAGATCTAAGCATCCTCTGTCAATTATGTGCATAATTAACTTCAGACTCCTCAAAAAGTGCCACTGATTTCAATGAGCTTCTTCAATGAACCTAAAATATATCCAACAAGGTTTTTAATTTTGTTGCACTGTTTTTAGTTAATTTTTCTTGAGCAGCTGTATTAAATTAGTTCAAGTATATGGTGCAGATAGAATTAAAAAACAAGAATCCAAAGCACTGAAACACTTTTCCTGTTTTCTCTCTGTCCTTAAACTCAAATTGGCTTGTTGAAGCATTTCAGGCTGGTCCCAGGCTGACAGAGAACATTTGATAGTGACATCGGTTTTCACCATTCTGACTGTCATTATTATTAAATCATTCTCATGTATGACTTAAAATACAGCCACCCTTTTCATTTCCCTCAACCTGAAGTGTACTACCATAATTTCTTTTGATTACTGTGTCGCAGCCTATTGCAGCTGCTACAAGAAGCCACAGAGGCAGGTCAGGAAGCACCCTTGTGCTCCTTTGGAAATACATTCCAAGAAGCCAGCCCATCCAACTTACAGATTTAAGTCACAAGTGTGAGTATTAAGGGTGGAAAACCACACACAGAAGTTACATACAAAGGAAAGGCAACACAGACAAACTATTTTCAAACCCATAGTTATACCAAAGCAGTCACTATGAAAAAAGGTTACTTACCGAGTAACTGTGGCTCTTAGATTTGTGTTATCCATGGGGATCTCAACCTCATTACTCTTATTAAGGTTTCTGCTTGCCGGAAAAGCCAGCGTTCTTCAGTGCTATCACTTACGTTGTATAATAAGCCTCTTATTACACAGAGCCCAAAAAGTTTAGCTTCCCATAGCACTGACACATTTTGCTTTAATGTGGGGTTCAAAAACTCGTGGGTGTGTGGGTACTCTAAGAGATTAATGTAATCATTTATATAAAATCTGAGCACATTTGAGCAATTAGGACATAGGCTGAAAGCATCTCTGCCCCTGTAAAGCCCACAGTACTAATTCAAGGACTGACTTTGCTTTCAAGCTCACACAGTGTCACATAAAATGCTGCTGTACTGTTAGCAGCTATCAGGTTGCTAAAAATTCAAGGATACTCACATACCTTGCTAGTACTGTATCAACACCCTCAGAGTGACTGAACTTTCCAGCAAAGTTTGCCTGTGAAAAGCATAGAAAGATTGGTTCTGGAGGAGGATAATATAATGCTCAGATGGATGCTTAAGTAACCAGCATAACCCTCACCAAGTCAAGATCAGCAAGCAACCTCTTACACCTGAAATGTAAATAAAGCTCCCTAAGCGACAGGGACAGGGAGGGGGAGAAGTCACTCAATTTTAAGACTTCCCGCTGGAATTACTGCTGCTTCAAAGAATATTGTGAACTTCAACTAAGCACTTCTGCTATATACATCTGGCGTCTTCAAACAATAAATCCTAGGTGTAGCCTAGGATTTTATTTATCTCAGAGACTGAGAGACAGAAGACATAACTTGGGCACCTAAGAGAAATACCAATTCCCAAATACCTGAATCCTATGGTTCACTGAAGAATATTTCAATAAACAACATGTGCTATTCATCTGCTTTGGTTTCCTCCAGATCATTGCTACAACAGGGATTACAAAAAAGCATATAGCAATCCCAAGGCCCAGAAAATGAAAAAGTTTCTGAAGCGGAAGCAATATGGATTGTACAGGAGCATTTGGTTTTCTTCATCTATAGAAAGAACACTCTGTACTGACTCCAGCCAAAAACCAATCACAAAAACATGCTCTCTGTGCCACTGGATCATTCCCCAACAACTGGAAAATCTGGGAGAAGTATCTGCTCTCCTCCTAAAAATCCAGTATACTGCTATACTGCTAGTGGCAGAAGCAGGTGAAAGCATTTGACTTAGAATCCCAAGACTCGTTAGATGAGCAGCCACCAACTTCTGCAATCGTGACTGTCGGCACTCTGTTTATGAACCCCCAGCAAGGACAGAAATGCTTTTTATGCCAGAGCACTCAAAGCAATAAGACATTTACATTTAATGAACTTCCTGACAAAAGTATAAGTATTTGAAGATTTAGATAAATAATTCACCTTGCCCTCAGGGAAACAGCCACTGTTACAGAGGGTCACACAAAACAAGGGTACACACCTAAGCACTGTCAGTCTTTCCACAGTTTTAATAAAGCCAGAACTCCAGAACTACTTCTGGGATTGTGACCTTCACAGAGTTACTTGAATACACCCAAACTTTTACTCATATGCCTTTATCACCCTCAAAAGAACTTGATCAACCCTCAGGTACATAGAGATTGCAGCTCGAATAATCTTAAATGCACAGGTGGCCCAGCACAAACACATGCCACCACTTGCAGGAAAACCACTCATCAGCTGTTCCTCATGACGAATTTCAACTCTCCCATGTTTCAGAGGGAGCTAGTCTAACTTGAATCTTCTCCTGTTCACCAAATTCTACTTTGCTAGAGCACTTGTTAATAAGCTGCCTACATTTGACAATTTACTGACAAGTTTTATGTCAGTTTGGTGAGTTTTATGTCTGGACATTCAATCAGGAAGCTCTTGCTATTCCTAATTCTTTGGAATAGCTTTTCCAAAGATCCTGGCACAAAGTTACAGAATTCTTAGAAGGCAGTTGCTGCTTTCCAACCATGTCTACTTATGCTATTAGATCCTGACACCTAGTACAAAGCCTAAACAGTTTTGAAGTATTGATCATCTCTGGACAGAGCAAGCATACCAACTCCAGTATGCAATACCCCACAGTTTGCGTTCCTAATTTTCCATCACCTCCAGGATCATTTGAAGGGTGTCTAAATTCACAAACTGTCAGAATGCCTTCAGTCAACCAGAACAAATGTGTGACACGACAGTGATTCATCAAGAGATGATGCAGGAACTGCCAACTTTTCACATAGCTTCCTAATATGCAACTATCTTCTCATCTCTTGATACTTACGGCTGTAACAGATTTATCCACTGAAACTTACGCTGCCTGGGAAGAAGGGAATCCACCCTTCCAGCAAGTCAATCCAGCAAGCTATTTCAAATAGAATTTCATTTTAAAATACCCAGCAAGCTATTTCAAATAGAATTTCATTTTACAATACCCAGCAAAGCTTTACTTAGATTAATGGCAATACAGATAACCACAACCACCTGACTGGTATACTACAAACTTCCCTACCAGAAATCATTACAGCACTCAGGAGCTGCACACCATTCTACAGAAACCCTTTGGTCTCCATTTTCCATCTTATGCACCAGGTCAACAGCTCATCTTTAACTGCCTAGTCCAGAGATGTCAGAGACCTGCTGACTCACTTGCAGACTACATAATGTTCGAGTTTTGTGACAAAGGATCTGCACAAGACAGTAACTAAGATGAGGAAGGAATCCTTGGCTTTTAAATTTACAAAAAGATAGTGGATACTTCTACAAACAGAAATAAACCTAGTAATTGCCAGCAATATTATTAACTAAAGTTGTGTAACTTTATCTTATCAGTGTTTCAACATAAAACGGCAGTCTTACTGCCAAGTTCTACCTTGGTTCCACAGAGGCAGTTAAGCAGATCTGAGGGGAAGGGAAGGAAGCTATAGGAATCTAGGAGACAAAAAAAGCCCAAACGGGTATTACTGGCTGGAAGACTCCTGCAATGTTTACTCGCAAAACAGGGAACTGAAAAACAGGGATTTGTATACTGTTTGATGAGAGAGCAGCAAATACGAAAGTGTGACTTCCAGAACAGGCCCTGGCAGACAGTAATAATTTATATTAAGGATGTGCTCCAAACTACTTTAGGTCAAGCACCTCAAGATTATACAATAGCACAACATCAAGGATCTGTATTTTCATCTTTTTCAGATGTTGCATTAGCCTTTCAACTGTTGCCAACTTTACTGATGTAGTAATTCTAACTTTATCTAGAAGACAACAGAATGAATACACAAAATCTACCGTTAAAAGTTCTAATCTCTCAGATACTGAAAAATAACCTGTGTGCTGCTTTTAAAAAGTATGAATAATTGTGGGTATTCAGACCTGTGATATTTATTGCACAAATCTAAGAAAAATAGATTTAGATAAATGAGAACTTAAATGACCCTTGAGCTAAGTCAGGTGCCAGCAGCAGCCTGGGTACAGTGACAAATAACAGCTAAATTTTCCTGCTTCTGTAACATATAATTACAGAAGTATGTACTGAACCAATAAATATACACATACACTAACTGCTGGGAGAGAAAAAAACACAACATGCTTGGGGAACTAGACTAGAACAGAGAAGAATTCTTTAAGAACAAATACTGTTTCTGTTTAAAGCAGGTAAATATGAAATAAAGTTACCAGGATTTTCATGTGTAAACACGATTTGGTGATTAGGACTTCAGGAAAAAAAGTTTTAGGAGTTAAGAGTGGACAGAAATCTCTGTATTGGTATGACAAGTAATGTCCTTTACAACTTCTCAGCTCCTGTGCAGAATTGTATTACAACTGCTCTACCACGCAAGTAACTAAATATACCACCTTTTTTTATATATATATATATATATATATACCACTTTAACACAGGTGAGCAGTATCACACTCTAGGTGACTGTGGGTGTTTTGGGCAGTTTGATTGTTTGATTTTTCCTTCTTTTCAGCATACTGGTTTTTATTTTGTTTGTTCAGCATGTGAGGCAACTTCTCATTACACTTCTGATTAAGTATGTTTTAACCCATCAGTGATGTTAGGTAACTCAATCTGTGCTCTGAACAAAAGACAGGACAGCTTATAGAGACATAACATCCCCGAAGCAGCATTTTATTTTATTCATTTAATTCCAAAACATTTAATTTAGAAGTCTGGCATCTCAGTTATCCATCTTAATATGGGCTAATATTGACATAGTGTTGTCAGAATACACAGACAACTAAACAGCCAAAGAGTTTACAAAAAATAAATTCATGATTCTTCAAAACAACTGCAAAAGGTTACAAGTATCAAAACTCTTCGGTAGATGCACTGCATTAAAAGAAACTGCACGTCAGAGGCAAAAAACCCAAATTGCTACTGAAATCTCACATTTCAAACAGTTTTTTGTAAACTGATGAACTGGGTTTTCATTTAACATCAGCTTAACTGTTTTCATTGAAAAAAATTTGGGGTGGCTAATTTATTCTGCATGCACAAAATGTACTGCTTAACAGAACGGTCAGCTCATTTCAAATGGGAAAAAAATTAAATTGGAATCTCATTATCTTCAACGCTTTCATTATTCTTTCCCGTATTTTCTGATCAACAGGCAAACTAAAATGCCTCCTTTACTATGCATCTTTCTGCACTGCTCAAGTGCAACTAAGATAAATAGAGCCAATAAACCAATTAATCCATCAATGCCCATGAAGACTCATCTGAAACTGCTTCTTGTTGAAGTGGACAGCAGATCTGAACAGCTGTACAATACAGATATGCTTAGCACTAGATATTTAGTGTGACTGTGGCAAGGAAATATTGGTGATGATGGGGATGGCGAAGTGGATGAAAGAGGGATCAGAGGAAAGCCTTCTAATTATTCCCCTCTCCTGCTTCTTCATCTTGCTGATCACTCGTCCACAGAGTGAGGTTATCTCGAAGTAACTGCATGATGAGAGTGGAGTCCTTGTAGGAATCCTCATTTAGTGTGTCCAGCTCTGCTATGGCATCATCAAAGGCTTGTTTGGCTAAAAGGCAGGCCTGCTCAGGAGCATTCTGGATTTCATAGTAGAACACCGAGAAATTGAGTGCCAGCCCAAGCCTAATTGGGTGAGTGGGCTGCATGTGCTCTTTGCTGATCTCAAAAGCCTCTTTATAGGCAGCTTCTGAGGCTTCCACAACACTGTTCTTCTTCTCTCCAGCAGCAACTTCTGCCAAATAGCGGTAGTAATCCCCTTTCATTTTCAGATAAAAGACCTTGCTCTCATACTGGAAGTCATTGCAGTTCTTGATCAAGTATTTATCTAGGAGAGCCAAAACATCATTGCAGACTGTCTCAAGCTCCTTTTCTATCTTCTCCCTATAGGCTTTAACCTTCTCCAGCTTCTTCTCATTCCCATCTGCCATAGTCTTCTGCTCTATGCTGCTGATGACGCGCCAGGAAGATCGTCTAGCCCCGACTACATTCTTGTAGGCTACAGACAGCAGGTTTCGATCCTCATTTGAGAGAGGCTCATTTAGCTCAGTTACCTGAAAATACAGACGAAGATAAAATTTAAAGGGTTTGTCTTAAGGAAGAGCGTGCAAACTTCAATACTTCCATCATGAAGTGCAAGACTCAATTCTAGATCCCCAAATGCCTTCTAGACAGGAGTTAGTTTGTAACACAAACTTTAAAACCATTTCTGCAGTTAAGACTTAAGAGTGAGCACCCCAGTTTAATTGCAATGGAATAGGTATTTAGAAACCATTGCAAAGCACATTCACTGAATAAAAGTGAGTCAGGCTTGTGTAATGGAGAAGCATTCTCAGAAGGAAGGCTCAAGTTCTTTAGGAAGTCTGCTATAATTACGCAGACTACACACTTATATGATTAATTTAATGTACCTAGAATATCAGTTTTATGAATCTGGAACACAGCATAGACACTGGAAACTGGTGCAGTCCTTGCATTTCTTTCCTCTGCTGCTTGCTTTCATTCGACAGCAGATGGAAGCGCTGCAGTCATTATGATTAAGCTCTGCATAGTACAAATGAAGTTAGTGTTTCATAGTTATCTTTCAGTCACCTAGTGAGCAATTTTACAATGTAATAGAAAAGTTATCCCGATTTCTGCTGACTGGTGTCTGCAGACAACCTTCAGGGACAGGACATGAAAGAAACTGCATAGAAACAGAACAGAAAAATCAAGAAAAAAAGCCATGATCAATTCCAAATTTCTACTACAAAAAGCTGTGACAGGGAAGGGTAATACTTCTAATATTGTATTTAGGCCTATATCACTTGCTGCGTTAATTTAGGAGAATAAAACCTATCAGACATAGCCACTTGAAGTTGTTCTGCTTTTGCAGATTTACAAACATGAAATTAAACTCACAGGAATCAGGATGAAAAAGTGTAACTCTGCTACTTTAAGCACACTGCATTAAAAGAACACTAGAATCCTAAGAATAGGTGCTTTGGTGTGAAAGTAAACTTGTGTTTGCTCAGACACTGCTAAAATCATTAATTACTTCTTTCACAACCAATTACTTACATAATATAAATAATCAAGTC
Source organism: Falco rusticolus (assembly GCF_015220075.1). Classification (NCBI taxonomy): domain Eukaryota; kingdom Metazoa; phylum Chordata; class Aves; order Falconiformes; family Falconidae; genus Falco; species Falco rusticolus. The sequence continues at coordinate 37,651,038 of NC_051187.1, read as the reverse complement.
ACAAATATTTATACTATTCTGAGACTGCTGGTGTAATCAGTGAACCACCCAATGAATATGCATCTTTCCAAGTCTAAAAAATAATTTATATCAATTGTAACTGTTACAGTTAGAGAGAGCTTAATTTCAAATTAGGTTTTGTTCTTAAAATATTTTAAGTCAATTAGTTTTATCTCCAAAATGCCTTTCCCCCATAGCTCAGGAACCTGAACTCCCAAAAGATACACTATTCTACCTGCCCTAATACAATTAGAGACGATCTACAGGGGGTGAAATGCACAGGAATCTACTCCAATGACATCTTCAAAACGTCTTCACAGCTTCCAATCAACATCCTCCCAACAATCTCTCCCTCAACAATCTCTACTATGACCCATCTATATTGTCTTCTCTAATAAAGATATTAACACCCTCAAAATGTAAAGGCTCAGCTAAGAGCTTTTTATTTCCTACAGTCTATTAGGACAGCACTCACTTTTACAAATATAAAGAAATCCACCAAAGAAGATTATCCTTTGGTCATTTCTGCACTGCTGGAGGACTTTGCTTGAAAGTTCATTGCAAACACAGTGATTGATCAAAAGGAGTCAATAATGTATTGCTAAACTTGCAAGTATCACTTAACCATACAAATAAATCCTTTTTTTTTTCTCCCATCTTCATGATCTTTACAGTATTAAAAAAAATAAATAATCCCGATCTGTTGATATACTACTGAGCTACACTACCCACAAAAAAACCCCAACTGAGTATGGAAAAATACGCAAGATACAAAAATAACTGAGGATGAGAGTTATTGGGGCAGTAGTAACAGAAATACCACTTCCTGGCTTTGCAGCTCAGACTCCATACAAAAGAAATTAAAAGCTACAGGAGCACAACCACAGCCATCTTAATTCTTCACCTGATACATCATCACCTCCATTTGTCACCTCATCCTCCATTTATCACCTGTTATTTACTCTCAGCTTCAAACTAAACATCCTACTAAATTTTGGTATTTAAGTATTCAATAACTAAAAAAAGGTAATGCAGTTATCCTAAACCTTGTTATAATTACTTCTACCTCCTTAAGGTGGCTTCTTAAACTTTCTAATATGAACTTTTAGACAAATGTCTTCTGTGTATTCAAAGCACCAAAATGGCATTTTGCAGCACATAAATGTCTTGGGAAGCATAAAAAAATTTTGAGTACTAAACCCTAGGTTTTTACTATGCTGTATAGCTGGTGTATTTACTTAAGGGGAGATAAATTAATCAGTTTTCAAATTTCACCATTTTCCACAAGAAAGAAAATACAATCTTACAGGACTATCGCTAGCCTTCAAAGAGTGTTCCAAGTTTTTTTCTAGTCTATTATTCTGGTGTTACTCATTTTTAACTGCAGAAAATGTACCGTAAAACCTACCCTGAAGAAGCTGACTTACAAAGCCCACTTGCACAGGAGACACTGTAACTGCAGACAACCCACACCCGAAAAGCCTTCCAGCCTTCCCTAATCACAGCCACAATTCAATGCAAGTACTGATAAACAGATATTTGCAGAAATTTCTGAAGATCACATTAACAGAGGGAGGATCTTGTAAAGTCTAGCTAGCATGAACTTTGGTAACCTTGACTGGTCTTTACTCCCACATTCTGTATTATAAGTTGGCCTACAGTGCAATCTTTAAAACACAGTGTAACTTTTCGAAGCATCTTCATACTGTATATTTAGACTAGCTAGTTTAATGTTTAGCTGTTACATCAGCTTGTACCAAGTTTGCCAAAAATCTCAATAAGCCCCAGACTAACAGAATCCTGACAAAGCAAGACTGAGAAACAGCAAGGAATACTCAAGGTACATTCATGTAAAGCACAACAAAAAAAGCCCAAGAGAAAGCCATCTCTCAGGACTAACTGCAGAACAGTTGTTAATATGTGGAAAAAATGTTACTTTCAGTGTTTTGTTTAAGAAATTATCTAAGAGATAAGAGACTTAATTAAGAGACTATTCCAGATCATCACTAGACTGCTGTACAATTTAATTCCCCAAGACTGACTGAAACACACCCTGAAACCGTTCCTTATAGTAAAAAGGAAAAACAGGAAAAGCTAATTCAACATGCTGAAGAGATACCTACTAGCTTCATGATGTATCAGAAGTTACTGATGTATCTTAAGAGAACCATCAACTACCATTAACTCAAGTCCACAGCAAATTATTCCTCCTCCTAGCTAAAAGATCTATCTAGCTATGTAGATTATTTAAAAATCACATCTACCTCCCTGGTGTAACAGCAATATTACAGGAATCCAGACTCAAAGGAAAGCACGTGACCTTTATGTAGCTGTTACTGTTTTAGCTATTTCCAATAGACTAACAAAGTAGGTAACACCAGACTTATTCCCCTTCACGTGCAGGGGTGATGCAGAAAAAAAGAAAACTTGAAATGCTGAAAGAAATTTATTTCTTACTACCTTCCATTCTAATAATAGCCCTTCCTTAATAGAAAAGATCTTGGGACTGCGATAATTTATGTTTTAGACATAGACACACTTTCTTATACGCCACCTGTAGTATGAATGACTTCAAAGTAGTATTTACTTACTTAGGTGTTACTTTATACTTTCCTTACACAAAGACACCCCCCCCACACGCACTTAAGTTTGGAGCCATTTTAAATCCTGAGCCAAATGATGCAACTGAACTATGATCTGCTAGCAGTCTTCATTCAGACTGACAGTCTGCTTTTTGTAAAAGAATACGGTCCCAAATAATTTATTTCTAAAATACTTTCAGGTATACCTTACTGGGAAAAAAATGGGAGTATATGTAAGATACTGACTACAACCCTGGAATTGTTAATTGCACATGCGCATGAGCATGGCAGTACTCTATCAGCTCAGAAATTACTTCCATGTCTGTGATCCCACAAAGGCCATACCAGCCAAGTTACCTTTCACATGGAAGGCACACCAAAGCGAAGATGCCACAACTGAGAGCAGATCCATGACACAGATTACCTAGCAGAACTGACCCAGGTCAATTGAACGTATGTGACTGGGTTACTGCTTTGTTAGACAGACCATCTAAGTCACAGCTACAGCAGTTCCCAGCAAGTTGCTCCAAAAAATGACTTTACCTGAGCCAGTACAGTCAGATTTAACTACTAAAACTCTCCTGATACAAAGTTATACAGTCTAGAATTTTTTAAAAAATAGAAGCCAGACTGGTTTAAATACCAGATCAGTTTCTTGCATGATGTGGCTTCAGTATTTTATATGAAGCATTCAAAGTTCTACAGTTAGATTTACTGTATACAACCACAGTTAAGGAAGTAATCTCACAGCAGGGGAAGATACTGTTTACAGTAAAGGCATCTCATTCCCCCCTCCTACACACACATTAACCTACACACCCCATTAACCCAAACCCAGACACTGATGTGAAGAACTCAAAGTGATCCTATACTAAAAATATGGAACATCCCAACGTCCATTTATATAGACAGATCAAGCCTACAAATTAAACTAGAACCTCAAGCTCTTTTGCTTTAAAAACTTTATATCATTCCAAGACTTCGTTAATCAATATAGGTCCTGAGCGCTACATAATAGGATTAATACTGTCTGAAATACCAGGGGTTTATACAGCTAAAATGTTTAACCATTACTGGAATGATGTACAACAAAGGTACTCAATGCTGTATTCTCACGATGCTACAGTACTTGTTCCACAAAGAGAGAATCTTTAACACTTACAGTAAGAGCATATCCTCTCCCAGTGTTTTGAGAAGTAATTTTCTTACCTACCATGTAGAGTTATATTTCAAATAGTCGGAATCCTGGAGCAGCATTTAATGCAATGAGAATGCCACACCCCTTGGAAGAATGCCATTCAGAGACACATTTACATATGATTGTATTTTCTATTAAAATAAATTTGGCTGGAAAAAAGTAAACTGAACTCACTTATAATAGCAAACTAAGTGGAGGTTTGATGTTCCTCTCCCGTCTACGCATTGTAAGCCAAAATACTAGAATCCTTTCAAGAAAAAGAAGCTTAACAGCAACAAAAAAACTGTATTATTGAGCAGTACTTTCCTTATTTAAGCTACCACTTCTACTTCATCTGGCTTTCCTTTAAAAGAAAGGATTGATAGGACTGAAAAATAAGCATTTCTCTAGCTTTATACTGACAGCTGAAACTGCAGTCTTCCCATTTTTTCTTACTTCAGCAGCAGTCTCAAAAATCATATAAACATGCTTTCACTAAGATAGTCTTTGTCTTTAGGAGTAACTATCAGTTTGTTGGCTATGTTGTGTACCGTAAATGTGCAGTGATAAATACAGAGAACTTAAATCACTGAGATTTCAATTTACACTGAAAGCACACTACTTTCATATAGCATCTTCAAAAACCATCAGATGTGTTATATTCAGAGGGGTTTTTTAAAGAAAAATTTAAATCAACTTTTCAAATCAAGATAACCTGTATCGAGAATAAATATCTGAGTGAGAACACTGATTTCCTGTTGAAGGAAGTCTAACACCTCTGAGTGGCAAGATAATTTTAATATTTTATACGGATAAAATTCTCTTAATAGCTGTTATTGACAATCTCTGAAAATGAAGGAAGTATTAGCTGTGTGAGAACAGATGGCCCACGTAACATTTCATAGGAGCTTCTGCTCAGACCTACAAAATCAACTTCAAACACTTAAGAGCATTCTGGAAACCACCATGTTAAGAGTGAGCACCTGCGAAAGCCATGTAACCAATAGATGCTACATTATCAAACAGCTTAAAATAAGGAAACTATTACATTTTAAATTCAGCTTTACTTTTTGTATTTTTGAAGTATTTATTGTGTAATTTCCACAAATGCTCAAGCCTCAAGTCACTTATGAAGTGTTCTCCCCACTACAGCTCATTAATACAGATGACAATACTATAACTCAAGATGAGTGAAAATTGCATAGTATTTAGGACAGTTTAAAGAGACAGCTGGACATACACACTAGTTCGATGTACTTTACCTATTTCCTGAAGCATAACGACTGTATTGTTTCTTTTATGTATGTTCAGAGCGCCACACATACACTGTAGCTCAGCGCTATTTGGAAAAACAAAAAGCTATCTACTAACTACCGCTACAAGAAGTCTTCTAGAGCAGCAGTGGATTTCAGTGGTTTCTCCATTTCATCTTTTAGAATGAGCAATTGAGAGATCTGAGGGATAAACAGAGACGTGACTACTATATGTATCAATAATTTTAGCAATATCATTAAAATACAGTTTATTTTCATGTCTAGTGCTTCGTATACTGATAGGTATTGCTGCCTCAGAACTGGACTGGTGGCAGTATTCACAATGACACAATAGCAAAAGCGAGTAAGAGCAGCAAAATACAAGTATCTTTTCATTGCCCTCATTTAAGGGAGGCAACGTACATCACAGTCCCTGAAGGAGACTAAACAGACTGATTCTTATTCCATTTGAAGCTGCTCTTTCAAACTACAGAATCATCTCGTGTCTTTAAACAGCAGCACTTCTCACAGGAAGAGATTCCTCATGGGGCCTTTGGTGTTCAGGAAGGACAGATCAGCAAGAACAAACCAACAGTAATCAGATACAGCAAAGACACTGCTAAGCGCTTACTAGCAATAATAACACCACTCAAACCCCAGATTATATAAATGCTTTGTTTTTAAAAAAAGGACTAGACATAACAAGTTTGATCATTCTGCAATTTTATTATATATCAGTACAGAGAGGACAATACAAGTAATTTTCATTGCTTGGTTCTGAAATAAGCAGAGTTGCAACTGTAACTTATTGTTTAAATACATTTCAGTATTCAACTGTGTACAGAACAGACTGAGAATGTGCTACCCTACAAAGAAGAGTCAAAAAAGCAATGTTAAAGCTTGGGAAATGCTCTCTGTACACTGGGTAGCTTTTATACACGGATGCAACTACTACCCTCGAGTCAGAGCGCTGATGCTTATGGGTGAGGCCCCTAATTCGTGCGAGGCAAAAGAAACGTCTAGAAAAAGTAGAGGCTCCTCTCGCCATGCGCCGTTTCTCCAGACACCCCCCGCCGCAGCGGCCATCCCACCCGACCGGCACCCCTAGCCGCCCCTAGAAGGGGAGGCGAACCCCAAGGTCAAACCCGTCGTCCCCACCGGGGGGGGGGGGGCGGGGCGGTACGCGAGAAAGGTCCCCGTTGTGAGCAGGACTCGGAGAACGGCCCCGCTGCGTTCCCGCCGCCCCCGGGCGAGGCGGGCAGCATTCAAACCGCTGCGCCGCGCGCCGGATTGGCGGGGTGGGGGAGCGCGGCGAGGAGGGCACGGGGACAGCCACACCCCCGGGGCTGTGAGCGCCGAGGGAGCGGGAGGGCTGCGAGGGAATGAAGGGACATGAGGGAAAAAATGAATTTTAACGGGAAAAAGGGGGCTCCGGGTCCAGCGTGGACCGGCTACGCTTCGTCTCGCCTCCCCCCGAGGCAGGCAGCTGCGGGCACCGCCCCACACGGTGGCGAGGTGTCCGGCGGGACGGCCTGGCGCTTGCTCCCGCCCTCCTTTCTTCACCGCCACGGGCGGGACCCGGCGGCTCGCATCCTCCCCGGGACCCAACTCCGCCTCGGGCCAGCCCAGACTTCCTTTCCCTCCTTCCCCCGCCACTACCCACCCTACACACTCCTCCCTGGGTACGACCCACAGCCGCCACGCTACCAGCCCCACTCACCGACTTCATGGCCGAGGCCATGTCGTCGTATCGCTCCGCCTGCTCGGCCAGGCGGGCTCGCTGCAGCAGCTGCTCTCGGTCCCCCATTGCCGCTTCCGTGGTGGCCGCCGGGCTGGGCACTCTACGCCCCTCAGAGACAGCGAGCAAGGCGGGGGGGCGGGGATGTGCGCCTGGAAACGCGCGGGCGGTGCGAGTAGGGAAGCCGACGGAGCCGCCGCCTCACGCCCGCCCGCCCGCTCGCTCGCTCCCTCAGCGGCCGCCGGGCTCGCCTCAGGCGCCGCGCGCCCGCGCTTGCCAGGCGACGGTTGGCGCCTCGGGCTCCCAGACGGCGGCAAAGCGGGCAGCCGCGCGCTCGCTGCGTCCCCTCGGCGGCGTGTGGAGCTCGCGCCTCTGCGCCCGGCTCGGAGCCTCGCGCTGCTGCCGCCGCCTGCGCCTGCGCGCTGGGAAGGCAACGAGGGGGCGGAGCTGCGGGGACTGCAGGGGAGGGGAGGGGGCGCTGCTCCCCCGCGGTCTATTTCTAGATGACGTCACTTGCTATAAATAGCTACGGCGGGGCGCCGGCCGGGGGGCGCATGCGCGCTGCGAGTGCTGCATTTTACTGCTGCAAAGGTGGAGGTGGGCGGTGGGCGCGCGGCACTGCGGAGCCGGGCCGTGCCGCCCTGCCCGCCTGCGGGGGCTGCTCGCCTGTGCGGCCCTGCCGCCGCGCCCCCGCCGCCGGCTTTGTCCTGCGGGGCGTACGTAGCCGTGCCTGCGGCCGGGGAGGGGCACGGGCCCCGCACCACCCCCACACCTTGCCGAGCAGAGCCAGCTACGGCCCCGCTTACCGCCTCTTTTAATTCGTAACAGTCGAGCTGCTCTTTGCTAAATCGACAGCGCACCGGCCTTACCTAAAACCGTCTCAAAGCCAAGGCGTTGTGCAAACGGCACAGCCGCCCTGCTGCCGGCAGAGATGCTAGTGCTCGCGTTACCCATCTCGTACCAAAAATCACAGATTGAGCTTTTCCTACTCGGCCCACAGCCAGCATGGAAACACCACTGCCCCTCCAAGCAAAAGCTCTGCTCTCCATCGCACAGGTCAGCATCAGAGCTGCTGGCCACGACACCTACATCCACTTAGTTCACACCCGTCCTCCCCCCAAAGAAGAAAGCCAGCACGCTGGCACGCGTGCCAGGCAGGGGACCAAGGCTGGTCCCGCTCCTGACACTACTCTCCCACTGTCCCCTGGCACTGTTGCAACGGAGTAAAACCAGCCCATTGTGTCGGCCAAAAGTTTTTAGCCTTAACTCAAACATCGCTGGATTTTGGGCATGGTAATTTAAAATGCTAACATCATTTAAAATAAATGCTGCAGTTATACTGCTAGGGTTTTTTAAAGGACATAAATATTATGACTAATAAGTGGCAGTTATATCTAATAAAACATGAAAGATAAAAATCACAGGTAGCATGTTATAAACTGATAGCCAGAACATTCAGGAAATAGCTCTTTGCAGTACTGCGAAGCACACAGTCGTACATACGTATCAGCATGCTGAACGGTGCCTCTTTCCTAGCAGGATTTTATTTTCACTGTTCCTAAGAGAAGGCAGTGACATGTAAAACTGTAGCAGAATGGATCCCGACATCAGTCTAACTCATCATCACATTAATGCAAAATTTGTATTGATTTTACCTAAGGACAAAGTTTTGTCTAGGGACAGCAGGACCATGTTCTTGAAAAGGTAAAATTCAGTGTAAAAATATAGATGTTAAGGTCTCTAACACTTATGCAAGAATGGTGAGAGATGGGCCAATCCAAAATGCCCAATACGCTTAGGTTCTGACACTTTGCAACTGTAGTAACTTCTTAGTAAAGATCAGCCTGCAAAGTGTTCCAACCGTTCTGAAAATCTGTAGGGTCTACCAAAAGCTTTCTAGTCTCGTACGGCAGTTTCAGACTCCTGAGGGAAACAGATTACAAAGTATTTTTGAAACCAGTTATTCACCCACTGAACCACACAATCTGCATTAATCTGCCAAACATATGTGGATATATCTACACACACACAAAAAAAACACATTCCCATCAAATGCTTCTGGTTTTTTTTGACTGAAGCTTCTGTATAATGGCTCAAGCATCTTAAAAATTCTTAACCGTGAATCCCACAACATGACATGTAACCTCATGGCCCTAAAACCAGATCATATCTAAACCAACAGTTGCAAGGAAAAGTGCTAAAATAAGGCAATCTTGTATGCGGCATTTCTACAGTCTGACTGTAACCTAAAGAAAATGAAGAGATTGCATTTCACACACATACGGTCTGTGGGTGAGTACCTATATTCTCCTGGGCGTACAGTGCCTAGTGGTCTGGATCCTCAGCTCTAAGAGTGGCTCCACGGATCTACAGAGGTAGGAATAAAAACAAATTAGAGCTCACACAATGAGTTTTCATCTGCTACAGTATTTGTAAGCTGAGTTATAGTATCTGAAAAACGGAAAGGAAATGGAAATGCCAGCAGACCTTCTGCTGGAGTGCTGAATGGGGTGCAGAACACTACTTCACTGTGGCTGCCCTGCCCAGCTCAGATGCCAGGCATCATACGTGACGTTACAGAGCTCCGTGATGCCCAGCAAAGCTCAGGCAGGAGCTCAGAAACACTGCTCTCATGAGGCCGGACTGAGCCTGCTTGGCAAACTGACCACACCCAGCAAGAATGTGTAGATGGAGAAACTTAACGGTACTGAAAATTGCACCATGACCTAAGGCAGTGGCACTGCTCCACAGGCAGATCTGATTATCAGCCAGCACCAGTGTTCCACAAATAGCTCCCTGCTGAAATGCCATTCTAGTTCACTGCTCTGCTCCGCACAGGGGCACTGGGGACACCGAAGCAGTCTCAGAGGGTGTCTCCCCAGTGCTGATGTCCAGTTGAGGGGACAGAGCTAGAAGGTACACTGGTGAACAGGGAACACAACAAGACAACTACCCCTTGCCATTCCCAGCCCTTCCCCACGGCAGAAAGCCTCCCTTTTGTTGTTCTGGTAGCAGTGAGAGAGCACACACCTTCCAGAAGCTCATGGAACTAACATCCCTGCCACTAACATCCCCCTCATCCCTGGAGCAAATGATCTCCCCTCTCTTTTCTGCAGCAAGGAAGTGTTTTATTTAGGGAACTGCTAAATGATAGAAGTCTTGGGGATAAGACAATGAAAACCAGAGACAAAACAGAAGCAACTACCAATTGATGACGGGAGGATTAACAAGCTTCCCCATCACAGCAAAGGAAGCAGAAATGAGGACGGTAGAAGAAGAGAGATGGAGAGTTTGTGGGCATCTCATCTTGGAAATACTGCGACTGGCACTTACATGGGGCGTGATGCTCAGATAGTGCTGTAAGGACAGATTCTTTCACAGGCTTAGCACTATCTATAATTTATATTGTTAGAATCCTGGCAGCATATCCCCCCAATAAAGTGAGATAAGCGTGTGTCAGGGAGGAAAGGCGTTGTAACCGATGACAAGATCAGAGCACGAGATAGGAGTGGGTGTAGCTGAAGTGTGATGATTCTTTCCCAAACCACAAGGGACTACAATTTTAATGATTTATTTCTAGCCAAACCATACACCACAGTTTAACGAGAACAGAACCCTCTAGGCTGTCACAGTGTGTGTGAAAATATTCTACTATTTGTCATATTTCAATTTCACGTTAATCTTGAATCATTCCCACAGAACCTCCCTCATCACTCAAAGGTAAAACCTCGAACGAAGGGAGAAAGATTACACTGCCTGAGCGCTGCTCACAAGCAGCAGGGTTCATGCCGTGAACTGAGGTAAAGTACATTATGTATCTATTCGCCAGCACCGGAAGATCCTTAAAACAAAAGAGCAGAGATTTGTACAAAACCTGCAAAGCTCTTGCTCCCTCATGGGAAAGGTTAGGTCCCTATATGGAAACCTATTTGGGATCACTGCAGTATATTTAATACCATTCAGCATTCACACACAGTAGCCTTCTGCATGTTCAAAATCCTGTGCAGACATGAGTTGATAAACCCTCAGAACTCTCTGGCAAAATGTGCTATCTTCAAGCACTTGCTCATTTCAGAGTCCAGTGAAGAATAAGCACCATGTCTGAATAAAAGATCATGGCAGTGTTTTTACTTGCCAGAATGATTCAGGGATATGCAGGGTTGTGAAGCATGCTCAGTTGTGGGGGTTTCTTTAAGTGGCAAGCACACAGTAGCTAATTGAAAGCAGCTTTAACTCTTCATGAGCTGCTTCAGACCATGGTGTTTGCTAGCCCTGTCCAAACACAAGAATGCGGGTTTATTCTTTATGTAATCAAAGGAAAGTAACCAGAATTCACAAGCATAAACAGGAAAACATGGAAAAGCCTGCTTATCAGAAGCTATCACCAGAGCACCACACTGCAAAAAGGCTCTACATGTAAGAGGAAAAAAACCCCAACATATATTAAGTAAATACTGAAAGTAAAAAACTAAACAACCCCAAAAAGCCTTAATCTTACTAAATCCCAGGGATTTTCCAAAGGTGCTGAAAATTTGCAGCCTACAGATAAGATCAGAATTTATGTCCAGGATTTCTGGAACCACCCCGAAGACACCTCATGCTGGGCATACAAAATTAAGGGCTCAGCATCAGCAGCCACGTTGAAAAAATAAGCCCAGATCTGTCTTATCAAATGAATTTTTACTGCTCTTCAAACTTTACCAAAGTGGATTAGTTGATTTAGAACTGGATTAAATCCCACTGAAAATGATTGATCTGAAACAACTACCTTTCACTGCAGAACGTAACATGAAAGACTTTGGGGATAAGACCAATGAAGTGTAGAGATAAAACAAAATGCCTCTGCCAATGTTTTCAAAAGTGTCTTCTTATTCTGGGTGCCCTGCTTGAGTCACTGCCTAAGTGCTCATTTCCTCCAGAAATGAGGCCCCAAGCACACTGAGCCAGGCATCCAGGACAAGAGACTGCCTGGAAATACTGGCCCTTACATTGTATCTCCTAACATTTGTCCCGAGTGAGCCTCAGATGCACCCATTCAGTAACTGTGATAGCTAGCGGAACTGTCAATGGGACTGAAAGCAGGGAAAGCTGCTTCTCATGTCATTAATCCGCTCTAGCAGTGTGGCGGATTAGCTCAGAGATGTTTTTCACGCGCAGCTGCCACGCAAGTCCTCCATACGGTCATTTCTACACCACACTTCTAGCTTATAACTACTGATAGGCAACAGCTCAGCCTCTAACCTTGCCAGTCTTAGGGGCTGGCTGTCAAACTGCCAAGAAGAAAGCTGTCTCTAGCAGCAGTGGCTGGAAAAGATGGATGCCTGCCTATTGGCAAAGTGTCCTTCTCACCTCAGGGACAGCCAAGCCAACAGAACTTCTGAAAATGCTCCTAGATTTCTATCCCCTTGCTGTGATCAATTAACACATATAAGTACTGTTCTTTGGGCCCTTATATGCATTTTAAGATAAAAACGGCTTTGTTTTTCCCATCTAGGGCAAGCTCCTTGCTTCACTAGGCCATGCCATGTTGAGGAATGACAACAGCAGGTACAGCACGTTCAGCTCCAGGCAGGTCAGCCGCGTGCTCAGAGTGCTTCTAAATACAGCTCCAAGGAAGAAAAACATTAACACATCCAGAACTTGCTACATATGGTAGGATAGGGAAACCAGAACATGACGGGGATGCAAATCACACCTAGGAAACAAGAACAAGGTAAGACAAACTGAACAATTCAAATGCTAGCCCACTGCGAATACACTATAAAGAGCTCCACTATGCTGTCCTTTAAAGATGAACTCCACCCAGCAGCACAGGCAGAGGCGGCCAAAGGCTAAGCAATGCTGGCATTCAGCAGAGATTCACTTATCTCTTCCTCTACTGCATGGGCTATGCATCTCATCTGTTCTAGCTCACGGCTGGGAAAGCAGCAGCCTACCTCCCAACTCTGCTCAGCTACCTGTAACTCAGCACAGCCAAGTCCTGTGAGATCATCTGTAGGCACAGCTTGCACATTCTTGTCCAAATGCAGTTAGCTCCTTAGAAGTGTTTTGTGCAAATTCAATATCCAGGCAGCACAGGGCAAAGATGCTAGTGGGTCAGAATATACTGTACTTCAACCACTTGACATCTCTTAAAAGACTTTTAATTTGCTGGATTTCACCTATCAAGCCTTGAGTCATCTAACATAAATTTCCAGAAAAGCAGTAAGTTATTTCATCTGGGAAATGACCTAGAAAATGCAATTGTTCTCCAGAGAACAACCGTGCCAAATTTGGAAATTAAATTCATTAAGTGTAAGTGAAAAAGCTTTAATTCTGCTTTAGCTGCAAAGCCTTTTTCAGATTCAGGTTTGGAAAAGAGACCGGTTATAGCACTCCTTAGGAATTCTGGTGAATTCAACCTCTTCTTTTTAGTTAGAACATCGAAACAACTGTGTTCTTGAGCTATTTAAAAAAATCTTTCAAGGCCTTAGGACACTGGTATTGTTAAAACGGTAGAACAAAGGTCAGTTATCTGCAAAACCAAAATACCTGCATTCCCTAGCATGGGTTGTTCTCTTAGAAAATAATCTACTTAACTTTGAACGACGAGTATCTAAAATTCCAATACAGCTAGTGTTAATCTTTCTCATTTTCCCTGGCAGGGAACAGCACTACGTTTTTAAAAGGAACTGAAAATACATCTCATTGTAAAGAGAGTCATCATTTTTTCACTTCGATACATCCATTTTCAACAGCAGGGAAATGTAATCTTCATCCCCACATAGTACATACCACTGACTGGCTAAATAACAGTAATTGTAGGAACACGTATCATTAGGGGTGAAGAATAAAATATCTTATGTGAGATCTCATACAAAGAGATCCAGTGTGACTTGCTACCGTGCCACTGCTCCTGCACGGAGGCCGTTCCACTGGCTGCCTCACGAGTGTCTCCTTCCACCACAGGCCGCGAAGAAGCCGCAGCTCTTTGCCCCTCACCGCGCAAAGGCCCAGTAAACGGCTTTTACACAGCGTGGCGGGGACGGCCCTACCTCTCGCTTACCGGCGGCGGCAGCAGCGCCGGTAACGGCAGCCTCCCGCCCCCGAGGGTCGGGCTTCGGTCCCCGCTTCTCCCACCGAGCCCCGAGCTCCCTCAGGCCAGGCGCGCGCGCCCGCCGCGCCTCCCGCCCGCCAACGGCCGCCGCGCCCCCGCTCCGCTGTTGCTATGGCTCGGCGGGACGCGGCAACCAATCAGGAAGCGGCAGGATATATTTGTCGCTGTTGCTACCGCGCGCCGGGCCAATGGGGAGGGAGCAGGGAGGCGGCGCGCGGCCGCCACGGAGGCGGGAAGGGCCCGGCGGCGGCCGGAGCGAGGGCGGCTGTGGCGGGAGCGGGGGGGCCGGCGGGGGCCCGGCCTGCAGCCCGGCGTGGCCCCACAGCTGAGGCACGGACCCGTGCGCGTCCTCCCCCGGGCAGCACCGCCTTGCATACAGCAGCTGCGACCAGGCAAGGGCCTTGCAAGTGACAGCCGCTGCAGTACAGCGCCACACGTGCGCCCAGGGCAGCCAGCGCCCGGTGTTCATACACAACGCAGCACCCCGTGCGGGTGTACTGCCTCCCACCCTTCCCGTGAAAAACCAACCCTGGAGAAAGTCATTCACAACCTTTATTTGCCAACTTCGTTACAAAAGGCACTGGGGGCACCTAAATCTTCAGGCAAAGGTGACCCCTTCTTGAAAAACCGGCAGCAGTGCTTGGGTAAAACCCCACAGGAGCGCCCAGTGACCTGCAGCGTGAGTTTTAAACCTGCACCGAGGGTCTGCTTTCCTCCTGCATGCCCCAACACTCTCATGCACAATTCACTTTGTAGTGTCCGAAAGCAAGGAGGGAAAATGCGTGATGCAGTGGGAGACAGAGTGTAACAGGCAGCTTTGGGGCTGGGTTAAGTAAGGAAAAGCACTGAGCAAAAGGAACAGAGCTGTGCACGCTCCCCAGGAGAGCTGCAGTGGAACAGCTTACCCCCACGGAGCAAGCAGCCTTCAGCCAAACACAGGATTAGTCCCACCGTGGCTACAGTTGTGTAGGAAACTTGAGTCTGCGCAACTCACACTGCTTTGCAGGGCACTCGTGCGAATAGGATGCACTCGCCTGCCGCTGCCTGGTGTCAGAGTGCCGCAGACCGCCCGCAGGGTGACACAATTGCCTTGGCAGCTTCAGTCCATCCAGACCTGGGGACTGAAAACTGATCAGGAGGGTTCAGCAGCTCCTACCTCCTCCATTCATCCTTCTTTCCTGGGCAATCTGAGATACAGGTGGTATTAAGTACCAACAGCGCAGGTATGCCCTCCCCCAGTCCTGCAAGAACACAGACTTCAGCACTGATGATTCTGCCATGCTCCAGTTTGTGTCGTCTGCGGCACTACAGAGTATGGAACACGCCAGGAGTTATACCCAGCAGTACGACAGAAATGCAGGGAGATGAGACATAGCAGTATTTTACCAGTGCTTATCTGAGACCATATTTTCCAGGTCTGAGAAAGTTACCTAATATCCACTGCTATGCAGTGTAACTAAATTTTACTCTTTTTGAATACAGGAGTTACATTTACCTTCATGATGTAATGAAGGACTCAGATCTGACCAGTGCTATGGGTAGAAACATGTAACTGCCACAGAACCAGTAACGTGATATTTTTAGCGTCTACAGTGCAGCTTCAGGCTGCTCCACTAAAAACCTAAAGTCCACAATGCACCTTTGGTTTCTTCTATCCTTTACAAAATTCTTAATAAAATTGTAACTCAAACAAACTTTGTAACCATTAGAAAAGGCCTTCATCTTTCCACCTCAGCCTCTCTATTTACTTCCATGTCAAATCCTTCATTAAAAAATAAAAATAAAAATTCCTGGGGAAGTGCAGACCACACTGAGCATCTCTGCAGGCTGGTCACATTCTTCTGCCAGCTGAGAATTCAAAGAGCAGCCATGCTGCCCAGAACGTGTCACTGGCTAACGGGTCACCAACTGGATCCTCCAGGACCTGAAAGACACAGGAAGGAATCAAAGCTTCACCACACACGATCTTTAGTGATGCAGTTGCTCACAACGGAAGATCTCCGTTGGGCAGATATAGAGTAGCACAAGACACTGCAATGACAGGGAGTGTCAGTGGTGAGGGCTGCATGCATGAAGTGACAGAGTCCTCGTTACCCTTTAAGTTCAGGTACAGTAATCCATCTGTACAGGGCGTGAGTGTAAAAACGTCAAGCACAATCAGTGCACACTTCAACTCTTAGTAATTCAGAGAAAAGCACTTGCCTTTTCTCTTGCCTTTGCCTTTCTCAATCCCTTTGCCCAAGGCATTGGCTCCTACAAAAGCAAGTAAATATCAGAAGGTAAGGCCAGGATGAAATAATTAAGGGACCAATCACCTGAACAAGGGAGCTCTGTTCAGGCAAGGAAAGAAATGTCTCCAAAATGAATTAACTTTTTGTTTGTTTGTTTGCTTGTTTTGTTTTACTCTCATTTTGGCTCTGATGGGATGCATGACCTACAAAAACCAAATTGAAAGTCATGTGTGGACAAAAGGAAGCGTACATCTGCACCCCTGTGGTTCAGACATAGGAACCAAACAACTGCATATTCCTGCAACAAGCCCAGGGCAAGTTGATTTAGCAAGAAACAGAGTGCCCAGGAAGTCTGTAGAATCCTGTGAAATCATGCCCATCCGAGCTCTTCCTTTTTCTATAGCACGTATTAAGATATGCAAAAATTGCTTTTCTGAATTTCTGAACTGATTAGTTATTACAAAGATTTGAAAACATCCCCTTCTGACATCTGCAAGCATCACATGGGATCTTGCTCCCCAGCCCACACTGCACTGAGTGTCATGTTTCTATACCATTGCAAAATCGGTACAAGAATGCAAAATAGCAAGATGAAAACTAGCTACAGAGACTGCACGCTCTGGAAAGCTTAGAAAAGGCTCATTCATTATTAATGCCCATAGCTTTCCTACTCATCTGGCTCACATTATGGCTGGTAAAAAGGCCACTTTCCAAGATACAGATCTTTATATCGATGCTTTCAAAGGCTCAAAAGAGGTTCTGTTACTGCCCTCAGAGCTGCAGCCTATAATGAGGCCAGCCGATATGGTCTCCTGCTTTTCAAAATCTCTTTTAAAAAGGTTTTCTCCAGCAGCTTATACTGCAAGAGAGACAGAAATGGATGCTGACTGACTGATCAGTAGACCAACACATGTGAAGCCAAAAAATAGCTCAAGGTACAGTTCTGATAGGGCTTTCTTGGGTCCTGTTCTTAGGTAACATCTAATTCAGAGATGATGTGCTCCCATCCCCTTGAAAGCACCAGATTTCTAAATTCTGTTCTCTACTGCCTTAAAATCACCATAAGAAAACATGCAGGCTGCATCCAGATTAAGTAAGTAAACTTCTTTTATCATGTCCTATAATACTGCTCTGTACACTGCTATCAGCCATCTCCAAACAGTACAAAATCTCTGTTCCTCATCAATAACACAGACTTGGAAATGAAAATTACATGAAAGATTTTAAGTGGTCTGAAAGAGCAGTCAAATTCTGCAGAACCCCTCAGAGGGGAGGACCCTCAAGCAGCCATCCTCCTGTTGTTACTGTTTCACCTGAGCTCCCAAAATGCAGTTTGAACTCTGCTGGTATCACCAATATCTTCTTTCCACAGTGCTAGGTGAACTTTTCATTGCTCAAAATTTAAATAACACTTTGAATATGCACAGGTTGCTTTGGTCATCATTTCAACGACACATTTAGTAAAATCAGGGTCTGATAAGCAATCCAAGTGGAAAAAACAACAAAACCACCTCTCCTAGCATCTGCTGGATGCTACTCAGGGAATGCCCAGTTTGCTCTGAAATGGATTCCAAAAGGTATGCTTAGATCAAACACGTTTCATCCTAAATATGATGTGAGGTTTTGCATCCCCTGTGTGAGAGCTACAGCTGGATAGCATGTATAGGGCTAAGCTCCTTTCTCTGAACATTAGGTGTGTTCTCTTACCTGGCGTTGTCCCCAGGCTTGGCTTTCTTCCACGTAGGGTACAGAAACAAGTGGGCACTGAGGCTTGCCAAACACAGTCTGACAGGAACTGGAAGAAAATATGATATACAAATGCGTTTGTATTTATGCTCTACTCGCCGCTTACTGTAATGTTTTGCAGCAGGACAAGAGGGGCTTCTGGTAAAACTATTCATTCAACAGAGATCTGTTAAATTGCTTACAAACCTGCCCCACTTCTCCACATTGTTATGGCCTGAAAATACAGACTCCGTACTGAGAGGACTAGCCTGACCAGGAGCACTACACAGGAATGACATCTCGACTTGCAACTATCCTTATGCCCCCAGAACATTCTCCATAAACAAAGAGATGTCTACCAAAATGTCTCTCTCCTGGAATGTGTTTTAAAAACACAGATCTTAAGAGTCAAAACAGATAAACATGTGCCTTTATACATAGCCACAACATTGGCTATGATTTTACTAGAGCTTTTCAAGACTGCCAGTTGAGTGTCTGGGGCCACAGCTTCCCCATCCACACCTCCCTTGGGGGCTCTGCCAACCTCTCAAAAGAGGTCACAGTCTGCAGGGCACTGAGTCAAGTAGGAGACACTGGGTTCTTGATGATGGGATGTTCTCTCCCTTGTCACCAGCTCAAAGTATCTGTACTCCAACAACACTGCCCGTACCGCTGCCAGGAACAGCCCAGGGTATTAATGGCCATACAGGCCCAGGCCAAAGGTGCCAAGTAACAGAGCGTAAGAAAAAAAGCAGAAGAAACAGGGCAAGCGCCAAGTTGCCCTTCCTTGGAATGCTCCCTGAGTTCTGAAAATCAGTCTTCGGACTCCTCTGCTGGAGGCTGCGTTCAGGCAATCACATTGACTAATGACAAATGGACTCAACCCCCACAGCCACCTAAGACCTTGTCCCATCCTTTCTCATAGCCCACTTACACCAACATGCACAATGCCCTTAAGAACAAATTCTGCAATTTATTTATGCAACATGCAAAAAAGTAGCCTCCTTTTGTACGTTTTGAACTCACTGCCTGCCAGTGTCGACGCTGGGTTATCCAGAGGGGAGAGCCTAACAGCAGGAGGATTCCCAGCACTCTGAGCTGGAATCCCAAAAAAGCAGGCAGAAGCAGTAAGCTGCAACTAACATCTCAGCACCGATGTTTTTTAAATCAAAGTGCTGGCTCATAAATGCGGTCTCTTCTGCTCCATAAAGTTCAGTGTGCCCTTCTCTTTGAAATGGGAGGCATGAGAGAGTTACATTCTGCATGAACCATTAGCTGGGCTACATTCCACCTGTCTCAGCTCAAGGAGCGAAGAGGATACAACACCACTATCTGTAAAGGCGAGCATCTGTTTGGTGTCCCACAGGGACTTCCAGTTCGCTAGCTGGATCAAACTCTCCTGTCAGGCAGCAGGAGCAGATGGAGACAGTCAGCTTCCAGCCTGGTTCCCCCTCACACTCCCACCTCACAGCCCTGTAGATCATAAGAGGTTTGGATACAGCCCAAGTGCGTAGGACCAACTGTAAAAAAGCCCATGAAAGAAATGAACTGGAATTGTTCTAATAAGCTTTCAGGCTAAGTCCTTTCCAGGTGAGCACCTTTAAAAATAAGACAAAGCAGATTAAGGGTCCTTTGGCTGACTTTTAGTTCTACCCCTGCACTTACAAAGCAGGGAGCCAGAGGTGCTGGCAAGGCAGCGAGAACATAAGACATTAAGTCCACTCCAGATGGGTGACCTTGGCTAAGTAATTTCCTCCTCTGTGCTTTACTCTTATCTGCCCTGTCTTTCCAGGATAGCAATGCTCATTTGCCTTACAGTTTAAGCTGTTGACTCCTTTGTCAGTCCCCAGATGAGTGAAGCTCATTGCAACGTTACTGCTCAACAGGACTCCGGTGACACAACACTTCTCCCTAACCCAGTGACTGTGTTAGAGGGCTCTGCCTGATAACAAAGGTGATCCTCGTTTACTGCCATTCACTGAGGCGTGATCTTAGCTAAGCCTACCCATACAAAGTCTCCTGGCTCTCTAGAAAGAAACTGGAAAAGGCCCTAGATGAAACTGCAGTCTGAGGATCACTCATTTCTAAAGAGATCGATGTTCCGTGGCATTTTTGGTATTTTGGGAAGTTCAAGGTTTTGGAGAGAGCTGGACCAGGCCACTCCACAGGATATACAAATGGAGTTCATGTAAGTATATCCTCACCAGAAGGTGTCAACAAAGCAGCAAGTCCTGCCCCTGACAGCAATATGATAAAGGGTGTGTGGATTCCTGGCAGAAGTGACATACCCAACAAGGAGACATTCACCATAGATTTCTTCTACTGATGGAACATATTTTAAAAATAAACATGAGCTCACTCTAGAGTCAGAACACGCAATTTTAAGTCCAGCCAAAATATTGCCACCAAGCCTTACTGATCTTTCATGATCTTGCCACACAGACTGAGGTGGGTTTAAAATGCCCGGACCTGGGCTCTCTCCAGCAATTCTGAGCGAGGAGTCTGACATGAGTGTGAACAAATGTAGGCACCAGGCCAACTGGGAAATAGGGGTAAAAGGCAGAAATGTTTTTAGCAAGGAACTGGGAGGCAAAACCCCACCAATTTTTATGTGCAGTGAATCACTGCCCTCCCTTGCTGCTTGACAAGCCACAAAGCCTCTCCGTGCCCCTGCTTCCTCATCTATGAAGTGGGAATAAAACTGCTTCTGCCTACCACTTTGACATATTATTGACAGCCTTGTGCTAGCACAAATGCTGGACAGTGTCAAGCAGAAGGGTTATGAAATGGGGCTACTGCTCCTGTTGTGCCTTGCAGATCAGTAAGTTAAAGGAACCTCGTCTGTTTGGCAGTGTTTATTTTTATGTAACATTATGGAAGTTGTATAACATACGGAAGACGGCACAGATTTTTTTGATTTGCATTCTGTGAATTTAGCTCAAGTCTCAGAGAAAATGTGCAGTCTGAAACACTTGTTACAGGTAGAAAACAGAAAGACAGAACAGTGCCTGTTTTTCTGTCTTCCAATTTGGAAAGCTTGCACTATGGAATAATCTTGTCATGAGGTTATGAAGCTACAAAAACTATTTTAGGATTAAGTACAGGCCCTACCAACCCAGCCCACAGAATCAGCTCTCACTGGATCAGTATAGGTTACAATTTTCTCCCAGAACCAAAAACAGGCAAATAGCTTAGAAGCTAAACCTGCTTTAAAGAGAGGCATTCATATTTTTTCTGATGAGGCTGGTCCCGAGTCTCCTCTGTGCCACCACCGTAAAACACATATACACTTACACAGCATTTCCCATTTCCAGTGCATAGATATAAATATCTGCAAAATATGATGGACACGAGGAGAGTCAGGCCCTGGGAATGAGATGCATCATTACAGTCTTTCTGCAAGCCTCTTCAGCAGCAGGATTGGGACAAGGCTAGATCTACAGCATCATTGTTACTCCTGCCTTTAAGAAGCCCTGTGCTTTCCACTCCCTTTACCTGTGGGGAAGAATAGTTTCGCGGGTCCCTAGCTGTCTTTCTCTAAGGATGAAGCTTTCAACCTCTAAATCTGACTGCTGAATGATTCCTCCTGAACTGGCCTCAGTACAGCCACCTTGAGGGACTCTGCTCAAGGAAGCTCTGATACCTGCTGAAATAAATGCTTGTATTAAAGACAGACAACATGACTCCACCCTCTGACCCAGCTATTCCTCCCCTCCTTGCTACACACCGACATTCACCCAGCCTCTGGTGAGCCACAGCACTTTTTGTTCTGTAGACCTACAGCAAAGGCAGGTAGACGTCACTTACATATCCTATTGAGGCTATTCTGAAGAACAGGGAGAGGAAAAGAGATGGTGGGAATGCTGAACAAGACTGGACAGGAAGAGGGGGGGGAGGGGAGAGTAGCAGGAAGGAGAAAGGAAAGTGAGAATGTGTTCCTGAAGACAAGCACCATGCCACAGTTAAGAAATTCCCAGCCTCTGCTCAGGCAATCTCTTAAGAATGACCCAGAAGCTTGTTAACTGACAAGGTGAGCAGGCAACACCTGAAGGGGCACGGAAATGCTCCCACCTTGCTGGAAAAGCGCTATCTTATGGAAGCAGTTACAGTTTAAGCAGAAGAGTAGGTAAGAATAACTGCTTCAATACTTTAAATCAATGGATTTTCTCATTGAGCTACTATGAGAGCAGAACCCCATAGCAAACCCACAATAAGCCCTGCTCTCATTTGTCGTGACATTGGAAAGCCATGTAAGTGAGCAAGAATATTTACAACAGAGAGGAGAGAAGCTTCTATTAAGGTCAAGGATTTGGGTGCAGTTTTACTAACCTTCTATACTTGGGGTCCACATGGAGCCAGGGTCTCCTCTGCTGCTGCAAGGGGCCTGCCACGCAGCCAGGCATTCATCTGGGAAGGTAAGGGACCCACAAGAGCAGAGGAAAAAGTTATCCAGATGGGGGCTGGCATTAGTACTGCTTGCTACCTCTCTGGGCTGCAGGACAGCAGAGTTAAAGCAGGTTCCTGGTTCCAGCACAGCCTCAGTACAAAAAGCTACAGGTTGTTCAGCGCTGTGAGTAGTCAAAGCAGCCTCGCTTGTCCTCGCTTCATACATCTCACTGCTCTGCATAAAGCTGTAACAATGGAGATGATAAATCAGCCAGACATATTGCTTTGCAAAGAGGGGGGATGCCCCAGCTAAACCTCTGAATCCTGCCCTTGACAGTTGGGAGATTAACTGCTAGATGCTCCGACTGTCTGATGCTGGGCATGGACCGCTCCCATCTATGGGATCAAGTCTCCTAAGTGATGTCACCCTGGGAACTGACACGAAAGTCAGTTCCACGAACAAGTTTAAAGGTTGCTTCATCTCTGAACTGTCACTGTAAAGACTTTTTCATACATCACCTGGATTCCATCATCTTTAAATATGTTCCTTCAGGAGGCTTATGCAGATCTGCAGCTGGCTGCTCCCACCCTGGGTCACAAGGCACGAGGGTCATCTCTATTTGCTCAGAGCCAATGCCCACACAAGATCCATCTGAAAGGTGCAGGCCAGGCAGATGAAGGAACACTAATAGTTACTCCAAAAAGCAATGAAACAAGTCTAATTTGCCAAATGCAGCAAGACCCTCCTATTCCCCGTGACTGAAGTTTGGCCAAGATTCTGTTAAGGGGCATGAATATACTGCACTTTACTGGAGTACTGCCCTGATTTCGGAATCTGAGAGCTAAAACCCGTTGCCTCCTGTGTATTTGTATTTATTTGGTGCCCCTTCTGAGACAGGCATCTCTTTTCACCTGTCCTTGCACAGACCTTACCAATGTTTGCTCCTTCTGTGGAGTGACAGCCTCTAGCCAAACAATGAGGCACTCCACTGAAGTAGAGTCCTCCAATGTCCACTCAATCCATCAGCATATAGATGCTGTTCTGGAGGAGTATCCTTCCCTTTCTGAGGGAATTTAAAACTGGTTTTTCTAGTGGGCTTAGGATGTGTCCAGAAAGCAGAAGAGACAAACCTGCAGTTTGTGGAGTGTAGGATTCTTCATCCTGCCGCTCCTTTGTGTGGTAAGTCAAAGGCCTCTCAGGACATGAGTTGTTGAGCTTTTCCGCACGAGGAAGGCAGGATTTTTGACGTCGTCGGTAATTTGCAAACCAGTTATAGACCTGAATTGGCTGCAAGTTCATGTCCCGAGCCAATCCCTCCTGCAAACCCAGGTGTAAGGGGAGATCAAGAGAAAAATAAACCGCATCCAAATAATCAGGCTTTTCCCTTCAGATCCAAAAGCAGCGCAGCAAAAGAGCATTCAAATCCAGATACATTTGTCAGTAGGTCTCCGGTAAGTCTGTGTGGATCCCCTTGCAGACTGATTTATAAACTCAAAAGAGTTGCTGGAAAACACACATTCCACCCTGCTCCCCAAGTCCATTTGTTTGCTATAGGAAACCATGTACTGCTATTTTATATTGCTATATTTACATGTAAAACCCCACCCAAGCACGCTCTTCCCACAGACTGACAGCTTCACATTGCTAACATGACACTAGTAGGATAACCACTAATGCATTTACCACAGCTGTGAGCAGTATACACACCTGTATCACATTCACAGAAAAATTTATGCGGTATTAAACTACTAAATAATGAGATCATATAAATGAAGAATGTATTGGGAAATTAATGCATAAGTGATCACAGTATCCTGACCTTTTAGGACTTTAATTATGCAGCTTCATTATTCTCCCAATTCAGAGTGGTTTTTTGAAATGAAAAAATGGAAGTCGTTGCTCCTTTGTGAAAAGGCTAAGAAATAAACCAGCTTCACATTGCAGAACTAGTCACCAGGCCATCCTGCCTCATATGATAAGGGTGCTGGAAAAACTGAGCACCACAGAGGCAGACTTTAAAGTCTGAAGCCTTCACCTTGCAAGGCAGCAATCAACCAGGATTACTGGACGAATTCACATGTCACTTTCGTTACAAATCTGTCCCTGTCCAAATGAGGTAGGTACCTGCATACATCAACACAGCCTGCTGTGTTTTGAAATTCTTGAATTTAGTGTGGTAAGTCAGTGGAAAATATATTCTGGTAAGCAAAGTGCAATTTTATATAGGCTATAACTCAGTCAAGTCAGAATTATTTATCACTGCAATACAGCTCTTCTGAGAAACGACTGCTTTGCTGCCTAATCACTACAAAATTAGAATGGTTAAAAGCCCAGTGAGGAATTTATTTCCCCTGATCTTTTTGTTCAAAGCAAGTGAAATGATTTCACATGAACTTGATGATTTTTTTAAGGATACCTTTAGGGAAAGATCAAATATGGGGAAGCCCAGCCCCACTGGGCCTTCTGAAAACAAGGATTTAGAATGAAACCGGTTATAGACCCCTGATAGCAGAGGTCTGCTTTACTGTGACAAGGAGACTTGACTGGACGTAGCACAACCCTACCCGCTGTTTCTTATTTGGATTTGTTGTCACCTCTGCAGCAAACCTGTGCAGCTGCTGGCGTACTTCATCTGAATAGTTTCGATTCTTCAAACCTTCAGGACAAAGGGAAATAGGTGGTGGATTCCTATGCACAGGAGAACAGGATTAAAAAGGACCCAAAAAGAGACATTCATGGGAATTTTCTCACATTGTCACAAGTGGTCAAAAAACCAAGAAAAACCCAACTCCAAGAAGCAGCCATCCTGAGATGCAAAATGATCCCTCTGCATCTCTACCCCCTGCATCTGTTAACTACCACAGAGGGGTGGGGGTGGGGGCTGGAAATCAGTTTCCCCACACCACAGTACCTCTTCCTGCAACGGAATTTCTGCAGTGGTGTCAGAAAATCCGTGCGGTGTTTCTCCATAGCCCTCCGGTAGTGAACCTCATGCCAAAGTTGCACCAGCTCCTCCTTCTCTTCTGCCTTGCAACACTAGAACAAAATAGTAGGTAAGCAAACCCTTCCCAGGTAGTCAGTCAGGTTTCCTACAAAGGAGAAAACCCTCAACAACTAAAAACTTACTCAGAAATTCCTACTGGTTTGACAAAGCTGGTAGCATTATGCAAGGATATGGCTTACTGTACACCTTCCTTCTATAATGTATGCAGGGAGTTACCTGTCTAATGCTGCCTTCTCCCCAGTGAAAAGGGCTAAGTTACCAGATCTAGAGGCAAAACCTCCTCGCCCTGAGTGGTGCCATCCAACCTTCTTCATATTCTCCCATCCTGGCAAGCCCTCTAAACTTGGCCGCCCCAAGGCTTCTATGTCCTGAGCCCTAAGTTAGTGAAAAACTCCAAGAACCACCATAATAGAGAACAAAAAAATCCTGCTTTCACAAACTACAACCAACCCCATAATCCCCCAATTACCTTCTCCCCCTTGGCTGATTCATAGTAATTGCATGTAGCAAAGGCTTTATCCTATGTTTCAGGTCAACCAAAGCACATATACCACCTTCCACTGCCGGACACCAGCTAGAAATACTCCATGTGCTGCAGCTGGAGTAAGTCTGCACTAACAGCTCTAATTGCTATTTTCCTAATACTGTTGTTTCCACGAAGAACAGAGCCCTACCTCCAGGAGTCTGCAGGCTGTGTCATGCTGCCCGTTACGGATATGAATGAACACACAAGCTCGGACAACGTGGATGTTTGTGAGAAAAGACATCTTGTGTTTGCATCCCATCATGGCCCCAACCAACTTCTCCAGATTAGAAGACGAGCTCTGGAGGTCCTGGCAAAGCTGTCCTGCTAGATCCAGCAGCTTGGCAGGTGGGGGATCCTTGTTTTTATTCCTGTTTAACATGGCCATGAACCGCTTCATCCTTACGTCCTGTTGGAAGCCTTTTCTATGCAATGCACAAAGTTGTGGTTAGATAAAAACTTTTATCTCCTATTTTTAGGTTCTATGGTATGCTTTTTTGTGGGTTTTTTTGGTTTTGGTTTTTTTTTTTTAAAGTAAAGAAATTCACAGTGCTATTAAAAGCAGCCTGAGGACCTCAAAACAGTGCTAATAAAACTAGGCCTAAAGCAAAAGCCACACCAGGTTTGCAGTTGAGAAAACCAAGCTCAGAAAGACCAAGCTGGCCCCAGAGCTCGGAGGCTGAAGGAAGAGGCCAAAGCAGGAGGGCTGCGGGGGGCACGGCACCTGGGGGGGCCCTGGCTTCCCCCTTGGGTCTGTGTGTGGGGCTGGGGACACTGGGGCACCTCGGGGCAGCTCCGGCCCCTGCCATGGGCCTCCAGACGGCTCCAGTGCCAGCACCCACATACCCACCGCCCGGCACGAAGCTTCGCGTCCGCTGCTCACGGGTTAAAACTACCAGAACATTTACACCAGAGACATCCAGGTGAAATAAATGAGGTTTTAGTCCTCCAAAATGGCTCAGGACAAGCCAAGAGCTGCTGGCGGTTACACCCAAGCGTAACTCCAGCGGCGGTCAGGGCCGGGTGTCACGCGTTTTCCCGGGGGAGGCCGGCGCGATGTCCGGTGGGTGCCCCCGGGGACACCCCCCCCCCCCCGCCGCCGGCCAAAATGGGGATAAGCTGCTAAATACCTGCGCGCCGCTGCGGAACGGGGACCCCCGGCTGCCGTCCCCTCCCGGGCCGGCGGCAGCGCAGCGCGGGGTGCCACAGCCCGCCCCGGAGCTCCCCGGCACCTCCCTGCCGGCCCAGCGCCGGGGCCGGTACCGCCGGGGCGGGGGCCTCCCTGCCCGCCCCACCCCCGCCGCCCGCCGGGGGAGGCCGCCCCGCGGGACCCTGCGCGGCGCCGGCCGGGAGGAGGGGGATGGGCGGGGGGGAGGGGGCCGGGGGCTGCCCCTGCCCGCCCCCCCGAGGCTGCTGTGACCGAGCAGCTGCCGCGGGCGTGGCCGCCGCCGTGGCGAGCCGGTGGGGAGACGGCAGCGAGGTGTCCCCGCCGCAGGAGGGTGTTGTGCAGGTGGTGGGGCGCGGGCGTGCAGCGGGAATTCTGGCTCGCTCCCGCGCACCGAATGGAGAGCCACGCAGCTCAAACCGCCTTCCCAGGTGGCTGCTGTCTCCTGACTGAGAAGTCAGAGTCAGTTTAGGCGATAAAACCGCAGCAGCTGGGATTTTCCCTGAACCGGGTCTGCAACGCACCGTGACTGTCAGCTCTCTGCCGACTCCGGTTCAGGGCTGGCAGGTCACAGCAGTAACCATCTCGCAGCAGGAGCCAGCAGCCCCCTTCCCCGCAGTGCTGCATCCCACCCTGCATCCACACTTAAATAACTGGCTCATGCCAAGTCCACGTGCCATATCCCAGCTTTCTCTGCAAAGACAAAGACCACCTACTTGAGCACGGGCTTCTCCTTTTTGATGCATGCATGCACATCCTAAAAACCTGCTCATAATTCTCTTTGCTCCTCCAACCAGCAGCACCTTGCTTTCAGCTGCCCTGGTTTCTCCTTAGGCTCAGATGCTGGCCTTGCAGGACAGTAATGGCCTCTTGCTCCTGCTGCGTGTCACTGTCCTAAATCCAGAGCTAGAGATGGAAAGTCCTGGGTACTGAAAGGACAAAGCCCCGCCATTGAACACTGAGCATTTCATTATCACACTGGACATAAGCAGCAGTATTTCCTTTCCACAATTACTCTCCTTTACTCCCCAATTCCATGCTGCTGCCTGGAATTACAACAAAACATCAGGTCACTTGACTTTTTGCATTTTTACTTATTTACACGTATGAAAGTTAACAAGTGACTCTCGCGTTTTATCATACATATTCACACAGTCAGGCACACCTCAAAAGGGGTAGAGGCAGGCTGCTGTCAGGCACATCAGACGCAAACGGCACCAACCATTTCCAGTGACGGAAAGCTGCTGCCATCACCCTCTGTGCTGAATCTAACTGCCCTTGAAAACATTTGCTCTTCCTCCTTTACCTCTGCTCTAACTGAAGGTTTGGCAATCAAGGACTGCAGCTACTTGAAACCAAGCTGAGGTCAGGTGATAGATATTGGCAAGCCAACAGCTCAGATTCTTTTTCCAAGGACTTAATCAAATTCTGTTGAATATCAACAGCAATATTGATCAGGTCCTCTTGGAACCTCAAGATGAACCCACCAAAGAGGCTCTTTTCCAGTCATCCGTCACCTCTACATCCTTGCCACAAGGTAAAGCTTCTAACTGTCTCCCTAAGAGATACAACCCTGTTTCATGGAGCACTAGCGTGCATTTTATCTAGACAATCTGTCCAGAACAAAACAAGCCGGCTATCTTTGTTCCAGCAAAAGTCTGTGAAGTCTTTCAGCAACCGATCAGCAAACTTCTCATCCCCTGTGGCACTGGACCGCCACGTTTTCGTCAGCATGGTGTTGTAGGCCCAATTGTAGCCAATGCGCTCTTCACAAAACATGTTCTGGTTGGTGGAGCTAGTGGAGTTGCGCCGGCGTCGCTGCTGCCCACAAGAAAATTTCCGCTTGGAATATGGTAGCTGCAAAAACACTGTCCCTGGAGAAAACAGACAGGGCTTTAGTCTTAGGGAGACCCAAGTCCCAACAACTGGTAGCTGACTCATTACATTCTGAAAAGGAAATTGGACTGGGTTTCCTTTAATTGTCTGTTAGCAAGATAAAATGGGATACGCTTTTCCTTCTTTGCTTTTACATCTACCTCTTCCTGCAAATTACAGCACTGGAAAAGAGCACACTTTGTCTTGCCTTTCTCTTGGTAGAAGGGAATGAAGCAGAGATGTAGGCTCTGACCCATCTTTCTACCTTCACATCAATTTCCATTCTCTTCTGCAGTTTTCCAGAAGCTCTCTTCCTGTCATTGTCTTCATGTCTCAGCAACCCCTCTGCACGTACGAAGTTATTTGACCATAATATGCCATACATGGAGCTTAGTTAGCAGTGATGACAGATCACCAATATTTATGAAGAATAATAATGAGCAAGTGGATCCTAAATGCTTTATCTACCTCCCACACTGTGTGTATGGGTAGAGATGCATCTACAACTGACCTTAAGCACAAGAACACAGCACCAACTTGCTCCAGTACCTTCCCTCCTTCTAGCTTCTATAGATACACACTTTACATTGCACTTGGAATAAGCTCTGCCTTGTTGTTTGTTTTTTTTTTTAATTTCTCCATCTCCTGGAAATAAAAGTTTCAGAGACACTATAAAGCAAGATTTCAAACCAATGCCACTGATTAGCAGCCACATTTTGTGCTTTTCATACTGCCTCTCCAGTTTTCTGGTTTGTGTTGGCCAATACACCTACTTGTCATCTGACTAGGGACATCGTGAGGACCAACATCACTGACACAAAACAAACTGCATGTAAAATGGTTCTTTTTTTAGAATAGCCTCCTCCTTACCCCAATACCTGCCAAATATCACTCACCTGTGACATGGATATACTGTGGCTTGTTCTCAGCTGGGAAGTTGAATGCAGAGGCTGAGTATTTATCTTGCACAAATCCAAATCTGGAAAAACAAACACCAGGGGAATAAAAAAAAAAAAAACAACAAAAAAACCCCCACAAGATAAAAAGTGCCACTCCACCTAGGATTCCTTCAGCCCAAGGCAAAGGCACCAGGGAAAACCTTCCACTATCACAAATGCTCCCTTTTCTAATGGCCTGAATGCAAGGGGAAAAGGGATGAAGAGAGTTTAGTTTCTCCAAATATTGTCTGGCCCCTGCTAAGCAGGAAGCTTGTAACCCCATCCTGAACTCTGTCCTAACTTGTGCTGGAAACAAGAGCACCAGCAGCTCAGTTCGGGAGAGCACTGAGCAGTCTCTTGACAAAATGGGGCAGCTACACATGAATGAGGGAAGAGTGATAGTCAGACATTCCTAGGGTATGTTTCAAGCTGTAACCTTTTTTTTTTTTTTTTTTTTTTTATGCTGGACAATATTCCACACAGAACTGCAAGCAGCTCACCTGAAAGTTCTTTGCTGTTTGCAGAATACTTGTTCCTCTCCTGCTTTCTAAGCTAATGAAAGATTATTTCCAGGCTAAAGGCCCTTACAAAAGGCAGTCTCTCTGTCATGAAGAGAGACCTTGGCAGCAACACCATGAAACAAACTGGCACCTCAAGCACACAAAGGGGTGAGGCTAGGTTGGTATTCAATGTTTCCAACAATTCCTTCTTAAACTGGGCCCAACCTCTAACATACAGCTACCACCCCAGTCTCCTGCCAATTGTCAGTCACTGGCTGTCATCCAGCTCAAGACTGTGTTAAGTACATGTGAAGGAAGTAACTGTCCCTTCTCAGAAAGAAATCTACCTACAGTCTAACTGCTTCTGAATTTAGAGTAACAGGGCACCTTCCAACGGCAATGCCCTCCCTAGGAAGACAGTATGGTTTGCTAACAAGTGACAGGCTGAAACACTATCTACCTGCCCCTTGCACCCACCACCTCCAGGCATTATTGTTATATTTTAATCTGATAATCTACAAGCAGACTTCAGAGAAGCAGATGGCATAGAACCCATGCGATTCAGGAGTTCATCCTACATTATCCAGGGAGATATGAATCTTTCAGTCATTCTGCCCTGTACGTACCTGTGTGCTATTGCTTCCTGGAGGAGATGCATACGGTCCCAGTATGTTTCTGGTTCAAAGCCTGAAAAACAAATAGATAACTGTTACCTAGTCAAGCCACTTTATTTCCAACTTTTCAAGACTTCAGTTTTCCTCAGAAGACCTCTGTGCACTTTTGGGGTTTTTTTTAGCCATTTCTTTCAGTTACATTTTTATCTGTCAACTGTCGCTTGAATACCACCTTATTAGAGACATGTCTTGTACACCCCAGTAGCAGATTCATCCGAGTCTTGTACACCCCAGTAGCAGTTTCAGCTAAGAATTTAGCTTTTGTGTCTCTTGAGATGAAGGAGAGGAACATTATGGAGTGTGTGGGAGGGTGCAAGGAAGGAAAATGGGCTGCTGTGTATCACCACAGAGTGCCCTGAAAATACTTTGTTCAAAGTCAGTGTGGCTATGGTGACCTCACATGGATTTGTCACTAACTTTTACATTTACACCTGGACACTGGGTCAGGGTTAATGAAAATAAAGCAAGCCATCATCTTTGCTATTATAAAAAAGAGCCTTTTGCTAGCTGTCCCTTCTCACGATGCAATTTTGCCTCTGCAGGGGGACAGAGTTCCCTGATCTTTGAGCTTCCACCTGAGACTTACCACAACAGCATCAGTCAAAAGGGTGAGATCACATTGCAGAAAAGGAGATTGCAGTTTCTAGCTCTTAATCTCATGTGCAAACACTCTTACTGTGAAAGTAACCATGGCAACAACAAAAAAAAGAGGATGGCAGTCATGAAAGCCTAATCTCACTGAGGGAGAGAACAAACAAATACGGGATACAAATGCAGAGCAGCTGTGGGCAGGGTCTACCAGCAAAACAGATTCTTACAGTCTAACATCATGTCAAACAGAATAACTACTTGAAACAGGCTCTATAAGAGTATGCAGCATTATGGCAACAAAGATCACTGGGGAGACCACCTTTCCTGTGCCTTGGTACTTGTAGCTGCCAGCTTCATACGCTGTTGCATGCTGATTAGCCTGGTGTGGCTGCTGAAATGTAAAAACAGGCCCTTCATACAGCTCATGCATATCTGGTAAATGAGGTTCTTCATGTCAACTACGTGCCAGAAGGGACCTGCCTGCAGAAAAGTACACCAAGTAAAACAAAGAACATTTCTTACCGTCAAACAAATGCTCGCTACCCTCCTTCAACAAGCAGCTAACATTGAGTGGGATGAACAACTGAGCTCGAAGTGGGTCTCCATATAAGTAACTGGGCAAGGCAAACGGCCCTTCCAAGACTGGAACTAGCAAGAAACCACAGGACGTGGCTTTCCGATGCCAACCCTGAACCTGAGAAAAGATTCAAACAATGTATCATACAATATATGTCAAACTGAAGAAGGGCGCTTATGTGCACAGGAGTAACTCATTCCCCGACAATAGATCAGCCATGCTCAATTCTCCACAGGCTCAGCTTGCTTTGCATGGCAAGCACACAAGCGTCCTTGTAAGCAAAGCAGTACAAGCACAAGACATCAGGCTTTCCTTTTTGAAGTGCCTCATCAATCAGAAAGCACTTTCAAACAGGACATTTTTCAGGAACTGATTCAGCCTACTTATCATCAGTGGCTAAGTACTGCTGCTTTACTGGAACAGTGCAATAGATTTTTAAATAAAAGCAAAAAAAAAAAAAAAATCACTGAGTGCTATCTGGCTGGGTGGGGTAAAACCTGGTGTTAAATTATTTGAGTTTTACAGAAGCTACAAAAGGGAAAACATCTACAAATTACAAGTGACACAAACCACTCGCATTTTCAATTCAAAATGTTTTCAGCAAATTAAAAATAGCTAAAAAGCATTGCTGAACAGGAAGGACCCACTGCCTGGAAAAGCCCTGTCATGAAAGCAATTCCACTGAGATTTAAAGTTTTCAAGTTTGAAGACAGAAGAAATGCAACGTGAAACAGATTCTTTTCCAAAGACCCAGCTTGGGGCTTAAGATTTGCCTAAGGGAGACTTAAATTTATCACCTTGACCTATACTGATCTGTGCATACTGTGCATGAAACCCACTAAAAGCAGAACACTATTCCGCAGACAGAATGACTATAGATAGCATGATAAATGATGACCAGATGCAGCAATGCTAACAACCACCAGTAAAATTACTTATGGAAATGAGGGCGGATTTAACCCACTGTTTCTCTCTTAATACTTCCCACAACAACGTCCCCAGTAGTCTAAGGGATACAGAGGCCAGACGGGCATACTTGCGGCCACCCAGAACACAAGAACTCTTACCATCTCAAAAAGAACAGCTGCAGTCACTGCCATCCAGTGTAACTTGATTTCAAAAGCAGCATTCAGGGAGAAATTGCCATGGTAATAACAACTGCACCACTCCAAACGGTCAGTGCGGTTATTCACATCCACATCAAGCGTCACTGTCCGTTGCTCAGGCACTGTGGCAGCTACGCAGCCAAGGAATAGGGGTGTATTTAAAAGATGCATTGAAAGAGGGTAGGAGACAGAATGAAGAGAACAAAACAAACAAGCTATTTTAAATTAATTTGTCCTCCCACTCCTCCCCAAATATTTTTTGGACTAGCAGAACAGTCCCAGAATGCTGCTCATCCAGATCACAAAAGACATAAAAGACTGAAGCATTATTCGTATCAGAGGTCTGTGCCGCAGAATTACCCTCCCAAGCAGTCAAAAAACATTTCAGCTGCCATAAAGACATAGAACCAAGAGTCACGGAGCTAATCAATAAGCGACTGGTGCCATAATTAAACATGGCTAGACAGCATCAGCTCCTTCATGCCCAAGACATTCCAAATTGGGTTTAATATCTTTCTATATGCCCCCACCAGAAATCACAACAGGGTGCTGGTACACAGGGCAGGAGCATTCTGGGACCTTCCACAGCTAGAAATTAGAAGTTAAACTTCTTGTTTCTTTGACCCCATATCAATATCCCACATTACCGCATTGCTAAAACTGCACATCCAACACTTTTTGTAAAAGCATGGAAAGGCAGCCAAGACTCATGCAGCAGTGTTACGATCACTGCAATACCTTCTATTGTTTTGCAGCAAGTGCAGAGATAGTGCCCAAGATCCAGCTCCCTTTGTGCCCCGCACCCCAGTGAAAGAAAATCTCAGCTATCAGGCAAAAGAGGAAGGGAAGCACAGAAGGTGGAAGTGACCTGGCTGGTGTCACAGAGCAGACTGCAAAGCCAGGTACAGAGCCCAGATCTCCTGACTCTGAGACCAAAGTCCTGCTACGAACCACGCTGTCACTTTCAACTTTTCTTTAGGCAAATACATAATGTAACATTTCTATAACGTTAAAAACTGACACAAAACAAAGGGCTGCAATACTACTATTGAAAAACCTTTGCCCTTTTTTTTTTATTGCATGCATGAGGGATGGATGTTGTTATTTGTTGCTTAAGTAGAGGAAGACGTGCACTCCTTTATATGGTCACCTTTTAAATGACCTTATAATTTAATGGCATTTAAAAAAAAAATTTAAAAAGTTCTTCATCCAGGTAGATGGACAGTTCCCACCTTCACATCTACTGCAAGTTAGCTGGAAGCAGTTTTCAAGGTTATAAGAAAATCCTTTACATTGCTATTACTGCAGCTTAGAACGAGGCAGGGGAAAAGAAGAAAAAACCCAATAAAAATGGAAGAACATCACAGAGTTTTGTTTTGCAAATAAGATCCATTTTTGTCTTTGGGAAATGTCTCATCTGCAATTTCTGAATTGGTCTGGTATTATCAGACAGACCAACATCTTGGGATTTTCTTTTTCTTGGTCCTTTTCAGTGGAATATCACTGTGAATGCAATGGCTGTAGTTAGAAGATTATGGTGGCAGTTTTCTAACAAAGTATGTTGGAAAACAAGATCCCAAAAGCTGTAAAGTGAAAGCAGCTCAATCAGGTAGATGTTGGTCGTTAGCTAAGAGGTCAGCAATAACACCACAGTCCAGTGTGCCCAAACCAGCACACTGTGAAGAATGAGCTCCCTGCTCCCTTAGACTGTTCCTTTTTCCAGATAATGCAGACACCCCATTAGGGCTGGAGCTTCTCTCTCCGCCTTGTCTGCAGCTGTAATGCACAGGTAAAGCAACAGGAACACAGTCCAACCAGGTGAGCTACTCAAAAGGACCTTAAAAACTGATAAGAAATAGCCACATGTCTGAATTCAGAAGTTTCAGTTTAAAACCAACTTAATTTTAATAGAATAAACTTTGGCTTCCGTAGATTTGATTTTAAGAAGACTCACCTGCTTCCCAATTGTCTTGTATCATTGAGCATTTAACTAATGATTTGTTGAGTAAATCGGAGAGGAGCAGGCAGGTTATTCTCCAGTCACAGACTACGCTATATACATGACTACAATTGCTAGTGCATGCATTGCTATAAATCAAAAGGGACAAGATTAGGTATATCACAGGTCAGACTTGCACTGGGAAGGGAAAGGGGACAATCACTGGGCAAGTGATAGGGGAATTGGGAGGGATAAAGATTTTCAAGATACATGGAGCTTGTTCCAGAGCTCCCAATGCTTGCATGCAGTTTTATGTCACAGCTTGACATTTAGGGAAGGTGGGGAGGGGAAGAAATAAAAACCACAACCAAATCAAAGCCAAGAGAGGAACAAATGAAGTCACGTGGACCAGAGGTCATCTGGGTTTAGTAAAGCTCCTTGCCTCAGATGAACTGGTGAAGTTTGTTGGGTTTTTTAATACTGTTTAGAAGAGGGACAGCACAGAAACATCAATTAAACCAGTTCCTTTGTAAGAAAAAAGTTCCACGCTGGATTTTTCTCCAAGAAACTGTTATTCCTGGAATAACCAGACTGCATGAGAGCAATCTGGAAGCATTTTTCATTCATCCAAGAACTGCAAATCAGTTAAATAGCAGAATGGACACAATTCCAACTGAAATGAAAAAGGAAGGCTACACCGGTGTGTAACTACATCACATGCTGAAAGAATACATTCTTTCCTGGCTGGTGTTAAAGAAAAGGTGAGAAGGCCACTAAAGCCCTCTTCTTTCCTTGTCTGTTTCCCCAGGTGCAAGCTTACTGAGTCTCAGTCTTCTCATCTCACAAAAGAGGACAGACACAGAAAGGTGAAGTGTCTTTCTTGGGCTAAATAGTAAGAGATCAAAGCAGGAACAGGAGCTGGCCCGAACACTTCCAGCCCTCGCAAATCTTCGATGCCAGCCTGTGTTCAGGCTTCAGCTCCGGCCAATCACTGAGCTAATGAGGTTGGATACTAGCCAAGGCAACAGATTTATCGTGCGACAGGGAAAAATACCCTGCATATGTTGGCTTCAGGGAATTAACCATTGGTTCAGACTTCCTATCCTTAATGCTTTCCCATTTCTGATGCTGTTCCTCTTCAAACAAGCCTTTCAGAAATACATAAGGGTTACCGTAACTTCAGGTTTAAGAGATACTACACCAGCATTAAGTCACTTCTCTTCAAAAGGTCAAATATACAAAACAGGAGAACAGCAGAATTTTCTTTTTCTCCTTAATTGATAGGCCTTTAAAAGATGCATCTAAATAAATCTGAAGTTGCAGTTCCATAGCGATGATTTTTCTCATAATTTTAAGCAGGGCAAGAGGAACAAAAGCAAGTGACTCAGGCTGGCCTGGAAATGCAACAAAAAGCTGACAAAACAACAATCATGCAGCCCGTATGTTTCACAGGCTGTAGTGTAGTCAGCATTATACTTCACACATGAGAGAGCTTTAGATAATGTCTAGATATACATTATATATAATTTAGATAATAGTACCTTGCCCAGCAGCAAGATCTTCCAAATGCAAACCCTACTGCTTCCACACTGCAGGGATTGTTTGTAGCTGGGCTTCCCAGACTTTCGTCTAAGGACTCTGGCTATACATGGTTCTGATTAGCCAAGAAGCTTCTAGCACATCACAAAACTTCTAACATATCTGAATCTTGCTGTGGCTTTTGCCATTAAGAAGCAATTAGATGTGTCATTTTAAGGGCAGTTTGGTTGCTCTGCTGTTCCCACAATTTATCCCTCCATGCTCATCACAGGTTGTGAAGCGTCTGTCTGGATCCACAAGGAGACAAAGTCAGTATTTTCCTCTCTGTATTCTAGAGGATGGCATGGGGGGAAGTTCAGGAACATGGAATACTTGCAGAATACTTTTTACTGGATTTCAGTACTGAGAAGCAAAAATTGCCTGCTCAGCCAGTGAAACATACCTTCAGCATATGAGAACAACTCCACGTGCAAGACACATGTAAGGCCAGCATGAAATTTGCAGCTTTATTGCTGGTCCACGTGAGATCATACCCTTGGCTGGCTGATCTTCCCCTTTCAAACTACCCCCTTGAACTTCCCCAGCTGTCACCTGTGCTGTGCATCTACCTAATAATGCAGCTGCCTGGCTCCGTCCTCCGAAACTGCGGCTAAAGGAACTGTGCCTACTTGCATAGGAGGCTGGGCGGCTGGGCAGCCAGGGCAGGAAAAACGCTGGGATGTCCGAGTGCAGGAGCTCTTCTGCCACAAATGCCACCTCAAACCATTTCCTCTGGAAGGCGGAGAAGTCATCCATGGCAGCTGTGTGCCACATGGCAGGCTGCTGCATGCCCACTGAACAAAAAAGCAAGGGGAAGGACAGATCACAGTTAGAAACAAGTGATCAAGAAAGAGATGTACTTCTTTCTGAAAAAGAGGAAGGAGAAAAAATTATGTTGTAATTCCTTTTTTTTTTTTAACAAAGAAGGCTGAATTTCTTTGACTCTCTTTAAAGCAGTATTTTCTGCTGCAGCACCCATAAGAATCAAGTACAGCTAGTGATTATACAAAGGGATTATGAGGACAGTCTTGTAATAACACGATGCTGACCTCTGTCTGGTTCCTTGTCCACAACAATCTTATAAAAATAAAAGCCATAGATAAAGGTTCGTAAAGCTTCTCCAGATGCATGGACAATAAGCTGCTCTTCTAGCATTTTCTGAAGGAAAAAAAGAGAACAGAGCAAACACGATAAAAAAGGAGAAGTCACTCTTTCGGTTACATAAAAAGGTTGCTAGAGTACATTAGGAAATAATTAGTTTTTCTTGACATCTTTTTGTCCAGATATGTGCCTAATGAAAATACCAGCAATGTTATCTCTTGATACTCAGTAAATGTAGCAAGTCCTTATCTCCCTGAGAAATTGCATTTGATCCTTCTGCAAATGTCTGTCTTCCTCCCTCACCCTGATCTGGTTTTATAGATGGATTTATAGGAAGGTAAAAGGTCAGACACATTCCACGTTTCTGCTAATTGATATGGGATCTCAGCAAAAGAATGAACACCAAAATATTTCCAACCTTCTGCCCCTGACACAGTTTGATAGGGAAGAAAAAAAAATGTCATGAACACAAGCAGCGTATCTTGCATAAAGCGTGTATACTTCAGCATCCATAAAAGAGAGGTCATATGCTGGTTTTATTACGATTTCATTAATTAATTATCAGAAGAAAAAACAAAACTAAACCCAAAACCAAATCACACTCTAGCGCCTCATAATTCTAAGACAATGGAGAGCTCTTGGTAACTACTAGCTAATTGGAGGTTATACACAGAACTGTCATCATATGTAAGTGGAAAATATAATATACATTACTACTGAAGAGTAGGTGATAGGGAATCGAAAAAGTATCATCATTACCTCATATTCTGTTTAACACTGTTTTCAATGCCTATCAGTAAGAGGATTTTCATAAACAGAAATGATTGCTATGCTTTCCTCTACAATTCTACTTTCTTCACAGAGTGAGGTATTTCTGGCCCTCCTTGATAGCTCTCTTACCTGCATTATGTCAATTGCCATGGCTTGGGTCTGCACACCTTCAACATTATTCACCAGCCAGTGTACAACTTCTGCACTGATGAAACAGTAGGGAGAGAGGCCCTTCTGTTCAGAAAGTAGCTGGATCCCTGTGCTGAAATCACAGCATGTCACAAACATGGACTGATTGATAGTTCTTTTAAGTTACAAAGACAAAATTCACTGCTGGAAAAAAAATAGGGGGATAAAGACATAGGACAAGAAACTCACAATGCCCCCAGAGTGACATATCACTAGTTTCTGATAACAAGATGAAGAGCTAACATTGACAGCACTTCAGTGTCTTACAGAGAATTCTTGTGTTAGATAAGATTCTGGGATTCTAATAATTGAAGTCCGCAGTGATACTTGTATCTCAATTTCTATAAAATTCCTCGTTGGAGAGATTAGAAGTGAGTAACAATAGGATGATTAAAACTATTCCAAAGTTGACATGGGGCTCTCCCTTTGAGTGACTCTATGCCTCATGTCCTCTTACAAAATGTCTAGACAGATGTTAAGCATATTTATATCAAAAACTTACGTGGGGTGTTTCATGGCTTCGAGAATCTCTATCAAGGTGGAGGAAGAAGTCAGCGTGCTTGCCGAACACTGCTGAGAGCTGGGAAGTAAACAGAAGCATGTTCAAAAATCAAGGAAGCTGCCAGATATGTTCAAAAATGTACATTTAAGAAAAATGCTCTCTCTTCTCTTCCCAGCAGTGAATTTGCCACATTTATTTCCTTTTTCATCTCAGGAAGGACAACTAAAAGCATAAGACCTGTATTTTCCCCCTGAGGTCATTGCTATATTGACCCAATATACACTACACTACATACAGCCATCCTCAGGAGAAATTGAGAGCAAACATTTTGAGGTTGGCTTTTTTTTTTTTTTACTGTAATATACAACTGCAGGAAACCGGTGCTAATACAGTTTATTTTTAATGTTGCTTCCTCCCCGTGTCTCGCCTCCAGGTTAGAACCTCTTGGATTTCATCAACCTACTGCATCCAGTTAGACCCGCAGGGCCCCCTTTGCTATAACAGACAGAAGACAGATGTCAATTCAAAGCCTGTTTTTCTGCTAACAGACTTCAGAAATGGAATTTCATCGTTCTTCATTTCTTGAAGAATGAAGCTCTTTTTGTGGGTGGGGAAATTGGGCCTTGTGTTCATTAAATTCTGGAAAACTGGGTTGCAAGCCTTATTTTACTACCACTCTTTCTGCATGTGGAAATGCTGCAGTAAAGTCTTGTGACAAGTGCTTTCTAGTGCTGACAGACACAGCACATCTCGTTCTCAGGTTTCTGTTTTAAGTGCCGATTCCTTGACACCAGAAAGGGGAATGTAACTGAGCAGAACTGCAGCATAGCACTGCTGTGCTTTTCTTACCCGCCCTCTGCAGCACCAGCTGTGGTATATCCTTGGTCTACAACATTCTGGGAACTTCCCAAGGTCTGCATGTTGCCCCGATCAGGTAACTGCCCCGTGTTTATCAATGTGTTGCTGTCTGAGGTTGCAGGAACTGACTGATCTATAGAGACCTGCAAGGAGTAAACAGCAACATCTTTATGAAATTTGTGATGTAAGCTCTTTCCCATTTTCTCTCCTCCCTGCATCATCAGTATTTCAGCTCAAGTTAGTTAATAAGCAATACCATAAGCAAGCAGAAGCATATGCAGAAAGGATAAATACAGTTTTACTTTTGCCATCACTACAGAGCTATTGACAAATGCGAAATTCAGACCCCAGTAAAAGATGAGGATCACCAACTCAGCAACAACTGTGTTGAGAGAACGACGGACAAACCAGTCCCAACCTGACATTTTCAAACCTGAGTAAATAACTGTGATTACAAACATGTAATGGACAGAACGGGACATTTAATTGCTATGGGAAAGTAGTAAGCAGTTAGAAAAAAAGTGTTTTAACTAACTCTCAGACAAAAATACGTAAACGTATCACATGGAATTCAAGTTTCATAATGCACAAAATCAGCTCATCTTCCTTCCTTTCTTAGGGTAGTACCAGGAGGCTGGTTGGCACCCACCCACACCTATGTCACCAAGACAACAAGAACACTTTCCTCCCGCAGGAACACTTGCACTATTCTAACGGTAGACTGAATAGTTCACAAAAATTTACATAAAATCATTTCAGAAAGAACATTAATGCTGAAGGATTCAGCAAAGTACAGGCTGCAATTGCCATCTGTCATTAACACGTATGGTTTAGGAAAAGCACATTATATAAAAGCTAGAGAGGTGGGGGAGAGGAACACGTACAGCAGAGTAACTCTGGTTAAAAGCTGGTGTAAATACGAGGACCGATCTGCCACGATGAATCCACATCACACACAGAGCTAAAAATCACAAAGCTGGTAGTTTGACTTAGATCTGACAGCCAGACCAGAGTCCTTTTATTTATGCCATTTCTCACATCCCAGAGATCTCTCAGTCCGCAATGGCAGGTGTCCCTTTTTGGGCAGCCAAGAACAGCAGATGCTCCAACATGGAATCCACAGTCCCCACAGCCAGCTAAATCCACTCTCCCTCCCTCAGAGCTCACTTCAGCTAGCAGCATTTTCTAAGGACACACTGTGTTACTACTAACCCCTAACTGCTGTTAAGTTTACACACTACTTCTGTCACAATGACTCTTTTACACAAAGATGACAACAATATTTTCAGCCCTTAGCTGTTTAAGAACCCAAGGACACAATTTGACTTGGATCTCCCCAGAATCACCTGTCAGTCAAATACTACAGAAGAAATTTAGCCAAGAATGAGATGAGTAAGCTGTTGCCATTTTGTTTAGCAAGGGAAGATGGAAAATGACTACTTCTGCAACACAAAAAGAGAAGCTTCAGTAGCTGACAAGACGGTACTGCAAGGACAGTCAGGCTAGTGAACATGGACATCCAAAGCACATCACACACATTGAGTGGTGGAAGAAAATAGTTTCATCCACCACTGCCAGCCACTTTGTCCTGTTAATGCTGTGCACCTCCTTCCCAACAAGCAGATCTGGAAACTAACACTGGTTACCCACATGGCAAGCTCACAAAAACAAACGATCTCTATCACCTCAGCCCAAAAGCCAGAGATGACAAGACCCCACTCAAAACTAACCTGTGAGTAGAAGGTTGAAGCTGTACGTGGGCTGCGAACAAAATCCATAAAGAAGGACCCATCCTGAAGGCATTAGAGAAAGTAGGCCCATTAATGGCAACAGGAACAAGGAGTTGAAGAAAAGCAAATACAAGGTTGTGCAAGTATGAAATGACCACAGAGAGAAAGTATGAGAAGAATGTAAATCCCAAACAGACCCAGAATGTCAGATGCCACAGAATGCTGCAGAATGCACATCGGGAGTTACTTGCACACATACCTTTACTTTCTCTCTCTGTAAGAAGACATTGCTCTTAGCACAGATGCTTTTCTGAAGTTTTGAAAACCACACTGATCAGAAGCCAAATGAAACTACAGCCTTCCCTCCACGCTTCAGAGGAGAAAGACTTGAGCTCTAAAGTGTGTGGGTTTCATGCAAAGCTGAATAGTGATACAGAAACCTGTAGAACTGCATGTGTAATGACGAATATCCAAAGGAACACAGCTTTTTTCCTAGTCTGTCAGTCATGCAAATGACAAAGAGGGAGAGGCAAAGAAGCTCTTTTCAGGAAGCACACTCTTCCTCTCAAATGCAGGTCTGATACGGTGCAAAGGAAAGGGAAGAAAAATTCATCACAAAGATCCTTCCAACATTGTGTTTAATACTTCATGCATAATTAAACAGATACTGCCTGTGCTATGTTATGTTCCCCACCTACTTGCAAACCCTGGGTGAATTTATCCCCAGCTGCTGTTCAAAGCTGTGTCAAGATTCTCTTATCACATGAGACAATGCAGTGGAACTCAATTAGATTTTCATTCCGTATTTGCAGTTCTTTATCCTGCTCCCTAGGCAAAATATTTTGTCTAGCCTGCAGTTAAGATGATGCTTACCCTGGTATGTACATATTAAACACCTTCTGGAAAGAATCAACACCAGGGTTATATGGCTGACAATTTACGCAGTGCAGAAGCAGAGCCAAGCATGTCGTATCCATACGGGCAAAGACTTCCCAAACAGATTATGCATCAAGCTAACTCACTGTGTTAAAATCACACTGTATTGCCCCGTAACTGGCTGAAGTGACTTCTCAGTTCTACTCTAAAACAGAGTAAAGGTGGAGCCAGTGGCTCATTTAAGTTTTGGAGTAACTCCAGCACTGAATAGCATCCTAGAAAAGCACTTGCTCCTTTGGCTGCTGACAACACACACAGCTGTGACAATTTGTCAGTACTTTGGCTGCAAGTCTCTGGACAGCCAACAGACATACCCATGCTGCTGAGCCCTAAATGGGTTGTGTTGTCATGGAAACACAAGGCACACATTTGCTGATGTTTTCAAGTGAGCACAAAGTTGCTCAATAAGGCTATCTGTCCACCAGCACCTTTCCAACAAGCTGTGAGCCATCAACTTGGAGATCACAATCACTCCTTTTCCAGTCCCTATGCGTAAATACTTATAAGAGTGTTTACTACTATAGTGTGAAAGGCTTTGAACATAACACATTCTTCCACCTTCTCCAGTTAGCCCTCCAGAGAGGCTTTTGAATATCCTTACCTTTAAAATTACACAAGATTGTATTTGCTTATTAGCATTTGCTGGTAGCACCAAGTCTGCTACTTTGTTTCCAACACACCTGTGTGCCACTGCAAAGGAAGCCAGTTTGGCCTTTTTCCCTGTGCTGTGCAGAACAACCCCACACAACATTCTTCTATCCTGTGTCCTACCTGGAATTTTCACCAGTTTTACTGGTAGGAAGTGATATTGACAATTTCTGTATTTAAAGAGGGAAGTTTGATGAAGCTGATTTTAGT
Organism: Falco rusticolus; assembly: GCF_015220075.1. Taxonomy (NCBI): domain Eukaryota; kingdom Metazoa; phylum Chordata; class Aves; order Falconiformes; family Falconidae; genus Falco; species Falco rusticolus. The sequence continues at coordinate 37,607,434 of NC_051187.1, read as the reverse complement.
AGAGGAGAATGCAAAGCCTGAAGTTTGCAAACATGCCTCAAGTCAGTTTCTGCACCTATTTTTTCCAAGCCTAGCAGGACTGCTCCAGAATCTCATCTGCATTTTGTGAACACCCTCATTCTACAAATAAGTATCTATTAAGATGACTGCAGTTAATCTATCACTTCAACTAGCAATATCCAGGTCTCCAGAGTAAAACAACAATTCTCCCTGATGGTGGCAGAAAAGGGCGGATGTCAGAACACTAGATGCTAAGAAAAAAAATACAGAAAGAGATAGTTAAGTTGATAGCGGGGAATCTGAGAACTTTTTCTTTGCAATACTTCAACTGTTGAACCCAAAGAGAGGTCACACATAAGTGTTAATATCTTTGTTCACTTCCTTGTTATTTCTACTGAAAGACCTTCATACCAGAATACAGAAAAATAATCAAATATTTCTGGTTGGACTTGGAGGTGTAGTTTCCGCTCTCCTGGCACTCACAGGACAGTTAACAGGAAGCCTGAGGGATAGCAGTCTTTTCTTTAAGTGCCCAAAGGGAGCTCCAGGAAGACAGTTTTCTCCAACCTGGAGTCCAGCCAGTGAAGGAACGACATCTAAATCACTACTCGGGAACACATCCTCTCCTCTAAGCAGATGCAAGTGACTCGAGTTCCTGCCATTAAAATTCCACTGAAGCATCACACAGTCACTGTCTAGAGCTGGATTTTGCTCTTAAAGACAGCCTTCACATAGGTGCAGATAGCACTGTACTATTACATCTAAAAACCAAACCTTGACTGAAACAAAGTGTACTACCGAAAAAGGAAACGGTACCACTTAAATGAGCAAAACACACCACAACAGCATCCCAGGGATTCCATCTCATTGTCACAGTGTTAAAGAATTAAAGGATGGTTGTTCCCCAACCTCTTCTTATGCCCTTGCTCACAAAGGCTTAAGGACATCCCCAGTACAGACCTAGTCCTTGCTGGATTGGAATAAAATGTGGTATGATGTAGCCATGTGCCTGGAGAAACAATCTTCTATTATTTGAGAAATTCTTGTGTAAAAACAGTAGCTAAAGACCAGAAAGTCTTTACCTTACGAGGGCTGTCCATATAGGTGGGTGTGATAGCAATGCTCCCGCTCTCCGAAGGCTGTCCAGAGCTCTTCCCAGAAAGCACTGCTGCTTGCTGCTCCCCCAGCGTCCTAAAACAAAAGGAAGCTTCCACCTGAAGGCAACTGTTGCAGAGGGGTACTCCTCTAATTTCAGACATTTGCTTTCCCACACTGAAGCACAGAGTCAATCCAATGTTCTGCAAGTACTTTTTGCCCCATATAAACAATATGGACCCTTGAACTTAACTCAGTTTTATTATGCGTGTGTAATACTACCTTATCATTAAAAATACTTAATTTTTTTTGTATTTAACAGCAACAATGTTTACATTGTGTTTACAGCATATCTGGTATTAGTACTCTGAGTTTCTTTGAACCACTGCAGATCAATACTGAAACAAAAACTCAGAAGTTTCACAGGTATTTTAATTAGACATTATCAGTGAAAACAAGCTATTTTGTTTAGACTGTATTTGTTACCCAATGTTCATATTGAGGCCACCTAACTAGTGTGCTGTACTTGTGTACACTTACGTCCCAGTGAAGCTCTTATGTGAATGCAGTAATACTGGAAAACCACAAACAGATGACAAATCTGATGTGTAGTAGACTGAGATGATAGTTAAAAAGATGCTCCTTCTAAATTACTGGACATTCACTTCCCTAGTTTCCATGTTCCTTTCTAGTCTTTGGTAATCATTCTATTAATAGAAACTTAACAGGGAAGTCACTGTAAAAGCCCAGTATTTCCCCAGCCTGGCCACAAGGACACTAAAGAAGCAGGATCCCACAGCTCTCTTTTTTTAAGGCAAAGTTCCCCAAATCTGCTTTAGCCAGGCCAGGTAGAATAGGTAGGAAGGATGTTCTAGTGCTCTTCACACAGCCTAGTTGTAGGGACTCACTTCTGACTGGCTTCCATCTGCAGCAGAGCTGAGAGTGCTGAGGTTCCTTTCTTTCCAATGGGAGGCCCAGACTGCTCCAGAGAGTGGGTGGGAATTGGACCAGCAATCTGCAAGCCTTTCATGGCAGACCCTTTCTAACAAAGAAAAAATGAAAGCACAGGCTTGGTCAAGCTAGGCTTAACTAGTAAGCAAGAACACAACACCTCATGTCAGCAGGGCTTTATTAGGTACACTTTAAAAAGGGAGTTAAACCATAGGTACATAAGAAATGGAGCAGCCTAGCGTCTTGTGTGGACTCTATTCTCAAAATAAAATGGATGTTTTTCTGGAAAAGGCGGATTTTCTCTGAAATAAATTATCCCATTCAGTGTGTGAATTGGAAGAGCATTTGATACACACTAACGAGTTGCTCATCACCTTCTTGAAACTACCATTCACCAGGAATTCACTCATATGGTTCTCTTTTCACAATCCTTTTCCTGAAGTCTGCAGCACACAACCACCCCAGCTAGAAGTCACCAGTTTAACTACCTCACAGATGCCTTTTCATCAAATATCGGCACTACAAGGTGCAGGCTAACCGTATCTACAGCACAAAGCAATGAACATTTGCAAAGAGGTAACATCAGGCTTATGGTAAGAGAAGACCAGCTGAGGAAACCAGCTGAGCACCACCAGGCTAAGGCACGGCTACAGTATGCAGAAGAGCTTGGCTTCCCACCCAGTGACCTAACTGTTCTGATTCTGGTTCCAGCCACAGCAGCATGGGATAGCCATTCCAGGTAAACGTGAGTAGCTCAAGAATAGCAAGGTGTTAATACAGCCATACTATTTGAAATCTGAAATAGTACATTGGTCAGCACTGTGCTTTTTGTATGGATTACCCACACACACACACATATATCCCCCCAACTTGCTCGAGATTGCCTCAGGGTCTCTCTGCTAATGCTTCATTAGATGGTTCAGATAAAACTCAAGCTCAGCTTCTCACCCAACTAAAAGCTGACTCACTCGAATCATTCGATCAGATCTATGACGTCGACGAATGCGGTTCAAACCCTCCACAAAGCGAATGAATCCATCTAGAAGCTGCCACTCCTCCTCATCAGAACGGGGCTTGTCACCATACACATCACAGTGCACTTCTCCTTCCATGATGCGCTTTGTGGCACTGATGCAGGCAGGCAGAAGTAGAAAGCGAGTCCTCCAAAACTTCAGGGACTCAATAAGACTGAAGGAATGTGGGAAAAAAAGACAAGAGTTCAGCAGTTTCCTATGAAGGATTTTAGAGTAATTAAAATACGTATCTATCTGCTGTAAATTTCACCGAGTATAGTGAAAATCTCGTTCTGCTATCCTTGAGTAAGAAAGAACAGATATGCAAAGGAATGGTCAGCAATATGAGTATCACTGGGAAGGATTAAAACACTGACATGCAGAGGAGAAAACAAGGCTATCTTCAGAGTAATCGTGCCATAGATACATATTTTCTTTTCTGTAAAAGATAGATTACAAAAGCTTTTCCTCTAAAAATAAGCAAAGAAAAAAGGAATTGCAAAGGTACACATTAGAGAAGGAGATATTTTGATTGAGACCTCAAAAGAAACAAAGATAGACTGGTTTTGCTGAGAGAAGATACAAAAAAAGGCTATTGATAGTAGTGTAGATATTCCATATTGCTAACAAGAAGCCCTGCTCTACAAAGCTTAGGACTAGGACTACAGTCAAACTAAGCCTAGGACTCAAGCAAGCCTCCGACAGATCCAACTAAATGGAAGTTGAGTCAGATCCAGAAATGAGTAGGCTGCCAAGAAAACCATCTGTGTGGTACAAAATGCCATCATATTCCTTCACATTTGTAGCAGCAGAAAAAAACCCCAACAATTCAAGCTGAATTTTATGATCAAGACTTTGTATCAAAGACCAGATAATGCAACAGCAACACACAGTAAGACTCCTACGTGGCAACAGCTGCTAGCACCATACAAGTGAAAGCAGGGCAGTTACTCCCCCTGGAGTACCGAGTATTTGTGGGTTGAACTTGTTGCAGAAATTTCAGGTCAAAAAGGAAAAGAGGCAATTAGGACACAGAAAAGTCTGGATGGAAAAGAGGATCTCACCTAAAATCCTCAGAGCCAGCAGAGCAGATATACTGATCCAAGTAATTCCACTTGTACTCTTCTAATCTCTCATGGGAGAACTCTACCCAGCAAGAGACAAATTCAGAGTCAGAGTGTGAGGGGCACAAGCTGTAAGTGTAGTTTATCTGAGCAGATTCATATGGATACCTAAAAGAGAAAACACAAACTTTAATCTCAGCATCATCAATAGCAGTGCTTCTCTTTCTTAAAGAGAAAGGAGGTTCTGCAGTATGCTCTTTCAAGCATGTACAGGCAGCTGGAAAAGCATGTTCATCTGAACATGGATAGCAAACTGCTCAGCCAGAGAGATACTCACTTTGGCAGATATCGAGTCACAGTAATTATTTTGTCTTTTAATGTTACTTTGTGGAAAGTACGGCCCATACTCAGCCAGTACTGATCTTCCTCCTCAGGTCGATTTCTTGATACAAGACCTAATTGTAAAAAGAAAAACACCGTCCCTTTCAGTTTGCTGCAATAGTCAGAACTTTGTCAACAAGCTACCTATAGAACCAGACTCCAGAACTGGGCTTCTGAACTCAAGATAAACTAAAAGCCATATTTCAGACCACCTTTTTTAAGAAACATATGCACAGTAAGCCATTTGTTCTTACAGTTAGGATTTGCTAGTATCACAACTGAAGAAGGAGGGCATTCACAATTCATACACCAACATAGACCTTCTCTAATCAGGACAACTAGAGAACAGACAATATGAAGTGCTGAGAAACTGGTGGATATGATGGTGAAGCTGGGCTCCACTTCCTCTCCATGCCTCATTCCTGGAACTAACCACTTAAGCTTGGCACTTTACCAAAGGAGCCTTGCTGCTCATTCCCAAGCCAGCGAGTAACAACCATACCCTATTCATGTGTATTCCTTTGAATACACGAATAATGAACATTGCATCATGCTGACTTGTCTAGAGAAAATCCAGAAAAAAAGCCCTAAGTCAAACAGTAAGTCAGCTTCTCTCAAAGGAATACTATACCCTCTTAACCCACTCCAGTCCTCTGGAGCTAAACTAGGTTTAGCTGACTCAAGGCTTCAGGACAATGAAGCTTTGCCTGTCTACCTGGGACTATCACAGCTATTTTAGAGTTAGGGAGCTGCTTCTAGAGACATACATTTGGCAGCTTTGGGTCTGCCTTCTTCTAGAGATGTGCCTGCCCTGCAGTTACCCTGTGAATTGTGTTTAACATGTATTCACCCAAATGACACTCAAGCCATCTTTCATTTGGGTTGATCATCATGAATATGAGGCCAGTTTCTTTTTACTGTTCAAAAATCCTGCACCTGTCCCTTCATGGTGCAGCTGAGTTGTTTCTGCTGTCCCAGATCAGGCTCCCCTCCAGCAAAGATTTTTGTCTAACAACAAAACAACCAAAAGGCTTCAATAAGCATCTGTGCCCAATTCATAGAGGTTACGGGATTAGCAGAAGGAGAAAAAGACAAAAGACTAAATTGTCAATACAAAGTCACTCACCTCGACTGTAAAGGGGACTGCTGCTGAGTGGGGGTGGCACGGTTGTAGCTGGTTTCTGTGGTTTGGATTGCACAATAATTTGATAGCCTTGCATGAGACGCTGACAAATAAACTCCTCAAACACCTGTTGGGCTGTCATCTGCACTCCTTCCTCATCTCTCCTGAACACAAAGGTTAAAGAGACTAGAATAAGGAAGCTGACCACACACCTATTCTTAGCTCTGCACTTCCTAACTGAGGATTTATGCCTGCACTGGGCTCTGTGCAAGTGAAGCCCTCTGCCTGTGAAAACCAACCTGCAGGAACAGGAGAGAAAAACAGGTACCTTTCTATTTTAAACAGGTGAGATTAGCTGGCTGGCAATACTTACTAATGCCTTTGAAAGCAGTTTTGCAACTAGTAACATATTTGTTTACAACAGTTGTTAAACTTCCAATAAATTCACTAACGATCACTTTTACAGCATTTTGCAGAGATTCTCAGCAGAGCTCAGAACTGCAAGTGTGCAGGCAATGCTCCACCCTCTGCTACAGTAGGAAGTCTAGAGCAGAGAGAGATTAGAAGACACATCACTATGGCATCTTATTCCAGCTACCACTGCTCTGAACTTTGCCTTCCTGCTATAAAGGGACATTTGACATTTCTTATAAGTGTTTCTTCATGAATCCTGCTGTTTCTTATGAATTTTAATCACCTTGACTAATATTTTGGTTTGTTCCCATAAAGCAGCAACACGAACAGGTCTTTCTGATGTCTTACAAGTTGTGGAAAGTTTGAAAAATGTTTAAGATAAGACAGCTGCCGAAAAAAACCCAAACCAATCCTATTGGAGAATAGTTACCAGAAACCTCCAGGACAAGCCAAGAAGTTCTATTTATCCCACTAACACTGTTTTCCACCAAGATTCTTGAAACTAAATATCCCTGAAAGTGAGGATAAGCATCTTAAACACTGCACATACATGTGCATTTGCTCATTTAGTGTTTCCATAATACTTCCTGGAAAAGAGATTAACAAAGATGATAGCTTGAGGTTGATTTTTTTTGACTGAAACACAACAGAATAAGTAAAGAGAGGTAAAATTTTGAAAGCAAACAATAAAATCTACAGAACACAATACTGTCAGTTGGTAACATCAGAAAAGGTGCAAAGTTACCACTGAAAAGAGAAAACTCTGAGTATTCGGATGCTATGTTAGCCATTCGTCTTTCTCTTGTACAGTCTCCAAAGTGTTCCTCTTCCATCAGCTGCGCCTTAAGCACTTTGATTCAATGCAAGTTACTTTACAGAGAAGGTGCTGGCCAAACCTGTCAATGTCAGCTTCTGGGAGGAGATCATAGCAACCCTCAGTGTAATCATTCTGCAGACTCTGACGGTCAGGGAAGTAGTCCGTTGTAAGAGGGAGACATGCCGGAGTAGTGAGAGATTTCCAGTCCACTCCAACTGTACAACAGAAGCCTGGCACTACGGGGGGAGCAGACAGCGTCAGAACTGCCTCGTTGTATCATTGGGGGAGCAGACAATGGGGGCATATATGGTCACCCATGAAAAAATAGGGTGCAGAGGAAGATGAAAGAAAAGTGTGAAGAGGAAAGTTAGAAAGAATGAGGGACAAAAACAGAGTTGGCATAAAGTCAACAGGGACAAAAAGGGGGTGGAATGGGAAGGGAAAAGGAAAGTAGGATGGGAAGAAGGGAGGGAGAGAAAGAGACAGAGTTTGTTAAACAATGCAGTGCACATGCTAATTCAATCCCATCATGCAAATGGCATTCAAAGTTAATACATTTAATTTTCTCTTGATTGAAAGCTAAAGCTGACATAGCCACCGCTCTTCCAAAATTACAGCATGTTAGGTGCCATTACTCATTATTAATAAAACAGATCAACATTCCAATTCCGCACAAGAAAACCAGACCAGCTTTGCGTCCTAGACAACTGCAGGAGGAGCTGGGGATAACGACAGAAAGAATGACAGACCAGCCTCTTTCTGGAATAGTACAACAGCAGAGAAGGGAGTATTTCTACAGTTATAAAAACAGAAGACAGATCCAGAGGGGTGGGAAGACCAGAAAAATCGTAACTTGGAAAGCAATCCTTCCCCACACCCTTTCCTAGAGTTATGTTGCAGTTCTGAGATTACAGAGATCTAAAACTAGACATTAAAAAGCAAAAGCTAACTAAACTACATCAAATCATCAATTCACTACTGCACTACACTCTAACCTGCCTCAAACGATCTATATCAAGGCACTTGGCCAACTACTAATTCTTAACTTCTTGTCATAGAGATCTTAGAAGGTTAATGGCAGGAACACTGCACAAAAAAGTAATACAGGACAGACTGCTACAGAGAAAATGTTTTTTTAAGCAGTCATACACTTGTTTTTCTATTAGATATTTCTCAGCAAATGGTACCAAATTCAGGAACTGACTGTACTACTTCTGCTTCAATTAGCTGGTGCCAAGCAAACCTTTCATACAGAGAGGCAGGTAAGAGTTCAGCAGCTTCAGCATTTTGCATAACAATGCCTGGTAGGGACTGAATTTCTCAGGTGTAATACAACAACCAGTTTTCACATATTCTTAGAGACACAGAACTGCAATCACAGCGAGACACACAGTACAGGGAGATCCTGCAAATTACTGCAAGGCAAAATAAAACCCTGCCAAAAGCCAAGTAGGCACCTTAGTTTCTTGCCTACCACATCCTGATGACTCTCTATAGGAAGATGCCCTTTCCCTTCCTATCTTCCCACCTATTCGAAGTCTTTTCCAAACCTTTCTCCTGCTTACTTGGATCTGGAGAGTTAGAGACAGAATCTTCCAAGGAGTCCTTGTTCTGAGTTTTGAGGTTCACCCCTACAAGGAAGAAATATGTATTTTAAGGAATTATACACTTCACTTTCATTGCAAATAAAAATAAACCAAATGCATGCAAATGTATTAAAACTACGGCATTCCTCTCCTTGGACAGAACTCAGGGTTCTGCACAGCTGAAAAATACACAAAGCCAACTAATGAGGGGAGGAAAAAAAAAGACAAAAAAAAGACACCTTGGATGAAATTCGAACATCTCATCAGAAGCGTTCAGTAGCTAAAACACAAGCAAAACCAACCTCCCTAAAATAGCAAAACTTATCTTGTGAAGTAGATGCCATAAAGAAAGCAAATAAAAAAAGAAGCGCCACTTGTAATCATTCAGCTTGTTAATCTTAAGGTCTCAGCAGTGAAGTACTTTTTAAATACATTCAGTATCCAAAACCAGAAACTTTTTTTATTGTTTTTTTTCATTTTATGAACAAGGTATAAGTTAAGAGGAAAAATTTCATAAAACACAGGAGTATCAAGAAAGGAAATTACAACAGACTTTCACCTGGTAGGGCAAGAGAACCCATATATAAGGTTCTAATTATGTAAGACTCTGAAGAATAAGTAATTTATGAAAATCTTAACATAGATCTACTCCAATGCCAACATTCTTCGGCATAAACTACCAGTACACATTTCATGTCTCCGCCAGGGGGTAGGGAGGAAACAAAACAAACAGTTGATCTTTCTGATTTGACAAATACAAACTCCCTTTTTATTCCTTGCCAGGCTAAAAATTTGAAAAGTATTAATTAAGCCTTCAGGGCCCCTAAGTAGGTCCAATGTATAATTACAAACTGTTTAGAACTACCATGTTCTGAAAAGGTAGCAACTTCCATTATGTTTCAACCTCTATGATATACCTTGGTCCATATTTCACTATGAAAGAATATTAAGGAAGTTTTTATTCATCGTGAAAAGAGATAAAATGACAGCTATTGAGGACATACTCAGTTTTTGAGCAAAATTCAGTTTATTCAGTTTATACTAACCTAAGTCTAATAAGGGACTTAAGACCAACAAAAATTTATATTTAAGTTTTGATTAGGACTTAAAACACTGATCTGTCTGCCAAATGGACTTGTTCCAAGCAGCCTATTAACCTGCAAAACAGACATTAAAACTACAGTTCAGTGAACACTAAGCCAACATGATGCTATGGTACCGCTTGACCAATTCTTCCTAGTCCCCATTTCATATCTGTCTGCTGTATTTGCATCAATATTTGTGCAGTTACAGAGAAACAATTAATACAAGAAAGAAAAACCTCAGTTACTCTTCATTTGGATCAGCTCCCTGAGCTGATTCACCATGTAGCTGTATAAACAGCTGTTGTGGCACAGGGGAGGAAGAGAGCAGCTAGGGAGACAAGAAAAATTGCTGGCTTAAAAGACATTGATCAAACTACAAATTTCAAGGAGCCTCCAAACATTTAAAAGGAGCCACTTTTACAAAACTAGCTTATCTACATTATCCAGCAAGTTGATATCAATATCATAGCTGTTACTCTAAATAGCATTTACTAACAGAAAGGATAATTATCTGCTTCTATGATGATGCCAGCAAACCAGTGGAGGAGCTGGCTCAGATCAGGCATTCCTCTTTCACCAACTCTGCTGATGCCATCTGCCATCTTGTTAGGGAATTGCAACAAGATTTATTTGCTCTGAACTACCATCTACCATCTGCTGGACAATACAGACAACATACTGAATGTCAATGTAAATAGATGGGGTAATTCTTCACTGTGAAGCCCATGTTGCAGCAAAACATGCTGTGGGCAGCAGAGGAGAACCTGACTCACTGAGCAATCATATTTTTACAAATTAAAAAAAAAAAAACCAAAACCCAAACTGTTTAATTTCATAGGTGACTCAAACCACAAGGGAGAAGCGTAAGTCAAATCACTGAGTGGCAGCTACAGATGGCTGAGGGCATTTAGTCAGGGAAGGTGCTCATAACGACTTTCACAAAGACAGACACAGATTAACTTCCACCACATACACGATTAATATCCAATCAGCAGACACAAAAGACTTCTATAAAATGCAAGCGTGTTTATTGCCAGGATATGCTCTGCATCTATGTTGTGCAAATTGCATCCAGCAGTTGAAATGCAGTTTAGCAATTGCAAGAATAAACAAAGTCTATCTGGAAGGCAGAAAGAAAAAAGGGTAAAGCAAGGAAATGAAATGTATTCAGATGAAATTCACAGAAGGAAACAACAGAACAAAATCACTTTTAATGCAACTATGTGAATACAAGACAAGAGAGACACAAGAAAATAAGTCAGCTAACTTCTTTATGGCTCTTCAAAGTATGAGCATAGGGGAAAATGTAATTGGTTTTATCCAATTTAATTCAGAAGGACCAATTTTTTTTTTTAAATCTTTGAACTGGTTTTGAAAAAAGAACGTAAGTCTTGAATGCTGTAGTCTGAAAGATCAAATTTGTTTTCCATGTGCCTATCTAAAAAGCACATCCATAAAGTCAGAAGGTAGGCTGCAAAAAACCAGACAACAGCAGAATATTCAGCGTGGCACATTGTTCCACTTACAGGATTCAAAAGAAATGTTGAGAATTTCCACTAATTCAGGTGTCTGGGTAAGGTAAGAGAGACAGCACTAATCTTCAGCTGAAAGTACAGACGTGTCTTCTCTCAAAAATGTGATGAAGTATTTTGGGCTGTGTGAATAACATTTAGTATAAACACTGCCATGTTCAAAGTGCTTAAAATCTGGAGAAAGTGCATTTGTAGATAATTACAAGGAATGCTAGAAAACACTGAATCCCAGAACCTGCCATGCAAAACGAACCTGCTTTTTTACAGCTTCTCTCAAAACCTAGATACAACCAAACTCTTTCCATCAGCTTGTATATGTAAAATAAATATATTCAAACAAGTTCCTTAATCCAAAGAATGACACCTTAAGGCAACTCCACCCAGAAAAAAAAGAGTTCTGAACAATACCAGTGCATGTGTAGTTACTTTTTGTGTCTGGGCATCAGTGCTTTGTTGTTATAGAACTAAGCAACTCCCTGAGAGCTTATCATATATAAAAAGTGAGCATCTTAGTACAGTAAAGTTTACAAGACTTACCTAGAAAAGTAGACACGCTAAAAAAAATCCACAAAACCAAAACCCTGCACCCTAAAAAACAAGCCAATACAAAAAGCTACCAGACACCAAGAAGTCCAAGTAAGAGCATTAACAGATCACTCTAAGCTGAAAATTGTTTTTCCATTATTGATTCTTTCTACTTTGTCATGCCTGGTCCACCCACCTTCCATGACTTCTGGCTCTACTACTTTGTCACTGCTAATAAGAATGGGCCTTCTCTCCCAACTCCATGCTCTATCATTGCTTTTACCTGCACCATTGCTGCCAGCCAGACCGTTAGAGTACTCTTCTGTTCCACTGAAGCTCAGGAAAAAGGCACTGTCACCTGGATGCCGAGAACTGATATGTCTGGAGAAAAATAAAATAGCCTGTATTATACAAGCTTTCCTACTCATGACATTGCTTGCTTTTAACAAGCTGATATAAGAAATAAGTAATCAGCCTGCCGTCTCAGCTGAGCCAGTGGTGAAACCTTGCTATTTATGATGTTTGCAGAGATGGTAACAGACACAAAAGCAGCACAGAGAAGGCTGTAACAATATTCCGGATCTGTCCATGTTCTTTGCCTCTAACAACAGCCAATGCATCACCTTTGCAGGACAGTGGAGTTCCAGCTATTCGTATACCTCCCAGGAGAGAAACAAAACTTAGCTAGTTATTTACAGATCTGATTTCATGGTCTATAAAACCAATATTCCAGACTGAGAAAATTGCTTTGGATGAGTATATCATCTAAAGAGACAACAAAGAGATTCAGAAAAAGAATTATCAGGAATATGACACATGAGATTGGCGTTAATGACAAGACGCTTCAGCACACTAGGATGTACTTAGGAAGTAATAAAAAGGCAAATTTTTTTTTAATAGAATTAGGGAACAAAATTAAAATTATGCAACAGAAAGAGATTAGAGTATTCTAAAGGACAATACAAAGTATAAGATAGGATAACAACTTCCCTATAAAAGGAAAGAAAAAAAAAAAAAGAAGCATGAAAGAATAATTAGGCAGTGCAATTTCCTGAAGGACTGCTTGAACATAGCAGGAAAAAAAACCCTGAAAATTAAAAAGGCAGAGGATACAGCAGTGTCCTCACTCAACCTGGACATCCAGAAATATAACATTAATTTCTACAAGCATGCAAGAGGAAAGAGACACATAGCAGGAAAGATACCGAAGTCAATGATTAAAAGCTACCAAATGGTTTTGGTAAACAACATGTAAAAATGAGTGAAAAACATGGACAGAATGTTGTTAATAAAAGCATAATCAGATAAACAGGTAAGAGAGTATCTGGAAACTGGAGAACAACTGTGTAGCTTGGAAAATGGCCTAGGTGAAGTGAACAATCTCATCTATCTCACTGTAAAAACAGCCTCCCTACAGCCATGCCAAACCCTGTAACATTGGCATCTTTTTCACTTCTCAGAGCCAACAATCAATATAGGCTCCCAACACTGACCAAAGTTTGGTTTTTAAAAGAAAACTAGTTTATGAACACAGGTACTTTCATTTGCAATCCATCCCCAATGTTTATCATGGCTACATTTCTCACCAGCCTGGAGAAAACAGGACTGAATGGATAGCACTGAAATTGCTCAGCAGTTTCTGCAAGGCAAAGCTGTGCCCTGTGCTAAAAAATGTTCTATTCTGGGATGAAGGGCACAGCTACTGGGATAATAAGAATAAAGGCACAGGCTCTTATAAGGCAATTTTTAACAGTTCCATGAATGATGCACTGTATCGCCTGTGCACTGCAAACTCTGTGATAAACTACCACCTTCCCAAAATTAGGGGAGGTAAAAAACCATCACCAGCCTTGCCAGAAGAGCTTTATATCTCAAAATAAAGGTATATACTGCATATGTGGCACTGGCACAACATATTACTAAGTTTAAAGATCACAACCTGTAACTGCCTTACTGTAACACAGATAAAATTTTAAGGAAAAGGGATGTTCACGCAAAGTCTACACAGATTCATCCTAAGGACCTCACCTGCCAGTTGCCTCATGGTAAGCCAGCTCCAGCAGCTCAGCAGAGGAATGTGTCAAATCCTGCTGCCCATTGCCCTGCATTTCTGCCATATTCTGACGGGTTTGATGATGGATCTGGATAGCTTCTCCTGACGGACCTAAACAGTTACAGTTTGATCATTAATCACCACATCTGCATTGATTACTCAGTTGCCTGTGCCCTCCTTTTGTCAACAACACATGCAACGCTAACTAATGGAAGTTAAGAAATCATATTTACAAAATTTTCAAAGACTTGAACCTCTGGCATCTTCTCTGAAGCCAGTGAAGCAGAATATTCTTTCAAATGTTTTGGAGGGCCTGCTTACAAGGCACTAAGGAAATGTGAGAACAGTTCAAGCATCTGAAAGTCAACTCAGATTATAGTTATGATTCACTTCAACAGCCTCCATCTTCTACAAGATTGTTCCACAATACCTTATGCTGCAAGCTTGCCAATAGATGGTAACATCTTTGAAAAAAGGATCTCTGATTTATCAAGCCTATGCGCTTAGTTCAGCATCTTTAACAGTGCAGAGTACTTCAAGATGCCAGAGTTGACATTGACTCTCTTGTGTTAACGCTTGGACAAGGAAAAAGTACAGCAATCTAATATGCTATGAAACAGACTTACCCACAGGAAAAGTGTGCATCCAGCGCCTCCTGTTAGATGTAAGTTTCATGGGCATGCGGGATGGGGCAAACGGGTTTATCAGTGCTCGCTGGGGTGTATATCCCCCAGGCCGAACATGCAGCATGGATTCTGCACTGCCAACATGGAACCTCCCAGGGGCACTGGAGTCACGTTGCTGAGACTCCAGCATGTTCTCAAGGACATCTAGAAAACACAACTTAAAGTCAGCATGAGATCACACAGAAGCCAAGCAAAAGAGAATGAACTGCTTAGGGATATAAAGATTCCCCAGGGTAAGTGGAAATAAGGAGAGCTGAGGAGTAGGCAGGAAGAGAAGCTGAAAGCAATTTCAATCCTGTCTGCAAGTTACAACGTAAACCAGAATCCAGACAAGAAAGAGTATTATTTCATCTGCCATTACAGCGCTGCTGCATACTGTGTCACTTTATACTAAATGAAGCCATAAAGAAACCACTTGCTAAGTCAACTATGAAGAATTACTCAGAGCTTTGAGAATTCCTGAGAAATCAAGACTGACACACCAGAAACTTCAGGATGAGTACAAAGACACAGCAGAAGCCACAACTGAGCAACATAGCCTTTTTTTGTAACATTCAGATTTGACCACTGAAATAAGGGATTACTCCCAGAAGTTATAGGACATTATCTCAGCAAGCTACTAGTTAGGTGTTACTATTCAATGTAGAACAGAAGTGCAGTTATTTAGAAACAGGAGAAATATACCAGATGACTAAGTAGCAGTTACTCTGTTCAGCAAATGGAAATCCCAAAGAGAAGGAAGGGTCTCATTTGCCACTCTATATTGCCGACTAGAACATGTGAAAAACCTCAGTTACTCTGACTCTTCTCTCCTCACCAGTCCTACTCCACATGCATCCCCATCCAGTTGTACACCTTCAGCTGGGTCACAAGAATATCCTTCAAACCAAAGGAGTAATAGAAATAAAAAATAATAATAATAATAATAAATGTGTGTATTAACTGACAGCAGGGGAAAACATGAAAGCTAAAAGTAATGTGAAGTATACTGTGTGATGGCAGTTCCACAGCAGTAAATCCAGTTCCTGTAACAGGATAAATATGGTATCAGTTGTCATACAGCATGACATGAAAAAAAAAACACTGAAGAGCCTTCAAGGATAGAATTCTACAGATCAAGCAGTGATAGGAGGAATACAATTTACTTAGAAATTAGTTGAGTTTGTGGAAGATACCACATACTGTCTTAAGAACAAAATTAAATTGGTAGGAAAAAAAGGAGACTGCCAGCACTGCTAACATCAAGCTAGTTCAGTAGTACATTGTCAAAAGGAAGGGTCCAGAAAGTGACTCTCAGTGACAACAAATCCCCACAGAGAGAAGTTATAAGCAGGGTTCCCCAGGGCTCACGACTAAGGCTAACTCTCATTTGACAGATTATAGGTGACCTGGATAATAAAGTTACTCGTGTACGCCCACATTTGCAGGTAGGCACAGGAGAACAGTCAAATATTAAAGAAGGCAATAGACAAGGGAAAAAAGCAAATCAGTGTCAGGACACTTGTATTTAGGACAAGCCAATTAAAAAAAGAAAAAAAGCAATGGAATTGGACAAGGATAAAGAAGGGAGAACGCACACTCAGCCACAGCTGGAGCTGTGGAAAAGATGTACCATGAATGCTAATATAAGCACCATCTTCCCTGTTCTGGCCAGCAGCGGCCAACACAAACTTCCATCTTCTCTCTCCCCTCTCACCACCTAAGGTACTTTCCCATCTGCCTTAGGCTGACCTCTGGTGCTGGTATAGCCCAAAGAGCTGCTGACTTCACACTGGTGCAGATGAGGCCGTGGGATCATCAGGATGTTGGAGATCTTGCCCAGTGAGCTGTCATCAGAAGCCTGGCTCCTCACCTCCTCTGGGGGCAGCGTGCGGCTCTGCAGGGAAGGGCTGCATGACACATCATAGGAACTAGAGCTCTTTCGGGTACGACTTTCTCTCTCTCTCACAGACCTGCTGAAAACAAACAGATATGTCCAGTGATATGAAAAAGAGATTAATTCCTGGGTTATCAAGGGGCTTGAACAGACCCAAGCCATGTAAGAAACTCAATACCCAGCAGGTGAACTCAAGAAGAAGAGGACTACAAGGAAGCTATTGCTATTTTTTGACTATGTGGGTGCTACATACTTTTGTGCATCATAAATGCTTCCAGCATAAGGGCTGTGAAAAAAGCATGCTTGACTACGCAATTCTACAGACACCACACCAAGCTGGTAATACAGACGTGGTCTAGAAGATACTAGACCTGAGCCTACAGTGCTAGGAACGCAGCTATAGGGAAACTACTTGGAATTATTAACTACATTAAACTGTACTGCCATTTTCCAGCATGGATTGCTATAGGCTGCTCATATTAACAAGTTAAGTCCACAGGCACAGCTTCCTCAGATTTAGGCAATACTGCTGAAAGAAGGGAAGCAAAAAAATACTTCAAAACAAGTTCATCAATCCCATATTCCTGAAAAATCACTGACATTTATAAGTTTTTCAATGAACTTGGCCAAGACCTGAGAATAATTAGCCTTTCTTCTCAGATGAAAGGCTGTGGAATATTTGAGAACCTGTACTCAGCTCATCTGTTTCTTCTTTCATTCACAAAGGCATCATTTTCAGGGAAGATTCTCACTATACCGCTCTACATTGATGCACTGCTTAGTAACTGGTGCTGAAATTAATGCTATTTCTACAACTCTGTGCAAGTACTTTCTTACTTAGCTTTCAAAATCTGCTAGGAACTTAGCAAGGATGACTAGCTTCATTCTACTTCAAAGAAAATCAAAGATGTAAGGAAAAAGTACACTTATGCTTCTTAGATTCCTATCTTAGAAGTAAAATACCAGACAACTAGCTATAAATACAGATAAAGCTTTTTGTTCAATTGTAAGCATGTAGTTCTTAATTCTCCTTACATTTCTCAAAGCACTTTATGCATCAAGAAATGCACCGTAACATGGCTACTCTAGAACTAGCACACTCATAAGCCTCTTACCTGAAAGTGGTACAGCGCTGGGCTCTGGATGGGCCTGGCAGTCTGAACACCTGAGCATCATAGCCATCATAATCTACCTGGATAGGCAGGGCATTCTCAGCATCTTTTGGAGCCCCTAATGCTGAAATAAAAATCATATAGCACTGGAACCTCTTTCAAGAACGTTCAGGATCTGCAAGCTGGAAGTATCCAATGCTCACCACTAAGAAAAGCATCTATTCCAACAGAAATCACACACAGAAGTCTCATGAGCAGAACAGCTGGAGCAGCTGAATTATCAAAGTTAATGCCTCTGAATCAGGGTTGCTGAGACCTTAATATTTTTCCCCCATATATCCAAAACATTAAATTAATAATCAACAAATTAATCCTTGGATGAACAGATGCCTTGAGTTCCCTCATGAGAGAACTGCACATTTTAAAGCATCTTTGAAAGAATGGACTGCCTTATTTACAGATTGTACACCCTCCTGAAATGAGGTAGTATGAGAAGAATGCAGGCTTCTCCCACTGTAATTCTGTGGCCATACCACTGACAACATCCCAAGCCAGTGAATGCCCTCCTGTCCCACTCCCATGAACAGCACCGCTAGCACACCAGCTTGATACCATCTACTCCTCTGGCCAGGTGACAAGCAGCCAGGACAAACTCACCCCTCCGTATTAGTTATTTGCCAAGAAGACAATCAACACAGGCACATTAACTCCTGGATAACAACTACATCATTTTGATGGTTTTCTGCAATTGTCCTTTTCCGCATCTTATCAATAGTGTTGTTCCTGAAATGTCATGGTCTTATCACAGCTGGGTTTTTGTTTGGGAGTCAGTGGGACAGATCATTCAGAAAAGAATTACTCACAGGCATCTCGGTTATTTTTTGCTTTCTCAGTCAGCGGCTGCAAGGTCCAACAAAGGAAGCATGAAGTAACCAAAAAAACAAACAAACAAAAAAAAAAAAAGAGCAAGAGAAAAGACAGAGAGGAGGGAGACAGTCAGTATGTTCTAAGGAAATATCAAATATCCCCCAGTACAATCTAGCATCAGACTGAAAGCTTATCCTGCTGACTCAGCAATGCAGCCAGACCACTTCAGAAGTATTAAATACTGATACTCGGTCACAAACCTGCGTAAAAAACCACAGGTTTGCCAACAGCTTTCTTCCTCTCCATGGAATTCTTAATTACAGAACAAAACTCCTTATTTTTATAGTGGTTAAAACTTTTCTCACCTGGTTTCATCCTAGATTGAAAGACCTACAAACTAATCCCTCATTCATAATCCCCAAAATAATAATTACAGCTTTGCTTCCACTGTCTTTTAATGTGGAAACTTAGTTACAGCTTCAGTACTTGCTAGAAAGATTCTGATGCTTGGCTGAGAAAAGGTATCTGACAAGCTAGTAAGAAGAAAAGCTAAATCAGAAAGATACCTACTTTCCTTCCTGCTAGCTTGATCCGTGGAGTGAAGCTGTTACACAGGAGCTGGCTTTTAGATGTGTAGAAACTGAAGAAAAAAAAGAACTGAACATAGTTGATTAGCTACACAACAAACAGCCTGTGAATTTGAGCTAGCTATTAGCCAGACAAAAGGGGATACCTTTCTCTGCATAAGCCAGCATATGGAAACACTGACAAATAGTTAACTTGAAAGAAGTTACTCTTCCCTTGAAAACCAGCCTCTGATTCCCATACAGGCTCAGTCTAGACCTCCTCTTAATGTGCTTGCACCTGCATTCCCCAGTTCACTTCCTCCTTCCACAGACAGATATCCACCCTCACTCTCCATACAGTACTGCGCAGTTTACACAACTCTCCCTAACTTGTATGACAGTAATGACTCACAACAGCTGCCTGAAAACGACAGACCTCCTCCCATTTGAAATAATTTATTCATTAAGATCGGCTTCTTATCATCTGAATCTTTCAAATCCTGCCTTCAAACACCTCATTCATCTATGGCAAAGATCAGATGCCTTCCAGCCAGTTGGAAATAGCAGACACAAGCAACCCCTGAATAGTAATTGGTCAGGACAGTTAATCAATGTGTGCAGACAGAACGAGGTATTAAAAGAGAGAAAAAAAGAGAAGGGAAAAAGAGAGAAAAGATAAAATCCTACAGCAGAACAAGGACTGAGAAGGTAATTTTCATCCAGAGCCCTGATCTCTATGTGTAGGGAAAGAAGAGAAAGCATTATAGCACAGAATGTTTAAAAGAAAGCAGAAAGGAAACAAACCTACCATGTCTTGAAGCAGTGTAACACTGAGCCTCAGTGTTTCCTGCCAACTGTTCCAACATTTATCCATGTTACCCACATTTTCTCTATCATAACAGTTCATTTGGGATGTATTTGTTTTCACTAATAACCAATCTAGTTGAAACGACTGTATTTTTCATTTAGCTTCCTGACTTCCTCCGAGCAGAGCTAAAGGCTAGAACTAAGTTAGCTGGAAAGAGAGCTTAAGATCAAGACCTTTCCTCCTGCAAACTGCCTGACATCTCTGATAGTGGGCATTAATGCCCAGAGTTCTGCAAGAACATTCCCAGTTCTGCAAGACTATTGTGATGTATGTCTTTGCTTCACAAGGAGAGCAGAGAAAATAAACAATGGAAGAAGAAAGAGAATTCAACAGATTAAAAAGAGGAAAGCAAAGAAGTGTTTAGCAAAGGCTGATAAGAGTTCACCTACCTATGGTTTATCCAATGTGGAATATTATAGTCATCACCCAATCTGGAGTCACCAGGTCCACAGCGATTATGGAGCTGCAAAAGCAATTCAGAACCGTAACAATTAGTTGTGTCTAGGTAGTCACAAAATGAGTAACATTTCTAGCAGGAGCAAAGGGAAGGGAAACGAAGCATGCATTACCTTAAAGAGCGGTACAGCATGCAATGGTTGTTCTCCCATGCACACCAAGTCCACACCTATCCCTGTAAACAAAGACCAGTAGGGTTCATCTATCTACCAAGCAGGACAGATATGCTAAGCCAAAACAGATCATCAATTTGAGCTGAAGGCCCAATCTGTATTCATAACAGATTTTAAGATGCAATTATACTGAAAACAGTAGCTAACAGTCCCATGGTATGGTTACAAACCAACAGTGCCAGTGGGGATATAAGAAATGTGTCTTCTAAACAAATGCCAGTCATGCAAGATTATCCTAGAAGGGAAAGGTCTACATGGACAGATTAAATTCTCTATCACAAACGGAAGAAATCAAATGCCTGTAAGTTCCCTGAAAATCTGCCCATTCCAGCATGGAGTGCAGACAGAAATCTTCCAGCTGTAACCCCTCTTCCCAGAATAGTAAAGTTACAATAGGTATTTTTTCATAGCAATAAAAGGCTAGAGCTTTTCCAAATATACCTTTGCCTTCATAAAGAATGCACAGTATTGCTAGTTATTTACCATTGTCTATCATCCGCTGTTTGGTGAGAATCATAAGGAGTCGATCAACTTCAAATACGCCCACACCAGGTGTGATAACCACAGACATCTGGCCAGTCCGATCGAAGTTCCGATTTATGTAATGCTTGTCAAACACTAAGAGAAAGAATTAGGGAATACTTTCAGAGAAAAAAGATGCCAGATGGGGTTTTTTTTCAGAGCAAGGGAGGTGACAGGTAGCAGTGATATTAAACAAGTTTCCACAAAGCACATGCAAGTATGAGAGGGCTTGTATATAGCCTTGTCCAATCAATAGATGTTAATAAAGCTACAGGAGAGAGAGGAGTTAGAGCAGAAGAGAAGATGGGAACCAGATAAATCAATAGGAGTTTTTTTCTCATATGCTTAGTGTTTCCTTTATGACATCTCAAACCCCCCCCCCAAAAATCAACAAACAACACCCCCCAAAAAACCCAGCAAGGTAAAATCCATTACTAATCATTTAAAATAACATCCCATGCTCCCCCCCATGGGAGCAACAGGACAGCCATTACGGTGAAAGAACGTCTGATGTACAGAATCACAAAAAGTAGATCTCTGGAGAGCCCTTCCAGCCTGTTAAATCCATCTCCCTGCTAAAAAAGATGGATCAGCTTCAATGAAACCACATTTGATCTAACCTGATTTTGAAATGCTTCTGTAATTTAACATTTCAACTTCTATTCAAAGAGGTTTTTATACACAGCTAAATAAGTTTCATCCTAACAAGGCCCTGTAAATGGTTCCTGAAGCCTGAAATACCCAATACTCAGTTATTTGAGAGCCACTGGTTTTCAAGAGGCACACAAGACAAATTTTTCTAAGGCTGAAAACAATAACTTAACCACCTAACTTTCCCCTTCTCTTCACAGCTTTAAGGAACAGGCAACACAAGTCCACACCCATTTATTGGCAGCTGCTTTAATGGTTCTTCCCCTGTATATTTTCATCCATTGTTCATAACTTACCATTGAATGAAAGATTTATGGCCTCCAGGTAGTTCCCTTGTGCCGAGGTAGAATTGTAACCAGGAGGAAAGCCCTCTGGACAAGTGTTCAGAAGGAAAAGAAGAAAAAAATCATAATCTCTGTATAAACTAGCTTTTAAAACAAACATACACAACTATTTGTAGTAAATCCGATCACTCCACCAAATTATAAGAAAAATTGGTACTGGTGTATCTCACAGAGAGACCTAACAAAACAGCCTAGCCAAGAGAGCACTACGGAGTACAACACCAGACTCCAACTGAAATTAGGGAATTTAAACATGAGAAGGAGAGGGAAAGGCAAAATCATGATAAAAAAGGGTTCCTTTACCTGCTTGCTCCAGTCGTACCAACACAGGATACTGGATGAAAAGCTTTTTAATGGTCACAAGCAATGAGGTCCACTCTTCTCGTCTCTCATTCTGAACTACAACTCTAGAAAGAGCACAATTTAATAAGGATCATGAAAGGAAGTGAGAAGGGATGAACAAACTATAGAAAAAGGAATGCACAAAAAGGTATTTCTTCCTTTTGCAAGGAAGCACATTAGAACTACTGCATACTTGTAGCAATCACCAAGGTGTAGATGCACATACAAAGCTGGGCACATCCCCAGCCAAAATAATCTCTCACTTCCAAACAAGTGGTCAACATTGTATGTCAAATAGCATCACTGTTCTGCAAAGGAGCAAGATCGGTAAGAAGTCCAAGCTCAGAATCAAGTGACAGTTTTGACAGCTTCATCTGTTGTGACCATCAGCCAAAACTGCTCCAGTACCTAACTGGAAACACTTGTGGCTTCAGCAATGGCATCATCTGTGCTTTGACTACTCAAGAATGTAAAGATCTGAGAAATAGCCAAGCTGTATGCAAAACCTACTCCAAACACTACAGAACTTACAAGTTTATTGGCATTTCCAGTAGAGCACAGGTAACACAATACTCACATGCACATGGAAGACTGACTTAGCAAATATGGGTGTGAACTCACAGATGGAATGGGGACTACTCATCAATTTGCTGTCAGACACAGATGTTTTTCACTATCTTAATTCCTTGCAAAGTCCTACAGTTAATAACACATTCTCTACATAGGCTGCACATACACTGTGGGACAAGAGGTGAAAGAACTGGGAGGAAGACATACTTGTAAAAATCTTCATAAAATCTTCCTTCATGATCCTGCCGAATTGATGCACGATGCGTTTCAGGAAACTCATCTGAAACAGAAGCAAAAGCGTGTATTATCCTATGCCCTTGTGTAGAAATGACTCATCTTTTCTAGTAAGGAGCTGTTATTTCCATTAAAAAAAACAGCCACTGAAAAATATTATATCTCCTGCACAATATTAAAATTGCTTTTAAACCAATACAGCAGCATGAGTATGAGGAGGAAAATCCGTCATATATTCTTCTCTGTAAGATTTTCACTGCAGTACTTTTCATAAGAATGGCTGTGTATCCACTGTGCTTGGCAGGAAATACTTTGGACATGGGCATTAAAAAAAAAAGGGGGGGAAAAAAGTCACTGGCAACCTGTGACCAACTTTCAGAACAGAAGGAGACAGGTTTAAAAATAGAAATATGTAAATACAGAATTTACATACCTATAGATTTTGCTTCATAAAATGTTCTAGAAAATAGAACCACTGTCACTTCATGGCTGCAATTCTTCTCCTGTCCAGGAAGAACAGATGAAAAAAGAAAATCTTAACAGTCACATTCAGTAGAAAACTGTGTATATACACATATAGTAACACCCTCATCCCTCTCACACCTAGGACCAAAATAACTAGAAAAAGGCAGACTGTTGTATTAATCTATCTGCGTGAGTGCTGTATATGCCTTTATGCAATAAAATAATGGTCTGTCCTGTAGATTCTGTGCTGCTAGGCTACATCACATTGAACAGGAGCACTCTCCACTAGTCTCTAAATAAACTTCTCTCTGTAGTTGCCAAGATACAAGACTTTTGTTTAAAAAAATACAGGCAGATTATTCAATTTGTTTATACATACCCATGGCAATTTGATATTCGTTACTGTTTAGAGAGATGCCCCTAACAATTCCAGAGAAATAAAAAATTTAAAACTTCACTTAAAACATTTAGTTACAGTGCTAATGCACATAGTTCAGCTGTAAAGGACACACGGGTCATCAGATCCCTTGAAAGGAAAAGTCTGAAAAACCCTGGGAGCCCCAGCATCATTCAGGCCCATCTCCAAC
Source organism: Falco rusticolus (assembly GCF_015220075.1). Taxonomy (NCBI): domain Eukaryota; kingdom Metazoa; phylum Chordata; class Aves; order Falconiformes; family Falconidae; genus Falco; species Falco rusticolus. The sequence continues at coordinate 37,583,476 of NC_051187.1, read as the reverse complement.
ATGGTGTAGCAGTACTAAAAGAAAAGCAGGCATCTTACAGACGTGTCATGCAGGGCTCCTAATAACTCTTCAATGGACAAAAAGCACAACAAAACTGATATGCATCTGTTGGGCATCCTCCTGCTCTCCTTGACATTCGGGACTATCATGAGCTGTACTATGCATAGATGTTACACATTTAGGATTTGACTTTTCCCTTGACTAGCTCTTCTTTCAATTTAGGTTGCCGATTTTACACATGCCTTTTTTTGAGTACTGCTACAGTTCCCTCAAGTCAGCGAGCCTGCTGCAGACTGCTAGCAGCAGCTGTACCTGGTTGTGAGCCAGATCATGCACTGAGGCAGGAGACAGCTCTGGGTTGTTCAGCCATAAGAGGTAGTGAGGCTTTGTTTGGGTTTGAAGCAATTAACTTTCAAGAACGTTGCACATTACCAGCCCATATACTACAACCTGGAACCCCTTCCTGCTAAGATAGCAGCACTAAACTGATTACACACTTCACTGTACCAGGAAAACATGTGGAACTGAGTCCTGGAACAAATAGAATTGTTTAAAACAGACTTGTGCATTGCTGCATAAGCACAACCATATGACACATTTAGTGACCTTAGTCCAGTCAGAGCCTCCACAGAAAAAAACTGTACAATACAAACAGAGCAGATACAACAGATGAGTACTGGGGTCACTCAGCACATGTATGATTTAATGCAGACCTGCAATAACCATTCTTTTGACTCTCGGAAGACACCCCTCATAGTCCTGTAAATCGTAGCACTGCCTGAACAACCTGGGTCTTTCTCAAACTGGCCCATCAATGGGCTCATTAAGACGGCACTGACTTGTTCTTTCAGAACAGGATGAACTCAGTCAGCTATTTACCTTCCATTTTGTGAAGAGGTCAGCAAGGAAACCATTCACAGCTTTCTCAAAGTATAGGTCCCCTGCAAAGTAAACATCTCCAAAGCATCAAATAACAGCAGTTACTTCAACTATGGGGTATATTTAACCCTGGGATTCTAGGACAATTATTTTTATTAGACTCAGAGCAGCTGTGTGCATAATAAATGCCAATATCACTAAAGCAAAGATGATAAAAAAATTAAAAAGCATGACTGTTTAAGAGGATGTAAAAACAACTCTTGTCGTCAAAAGGATGTGACCTTTAAATCATTTTTTCAACACATTCACAGCATGCTGGGAAAGCACCTGCACTATCTTCTAGGCATAGCATGCACAACAGATCCCCTGCTCAGTTTTGGATAGTTGCCCAGTTACATATGCCTAAACACATGGTCAAAGGAAGTGGTAGGAGTTAAGCCAGAAAAAAGAATAGCACAATGACACAGACAAGTGACTCATTCTTAATGCCTGAAGTTTTAATGCTTCTAGCTGACTCTATCCGGGCTAAGGCAGGGTTTTTGCTCCCTTGCTAAGCCGAAAAGGAATCTAAAATATCAAGTTCCTCTTTGCACAGGACTTCCACATGTTTCTGGCTTCACAATACACACAGGCTTGCCACCTGCCCTCATCACAAAACATGTTCACATCCACAGAAAACATTTCCAATGTTCATAGTCAGTTGGCCTCCTTGATTTCATCACTGAGATAATGGTACTCAGGCCGTACCGTAGGGACAGGAAAATTATGGAATACCCAGGAGACAGAAAAGCGTGGCACCACAAGTAAGGAATGAAGAAGGCACCACAGCACACCTCAGAGCACGGCCTATGCCAAAGACAGGATATTTTAGTTTTCTAGTAGTGGCAGCTTTCTAGCAGCAGCAGAAAGGATAGCTGCTGCCATCCACATTCACAATCAGGCAGGTTAGTTACCTACATACCATAAATATCAAAATCCCACATTTCACAGCTCATCTGGATAAAAATATAAACCATGGCAGAAGTGGAGCGGAAGACCACCTGCAGAGGAATGAAAGATCTTTAAAACAAGGCACAGTCACTAAAAGGGCCAAATACAGAAGTTAACTACAAAGCAACTTCTATGATTGTGCCCACTGCATCATAGGGAATTTTCCCTCTAACAAGTTGGCATTTCAACAGCCTGAGTAATTCCTAGTGCTGCCAGTGCAGAAGAGTTGAAGTTTACTAATAATTCTCCTGAATTTTTTGCCATTCTTCACCTTATACGACAGACAATTCAAATGATCCATACAAGTCTGCAAGTTAGATAAAATGACAAGAAAGCTGGCAAGGAAAGGAAGGGAACAACTTCCGTTCCCCTGCTCCCTGAAATCTTACCCTGGTGTCCTCACTGATGTATCCACAAGTGACCTTCTCACTCTTTACCCACAGTTCACCTGCCTGTGCCCTGGAAGAAAAGAAGTGCAGAATGTTTGCTAACCAGAGTGGACAGGAAGATTAGAGAATCAACATTTGAGCAAATAAGGGATGTACCAAAATCTGCATTCAAGGACAACTTGGAGACAGAGTAGAAGCTGATTTGGTTAAAACCTGATCTCTAACTCAAAAGATGACAAAGAGTTGTTTCCCTCTGCATCTGCACGTTTCCTTGTCCCTTTGTCATCTCAACAGCAACTGCTATAACCCTCATTCGAACTACTTATACATCTTGGGAAGGGAAGGAAATATTACAAGAGGAAAAAGAAAAAATATTTGGCATTTATCAGAAGCAATGAGTGTGGCTGGCTGTCCTGCTGTTAGTTTCTCCCACCCCAAATCAAAAGAAGAAACCTTCCCCCATGTCATGGTGCAGACAGATATCTGTAGAAGAGTAAGAGAACAATAAAACATGAAGGATTTTTCAGAGAACATTCTGCAATTGGATACTTGGGACTCATTAATCTGAAGTCATAAGTAACAATAAGCCTGCAGAGGAGACACTGACCTGATACCTGCAAATTCAACTTTTTGGGTGACATATGCACATGTGCTGACCTAAGAAAGAACAGTTACAGATGTTAAAAAAAACAGTAGGCTCAGAGTGAGCAGATCAACTTACAGAAAAATCCATTCATGCTCAAACACCTGACTTCTCCCATAAAATCATGAAAATCGCTGAGAATATTTACTACTCCTATCTCAGCCTACAGAAGCTCTGCAACAGACAAGTGAAAAGAGCTAACACATAGGAACTTTCACTGGTTTTGTCTGTCCAATTCACTGATTAATTTTTTCTGCAACACATTTACATCCATTTCTCCAGCTCTGATGTACCACTTCTAGTGTAAGTTTCTCAGGAGCTGCTGATACTGGTCTCATCCTTAGTTTATTTTGTAAAACACTTGATTTCTTTTACAGCAAGGAAAGAAAAAGGTACGTAATCTCCTTCACCCTACATATGAAGACAGTAGAGGCCTTACCAAACTTTTCTTCAGTCGCCACATATCCCCACGCCCAATATACTGATCTTTAAAGGTCAGCTCCACCAAGTCCAAGGTCACCTCCTGGGAAACGGAAGCAAAACAGTCCTTAGATTAGACTGGTTGTTTATAAGTAGTACACTTCAATCTGTTCTGGTAGGAACCAAATGTTACATGGAGCACAGTTCTAAAGCAAGTCAATAGTCCTAACAGATGCACAATGAAAGGTAAGCCCCATCAGAGCAACTGCCAAAGTTGCGTGTGTACCTGGAACTACTGTGAGCTGCAAGACAGTGCACAATGACCAGAAGAAGCCCAAGGACTAAATCTGTGCTACAAGTCTCAGTGCAAACTGGAAGCACAAGTAAAACAAATTACTTCAATTGTTCAGGACACTGAGGAAGCCTCATTTCCTATAGATTTTTGTCTTGTACTGAAAGTGAGCTCTGACTGAAGCTCTTTTGATTGTTGGGACATTTACAAGAGATGCCTCTCTTACAAGGATCTCTGGCATCAGATAATGCAAATCCATGCCACTGCTCTTCTTTTGACTAGACTACTTACTGTTTCTCTTTACTCTGCCTGATTATCCTGAATTTCTGGAATTTAAAGGTATTTGAAATCTCTGTAAATTTCTATCAAGCTGTGCTGAAGCTGGTCCATAGACTTCAGAAAGAGAGCAAGGATGGTAGGGAGAGAAGAAAGAGACAAGGAACAAACAAAAAGTTCAATTGCCCAAGCCTCATCTTCTTAGGAAAAAAGGCTAAATACTTTTCAATAAAAAATAAAAAACTTTTTTTCCAATACTACTATAGACTGAAATTCAGAGGGCTCTGATTTGAGCCAAGTGAAGGGACAAATGGAAAAAAGTTGCAAAGCCACACACCTTTGGGTCAACAACATTCACGTGGACATCCTGGTATGGCCGCAGTCGAAACACTTGTGCAACTGTCTGATCCACACTTATAGTTTCTGCCGAAAACCGAGATACGACAAGAGAAGTGAACGCCCCCAAAAGGTTTCAAGTGGTTTACAAGCACAAAAGCGACACAGTAAGACTGTCATGAAACACTTAAGGTATCAGCAAAAGACAACAGCTTCTTTCAGCTTTGGCCCAATTTAAGTCATTAAATTCAAAGCAGGCATGACAAACCAAAAGTTTATGCTGAATTAATTCCTGCAAGAAGAAAATATATACAACTAGTCAGAGGATGCAGAAACAAACATTCAAGGCTGAAAAGCCAATTTTGTTTAAACCATATCCACGTTACTCAACCAAAAGGAGATTTAAAATTGACTATTCATTTACTGATAAAATTATAATCCTTCCATTCCTAAGTGGACAAAGCATTGATTGTTTTTTTGTACAGCGTTAAAATATATGCATTAGTCGATCACAGGTACAGCCCAATCATATAATCTTTGTCTATGATTTTATTAGGCATACTATGAGTCTGGAGTTATACCTTTCTGCAGATCTTCCTTAAGTGACTTCACTTGTAGAAGCAGGGGACTAGCACGCAAAAAAGAAAAAAGGTAGACAAGTTGAGATACCCACAGTCTACTCCGGTAAACTACACTTTCAAAACTATTTATTAATATAGAGCATGACATAAGCTAAAGAGAAAGACTATTATATTTTCTAGAAAGCTTCATGCATCATCCCTCTATGCCTGTCACTCTGTCTTGTTCTTTGCACCTATTTATCTTCAGGTAAAAATGATACTCTGAATGGGAAAGTCAGTCACACAGAAACGTCTCAGAACCTCCTACAAGTATACTGCTACTTTTCAAATATGGGCTACAGTATGAACAGCTTCATACAAGAAGATTTATGGGTTTTATAGCTTAACACAAAGTTTTGATTTTGCCTAGGGTATACTATAGGATAGAAGAATAATCATTAGGTAGCAGCAGTTCTACAAAGAGTATAAAGACATTGAAAAGTCTATATTCAGGTACCATCTGCTCTATAAAAGCTCAGCAAACTAACACCAAACACAAAGAATTCCATAACCTTTAAGGGAAGAACTCCTGCTGTAATTATCCCCTTTACTTCTCTTCAGGCAGAAAAAACCCATGGCAGTATCCTGAAGCCAAGTTGTATCAGCTCTAAGAGCCTCTCATTCTAGAAGCCGCTGCACATGAACATGTCCCTTCTCTTTTTACAGGCAAAAAGAGAATATACCTGTATTCATCATTGGGATGTGCAATTTCTACAACATCTCCCAGCTTGATGTGAAGAAATACTTTAGGATTCACGACTAGTTCATCATCTGCAAAACATAAATGAATGAGGAAAACTGCAATGAACACATATACACCTAAGACAGATGCTTGGATGTTCGCATGCAATAGCTTACTCTACATAAAAAGAGAGAGTCCAGGATTAACATGCCAGCAATGCATTATATTCACTACACAACAGTGCTCCTATCCAGCCACTTCAGTCTGGCCACTCTTGTGGGCAAAACCTTTTCTTTCAAATCATAGAACTTTCACAAAAGATCTGTTCAGCAAAAGAACATGCCTTAATGAGGCATGCAGAATCATCTTTTCTATTTTTCATATAACAAACACCAGCAGGAAAGTACATAGCTATAGAAATGTAGTAAGATTTATTAACATGCCCAAAGTCTAGAAGTAGGGAGCAATCAAATAAATTATGCTGTTCTTAGTACACAGAAACACGGCTACACAGTCACAAGTCATTGACACGTCTGTCACTTATCAGGGTGACTGAAATACAAAGCTAAAAGAAAAGTGACGCAACAAAAGGGGAAGAGGTAGAACAAAGCAATTTTATTTTATAGGTGCAATCTCGTTCTGCTCCAACAAACGCAATTTTATTCTGCTGTATCTTGCTATTGAAAGAGAGCTTTCCAAACTCTGGCTGGTACTACTGCTTGCTATGTCAAAGCTCCATCTTCACTGTTTTGTTAAAGAGAGCAATAAATCAGCTAATTGCTTTCAATTAAGTAAAAGAGTGCTGGTCTCACTATTATGAACCAGGAGATACTGACCACTGCCTCCAAAACCCTTCTTATGTATGACGAGCTTGTACACTTTGTTAGTTCTCATCTTCAATTTCAGTTCTTCTCAGCTGCTCTGAGTAAAAATGGTTGAAGACATCTTGCGTATCTAAGATAGAAATGAAAGCAAACACAGATCTCCTGTCATTACAAAACCATTCTTTATACTCTGTGTGTGAACACAGAATGTTGTACCACCACATAGCCAAGAATGCCACACCTGAAAGGCAGGCACCTTACAACATTCAATAAACATCAGACCAGGAGTTTAGTAACAACCTCTTCTACCAGTACCAGCACTCCTGTCAGAGAGCTCATACCGCTCCCTAAAATCACCTCTTTTATACTTTAAGGATAAATTCTGAACCTTGTATTAAATGCATTAAGATTAATACCCAGACTTATGCCTGCTGCCAATTATATCCTCTGGTTTTGCCATTCTATCTCTATCACGTGTCTTTTTTCAAAGATGCTGGAATCCACAACCGGATGACTTTACACCAAGGCAGCAGAGCTGTACTCAGCGCAGCGCTATGGACTTACACAGTTAAGCAAACACTTATGTCTGAGGCACTGCTTTGCACTAATTTAACTGTATCAGCCACTGCATTTTTTCCTTCCTGCCACTCTCACTGAAAATAAAGCATATTTCAAAGGAGAACATTTTCTTTTATAATTTACTCTTTTTAGACATGGAATTTAAAGTGGAGGAGTAAAATTTTCTTCATAAGACTATAGCCACGTTATTAGGTTAAAATATAAGCTCTTCTATTTATAACTAGCATTACAGCAAACCAAAACACAGAAGAACTTGAAATTACGCCTTTCAAATAGACTGAAGTATTAAGCTTGCGGATGTGCTTTTCAGAAAGTCGATTCAATCACCGAACTACAAAGGCACAGCGGGAAGACGCCGTACGTCCCAAGTTTGTCGCAATGAACCGGCTGGGAAGAAGCCGGCACGGGGCCGCGGCGTGTGCCGGCGGGAGGCGCCCCGCGGAGACCAGCGAAAGGAGTCGGCCCCAGGCGCCCCCAGCCGCCTCACGCTGGCCCTCAGCCCCGCTACGGACAATAACGTGAGCTAGAAGAACGAGGCGACCCGGGCCCGCGGGAAGGGGAGCGGGGACCCCGCGCAGCCCGGGCGCGGAGGGAGCGCGGAGGCCTCCGCGGCCCGGGCCGGGCCGGCCCCGCCACAAGCCCAGCCACAGCCCCACCCGTCCCGCAGCCACGGGTCCCTGACCTCCCACTATCGTGTCCCCTGCCGGCGGCCGGCCGCGGCGGCACAGTCCCGACGAGGCCCCGGGGCAGTGCTCGCCACTTCCGCATCCGGGGCCGCCGGGCCAGCACGTGCACGTCACGTCCCGCCCCCAAACGAGATGGGTGGGAGGGGCCAGGCTGGCCCCCCGCCCCCGCACGGCGGGAAGGGCCCCCGCGAAGGGGCGGGCCCAGCGGGGGGGCGGAGCCATATCAACGGCCGGCGGCGCGCCCGGATGAGGAAGTGATGTGACTGGGTAGGGGGCGGACGGGGGGGCGGGCGGCGGTGTGGGAAGAGCGGGGCTGGCGGCCGCTGCCGCTGAGGTAATGGGAGTGGGGCGCTGCCGCTGTCGGACTGCGAGGGGTGGGGGCGGGGCTGTGCCGCCGGTTGTGTGGGCAGTGGTACTCCCAGGGGAGCGAGGGGCGAGCGGTTGCGGTGGGGCTTGGCCCGGCCCTGCCCCGGCGCGTCGGGCGGCTTGCGGGGCCGAGCGCGCGCTCTGCCGGCACCGGGGGACGCGGCGGGGGTCGCGTACTTACCGAGAGCGGCGGGCTGCCCCGGGGCGCTGCCTTGGCGAGGGTGTGACTCGGCGGCGGCGGGCGCGGCAGGTGTCGCCGCTGCGCGGGGTGGCGGTGCGGGGGGCCCTGCCTGGGCAGCTGGGGCAGGGCGCGGGGCCGAGCCCGGCCGCGCTGCGGGGAACAAAGGCGGGCCCGGCCCTGGGCAGCCGGCTGGCACCGCGGGGAGGGCGGCGGTGTCCCGAGGGCGGCCGCAGGTGCAGTCGCTGGGCTCTGCCTCGGGAGCAGCGAGGTCCGCGCTGACCGAGGAACCGGTGCTCCTGTGAAAGTCCGGCTTAGCCCGCGGCCGGTGCCGGTGTGTCCTCAGGAGCGGGGAGGCCGGCCGTGGTGCCGGCAGCGCCTGTGTCCCGGGGAGCGGCGGGGCTGCCGTGCGGGCACAGCGTGCCGGTGGGAGGGGGCCGCGTGTGGTGCCCCGTCTCTGCGAAGGGTTCTCTCGGGGCAGGAGGCAAAGGAAAAAAACTCGGGGTTCTTTTTCCAAAGGTTAGAAACTGAAGAAAATGGCAGGAAAACATAATGCTTCGGTTTGAAAATTGCAAGAAAACAAGTAATCCTTTCGTTTTAGCCAAGGAGTAGGATGGCTGATACCAGCCTCAGCCATTTACCTTTCAGTCTTTTCAGGTTTTCCGGAAGATGAGGTTGTGTCTGCAGGGAGACATTTGAATGTGAAGGCAAGGCTTGGGAACATGTATTTGTCCATACTTTCTTACTATGTTAACAAAGCATTTCGTTAGATACTCAAATGTTTCTCAGCTTCTTTCTTAAAGAAATTAAGAAAGAAGTATCTTTCTTAAACATACATGATTGAATCTTGAAGAATGAAGCTTTTTTAATCTAGAGTTTACCCTTACGTATGATGGTTTAACATTGTTGGCTGTTTTTTTTTTCAGGTTAAACTGTGAAAAGCTCAGGACAACCGACCTTCAGCTGCCCTGATGCTATCATCTGGGGTGGAACCTCTTCTTGATTCTTCTGTGTCTGCTTTGACAAAGGAATTGTACACTGGACTGCCAGAGGGCATCTCCACTGAATTTATGGCTGTGTCGGAGCCTAATGTTGGATTAGATGCAAAATCGGATGTGTTGACACCTGTGCTGGCACAAAGTGACAGTCAGTCAGCTGAGCATCATAGGACTTCTGGAGTAGAAAAGTTTTGTCAGAAGACGGAGGACTTGGCTGAAAGGCTGAAGGGGATCCCGCATGGGCCAGCAGAATTGCTTACTGAAAAATTACTAAAGGCTGCAGACCTTGAAGAGGATGAAAAAAACAAAAAAAGAAACTTTAGGATACTAGACTGCTCTGGTGATGGATACCAGAAAGAAAACAAAGAGGCACGATGTGCTGAGGAGTGTCATGCTGAGTGCTGTGCTCCAACTCCGGGGGAAAGTTGGTCAAAACAAGTAAGCAAATGCAAAAGTTCCTCCCTATATGTTATTTTGACTTTAGGGTTTGAGTGACTCAGCAGAGAACTTTGTCCGTGTGGTTTCCTGTTCATTATTTGTGTCTTCTGGCATGTGTGTCATTATTTAGATTATCACAGGTCCAGTGAAAAATCAGATTTACTTCAGTAGACCTGCAGTATTTTAAAATATCAAGCTTTCACTTTCTTAAATACTGTTGAAATGGTGTGAGACAGGTAAGTGACAATGAGGGACAAAACTGACTGGTGACTAAAAAGAAGAGAATCAACTTTAAAAGCTCCTTGCCTAGTATCCATGTTTGTGGGTACAGCGTATTCTGGTACCGTCATGCCCAGTCAAGGTAGTAACAACTAAATAATAGTTATTTCAGTCAATAAATATAAAAATAAATAGTTATTTCAGGTAATAGTTTTATAATTCTACAGTGGTTCCAGTTTAGTATTTCTGGTTTTAATCTAAAAAGAAAGATTATTCTTAATTTTTAGAATTATTGTTTGTAATTGGAGAGGAAATCGCTGTTTCCTCTTTCAAAACAAGAAACTCACATGGTCATGGCTTTTTTTTTCCCTGTCGTTTCTAGCAAACATTGATGATAAAAATGTTATGTTTAGGTAAAGGCTGCTGAAAAATGTGCCAAAGAATACTCTACTTAAAAATAAAGTCACAAAACTCTCTATTTAAAAAATGAGATTTTTAGTGCCTTTCTTGATCAATTGTCTTTAGTTTGTAAATAGTTTTCACACACATGTAAAGAACATAGGGGAGAAAAAAAGTACTGTGACTGAACACATACCAGCCAGGAAATACCTGATAAGGTGTTTTACAGTAATTACTGGATGCTGTATAATACTAAAATACCTTGTGGTTTTACCTCTGCGTTTTGATACCTGATTTGTTCAAAAATTTGTGAAAATAAAGTTTATTATTTTTACATATTAATTTGGTTTTCCAAGGTGAACTTCAACGTATTTCAAAATGCAGGTAGTTTGGTCGTGAGGTCTTGTTTTGTTTGACTGGAGACTTCTTTGCAAGTAGTCCTAGGTCATCTGTTGGTGGGTTTGTGGTTTTGAGCCAAGGGAAGGAATGGTAGAAGACAAGTTCCAGTAAAGATTAGAAAATGCATGCATCTTGCCAGAGGTATACAGTAATGGTTTGGAGATGTGAGAGAAACTGGGAGAGTGGATTACTCTTCTGATTCAAATTTGCGACAATTTGCATTTTAAGCCACTTAAATTTTAGCTGCTTGCATCGCAAGACTTCATTGCTGCTAGATACAAATCTCTTCTGGATGCATCATTGTTTAATAGTAAGATCACAGTGATCGATATGATCAGAGAGGAATGACAAGTGCTTGTGTGAACCACTCACAAGGCTGTCTCTGGGCAAGGGCTGATATGTTCTGAGGCATCTTGGTTGTTTTCTTATTCAGAACTAACCTAGTTGAGCATGTACAGTCCCTGAAACATGCTAAATGTTTCAGAAAATCGATGAATGTCCACTGATATTTCTGTCTTGTTTCAGGAGGACCCTCACTTAAACCAGCATGAGGTGAAGTCTTTGAGAACTGGTTGCACTGAAATAGCAGGATCTCTGAAGAACAGAGGTGCGTATTTTAGTTGTTCACCCCTGTCTGCTCCCTGCTTCTCTCCCAGATGGCTTTTCATTGATTCAGAATTGATAGTGATTGTGGCATAGCTAATTTGTTTTGCTTCACAGTAGAAACTATTACCTTGCATAGCTAGAACAATATGAAAAATTAATCCTCTGCTTTTTCTTGATAGCATGTGTACTTTCCTGAAGACCTTTCATGTACAAGACATGTTTTAATTATTTAATTCAAATACTTATTTACCCCAAAGCAGGCATTGATTTTAATAGCAGATGTTTTGCATTTCCTTTTGTTTCAAAGCTGGATTATATGAGACCAGTAATAGCAAAGATGTGAAAATTATGACTCATTCATTTTCTGATGCTTAAAAAAGTTAAAAGTGCAGAATCCAAAGGAAGAGGACAACAAAACTAGTTATTGATTTCGTTATGATCCATAATCTTCTAGCTCTGAATACTATGGTCACTTTGCCTGCATCTAATATTTTCGTTCTCTCTCCGTTCCTTCATAACGAAAACTTGTACTTAGTCAAAGAATGCTGTCTAGTCTTAGACCTTAGTAGAAAATATGAAAGAGATCTGTAGAAGTCTGAGCACATATGTTTCCTGTGAAGTTTTGAATAGGAAGATATTTACAGTAACTAATTTTTTGAATTGGCACCTTCTTTGTGATTTTATTAATAATCATAACTTTTTGGACAGAATGAGATGTGCCTTGTGTTCCTATGGAAGACTTACTGCCAAAGATGCCTTCAAGGAAGAAGAAATGGACATGGTCGCTCAATGCACAGCTATATTTTTAGGATAGAGCAGATAAAGTACTTGGCTACGTTGAGCTTTGATGTTACAAATAAGCATCATTTGGAAGGCGTCCCTGCCCATGGCAATGGGAGTGGAACTAGATGATCTTAAGATCCCTTCCAGCTCAAACCATTCTATGATTCTGTGATTATGATATTGACCATGACTTCATATGTATTGACTCATAGACCTGCATAGCACTTAGCTCGATACTAGAGGAATCTGAAAAATGCAGGTCTTTGGATGCCTGCTGCTTGTGGGGAATGTTTGTTTTGGAAACAATTGCATTTTTTACCTTAGGTTTGGGGGTGTGAGGTGTTTTTTCTCCTAAAGGTTTGTACTAGAATCAGTAAGCATCAGTTCTCACTTAAAAACGTTGTAGTGACCAACACTATACTTAATATTGTGTACAATACTAAAAGGAACTTAGTAAGCTGAATGCCTTCTACATTTAGTATATGGTTCTGATTTGCTTTATTTTTTTTCTCTTGCAGAAGAAGACCAAGCAAATGTTCAGGTGACAGCTGAAAGTCTGCCAAAGCTCACTGACGAAGTACAAGGTATGAAGTCTGATGGGACTAGGATATTTAGTAAAGCAGGATACAGGAATGACAGAGTGAGTAAAGGTCTTCCACCTGAGAGCAACGAATGCCCAGATGTAGACTCAGTCATGGCCAGAGCTGGGGTTTTGGAAACCAGCATGTTAGATTTTTTAGAGCCTTTAAAAGTCACAAATGTTGAATCAGCCACAGATCATACACAAGAAACAAATGAATATAATGGGTTGAAAGCCCTTAGTGCCATGCCATTGAGAACAGGGGGTAATGTTGTATCTCTTTCGGAGACTAGAGGAGAAAAATTACCCAGACAAAATCCTGTTAATGAATTGAGTACATCACTTGCTAATTGCCAGACTTGTCAGCGGGATGAAGAAAACAATGCTCGTGACTTCTGTACTGGTCCTGTACCTAAACATAATGAACCACATAGATTGTCATCAGTAGAAAGCTGTAGAACACTCTCCACAAAAAGTTCTGAAGGCTTATGTTCGGTTCTGAAAAGCATCAGTTACCTGGACTTTAGAAACACACCACTAGAAAATAGTACTGCAGCCCATGGAATTCTGAATGAAACACCTGAAAAGCATCTTCCCAAAAACACTGAAAGTCAGACTCATTATGATCATGGAACTGGGTTTGTAGAAAATCGAACCTCCACATCCATACCAGTAGAGCAGATCTTAGTGGTAAGGAGCAAAGGATTATCTAGCACTAAAATTGATCACAGGGAAGTAAGTGCTAGTATAAGTAAATCATACATCTCTGAATTTGAAGAGGCTGCTGAAGTCCGGAGAAAAATTGCAGTGGGAGATAACGTTGAAGTTTGTAGCTGGCCTGAAGCTCAAGAGGGTGCTAATTCTGAGCATTGTCATTCTTCAGTTTTTAGTTCTGTTGTTTCATCACCCGAGGAGTTGTCAAAAGAAAAATTTAAAATGGTCCCATCAGAAGGTGTTAAGTTGAAAAAGGACCAGTGGCAGTTCTCTGTCAGTGATCTATGCAAGGATGATGTAAAAGAAAACAGTCTATTGATGGAAACAGCCAACATTGCTTCCCATGAAATTGGACAGACAGACACATGTTTTTATAATACCTCCAGGAAAATTTCTCCTCCCAGTAGCCATAGCTGTCTGGATCTTAGTACCAAGCTAGAAAAAGATTCATCTGAGGCACAACTGCTTGAAAAGGAGTCTAAAAGTAATACATCAGAAGAGTTGGCTGGCAGTTTAGCTGAAACTACAGAAGCTAATAGTAATGATAGTTTGTCCACTAGCAAAACTAATTTGATTTATATGCTAAATGTAACTCTACCTCCTGTTGCACAAAACTCAAGAGAACTTCATCAACACGAGTGTCCTCCTTGTACTGCTGCTGAGGTTTCAAACAGGGACAAGGGTTGGAATAATCTCTCTGGAAAAAAATCAGTTGGTGCTTCTGGAATAGCAGGGGAACAAGTTGCTGAAATTGTGCTTCGTAAAGACAAATTCAAGTCTTCAGTAAGTTCCAGGACTTTCGATAATCCTAATATGACAAGCAAAATTTTCCAGAAGAACACGAAGTCTTCAGTGGGAGAGACAGAGAGTGTGGTCTCTGGTTTAGAAAGTGAACATGGTGGCACGTGGAATTGTAATAATCAAGACCAGTGTACAGCTGCCAGTACTTCCTGTGTTTTATTAGGGAGTTCATGTATAGATTATGTTTTCCCGAACAGTCATTCTTCTAACATTGAGGTTGATAAGAAGATTGAAGAAAATGATGATTTGGAAGGAGAAGTTTCAGGTGCATATAATAGTAAAAAGTCAATCATCTGCCCAGAAGCCCGTTCCTCTTTGCTTTGTGGATCTCTTCCTTGTGAAGATGACTGGGGCAACAGAGGTGTAGATCTGCATGAGATAAATGACATTTCCACAGCAAAAAACATGTTTTGCTCAGCTTATACTGCAGAGAAATGTATTGCTACCTCAGTAAGTGATGAGATTTCAAATAAGAATATGGAGGTTGTGAAACAATTTAATATTTGTGGAATACCAGATGGCAGTGAAGTTGATTGTGACGGAGATGAGGCAAAAGAACATACCAGCATGTGTGCTCTTCAGACAGATGAATTTGATAAAATAAGAACTGTGGATTCTCCAAAGGCTCCTAAAGGCAATTGGAGAAATAAGGTGAGCGGCAATCGGAGAAATGAGTCTAGTGAACAGCTATTAGGCAGATATTTGAACAAAAAAAACTGTGTTCATAATTCTGGATTTTGCAGCTGTCCATTAGGCCCAAAGAAGAGAGAGTTAGACACTTATGAGAAGAAAGCAGTGTCATCACTCACAGCTAATCCCTCTGAGTTACGTAGCACTTTGATCTGTGATACATGTCCATTACTTAACAACATGAATATTCAAGCACGACATGCTAGCCAAACAGAAAAGATCCTTTGTCCAATGGAAGATCAGTGTCTTGCATGTCAGAGTGAGTTTGATGGCCCAGATCCAGGCAGCAAGCAACATTTAGAAAGTTTAAACAACCAACCAAACACTGGCTTACAAACTACAGCTAGTTCTGTGGAAGAAACCAAAATACCAATTGGCTGCAGTCAAAGTGAAGAGATGCTGTTAAAAACAAGTAATGACCTGCCTCCATTAGTTTGTAAATATGCACAACAAGACAGTTTTCCAGGAACTCTAAAAGGGAATGTAATGAATTTGGACTCTTTCAGTTGTGTGAGAAATGAAGACTGTTCAGGATCAGGTTTCATCAGTGATCTAACTGAAGAGAAGGCAATCAAATTAAAAGAACAGGAGAATGGATGTGAAAGAGGAGATAAAGGAATTCTCAAAGAAAGCTTTTCTGATAGCAAATCACATTGGGTACAGCATGCTTGCTTTATCAAATGTGCAAAAGAGCAAGAAGAGCTAGAGCTTGCAGGGAACAAAATGCAACAATCTTTGCCAACGAAGTGGTTGGTGGAGGACCAGAAAAACATAGTTAGTGCCCAATTTTTGCCCTTCTCATCAATTCATGGGAGTCTGTCATGCAAGCCAGAAAATATGAATGTGCTTTCAGAGACGGAAAACAAAAAAAGTCTGAGAATAAAATCTACCTTAAATAACTCTTGCCCACAGTTAACATTTGAGCCTGGTAAAGAAACTGATGCTCAAAAGGGTATTGGTCCATCCCATTTTGGAAAGTTGATTGACATCCAGGATTCCTTCAATGAGACTCAGGCGGATTCAGAAACACCATCAGCTCTGAACCTGGGAATCTGTCAGCCTGAGAAAGAAAAGCTATGTGTGTCATCTGAGAATACACAAATAGATAATTGTGATTCATCTTCAGCCAAAGTTTTAAATAAAGATTCTTCAGTGACAAAACCTCTTTCTGTAACAGTGTCTGTTAAGAGAAAAAACAGCAATACTAAGATTCCATCTGCAGAGAATGAAATGGCAGCTAGCTTTTTGAATGGTGCAAAAAGCTCAAGAGTTTGTGCACACAGCAAAGAAAGTCTGAGAGATGAGGGGCATAGCATGGTAACTGTAAAAGACATGGATGTAACTGCAACAAAAAGTACTCACTGTGGAGAGAAGTTTAAGAACACATATGTGCAAGAGAAGATGGGAAGAGAAGTAGCCCCTAGAAAAAAGTCACCTGTAGATTCTTGTCTTGATGGAGAAGATTGTCAATGGGCCTTGTTACAAGATTCCAAAGAGTCTGGTAGCAAAATTGACACTCACAGTGCTGAGAATTTTGGAAATGTTTTGGAAAAAATCACAAGATCTAATTTATATAATCTTTCAAAAGAAAGAAAACATGATACAAATCTCACAAACTTAGCGGGTACCAGTCTACTTTCAGAAACTGTGCATGATGGTCAAGCTGAAGGTGTGTCTGATGCAGAAACCTCACCAGAATTGCAGTATAATACAACACCCACATTTTATCCACATACGAGAATACTATCAAACAGTTGCAAAGAACCATTCCCAAACTGTGTGGTTTGCAGTGAAGTATGTGTGCCTTACGAATTAAATGCACAGAGTCAAGAAAATGTAAAGGAGATTACAGAAGGCCAGGACACTATACCGACTCATTCAGTTTGCAAGGCAAATGTGGCTTTATCTTCAGAGAGACTTGACCAAATAGAGACATGTCAGGTACTTAAGCGAAAGAAGGAGTATGAGAAGATGGAAGTACATCTGTCAGACAAGGCACAGCAGGAACAGAAGTCAGAATATCAAGGGAAAGCAAAAATCACACTGCAACCAAGTATGTTGCACAGTTTTGAACTCATATGCAGCTCTTCAAATGAATTGGTGACATCAAGAAATAAGGAGTTTGAAGGTCCTTCAGAGGAGATGTTTGCTGTCAAAAGCAGTGAAAATAAACTATGTAGCACTTTACAAGAGGTTAGAAGGCCAAAGATTACCACAGATATTATTAGTTCACAGTTTTTGAAGACTCGGGATTCAGAAATGGAAAACCTGAACCTTAATTTAGGGTATGTTGGAAGCCCTGGTGCCTTTGGAACTTTAAATAAACTAAGAGGATCTCTTCCACTAAAAAGACAGCCTGCAAGGGCATGCAAGAAAGTTTCCACATCATATCAGCTAAAAACCGTAAGAAAAAAAAATAGTTCACTTTTTTTTGAGGTTCCCCCAGAAATATTGCCTAAGCAGGAAAACACACTTCTCAAATCTTTGTACGTACCTTGTAAATCATCGACAATGGAAATGGAAACAGCCATGAGATTCATGCATATGCCGAGGCAGAGGGCCGAGAGGTGCAGTTTGTTGAACAGCTTGAAATTTAGAAAATGTACCAAAGAACCAGCATTGTTGAGCAAGCTGTCTGCAATGGCTAGCAAACTCCTGGCACCTGCCAAAAGCATCCATAACTTAGAACCTCTGCCATATTCTTCTGAAATTCTTCCAGCGAGTGAGAGGTACAGCCAACGTAGATCTAAAAATCTATTGGAAGCCTTTTCTTGCATTAACAGGAACTTACAATCATGCTGGGCTGACAGTTGGTGCACCAAGATGTTCAGCTTTCAGTCTTTGGCACTTTATCCTGTAGAATCTACCAAAATACTTTCTTCAGGCTTGAGCCACAAGCCTCCAACGTCTTTCTTGGATACCCCAGTTTTCCCAATTTCTGTTCACATAAAATTGGAATCCAGTCCTGTGACAGACCTCACAGGGATTACATCCCAGCACTCTGTACCTCACAAACTAGTTTTGCGAGAAATGCCAGCACCACCTTCAAAATTGACTTTCTCTTTTCTCCTGTCTCAGAGCTGTTCGAATACAAGAGCTTTTAAGGAAGATTCCAGTCTAAATAATGAGTTGCATTCTCTCTCTGTAACAACTCCAAGGGCTGTTGCCCTTCATCCTGACCATGGAAGAAATGCCATAGCTGAAAGAAGAGGAGCTTGCTCCATGCTTGGCCTTCACACAGTGTTAGCACTTTCTTCCCCTGGATGTTACAGGATTTGGACAAGAAAAAGAAACTTAAGCAGCCATATTCCTACCATCCAGAGACTATTTATATCACAATTCACACAGGGTTTGAAAGGGGCAAGGTATCCAACTTCTGTATCAGATGACCTCGTCTCTTCCTTGCCATACTCATTGGGCAGGGTACTATCCATATGGAGTCAGCATGGTCCTTCTGCCTGTCTCTCCGAAATCACTCCTCTCCATTCCAATCACTGCAAGTGGCAGCCAGGCGTGGGCATCGAGAACAGGTAAAACCCATCAACTTATTTCTGAGATTAAACATGTATAGGGTGTGTATGTACTTCTTTCTGGGAGGGAGAGGGTAATTGCAGCTTGCGTTTGAGGGTCCCTGTTTCACAGGGAATGCTCTACACATTCTGCTCCAAAAATGGCTCAACATGGAAGATTCTTCCCTTCGGAACAGTCTGTTAGCTGAATTTAAATATATTTGCCTTCTCTTCTTTAATACTATCCTGTTTTGGCAGAATGGCTAACTCTATTTTCTTCTCCCTTGCAAAATATACACACCATGCATCAGAATATATAATGCAGAAAGGTGAGCTACTTCATTAGGTCTATTCAGAGTGACTGCAGAACAACTGGATTTCTGAGGTAGGAAAGTTTTTTTCAGAGGTCTGAGCCACAAGTGCCACTTGGAACCACCGTAAAATCTTCAGTATCAGATTAGGAAGAATCCTAAGGGGCGGGGGGTGGCATTCAGTTAAATTTTTAATTGTATTCCTCAATTGTTCTATGCTAATTTGAACCTCTTTATGTGTGCTATGCCTTTTGATATTATGTGCCTGATGTATTGTTGGCGTAAGCAAGTGTAGCTCTAGTTCAGGTTGGTAATGAATTTGTGTGTGGGGTGTGTGTCATTTTTGTTAGTGTGGGAAGAGGACTGAAATCTATTCTGCTTATTTAATTTAACCTTGCTTATCAGCATTTGAGATCTTTTTACTAAGAAACAGAATGAGAGAAGAGGTTCCTAGCTCTGTTACAGGATTTTTGAACACTCTTGAGCAAAGATTGTGCTCTTTATGCCTCAGTGACATGCAGCAGTTCAGTCTCTGATTTTATAGTCTTGAAATTCCTGGACAGTACAGGCTCACAAGCACCGTAGAAAAGTCCATTTGATTAATTGTTTTGTTTAATATGGCAGTCTCTAGAGAACCATTGAATTTGGCTAATCTTATGTCATAGCTTGACATATGTATAACCAAAAATCTTGCTAGATAACTAATGCTGCATTTTGCTTTGTATAAATAACATACCTAAAAGTTTTTGACTTGTTAGTTTAAATTCTAATGGCTACCAGAGGTGGGAGTGAGCTTGTGCAAGTACAACTCCATTCTGGGAGTCATCTGCACTCTGCACTGAAAGAATGAACTTGAATAATGGCATAGAGACAACTTCACAGTGCATTTTATTGGACCTGCATTCTTCATTCCATATGAGTCAATATATCAGGCTGAATTTCCTAGTGTACAAATTAGTACTCTGGAAGTAATCGTACCAACACTAAACTTAAAAATAAGACAGTGCTGCCATTCTTTTAAAAACAAAACAAGCACCGTAATTTCTAAAACTTATTTCTGCATATGAGGTGAATTTATTATTTTGTATTGTTGAGGAATGTTGGACTGGGGAGATCAGAGCTGACTTAAGCTGTCGTGTTTTCTCCCCTATTTGAGTTTACAGACTCCTAGGCAGCTTGTTACAGCATATCTAGTTAACTAAAGTGTAAGAGGATTTAATTCCTTCATGTAAAGGGTAATTTGAAAATGAAATGTTTTGCTATGAATGATCTTTATCCCAAAGAAAGAGAAGAGAAATCTAACCTTATTATTTCAAGTGAAAAATAACCCAAAGTAAAAATAGCCTAAAACTAATTTTTTCTCTGAAATAACTTAAAAATATATATGAGGGACCCTTAATTCTTCAGCCCCACTCAGGTTTTCTTTAAAGGAAAGTTATTGCAGCATGCAGTGAGTTGAAGAGAATGTTTGCAGAAATTTAAAGAAGTGCAGCAAATAAATTATATTCCTAAAACGGTTAAGCAAAAATTAGTATTAAAGGTTAAGCTGTAAATCAACATAAAGAACAAAACCTAGCATAATATTTAACACCATTTTAGATTCCATTTTGCTGAAGATTGACAGCCTGTTCTCATAAACTAACATTCTTTAAAGGTATTAACAGGAATGGTGAAAAGAGGATAATTCAGTAAATCTCTCTTAAATTCATGTGTACTCAAAAAGAAATCTTATATGAAATAAATGTTTTGTATATAAATATAAGAATACAAGAAGTATGTGGTGCAGTATAAAAGCATTTTCAGCTCCCAGTATGACAAAAATCTTTGCCTGTTTTAAGATAGTTAAATATCAGAAAAATTAAAAAGTAGCTCCAAGTTCTCTGCAGGCCATTTTCTTCTGGAAGAGATTTGTCCACTTTAAATTATTTCTTTCATAGTTAGTGTTTTTAATAAACAGGATACAAGGAACTGGAGCAGTTCTCCTGCCTAAAAATCATGTTATGTCGCTTCCACTGCCAGTAATAAAGTATTCTTTAAGTTAAATCCTTTTTTAATTAATACTCATTTGGATTCAAAATTTATAAAGTGGCTTTTTTCCCTCCCTGTAATTTTATTGTTATTGTTGCATAAAACAGCAAACTCTGCCTCTAGCATGGAGGACTCTGATGCACTATTTATACAGATCCCAGTAGTGTTGGGATAGTGAGTGGAATACTGAGAGAAAGAAAATGTTACAGTGTTGATACTAAATGACAATCACAATAAGTGGGTCTTTCTGACCTCCTGACTTACCTGTGCTGCCAGCCTGGTTCGTTTTCATTTATTTTGTAGCATTCCAGTCTGGCTGTTAACTTCTTTGCTTCAGAACAGTTAGTTTGGGAGAACAGCAAGTACAAGATCTGCTGTCCAATGTAATAAAAGCTGTGCCAACTGATTTTTGTTTTTTTGCACTGCTATTAATAGCGTGGGCACAATAATAAAGCTTCATATTAAAAGGACTTAGAGCTGCTGTGCTGACTTATGCCATAGAATTCTGGTAATTACCACCATTATGGAAATGTCTTTGGTGGTTCCAATCAATTAAGAATATTAATTTAAGATTGTTGGAGTTTGAGACAACAGGGAGTTAATCTTCTGGAAATCCTTCCTAGTTACTGTTGCCACAATGCACTTTTTTATTTAGTAGGCTAATCCTTCAAGGTTTTTGGTTACTTTAATTTTAAAAACTGGTGGGTTTGAATGAGGAATATAGACTTTCATAGAAATAATTACAACTTTCAGACTAATACTGTCTCCCTCTTTGTGTACTTTTATCTCCTTTTCTCATCACTAACATTTTTAAGTGAAAGTAGGCCTATTTCCCTAACAAGCCATCAGTGGAATAAATGGCAGATGTGGCTTGCTTTTGTATCGTTTTAGTCTTTCATTCTCATTCCTGATATTGGCATTGTTTTGCTTACAGTCCAGTTTATACTAATAATTTTTCCCTCGTCTTTTTATAGTGTAGACCTAATTTCTGTCTTGTTTTGTTTTGTCGTGTTTTTTTCATTCTTCTTTTGAACCAGTTATGCCATGTTACCGCACTTACCTATACAGAGTATGGAAGCACTACAGACTGCAGGTCATGAGATATGGTGAGTCTCTTGGACTTTTATATATATTCTGAGTTGTGGGATCATGAGCTTTCTCAGAAAAACATTGCTTATGTCATTTTGGCTTTCAGCTTTTGGCAGTTCACTCCAAGAATAGCTTTCTGATTAAAAAGTTAGTGAAGTAAACTGATTGGATCATGTAATGGAGAAGTGTGGAGGGGCATTAATGCAAACACCTTGTAGATCATTGCACAGAACATTTCTGTTACTTTCAACCATGTTGTGCCACCTCTTCTGAAACGAATATATGAAATTAGAAGTTTGTTTCCTTACTTGGATGTATATTCTTTCTGTCTGAGCGACTGGACATTAGGTGCTGAAACTTCCTTCTATTCTTTTTCGGTGTCAGGATGGCAGATATAAAAGCTATTTTTTAAATTTATCTGTAAACAAAAAGTACAATTAATAGTTGTGTCAAAGAAATTCTTTGGCAGAAAAGAGGATTAATCACTTTTTATCAGCAGTTACTAAACAGAGCTGTAAACTGTTTATATGAAAAGGAAAAGAGTGGTTTAAAATTAAATGTTCAAATCACTGCCAGTGTTTCATTTGTTTCAGTATCAGTGTGGGCTGCAGCAGTTTTTGGCTGTATGTATGTATCAGAGGAAGAGTTCACTCACTTGAACAATTTCTGTGAATTGCATTGCTTTTTGTGCCCATGTTGCAATTTAGGAACCTCACCTGAGAGCACGGAGTGCTGTTGCAGCATAAATTGGGTATTAATCTACATATATTCCCTTCTTTTCTGTTACAGTCTGGAAGCTTCATTCCCTCTTCCGTTACCAAAGTCCTGCTCACTTCCAGAATCATTGCCGTCTCCCCCCAGGCTTTCAGCATCTGAGCTCCAGGTTCATGCCCTTGATAAAGCTGATGCTTCTATTCTTGCCTGTCTTAGATCCCAAGATGACACAGAACTGAAAAAAGTGAGTTCATTTTAGTTTTTAGATATTTGACACTCTTAGTTCCCCAGAACTTGAAGTTGCTGCTGCTGAATATTATCTAGTAACTGTTAAAGACGAGGAGAGAAAACAGGCTGCGTGTCCTAGTCTGTGCTACTGCTTGCTTTTATTCAAGCAGAAAGAAGGTGGCAAAACAAAGGGAATGTTTTTTCTATAAATAATGTATACTCAACATGAAAGGGAATTCTGTTGACTGGTGTGGTCATTGTTTTCTCAGTTATAACTTTTTATCTTTTGCTTTTTTCTTTCTTCAGACTGAGCCAGAAAAGAGACCAAAGAAAGTCTCACAGATCCGAATCAGGAAAACTGTTCCTAAGCCGGACCCTAACCTTACTCCAATGGGACTACCCAAACCAAAAAGGTGAGCAGTATCTTTTAAATGGACTCCTTCTACTTCCTGTTGCTTACACTTCCTGCATAATAATGGAATCAGTTCAGTAAATGCTTCCCTTACCACTGCTATTTTGTACACTCCCAGTTGAGTGATGTCTGATGTTTGCTTCCTGTATAAGAAAAGATTGATACAGCTGTATCAAAAGACTGAAGAAAGAAAGTAGTCTTTGAAAATAACTTTTTTCAAGTGAGAAAGGATAAATAAAGAACTATGGGATATGAACTACTGACTAGGTTTTAGGCAAAATGTGAAAAACTAAGTTGCAATGGAATTATTTTCTAAAGAAGAAAGAAGTTCATATCAATAAACATATGTTGAAAATAAGTCATTCTACAATGCGCAGTGAGATGAAGTGATCTGTTAGGAAGTTTTGTTGATGCAAATTATGTTGGAGTTCTTCACAGTCCCTTCATTCTTTGTGGTATATGATCTTAGGGAAACATTAGTTCAGCGTAACTGGGGTAATCACAGTGCCAGATCCTGATAAAGCTTTTCCAGTCAGTCATCTAGTAATTTCTTCACTTCTGTCTTAAACAGAAGTTCCAGCTTTGACAAAGGAATGCATTTCTTCAGAGATCAGCTTGCTAATTACGTGTCAATAAGTAACTTTTAGAATCAGTCTCCAGAGGTGAAATTTTAATCAGCTAAATTGTAAGTCTTTTCATACCTTCCACAAAAAAGTGCCTTGTGAAGAGATTTCCCTCCTTCTTTTGAGCATCATTATTTCAAAACATCATAGAACACTAGAAGGAATATTGACCTCTGCAGAAATGCCAAGTCTTGACCCAGACCTTTTAAAAACACTGTATGAAATTAGGTACTTAAGGACCTCATTTTTCATTCCTCCCTATTCCGAATTAGTTAAAGCATAATAAGTTAGCATTTAGGCATAGAACACAAACCATACTTCTTTCTTGTAAATCTGTGAAGAGAGGTGGTTTTGTAATACTTGTTTCTTGATTGATTTCTTCATTACTTTTTCAGGCTTAAGAAGAAAGACTTCAGTTTAGAAGAAATTTACACAAACAAGAACTATAAGTCCCCTCCTCCATCCAGGTTGGTTCTGCTTCCTAATGAGAAAACTAAGATAAATTTAAGTTACTTAATCTCCTCTCTCTCACTCTCTGCTTAAAGGTGTCTGTAAGCTAAGAGGGAGATAAATGGTGGTGGTTTTTTTTAAATTAGTTTAAGAAGGTTAATTAAAAAATAATGTCTTTTACTTTTGGGTGGAAAGCAGTGAAATAAAATGTGAACTAAGAATTTGCAGGTGTTTTAAGTATGGATTCGTATTTTTTTTTCACCTACTCATTCATTCCAGCTTCCATGCAAGTACAGTACTTTTTCAAAATTCAAAGGCAACAAAATAGTCTTTAAAACACTGAGAATAACTGCCTGTCATCAAGTATAGCATGATTATCAAGACTGCTACGTTTTTCAATGTTTAAATCTATTCTATAAAATCAAGACTATAATTGTGCTTTTGAACTGAAATACAGATATAATGAGATTTAACCTAAATGTCTATGCACCAATATCAAATTATGTAGCTATCAGTAATGTGCAGTTGTAGGAGGTGCAAGCTGTGGATAGGGATACATTACAAGAGGTGTGAAGGGACTATAAAACTGTAAGACTTAAAAGTCTTTTTACTTGGGTTACAAAATCCACCAGTCTGCCTGTCCTTGTAAGTTGGTTAACTCCTTCTTGAGTATTCAGGCGTCTGTCCTTTGCTTTTACCAGGAGCTTGGAAACAATCTTTGAAGAGCCCAAGGAGAGAAATGGACACTTGATCTCTGTCAGCCAGCAGAAGAGAAAGCGGATTCTGGAGTTTCAGGACTTTACTCTTCCCCGGAAAAGGAAGACACGAGGCAAAATCAAAGCAGTGGGTAGTTTCACCCGAGCAAAAAAAGCTGCACTGCAGAGTGTGGAATTAGATACTCTTTTGAGTCAGAAGCTAATGGACCTTGAAGCCTTTTTTGCAAAGGAGGCTGAGCAGGAGCAGGCCTCTAGCATCTGAGGGAGCCGTTTAGCTGAAAATGGTCCAATCAGCTCCTTCGGTATTTTATTCCTGTTGGGAGAAATCTACTGACTTCTTCATACATTACTCTACCAGTCTGTCCTAACATCCAGTCATCAGTGGCTGTGGCCCTCTTTAAGGTGCTATTTTTTGTTGTTGGTGGTTTTTTTTAATGCTGTTGGAGGGATTATTTAGGTTCCTGTTTGAGTGTGACACAGCCACATACAATGTACCATTCTTTCCCCAGCCTCTGGAAATTACTGCTAATGTTTAATTATGTTTAAACATCTTTTTGGGGTAGAGTAGGAGTGTAAAGGAGGAAGTAGTGCACCTTCAGTGATGCTAGAACTCTGTACTCCAGATTGTTTGCACATTTGAGTCTGCTGTTGTTACTGTAGTGGCTGTTTTGAATAACCTGACAGAAGAGATATGGTGTTTGATAAAGATGAACTCTAGCAAACACATTCTTGATACACCACTAACTTTTTAATAATTAAAAGTAGCTATCTAGGTTTACTTTCAATTGTTTCTTCCTTCTGTTAACTTAGAAGGTTCCCTCTGAGTTTCTGTGCCCTTCCTGGCTTTGGGCAGCAGAAGCCCTACATTAACTAGACATTAAATAACTTGCACTTTGTATATGTTTCTTTATTTGCTGCATGAGGACACCTTTTAACATGATTGAGCTCAAAAAAAAGGTAATATTTTAAGAAAAAGTTATGCTCAGTACTAATTTTTCCCAAATAATAGTTTTTACCTACTTGTCTGATGCCAACCTCTTCTCCAGAGGAGAAGCCCAGGAGGATTTTAAGCTGCAGGATATGCAGGTAGAGGTCTTTGTTTAATTGAGCTGAGCTGTTGCATGCAGGAAACACCAGCAAAATCTTAAGACTCATTTTTAAGTTATTTGAATTCCATTAAAAAAATCAACTTGATTTTAACACCGACAAAAATACCCTTAAGATGGAAAAAAATTATTTTCTTACCATTTTAGATTTAAAATTCATGTAGCTTAGAATCAAATACACTCTGTACAGCACTGTTGTACATAATAGCTAGTGTTGTACAAAAAGCCTCATAGCATGTGGAATTATCTTTTTTTTCATTATGTAATGTAATTATCTGATGCAGCACTGGGCAATTTCTTAGCTATACCTTTTGAGGGAAGAGAGCTCCCTTTTGGGTTGTTAAATTTACTTGAAGCATAATTAAAAATGAATGCTAGCTGCAGTTCAGGTAATTTCTGTCCTTTAGTGCCTATAGAAGTTATTCAGGCAAAGCTGTCATTGCTGGGATGCTCAAATTTAATTAGTCTGTTATTTCTTTCACTTGTCACTTGAAACTTGCACTTTCTTACCTACCCATATAATAGAGTTTCTATTTACCTTCAAAATGAGCAAATATCTAGTGGGTGGGTATTTTTAATAAACTTCCAATAAATGCAGGACTGAAAATACCTTCATTATTTTCTGTTGCTCTGCCACTTCTGTTACTGACCAAACAGAAAACTAAAAATAACAAGCAATCTATTGAATTCCAGAGCTTTGAAAGTAGAGGAATGGGAGAGGATTATTACATACACTGTGTGTGCCTGAATCTTGAAAGAAATGTAATCTGGGCTTGTTTTGCTCCCAGATTATTTGCTGGGATTCCTAGAAGTTTACATTCCTGTTTTGGAGGCTAGTTATCTTTAATCAGGAAGACTGAAGAAAAGGGAGGAGTGCACACTTAAAATAGTCGTGTTTGGGTTTTGACAGTAAAATAACAAGGCAGACAAACTTTGAACATATTGACATAATATTTCAGCAGCAAGGTCTGGTTAACCTATTTGAGCTGCTATAGAACATTTTAATTGATACTCTTTATTTTTATAAAAAGAAATCCCTAAAAAGCAAAGGTTGTCTGCCTTTTAAAAAATGATTGAAACTTTCCCTATACTGGTTTATTAGCCCAATTATTGACTGGTTGGAAGCTGTAGCAAAAGTGAGATATATATATATTTTTATGGTTTTATGCTATAGAATGGGATTGTTACACAGCATTGATTCACCTTCTATTAACACAGGAGGCTTCTAGTGCTGTGACACAATTGAGCTGTAACCTTACAGGGGCTTTTAAGGAAACAAGGGTATGGGTGGGAAGGGATGAAACTGGAGTCCAGGCAACAATGTGCTTTGAAACATGGAATGTGTTGGGTTTTCCTTTAGGTTGTGGGGTTCTTTTGGGTTTGGGTGGGTGGGGGCTTTTTTTTGTCTGCTTCCCTGCTCTGTCTTGTTTCCGATTGCTTTGAAATAACATTTCTTAGCTTTCTTTTTAACAGCTACAGCAGAGAGAGCAGAGCAAAGAAAACACCCAATTCTCTCTTGTTTACAATTAATTGGAGGAGTTAAAAAATTATGTTGCAGTTGCCTAGCTTGTCCCAGACCTTAGTTTGGGGAAACACAAATATACAGCGTTATTCTGTTTTGGGTTAGTATTTGTAATGATGATAGAGACATAAGCTCATTGAGACAAAGCATCACTTCCCCTGCTTCAGCATATAGATGTCTGTCACGCTTGTGCAATTTTGCTTTTTTCCTTTCCCACCTCTGTTCCTGTTTACAGCACTTGTGGAACAGCCTTGTTCCTTGTGGCTACTGCTCGTACACTGGGAGTGATGACTGTGCAAAAGTATTTGCCATTCTGAGCTGCTTCTATCTCAGATACTTGAAATAAGAAAGTATAGAGGATAGATCTTTGGGGATCTTGCATACATCCCCAGCTGAAGGATATGTACAGTTGCCTTTTCATAAAGTGAGCCCACTCCAGTGAGGGTTTTTGAAGTCATTGAATATACTGCTCACAGAAATATGACTAGAGCAGCTTGAGAAGAGTTGCAAAGCTTTTGTCATGTACTGTCTCTTAGAAATAAATTTTGCAGAGCCAGGCAGCGCTTTGCTAAATTTGTTGATTATGGGAGGCAGGAAGATCACTTCCAAAAACAAATTTTTTTTTTCATCATGCTACAACTGGAGCAGCTAAGGTTACTTAGTGTATATTACAGCATTTGCCTGGCTGGTCTTGTGGCTGCATACATTTGAGTTTTGATGCTTGCTGGGTATGACTTTCTGCAGGCAGTTCTCATTTAATGTATTTAATTTGTGGTGGGCCTTCAGTATGTTATGTTCCAGGTGCTCTTCTAGAATATGGATGGTAACTGTGGATTAAAAGTCTATATGATCCTATCAAGCTAACAAATAGCTCAATGAGAATTTGTATGCTTGTGCCATTAGCCTCCATCATGCTTTTGGCATTTTGTTTCTATTCAATATTGTGTGAATCTAAAATTTTACTGTTTCTTTTGTGTGTGTTTTTAATTTATGGAAATAAATTTTTCTGAGAACCTTTCAGTTTTTTAAGGCCTTCTTTAGGCTTGCATCAGTAAATATGCATGATATATCACTCTTGCATTCCTGGGTGGAAGAGGTGGAATCTCCAAAGAGATTAATGCCATTAAGTAACTGACTGGGCGGGTGGTGATTCAGGGAGCAGCAATTCTAGAGTTCATTCATCTGTAGCCATGCTTTAGCAGGAAAGTAATAGACCAGGGGGATTTCAAGTGTGATCCTAGCTGCTGCTATTCACAGCAGTGAGACAGACAGCATCCATCTCTTAAGGCAGTAGAGCAGTAGGAGCCAGACAGCACAGGCAGTTCCTGCTAGGTTCAGAACTGAAGGAGCAGGCCAGTGGTTCAGGTACTACAGCCTGCAAGTCATCACAGGCTGATGCTTTTGAATCAAAGCTGAAGCACAGGAACATCAAAAAGGCCTGTTAAGCACCTGTAATGTCTATGCAAGAAAAAAACTCCCCTGCCCCTCCAACCCATAAGATCTTGTGTATAACCCAGATTTTCAATCTATTACTATTCAGCTGCATGCTGCTTTTGGCAAAACAAAGCTAGCAGATGCATTTCTTCGCTCTGTTCTAGTAACTCCCATCTCTGAAGTGCAGTGTTAACGTGGGTCCTGCAGGTGGCATGTAAGTTCCAGTAAAGAAAGGAAGGGAGCACCTCGGAGACCTAAACAAGCATCCTGCTCTTCTGCTTTAGGCCTACAACTTGCTGGCTACAGCACAGTATATAAGGATTTTCCTCTTGCCATACTGCACTTGCTTCATTCACTGTTTAGCTCTCCCCTTCTCTGAAAGGCAGATGAGTTTGGACTTGCATTCTGTGTTCTTTATTTGGTTAGTCAGTCAATGTGAAGCAAAGAGACAAATGAGATATAGAACAGTCTCAGCTAAGATTCACTGAATCTAAAACCCTTGCTACTGGTCAGAATGCAAATTTTTTCCAATTTTTCTTTTTTAATTAAAAATCTTAACCTTAAATCTTAAGCCTGGTTCAGGGTGTATGGGAGCAGAAGATTATTAACTCTTTCAAACTGAAATGGGCCCTGCCTGTGAAGAGCCATTCACTCTAAATCTTTGCCACTAACAGGCAAAGCAAATACATGATACATTCTGTTCAAAAGGCTTCATAACATGTTCAGTCAGTTTCTGCTTGTAAAACTAATGCTGTTTAATTGATAAATCATATTTTGATACTTCATAGAATCATAGATTTGAAGTATCATAGATTCAAAGCGTCAGTGTACTATTAAGTAATGGTTGGAGTCTTTGGTGAGAATGAACATCCATTACTTCATCCTGAGGCTGCAAGCATCCATTTCTGTTGGCTATTAGACGCCTTAATATGTTCATTAGTGAGAGAAAAATGTTTTTATTTACTGGTATAAATCCTTCATTAAAAAGGCAAATACTTCTTCCCAGTTAAAAGCAGAAAATACTACTGATTCTGATGGCAATTACATATACAATTTATAGCATATATATGTATTCAGCAAGGACTCTCTAGTTGCAACCAAAATTACGGATATAGGAGGACAATGCTACAACTACCAAAATGTCAGTTGATTGGTTTTTTGCATGGAAACAGTTTATAGGACAAGCAAGGTAAATTGCTGCCAACTAACCTGTGCCACTCATGACAGTCTGTATTTTAGTCCATGGTATTGGCCCTGCTATTTCCACAAAACTGCTAATTTCTCCGTAGTAGGTGAACAGAATTGCTGATCCTAGTTCTGTCCTGTGGGTTATGCAGGCTGGCCTGTGCTTTTCATGTGATGTGATGCTCCAAACAAGAAAGGGCTGACATATGGGTAGTATTACATTATCATAAACATGAAGTCTGCTTTTAAAAAAAAAACAAACAACCAAAAAAAAAAAAAGAGTATCCAGCATAGATTTCTAGAGATGACTGTTTCCTTGCTAAATTGCTTTGGGTAGGTTCGATTTGCTATTTCCTTTTTTTCAGTATTGATGGTGATGTGCCTTGCAAAGCCTCTGTCTTAGCCATCAGTTCAATGAGGATGCACAGATGTCCTGTTTGCAGAAGTCCAAGATGCCTACAAACCATCAAGAAAGTATACACTTAAAGATGCTAGCAGCTTTAAAAATAACAAATTCTTCAGATACTATTCACTAGAAACAGCAGAATAGAGGTCAAATTCCCCTTTTGAATTTCAGTTCTCTAACAACTTAGACTCAGAAGTCTAATTTACTGTGTAATCTTAATTTACTTCAATACAGATTTTCAGATCCCAAAACAGCTTGATGCTGGCTCATGGACAATTTCAGTTTTAGTGATAGCCAAATGCATACTTCATACATCTTTCAGTGGAAAATAATGAAAAAGCCATCCCTTAAATTTATAAAGGTTTTGATCTTGAGTTCTCTACTGTGCTCTTTTTAAGAAGGAAATTACCTTGAGTTCTCTACTGTGCTCTTTTTAAGAAGGAAATTACTTAATGCATTTTGAGGTTAATTCAGGAATTAGATATAAAATTTCTTATCTTCTTCTCACGTTTGGCATATTGAAATGAACGTTATATTCCCTTTTCCCAGAACTGATCTTTGGAACTGAAGGGGAAAATTTCAGAGTGGGAGCAAAACAGTCTTGTTTCAATAACCTCATATTTGCTCTAAAATGTATTAGTTATTCTGTTCCTGTGGAGCTCCAGTTTCAGTGCTTTTGGATCGGAGTTGTAAGAGGCTCTAAAGGAGCTCCAAACACAGTACTCCTTGGAAAATTGTTAGTGACAGGATTATGTAGAACATACTTCTCCATTCAGTCTAAACAAAACGGCAATAGCTATGCACAGAAGGCTGCCTGCTTTGCATTTTTCTGTATCTCACAATCAAGAACTTGACTTTACCTGCAGGTGTACAATTAAACACTGATTCTGCCAGCTGAAAGAAGGACACTCCAAGAATTTCCTGATAGCTCATGTGACTTGCATGGACAAGGTACTGAGTGGTATCTTTGAAAAGCAGATCACTTTCACCATACTTCCATGACTGAAAGAGATTGAATTCAGAATCCAGTTTGCTTCCCAGAGATTCCTAAACAGAAAGGAAATAAGTTCCACAGTTGGATCACAATTGGCAAGGCTAGGCTGGTGACCCTCAGTTTTACAGCAAGATCTAGCAGAAAAAATGTTCCACTTTCACCTAGCACTGTCTTTCTTTGTACAAAAAGATGCAGTATTGCAGCAGCAGATTTCTCAGCAAAAGTCTGACCACTGCAGAATGGCAACTGCTGCCAAAATGCCCTTTTAGAGAATCCAAATAAATATTTTCTCAACCTCCTATGCACATTCTTAATTCTTTTATATTGGACCTGAAGGCACTTTATGTATTTAGCATATAAAGCTTTGATCTTGAAAGGGTTTTCAGCAGCCATATATAACAAGTGATAACATTATAACTTTTTCCTTGTAATATATCTTACCTGGGATTTCATTAGAAAGTCATAGATTTTAGTGACAGTAACTGGTCGAGTCATGACTGTGCTGGGGGGAATGGGGCCAAGGTTACAGCCTGCCCATTCTGTGACCGCAGCACGTGTTCCATCCGGACACAAGAGTTCAAAGTCAATGGGGGTATAACCTTTTGCCCAACCAGAGCTGTCCAGATCTGAAAAGATTAAATGAAAGTAAATCCTTTTAAAAAATTAAAGTTGAAGGCAAGGTGACTCTCATGCAAAACATTAAAAAATTGAGAGGAAGAAGTTTAGCTAATATGTTCAAAACAAATGCAGCACGCTATGTTGTCATTTATTAGGAACACATAAGGAGCAGGGTAGTGTTTTCACGGAGGAAACAGGTCAGTGAACTTAAGCTGAACCTATCAACTAAAAATTAGAATAATATCAAGGCATATGAACAGCTTATCATGCCTTATCTTCATCTGTAATCAGATTGCTTTCTGAAAAGAAAGTAATTCAGCCTGCATGTCCCTTGCTTCTTCAGACAAACTGCTCATCGCTGCATGAATTCCTGTGGTTTTCCAGGTTCTTATACCTCCACCTGATTTTACGGAGATTCCTCTCTTAGAAAAGTCTCTCCTGTTTATGAAATTGCCTAAAATAGAATTTCAGTGTGCTTTATCAGGCTGAACAAAATGGGGATTCCCTCTCTCTTCAACTCCATGCAAAGGTAGCATTATTTTGGTTGTTGGAGCAGTAGACATAATGAAGGGATTTAAGCTACTGTAACTAAAACAATTTTCAACAAAATCCAATTGCTAGATGGTTGCTAAGATCAGTATTTCCCAGAGAAAATTAAATATTTCATAGTGTACTAACAATGTTTTAGGAACTGTGAAAGGCAAAACAACTTGCAGGTTTTTTATCTATTAAGGTATTTGGACTGTTCATTCCGTAAGTGCCTGTGAAACAACATGAAGAATTTGCCATGTCATGATGAAGGCATAGAACATCTGCCAGCACAAACAGCCCACAGCATTGCTCTTATCTGCTATCTGAATTCCTGAAACTTTGATTTAAAAAAAAACAGGTACATGCACTATGGCTGCCTATGGAAGAAGGTCTGGTGGGAAAAGTCACTTGCTTTTTAAAGCTTTGAGCTTTCAAAAAATAAGTGCAGTCTCCAAGGATGGTTATGCTCCCAATGATTCTTCCTCTTTCCTCTCTAAAATGGAACAGTATCTGAATTTGAGCTTTATTGGAGCACCTACTTGAAGGAAGGTTCTTGCAATTTTCCAGCCACAAACACACCTTCACGGACCTAGATTAAACCTGCAAAAGCTGATCCTCATGAGTGATGGTCCCTGTGTGGGAAGTAACTGACACTAATGAACATTCTCAAAGGAAAAGAGAGTATCTGCATCTCACTCTGTATGTTCTGGAGTAGATTAGAATGTTCCAGGAAAGCTACATCTCCGAAGCTTCTTCCACTGGGATTGCCAACTAGGCACCTGGTGCAGGGAAAAAAAAACCCAAGATATCAGAGACAGCTGCTATATAATGACTGACATTTGGATAGTCCTGAAGCTAAACCAGGAGCAGCTGGAAGTATCCCTCTCATCTGTACTTACACGGTTGTTATATGGAACAAGTTAGTGGTGTTAGTATAGATCTCAGTGGAGAGCATTCACATATTTCATAGGACAATCCTTTACATCCCTTAAAGCAGCTCCCAAGCCAAAGTGTGGCACAATGTCTATGCAGCCTCAACTGTGCCTAGCCATGAAAGAGAATGTAATTCAACTAAATGCATTATATATATTTTATAAGAGTGCTTTAATCTTTCATATTCTTCTCTGCCTCTGTCTTCAACTATTTTTTTTTAATATCTTCGGTCTATTTAATTACCTCCTGTACCTTACACTGCTCCTTACCACATCACTTCTGCTCTCTGACCTTCTAACTGTCTTTCATCCCTTCTTTTAATGAGTCTGTACCAATGCTCCAAGCCCTGCATGTTTGGAAGCATTGTCTTGCCCTGGAAATGGTTTCATGACTGTTTTAAATCAACAATCAGTTGAATGTTCCCATAGCAACCGCAACCAAAACAAAATACATGCTAGCAGAAGTTTATACAGCCAGTTGCTTAACAAGACCAAAACCCCAAACCTCCAAAGAAAACAATCAGCAAAATAAGCAAATTCTAGCTATTGCTCTGCATTTCTGACTGACAAAAGCTTACCTGAGTGCTCCCATATTGCCATAGTAATGTTCGTTGTGACCTGCAGCACATCTGCTAGATATTCGAGCCCCTTCCACCTCACTGT
Organism: Falco rusticolus; assembly: GCF_015220075.1. Classification (NCBI taxonomy): domain Eukaryota; kingdom Metazoa; phylum Chordata; class Aves; order Falconiformes; family Falconidae; genus Falco; species Falco rusticolus. The sequence goes on along the minus strand of NC_051187.1, from coordinate 37,549,218 downwards.
CTCCAATGCACACCTTGCACAAGTTTCCATCTGCTCCTGGCATGCAGCCCTTCCAAAAGTAGTTCTGATAAGCTGAATAAAGAAAATTGAGGTGAGATTAAGGCAAGGTATTCCAAAGCCTCTTCACACAAAAGACAGGAATAGAATTCCATCCTAATAGCTAGCAAGGAGAGGGCTAAACAGTGTGAAGAATAGTCAGATAGGAGGAAGAGCTGCTTCAACACCCTCTGAGACTGCAATCATCATTTCCTGATCAAGTCCTCATGGTGCCATCTCCATTTTACTCCCAAATTTGGGGTTTCACATTTCCATGGTCTAGCCAACAGGTAACGTAGAGCAGCCCTTACCAGAGCCAATGTCACAGATCTCAGTATCATTCTTCAGAGCTCCCACTGTGTATCTGGAAAGAATCAACCACCCTCCAGGACTATACAGGTGACTGTGGCAGGATCTCTTTCCCTTAAGGTTATGGATGTTGATCTGTTTGGTGTTTTTCTTAGCTAGGGCAACAGCATAAACAGGTGGCAATGCTGTAAAACAACAACAATAACCAGTTATACCAAGGCAATTAAGTATTCCAGACAGGTATAACCCCCCTCTTCTCTCCCTCATCCTGTCAGGACATCTTCAGTTACAGTACAGGATCTGCATTCTTTGCTTAGCCACAAAGCTCTTGTCCTAGCTGCCTACTGAACATGCACAGGAAATTATTTCCCAAAACAACATGCAAATACATTCCTACATAAATCCTAGAGGCAGCCTCAGGAAAATCTAAACTTTTCGCCTTCTCAAAGTTGTTCTGTTACCTTTGTGCTTAAGATGAATTAGTTTCCCTGATTTCTCTGTGCTCTCAGCAGCTGGGACACAATCTCCCCCTGGAGAGGAGAAACAACCATTAAGGATCTTGTCACTGCTGTCATTCCTATTACATGGCAGCACCCCATTAAAAACCTTGCAGTCCTCTTGAGCTATGTCAGCATCTCTGTCCCCTTTACATATATATATATGTAAAAGAAATATAACAAATAGCTAGACCAAATGCTAAATCCAGTTAGTGGAAGAGCTAGGAAGAGTATTTGGACATATATATTAATTTCTGCTTCCATCACAAAACATCACAAACTGGGGAAATTTAACTATATTTTTAATGGTAGTTTTTTTATTCCCTCTCTTCTTTCTAAGGTCACATGAGCACTCACCGTAACATTCTACAGCTACAGGCACCAATCCACACCTCCCTGCAATGTAGACATGTGTTGCATCCAGGGTGACTGCATCAGCCTCACTACTCTGCCAATAGCATCAGAGAAAATAACAAAACCAGGATTGGCATGAATTGCGTAATCAAGCAGTTGTACTTCCCTATTGGCTGGAAATTCCCCTAAATTCCCTCTCATTCCCACCAGTTCCTTTAGTGTACAAGCTGTTTGTCCTCTTGTTCAGCTCAGACAAGGACATACACACCCTGTGCAGTCTTATCATATACTCTGACCACAGGGAGTCCCCTACCTTGATCATTTCAATGCATTTGGTCATGGAAGTTGCTTGGACACAGACTAATGGATCAGATTTGATGCTCAGTGCCCACTCCTCACATTTGCGTAGCTCAGCATCACTGATGCAGCACCAGCGCACAACACTGTTATCCAAAGAGCTCCCTGAATGAGAAGGAAGGAACACAGTGAGACCATATCACCTATGCACCAATCTGTTCTCTGTTAAGGGGACATTTAAGTCTATGCGCTTGTGCCTGGCTGGGAGGAATAACATGGAAAGACAACTTTTTCTTCCCTTTCCTTAGCTACAGCCCTTTGGAAGGCTTCTCACCTTCATGGCCTAGTCCCTTAAGGAGAGCTACATAATCCAGACCAAGGACATAGGCAATCTCTAGCTGGTCCTCGAGAAGTTGCAGGTGCTGAGTGGCATCTCGGAACAGCAGGTTCTTTCCCCCAAAGGGTCCTGAGGTGAAGAGTTCAAATCTGGCTCTTTCCTTTCCTTTTCGCCCAAAGAGGCGCTAGGACAAGAACAAGACTTTTAATTGCAACAAATCTTCTCATCTTTCCAGTAACAAGCAGCCTTATCCTTCCCTCCCTTCATATCAATGGTTTGTAACACAGTACTCAGGGTTCCATCACACTGGGACAAAGCCCACAGATACTGCAGCAAGTGGATGACCCCAGTCCTACAAGCATTATATGATTCACTTTTCTGAAGAGTTTTTTTCCACCTTAGTTATTCCAATTTATTGGGCTGTGCTCAATGTCTGCTACCTTGGAAAGACAACAGAGGGAGTATTGCTGAGTGAGAAACATCTATGATAAAGATCATTGCAGTAAAGGAGTGCACGATATCTTGTGCTTTATGATGAGGAAGTACCATATGCAAAGCAGCTCTGTTCAGCCTGATGATACTGGAAGAGAAGAAATCACTGAAAAGCATACTGGGAACACTGCTGCACGGCCATTGCTAGGTATGGGGGAACACAGCTAAAATATGTGTTATTAAGTGCACTGAAAAAGGCATATGAAGATCTCTCAATAAAGAGGTTTTGTACAATTCCTATCTACCACAGTCTGTGTGACTGCACAACCCAGCCCACTAGGCTGAATTAGTCAGTGTCTACTGGACTATTTTAAGGCCTGGATGACTTCATAAATTCTTCAAATTTGCATTTACATATGCATTTCAGGTTCAGCTTCAGATTCCTGGATGTCAAGGTAACGGATACTATTTATATATTGAGAAAAAGAGAGGAACAAAGGTGAACACTGCCTGAACCTATGTGTCTCCCTCAGCTACATAACGGTCGACATAAGTTCCAGGGCAGGATGAACATACATCGTTAGCTATTTTCCAGTTTGGGTGTTACAGCATCTTTCCCTTCTTTACTTATTTATTCCCAGCCTTCTACAGAAGAACACTTCAGAGAAAAGTAAAACCTTCTTCCAGAAGCCAATGCAAGATACTTCCCCCGAACAACCAAATTTTAGTACTTTGTTCACACTAACTATAAATTTCTCCTGTGTCTGGAGATATACAGCTTATAAGATCCACTCACTTGGATCATGCTAAGAAATTTGTTGGTAATCTTCTGGAAGTTGTGGCGGGTGACGATTCCACGGCCAGGTCCCTTGCCCAAGTTACAGGTGCTGTATTCAGTCAGCTCAGCTGTAGTCCCATCGGGACATAAGAGTTCATATTCCTGTTGTTCTGAGTCTGAAACAATAGGATACTCGTGAATCTATGAAGTGAGACATGACCTAGCAGCAGGCACTGCAGTAGAAGGTAAAACGTTTTTCAGAGGAGGTTGTGCAAAGAGCATGCAAGCAGCGCAGTGTACCAAGCACACGTGGAAAATTTGATACGCTTTTCATGTAACAGAGGGACCTCAGCCTGAGGTGCTCCAAAATGCTCTTTAAGCTGTACCCTGTAAATATGTTTGTTTAAAAATACTTACCTGGAAAAGCTAGTGCTAACCACCTTCAAAAGTGTTGCTACAGAGCTTGACTGAGTTTAAAAATACCAAACAGGTATACAGGAACTGCACATTCTAGCAGCTCAATACACTGAATTCTAAAAGGATTATCATAACTCAGGCAATGCAAATGCTGACATCTGATTCAGAGACTTTAGGCTAAAGAAATCACCTGTATAAAAACATCTGTCTACTCCTATTCTAAGAATCTCCTGTGAGCAATTACTGCTCACTTATTCTTTCCTCTTCTTTTCCCTTCTGACTTGTGTGGAGAGCCAAGAAATACCACTGAACTGCTTAGAGAGACTGACTTTTCCCTGGAAACAACACAAATATAGGTATATCCTCCAAACTTCTGTGCAGTAAAGAGCACAGCCAGAGTTTAAAAGGAATCTGAGTTCTTAAGAATTACCTGTGGCACTTGTAATTGTTAGATGATCTAAAAAGGCAACATCTGCCACTCCATTCTTCAAGCATCTGTAGAAAGACAAATGCCATCCCATTAACATCACCTGGCTTTTCTTCCCACACAAGTTCTTTTTCCATGAATATAAGTTAAGTACCAGTGTCACAGAGCTCACCTGAAGGCACCCTCAGAGTCATAGAAGGGTTCGTTACTGCTGGTCTCACAGAAGTGGTTCTTATCTCTGACATAGGACTTTTGTCCTTGGCAGAGAGCACACAGTCGAGGAGCAGCAACACCAACTCCAGGGATGCAACTTGCATTGAAATACTCACTGATTACTTCAGATGTAAGGGGGAAAAAAACCACCAAAAAGAAAGAAAAATAGTCAAATGGGAAAAAATGGAAGAAGGAAAAGGGGCCAAGCATATTGTGGACATAGCTAGGACTATGGTGCTTTAAAACGAATCAGCAAATGCAGCTTCATTGTCTAAACTTCAAATTCAAAACATTTGCTGGAAACAGAGTGATCAAATTTTGCTTGTTTAAAACCATCTTTGTGTTGGTTAGATATTGCAAAGATTTGTTCCCTGTTGCATAAAGAAGACGAAGATTTCCTGTTTCGGTAACAGTTCTGCTGCTTTGAGATTGCTAGAAAAGTTCTGAAGAGAGCTAAGAGCCAGTATCAAAAACACTCCAAGAGGATATCTCATCCACAAAATCCCTTCAATTTCCACATAGCTCAGTTCATTCTACATCTGCTAGCATTTCACTCACTTTTGCTGAGGGCAGAGGCGATTCCCTTCACCCACCTTGGCTCAGAGGCTGTGCTTCATCCCAGGAAAGATCATTTCTTGCAAGGAGAAAGCCAAGTGGAATATTCCAGCCTGATGTCCATCTGGCTCCATTGTGGCAGCTGCGTGCACCTCGTAGCCTTTGGATATCCAGAGTTCCTCGTTTGGCAATCGCCACAGCAAACACACAATTTCCTGTGACTGGACAAAATATGTTTCAGAAATAACTAAATCCCAATTCTGCAGCTTCCATCTGTGCACAGGAGTTCAACTATTTCTGTGAACATGGCAAAGGAAAAAAATCACTTCAGCATATGAAACACAGGTACTCATGCCAGGAACTTTATCATATACTGGCTACATGGCACCTTGTCAAACTGAGCGATGCAAGTGATGTGCAAAGCAGAACATAATAACCTGGTGGAAAAGGTTTACAGATCATCCAACTCCATCATCCAATGCAACTGCTTCTCAAGAAATCTGAACATTTGTATCACGCTGTTTAGGTATTGCAATGGGAAGAACTCCTATGTCTTATCCTCAGAACATACCTACCACCTGAAACATATCCGTTCCGCTATGATTTCATGGTTCTTCAGCCAAAAGAAAATTTACTTCTCATACCATCCCCATACGTCTCTTCCTACATCCATCTGCTATTTTGGCTTCCTTTTCAGATTCATGTCCCACAAGTATTTTCTACTGTATGCTTGATTGTGGCTCAGACTTATTTATTCTTGCCCTGTAAGTCATTCATTGCACAGGCTGTTCAGGTCTGCCACGAATTAAGAGGAATCTTAGCGTAACAAGATTTCCCACCGTATATTCTTGTCTCTTTAGGGTGAGAAGGAGAAAATTAATTCATGAGAAAAGCTAATCTCTTAAGGGACCTCTAGTGAATGTTCAGTTAGACTAGCAGAGAGTATGGTATAAGAGTTGACACAGAGGGAATAAAACCCTTCTTACTCCCTACAAGATGTAGAACTCCAGTACACCAGTGCTATGGGCAGGGGTAGATACAGTCAGTTTGTCATAGTGACAGTACCACAGGCAGAAAGGCTACTAGATACAAAGCACCACTACTACTTTATTCATCATCACTAAGTATTTTGGAAACAGTTGTTAGTCACCTCCATACTCTTCTAAAGTCAATGAAAATGTATATACTTTTTTTCAAGAATTCTTAAAATTCTTGTGCCTTTCACTGCACAGAAATTTATTAGCCAAACGGAAGTACAGCTTATTCTTTTGCTTCATGAACCTACCTTGGTCATAGACCTCCTTTGCCACCACTGTCAGACCATACAGCTTTACAGCAGAGTAAACATCTCCAGCATCCAAGGAGGCAGCATCTGCTTTATTCGCCTTGAAAACAACAGCAAAACCCTCAAAACAAGTTTACAGGGAAACAAACAGAGCAGCTTCAAGAGTAGTTTCTGCCTGAGAAGTAGTAACCAGTGATTTTTACAAGAATTTGCTTTGGTTTTAATTGAATCCCTGCTACAAAGCATGGTGAAAGGTTAGCAGTGAAGGCTGAGTTACCTTCAAAAAATACCAGTTCTTTTCCAGTAACATCGTTTTCCCCCTCTTCTTTGGGCTTTCTATTCCAAAAAACACAATTCTGATGCCAACTTAAAAAAAAAGGCAACCCCTGTTTCCTCCTACTGCTCCCACAAGACCCCAAATCCTTTTCCGAGTTCTGCTGGCTATAATATTGCCAGGAAGTGGAACTGAAGTCTATTAATAAGCATTGCAGGACTGAATGAAAACATGAAATAAATTATTCCCTGAACCAACAAGAATGGTTTTCTTAGGTTTGTTTTCCAGGTCAGATTTGGACTCCATGGAAGGAAGCTGGGACTGAATGAAAATGAAAACTGAAATTCTCTATCCCAATCAAGTTTTAGGCATGTGAATGAAATTATTCTATAGGAAATGCTTATCTTCCTTTGTCATTAATGATTTTTTTCAAAGCATATTTAGCATTATGAAAATTTCATTTCAGAAACGGTCAAATACAAGAGCTTATACTTACAAAAAGTCTGATGTCTAATTTTATTCAAATTAAAGATTTTTATATGAGAAAAGGCTTTGCTCTTTACATCAGAAAAGACTGACTAGGGGCTAAAAGTAGCAGGGAAGAAAGGGAAGAGAAAATATTCGTTATTGTCAGAGTAGGACCAAAACCCACAGATCAGAAGCAAGGGGAATGCTCTGAGCAAGTTTGAATTTAGTAGTTTGGTTTTGTCCATGTATTTCCAAGAAGCTTTTTATTTATTTCCTATAGACTGCAAGAACATCAGCTGGAGTAAAATAGTACAGCTAGTAGAATGCTCATGGGGTTTAATTCTTGCTTTCCAAGCTACCATGTACTTTGTCATATATGCAATATCATAATTTCAGCACCATTTTATTCTCCCATGGATTCTGTTTACCAGTTACTTCTTCAAAAGAGGATTTGGACTCAGAATCAGTTCAAAAAATCTCTGTGAACTCACCCTGATTTTATCAATGCAGTCATATGTATTGTGGGCTCTGATGCAAGAAATCCTAGCAAACGAATTGACAGCAAGGGGCAGCACAGCCATAAGTGCTTTGGACAGTTCAGCACACTTTCTCTGTTCTAGGTCAGAAAGGGTGCACCATCGGAATTTCTTCCCTGTAGAATCAAAAAAGAAGTCAAGATTTGTAGAATTTAGGGAAAAACCCCCAACCCTCAGTTTCAGATCTTTTGGAAGAAGGAGGTTATTTTATTTTATTTAACTTCACAAGTAAGTTGATTTTGCCCACTCACACTCACATATCCACATATTTGCAGGCACCCAAGAGATGTCCCCAAGCAGTCTGACCAGGGTGACTTTTGCCTAACATGGAGGACAATGAATGTTTGCTGTTGGAGCTTTAGCATGTCTCTTTGCTTCCTCTTTACTGACAGCAACCAATGAGTTTTTAGGTAGGTTTTCAAGAATCAACAATCATTATGCCATGAACTTTTGCCTCAGAATCTTCCTTGCTTTATACTTCATGCATTTTAGGCAAGGTTGCCATCCAGAATGAGGAAACAAAGGCAAGGACATCTTTATGGTTATGATCTGTTTTCCTGTTGGGATAGCAAGAAGAGGAATGACACTTACAATGCAGGGTAACCTTGTTGCCCTCTTCCTGTTATCAGACTGAAGTTCTTCTCCTAACAAGTCAACTTTGATGTGACCTTATCAGAGCCCAGACCTTCTAATCTTGATGTAAACAATGCATTCCCCACATCTTATCAGTTTTATTGCTCTCAGTTTTGTCATTGGTTATCAATACGGGCCATTCTTTTAACCTTCGCCCTGCTGTTTCCTCTGGTGCTTTCACACACACATAGTCCCACACATAATTTATCCGTAGCAATCTTAATATTTCTGTTACGAAGTCCAAGAGATTCAGATCTAAGCCTTCAAAACAACAAGAAATATGGAGGAAGGATGTTGACAGGGGGTCAAGTTGCTTTAGCTTTGTTGAATTTAGTTTTTAGAGAGTAGATTGTTGTAGTTTAAGCAGACAACTGGTGTTCCAAGTCCCAGGTGTCTCACAGCACTGAGCTACATACTTCGGTAGAACAGCATTTCCCACTGAGTGCTATGCTTTGGTAGAACAGTATTTCCTTCCCCAGACAAAGACTACCCAATTTTAAGTAATAAGACCCACATCAGAGCTCCAGGGTCAGAAAACCTTAGATCAGAGGAGAAATATGAATTTTTGAAGTTGGAAGAACTTCACAATTGAATGCTACTTTATAACAGACTAAACCAAACCCCTTAATCCAGTAGGTGAGGATCTGGAACTATTTGAAATTACGATGGAAATTCTGTGACTTGAACCTTCCTCTGTTTTAAAACAATGTACTATCTAAATGTTTCTTCAGCAATGACAAGTAATATGCTGGATTTCCCTCAAGATAGAGAAGTGTTTCTTCCATGACAACACCCACTATGAAAGTCAGAAACTAGGGACTATTGGGTTATTGACAATGAAGAATCATGTATTACATTGAACAGAGTATTGAATAAACATTAACAACAAAATCCTCAAAACCTTACTTTTTCCGAACAGGAAGTTAGTAAGAATTATCTTCATTGCTGCATGCCAAACAAAGAGGTTAAGTAACTTGCACAGGAACACTGTGCAGAACTGCAGCGCAACTGAACTATTCAGTTGTCAGATCTTTCCAGCTGAAAACTAAGTAACCAATTAAAAACCAAAACAAAACAGTGCCAGCAGATAGGAAGATGCAATTAGAAGTGGAGGAGAAGGTGAAACCTCCTTTTCCAGGGGGAGTCAAGGGTTTGGTTGGTTTAAATTGACTATAAAGCTGCATCTTAAGGGAGTCCAGACATACCAACAAGATTTCCTCTTTTGTTTTAGTCTCCAATTATTCCATCCTGGATGTACTATGACTTATTTTGTATTCTTTCTACTCTGAAATATATCATCATATGCATCTTAAGAAGACACTATGTATTTAAGGAGAAATATAATTATTATATATAAAAATAGCATGCAGTTATATAACTTGACAGAATCTTATACCATGCAATGAAAACCAGGACTGAATGCATAGAAAACACTACAACATCTCTAACACTGTCATTTCCAGATGTTTAAGCACTTGGCTTGCTCACGATCTATTAATATCAAGCAAAAATATTGCCTGGAATAAATAATATTTACAATTAAAACATTAAAGTTTTTATTTCTTTGAATATAGCATCAGACATTAGTACTGTATTTGTTTTTATGTTAATTCAACACAATTCCAAAAAGAACCCATTGTGGTTTCAAAGGAGAGCAGCTTGAAATAAAACTGAATCATTTTGACAGTGTTCATGAGTATGAAGATCTCAACTATTCAAAGGAAACAGACTGTCACTGAATTACTAAGAAACTAGTGTATCGAGCTGCTTCAAAACTAACAGGGTCACCATCTGCCAGTGATAAAAAAAGGAAAAATACAGGCAAATGGAAATCACAGACACAGTTCTAGCTGCAACTTCTTTGCAGAGAAGAAAAAACCAAAGCATGCGTTACAGTTTGTATCCTGGTAACCCACCCAGAGATCACCTTTCTCTTTCCCTTTCTGCATCAGCCTTACCTGAAGACAGCAAAGTGAAGATAATTAGGACAATTAAAATCACTGTCTTCATGATTACAGCAGTTCAGCAAGGATCTTCTCTCTACTCTGACGCTCTGCCTTCTCATACCAGAAATTCCACAGTGATGACCAAAGCTTCTGGAAGATAACAAAGGGGATTTAGGCATCAACAAGGATAAACCAAGACTTAAGAAAAATAACAAACTGTCAGAGGATGGTATATCCTTGTATGCAAAGGAGAAAGGGGCAGCGTCCTATTCCTATCCACAGATGGACAATATCCATGCATGTTTTGCTTTGTTGTGAAAAAGACATAGGCAGAAACATAAGCCTCTGCTTTTCAAATAAATCAGGCTTCTTGTGTTTCAAAAGGCACCAAAATGCCTTTGGGAGATAAGTAAGACATCTATCTCACAAAAAAGATACCTAAATTTAAGTGAATTGCCTGCCCAAACTACTGAATGTATCTCTCTACAGAATATTGAGGGGGTCCTCCTTACCTTATTTTTTTCACCTAATAACAGTTTGTCTACTGAGTAATTTTAAACAAAAAGTAATCCAATGACTCCCTAAGAATTCAGAACAGAACTGTGACACTGTTGACTTTCTTGACCCTTTTCATTCCATTCTAGCACAGCAGTCTCATCCAAACTGGCTTATTTACCTAACACTTAGCATGGACTATTACCTCTAAATTACTCAACAGCAACCATTATTAACATAATTAATTCTATAATAGGGGAAAAAAATTACAGACGTATATAAGCTCAGAAGTGTGCACACTGAAATGATCTGATGACGCATAAAATATTGCTAATATGGTTCCATCTTTCCTGTTCAGGAAAGAATTGGCTATTTCAAGAGTCCTGGAGAAAGTAAGCCTTTTCCTTGTTTTGTTTTGCTTTTTCATCTTATGGATTTTCTTAGTAGTTTCTCTGGTTCATGTATTTTTGCCAATACTTTTCCTAGACATCTTTTGTTGTCTTATGTACTCTTCCCTAGTGATTAAGTCCTTATTCCCCAATTGCTTCTTTCGCATTCACATACACGGATTCTATTCCTTACCTCTGTGCTTTGTAAATTCCCTCACTAGATCTGCAACATTTGTTGAGGTATTATGTTTCCCACAAATTCGATCACAGAAGGAGTTGCATTTCTCACTCCTTCCTGCGTTCCCTGAACGAATGTTCTCAAGCCCTAAGGTCTCCAATCTCTCATTTGCTAAGAGAACTGTGGTATTAATCCACCTTTTGACTCGGCTCACCTGCACAGGCCTAGCACGGCTGAGTACCCTTTGGAAAGTACGTTTTAATCCTCAGTGACTGCAGTCCATATAATCATTTGATACAATGTATTATCAGATGTTAAAACCCCACACACACATAAGAACAAACCACATGATAAAAGTAATTTTAAAACAGTTAAAGCTCCACATATTGACTTTTAATTCCAGGGAAAAAGATTAGATCAGGACAGATCATTAATCAGTTCAGTCAATGTCAATTAATATACACTATAAACAAGTGTGTTTCATTTAACTACACCTTAACCTTTGAATCACTCCTGAATCACTTCTGGGAAAACTTGTCTGTCTGGCCCACAGCAGGGTGCAGTCAGACATCAAAGCTAATGGCTCTTGCAGTGCTTGTAGCAAAGCACCTAACAGGATCAAATCCCACCTTCTTTGAGATTTCCCTTCCTGCTAATCCTGCCATTGTGTACAGGATATATGTACAGCTCAACAACTCAGGCAGCTAATAATAATACTATTACACCAGGATGTATTTGGATCTCTGCTTAAATTTTGCATGCTTATAAAAGACTTTCCTGTATATGTCTAAGATACTTATACAGGTACTATGCTGCTGTCTGTGTGAAAAAAGCAGAATGACATGAAGGTGTTGTAGCCTTCATTTAGGCCTGGTCAGGAAAACAAACAAACAAAGTGATAAGGTCCTAGGAGAGGACCATGTCCTGAAACACTAAGTATGTGGAAACACAGCAGCAGGACTCTGGAATTCTGTTTCTACTGATTCACTCTATGAAACTACCCCACCACCACCATCAGAAAATGGTAATTAGCTACTTCCCAGTAATGTAGCATCTATGCATCTGTCTAGGGATGCAGCTAAGAGGGTGGAAACCAAATAATCTCTATAAAATCCCCTCTGTGCTGCTAGGATCCAGGCAAGGGACACCAAAGTAAGAACAGATGTTATGGCACAACCTGCCTGACATTTCACTTGCAGGAACAGCATTGTGTCTGTCCCATGTCATGTACTTCCCAGTAAAATCCCTGCCCTGACATCCCTGGTGCTCCCATATTTGTGGTCAAAGACTTACCTGACCCTCAACAGCAACACTGAAACAGCTGAACCTCAACTGCTCAGTCCTCAGCTCCCCATGAAGCAGTCCCTTCCACAAACCACACCTCCTTTTGGGCAACAGATTTGTCCTGATACTGCACCCCCTTTGTGGGCACACTTGTCCTCATACCACAAACCCTCAGGGACCACCCTGTCCTCACACTACATCCCCGGGTAAACAACCCTGTCCCCACATCATGTCCCTCAGACACAGCCCTGTCCCCACACCATATTGCCTCAGGTAAACAGCCCTGTCCCCACATCATGTCCCCTCAGAGAAACAACCCTGTCCCTACACCACATCACCTCAGGGAAACAGCCCTGTCCCCACATCATGTCCCCTCAGAGATGGCCCTGTTCTCACACCACATCACCTCGGGGATGCCCCCCAAGAGAACAGCACTCACCACATACCCCATCCCCCTTTGGGGAACAGCCTCATACCTATCCCCATTCTGTACCTCCCCTTGTAGCCTAAAATACCTTATTTTTGCTTTACTAACCTTCTGTTGGAAGATAGGTCAATATAACCTTTTGGAATATGCAGCTGTGGCCTTCTGTGTGGATAAAAGGAGGTTTGAAGATAAGAAAGTAGTAAGAGCATCAAGGCATGTTCTTAGAGATAACAGGAACAAGGACAAGACTACAAATTAGAACAAGCCAGCTCAAAACCAACATAGCTGCACAGCTCCCTAGAAGACCCCTGTGAGTATGCGTGGGCCCTGAGGGATGAAAACTATGGATCGCTGCTAGAGACGCCTAAAAGACCACCGGCTTATTTCATGGTGAATGCATAGTATATTAACATATATTAGCATATGTATGATGTCTCCGGGAAATGTAATGACTATCTAAATAGAAATCTAATGAATATATATAACTTGAAAGCTACATAACCCACACGATTTCGGGCAATGGACACACTCATGTCCACGAAAGTATTCGCATGTGTGCCCAGCGCTGCAATACGAAAGCCTACTTTCTAAAACTCCAAAACGACTCTTACGGACTTTCGCTACCGGCTTTTACAGTACCACTGGAGGAATGATCCCGTCCCTACCCACCGTACTCCCCTCAGGTAACGGCCCCTCCGCACAGCACCCCCGCTCCCTCACAGCACCTCACAGCACCTCACAGCACCTCACACCGCCTCCCGCCCGGCCCCGTTCCCGCCCCCGCCTCGGCCCCGCCCTCACGCGCGAGACGCCGCAGAGGACGCGGCGGCGACGCGGGAAGATGGCGGCGGCCGTAACGCGGGGCCCTGTGGCCGCGCTGTGGCGGAGCAGGTAGGGGCACGGCAGCCGGGACGGCACTGCGCTGCCCGGCGGCGAGGGGGCTAGGGCTGGGGTTCTGCGGCCCCGGCAGAGCTGCGGGCGAGCGGCAGCCGCTGCCTGACAGCCGGCAGCCCGGGGGCGGGGGGCGTGAGGAGGAGCTGGGCGGAGGCCCGGCCTCCCCCGGGCCGGGGGCTGCAGCCGCCCCTTCTCTCCGGCTGCCTCGGCCGCGGGAGCTGCCCTGCCGGGGTGAAAACGCGGTTGTTCGTGGTGCCTCGGCCCTGGTCTCTGGGCATGTGCGAGGAGGCTTGGCCTCGTTCTCCAAGCTGAAAAGAAAGATGAAGGTTTTACATTTTTAAAGAAAGAGAAGCGTGTGGCCTCGTATAATTTTAACTCATTGCACAGTGTGAGGTTGCCAGTGTGTAAGTGTTTAGTAGGAGTTGGTAGAGGGGGGCAGCTGCTGCCTCCGGTTATATAATCCCGGTGAGGAGCAGCTGTGAGGAGAAGTGCCTTGGCAGAGCCTGGCAGGAGGCACTCGCCTAAAGCTTGTGTTTTTCATAGCAAGGGAACAGTGTTAAGAATCCTGTTTCTGGGAGATAATGCTGTGTTCTGAGGGAGAACACGTGGTCCCCTGACTTCTTTCTTAAAACCTGTTGAAAGCACCTCGTGTGCAGAGTATGCGTTACCGCCGGCTTCGGTGCCCATCAACAAAGTGTTGTCCCTCCTTTGCTGTCCCTGATCCCGCAACAGCTGAAGTAAGTAAGTTAACACGGGATCCCGTCAGCTCCTGCTCCAGCAACATCCAGCTGGGTGGTAGAGGCTGGAGGACAGCACCCTCCTACATGCTTGTACCCATCAAGGCCAGATTGTCAGGAGCAGGGAAGATGAGGCTGATGGTAAACTATTTAGTCTTGTTGTCTTTACCAGGTTTCAGAGTAAGGACTAGGCTGGTTTTCCCATGTTGGCCACCAAAACCAATTTTGGTAAGAGCTTAGGGTCTACAATTAATTGTTGCATACTTCCTCTGTAATGATGCATCTGCTGAAGTACCAAGTCCCAGTATGCCCTGCCCTACCTTAGCAACATGGACAGCTCCTGGATGCTCCTGTGAAGCCAAACCAGCTACTTCTGTTCTGCCTTTGCGTTATTTTTTTTAGATTATTATGATTCAAGACATAATACTGGTGCTTTAGGCTGTAGCTAAGTTTTTGGCAGTTTTCGCCAACTTTTTAGTGTTCTAAAACTTTTCTGGTAAATTTAACTATAGTGCTAACTGGGTTAGTTCTTAGATTTTTGAATCCCTTAGAAGTAACCCGCAGGCTCTCAGCTTACTAATGGGCAAGTACTGCTTTAATTCCAGGTGTTTTAATATGTTGTAAAGCAGGCCTTGTAATACCACAAATTAGTGTAGGTCTGGTGTATGACCCAAGTGGATCAGCTGACCTCATTGTTCATGACAAAATTATATCATGTTGCTATGCAAAACATACAGGTTCTGCAGCAGAGTGGGAAGGTTTTTCTGACTTGCTAAGGAAATAATATCCTGGGAAGTGATGCAGCAGTGTGGTATGTTTAGCACCTGGTTACAGGAATTTGTGTTTTGGGGAGGGACCTTCTTGTCACATTTGGGTTAATACAGTAGTTTTGATAGAGACCGTAAATCTGAAGGGCAGAATGAAATATTACTGACACCATATTATGGGGGTAAGTGAAAACTGTAGCCATTTGTCCTTGGCTAACATTAAAACATTGTTAGCAAGTTACTAGTATCATAATGTGATTTCTAGACAAGAAATCTGTTTGTAGACTCTTCTTCTAAATAGAGATGCTGTCTGTATGTAACTCAGTAGGCACCTGAAAGTAATTCTTAAACTCTTAATAATCACTTCCTTGCATTGAATCACCCTGAATGATGCAATAGCTTGTAAGCTAATGAGGTACTTCTGTACTCAGCGTGTATCTGATCAAGAGCAGATGAAAGGTCAGAGGGCCAAATGAAGACATCAAGCTGTGGTATTTGCACCCCGGCAATGAGTGGGTTGCACAAAGACCTGCCAGACCTGGTTTTTCCCAAGGGACTGAGACTGTCGGGTGTGAGAATGCTGCTCCTCTCCTGTCCTGGCTTGGGCTTGTGATTCTATCTAACAGCTGTGTGTGTTGCTCTGTAATCTTTAGTACTTGTCTAATCCTGCTTGTTTATAGACTTTAGACAGGAATAGTTCTTGTACAATTGGATGGATCCTTTTCAGATTTATTAGAAACATGAAATTAAATATTATATATTAAACATGAAAAATCCTGATTGAGCCTTTCCCCTGTGTTGGCCAGTTACAAGTCTACTTTAAGTGTTTTTAGTGGCAGAACCACTTACTTGCATTACTGTTCACCAACGTACAGAGTGATAAGACAAATTCTGAAGGAGATACTCTGTGCCTGGCAGCCTTTTTACTTTTCCAGCTATGCTGTTTGGTCTAATGAATGGCATTACTTCTTCACAGAATCCGTAACTTTTCTGTGTACTCCTCCTCCTCACCAGCATGGTGAGGAAGGAGATACATGAACCCAGTTTGTAAATGTCTCTTAAGATAGTTGCTGTTGTAGGAGGTTCTTAAATAACAGACCTGTGTAGCTGCCTGGATGGAATAATCCCAGGCGCTAAACCATCATTACAAAATTTACCACTATATTTGCAGGCAGAGTTTGTTTTGATCAACACGGTTGAATTCAACTTTGCCCATTATAAATACTACCTTTGGATGGAAGTAAATACGTGTTAGCCACGTTGTCACAGAAGATAACGATGCTTGTGCTATGTAGTTTCCTTGTAAGTAGAGCAATCTTGTTTTAATCTTGTTTCCCCAGCAATATACAAGTAAGGTACTTAACTTAAAGGAGTTGTTTGTATGTTGTTGCATAAATTGGTCTGTGTTAAACTGGAAGTAGATTTAGAGAGTACTAACTCTCATCAGTTCTAGAATCCCTATTAAAAAAAAAAAAAGTGACAAATAGATTACTAAACACATAGGCCAAGGCAGTGCACAAAGCAAGAGTATATTAGATTATTTTAGCTTGTTTTTTAAAAAAAGGCTCAGGTTGTATTCACAGTCACAAACATTTTAGAACTCCAAACAGGCAAAGATATGGTACATAATGACAACATAATTAGTTGCCTGAGAAGGGCTATTGCCAAGATCAGCACACAATACTCAGAAGAGTATCACTGTTATAATAGAATTAAGCTCAAGGGGAACATATGTCAACATTTGTTAAGAAAAAGATGAAATAGATGCAACATTCAATATCTACAGGAGTAGTTGGATTGTCAGGTTTTTTGTTATTTAGGGAAGAAATAGGCCAGAAGAGAATAGGCTCAGTGGAAATTTTATGATACTTTAAGGAGAGTTTTCCCTGTATGTTATTCAGCTTCTGAACGTAAGATTATCACTACATTGAACTGCTTACATTTGCATTATTAAATATCTGTACTTAAGCAACTGCTTCTTGTTCATTGTATTTTCAGTTTGCTGACTAATTGTAACTTCCTTATACGTGAGAACTTGCGTGTTAGAACTGGACTCCTGTGGAAGCGGCCACCTTCCAGAACATTTTTCAGTGGTAAGTGAAGGCTTGTGTATACCTAGTGTTTTTCAGTTCAGTATTACTCAGTTAGACAAATTATGGTCACATATTGGTGAATTTGAAGTTCTTGAGATTAAAGCAGAAGTGGGAGTCCAGGATCAGAGACCTATTCAATTCATGGCATTTCCATAGACGCAAGCATGCAAATTGTGCTTTACTCATTTAGTGTTATGTTTTCCATATAGTAAAAGAAGTGTATTTACCTATTTCATAAGGTAATATTTCATATTTCCTTATGAGGTGTTACTCGTTGTTTCATTCATTACCTATTTCATAAGGTAATATTTCATTCATTACCTATTTCATATTTCCTTATGAGGTGTTACACATTGTTTCTCAGCTATTTTGGAAAACTTGGATAGCAAATGTTGTAGCAATAAAAATTTAAAAAAGCCAGAAATCACTTCCTTTAACAAAAGGAGCATTTTGGACAAATAGCTTCCCTAGCCATGGTTGAAAGCTGCTTCTCTGTCCTTTTAGAATTGCCATCTGTTCCACAACAGGTATGAGGAACCCTGCAGAGATGCAAATCTGGACAGATGTTTAGATGCTATAGTATCCAGAGTGGTATTGGCTAAAACTGGAAAGGCAGAGCTGATCCCATCTGGAGGAATGTCAGCCCCCCAAATCAGGAATACCTCCACAGGGGCCATACAACTATTTATCATCTGGGGTATTTTCTCTCTCTCATCCTTTTTGTTCACTCTAACACTGCATTATACCTGTCTGTTTATTAGATAACCGGCTTGCTCTGTCATTGTGATATCTGCTGCCCTAATGGTCTCTTTTAATGTACCCACTTTGAGAGTATTTGTCTTTTTTTAACCTCCTTTGATACTTTGGCAATCATCCTTTTTCACTGGGATTATCACTTCTGAAGAAACCTGTGTAACAGAGCCAGCAAAAGAAGAGCTGGGATAATGAAGTGAATGGCTGCTACATTTCTAATTTTTTTTTTCTACAGGAAATTTATATTGGGACCTGTTTCCTTGGCAATATACCTTTTTTGACAAGTTTGCTATTTAATTAATGTGTTCAAACATTAATAGCAGCTCTGTGCCCCTCATACATGCCTTGTTGTATGTAAATACAATACAAATGCACCTTTCTCATATTGCGTTCATCTCAGCACACTAATGAATTAGATTTTTCCCCTGCGAGCATTTTTGTACAACTTAACAACATCCTGTAAACTAGAAGCTCGTCGTGTAACAACAGTGTCACTTCTTGGCTTCACCAGGTCAGCTGTATGTGAAATGTTTCCTGGTACTCCCTACTCTCAACAACTGCAGAAAGTAGGATATTTTGTAAAGCAAATTTAGTCAGATAGATTGTGATACTAATAACAGGTGCTAGAGGAAGGAGGACTCTGAGGAAGAGCATATATAATGGAATTTCTTTACATGTAGCTTTTAAACTTTCCAAAACATCTGAATTTTTCCTAGTGAAGATGATCTCTGCATAGTAAATTAAAACCCATTAACCATAGGTTTATTTTCCTTCATTAACTTCAGCATGGTACTTAGTTTTCTGAGGAGTCTACAGCTGAAAAACTACTTTTTAAAAGACCGATACAACTTAGCAGAGAGATGCATGTTAGGAATGTGTTTTTATATTAAAAAAAGCCCACTTTAATGAACTTGCTGAGCCACTAGTTCAAGTGCTTCCCACACCTACGTTGTATCCTTTTTCCTCAGTTTGAAATTTGACTTTTTTAAATCAGCTTAATGTCCTGCTACATTTCTTAATCCGTCTGTTGCTCAACAGTGTAGAGGAAAGCACAGCCATGTAGCAGGTCAGGCATGCTTGTATCTTTCTTTTGCTGGACAGTGTCATGAAGGTGGCATGAAAGAATCTGTGTGGATGTTGATTGAGACATCTTTGTAATGGCATAGTTATGAATAATGAACCTGACAACTAAAATTATATCCATTATCGACATGAAAGCCAGTAAACCAGTGTTAGATGTGAAGTGGCTGACTGAGAAGGGCAACATCAAGCTTAATATAGAGTGGATAATAAGAAAGTAATAGCATAAACCAGGTGAGAATTTGTTGAAAATATTCAAATGTATTACCATTTGTAGTGCAACTCATCAGCTATTCACCTTGAAAAGTCTGAATCATATATTAGTATAACAACTGCATATAGTCTTCAATTTTTGTTTCCTTGCTAGCTGACGTATTAATTCCATTTGCTATTGAATCCATTTCTTTGGGTTAACTTTCCTGTCCAAGTCCTTTGGCCGGTATGTCATATTTGGATATTTCATTATTGAAAAATACGCTTACACAGATTAATAGAAAAAAGAGTTCAGTTGTCTAGAAATCAAAGTTAGTCATTACAGAAAAAATCTGGGAAGATGAGTTGCATAATGCAAAATTGTTGATCACATGGAAGAAAAGGTTGTTTGAAGTTAGCTTTGAGCAAATCAACTTTTTAGCCAGCTGTTTTCTAATCCATTGATATTTTAGATTCTGATTTGGATTTAAATCTAGATGACTTGCAAATTATGCCATTAGGAAGAAAAGATAAATCATCTTTAGTTTTATCTCAACCCCTTGTAACAGCCTCCCTCTAAGTTTGTATCTTTTTCTAGAAGAAATTCTTAATTTGGTCAGAGTAACAAAGCAACATTTATATCATTACATCTGATTGCATAGATTAGAGCATGCCTTCAGTTATGTAGTTGGCTTACTCATCCTGAATTTTTTAATGTTTGAGGGAATTAATCTTTTTCCTCTGTTCCAGAGAAGGAAAACGTTGCTTTCTTTTTTTTCTTGTTTGCTGAATGTACTCTATGTTTAAGAGAAATCCAAACCAGGTTAGCCTTATCTGTAAGGAGCTCAGATTTGGTGTTGGAAGCATCTGAAAATATATGTTCGAAGTCCTACACCTTTTTCCTCGTGTCCTGGGCTTGTTTGTAGTGGCTCATGTGCCAAGACATGAACTTTCCTCACATTCTCATGCTGCTTGCCAGAGAGCTGCAGTAGTGTTAGTATCACTTGAGAAGATGATGTTCTGCTGAAATCTAAACAGCGCCAACTGCCTGAACATGGTTTTGTTGCCGGAATCAGGAACTAATCCTTTTGTCTTGGAATTTGTAGATTTGTGTGAATTTCATTCATGTCTGAAAGGTGTGGGATTTCATTTTATGAGGACAAAAGCAGCTTAACAATGGTGTGTTAGATGCCTTTGCCAACGATCATGTTTTAGGATGCCAGTTATAGAAGTGCTGTTTCATTAATGCTGGAGATGGAGAAAAGTCAGCTCTTCAAATCATTTATCAACAAATTAAATTGTGTTTGCTGCAGCTAGTGGAATATCAGCTATTTTGTCTCTAGCACATCAGTGTAATCAATAGAGGCTCTTCAAGAGGAAACATCCTCTTCCTGGACGCAAATGAGAAAGAGGTGTTCAGGCTGAGGGGTTTTGGTTTGGGAATTTGCTAAGCTCTGGTGAAATAGCTGAGCAGCTTTGCTAACTTAGAGCCAAAGGTGTGGTGGAGAGGGAGTTAAAGGCTTTAGGGCTAAAGAGTTGTCATTGGTCTGTGTACGGACATTTCTGTTGAACTAGTGATGTAAAGTTGAAAGGTTGTAGTATCTTTGTAAATGCAAAACAGATATAAGTCTGTCTTTAAAAACACTGAACTGCTCTAAATGACCCCTGTCCTTCATTGAGCGTTGTTCTTTAGGGCAGAATATTCTCTAGAATCTTAACTGTACCGGTTGTTGCTGCCTTGTTTGTTCGGTTTGGGGGGGTGGGGGTGGTGTCCCTGCAGAAAATAAGATATATATTTTTTTCAGTCAGAATAAAGCTGTTTTCATATTACTATATATTTCAGGACATATAATTCAAACAACGTTTTAAATCACGTATGTAGGAAATAAATGAGCAAAAATCCTGTTTTGGTAAAACAAAATATGAGTAAGAATTACTTTTATTGGGCATCTTTTTACAGCATCATGGATGAAGAACAGCTGAATGCTTCTAATCAGCTCTAGAACTAAAGCTTCCCAGATTTATAAGCTATTACGCTTTGTCTCTATGCTTGCCTAGAAATAGATTTGGTGTTTACTGAATTCTTTTAGTTGTTAATGCATGCTTTCACAGTCAAACCTTAAGCTGGACATTCATGGAACAAGATAAAGTCCATCCGTTTTGATTCTGGCTCTTTTGCATTACTGATTGTTGTGGAAATTACACCAATCAGTGTCCAAGAACTAGTTCCTTTGGGCATTTTCTCTGTCTGGCAGTGACTTACACTCATTGCCAAGAACCTTCAGACTGTAATACGGATGGAAGAAGCACAGTCTAATACTGACTTAGCCCATTAAGCCTGAACATATTTGTTTTCTCTGAAGATTTTGCAAGGGAAATGCTTCCCGCTGCTGTGATTGCCCTGTGCGACTGTCCTGTTGCTTAGTGACAATGCAGTGTATGTGTATCTCACAGACAACATGTAAGGTTTGTTACGCAGGAGGAGCTTGGTAATCCTCAGTGAGAAACAGCCGTAATATTAGATTTCTTTTTTTTTATGTGATGACCTGTATTACAGCGGAAATGTGCTTATTGTCCCATTTACCAAACATACACTAAAGCAGATTGTCGTTTCCTTCCCTCTTCCAGTTAGCTGTACAATTTGGGGATTCCCCAACTATAATGAGAGCTTTAATGACAGAAGCATGAAGCTTCACAGTTCTACAGGTTGTTCCCCAGCAACTGGTTATTCTGTACAGTAACAACATGAAAGATCTCTTAGTTGGAAAGTACAATAGTGCTTTCAGGCAGCTCATTTCATGTATTTTTGGGGGTAAGAATGTTGGAAGGATGTAGGGTGGGAGGGACGGGGATGAGATTAACAACACAGGTGAACGAGTGTTCGTCAGCTGAGTTCCAGTGACTTGGTGAACTGCAATAACTGGAGTGCTTAGCAGATTCTGTACATACCTTCTTTGTTGTAGATTTCTGATCACATTTTCACCACCTAAGCTGACATCCCTCACTGCTTCTTTACTTCATGTAGTTGTTCTTTTTCCTGAAGTCTGGCGTTGTTTTCTTTTTCTGTTACAGACAGGAAGAAGCTTCATACTGCTCCAGTAGGGCAAGTCTTCCGCCTGCGCCCCTTCCATGTTCTGGTAGCTACAGGTGGGGGATATGCAGGATACAGAAAATATGAGGATTACAAGTTGGAACAGCTGGAGAAGAGGGGCATAGAGGTGCCTGTGAAGCTTGCAAGTGAGTGGGAGGTAAGAAACGTGGGGCAACTTTGCTTCTTCCACCTTTGATGAAAAGTCTCTCTGCTTTCATTCCAACAAGGGAATGTTTAATTTGTCCTCTTCTGGCAATGCATTTTTGACAAATCATGGAACTGAAGTTTCTTAGTAATTTAAGTAATTATAATTTTGACCAAAGTCAATGTAATGGCACATTAGGAACTGTTGGTGTCTCCTCCATCTTTTAGTTTAGCTGACAGTTTATTATTTTAAATATTTGCAAATCAAAGTTAGAAGGGATAGTTAATCAAGTGGTTGTATTATATATTTTGAATAAAAAGATGTTTGGAAGTCATTGAGTCATTCAGGTGGAAGTCATGTAGTCCACCCTCCTGCTTTAAAGCAGAGCCAACGCTGAATTTAGATTGGGTTACTCAGGGCTTTGTCCACTTGGGTCTTAAAAAATCCCAAGGACAGAGATTCCACAGTGTCTCTGGGAAGCCTGTTCCAATGCTTAATTGTCCTTAGAGTAAAAAATATTTTCCTTACATCCAGTTGGAACCTTCCCTGTTTCAATTTATGGCTTTTGTCTCTCCATCTCCCTCAATAAAGAGCCTGGTTTCATCTTCTCTGTAACCTCTTCTTGGATGTTGGAAGGCTGTTGTTAGGTCCCTCCAAAGCCTTCTCCTTAGCCCATCCTCATAGGCCGTGTGCTGCAACCCTTTGACCAGGCTGCTGGCCCTTCACTGGACGTGCTCAAGTCTATCAAGATCTTTCCTGATTCTAAGAAAACTGGACACAGTATTCCAGATGTGGTCTGACATGCACAAAGTAACAGGGAATGACCTTCCCTTGGCTTCTGCTCCTCCATGCTGTTGGCCTTCATCACTGCCAAGGCATGATGCAGACTCCTCTTCAACCTGCTGTCCACTTGCAGTCCTGAGAGAGCATACAGCATGCATCTGCAGTAACTGATGGAGCTGTGGCTCTCTGTAGTACAATGCATTTTCTCATTTTCCCCCCCTTGCATTGCCAGGCAGCAAATTAAGCACATTACGCAATTTACAGAATTAAATACAGAAATCAAAATAGGCAGGACTGAAATTACATATTGTAAAATGAAAAAAAAAAAAAAATCAGTGCTGAGGCTTTTTTGTCCTCGCAGTTCTAGCTGTGGGTACAGCTTGCGCAGTAGTTGTAGGGTTTATCTTCTCACAGGCTGCTCAATCTGAGCTACTCCGGGCATTTCATTTACTTCCTCTATGCCATCATGCCTTACACGCTTTACAAGGAAGCTGAGACAGTATTAATAGCTAGTTAATAAACATCTGGCTGTTTTATTTGTGAATACAGAGCAAGACCTTCTTCTCACAGGTTAACACATAGGTCTGTAATGGCTAATCCTGAGGGTTTTTTGCCTTTTCTTTCTGGATTCCAAGGAGTTTAGAAATCATTGTGGGATTGCAGTGTGTATATGACATTCATAGGTCAAATACCCATGGCAGCACTGAAGTAAGAAATACTTTATAACTTCCTATAACTGCTGTATCTCCTTTGAAATATTAGGGATATTGTACAACTCTGTTAGACATTTCGACGTGTATGTGGTTCCAGACGGCCAGGTGAGTACCTGCTTCAGTGCCATTTCTGAAGGCAAGGAGTTAAAACTTCTAGGATTGTAGCAATGTGTAGGAGATGCTTCAGTATTGACCTTTAGCATCCCCATTTCTTTGCATTCCTGAGCACACTGCCGGTTTGTGAGTGGTTTGGCCACATGCCTGTGGGGGACTAGGCTGGAATTTTTAAATTCATTTTCACTTGTGACCCAAATCAGATATGATCCAGGCAACCCAGATGCTAACATTTTAGACCATGATAGCTCCTGAGGAATTTGTCCGTTAAATCTGTCTTTTGTATGTTCTTTTCCTGCTGAGGCTTATTTCAAACAGGTTTTATGTTCTGATTAAAAAAAGGAACTGGTAAGTGCTCATGGAGTATTTATTTTAAAAAGCAATGTCAATTCAGTTTTGATACTTGAAAACAAATGTTCTTTTCTTTATTGTTCATACTTTTTGGTATGAAATTGGCAATTCCCTTATTAAATTTGCTTTCTTTTATTATACTGATATACTAGTTTGTTTGATGGTTATTTGGGGAAGCTATGAGTATTGCTTTTGATGAAACTGCTTGAAAGGATTTGGTTTTTGCAGTGGGGAATCACAAAACATTTCAACCTGATAAGCAGGGCTCCAAATGCAGCAGATACTAGTAGGAGACTAGGGAGGGAAAGGGAACTTGACAATTATAAGGAAAAAGAGAAACTGTTCAGACATTGCAAGAAATATTCCAAACAGTGAAGGATTCAAGAAAAATAAGAGCTGCATTGTTCCTTGGAAAGTGGAGTGTCTTTTTTTGCTGACCTGTCATTTTCCATTATTGTGGTTTTTACATCCTTGGAAGCACACTTAAAAGTCTGGGGAAGAGCAGTGTCATTTTTAGAGTGGAATAAGCCTTTGCATGGGCAAAAATAGACCAAGTGTGATTGAATGGGCTTTGAAAGAGTAACACAGAACAAGAAACTGCTGCACATGCCCTCGCTGCTGAGCCTGCTGCTGTGAAGTTCTGATTCCACAGTACCAACATCATGTTCATGTGTGAACATGCACTATCTTCTACCTGGCAGCTCTGTGTGTAAGGCAGATCCCCTGCTTCTGAGCAGAAGACAGAAATAGGTGATCATCAGCATGTTACACAGGGACAACCTCCCTGTTGCAGAGGTGCATGTCAGTAGCGTCGTCGAAGTGTGCGTAGTTTTTGATTGAATGAAAGAATATGGTTTTGCTTTGCTCAAGCTTCATAAAAGAAGGGGGGCAGGGGAATCAATCTGATTTAAGTCAAGTGTCCCTTAAGCCTTTCCACAGCAAAAGATGAAACTATTTTTTTGTTTAGCATAGACCTTTTCTTCCTAGATTTTCTTAAGAGACATTATGTAGCTAATAGCTTGAGCTGATTAATGCCTTAGTGTGTCTCCTACTGTGAATACCAGTGAGGATCAGCTTTCATTTAATTAGATGAGGTAAAGCAGAGGGCTTGGAGGGAGACGGGTAGATATTTATCAGAGGGATGGAAGCTTACGGTTTCAAATCCTTGCTGTCACAGAACCTTTCCCAGTGGGGATCTGCATGCATACCATGCCTTTCATATGCTGACTAGAGGCTTTTCACCTCTTCTCACCTGGGCACTGGGGCAGTCATAGAGTATGGAGGAATTGCTAAGGGAAACCTTGGCCAAAGGGTGAGTTTGGATGAAGTGTGACCAGATGAACAAGAGTTTTCCTCTAAAGAGAGGAACTTCTTGTAGCTGTCCTTGGCTTCCATAGTTTGTTCTGTTTTGTGTAAGTGAAAAGCAGTGTTTGTTGGAGTGATGTGCACCAGGAAGAACACAGTGAACCTTTAAGGGAAGTGAGCTGTAGTGACATCTGATAGTACAGATGAGATGAATACGCAATTCTGTCCTGTTCAAAGCTCAATTTATTGTCATGGGCCACAGTTTCTAAAAACAGCTTAATTCAGTGGGGAAGTGCTTGAGTATAGGTTTAGGATCTTGATTCTCAGAGATAAACAACACAGGCTTTCCTATTGATATTAAAAACTGCTCGTATTTATGTAACAAAGGATACTGCATGCTATTTTGGCAGTACAAACGGAAGGTGGTTTTCTTGGCCCAGAGGAGACAGACATTTAGTATTATGGTAAGAGGTGTGTATCAAGTTCAGGAAAGAGCTAATAATGGAAAAAACTCTGATTATTTTTTTAATCCAGTTTTAGAAGAATGAAACGTAGTCACCAGTTGGTTGATCTCTTATTCGTAATTCTTGCTTCTGTGTTCTGATGTTTGGAGTTTTATTTGAGCAAACATGCAATTACAAAAAAAATTCTCGTAGAGCAGTCCAATGTGTGTGATGTTCAGAAAATGTTTAAAGCGGTGAGATTTCAACATCATCAAAATGTGTGAGGGGCATGATGGCGTAAAGGTTTTTCTCAGCTGTCCTGGAAGACTGAACTGTGTAGAATCTGACCAGTGAGGTGGCTTTTTGACTATGTAAGTCTGTTCTGTCGCACACAATTTGCAGAGCATCTCTCTGGGATTAGGGAGCAATTGATTGGGAGCGTCTCAGGGGCGCTTTGGGAGACTGCGGCGTGCTTCCTCGCCACTTTGGCTGGACTCGCGTGTCAGCCTGTGTTCGGGCAGGGCCATGGGGCGCAGGGCAATGCGCTGCTGCTGGATTCGAGCCTTGTTCCCCAGCACGATCTCTCGCCCCGCTGGCTTGGCCTTGGAGGCTAAGGGTGAGGCAGGGGCCTCCCTGTTCCCCGGGAGCGCCGGCTGCCCGCCGGGGCAGACCCCTTCTCCCGCCCCGGGGCGCGGCCGGGCCACGCAGCGATGTCGCCGTGTGCCGGCTCCGCCGCTCGCTCTTACTCCTCGTTGTTCCCTTTTTCTCCTCGCTCCCTCCTGCCCTGGCCCCTCCTCCGGAGGGGGCCGGGGCGCTGCGGGTAGGCCCAGCTGCGGCGCCACTGGCCGGGCGGCGGGCGGAGGAGGGCCGCCTGCCCCACGCCGCTTCCTTAAGGCGCGGAGCGGGCGGCAGCGGCGCGGCCAGCGGCGGGGAGCGGCCGGTAGCGGCGAGAGGTAGGTGGGGGCCGCCGCCCCCTGCCCCGCCGGGCGGAGGGAGGGCTCGGGGCTGGGCGGGGGGCGCTGCCCGGGCTATGTTCAGGCGCCGCGAACGGCTTCGCTAGGGCGGGGGCGCGGCGGGGGCCGGGGGTCCGTAGTTAATCGCTGGGCTCTGGCTTGCTGGAAGTTGCGGGAGAGCTGTTGTGAAGTCTCTGCGCTCTGATGAGCAATCTCGTAGCGGATTTAGCGTTCCGGCACCGCGGATCCCGGCGGTACCTTCCCCGGCAGCCTCTGCCGCCGCCGGGTCCCGCTTTGCTGGGGAGATGCAACGCGGCTTCAGGCTGCCGTGGGAGAGCCTACACGGGACAGAGGGTTTGCTTTGTACATCTCTGAAGCTAAAATACCAGGGTTTTAAACATGAAGTGGCATACGTTACTACAAAATATTAATACAGTGTGGATTAGGTGTCATAAATTTTCACGTCCCTTTGCAAAAGTAAATAAAACTTTCCTTCCTTGCTTCACAGAAGAGACCTTTGAGGGTATGTAACAGGCTTTTGGCCCAGAATTCTGGTTGAAGTTTAAAAAAACCCACCCGACTTTTCATGGCTAGCTTAAAATACTCCCCCCCCCCCCCCCCCCCCCCCTTTATAGAATGCAACTAAAATAGCAGTATAAAACTAGCGGAAAACAATCAAAATGTTTATATAGAAAGGCTTCTTCATATGAAAAGTAAAGAATTTTAGAAATGATGGGTAGATCAAGCAGAGCACGGTATGTTTCCTTAGCCAGCAGCAGTACAGCTGGGGAAGGTGGCACAGCTGGCCAGGTCCTGTGTGCCCGAGCTGGAGGTGACCGTGCTGCTCCACAGTGCTATGGCCTTGGCAGAGGCTGGCTCTGCACTCGGGGTTCCCCGCAGCAAGAGAGCAGTTCTGGGGGGCTCTTTGAGTTCGGGAGCTCCTGAGTGGGCGTGGAGCGTCCAGCATTTCCCTAGCTGGGCTGGCTCCGGAGAAGGATGGGTGGGGACGTGACTGGAATTAAACAGATACTGCTGGGAAAGGAATGGGACCTTTAATAAACGGTCACAGAGTACCTCTCCCTCGATTGCAAGACCTTATTTTTGCTGGCACTTAAATAGAACACAGGATCGTTTGGATGGATACGGTGCATTTTTCAAACAGTAGCCCTGTTACCAAATGTAGAAAGTATGACCAGAGGGCTTTGAGCACTCCAACGAGCACATTCCAAGCCTAATGATTCATGCTTACGACTTAAAAGTGAGGCTGCAGGTTTGAAGTTCAGTTGCCTATTAGTCTTTCCTGCAAAAGCCTTGCTGTGTTGTTTTTTAAAACTTGAGGGAAGGGCTTGAGGTAGTAATAACAAGTAATTAAACGGGGCCACTGGATTTTGTGCTTATTTGAGCTGACAGTGCAGAGTGGTGTTGCATAGCTGGCAGATTAGCAGTTCTCTATTAGATAATAATTCTCTAGGGATTTATACCTGCTGGTAACTGCTTTTACTTACCTCACATGGATTCTGGGTGCATTCAGACAGGTCAGGGAGTTTGGTACTGATGTCCAACCTTCTACAAACCAACAATCATAAGATTCTTGTCTAAGACAGTATCGTAGGCTCTGCGGCACTGCCTGTCCCAAAAAGTTCAGCTATTGTGATGCCATTATGCGAGTTCCTCTGTTTCCCTGTGGAAAGTGGGTAAAGTCAGGGTGGATTTTTCATTTCAGCCTTCTTACACTGTAGGAACAGCACATTGTTTCTGGGGCAGCCGCAGCGGGGATGGCAACTTGCCATATATGTCAGCATTTTACACCGGACTTGGGTATTTGCATCTTGGTGTGAATGAATGAGGTCAGTAGAACTGAACTTCAGAGAAACATAGGCTTTCTTACTCATCTGAACTCAAGTTTTTTTTTTAAGAAGTGGAGAAAAAAAACTTTTAACACCAGTATTTCTGTCTCCCTGGAGAAGAAGCTCTCTCTTGAATGACATACTTTGTTTTGAACTGAAAGGTGGTAGTACCCACTGCACTGGGCTGTAGAACATTTCAATGTCCATTTGTTTTTAGGGAGCAGGTAAGCTATTTAACCTTTTCCATGCTTTCATAGAATCAGGCTTGTTCAATCTAGAATATAATAATGTCTTGAAAATGTATTGGGGGATAAGATAGAATTTCTGCTGAGAGAGCTTGTGGGTTTACCTTCCTTATCCTTAAGGGAAGAGTACTGAAGAAAAGGTAGATAAGACTTCTGTTTGCTCTGTTGTCTTTCCGCAAAGTCATGCATAGGTGAAGGTCTTCAGAGGAGGAGATCAGAGCAGGGAGCAGGGTGCCAGCCTGGCCTGCGGGAGCTGGGTACAGCTGGGTGCTGCAAGCTGCCTGAACAAAGGGCAGGCTGCGGGTTGGGGTGCTCTGCCTACTTCTGCCTGGCTTCACCAGTGCCAAACTCTCTCTTTCTCTCCACAGTTTTGTGAAGACACGTGTTCAGTGTGAAAATTATTTTCATCTTGGACTGATGAAGTGCCTTTTGAAATGATGTTGGCAATTTAGCATGTTTCTATTTGAAATTTAGTATTTAATGGTGGTAATTTCTAATGTTGCTGGCAAATCAAGAGAAGTAGCTCCCCTGTGTGCCTCGTCGCTTTTCTTTGATTTTTGATGGGATTTTGGGTAACTGCTTTCATCATTTTAATCTACAGATGGCTTCATTTTTGTTGTGTAGGAGTTCCTTGTGCTAGCCAGAGAAAGACTGAATAGTATTTTAAATAGGAAAACAAAAAAAGTTGGCACAGGGCTCAAGGATGAAGCAGTATGTGTTGAGTGCTTTCAGTTGATCTTAAGTTTACCTTCTTTGAATGTTGGGGGTTTTTTTCCCCCAATATGCAATTGTTAAAATTTAGTTCCACTTCCTGAACCAGGGATTAGGTTTCAAGCTCCCTTAACAGTCCAGACCCAGTCACATGAGATGCAGAACATCTCTTGAGATGTGCTCTGCAGGGTCGAAGAGGGAAATGTCTCGCTATGTATATTCAAAATGCTCAGGTAGACGTACTGCAGCCTTTTGGTTTTAAAAAACAAAACCAAACCAAAACAGCTTCCTTTCCTCATGTTTTGTATTTTAGTTCTTTCTACTGGACATAAAAGCTGTGACAGAACTGGGAGCCACATAATAAGACTCGTTAACTCTTCTTTTATACCCAGTTCTCAAGCTGGCCCTAAACCTGGCTTATTTCATTACGGATCTGGGTATTTGTAGAAGAATGTCCTGTACCTGCTTCCTGTGTGAGTCTCTTTGAGATGGAAAGAGACTTAATGAAATGGATGCTTGTGTCTGACTAGGGGTGTAAAATAGAAAGACGTTCCTTTCCTTTCTGTTTTCTTCTTTCCAAGCTGGACATTAAGAGTAGGAAAGGTTTTTTGGTGCCCGGCAGTCCAGAACTCTTTAAGAGACAGCTGCTGCACTGCAGATTTGAAGCTGGGAGTTATCTCCTCCTCTTCTCCGCCCCATTCCTCCTCCCAGCCTCGGACTCAGCCTAGCTCTGGGGTTAGCTGTGCAAGGCCAGCTGGCTGTTCAGCTGACTGTAGTGCCTCGCTGCCCAGCAGCCTGAGACTGCAGGGTGTTTTTTGGAGAGTTGGGGTTCAATGGCCACCCTGGCTAGCAAGAAGCAAGGACTGCTTATACGGACAGCTCGTTTTTACCTTGTGCAGAGTCGGCTTTGTAGTGGGATGTTGAAATATGACACAATGCCTGTTTGTTTGCAATAGCTGCAACCCTCGTAGCAGAGATTCAAGTGGGAAACAGAGGGGGAATCCAGAGACAAACCAGCGGGGGAATTAGGAACTGTGACGCCGTGTCCTCTCTCCTGTGCCGGAGCAAGCAAAGGAAAGAGAGGTAGAGGAAAAAAGACTGAGCCTTGCAACCAACCGTCACCCTGACGATGTGTCAGTCAAACACCCTGCAGGGACCAGATCTGCACACAGGGAAATGGTGAGATGCTATAAAGCTTTATCTAACCCTCCACCCTCTTGCTACAACCTCCACAAAGTTAAAATTCATGTCCGGAGGCTGCGTTCAGGGAACGGCGGCAGCGGCAGCTGTGCCGGGGACCAGCACCCACAGCCGGAGAGGCCAGGCCCAGCTGGCTCTGCTGGTGGTACACCAAATAGGAGAACTCGTTTCAGGTACTGTTCAGTATTTTCTGCGTTGCAGGAATGGTGACTGAAGGGAGAAATGAGGGAGGGAGGATGGGAGGGTTTCTGGGCAGAAGGAACGACAGCCGCCTGCAAAAGCTTTTGTTTGGCCTAATTACTATAAAGCTTCTTACGCGTTGAATTGGTAGAGAAGGGCATGCTGTTATATGACAAGGGGAATGAGGAGCCTGTCATTCCTTTGCTTTCTACTCTCCATCGCTAGGAGAATGGAAAAATTAGTGAAGGACCGCTCTGAAACCAGGCCAAGGCAGTGAGAAGCCCGAGGGCTCCGGAGCGGAGCGAGCTGCCAGGATGCAGCTCTGCAGGGATTGGTCCATGGGCGACTGCAGTGAAGGGGGGGGAGAGCAGCGGGAGGGGGAGCGGGACCTCCGCTCTCAGCGCTGGCAACCTGGCTCCCGCGAGCAGACTGCAGGCTGGTGGGTGGTGAGGATGGGAGGAAGAATGTCAACTGTGCCTTCCTATTGCCGTGTTGAGTCAGCCCCCCCCTGCCGAGCAGAAAGCCAGCTTTACCTCTGCTGAGGCAGCACTTCATCTTCTCAGGGTGGTTTTCTTTTTGTTGTTTTTGGTTTCCCCTTGCACTGTGATGCAAGATCATGCTCTGTTTTTTACTTACTAATTCTTGGGGGAAAAGTAGTTGTGTTCACTGCAGAAAAAATTGCTGAGCCAAAAGCACCATTGGTGAGAGTTGTACCTGCCTGCATGGTATTTTAATTGTTCCAAGTTTTGAAAAGAACATATTGGCAGGAAAATTTCCTTTTAACTTCCAGGCTTCTTTCCATCTTGGAAAGACATAAGCAGTTTTTCATAGTTCATATCATATAATCCAGTGAGAGCGAGCTGTTCAGAGCCAGAGCGTACCACTTCCAGTTTGTGTGCACACACAGCTGTATCCCGGTCGCAGGCACACTGCCTTCAGCTGTGTGTGGAGAACAATCTCTTAGCCAGGATTTAAGTCGGTGCCTGGAAGATTTGAATGTTTTGCCCTCAGGTAGGCAGACTTCTGTGGAAATGCCAATGGTTTCTTCATGCGTAGAAGGCAGAGGATAAATAGGGACCTGAAAGGGTCTGTCATCCAGACTTCCTGCAAGGGTCTGAACTGAGGCCCATGGTGTCCTCTGCTAATAAGCTGAGCAGCTTTTCCCTCTGAGATTTACAAGTTGAACTCCTCCACAGCCATACGTGCAAAGTGAGTTTCCTCTCAGTCAGGACATCTACATGAGAAAAAAATCATAGGTGTGGTTGGCTATGAGGCAAAGGAGTTGGTTATTGGGCTGCAGAGACTAGGTTATCTTGCAGCATTAGCAATATCAGCTTTGTCCACGTGTTCTCTGTTCAGAACCAGCACACCCAGTGAAGGTTTTAAGGTTTTACTTGTAAATTGTATTCATTAACTCCAGAGTGCCGCTCCTGCTGCGTCTCAAGCAAGTGCTTGTTTCTCAGTTTGTGAGTGACCCACAGGTCTGTGTAAATTTCACTCCAGCATCTTTTGTGGTACAAAATACAACTGGAGGCACAATCTAGTCAAGATGCCTTCAACATGTGAGCCCTCTGAGCGACCTCAGTTTATTAGGTTTCAGGGATTTCTTTCAGAGTATCTGTTGTTGCCTTAAAGTTGTCCCTCCATAGAGTTCTAATTAAAATCCCAGCATCACACATTCCTAGCTTAGGGAATGCTGTTTGCTGTCCACTTTGACTGTCCAGCAGCTGGAGCAGTCGCAAGACATGTTTTCTGGGGATGTGCTCTACTGAGATTTGTTATTTCCACCGTAAACTATTGTGTTACGTTGTTAGCTGGATGAGCCAGCTGTGGCTTTGTTTTCAAATTTCACCTGCAAGTGATCGTGCCTTTAATTTTTGAGGGTATCATTCATAAAATGTGACCGGTGAGAGTGAACGCCATTTTTCGGGCAGAGGATTTTCTTCCTTTTTTTGAAGATAAACTGCTCTTTATTTTGGGAAGGGGAAGAACTGCTCAAAATAAAGGAGTAAAGACTTGCAGAATCAATGTTTAAGTAAAGATTAGCAGGAATAAATCATCCCCAGCTACCAGAAGCTGGTGGTTCTGAAGCTGAGATGGCTGACCCTCATATTGTGTATGTAATCTTTCAGGTTGCAATTTCCCCAGCTGGCCCTGAGGCGAAGGTTGGGCCAGCTAAGCTGTATGTCTAGGCCTGCTCTGAAACTCCGTTCTTGGCCTCTGACTGTTCTCTATTATCTTCTGCCTTTTGGTGCTCTTAAACCCTTGACCAGAGTGGGATGGAGGCCTGTGAGCAGGGTAAGTGTGAGCAGGTGTCTCTTGCGCTTCGTGTCTGTTAGCAGTTTTATCCTGAAGGGAGCTGGCAGCAGCTGGGTGTAGAGATCCTTAACGTCGGACAGGCGGATGAGCACTGGCACGAAAGCAGAGAGATGCAATTCATGTTCCCCTTTAGTTTTTACTGTGCATAGTTGTGTTGACTAATTGCTTCAGACAAGTGATTTTTTTCAGTAGCAGAGAATTTCTTTGTCCTCTAGCAGTCAGAGATCTACCCAGGAAAATCAACAGAAACTTTTGAATTAATTCAGTCACCTCGAAGTATTCGGGCTAGGATAAGGCAGACCAAACATCTTCTCAAGTTCCCTTTCCTGGCCCCATTGAAATGGTCTCGTGCTTTCTGTCATTTTTGCACAGAGAGGGCTTGTTCCTCAAGTTCTTTGAGCATTTGTAATCCAGCCTGTCCAAACGATATGCAAATCTCTGCTCAGATGCTGTTGAGAGCAGGGTGTAGGATGCCTTGCACATGGTTATTCTCCCCACAAATCATGCAATTTCAGAATGCAACAAGCACACGCATATTTTGATTGAAAACTGCAACAAAATTGTCCTTCTGAAGACTATTTCACTGAACAGCTGTTTGGTTTGATCCCATCAACTTGAAAACCAGGCTCTTTTGAGAGAAGAGGCTACTAGGAAATAGTACTTTTGACAATTTTTGTGATTTTACAGTTGTATCTGCATATTCTCAGCGTTTGGGAAACTTTTATTTTAGAAATTTATTTTAGAAATAAACACTGTATGTTAATATAGCACATCAAATGGCAAAATGGTTTTTCTTCAGTTCTTCAGCTTCTGTAACGTAGGGTAGTGTTCATTTAGAAGTTTTTATGTGAAGTAAGATTAGGTTGGTGTTTTCTTTCTGAAATACCACCGTATGTGACACCCAACAGCGATTTGTGAGTGAAATTTTCATTTGTCATATTTGATACAACGGACAGGCTCTCAGCCACTATGTGCTTCTGTTTGTGTTTATGGCTGTGTTTTGCAAGACTTAATTTTGAGGGTATGATTTAATACTGAGAATAAATGACGACTCAGTCGGGAGTTAAATGTAGCTGAGCTGTACTGTTCAAACAAATGGTACCAGATTCAGCAGATCACTGCTTCTTTAGCAAAACTGGTTTCAGTTTCCTTGGTCCACACCCCCCCACGCCTGGATTACACGATGGTCATGCAAGCTTTTTGGCTGCCGCGAAGCACCGCAAACCCCAGAAGAGTTACTTGCTGGAATGACCAACAGGAAGACACTGTCATCTGTCCAGTTACATCAGCAGCATGTACCTCTTACCGACATTGTTTCATTTGTTTTTCTTGCTACTAAAACTTAGGCTTTGGTGTAAGTCCAAAGGTATATTTCTACAGAAATAAAGGCACTATATACTCTTGCAATTAGCAACTCCCATTGCTGTGAGAGAAAGGGTAAGGCTGGCCCAAGTTTATACTGGTGCAGCTGCATCCATATGTAAACATATGGATGGATATGTTTCTTTGATCGTACCAGTATCATTAGAGCAGTACAGTACGGGGATGTGGAAAACCACCCCCACCGGTAGATGCCTCTGAGAAGCACATCATCGAACACTGAGAAATTATCTTTCAGTCAATTTTCATTTGGTTATCTACAAAAATGAATATATTGGTAATGTTTAACCCTCCTGATGAGTGTTCTACTGTGTCTTTTTTTTTGTAAGCCTCATATTGGGCAGTTTCCAGTAACAAATGCGGAGCTTCAGCCTGCAGGGGAGTGGAGATTCTGGCTTCAGTGTAAGGTTATAGTAGGTTTCATCCTGTCCCTCGTCTGCTCCCATCAGAACGGAGGGAGTGAGGATGAAGCACAGTGTTTTTTGCCACCATAAAGGTTACTTTGTGTGTAGTGTAGCCCGCTGGATTCAAGGAGTGGTTAGCAGGGTATGGTTTGAGCCTTTATGTTTTATGGGGAGAAGTAAGAGAAAGCTGTCAGTGGGAAGAACCGAATGACGGTGGTGCAATTCATCTTTCTTTAGGTTGCTCTGTACAAATCGGTACCAACTCGACTGCTCTCGCGAGCCTGGGGTCGCCTGAACCAGGTGGAGCTGCCTACATGGCTCCGCAAGCCCGTTTACAGCCTGTACATCTGGACATTCGGAGTGAATATGAAGGAGGCAGCTGTTGAAGATCTGCATCACTATAGAAACCTCAGCGAATTCTTCCGCAGGAAGCTGAAGCCACAAGCGCGGCCAGTCTGCTGTGTGCACAGTGTGGTGAGTAAAAGGAAACGAAGGCTTTACACTACCAGCTTCCTCCCACCCCCCAAAGGAACATGTCTGCTTTATGAGGTATAATGAATTACTAATGTGTTTAATTTTTTTCTCTTCCCTGTAGATTAGTCCCTCTGATGGAAAGATCCTTAATTTTGGACAGGTAAAAACCTGTGAAGTAGAGCAAGTAAAAGGGGTTACTTATTCTCTGGAATCTTTCCTGGGACCTCGCATCTCCACAGAGCAACTGCATTTTAGCCAGGGTGAGTGCTGTGTTTCTTCTGCTCTGCCCTTTCAGTGTTCACAGAGATCATGAGAAAAGCAATTGCTGCTTTTCTCCCCCTCACCCTTTCTGAGATTGTCAGGAACAAAAGCAGGTCTGATTTTTGTTTGGTTTTATTTGGGGATAAACATGTGTCTCTCAACAGCAGCTTTATAGTGTCTTGCCTGGCTCGTTCCAATTATCTGAATTTAATCACCTGGGTCCTACAATTAACTCCCAAGATCTGCCACCATAATGAGACAGTAGCATTCCTGCTGTCAGACTGAAGTGTGCCCAAGCACCTGTTTAGCAAAAATTGTATAAGCTACTCTATAACATGATTTATGCTCAAGCGCTAAACTTGTAATGACTTGTGCTGTTACGGCTCTGCAAACAGTAGCATTATTTGCAGCATGAGCACAAATGCAACTGATGCCCTTTATAAAACCAGGGAGTCTTCACAAATTCTGTCTTAAAAGGGTAGCTTTGAGAAAAGTCTGTTCTTAAAAGGGTAGTTTTAATTCTGTTTCACTGGGTTTCAGTTCCTGTTCTGTTTAGGGAAGGGCAAATTCCAAAAAGAAGGAAATTCTAAAATTATTAAAACAATACAGGATTTAATTCTGCTGTAAAGGGAAAAGAACACTTTGAAATAGTGGATCCTTGGACAAAGCGTATCTTTTTGTTGTCTCAACAATATACGTGGACTGCATTTAGTCCTCTGCTGTCACCACTGGTTCTCCTGTAGACTGATCAGCTGTGGTAGATGACTGCGAGAAGTATTTCTTTAACCCCTTTCTTTCCATGGTTTCTTTGCAGCCCCAGCTGGTAACTCTTTTCAGCAACAACTAGTCACAAAGGAGGGGAATGAGCTGTATCACTGTGTAATCTACCTTGCACCAGGGGATTATCACTGCTTCCACTCACCCACAGACTGGAGAGTGGCACACCGACGTCACTTCCCAGGTATGTTTCCGTTCCTAGAAAATGGATGCAGAGCAGCTATGGCAGACAGCACGGGTATGGGCCGCAGCTGAACGAGGCACACCGCTGGGGCAGTTGTACCATCACATGATAGGTAACAGTAGAAAAGTGATTTGTCACAAATGGTAATGAATTTTATAGTAGTATAGTTTACCAGAACAAATCCCATAGAAGTGGTGAAAACAGTAATATTGTATTCAAGCTTTTTTTAGTTTTAGTTCTTTGAAGTAACTGTTGACGCATGCTGACCTGACTTGTTCCCAAACACCCTCTGGTCATTTTGTAGTGTGGGAATGAGTCCCTGGTACCACCTCAGTTTGGTGGTAGAGGTGTAGGTATGACTGCTGCTAGAACAGGCTTCAGCTAAGGCAGACATTTTGAAAGGGACTCCCCCCCCCCAGATCTTGCTCCCTCCTTTAAGAGCAGGCTTTAACTGTCTGGAAATGCAGTCAAGGTGAAGCTGTAGATGGGAATAAGTGAAAGCCGAGGGAGGCAGTGGGGGTACCAGTCAGCCTGAAAATAACCATTTTCAGGTATGAAAACTGAAACCCTTTGTGCTCGAGCAGAGAGAACTGGAGATGGTGTTCCAGACTATATTCAAGCCTTAAAACGAAGAATGAGCAGGGTCATTGGCTTTCCTCTGATTCTGCTAAGAAAAATGAAAAGTAGTATGAACCCTGCCCAGGAGTGTGGATCATTCTGGACAGGAGACTGAAGATTACATCTTCCTAGGACCCTTTTGTTTTCACTGCAGCCTTGTCTTTCATTCGCTGTGCCTAGCATTTGCCTCTCTTGCTACAAACCAGTGACAGACTTTACTTGATCGGTTACAGTCATATTGAAAATAGCATTCAGATAGCGTTACAATACTGCTACAAACCAGACAACTTAACGGAACCATTTTCTCACTATTGTAGGCTCTCTGATGTCGGTGAATCCTGGAGTTGCCCGCTGGATCAAGGAACTGTTCTGCCACAATGAACGGGTTGTCCTTACAGGTGACTGGAAGTACGGCTTTTTCTCTTTAACAGCCGTGGGTGCCACAAATGTGGGCTCTATCCGCATCTACTTTGACCAGGTAAGCAAGACAGCAGTAGGCAGCTTTCTGGTTTTGATGGGTGATTGGTACAGTATAATAAAATAAAATTACAAAAAAATTTTTAAAAAATATTCTTACCCTGAAATTAAGATGTTTTGCAATACTGATGTTCTAAGACTGATTTAAATAAGGAAGCCAGTGCCAGTATAGACTATTTTTTTTTTTTAATATTCCTATTGTACTTTGGAATTGTAAGCAAGCCTCCTGCATTGAAAATGCCTGGATCTCCAGATCTCCACAGTCCACAGCTGTGCTAAGGAATATAGAAATTGAAATCCTCAAGTAACAGTTTCTCTCTTCTCCGTACAGGATTTGCATACCAACAGTCCATGTTACTCTAAAGGTTCCTACAATGACTTCAGCTTCATAACCAACAACAACAAGGAGGGGATCCCCATGAGGAAGGGGGAACATTTAGGGGAATTTAACTTAGGCTCCACGATCGTACTGATCTTCGAGGCACCCAAGGACTTCAAATTCCACCTCAAAGCCGGACAGAAGATCCGCTTTGGAGAAGCGCTGGGCTCTCTATAGAAACTCTCTCAGCAAGAAGGTTTTCTATAGGAAGGAATGCGTAGCACACCACTGAGTGTTTCACTGACATATGTATCGCTCAGCAGGACCTGGGTGAGGAACACAGATGTCACTGCTGTGTTAAACTGGAGAGTACTGGGTCTACATTTACATGCTGCTGAATGCAGAAAGAGACCTGAATGACCATAGACGTATCAGGGACAGTTGCCTTGTAAAGATGGTGACAGTGGACGGAGGTTTCTGTCCCACCCTGTGCCTGTAGTCTTTCATGTTCTCCCCTCAATGTGCCACAGGATAATTATGTTGTTAAGGCATCTTAAGTCCCTTTTAAGCCTTCCTAGGCTGTGCAGGTGCAATGGGGAAGGGTGGAGGTGGAGATTAGCTGAATTTAAAGGGACAGGGACAGGCTGAGTCAGACCTTTACTAAAGAATGTGTTCCTGTATTTATTTTGTTCCACAACACTCAAGCAGACGTTCCTGTATAAAGGCAGCCTGTGAATGCATAGATTGCCAGTTAAAGGGGCTAGTATGGCTTCACAGCCCCAACTAAGCAAAATGTACAACAGACAGCATTCATACAATAAATTACTCATCCAGGTTTTCTACTGTTAGACAATTTAAATTTTTACCTGACATTATCCCTTTAAAAATGGACTGCACTGTATTTTAAACTTGACAACACTGTGTCTACATTCCACATGATGAAACTGGTTATCGAGGGATTTTCTTTTAAAGAAGAAGAAAAAAAAAAAAAAAAAAAAGGCAAAGCTGTGTCTCCTATTCCTAACCCATGGTTTCATCTTGCTATTCTGGCCTTAAAGATTTTGTTTGTATGAGAGACAGTTACTTCACCTCTTGAATTAAGGGGTTAGAAGACATAGGGGCTGGTTTTCTTCTGGGATGCAATGGGATGGCAGCCAAAATAGGTTTTTGCTTTCTGCTATGTATCTTCAATGTTGTTTTGTCACTAAGTTCTTGAAGAATTAATTCTTCTACTTACAGAACAGTTTCAGATACTTCAGGATCATTTTTTATTGCATGGAGGGAAATGCCCTGTGCATTGACTGTGTATAAAAAATATTACGGATCTTTCAAGCAATCCCAGGTTGCCTCCCAGGTGCCAACCTCGCCCTCCTATAATGGATTGGCAACAATTTCATCTTATTCAAAATATATAAACAGCACGACAGCCCTGACTTCTGCCCTCATACTTACCAGGGGCTGAAAGCTCTATGCTGAAGCTTCATCCTACCGTAAAACTTCAGAGCCTCTTTGTAACTTCATGTCAAGAAGAGTTAAAAATCTTAACACCTTGGATCTGTTGAATATGGCACTGATAGAAACTGGTACCAAAGTGAAGAAGAGGAATTGAGTTTTAAGGCAATGTATCAATTGTTTTTAGAGAATAAACTTTTTCAAGTCCAGGTACTCAAACATTTAGAACTGACTTGGCTGTCCAGAGTTTATGAAACCTGCCTTTCTGCTCTTTGAAAGATTTCACGTATTACTTCCTTGCTTGAGCTACGTTTCTGCTGCTTGAAGGAGATGGTAGGCTTTGACCAGCTCCAGTTTCCTAAAGAAAAACTTTTCTTTGTATGCACTGCAGAAAATAGAATATAATTTTGTTGTACAAATGTCTGGTTTGCCAAGTCCTGTATGCTTAGCTTGTCATCAGGAAAGAAGGGATGATAAACTGCCTCAAAAGTGATGTAGCCCAGCCATGACACAGATGATGGTGGCTGTTTGGGTGACAAGCAGGAGAAAATTCATTTGGCTCTGAGAGTCAATGTTTCCTCACTTTACACAGGGGGGAGTTTGAAAGCTTGAAGTGGCTCTCAGCCACCTATCTTGTTACGCTTCTTGGCATTAGCAAGGTTCCTCCTGCAGCAGTATATTACCATCTACACGTTATAGAAATGTGCACTTTTTTTAAACCACTGAAAGTGAGAAAAGACTAAGGCAAACGTCAACCCCAAGAGGATAAAGCTGTGACTGGCCTTCAGTGGCACTTTAACAGTAGAAAGCAAATTTGTTCTAGTGGATGAGAGAACAGACAACTGGATCTTTTCCCCCTTTGCCACTGGGCACCTATGACATCCAGACACAGCCAAAGCAATTTAAGCTTTAATTTCTTCCTACTCAGCATCATCATCCACAGTATCTGAAGATTCCTGTTAGCGTAGTAACAGAGGACTGGTTACCTGATGTTTGCTTTACTAGAAATCTGAGAAGGGGAGGATTCAGCATGCAAGTGGCTTTTTTTGTGATGGTCTTAATACTGTGCAGAGCTAGCTAATTAACAAATATTACTTGTTACGCAGCTGTCAGCAACGCACCCTGGAAGTGAAAGCAAAGTTCCTAGCAGGTACTGATAATGCTGTGAATTTCTCCTGCACGGAGAATCCATTTAATTCAACTGTATCAGTAGCACGGTATTTTTGTATGTCAACGTGTATGACTTACTGACATGAACTCATTTAATTGCAAACATTTTGAAATAAAGAGTCTTATCAGTGTTGCTTATCTTTCTGAAGTGTCAGGGTAACCTAAACTAGGTATTGTGAGCGCAGTGTGAGGAACAGTAGGCTCCTACTTGGTTTTTAACCAGTATAGTAATAAAATAAAGCAAGCAAAAATATTAAAGTTCATTTATAAAAGAAAAATGGCATATGTAGGCTAAGAGAATGTATACATCTCTTCCATCCTCCCCTGCTACAAAAGGGGCAAAAAGTCCTTCCCGTGAGCTGAAAAATGGGTTGAAATGGATTATGTACCCAGAGCAGTCTGGATGTCACGCAGGCGGGCAACCAGGTCCTGCACGTGACGTCTCTCTTTCAGTCGTGCTTTGGTGAGAGTGTCGATCCTCACCTGCAGCTGAAAGCAAAGACAGTTGCATAAGCTGTTTGTACAGCAGGACGGCGTTCAGGCTTTTTGACAGCGAATGAGCTCGAGCAGCCTTTGTATTACCCCATGAAGAACAAGGTAAGTGACAGGGCTGTGTCACCTGGCGAGAGCCAAGTACTGGCGAGCGCTAAAGGCAGCAGTACAGTACGCGCACGCACGGCCGTATGAACCTGGGGACCGAGCAGTGCAGGTGCAGTCACTGTAGTGTAGCTGCGCTGTCCTGAGAAACCACAGAAAAAAACCTGAGCCTGCTGTGGAGCTCAGAAATAGTCTTGGCAGGGCCTGTTTGAGCTGGAGGTACATTTCTGAACCACGAGGAAGGTGCATCTACGCAGCAGTGTGTGCTGCTCCCCGCTTCTGATTACAGGTTTCCCTGCTCTTGGCACTCCGGGAACAGCTTACTATGCAGTTCCTCACAACTACCATCAGCCTTTAGGCTAAGTGCACAGCATAGCGATGGTCACTTAAGTAACTCCAGTTTGTTTGGCACTTACACACCTGTTCCAGTTCTTCCTGAACTCCTTGCACACCATCTTGATCCTCTGGTTGCGTGCTTGTTTCTAGCCACTTCTGTAGAATCCGTGCCTGCTGCCAACAGGACCTGATAAAATGGATTAGAAGGATTCTTATCCCAAGTAGTAGCTCAACAGTCTAAGCCAACTTAGCCTTGCAACTGATACTTGCAACTAAGACCCAATTTTTTGTCTTAAACAAGTGAATGGTAAAAGTTAAAAAAAATAAATAAAAATGCTGGAAAGCGGAGAAACCTGCCTGGAAACTGGTGTTTCCGTTTCCTGCTCCTAGTTCCTGACTTCCTCCGCCTCTGACTGTTGAATCCCCTCCAAGCCCCATTTTCTTTTGAGCATTTTTGTAAATGTTTTCCTGTTCTAGCAGAGAAGTGTTCAAACACCAGCCATATTGTTTTTTAACTGACAGTTGGAAAAGCGAAGCCTTTACTCATGATAAAAGAGCTAAAAGTTAAATTTCAGCTTCTCTGCCAAGTTCATTTGTACTGCCTTCAGATTACACCCAACGATACCCTTGTCATGCTTTCTCCAATAGCTGCCAAAGGTATAATTAAGCCACTTGCTAATTACAAAAAGTTGCACATGTACTCTCTCCCACCTGGAGTGACCTCTGAAAAAGAGAAAAAAATCTCTAGAAATTTCCTCTGTTTCATTCACAGTTCTGCTGTGAATAGACTGGTTATTTTCAAAGTAGATACAAAAAATGCAGTATTGAGCTGGCAGCACAGAGAAAGGCTGGCTAAAGGGGCTTCTCAACATACCTGAGTTCTTGCTTCCTGCTGAAGTAGTACTGCATCTGCTGCTGGATGCACTGGAGTTCAACTTCCAGCTTTCTCTGCGACACCGGTTCTTGCCTGGGACAGTGCTCGCTTTCCTCCCCTTCAGCTGAATGGAAGACAGAAGGCGCAAGCAATGGAAGCAGAGCAGACTGCCGCTGCTGCTTCTTATGAAGGGAAGTCAGGTTAGCAGACGGGGAACATTCAGTACTCCCGAGCCCTTTTCACACATTTTGTCACCCTGAGACATGGACCTATCCGCCCAAACGATCAGGGACAGTGAGGGGGCAGGAGTCCTGACAGCGTTACAAGCTCTGAAGACTCAGATTTAACATACAGAAAGAGGTAAGAAATGTTCTGCTGTAGTGAACGGTTTAGTACTACAAATACTGTTCTGGCCTATTTGTGATTTAGCTTTTTACATCTCTAGAACTAACTAGTGAGTCTGGTGCCACGAACACAAATTCCATGTCCTTACGTCATTAAAAGCACCACACTCAGAGGCACTTAGACACCACTGTCCCCTTTACAACTACATTGTAAGTCCAGAGAAAACGTGGAGAACCTTACTGAGTGAATTCTTCCTTCCTGCAGTGAGTTCTGCTGCGCATTCAGCCTCGTGCACAGGAATGCCCCAGCACTTGAGCGCGTTCTCGCTGAAAGGAGTTGGCCCCTAGCACTTCCCATCCTTCGATCCCTACAACAGGGCTTTAGCCCCC
The DNA here is from genome assembly GCF_015220075.1 of Falco rusticolus. Lineage (NCBI taxonomy): Eukaryota > Metazoa > Chordata > Aves > Falconiformes > Falconidae > Falco > Falco rusticolus. The sequence continues at coordinate 37,505,678 of NC_051187.1, read as the reverse complement.
GATTCAGCAAAATCCACAAAACTATTTCCATCCCAAAAAGGAATGACCGATACCCTTCACCTCCTGATGCAGGCATACAAGACTGCCTTGTCTCCCTTAGGCTTTGTGGAGCTGACTTGCACATACTAGAGGAAGACACACAACTGCTATGGTTTTGATCTGAGGACCTACCTGCAGCCTGGTGACTCCATTTTCCCACCAAGTCTTCAGGTGACAGCAAATGCGGCTGCAAGTGTGGTCGCCGCTTCTCCGCAGAGGCCTGTTGATAGTCTTGGGAAGAGGCTCCTGCGTGACCACTGGCAGGCTGACCTCCTCTCTACAAGGTCAGAATGACACTGGGGTTTTTTCCCTCAAAGGGTTTTCTTGAGTAAGCCCTACAAGCAGGCTGCACCTGACCTACCCCGTCCTACTCCAGCTCAGACACCCCCTATAGTCACTGAGCCCCTCATAAAATACCACAGAAGAAGCAGAGCTTAAGACGTTGGGCTCTTTCATTTCTAGCATGGAGGTATTTCATCAGATTAATGCCTCCCATTCTGCGTGGAACAGAGGAGCTTAACACAGAAGCACCTACTTGCAGGTGAAGCAAATTTCAGTTTTTGAGATTCAGTCATATCCACTGCTCCTAAACCAGGTTACTCTTAAATGCCTGTAATCTGGTTGGCAAGCTGTAACTGCCCCGAGCTATGTGAAGGAGCAGCACCCTCAAGTCAATTACTAGGAAAAGCATCCAGCTAGGAAGGACACAAGACCAGGAAAAAAGGCACGAATTACAGTATAACACACATGTGGGCTGGTCAGCTAGCGAAATACTGCTTCAGACTGGTGGCAAACAGTTCCTGGGCATCCAGAGCCAGTTTTGGTCAACTTTTCAGATGACAACTGGCTCAGCAACCAGATGGGCAGGCCAGAGAGTCGGGGGAAAAGCCAGCAACAAGCAGCATTCCCGCTGACGGTAGCCCAGTAAGCGCACTTTTTCCTTTAGCAATACACTCACCATTCCTGCTCCAGCTTTCATTTGGGGCACAAAAGCTGAAGGAGACCACGGCTCTGGCCTCTCAGCAGTATGGTGCGTGTTGTGTGTCCACAGCGGTACCGACAGGGGAGCAGCACGTATGAGAGATGGACAGGAATGAGCGGTATTGCTCATCTGAGATAGACATTTACAGGTACTTTCTTCCATCCGAGGTGCTGCCACCAAGTCCCCAGTCTGGGCAGCACATCTGTTCGCAGGTGTTTGCTGAAAGGGCGCCTCTGACCTGTAAAAAGAGGATAAGGTCACTCTACATTGGTACCTGTTAGTCTTGTGCTTTGCAGTCAGTGCAAAAACAGGGAATCTTGTTACTCCCTTGCATACAGCTTTCCAGTTAACTGCTTTACTATGCATGGGAAACCCCACTTTAAAAAAAAACACACAAAAAACAACAACAAAACCACCCCCAAACCAAAACACCACAGCAGTTTAAAAACAAAAAAGGCAGCAAAGCAGTTAAGATGTCCATTACTCCTACCTGCCCTGCTCCAAATTCTCCACGTTAATCCAGGCCAAAACGATTTCTTTAAAGCTGCGAATTCAACCCATTAATAAAACCCTGCCTTATTTTGGTTTGGGGACAAGAGAAAGAGAGCAGCAGAAGCAGCAATCCCAGATGGGTTTTGACAGGAAATCTATGGATGTTTCCCTTCTCTAAAGCTAAATACAGAACAGTTTCACCAAAAAAAGTTCACTCTAAACATCTGCTTAAAAGCAATTTCAGCTTCTCTATGAAGAGCAGTTTCAGTTCCCTCACTTTCAGCGCTAAGTGACACCATAACTAAAACAAGTGCAGAGCACTCAAGACCATGAAAGCACTGCTTAGCTGAACGATTTCAGCAGCACAGACCTTTTGGGGAAAGTACAACAAAAAAAGCATCTCCTTTCAGAGCAGCAAAATTCGGCCAAGACAGAGAGAAATACTCAGTTCTGGCTCTGCATTACTGGAATCATTAATGATTCCCCAGCAGATCAGTTAAATGCAGACCCAAACCTGTTACGCAGCAAATACGATCTATGAGCCAAAAAGCATCCTGCACAACTCTAACTTTCCAGTTTATGTGGCAAGATTGACAGAAAAGGAAACTTTACTTACTACGCCCATTAATTTTGGATGTAAGTGATGTGCCTTATTTTTCCATTAAAATCTCTCACTAATGAAACAACGCACAAGCCCGTAATTACTGAATGTTCTGTATTACAGAGGTAAGGGGATTTGAGGGGATAAGCATAGCGTAAGGCCCACTGTAAGTCACCCTCTTTTTCTTTACTTTTAAACCCAGATTTTCTACCTCATTAGAGGATGTGCCAGCAGTTCTTTGCTTTCTAGAGATTCCAGAAGGAAGTCAGGCCTCTGTGGTGCTAACCTTGCTCGTCGAATAGCATTTCTGGAAAGAACAAACAGAACCAATAATGTCCCAGATTCAGGATTATTTTCAATTGGCGTAAGTTGGCACTGCACCTAAAGAAACAGTCCTATTCCATCGTTCATCCCGGCTCTGCAACAATCCCCTTCTACGCAATAATAATTTTTAAAGCCTGAATTTCAACCTGTATTAATGCTGCTATGTGGTTCACCATATGAATGACAAGGAGCAGTGGATGGAACCAAACAAGGCAGAGCTACTTTTGGCAGCAGCGTAAAGAAATGTGAAGCTGTCACCTTATTTCCCTGTAAGGCTCCTCTCCTGGACTGAGAAGCTTCATGGAAGATTCTTCCTTGCAATTGCTCCACGAGCAGTATGAATTTTTTAAGGAATAGCTTCCCCAGGAGGAAGAAAGGGGCAAGAAGAAAGTTCAGTTCCTGCACAGCCAGGATCTTGGCATTTATAATTTCAAAAGAGCCTATACATTACTTCAGTGAAAAAAAAAAAATAAACAGAAGAGCTTCAGTGACAGCTCTAGGTCACTCAGGCAAAACAAGCTCTTATGACGGTAAAAGTCTCATCACCCACATCTTTCAGATGTTTCTCTGTGTAACTGGTCCTACAACAAATGACCAGCACTCCATGAATTCATAGCTGTATACTGAGAAGCACATAGTGCATAGTATATAGCTTAGCTGATTCTACCTGTTGCTGATACGTAAGTGTAAAGTCACAAATTCTTTCATTATTTGTGGGCTGGTGTATACATTATGCAGCAGCTCATGTCTAACTCTGCAATGCCAGCCGTGTGATGCAGGGTCAGAGAAAGAGTTAGGGAAACTGCATGGGACTAACAGCCAGTGCAAAAACTTGGAAATACAAAAATGAGAGACAGATAGACTACATATATACCGAGCAAGACAGACAGACAACATACATGCAAAACTACATATATGCACTAGAGAAATGCTGGAGGGACTAGAACTTCAAACTCACAGATCACTAAGAACAGAGTCCCCACCAGCAGGGTGAAACGGTAGATGACTACATTTTGAAGTCCACGGCTCTTCCTCTGCTGAATGCCCTCTTGCCCCAGGGCTAACATCAGGTGTTTTAAACACCCCTCGCTTCTTCAGAGATGGCAGAAAAGAACAAGGCTTATTTAACTTCTTGGAGAGAGCCTTCTGTTTCCACAGCATGGCACAACGACACACTGACTGGTGAAGGTTGTAGGCTGCCTGCCAACACGAACAACAGTAGAGCATTTGATGGCTGAGAATAGGAAGTAACACCATGCCACCCAGGGAGAACACCGCAGAAAGGAACTGAGATTTCCGATGACCTCACACCCATACCAGCTCTCTAAGCAGGTTCACTGCAGTAACGTTTGGGCAAGGAGAATTAACTGGGTACTTCTGCAATGAGGTGGGCTGCACATTAGCAAACAGAACAACTAGTGTCTTGAAAACCTGGAAAAGAGCTGGGAAAGCTGCCCAGGAGCAGGAAGAGAGCAATCAATACAGGCATCCCTATCTTCCTTTCCACACACAGGGCTGGGCTGATACTCAGAGGCAGAAGTGACACAACCCACATTTGAAGGTTTAAGTGGTGCTAAAGCTAAGACAGGATTAGATGCAGCCTCTGAGGCTTCATTCTAGCACAGAATTTAGAGACCAGACCTTAGCCATACACAAAGGTTCCATCCAGCAACATTGCCTATGGTAGGAACTGGCCAGTTTTGAAACAGCTTAATTAAGAAAGGTTCACAATTAGCAACACAAGCCTGAAGTGCTCTAGTCTCTGCTGAATGAAAGGACAGGCAAAAGCGTATGTCAGATCCAAACAAGAACCAAGATGTCAGCCTCCCAGATACATACATACACACACACACAGAGTAGATCAGAGCAGACCAGTCCTAGATATATCTGAGCAATCACTTGTCTCCGTCACCTTCAGCTGGTGCTGGCCTTGGAGTTGTGCCTGCAACTGTTTCACGCTAGTGGTATATCTCAAGACCCGGGTTACACCTTCTCTCAGAAGCGCAGTGTGGTGAGCTCCTGTGGGTTTCTCAGTGCGATCTTCCTTCTGCTGTTGCTCCTTAGCAAATCTGAGCCAAGCACCAAACACCTACAACACGAACAACAGATAGCTGTGAGTGTTACAGACAGGTTCCGGGCCAGGGACTCCCCCTGCAGACAGGAATACCTTCCCTTCCACTGGACAGTAACAGGCAGAGCTACAGCAACAGGAGGGCACTATCGCAAGGACAAAAGGACAGGGATTTAAGTCAGCTGAGGCTGGATGGGGAAAAACAAGCGCAAATTTTTTAATCGGATAAGAGGATTTAGGGACAATTTTCCAGCGTCCTAAAATAACACATAGCACCCCAAAGATGAAAGGAAACAGATATTCAATGTGCACTCTTGCCGACTGCAGTCAAATCAGCAGTCAAGATCTGCACATGTGCAAATGTACTTGCCTGCCCCCAGCTCCCACAGATCCTTACCTTTCTCTGCAATGAAAGGGACCAGTGCCACAATGCTTGCACTGTCTTCTGCTCTTCCCATCGCTGCTGCAACAGCTATCAGGGGAAAAAAATTGCACAGCAGCTAGGTCAGGAGTTTACATATCCCGTACCAGAAACACTAGCCAGAGCATCAACCAGACAGGAACTGCTGGTGGAGCCACAGCAGAACAATCTGCTCAGTTCACCCAGTATATATATGGCAAGGTGTCTCTTGTGCTAGTGGAACCAAAAATCCAGAAAACGTTTAAATACATCTTTTTGGTCCTCATGTGTAAATGGAATATGAAGAAGAAGGGATAAGGACACCTACCCAGGGAACAATTCATTACCTGTGTCTTCCAGCAAGAAAAGGAAGCAGAGCAAAGTCTGCGAGTCATTAGCTGATCTCCCTGTCTCTGTAGTAGCTGTAAGGGAATAAAACAGCGAGCTACTTGCAGACAAATCCCACTTCTCTAAGCCAAATGCTACTACAGAAGAACAGGTTCCAAACAGCCTTTGCCACCCTCCCTTTTCTCTACTGAGGCCATCCTCAGTATCTTAAGTGCCCTAAAGTGTAACGCCATTTGCAATTATCTACAAGCCCACCAAGGATCTCATTATCAGTAAGTGATCCCACACATAGCAAGCCCAGCTTGTCCTGTCTCATTAAGTCAGTTAGTTGTACCAAATCTTCTTCAGGCAAGACACAGGCATGTTCCTTCCTCCCCAGCGCACAAGGCTGTCATGCTCCTCCTCAGCCACGACTACCATTCCCTTCACCAGGCGACATGACCTGCTCCTCCACACTGGAACTTGTAACTTCCCAGCCTGGGTCACTAGCTGGGAGGCTGCTGATCCTTCTCACCATTTTCTCAAGACACTGCTGCTGATATTTCTTCCATTCCGCCAGGTACTTGCGGAGCAGGTGCTGCTTGTGGTGCTGTACTGCCCTGTGCTGCTGTGCCCTCAGCATCAGAGACTCCCTAGTTAATTCCTTCCAGTGAAGAAACAGGGTCTGTAAACGCACTGTTAGAAGATAAATTAACTACTGTTGCAGAAGGAGACTTAATCTCAGAGAGTATCAAGTGATCAGCTGCCCTTTCAGACTGTTTCAGTTGTCAATACTCAGCACTGAGAGTACTCAGCACTAGGAAGGATTGTGAAACACTGCAGGTAATGGACAGTAAGCAGTGACTTGCAAGTCTTCCCTGCAGCCACTGACACTCTTTAATCTTCAGGGAATCATTTGCCCTCTGTGCTTCACAGTTCTCATGTCAAGAACGTGGCAGGTACCATGAAAATGCTTCTAGTGTTTGAGGGCCTTTCTGTATTAATTACTAGAGAAAGGCTGAAGCAGTAACTGATGATTACTTGCACTGCCCTCGAAATAGAGACGGCTGAGCTTCTCACAATTAGTAATGGATAATTTCTTTCAGAAAGGGAGCGTTACAGTCTCTTACACAGAAAAGGAACCAACAGAGCAGCTAAAGTCAAACAAGCAGCCTTCAACAGATCACTGAGTACCCAACTCATTCCCCGTTCTAGGGGGACGTCCTTTGTAGGCTTAATAAACCATCCAGTCAGATGTGCAGATGACACAAAAGACTGCCCTACTAAGCCACGTCTTTCTAAGGGTTGTGCACAGATAACTAAGTCTTTTGAGAGTTTAGTATCTTCAACCGCTCACCTATATCCAAATGTTTTCTAGCCTCCATCACAGCTATCGCCTTCTGCTTACGGCAACACGCTTGTAGCAAGGCAGCATATCTCCACTGTAGCAACACCTAAAGATACAACGCAAACAAGAGACAGAAGACTGACACTGCAATGTTCTTTGGTAGGGGAAGCAACACACTGCACGTTGCTGGCACCGTAGCCATTTCCATCTCATTTTGCACATAAGGCTCAGCAAGACAGTGCACATTTCCTACAAATGAAATAAATCAGTATTTCAAAAGGTCGCCCTGGCATTCTTCAAAGCATTCTTCTTTTCCATCCATCTGCCTGCTCCCCTCCAGGTAATACTACAATGCTGTATCATACTACTGGTTTTCCCTTCCTTCTAGGAAATGGGGAGAAAGAAAGGAAAAGAAAAAAACCACAAACGAACTCAGAGACAAGTTTCAGAGACACCTGTAGGAGGAGTAAAATGGCAGTCCAACTTTTGAGACCTTTCTTAATAGTGGCTCTTAGATTAAGCTTTCGGTCCTTCTAATTGCATTACCTAACCCTTGCCTGAACCAGCATTTGTACTTAGACCTTGGGATCTGCTACACAGAGCCTACCTTGGACAGGATTGCTCTCCTGTAGTGCTCATCTGCCAGAGTAGTTGCCTTAGCTTCACATATGAGAGCAAGAGCATTTTCTCTCCATGTACACAGAAGCTGTCTGAAGGCAAAATATATAAAAAATTAAAAAACAAACAGAAGCCACGAAGAATGATTCTTACACAGTCATTTGGTACCTTCCCACTCACAGGAGAACCAAAACCAGCTGCCTTTATAAAGTCAATCTTGCAAATCAACTTCTGCCCCTTCAGGTCTCTGCTGAAGAGAAGGCAGTACAAACCAGAACACACCCTCGAATCCAGCTTCCTAAGCTGAGTCAGTCAGGCTCTGCAAGTGCCTCCAGTTGTACAGCATTAGAACAAATGAGGTAGTTAAAAGCAACTACAATCAATACAAAGTGATATTATCTTTAATCGCTCTCCTCATTGTAATGCAAGACAGCCTCTGTATCTTCCAGGCTGTTTTAATTTTAATATCACAGCAGTCAGAATCCATGCACTGCGTGGAATGGTACAGTTTGCTGTCTGCTTATTCTGTCATGGGACTACACAGAGATTAAAAAAAAAGTTAAAGCAAAACAGATGGCAATCTAGAAAGGCTGACTTCTTAGCTAGATGACCTGCACAGAAACAGCAATGCATGGCACAGTCAATTCCCAGCACTAAACACTCAAAAATTTACAAAGATGGCAGTGAAAGAGAGTGCTGGACTGCAATGCAGTCACTTCTCTCTCGTGCTGCACAACGAAACGTAGGCTTACCGCAGCAGTAGTCTGGTGTGCTGTTTCTCCTTTTCAGCTACCTGGTATAGAATGCACTGTACATTATGTTGGTAACTCTGCAAGAAAAGCAGCGAGAAGTAAAATTTCCCTCAACTGCCAGCATCTTGGAGGAGAGAGGACATTTGGAAACTCTTAGCAGCAGCGTAGGAGAGTAGTAGCAGCAGTAAAGTAGAAGAGGATAAAAAAAAAAATGAGGTTACAGCCACTAAAATTGAATGCTGCTTTTCTGAGATGAACAGTCATTACACACTAGATCATGCTAGCTATTATATACACCCTTCACCAACGCCACAAGATTACATTGGTTCTTCTGCTCTAAAAAGCAATGCTAAAGCTTACACAACCATATCTACAATAGCCTCCATTCTACCTTGGTGTGTAAGTGCCCAGAGTGCAACAGCACGGCAGCCCTTCAGTTCTCACTCAAACACTTAAGCACACACAGACAAGTCCCTCGAAGAAAAGGACATTCCCTCCTACCTTCCAGGCTCTCAAGGTCTTGCCCAGTAATGTGTGCTGATAGTGCGTGTCTGCTTGCACCAGCTTCCTCCATTTCTCACGCTGATGTCCCATGTACTATAAAGGGTGGGCAGGGTGGGAGGGGGGTTAGATATGTACACGTGATGGAGGGAAAACAAGCAACAGCAGAGAGCAGAGGAAAAAGGACTGTTCCCAGTCTCTGGGAAAACTTCAGCCCTTTACCTTCCTGTAATAAGTTTTCACTCAAACTGGTGCTGCGCCCTGCTATTCCTGCAAAAGGCCTTGTTGAAGCTTTTTCCCCTGCCCTTTCTAAGAATCCTCTTGAGGACTCATGCAATTCACTCAAGTTAACAGCTCTGGACCAACATACTAGCATCAACTCTAAAATTTTTCACAGATTCTCAAGACACGCTGCAGGGCACATTTGGTACCTCACATCATGGTAAGGAAAAGGCTCAGCATAAAAGTGAAGTGCCATCTGATAGCGCCTGCTATGACCTGTACGTGACTACAGGCCCTGCACCATGGCCTTGCTGCAAACTCCTAACTTCAGTGAAGTTTTGAGAAGGTCATACACAGGACTGCTGAGGGACAACTGAATCACACTAACTCTGGTTACATTCTCAGGTAAACCTCCTCAACTGTAGTCCCATTCCTACTATACCTAGACAACTGAAATCAAGTCCAAGAACTCCCTCTCCTCCCTACACAATGCCTGTTCCACCCACACTGAACTGATTTTATCCACCTGGAAGAGAGCTTAGGAATGATTAGTGTTTAAAATAAACAATTTAATTTCTAGCCATATGGGCACAAGCAATCTGAACATAACAAAAAGGATTCAAGCTCTTTCCCATCTGTTAAATCTCACCTCCCTCCATTTGTTCCAAGTCTGCTGCAGACATTTTGAATCGTGAAATCTTAAGGCTTGCACCTCCTTGAGCCTCCTATAAGAAAAATAATTTAATTATCTCTTCTATAATGAATCCACATTACTGAACCCCTCTAGCACAGACCTGACTTCACACTTGCTACTTCCAGTAAGTCATTTACCGAAAGACAACCTAGTAGATTCCAAAGCACAATTAGGGAGTCAGAATCACTGTGAATTAAATCCTGCTTTGACAAAAGTAGGTCACCACAGGGCCAATCCAAATAATTCTCCCTTCTAAAAAAACTTCTTACTCTGTTTTTCTCTCCTGAGTATTTTGCTTCCACAGACAGAAAGCCTTTAGCAGCAGCAAGCTACTGTAGTGATCTCTTGCACAAACCAAGCCCTCTTGCTCCTCCAAACGTGCAGTGGTTCTTCTACGCCAGAAGCACCAGAAGCAACGCAATAGCTGCCTTTCAAAATGAAGCACAGCCTATAATGAAAGAAGGTGGCAATGAATTCATGACAGAGGCCAGTTAAAAACAACAGAAGACAATTCCTTAAAGCTGACATGCACAAAACTGTCCAGTGTTTGTTTTCCTCTTCCCACGTTGAGTAGCAACGGACATGTCAAAACACTTTTGCTGCAAGTTTATGTCAATGTGCTTTACAGATACCTATTCACATGTGGATGGAGAAACTGCTACCAGAAAACAGCAGGCCAAAGAGGGTAAAAATACAAATTGATAAGCAGCATGTGAAAGACTCCCAAGAACCGATAAGCTCCAGAAACCAGTCCTGTTGAACTCACAAGGACTGATAATCTCAGAACACCACGAGTCAACCATATCTGCACAAGGCCATCCACACACGCTACCATCAACTATGAGTTCTGTCACTCAGACCACACAAAAAGCAGCAGTAGATGCTTATATATAAAGACTACAGGATTATATATACATCTTAGGAAATGATCTCTAAAGGGACTTTATAGACACCAACCCAGAATCAATTAGTTTGTCAGTACAACCCTGCGCTTCTTAAATAGGTTCAGGTTGCCTCTTTATTACTGTTATTGTCTCAACCAGGTAACCATGAAACAGAGAGCATGAGAGAGAGCGCGCGCATTTGTGAGTGAGGGAATAAGTGAATGAACTGTGTGAATAGTTATCCTCTGGTAACAGCTCAGTTTTATTTATTAATAAACAGCCTAACTTCAAAAAGGTGAGTAAATATCAGCTGTTATCTGTTTCCCCTGACTTGATCCCCCACCAGGGACAAGGGAATTCACAATACCAAAGTCCATCTCATGCTAGCTCATGTTCACAGGCAGTGACTAAGAAATTATCCCCTCCATTTCCTAAGCAAGGCCAGGTAAAAGAGTTACATTTACCCTCTTCTCTCCCATTCGGTATTCTTGCTGCTTGCAGGTGTTCAGCAACCACATGTCAAATACCTGTCTCATCAACACCCTCCTGCAAGCAACAAGGAAGAATGTCAGCACAGGAAAGAATCCCCTCAGAACAGAGATTGGTTTTATGAATGACAAAAGACCAATCCATCTACAACTCAGTTACTTCACTTTTCATATCATGCAAGCCTTGTTTAGCAATGAGGCAGCTATATGTCCCCACTATTCTCTAGGTTAAAAAACCAAACAATTTGTCCCCTGAAATCTTACCCAGAGTATATGAGACCAGATTAATGAACTTTCTAAAGTTACCAGAACTCCCTGCTTTTATTCAGATAATTTGAAAGATTCGTCTGACTTCTGACCAATTAATTTTATTTATAAACACACACAAAGAAAAAAGTACATAATAACCCTTTATTTCTTCTCCACTGTAAACAGTCCACTCCCTCCTCCCTTGGAAATATTTTGAAAACCCTACTCTACTTTTGTTCTTAAAAACAAAGCAAACATCATGACAGGACCTGAAAAAAAGTTCTAACAACAAATAACAAAGAGCAGCGTGGTGTGATCTCAACACTGGAGATTCTACCAGAGCTTCGTTTATGAACAAGGTCAGGCTGCCCTCATTATCAAAGCTTATTTCTCTCTAGATGAAGATAATACTTTCTAGTTTGCCTCCTCCTCCCCAGGGATGCACAAGAATGCTCAAACAGTATCCCAAATGTGTTATTTATATTTGTGATTGAGCACCATACAACTCTCTCACAGAACGAGCATGCAGTAGAAGCATTCTAGTCCAGAAATCAGAGCTACAGCCTAGCAGAAACAGCACGCAGTTCAGACTACATCAGTTATTTCCAGAACTCAAGTCACGTGGGCACACTAATTACACTGTCAGCAAGCCTCAGCTCTTCTCGAGTCTAGAAAGGCCTAAAAAATATTTGGGATTCTTACCAGGTAATTTTCAGTAGGTAGCTGTTACAGCTCATTACAAGTTTATAGGTTGGTAAAAAACATGAGTTAACTAAGTCTTCCTGGAGGGTACTGGTAGTTGCCAGCAAGAGTGTCTTTGATCTGTAGACACTGACAAATCTCAGCTGATGGCTCTTCCAGCAACTGGGGCACTGACTTGTGAGACAGCACCTACACGCATCAGAGACCAACAGGAAAGCTGAGTTCTGGCAAGCTGCCATGAAAGTTTTACTTAGCTCTGGTTGGCAAGCAGCCCCAGACCTCTGAACCAGGAACACACTTCTTATAATTTGTTCTTTTGTGTTCAGGAAATAGGATTTCGTTTATACCCTTTCTAAAGAGAAAAGATTTCACAGAAAAAACATTCCTGACCCACGAAATCAAGGTATGGCTACAGAACCAACAAGAGCCTTCAAACCATCTGTTCACCCCTTCCCTGGTGAGACAGGCATACGTCACATTGCAGCACTTGCATGCTGCAACTCATCTTCACTACACCTCCTGAGTCACTGAGCCATTTCTCTCTCCTTGTCTCCAGAGGGTAAGCTAATGCACCACAGCTGCACTCTCACACCAGTTGGAAAAACTCTTAATTGCTTGCAGAAATGCAGGTGTCTCATTACTCAGCCTGCCCTCCAACCCTGTTTGTGAATCTCCCAAAAGCAAGCCAATATCCAAGGCAAAACAGATTTTCTGCAGCTTGCTTTCAACTGCAAAGCCAGATGACAGAAAGGTATGCATCTACAACACAGGGTATGACCATTCTCTGCCAACAAAAGATGCAAGGTCCCAAGTCTACCAGGAAAGAAGATTCAACGTTAGGAACCACTTTTTTCTCTCAGCTTACAAAGGAAAAAGTCTCCTAGGAAGGGACTCATTTTAAAAGCCTATTTCCAAACATATCATTTCCCAAGGAAAGCAAATTTTTTTGTTAGTATTCTAATACAGGAAATGGGAAATAGGTTTTAATAGCATCATAAATCACAACTCTACCTGGACAGTCAGCACTCCATCCCTGAATAAGAATACAAGCCCAGGCAAGGTCTTTAAGGCATCTCAAAAAAGACAAATACCCTTTTTTATCTCCTCTCTCAATCAGTATTTCCACCCGTCCACCCCCAATTTCCACAACGAACAAGTACACACTCTTGTAACTCCTGCGCATATCTGTGCCTCCATAATATGCCAGTAAAAGTAGTTAGTAAGATACATCATTACTCTGAGACAAAGGGTACTGGTTGAATTTTAAGAGATGATGAGAACCCACAGCATCCATTTAACAGAAAACCCAAGCACCTCTGAAGAAGAGAGATTCCCAGTAATTCCATACTGCAAACTTCGAGTTAACTCCCAGCAGTTGTAAAGGATTTCTTTTGGTGCAACTGAGGTTGTGAAACGTAACCAGTATCACCATTTTGAGTTCAGGTTCTTTTGTTCTTGTCCGTGCTCGTGCTGCAACCTACTGCTCTTACCAGTATGTAAGCAAGCCTCAGGTAGGCTTAACCGATTTCCCTCTCCCATTTCACAGAGAAGCAGATGCTTTTATATTTTATTTGAGTAATGAACAATTTGCAATTAGCATCAGCACAATAAACCCCCAAAGGTACTACCAGATTTTAAGAGAGAACCAAAAGGCCACAAATCCCACATTTGTATACATTTATATTGATATTTCCGTGCGTACCTATAACGAGCATGAGCCACTGACATTAAGGCTTGCTGCTCTTTTTCCTCCTTCTCTTCCAAACGAGACTTCCAACGATTCCAGAACTTCTGCAGCACCTGAAACAAAACAACAAAGACATGAAAAAATACAGGTATCAAGGCAGGAGAAGAATGTAAAGCAAGAAATTATTAAAAATCCGAATGGAACTGCATGCTGCAATGGTTGCCTCCTGCACTGCTTCATATACCAAACCTGTTTTATAACCTGCTATGAGTTTTTCTGGTAGAAGTCACCATAAACATAGAAAAACAGAAAACTAAAATAACATATCTAAGACTGACCGTTAACTTACACAAGACATTTACTGTGGCTATTAGTATTTAGGAACAAAGCTACTAAATTAACAAAGCATTTTGTAGGTAAAGTGGAAGCCAACAGGAAAGCTCAAGAAAAACTAATGCAAGAACAAAAAAAAAGGTAAAACTCACAGTAACTTGATGCTGACGGTATGACAGATTTTTTCTCATTTGCTGAAGACGAGTGTTCATGACATTCTGCCAAAGACCCTTAAATCCAAATTTCTGTAACAACAAGAAATGTACACAACTTTCATGCAATCCAAATCAGCAAACACGGCTAAGTTTAGAACTGGCTGCTGCTTACAGACAATTTATGTTTGACACTGCTCTTGCAACAGCAAAGATTTATGAACTTGTCAAAGCCATGCACCAATTCCCTCTCACAAACTGTCACTTCGCCAGCTAAAATAAAATTTCATTCCAATTTCCCAGGCTTTTATCGCGAGACACCTAACTCCTTATTCAGCTATCAACACGACTACCCAAGTCCATTCCCAATCTATCTTCTCCTCCAGTTCAAGGCTTGTAACTTGCTCCTTATCAAAAATAGAAGAGGTTCACTTCCCTTTTAGGTCTCCTCTGCGCAAGGTCTACAGTCCCACAATAGCTTGATTCAGGGATAAGAATGGTAAATAGCATATGAGAGCATCCTGCCTTAAAGCGCTCTTATAGTCACTGATGTTTTCAATCTATGATCCAAACAGGTTTATTGCCATTCTTTTGATAATTGGTATTGATCCACACTTGAAAATAATCTGTCTGAAAAAGCTGGAGCCTTGCTTGTGCCCACCTTTCAGACAGCCTTCAAGGATTTCTGTTTGATTTTGAGGGGTTTGGGGTTTTCTTTTGGAAGGGGTGTGTGTCTTGGGTTTTCTGGGGGCTGAGGAGTGGGGTGTTGGGTTTTTATTTTTTTGAAAAAGAGTAACTTAATTGCCCACATATGCAACAAGCTGTCTCTGGACTCATGTGAAAATAAATATATATGCATTACTACAGAGGGAAAAAAAAAAATACCAGGGAAAATGAAAGGGGAAAATGCAACCTCATGGTGAAATGGCCAGGGAACACGGTAGCCCAATACCATCGAGATTAATCTGGTAGTTCACCAGTTCCCCCATTTGGATTCAACTGGCAGATTCCAGCACAGGTGGAATTTAAAAACTTGATGCTCAATCCAAACTCACCACAGCAGAAAATGATGCATCCCCCACTTCATACCCACACCCCACCGTTACTATGAGGCACACTGCCAGTCAGAAGTATTTGAATGCTCTCCACAGCCTCTTCCACCTGATGTGTAATAGTGCTCTTACCAACAGATGACACTTGTAGTGTTTTTCAGCCAGCTCACACCGTTGAGTCTCTTCCACACACAGCACAACATCTATCAATGAGTTAAAGTATCTTTTGCACAGAAACATCCCTCCCGATATATGAACAACTTGGTCCCACAGAGGGGCACTAGATCTCCATCTAAATTTGCTTCAATATTTGAATTTCCAGCACTGTTACCTGCACAAGCCTTGATTACATTTAAGTTTTTAGATTTTGCTGGCTTATCACAACATTTCTGATACGCTGCTAAATAAGGAATTCCTTCCCAACCTTAAATTATCTTCTGCAGGCTCTTAGCTGTCAACAGGCTAGCATCCATAATTGCAACAGCTTTATTAATTGTTAGTATGGCCTTACATAGGCCTTTCTAATGATAAGATGTTTGTTGTCACCCACACCACTGCACAACATTCCTGCTTATTAATCAGGTCTTTCCCCTGCAGGAACACTTCTAACCTGTCCCTGCCAGGGACTAAACACAGACTGGATACAATGCTTCCAGTGTGCAAAGACTCTCCGTAAGGCAATCCTTGCTGCTAGCTTTTCCATGTCCTTTCGGTGTGCACGCAGTCTTCTCCTGCATTCCCATGACAGCCGCCAATCAGAGAAATACTGCCAGACTATCCTGCTTCGGTAATGCTCTTGGGCCAGCGCTAGGAAACAAACACACAAATTACTCACAATTTGTTCTGTTCTGGGCTCATTTATATCAGATGAGGCCATGACATTTAAGCCACTGGATGTGAAGTGACAGAAACTTTAACACTGAAAAATGGTAGTAGGAATTCACAGTAATGCTCAGCTATGGCCTATATTCTTCCTACTGATCACAAAGGCAGTTTTAAAGCAGTAACATACTGTACAGACTTAAAGGGAAGTTAAGACACTGTGTCACTCGTTCAACATACGCAAGCTTGCTAACATTTCAGCATATTCCTATTACCAGTTCCCAGATATCCAAGATGGATTCTTTTCCACTACCACTGATCAACAGGCAATTCACACAAATGTCTGAACTCATTCTAGTAACTCCAAGGGAAGAAACAAAAGAACTCGTGTAATAATCTTCACCATCCGGTGAGTTGTGATTTGTCTGACTATGAAGAAAATCCACACACAGATTGACTGATAATAGTCCTGAATACATTCTTCTCACAGATACCTCAGTCAGAATATAATATGCAACATGCAAGTTTTCATCGATGGAACTATATTTTCTTTTGAATCATACGTAAGGCAGGTCATCTTCCCTTAGCTAGCCAGGCTTGTAACAGTGTACAGGCCAAGCTGCATCTCTTCATATGTGACCAAGTAGAAACACTGCAGCATCTCCTAGAATAGAAATTTAAAAAAATCACTGTGCCCTAAGGGGTTGAGCCCTGTTCTCCCATTTTCACTCACCATTCTGAAGTTTCTTTGCTCTGTGGAAGTTTAAGTATCCCAGCCATGCTTCCATGCATCTCTTCAGTTCACAGTGCTGACGGTGAGTTACTGCCCTAGTCTCCTTCTGCTTGTCACGCTGGCTGTATAAATACAGCTCTCGCCACTGCAACCAAGCCTGACAGAACAAATGATGAGGGAGGTCAGTAAAGAGGAAAAAAACCAGACAAGATTAGGGAAACAGGACAAAGAAGAGAAGAGGAAGAACACACAGGCAATAAGAAATTCCACATGAGATCTGAAAGTGAAAGCCATGAGCAAAGAGGTTCCTCCTCACAAGGGGGAAAAAATACCAACTGACGAAACCAAACAAATGCCAAAGGAATGTCAGCATAGGAAAGGTGAAAGACAAATAATGCTGATATCAAATGTCCTTTTTCCTTTTTTTTTTTGGTACTTTCGCACTTTTTCCATTACAAGGCCAAAATAATACTTTTTGAACAAGAAGCCTTCTTTCAGACAGAGTATCTTCATACAAAAGAGAATCACATCTTGAGATGATTAAAAATTCCCAAATCACGAGTTAGCTCGTTGGTAGAACACTGGCCTCAAACAGGCAGTGTTGCCATCTTACAGCACAAGCTAAATTAAATGCCATCACCTGTTTTAACAAAATGGACAAAAAGCTACAGTTCCACCGAATGTTTTCACTTCAGCTAAGATGAACAATTTACCAAAGGAGCTGACAACCTCTCAACAATATGAAATGCTGGATTGTAGTTTCTTACCCCAAAATGGAGTTAAACACACTCACAGAAATTCATTAGGACATAAGAAATGTTGTCTTACA
The DNA here is from genome assembly GCF_015220075.1 of Falco rusticolus. Classification (NCBI taxonomy): domain Eukaryota; kingdom Metazoa; phylum Chordata; class Aves; order Falconiformes; family Falconidae; genus Falco; species Falco rusticolus. The sequence continues at coordinate 37,488,376 of NC_051187.1, read as the reverse complement.
AAGAGGCACAGTGCTATCAAACAGCTGACCAGTGCTATCTTGTCTCCTAACAGGACAGTGGATTGGGCCTCTGTGGAGTTCAGCATTCTAGAGAGCTGGATACAACTACCCTTCATGCCCTGCTCAAAATACCACAGCTGCAAACTCACACACCTGTTTTCTTTTACCTCTTATTTACCCATGGTGAGTTTCTCTGGCAGAGAGCACTCTGTTACTTTCACTATCATCAGGCATTCTATAAGACAGTAATAATTCCTTTGGACAGTCTGCTTCCTAGCAAAAGTTAAGACATGGATCCAGTTTGCTTTGCCTAGATTTCTTGTAAATGTTTCCTGTAAAACAACTGTTTTGACCTTTTCCATAGAATCACAGAATATGTCAAGTTGGAAGGCACCCCTGAGAGATCAGACTCCCTGCTTGTCACAGGACTACTTAAAACTAAATTATATGACTAACAGCGTTGTGCAGACACTCCTTGAACTCTGACAGGCTTGGTGCCGTGACCACTTCCATGGGGTGCCTGTTCCAGTGATCAACCACCCTCTCAGCAGTGAAGAACCTTTTCCTGATGTCCAACCTGATCTTCCCCTAATGTAGCTTCATTCCATTTTCTCATGTCCTAATACATTCTTCCATCCTAAGTACTGCAATTTGTGAAGCAAATGAGCGTAAGACCTATTTTTTATTAATCTGCCACCTTAGTCACATGTGCATGTAACTTAAACATTAGAAATATTAGTAGCTGAAGCTCCTGGGACTTACTCGAAATTGCAGACTCTGGGCCCAATGCTGCAGAGCCAAAATATTCATTTTATGCCCAGTGCATTTCTGGTAGTGCCGTCTTCTCCACACTGCCCACGATATGCTGCCAAAACAATGTTACAGACATGTTCAAACACAGTTTCCGTAGTCTGATGGCCTAAGAAAACACCCTCCTCTCACTGGAAAAAGGTATTAAAAACAATCTTTTAAGCCCATGTCTATGGGCATACCAGAGGAATTCAGACACACATACACACGTCAGAAAGGAAAAAAAAAAAAAAAAAAAAAAAGAACATGGGACAAAGATAACAGAATGCCGCTAAAAACCATGAGCTTAGGGTCAGTGCCTCTGTGCCTGTTTCCACTCCATTCTTACCGCAAGCAGCTTCTTTCCCTGAATGCCAGCGCCACAGACTGCATCCCATGTTTTGTCCTTTGAACACCAACATAGACCAGCCAGTGTTGCCAGGTCCTGAGCAACTTTTGCTTCTTTGCTGTGCAAAACAAAAAAAATTACAGCATCTTAACTTCACGCAAGAACCTGGCATTTTTTAACCACTCAGTACCACCACCTGTCCCCCACCTCCAGTCCCCTCAACCCGCAGTGACACCTCGTGGGAAACCCTGAAACAACAGCCGCCACAGCTGCAGCCGCGACCATCCACCCTGGCTGAGGGTGTCACACTGACAAGAATCTGAAACGCTGACAGCATCATGCCACTTGTTCAGACCAGCGTGAATTATCAGACAATGGCATTGCTTTGTCTTCAGTGCTTACAGGGTATATCACTCTGTAACAATATCCAGCGTAACCACCTTATTGGGTAAGAATTACAGGATTTTCTTTCATTCCGTTTAAAAACCCCAAAAGTTCATGAGGTTCAGCAGCAGCTTTTCAAGAGTTATTCTCTATTAAAAGCAGAGAAATCAACCAGAAACAAGTCAAGTTTATTTAGCAGGCTGGTCATGCAGCTAAAAGCAGAAGTGGTGTCACAAATTCCAGTTTACCACTTTATGCAGTGCACTGCACTTTCTCCTCACAACAGTCTGGCTTGTCAGAACTGACACTATTGAAGCAAAGTTATTAGAAAAAACATCATCAATTTTATGCTGCTCCACACTTCCACTAAAATAAAACCTTTTTCTTTTAAACACAAATTTCCTTGTGAACTGGTGAATCAAGTATTAACCCACCTTAAAACAGGTCACTTTTCTATTTTTTTGCCTAAGTAACACACAGCTGCTTCTCTTAAGTATTCTGGCCTCACTCAGTAAGAAAGGAAACCTAGACAGCCTATCCATTTGTTTCCAAAGGTGCCAGTCTATGTAATATTCTGAGGCTACGTTCATATAAAAAAAAGAGAGAGTTAACTTATTTTGCAAATCAGCACAGAACAAAACCACGCTATCATCTTTAAAAGAGGGGTCATCCTCCCCTTCTGGGAAACATACTCCCTGAAACCAAAGGAAGTTGGAACCAATACAGGCAACTTCATCAGGAGGACAAATCCATTGCAGAACAAAAATTAAGACAATATACACAACAAGACAAAGTACACTTCGAAAGCTTGGGCTTCTTTTCAGTTGCAAGACACAAGATGGAAGGAATAGTGAATACAAATAAAATATGTGCAGTTAATACCACAATAAATCATTATCTCATTTTAACAGCCATAGTTGGTAAAGAATTCCAATAACATATTCTATCAAAAAAAAAAAAATATTTGAACACATATTGTGATAAAGTAAAAAAAAACCGAAACAGATCAACCAACACATCAAACAAACCACCACCCCCAACCAAACCACCCATTCAAAAACAAACACCACAATCCAGAGCAGATGGAGAGGCCCTTAAGCTTATTCACTGGGATCCCTAAATAACTATATAGCTACACAGTAGTGCATCAAACGGAAAACCCCTGCCAGCTTTAGACAGACAACCATCTGTACCTAAAAGCATGACACTTCTGTAGGGTGGGGGAGAGGTCAACGTGCAAATATGTACAAAGGACAGAGATTCTGTGCAAATATTTCCCATGGAAACTCCCATCTCAATATAAGCCCAAATAAAAGTAGTTACTTCACTTACCATGAGACTCTGCAACACAGTATTTGCTCCTCTTTCCTTGTTGCCGGCACACATAGGCTCTCCAAGCCTTGAATATCAAATTATACAGTAAATGCCTGAAAAATTAAGAAAGGTGCCATTCAGTAAAATAGCTACCAAGGCCTAGAGGTAGGATTCTTTCAAGTTCAGTTCCACTCTAAAGATATGTTGGATAAAAAATTTTTTACTTCATCCTAAGACAACAGCAAGCAAATATTAAAAAAAAGGGGGAAGAAAAATATGAAAATAAGCGATGAAGACATTGCTCTTGGCCTAGAGGTCCTGTTGATATTACTTGCTTACTGGTATTAAGAACTCCTTCAGAACCTAAAGAAAATTTCTCATACTTTTATATACGCACAATAATAGGAAGTAATTTCACAAACCTGTAATGGCTGTCTGCCCTGAGGCTGAGCTTCCTTTCCCTGCAAACAGTCCACCACTCCTTCCACTCTCCAAAAGTTTTTTGAAGAATCTTCTGGTCATACAAGCATCTAAACAGTCAAAAGATTTGGACATGCGAGACTTCATACAGGTTAGGTTTCCAGGTGGACCACAAATCAGTTTTAATGAAGATTATGCTACCTCTTTTCCAGTCTTGTCTGATTAGCCTAACAGCATCTAATTGCATTTAAAAACCACTAACCAACTATGATGCTTTATTCCAAGACTCCGTGAAGTATGACAAGAAGCAATCACCTTACTGACTATAAACACTTCACATAATGTCAAGGAAGGAAAGACAGATGTTGTTAACGGACTTGCCAAATCCCAAAGTGACAGCTGACTTTAAACCTATGAATAACTCACATCTTTCATCCTCAGTTCTGTGTTTTACTCAAACAGCACAGCTGATAATGATACATGTATTTTCCTTGCTAATTTTTTCTTTGTTATTTTAACAGAAAATGTTTTCTGTATAGAAAAAATACAAAAGCTACTTCAGATTTTATAATGCTTTGATATTTCCATTGTGTTCTTAGAAACAGCATGCTGATTTGAAGTCATGCCAGATTTAAAATCTTCCCAAAGAACACTTAAATAGGCTTAAGAACTCCTTCAGCTAGTTGTACATCATCTACACTAATAACAAAGCTGTTCATCTGCTCATGTACCTTCTCCATCCAATGGATGCTAAGCCATGCACAAAATAGATTCACAAATCACGTATGACCTTCAAATTCTTTAACCTCAGTAGAACAGTCTCTGCTTTTACACTCATATTTAATTATCACATACCTGACCAGGTAATAAGTGATGCCACTTTTCAACTGAATTGTGAAGAACTAAAATTTCAAATATAGGAAGGTCTACATGAGGGAATTGGGCTTTTGATCTCCTAATTAAAAAGGATGGTCATAATCTATTATTTCAAGCAAATAACTTTTCTTTTCCATTTTAAAATATTCTCTCAAACATTTTTCCATGTGTTCAAGATGACCTGGGTAGCAGCCTAAGAACCAGAAACATCAGCTAGAGTACGAATACTTTCAAAAAATTTCTCATCTCTTTGTGTTTGTGAAGGACAGAAGGAAAATAGAAGGACCCATGAAAACAAACAAAAAGCACACAAGCCCAGATGCACAACCTTTAATCACAACTATCCCACTAGCTTAATGAAATTGGTCACGTCTAATAACAACAGGATTAGGCCCAGAATCCCTAGAGGTCCCTCAGTGAAACCATATGAATCCTCTCACAAGTGGCAATTCATAGCTACCTACCCCAAGCCAAGTTGCTAAGTCATTCCAAGCACTCACGCAGAAAAGGAAAAAAAAAAAAGAAAAAGAAAAAAGAAATGAACTATACATTTTTTTCTGAATTTGGTGCATTAACAGAACATTGCAAATAAAAGCTACAGAGAACTGGGGACTCTTAAATCTAAAAAGGCAATTATTATGTTCCTTGCTGAATGTATTTCCATTCATGCTCCTAAAAAAAATAAAATAATCATTGTCCTGAATTTACACACAGCCAAAGTAATACAAATTCAGTATATGGGACAGCAAGAACAGTAAGGTTCACATGACAACTTCCATTTACCAACTAAGGCAGACAGTCAGAATATATTTGATACAGTACAATGAAACTGGATAACCACGGTCCTGATCTTATTCTGACTGTAACAAAGGCAGGTCTTCCCACTGGGAACTGCTTCAGTTCCCATGGGTGTGGTCAAACAAAAAACAACATGCAAATTAAAGCAAAACAAGAAAAGGGTATCTAAGTTGGTTTCTCAGTAGCTGACAGAACACTGACAACAGAAACTAATTACCTGCCACAGGTATTTCAAAGTCAGACAGATACAAAGCATATATAGATAAATGTTAAGAACCACAGTGCAAACAGTAAAATAAACTGATTTTCAAGATATACATATATATAAATTCAACAAATTGTTAAATTTAAAGCAGGTATCACAATCATACCCCATCATTTATATGCACATACAGCTCAACTTCAAGGCAACCACAATGCTCATGAATTTAGTGAAAGTTTAACCACGATTATTAAAAACAAACAAAAAGCAGAAGCAAGAAAGGTATTCTAAGGAAACCTTCAAGCAATCTCAAAAGACATCCAAACATTTTCTTGGCTACCAGTGCTCTTTTAGCCCAACGATACAGCACTAAATCATACTAAAAAAAAAAACCAAAAAACCAACAAAAACCCAAACCCCACAACCCACAATACCCCCCCCTTGATTTCTGTCATTTTATCTACCTCGCTCTGGAAGGGAGAATTTGTCCAAATGTCTTTTTTGCCCACAGACAGAAGAATTTCCTTGCTAGATATCTGGAATATAAGGAAAGGTTAGTTGCCTTTGTATTCTTCCTCTGTTAATCCCCAGGCAGCAGTAAAAACAGGAACATCTATGCCAGTGTAATGAAACTACGGATCTGGTTTTCAGAGATCAATGCATATAAGAAATATTTACACCATGAAAGTAGCACCTTTAAGAGGACTATTCAGCAAGCATAAAGAGAGGCTCAAGCATCACTGCAAGACTTGAACTGCAAACCAAGGCAGCTAAAATGTCTTCCAGGCAGCCCACTTACACCCTGTGATGTGTGTAATGAGCAGGCTGGTGATTAACTGGGGAGCCTTTTTGTGATTTCGAAGCAGTAACATCACTCCCCCTGAAGTCAACCAGCTGAGTCAGACTTGCTTCCAGACTACTTGAGCCAATTTAATGTTTACCCTGCCTGAAACCAGCAGATCTTCCTTCTGCTTACCTCCCTCCACAGCAACTCTGCTTTTCAGCAAGCTTTTCCTAGTACCAGTTCAACTCGGATTGTGATACAAACACCCTTCCCCCCCCCCCCTTTTTTTTTTCTAAAGGATTTAAGAGTTAATTGCCACACAGAAGGCCCCACTAAGCACCAAAGACATCATAAGGTAATTAAAACACATTTGAACAGGGCCTCCATCTTCCAGCAAGTCTGAGTTGCTAGATCAGCTCCCCTTGTTCAACAAATATTAAGCTTTTAATCTCTGAACAATTATCATCCCATCTTTCTCAAGATTCCCTTCAACAAACTGAAGTAAAGAAACACAAGAGGAGGGCAAGACTAAATCATTATACCTGGAAGCCCCCACCAAAACACACTGTGAAATAGCCATTCTTTAATTCTACATTAGAAAATCAAAGATGTAGGAAATCTGACTGTGCCAATGCATGTCTTCAAGTTACCCTAAGACATCTTCAGAACTGTCTGGCATGCCTGTGAATAAAACCCTTTGTCTTAGACTGCACTTGCACTACTAAAACCAGATTTCTTTCAGTCTGATCCCCCTACTCCATCCAGTGAAAACTGTTTGGTACTTATCACCTGATTTGGAATTCTTTTAACCTTTTTCTTTGATGCCAGCTGTACGCAACTTGATCCAGATTCTCATGACCTCTGTCCTGAAATTGATGTCTGTCAGGCTGGGGAGCAAGACATTGCCCACTTGCTTCCACTGGATGCCTAAGTAGTTGTTGGATTTCATGCACCTTCAGAGATTTTGAACTTAAAAGGAAAGAAGAAATGTTTTGTGTAAAACTACATGAACTGCAAAGAAGTGGCATTACTTCAATAAATTCATCTATAACAAAGGTATACATTCACATACAGAAGTTAACAGGTACAAAATGTTAACACACGTTTATTGACTCTTTATCAGGCATTTTTCACTACCTGGAATTCTAAAATCGTTTCCCCAAGACAAGCATGAAGACACATTTCAGTGCAATCATGTCACAGGCAATTCCCTTCTCCTCTGAAGCTGAAATGAAAAAGCACTAAAACACATTTGTGCGTCCCCTCCCGTGTGTGTCCATACAGTGTGCCTTTATGGAAAGGATTTAAACGTGGGTTTCTATCTTTTATTCTCCAACATATCAAGTATTCTGTCTACTGTTGAAAAATTCTCTTGAGGACCAGGGAACTGAAGCAAGAATTTCCCATTTTAACATGAAATGCACTTACGTACACAGTTCTTTTACAAAGAACTCTTTCCTAGTTTTACTCATATTTTAACTAAATGTGTTTCTTTAAAAAAACCTAAAAATCTTTTCCTGATTTTACATACTCATCATTAAAAAGTAAAATTATTTTTCCATCATAGTTTACTTTCACATGTAGATACGATCTGAAAAATAACAAGTATGCTCTTATGAATTTTGGGTATTTTGTCTCAGTAGTTTTCTGAAAACAAGAATGATGAAAAAAAAATATCTAACCAGATAAAACTAGCTGAACCAGTTGTATTAAAGCATCTTTCCCAAAACAAATACTGCCACCAACCTGAAAATTTGCACATTAGAACCACAAATACATTCCTGAACGCCATAATGGGCAACAGAAGAGGATAGTCTGAAGTCTCACCCTAATAATCACCTGAACAGAGCTAGGGAAAACATGGCTGCAGCCAGAAAAAAAATGTTGGTTCCACAAAGTTAATGGAACAATCCATACCATTAGTTTCAGGAGTACAGCTAAATAACTGCTCACAGAACTAACACCAATAAGGGGGGGGGGGGGGGCAACCCAACAAAACCAAAACCCACCCACAAAAAAAATCTTTTAGGAAGAAATACTGTATTTTTTGCTTGTTCCACTAAGTTGCAAGGAGCTAAAACAAAGCTGATGAAACAAGACCTATATTCTGTGTGTGAAAGAAATTCTTGTTCTGTAAAATATTATTTGAATTTTTTCTGAAAGAGGTGGGCCCCATCAAGCAGACAAAATAATTCTGTTCACATCAAGATGTACACTTAAGGTAACTGGATGCACTTTTGAAGGAGTTTCAGGCACTTTTAAATTTATGCAAAATAGCTTTCAGCATGAGTTCGCATACATGTCTATTAGGGCCAATTCCTTTTAAAACCATCTAATCTGCTCCAACGGTAAACCTGGTCTGACCATATCCAGTGACAACATAAGGCAAAGTAGTCAAAAAAATCAAGCTTGGGTAGAACATGTAAAAGTTTTGTAGTAAAGTCTAAAGCATGTGAATACTTCATGATTTTCCAACATAAGTAATTTTTAACAGATTATTCCCAAATTCAGAACACTGGATGTGCTCCACATATTTAGTGATGACAGCCCACATCCACAAAAATTCATGGCAAGTAACCACGAAAAATAAGAGTCAAAGAGGGATCATTTCTCCCTTAGTGAAGTCAGGAAATAGAGGCATGGGAAGAGTAAGAGACTTAACACCATGCAATAAATCTGTGGTGGGGCCAACAACTATATCCAAATATCTTACATTTCAGTCTAATACCTCAAGTTCAAGAACATCTTTTTTATACTTGAATGTTATTGTTACAGATTTATTAATGGTTAGAATTAATTAACTTTATTTGATTTTCATTTTAATAGAAATATAGAGAAATAAGAAATATATTTTAATGAAACTAGTAGTTGCACAACAAAAGCTGCTATGAAATCCTCTGTACAGCCCTGTACCAAGGCCAAGAACTGAGTGCAACCGAATGAAACAACTTGTAGTTACCTGCCAAGAAATCGTGAACTTTATTAATTGATATAAAGAAATTGTATGGAATAGGGATAACTTAAGTGTAAATATATTTACTCAAAGAATGTAGGTATAGTAATTAGGTCATGTAACCATAGTTTGAAAGAAATAATGAAATAACTAATGAAAGAAGGAGTCTTTCTCTAACTTTCTCTAACAAGGGGCCTGTTTATAAGTTATCTAGAGGGAGCGACTAAAAGAAACAAGCCGAAGAAACAGATGGTCGACAAGGACATAAATTAGCTCAGACTGATAAGAACACTGCAAACTTACAAGACCATCACATACCAGCCAAAAGGTGAAAAGTACACCATGAGGAAGACCTACGGCCTTCCTCCCAAAGACCCCTGCCCACAATTCTTGGAAGAATTTGCACGAAGGACTGATAAGCAAATTAACATACAAAGTGAGAGTATGTCAATGATTTTCAGGGAATACGATGTTTATGCATGAATACTTAATGAATATGTATGAATAACTTATATATGAGGTGTATGATTTTGAAGCTTGGTGTGCATTGACCATGAGAGGACTCACTCACGCACCCGGCCGTCAATAAAGAAGTGTCTGCTTATCTACATCACATTGGTGTTGGTAAGTTTTTCATTCCGAGATTTCAGTAACATTATGATAATGTAAAACCCCATAAAGTTGTATTTCCTGATGGTTTTAGGGGTAGGGGTGGTGTGTGTGTTTGTTGGGATTTTTTGTTTTCTTTTTAAGAGTACTTCCCTAAAATAATGTTCTGTAATGTTGTTTCCTTAATAATATTCCATAGAGACTGATAAGCCCTCACATAAGAACAACTAAACTTTATTCTGTCTCACAGAATGCCCAAGATACCATAATTTTAAAAAAAACAAATTGCAGCTGAGGTCTTTAACAAGGTAGCATCTTACTATTGCTTACCTGCTTCTGGATTTCTCCATTTTGCTATAGTTCCAAGTCTGTAGCGAACACACGGACTCTCTGCACTGCAATGTTGTATACTAGCTTTGGACAATGCATAAATTGGTTCCTGTTATATGTGATGAATCCATCAAATGGATCTATGCTAAACGCAGTCTGTGTCTTGATAAACAATCACAGGAACTCCACTCAGTCGACCTGCATACAAACAGCATAATGTAATTCTAGATGTTTAATGTGAAAAGCACCTGTCTGCACATGACCTTGCTGACCTGGATGATACCGGGCTAACATAACCTATTGGTAATAAAGTCATAACTGTTTGAATCCTAAGGTGGTAACTATGCCTACCTAAATAAAACTGTGCTAGAAAGATGCCATAAAAAGGAAATTAGCCTAAGTTCCCCTATTTAGAAATAAATTAATAATCAAGATTGACAAAATTGGTACCTAATCAAACTGACTCCTTTTCACCTTTTTTAACTACTAAGCTTCTCTCCCTTCATAAGCACAAGGAAATAAAGCAAGCAATTAATTCCAGCGGTATCTTCTGTATGTACAGAACCTCCCACCTGCCAAAGGTCTCAGGGAGAGGAAGACTCGGGGAAAGCACCTGGAATTACGAGCTGAAGTCTCCTCACAAGTGCGAGATCCAAACCGGACACTCCTGTAAGCAAGGTTTAAAGTGTAAAAAACAAAAAAAACCAAGCCAAACTAAACGTACTGCAGTCTGAGTTTCCCTGCACGTAATGCCTTTCAGCAGAGAACTGCAATCTGAACACTCATTGTGCTTGTAGACAAACGCTGCGGGGCCACAGGCTGGTGCTCTGAGGCCCTGCCCTACGGCCTGGGGGCCAGGGCCGCCCCCCCGCCTCACAACGCGGGGTCCGGCCGCCCCGCTGAGGGCGGGAGGGCCCCGCCGCCTCCCGCCCGGCCCGGCCCGGCTGGGCCCCGGCAGACCGCCCGGGGCACCGGCCCTCGGGGCGGCCCCACAGCGCCTGACCGGCGCCGGAGAACAGCAGCAGGACCCCGGGAACTCTGCCCACCCCACCTCAGACGACGCCACCCCCCCAGCTGAGGCCGCGGCTCTCAGCGAGGCCCGCTCGCCGCCCGCCCGCCAAGCCCCGCCCACCGCCACCAAGAGGGCCAGGCGCGCTGCCCGCCCCCCTCGGCGTCGCCGCCACAGCGTCCCCCTGCGGCTCGGAGGGCTGCGGCGCGGCGGGAGCGCTGCCCGGGCCGGGGCTACGCGGAGCCCGTGCCTGCGGGCTGCCCGCCCGCCGGGACAGATGGGTACCGGCTTCAGGCACAAACGGCCGTCCCGGGCCGCGGGAACGGGGCTGCCTGTGCTCTGGTGCTGAACCGCGTGCGGGGGCAGAGCAACGAGCGCTTTGCCATTGCTGGGCCATCCGGCTCTGCCGCTGCCAGTACCGCGGGGCCGGCGTCTGGGAAAACCATGCGCCTTTAGGAGCCAACAAAACTACTTCAGCTCGCAGTAGCGATGCGTGCGGAAGCTACTGCGAGACACACCGCTATGCCGGACCTTTCAGAGACAGTGCCCACAGCACCTGGCAAGGCCACTGGCTGCTACCGAGTCCTGCTGTGTACCTGTCTGAAAAGCCAACCTGCCAGGAGAAACCTCCCAACAGCGACAGTGCTGTCCCACTTACAACACAGCACTTTGTAATTTAAGAAAGGGGAGAAACGTTTCTGTTTTTCTTCTACAGGTAACTAGTTTTTAATGCAGGCAGAGGCTCACTGAAGGGCAGGGCAGGACCACTGCACCCCTGCTCCCAGCAGTGCTACCCCCAGGCCGCCACGGCCTCGGCGGGGACTTTGAGGTGGCAGGGCAGTGGGCACGGTAGGCGAACGCAGCCAGTCGCCCCGCTCTCTAAACAAATGCCTTAAACTGATTTCAAAACCGATGTCTGCTCCTTAAATTTATCAGGTGCCTCGGAGCAAGCGGTTCCACTGGCCACGGTACCGTGCGTCCCGCCAACTTCCATTTTGACACCAGACTGATAAACGGGCGTTTCAAATCACACCAGCCCGAGGGGGCAGCCTGCGAGGGGCACCGGCGTCTCACGCTGGGTGCCCGCTGGCACCTCAGCACGGCTGGCGGCAGCGGAGGCCCCGCCGGACCCCCCGCCGCGGGGCCAGGCCGCACAGGCGGCGACACCCGGGCCTCCCCTCAGCCGGGGAACGGCACCAGGCGGCAGGAGCCCGGCGGGCGCCCTAAGGGCGCTGTCAGCCGCCCGCCATCACCGCCAGGCCCGGCCTGAAGCGCTGAGGGGGCCGCGCTCGCCCCGCCGCTTCCCGCCCTTCTCCCCGCCCGGCCCCGCCGCCCCCCGGTGCCCCGCCGCCGGCACATGGCGCGCACCGCGTCCCGGCGGCCGCCTCCCCCGCAGGGCTGCCCGCCCAGAGTGCCTGCGGGGCCCTCGGGGCACCCCGGCTTGCCCTCACCCACCGCGGCGCTCGCAGCGTGAGGCGACGGTCCGGCGGGCCCGCCCGCCACCGGGGACACACGGCCCGGGGAGGGGGGAGCGCGGCCCCGGCGCCGCTCCCGGTCAGGCGCCGCGCGGGGGAGCCCCGGTGCGCGCGCCCGCCGCCGCGCCTGCGCGCGGGCCATTAAATGGGTGCGGGTGGGCAGCGGAAGGCCCCGGTTACGGCGGCTGAGGAGAGACAGAGTCGGGCGAATAGGGAGCGGGCGCGCGAGCCAGCGCGGAGGGGGCCGGAGCCAGGCGGGCGGGGGACGGCCCGGCCCGGGGCGCGTGTGGCGCGGAGGCGGCGAGCGCGGCGCCGGGTGCCGCCGGTGAAGCGAGCGAGCAGGAGCGAAGCAGAGCCGGTGGCCGACAGCAGGAAACGCCGCGGGCGGCGGTGAGGCCTTCAGCGGAACGCCGCGGGGAGACCCGCCGCCGGCGCGGTGAGTACGAACGGCGGGGCCGCCGGGGCAGGTGAGGATCCGCTGAGTCACCTGCCCCGCCGCCCCCCTGCCCCGCGGCCCCGGCGCGCCGGGAGCGAGGCCTCGGCCGGGCCGCGCCGCCGCCACGCGAGGGCAGTCCGGGGCCGCTGGGGGTCCCGGCGCCTCCCGGTCCCTCTCCCGGCCGCGGCTGCCGAAGGACCTTCGTGGGGTTGGAGCCGTCTCCGGGGAGCGGGGCTGGGCTCCGGGGGCTGCGGCTGGGGTACCTGCGGCGGGGGGCTGTGCTGCCGGGGCCGGGCCGCCACGGCGGGGGGAAGCGCGCACCCGCGGGAGGGGGCGTCCCGGGATCTGACGGCTTGGGTTTGCTTGAACTAGGTGCGTGGTCAGGGGCTTGGAAGGAGCCATGGATAAAAGAGGAGCTGTGACAGAGGCGGAGAACGGTGATGCTTTCCTGGAGCTGAACAGAATTGCCACGAAGTACCCGCACCGCTACACAAAGGTTGGCCTGCACCCCTTTTCCTCTTTCCCACAAAGTATTCGCGGAGTTGGGGGTCCCGGAGGCCAGGCGGAGGTGGGGGCTCCCGCGGGAGAGAAGCCGTGAGGCAGAGCTGGGAAGGCTTTGCCTGGATTAGGATTTGCACAGTGGGATAAAACCAGCAGCTTGTTCAACACCATGCGGTTCTGCAGTCCCATCCTTGATATACTTTTGATTCCCACCATCTTACTTTAACACGGGAGCACCTCACAGCATGCGTCGGAGAGGTTATGGTAGGTGCTGAAGTATGCTGTTCTACCAGCTTTATCAAGTACTTGCGCTTCAGAGTTTTAGTTCTGTTTCTAGCAGTGTTCCTTTAAGTTGACCAAAACATTGCCTTACAGTAGATGCCAATTCCTTGGAACGTAAAGCACACCAGGTCTTTGAGGTGTTTACAGAAAAGCTTTTTGGCATCTTAAAAGTGCTTCTATGTGGCTGCCGGAAGCCTAAGCACTTACTGCTCCAACCGATGCTTAGTGTTAAAACTTTTAACGCAGATGCTTTTGTTTAGCTGTGATACCTAAATATGTGCATGAGTGGAAGAACACCAACTAAATAACTTGCAAATAAAGATTCTTTCGGTGCTAAGTGAGTTTGATAACACTGTGGGGTTTAAGGTTCAAATTTTGTTTGGGGTTTTGGTAGAGCTGCTGAAATGTGCTTTTAGAGAGCCGTTAATGGTGGCTGATTGTCCCATCACTGGAAGCTGTGGGAGCAGGTGGTCATTGTTTTGTGAAAATCTATTAAGATACTTTGCAACAAATGGCCTGAAGTACGGAACAGGGTGAGACAGTGTACTGTTGCTGGCTATGTTATCTTACTTGAGGAATTTCTGAACTGTTAGCTTCCTAGTAGACTTTTTTTTTTAAAGAAAAAAAATATTTTTGTGGCTCTGTTCTGTTGAGATAGGGCTAGACATCAACAATAAACCAAGTACTTTCAGAATTGGCAAAACTTGCATGGGAGTATTTTGGCTTTATAATACTCTAAGTCCTTGGAAAATACCTACACTTAACCTTCTAAAAGGCAAAGTGTGATATTGTTCAGACCTTGTTATTCAGTTAACTACAAAGCGAAGGAGAGGAGCTGTCTTTTTAAACTTCTGCTGGAAAAGCAGTATTTATACTCGTTTGGTCTTGCCTGACTCCTCTCAAGAGTAATAACTGAATGTAGCTTCGAATTCTGCCTACTTTTTGGGGCAGTATTCGGGTTGTGCTGGCGGTAGCCATACACTGGAACTGATGCATTTGTAGCTTCAGTGTTGTGAATTCAGTACCTATAGCTTCTGATCAGGATGAAGTTGCAGAACTAATGCTAGAAGGCACCTAGTCTTGTCTCCTTGTTGGTTTCGAAGGAGTCTAAAGTCAAGAAACATCAGAAATTAATCTGTGCTAAAATATCTTGCATCATATGTTGTGGTTTTTTTACAAGTAGCATCTGAAATACAGCTGGTTTAAGGTGCTTGTATAATCAGTGTTGTAAGGAATTTTCTCATGATCCAGTTTCCTATTAATTAGGGATGGGAGGAATGCTGTTTCAGGACATGTGCTGCTGATTTGGAAAGGGGACTGATTTCCTTTAACAGTTTCTATTCATTTACTACCAGTAGGAAAGCAGTTCTCATACTATGAGTCCTTACAAACTGTTTGAGTAAAACTGTTTAATAACAGCTGAACACACTTGTCCCCCACACGTTTAAAGTACGAGTATGTGAATTAAAACAAAAAACAATCAAAACCATGCTCTGGAAGTGTCAGTGTTAATCTTCTCTATTATGAGAGTGTTATATAGTCCCAAGCTGTGTCTTTTCTAGTTGTGTAGAAGCTGTTGCTCCAGGGGTGCACAGCTACTGAGCAAAAGCCAAGAAACAATTTGAATTTTCCTCACTTCAATGGCAAAATTGCAATAGGATCTGACTGAGGGTCTGTGGACTCCCTCTCGTGGCCAGCAAAACAGTCCATTTCAAGTCTGTTGATGGACAGTGCTGTTAATACTTGTAATATCTGCATCAGGCTATGATAGTATTACAGCGCTAATGTTGCTCATAGATCAAAGTTTATTTTGGGAAGCTGTGGGCAGAGAGGCCAGGCTTCCTCACTTTAACGGAACTCTTTTTGCTGAAGGCTAGTACAGGGTGATGTTTGCAAACACGTGTGTGTGTTTGTACATGTTAAGGTTTTGTCCAGCTACCAAGCTGCTATCTGGAAACTTCCAAGTATCAAGCTTGTGTGGCTAATTAAACTATTTTATTCACATGGCGATAATGATGTGAAAGCTCTAGAGGATATTGTATTCTTGTGAAAAAAGTAAAGAGACTTCCTTCTTCAGTTTGGCCGATGTATGGCATCTGCTGTCGGGATTTCTTTATCCTTCCAGCTGCCACTGATTCCTGCACAGCTCTGAGTGAATTCAGTACAGTTGGGAGTGAGGCGGATGGAAGAAAGGTAGTCCAGGGAGAAGTCTAGAGTAAGTCTTATTAGAAATGTGCATCGTGGCTGCAGCCAAGTTAATGATGATTCAACACAGTGATGATCACACCATTGATAATGGTTTTTAGATGTAGCAAATTGCAGTGTGACTAGATTGATTATTAGTCTGCATCAAATGACTAACTGCTCAGGGCTGTGCAATGCAATAGTAAACTAAGGACTGTATTTGAAAGCTAATAGAAAGTGG
The DNA here is from genome assembly GCF_015220075.1 of Falco rusticolus. Taxonomy (NCBI): domain Eukaryota; kingdom Metazoa; phylum Chordata; class Aves; order Falconiformes; family Falconidae; genus Falco; species Falco rusticolus. The sequence continues at coordinate 37,472,440 of NC_051187.1, read as the reverse complement.
GAAGACTGAAGTAATCACTCAGCATTAATTTGGTGTTGGGTAGAGTAGATAATTGGATAACGTACATTGAGATATCTTGGGTGGTGGTCAGAAATAGCAAGCTTGTTTGGGGTTTCCAGGTCTACATTAGTAACTGGTATTGTGGTATTGGTTTTTTTAACCTACTGAATCTTATACAGCATTAAACATACCGATTCTGATTGCATCCCGAGAACTTGCTAGCTCCACTATCAATGATGCCTATCTTGCTTATAAGCTGAACTGTCCAGGGAAGTGAATAGGTAAACATGTATGATGTGAACAGCTTTTGAAGTGTTAATGAGGACTGAACCTGACTTAGTAAGGCTTAGTGCTGCAAAGAAGTGTTTGCTTAGTGGCCACTGGTAGAAGAACTGAAAAATAAACTTGCTGTCTAATGGCAAGTCTTCACTACAGTATTTCACAGGAAATGAAACAACATATTGGTAAACTTCGGTTGTCAAATTAAAACAGAGTTGAACAGGCAGTCTGGAATAGATATTGAGTCACTTGAATCTTGTCTGGGTAAGAGCTGGAACTAACTTCTTGCTTTTTCTAGGAGGAACTGCTGGATATTAAAGAGCGTCCCTACTCTAAGCGAAGACCTTCTTGTCTTTCTGAAAAATATGACAGGTATTTTCTGTATTATTAAAAAACTATATACATTGTTTCAAAATATAAGTTAAAATTTAAAAAAAATCTGTAGCGAAGAAGTGACTTGTTTTGATGAAGGACATATGTGCTCCAGAGTTTAGTGTATGACAGTGTTTTCGGAAGTAGTAATCTACTAGGAGAGGCTTAACACTCTAGCTAAGAATGTTGTGCTCTGACCAAAGATTATAATGTGAGATCCAGCAGAAAGATGACTTCACACAAGAAAATCTTATAGACTTGCAGGAAAAACTACAAAGAATATAGATGGCTGTATAGCACAGACTGACTAGGTCATGTTGCAACAAGCTGACTCGCCTGATGGATTACTCTCCCGTGTTGACAGTGTACTGCATTTAAAAATGAAGGGGAGAGTGTTCTTGGCTTGTGTTTTGAAGTTTGCTGAACAGCAGTATCTTACTTGTACAGTAAATTAATCTGAATAGTAAAGTGGTAAAATTTTTGGAATGCTTTGGAACAGCAGCATGTGCTCTTATTTTTCAGTGTACCAGGCAAACTTCCAGTAACTAGTGGGACAACATGTCCATACGTTGTCCCTTTTGTAATCTTGATGCCTGGGTGTTGTACTTCCTTAGTATTGCCAAAGGGATCCAGAATGCCATGTATGAGATGATAAAGGCAAAGATTTAGAAGTTGGGTATGGAAGGTGTTTTGCTTGTAGTTCAATAAATCATAGTACTGCTACTGAAAACCTAGAACTTACTGACTAGCAACCTGTACAAGTAGCAAACAATTCTGCAAATTTTTTTTGTAGTGATGGTGTCTGGGATCCAGAGAAGTGGCATGCATCTTTATATCCGACTTCAGGAAGAACTTCACCAGTGGAAAGCTTTAAAAAAGATTTGGATTTGGATCGGACTTCCCTTATGCGTAGGATAGTAGGTAAGTGTGTTTTTATAGCACAAGACTCAAAACTGAGCCTAGGCTGTTGGCAAAACCTTCACTTGGAGATGACACAAATGAGACGAAACAAAGTCTTTTTGAAAATTGTTTGACTGCATAGAATTAAGTGTCAAGGAAGTCTTGGCTGCTCCAACTATAGTTTATGGTATTCTGGGTTATCTAAGAACAAACATAGCTAGCAGTCAGTTGTTATATCCCACTATTCTTGCCATTTGATAGTGAATACATACGTAATAATGCAAGTGCAGGAGACAATTTCACTACAATTAAAGACTGAGTTACTTAGAAGGTCTACAGTGGGAAAGCAGGTACTTCCTGCATGGGAAACCACAATGATTTCTCAATATCCAGCTGTAAATTTTTTTTTTCCCTCTGTACTTCCTATGGTCTCAGATAAGTTTTTGCCAAAATAAATTGAGTCTTTTCCTTCAAAAAGCTGTGGGATAGCAGCAAGGCTATGGAACAGAAGGCTATTATACAGTTAACTCTCATTTATTAAGACATTAAATTCAGTGCTTTTCATGTGGTCTTTGACTTGTAGATCCAAGAGAGCGAGTAAAAGAAGATGACTTGGATGTAATCTTAAGTCCACAAAGGCGAAGCTTTGGAGGTGGCTGTCATGTAACTGCAGCGATTAGCTCACGTCAAGCAGGGAGCCCCTTAGAAAAGGAGAATGATGGTGTCCGTGTTATTGGTGGCCGTAGGATTGGCAGTGGAAGAATTATCTCTTCTCGTAACTTTGATAAAGACCACCGAGGTGGTGAAAAAGAATTACGTGATTCTAGAGATGCAAGAGACCGAGATCGTGAGAGGGACTACAAAGATAAACGCTTCAGGGTTTGTTCTTTCTTTTCTTGATTGAATATTAAATTGGAAGTTTGGGATGCTGCACTAAAAGCAACGGGGGCAAGTTCACTGCATACAGTAGTTAAGTGTTCCATGCAAGTGGGCAATTGCTTCTTAAAAGCACCTTTATGGTGTAAAGGGTGAGCACTTGGTGCTTCAAAAACTTAGTTTTCAATCCTTTGGACAGCTCAAATGGCATGCATCTAATACTGTGCATCTCTCAAACCTTACCTGTGGTAGGCTTAATAGCAAGATACTCAAAAGTGTTACAGATAATTTTTAGTTCTTGACCAAGCAGTTGTCAGCAAGCATTGTCTTTAACCTCAGCCGATGGAAGTTTTCCATTTTCAGGCTTTTTTTTTTTTAATTTTTGGGTTTTTTTAAAAAAAGAGGAGCCACTAGCCTGCCACTTGGGATACAACACTGATTTTATACAGGCTCTTGCAGACCAATAGCCTTCAGTGTAATGAAGCAGAAATTTAACTGTGAAGCCTAAAATTTAAAGGCTTGCTGAGCATGCAGAGTGTGTATGTAAACCTTAAAAAAAAAAAAAAAAAATGTGAAGAGGTGGTCATTTGCTTTGGTGGTCAGGGAGGTATCTTAAGAAAGAGCAGTTTACAGTTAATGCTTTTAATATCCCACTTCAGAGAGAATTTGGTGACAGCAAACGTGTCTTTGGGGAGCGAAGGAGGAATGACTCTTACACTGAAGAGGAACCTGAGTGGTTCTCTGCTGGTCCTACAAGTCAGTCTGAAACCATTGAGCTCACAGGTTTTGATGATAAAATTTTGGAGGAGGATCACAAAGGGAGAAAACGTACAAGACGACGCACAGCCTCACTAAAAGAAGGTAATGGCACATCTGAGAAAAGCTTTGCTTGTCTGCTATGATGGTGTGTTGCTGGATAGAGGGGTGACTGTTATAGATCTAGGCAAGTGTAAAGAATAATGCAGTTTACTAGCCTTTATTTTAAACTTGCATAGCTTTTGGTCATCCTGAAGCACAAGATATAAGGCCTGTAACTGATTTTTCAGACTGCATATACCTTTAATAAAATACTACCTTTTTTCCAAAAGGAAGGCAGGGCTGAGAGGCTGCGGGGGGGAAAAAACCTTGTATGGATATTGACTCATCTCAGGAGTTTGTAGGCCATTAAAAGGGTCTTGTCCATTTCTGCATCCTGCTGGGTGCTAAAGGCTTGTTTAAACTAAGCTGATGCTCTGAGGTACTTGAAATAATTTTTTGTAATAATACCAACATTAGGAACACAGAGTTAGACATTCAGCTGCCAGTAATACAGCTTTAAGCTGAGTTTGGAGACTGTCTAAATTTGTCTGCAGTCATTGGACTTCAAGTTTACAATTATTACCACCGCAAAAGCTGCGGTATAAACTTCTCTGAGGCAGTAGAGATGACTTCTAAATGCTAGAAATTCTGCAGGTGGACAATGTAAACCTGAAGAATTCAGGTTTAATTGTGTACTCACCGAAGTAAAATGTAGTAAAAATTCAAGCATACTAAGTTTGTAGTCACGTCACGGGGTGGTTTTTTTTGCAGCACTCATGCAAGCTTGAAGAGTCTTCAAAATGATACGTGCTTTGCTCCTGCTGTGGGAGTAGGAGTGGTTTTTGTCATATGTTGACAATATAAAGAACTCATGTAAAGTACCAGCTTCCAAAGAGTCTGCTCTCTGGGGCACCTAGGAAGAAAGCAGGAGCTGCCAAAGGATTCTTAATGGAAAAACAGCAGCAGCTGTTAACTGAACATCTGTATCTGCTTGGTGTGATGTAACATCTGATACGTTCTGTGTGCTTTCTGGGTTGATCAAGATGCGTTTTTTTATGCAGGATTCAAATTGCAATTCTTACTTTCTTGAAGCAGGCAGTCTTAATTACAACTAGAAGCTCTGTGCCAGGAGTTACAGTGGGTGCTAATTTCTCCTGTAGTAGACTGCAACCAGCACAAGATAATTGAAGAAATACCACGTAGGTGGCTAGGTAACTGGTCCTGTGCTTCCGATTCCTAGGCAAATGCATTGACATTTAGGCACTGTTCCCACAGGAAATAGTCAAGTTCAGCGATTTGGCAATAACTTGGCCTTCTTTTTAAGGGGTAGAATGCAATGGTGGAGTGGCAGAAGAGGATGAAGTGCAAACTGTCCTTGCCAGTGAAACTCCAACAGATCAAGAAGTTCCTAGGGAAGCAGTTTTACAAGAACCAGCTCCAGGAGAGTTTGACTTCAATGAGTTCTTTAACTTGGATAAAAGTGTTCCAGGCCTGGCTTCGGTGAGGTTTTTGGTATTTTTTTTTTGTTTGTCTCTTTAAAGACTGGCTGTTTTCATGAGAAGCATTTGGTTGCTGCTGTGTTGAGTGAAAACTAAAGCTTCTTGCTTTGTGAAAGTAGCTTTATGCTGTGTGTCAGTCTGATGAATTTGCAGAGATTTAGCTTTGGAGTATTAGGGTGTTACTTCTAAAGTGCTATATACCTGGGACTGGCTCTATCCCCAAAGAAAGTGTATGAGGCAAGTCAGCTGATGATTCTTGCTTTCTTTTGATCGTTACTTGAAGGCTTAAAAACCAGCATCCTGGATAGATCTTCTTTGGAAGTATTACAGATAAGATCAGAGAATATTAACTGTACAAATTTAGTATAGCTGGAAACAACCTTTTGTATCTAAGTTTGGGAATCACAGCAAATAGATGTTTTGTGCAAACTTCCTGGAAGGCAGTAAGCCTGGAGACAGATGCCTGATGAATACTGGCTCTGAGAGATAGTTGCATCATTATCAATACCAGTAATGTGGTTGAAAGGTTCTATGTCCGAGAAGGTTTGAATCTTTAATAGTTAAACTTCTGTATAGTGGTTAATTTTGTTGTTTAGGGCTACTGCTGCTGAGTTGGAAGAACAAACGTAGACTACTAATGTAGTCAAAAGCATGTTTGAACAGTGTTGATGTGACTAGTAGATACTCTGTGTAACCCAAGTCAGATGTGGGATGCTGCGGATACCTAGGAGCTAGTAACATGACTATGAAGAAAGACTGATGCTTATACCGCAAGTCTCTTCCAATAGTGGATTTTTACCTCCAGCCATGATTTGATGGGGATTCTGGTACTTCGGTTGGTACCGCGCAGTTCTTGAACCTCTGGTCTCTAGAGGTATAGGGAATGGCTGGCACTCCCTGATTTTTCAGTCTGAAAGCTGTAACTGCACCTTAGCGTGCCCTTTAACCACAGGAAGGGGTAAGGTGGTCCAGCAAGTACTGACTAAGTATGGGCCTAACTCATAAACTGATGATGTTTCTATTCTGACCTCTCCTACACTAGTCAGGAGTAGCTAGTAGCTTTTCTTCCTATTCTAGATGGTATAACTGAGTAGATGGAATTTGAGTAAAAGGGCTTAGTGTTGTCAAGACATAAATGTGTTTAAAAAAATTTTTATTCTGACAGCAAAGAAACAGACCTGATATGGTTTAGAAATATTAAGGTTTACAAAAAATAAATCCTGACCTAGTCTTTAATGTGGAAAAGCTGCTTGTGTTAAAAAAGGCTCATCATACAGTGGCAGTAATTTGACAAGTACGTAGTGGAGAGTTTGTTTTCCCTGTAGAAGATATAAATGATCAAGTCTTGACTTGACAATCTGATTTTCAGCATTTCTGCAAAATGGTGACTCCTTTCAGAAGCAGGGAATTCTCAAGTCACAAAATATCTGCTGATGAAACTTTAGTAGGCAAATGTTGTAACTTGTCAAAAATGAGTTTTGGACTAGTCAAATGTATTATAATATTAATTCTTTTTATTGGTGACGTGTCTGTGACAAGTGTTCGTAGTAGATCTGTACATTTCCTGACATAGTCTTAATTGTTCTAACATGTTAGATTTAAAAATCAAAGCCAAATAGATCAACACTATGGGGTTTTTTTGCTATTGTAAATAGTATTGAGTGCCCCTTGTTTCATAGAAAACAGCTTCTCTGGCATAAAGAAGCTGTTCTTACTTTTGTCTAAAAGTAAATGTGCTGCATGGTGAAACTGCATCTGTGCCTATTGAGTGGGCTTTTAATTGGATGCTATCTTGCAAGATGGGAAAAGATTTAGTTTGGCTTAAATTTTATAATGGGCTGTTTGCTAATCATTACAAATATTCTTAAAAAGCCTTAAACAGTTGCTGTAAACTGTAGTGACTTCTGACAGACTAATGCTATGAAGTACTGCTCAGTGAACTCTGTTCTGCCTGGAGGCAGGAGGCACTAGCTGCCAGTGCTTTGCTGATGGTGCAGGCTCTGGCTTGAAGAATGCTGCCTTCCTCTTATTCCCAGGATGGTTCAGCATGTGAAGTGGAAGCCTTAGTTGCTGGCCTTCTCCCCCAGCCCTTGTGGGTTGCTCGGAGGTCAGGGGATAGTGTTTGCACTGTCTTCGGCCAGTGCTGGAACTGAACTGAATCACCACTGCAGACAATCCAGTGTATCAGAGTACTCCTTCTGTACAGTGATAGGGACCAGCCCTGAGCCATCTGTCAGAATTACTAGCTGTTATAGTTTGTTTTAATTCTTGTGGCATTAAAATGGCATTAAAATTAAAAGAAAAAAATGCCTTTTTATCTTTGACACATCTGCTTTAAAAGATGCAGTTAATGGTCTTTGGATGCTTTGATTATGCTGTTTCAGGTAGTTTTACTCTGAACAAATATTTGGTATAAAAGATGTATGATGGGTTATGCTAACTGACTCCACAAATGCTGCCATATTGGAAGGAAAAAAAAAAGCAGATCAAAGTCTTGAAACTCTGGGAGCAGCATCTAGTTGTCTGTAGCAGGAGAATCTTGGTTGCACAGTACAGCTTCTCAACAGTACAGCTGATCTTGCTTCTGTTAAGGTTATTTTATTTTATTTTTTTTTCCCCCTAACCTAGATGATAGAGGATGTGCTGGGGGAAGGTTCAGTTTCTGCCAGCAGGTTCAGCAGGTGGTTTTCTAATCCTAGTCGTTCTGGAAGTCCGTCAAGCAGCTTGAGATCTACACCACATGAGGAGCTGGAGAGGCTAGCAGGTAAGACTATAGGACAATGCAGGGCGAGGTAGTGTCCTTCCATATTTCTTCCTACTCATTCAATAAGAACATGGCAGATAAAGCTTTATCCTAGGATAGTGAATTCTCCCACACTTTAAGCGCTTGACATTCTTTTGGAAGCTCTTAGAGTAAGCAGCAGTTAAGTTCTTTTTGTTTTTTAAATGTTCTTGTCATGCTTTCTGATGACTTTCCAGCTGATCTTGGGCAAGGGGTGTGAGGCATAACTTTTCAGTGACATATTGAAGTTGGTTACCAGTGTATGTTCATCTTGAGACATTGGATGGGTAAACTGATGTCGTAGTGCTCCTGGTTTTACTGTTTCAGGTCTAGAGCAAGCCATTCTCTCCCCTGGCCAGAACTCTGGAAACTACTTTGCTCCCATTCCATTGGAAGACCACTCTGAAAACAAAGTGGACATCCTAGAAATGCTACAGAAAGCCAAAGTGGACTTAAAACCTCTTCTCTCAAGTCTTTCAGCCAACAAGGAAAAGCTTAGAGAGAGCAGTAAGTGCCTCTTCAGATATTGTCAAGTTCTGGTGATGCAGTATCTCAAGGCAAGAGGCTTGGTATTCTAGAAACTTCAACTGCCAAGTCCAGGAGTAGGAAGTATTATAGGTTTACTTACACTACTGAAAACAGATCTCAGTTGTGTCAGTAGCATCACTGATTCTTTTCATCCTAATCACAGGATGACATCAGGACTCTATCAGACAGCTTTACTGGCCAGTAATCATAAGTTAAGATGATGCAAGTCTTGATCTGAGTTTCAGCTTTGTCTATGGAATTCACATAAGTTTTTCATACTGGAGACTGGTAATGTCAGCTCTGAAACTGTGGCATTTAAACTGTGGCTTTAACAAAAACTTAGTGTAAGTCATTCTTGAAGCGTCTGTAATGGATCACATTGATCTATGAAGTATCAGTACCTAAAAAGATGAACAGTGGCTTGAGGATGTCAGTTGTTTTCAAGTGCGTACTGTAAACTTGAACTTCTCAAGACTGTTGCTAGCACTTGAGGCACAGTGGTCTCTGCTTGCTGTTCAGCGCATTAATTAGATAACTAACATAAAGCTACAACATAGGAACAGATTTGTCTTAGCTATGCTAACTTGGCTAGAATCGTGGGACTCCAGGGAAGTTAGTCTGTTAGAATTCACTTTTGCTAGCATCAGCTGTTCTAAAGAGTTCAGGGCTGACTTTAAACTTGATGTTCAAGGGCACCTCCAAGTTAGGGATCTGCATGTTCGGGCCCACAGCATGCATGAAAGGGTACAAAATGCATGTGGTCTTTGAAATCTCAAGGTCTAATTCCAAATTGGTTTCTCCTTGGCAAGCAGCATGTATTGCCATTTAAACTGGACTGAACAAAAAGTAATGCTACTCTGATTTCTGTGAAATGGCTAGGAAGGAAAGCATCCAAGCACTGCAAATATTCTTAAGCATCCAGTCTGGGAGCAGGGAGTGTCAGCTAACATATGAAGACCTTCCTTAATTTGACTTAAATAGAACTAGAAGTCTTCTGTGTTGTGCTTAGTCTGATGCTCCTACTAAAAGCTTTTTAAATGTTGATTCTCATAAACAAAGGATGAAGGAATGAAAAATTGTGGGGAAGCTTCCATTCACTCAAAAAGTGCCTGCTGTGGGTTCTGTTTTCCTGTAAAATGCTTCAGGTGTGTGGAGTTTTCAGACCAGTTCCTCTCCACCAACGTTGTATTTATTTCTCATGTTCCATACTGCAGCTAAATCATTGTTTCTTTTCTCCATCTTCTTGCCCAGATTTCCAGTAAATCTTACTACTTTGGGCCACATCTGTTACAGCAACCCATGGCAGCTCCTGTCTCTTCTTCCTTTTCTTTAAGGTGTCATATTGTGACGTGTGTTAGCTGGTCCTAAAGCATGTTTAGCCTTGATGTCAGGCACCAGTAGGGATTCATGTACACCCATGCAGGAGAAAAGTACGGTCCAATACACTGTACCTTATTCTGGTTATGCCATTGAAATCTTTCTATAGTGGCTTAATTTCTGAGCAAAAAAAAATCTACTTCAAACTTCATGCACACAAGCTAAGTGTGTAACTGAGTCTCAGAAGTATCTAAATTTTCAGTACGTATTCTCTCTACTTATGATGGCATCAACAATTTGACATTGCTTACAATGTGGCTGTAAGACCATCGGTCTCCTGGAGTAAAAGATAAATTAAACTTCCCAATGAAAAAGAACAAACTATTATAAGCAAGTGAAAGTTGTAAAATATAGTTACAACATGTCTTGTGGAGATAAATGACAGCTAGTAGGAACTTCAGTTTGAAACCTGAAACAGGTTCTTGTGGAGTCTTACATGCCTGTAGTTGCGCATGGCAATACTCTGAATTTGGATATCAGAGTATCAGTCTAAACACAAGTCAGATGTGGTTTGGACAGCTAGTATGAATATCAGAAGACAAGTTTTTGGCTGTTCCTCGTTCTCAAACAACTTGTATTGACACCTGCACAAGAATTGAAGCTCAATTGTAAACAGAAAGCTATGGTTTACCAGTATTTCTCTATTTCTCAGCACATTCAGGAGTTGTACTTTCAGTGGAGGAAGTTGAAGCTGGGCTGAAGGCCTGAAAGTGGATCAGGAGTGGAAAAAATTGCTACTCCATTTATGGCCGAGCAAATTGAGGAAGCATTGAATGTCACTGGCTCCAGACAGATAAAGAAAGATGGAGATATGACTGCATTTAACAAACTATCAGCAGTATGAAGGCAGTGGGACTCTACCTTCACAGCCAAAGTCAATGTAAGTAGGCAGACACCCAGCTTTTCTGAACTGTGCTAAGACATGAGCTATGAACTGAAATGTCTGGTAACATGTGAGCCATGACTGGATACAGCAGCATGATATTAAATATGGGCTTAAATTTTAGAATGTTGTTGCCTGCAGGATTAAGTACAGGAGGTGCTGTGGCCATTTTCCCATAGCTGAAGTAATTAAAATGGGGCTTTTTCAGTTCAGAGTTAAGAGTGACTTCATTTAACAGACAGCCTCAGTCTACTCTTTGTGGAAGACTCAGTGTTAGTTAAATGGTTGCCTTAGTGCTGCTATTAAAAGGCAGCTCTGTTAAAATGCTTGTAGTACAGGTACAGCTAACACCTGAAGCTCAGATGTCTTGCTTCACTTATTTTTGTTTTAATAGGGGTATGTCAGTGCACAATCTAGTATTTTATGCTTGGGTTTAAAAATTATTTATACCAAGATAAAACTGGATGCTTGTAGCTGAAAGATTAATATTAGAAGATGATACTAGACATTTCATTAGAGGTGACCATTGTCATTCTGCTGCTAACTGCCTAAAGAGCATACTTGACCCAGGAGCTATCAATAACTACTTTTGGCACCATAAGCATCCGTTTTTTCTTGCTGAACTATGCCCAAGGACTTCTAGCCTCATCCCAGTTCACTAAAAGATAGTGAAGAACGTAAATTTGCCCTGTGAAAAATTTGCAGACTGATTTCATGCCTTAAGTTGAGGTTTTCATTTCTATCTTTCCCTTTACGCTGACAGGCAATTTTGATGCCTAGAAGAATATCTTAAATAATTTCTCTAATACATGAACGCTTCTCAGTTCGTGCATAGTTTGAGTTGACTGCTTGGCACAATGTTTCATCTCAGTTTTACGCAATTATGTAAATTCATGTATCTTACTCAGACTTGAATAAGGCACATAGCTAGTTGGCATACAGTTAGTTCAAGATCTGGTGAGCCAGCTCAGCCTTAACTTTACTGGAGTTTTATTGGGCTGATGCATAACTATGCTTCTAACAGAACAGGTGAAATTACTTCTGTCACTGAGACAAATGTGGATTGTCTCTAAGGAGTTTGATGCTGCTTGTATCTACATTTAATTTACAGTGTTCTCATTTTCTTAGCAGAGCCTTGAGAGCCACTTAATGTCACCTCCAGAGATGCCAGGCCAGCCTCTGTCAAAGAATATTCTGCAGGTACTTCTTAGTGGGGGTAGGAAAAACTTAAAAGCATATCGCCAGTGGGAAAACAAAAATTATCTTAAAATAAGACACTTAAGGCAGTTATTGGATTAGTAGTCAGATGCAACTCTATGGAGAAGAAAGAACTAGTAACTAGTTCAGCTTGCTTAGAAATTTCTTGTCATGCTATTTCCCATGCTTACACTTGAAAATGAAAAATCTGGTTAAGTGCCTAATTCTAAGGGCAGTTCAGAATTGCAGTATCTAGTTGCACAAGTCTGCCTTGTCTCTAACTTGCTATAAATAGCATAGCCTATAGTGTAGTAAAATGAGCTAGTTTGTATAAATAGACTGTATGCTGAACATTCTTTCATTGCTTATTCTTAGGAACTTCTTGGTCCACCCATTACCAGACCTGCTTCATCAAATGTCTTAAGTGGCCTGATAGGTGGTTTGGAACCTGCAGCCTCTCTACTGACGCAGAGAGCACCTTCTCCCCCTATTCCACCAGTGTTTCCAACTCGAGCTGCTTCTGCGGATTATCTGCGCCACAGAATATCTTCACCCATTGGTGAGACTGGTTGCAAAACAGGGTTTTTTTCTGTTTTATTACTTGAGTTTGCTTTAAAGAATGCTTTGCAGGACAATAAAAACTTCCTGGCACTTGGTGGGCAACTAGGTCAGCGTCTGTTTCTTGAGTGAAAGATGCATTTGAATTTAATAGTCTGTAATGTTAAATTAATCTCCAAAAAATGTAGATGTCTGATGGATGAACTAGACTTCGCAGTAAATTCTGGTGTGGAGTAATGTGCTCAGCTACTGCATAGTAAGCTAATTTTCAGGGACTACTTGGCCATTTGTATTGCAAAGCACTGCCAGTAGCTTCCTGGTAGTTTTCCAGCCTATTGTCAAGGAAGAGATCTAGCTCTGTGTAGACTTCAGAGACGAGCTGAGAGTCTTCACAAGAATCCTCAATTCATGTGGAATTGTTTAACTTGGGGTTGTACAGTGTGTATATATTGAAAGAAACTGTTAGTCCTTTTAAATACAACTGTTGAATGTTCTTTAGGTTTTGGACAAGGTTCTCAGCAATTGCTTGGTGACCCATTTCCAGGTGTAAGGAAGCCCATGAGTCCAGTTGCTGCACAGGTTAGATTAAATACTTTTTGCTTAATGTGTATTCATCTTTTTATATTCTGTGCTCTAGAACTAACTTGTGGAAACATACTTAGCTGTTGTATTCAGATGTTTGTGCTTAAGTTTACTCTGAGTTTGAGGATGCAAAGTCTAATTTAGTACAGTTGCAAAATGTCATTGCAGTTGGATGCATCTTAGTACCTCAAGTACAAGACTCTTTGAGACTTCTGTTGCCTGTCAGTAAAAATGATAGCTGTTGGTGGGCAGCTTACTTTGAAGACATTAGTAGCTATAGCAGTAAATGTTCAGTATCTTTAAAAAAAAAACAAACAAACAAAAAAAACCCCAAAACAACCAAAATGCAACCTCTGACTTGTGTGGGGTTTTTTTATACAACTCTTACTTCAGATGAGTCCCTTGGAAATACAGCAAGCTACACTAGAGGGACTGGCATTACCACATGACTTGGCCATACAGGCAGCAAACTTCTATCAGCATGGCTTTGGTAAACCACAAATGGACAAAAGCAGAGATGGCTACAGAAACAGGTGAGTATCTGACTACAAAATTGAAGGGGTACACTGACTTTTTCAATGTGCTGTTTCACTAGATACTAGTCACTCAGACTTGTATTGGTCTTGGCAATCCTGTCTTTCAGTCTATGCTGAGAGCAGAGCTGCTTCTTACTAACTTCCTATCTGTTAACAGGCAGCAGCGAGTGACTAAATCACCTGTGCCAGGACACAGAGGGAATGCATCTTCTCCAGCCCCTATAGCATCCATTACTAGCATGGTCAGTACCTAATGTGTAATGATTGTAGGAAAAGCTGTAAAAGTGTGCGCTGTAACTAGATTATAGCAATTGTAGTTGATGGGAGAAAGGGAGGCTGTAGAGGAGTTGATCGTGTTCACATTATATCAGTGGCCACGTGATACAAGAACAAATTAGGCTTCACACTTAACTGAACGTCTTCACTTTGGAAAAGTCTGACCACTAGCTTATCTGAAACTGAAGAAGCACCATTAATATTATCTTGATCTGGTCTTCTGAAACCAGTGGAAGATAACTATGAAAACTCAGGTCCTCATACTTTGGTACTTAAGTTTTCAGAAGACAAGTGCTGAAAGCCATTAGCCACTTGAGAGAACAGATTTTCTGGTATGAAGTGACTGGTTGTAGGCTGAAATATTACTGAGGAGCTTCAGGGTCACTTGAAAACAAAACCTCCAAGCCAAGCTGTTGCCTCACTGCCTTCAGTTCTATGTAGAATGTTGCTTTGATCTAAATTTTCCAGTTAATTCAGTCTAGTCCTGGGCTGCAGGCAAGTACTGATGTGGATCATCAGCTGCTATATCAAACAAGTACTTTTGCTTGTATACCAGTTAAGTGGCTTCCACAGATGCTATGTAACTTCAAGGGGGGGTGGGAATACAAATGAGGCAATAGTCTTTTGCAGGTCAAGCAGCCCTGAGTTAATACAGATAAGGCAGTTCTAAACAAACTTCTGTTGAGCTGTTGTTCTGAACCAATAGCAAAGAGGAAAGAGCTGTAACTTAAAATACAGCTCATCTATTTTGTTTCAAACCTGTTAAAGTACATCTAACTTTGAGAACATCTGCTGGTTTTAATAAAGGTATTGGACTTCTGCAAAAGCTAAAGAGAAATGCTTAAACTATAGAATAAAGCTATGAAATTAGGTGAATTAAGGTCATGGGCACGCAGTGGGCTGATTCAGAAGAGCCTTAAATGAAAAGGATGTGCTGGAATTGGTGTCCACCCACAGCTAAGATAGTGTGGCCTAGATCATGAGCACTGAGTAAAGTGTTGCTTCTTACTATGTTCTATATAGCTGTCTCCTTCTTTTACACCTACCTCGGTGATTCGCAAGATGTATGAGAGTAAGGAGAAGAGCAAAGAGGAGCCAGTTTCTGGGAAAATGAAAGTCAGTGATGGTAAAGATGAAAATCAGAGGCCAAATGAAGGTATTGTAATGGCTTTAAAATAACACACACACAAGACATTTGGAATAGAATCAAAGAGCTTCCAGCACATAATACACCCAGGCTAACTTTAGACATTCCCAATTTGTGGAGATGAGGAGGGCGTAGAAATGAGCCTATAAGGAGAGGAAGCTTGTCCTCTCCATAGCTTTAACCCTTCCAAGTGCAGTCTTCCAGCAGTGTTGGGTTTAAATCCCTTTTTTCTGTATCTGTCAGTGAGCAATAGTGACACTGAGAGGCCTGAACTAAAACTGTTCCTTTGCAACTGGTCTTGATGAACAAGCATATTAACAGTAACACTTCCATACCTCTCCACACCAGTAACTGAATACAAGCAACTTATAGCCCTCTTGAGACATCTGAACTGAACAATCAAAGCTGAGACCAATTAAACTCTTAAATGTAGCGGGTCAAGGAAGCATTTTGTCACCCTAACTGGTATAAGTGGCTGTTAAAAGGAAATGCTTAATATAAACTGCCTGACCCAGTAAGATTAACATGCCTAATTGTGGTGACATTGTACTTCAGTATGGGTAATTGCAGAGGTGGCTTGCAGTTTGTACTATACAGTTGATTCTCTTTTTTCCTTTTAGCACTTACAGCTATTACTGTTACATCAACTGGTAGCAGATGATTCCAAGATATTTTAGGCTTTGTCTAACTGATTTTAAATGGTCTGTGGAAATAGTTTCTTGAAGTGCTTTAGTGTTCCAAATTTTGCTAAGCAGATGTCAGATAAAGGCTGCTGGTAAGCCCCAGACACATCTAAACTGGGGGGGGGGGGGGGGGGCGGGGAAAACCCCAAAAACAAAAACCCCACTTCAGGCTAGACTTCTGGCACAACTCCAAATTACATCCTTATTACTGTTTTGAAATAATTTGGTCAAAAGCATCCAGGAAAGATAGATGCTTACTATTAAAAATATATGACCAAAGTTCAGCAAGTCCTGGAATCTAGCTATCAAATCCAGCCATTAGCTGTAATGTTCATGAGGTGTAATCTCTAGTTGTGGACTATAATAGTTGTATTCAATTCTAGCTAAAGATAACCTACTGTCTAGTTCTGTGGAGAATGCAGATCAAGAAACTTTGCCCACCTTAGGTACCAAACTACCTGCACTGCAACGCTCTGCATGTTCCACAACTCTTACCCAAGCAAATCGTTGCACCAAAGAGCAAGACTACAGGCCTAAATCAGCTGGTAGAAAGACTCCTACAATGGCCTCCCCAGTACCAGGAGGCCCTTTTCTTCGTCCTGTTCATCAAGTACCCCTTGTTCCCCATGTACCAATTGTACGACCTGCTCATCAACTGCATCCAGGATTGGTCCAGAGAATGCTGGCACAGGGGGTTCATCCGCAACATCTTCCTCTGCTGCAAGCAGGTAATCCATACTTTTTTTTTTCCCTTGAAGTTGATGCATGTTCTCTGTAAGACTGACTTTGTGTTAGGAACAGCATGAACTGATACTCATTACTAGTAACACTTTACTACACTAACACTTACCTTTGAAACCAGGCAATGAACTCAACCCATCTAAATGTACAAATGCTTGTTTTTCTTGTAAGTTCCTTATGCTTATCAATTAAGAAGCTTCCTCACTCTTATCCAACAGGTATGCTTCCTCCTGGAGTGGACCTGTCCCACTTGCAAGGAATATCTGCTCCCATCCTTGGCCAACCTTTTTATCCACTACCAACAGCAAGCCATCACATCTTAAATCCACGCTCTGGGACACCTTTGCAGCTAGCGATGATGCAACAGCAACTACAGCGATCAGGTAGGCTAAAACATAAAACAGGAGAGTGAGTTTTTTGAACACTGACTGGCCTGCTCCAGGTACTATATTTGTTGGGCTGTTTCAGTATACTGTGCTAACAGGAAGCTACTTTGTGTGGGTATCTAAATTAACAAGATCAATGATTATGAATATCGGAGCAGTTTTGGCCTCTGCAGGCTCTTACGCCAGAAGGAAGTCTAAGCGAAGCATTTGGTTTAAAGATAATGTTGCTATTGAGAGATCTGCCTTTTGCAGTATGTATGCAGTCTGTCTTTCCTTGCTGGGTGAGAGGCCACACACTATCTCAAATAAAATGCTATTTGATGCTGGCCTTCCAGTTAAAACCTGAATGATGCTATGTCCAGAACTGGCAGTGTGAGGCAGTTTATGGTAGTGCTAATGAGAATAAACATGTGGGGCCTGGATTTGCCAGGGCTAACGGAATGAAAAGCATAAAAGCCACATTCAGCTTGCATGCTTTCAGGTGATTGTTCTAGGGCAGATATCAATGTTCGGTGAATGTATTATTCCACCCCTTACGCTTCACAGGCACTGGAGCACAGGGATCACCCACTGGTGTGCAAACAACCCCTCAAAATGTGCTGCCTCGGACTGGATTATCTCATGGGCACACACAGCTTGACCATCGCCCCAGCCAGAGAAGTGGCTCCCCCATTGGCCTTGCAAAATGGTTTGGTTCAGATGTCCTGCAGCAGCCTCTCCCTTCCATGCCATCCAAAGTCATCAGTGTAGATGAACTGGAATACCGGCAGTGAATGGTGACCACTGGGTGGAACACTTATGATTCTTTAGACTGGATAAAAATGTCCGTAGTCAGGACTTCACCTCTGTTTGGGTTTTTTGGGGCTTTATTTTTCAGCACTCTGTGCAACACTTCTTTTTGAGAGACTAAAGCACATGGCACCTGTCCTGGTCTCATGTCTGCATCAAGACTAAAGGATCCATTATGGCTTGAGTAGTGAAGCCTGAAGAAATTTAGATGCAAGACAAAGCCAGTTTAATCCTGGAAGTGTCTATTTTTTTTTGTTTTTTTGTAAGATATGTGAATGAAGTGCTGATATTCTCTAGTGTAGAGGTAGCAGCTAAGGATTCCTCCCGCAGAAAACTAAACTGTATAGACCCTTGTGTACAGACTTGTGTATAAACAATCTTTTGTATATATACACATAGAATAGCCTTTTTGAATCTATACAGCTGTACATAAAGAGTAGCTGGTTAACAGTTGAGCTTTAGTTGTGCCTATGGTTTGGATCTTTCTCCATTGTACGTGTGGGACTTTCTTTAAGATTAAAGTTGCATATCCTAAGTGTGAGTGAACAGGATAAAGTTGCTTTGCCTTTTCTTGCTGCTCATCTCCTCTAGGTTTCCCTCTCACATTCTTTGGTCATGTACTGTGCACTCAGCATAGCTAAAGTTTCAAAGTAAGAAGCCCACATCCTGCTGTCTGTGTAACAAAGGTCTGAGTGTTTGTATGACTCTTGACACCAAATAAGAGAATTGTTTAGTCTTCAAACAGCCTTGAGGATGGGACCTGATACAGTAATGACAAAGCCAGATCTTCAGTCTGCCATAAGCAAACAGACTGTAGGTACCTACTGGTCTTGCTCTTTCAAGAGGGCTGGTGCTGGTCCTTGTTTAGCTGCAGTATCTTCCTTGTTTCAATTTTTCAAACCAGTTACTAAAGGTTATCAAAATGGAGCCTTTGAATCCTCACCCTTCAACTCCTCAGTCATAGCTGTGGTATGTTCTGTACTGCCTTCAGTTCTGTTTGTCAAAGGGAGTCCCAAGAGCTGTCCTCAATCGAGTGTGCATCTACTGATGCAATTACTGTGAAACTTGACTTTGGAGTCTTGTTCTGTGGCTTGAAAGGAGGAGGATGGGGTAGTTTTGTGATCTTACTGTGTATATTTGGTTTTAAAATACTATGTTCCTTTTTAAGCCTGTCTCACGTTCCTGAACAGTTAAATGTTCTCTTCCGTCCTTTTACTGCATGGTTCCTCACTTCACTTTTTTCACTTGTGTTGAGTCTAGTACTGCTGTCATGTCTTCTATCTAGCTTAGGCCATTGTGCTCTTTTTTTAAAGGTGAAGGCAAAACCAGAATTCTCACAAACTTGTTCTTAGGTCCCCCTGAACGCAAAACCAGCAGCAGAAAAAAAAAAATTTCTTGCCTGTATTGTAACAATTGCCAGCATGCTGTGGTGGGGTTTTTTCAGTCCAGCAGAGACAATGTTGTACAGAAATAGCAAGCTGATATCTCCCATGTGGAATCTGTTGGGGGTCACCCATACTTCTAGTGGGTTCCTAAAACAATCTGTGTAAAACATGCAATCACCAGCTTGTCCTTGTAAGATTGTTTTCATACTTTTTTAACTTGACACTTTCCCAGTAACATTCTGTAAATAAAGTTGATTCTACCAGCTGTCTGTATCGACTACTCTTGAACTAAACTACACTATCAGTATATTGATTAATTTTCAGCATTGTTTTTGTGTGAGAGTTCAAACCATGGTTTGAGCTGAATCTGCTGAAAGTTTTGATGTCAGTGTTGTCCATCTGGGGGAGCACAGTCTGCTTTGAAGGTAACTGGCCCTGTTGAAGACATAATGGAACTGCTCCATTTAAATGTTTTTGTACAGCCACAGCCAAGTGTGAAGAATGAGACTCCAGTGTACCCAGAACTTCTAAAAGTAACCAGTCCTATGAATAAGGTTCACTGTTTATAGCTCCTACTTCTCCCCTTCCAATTCAGGGTGATAACCCCAGCACCTGTGCAGGAGTTCAGTTCACTGAAATATATGCAGAAATATACATCTAAGCTTAGAAAAAAATTATGGAAAATGTGCAGAGTATAATCAAGGGTTAAATGTTTTCTTACTGGGTTAAGTAGTGAGTGATCACTGTTGCAAGGATGTAGTGCTTGAATGGGTGTCCAAAATCACAGTACTTTTTCTGTGTGTAGTAACAGGAGGGAGCATTTTTGAAACATCTAGGAAAATGCCCCTACTTCCTTTTTCTAGCAGACTTAAGTGCTAGGGCCTAACACGTTTGGTAAGTTTTTTGTTCATGTTGGGGCTCTAGCTTTATTTCCATTAAAAAGCAAAAGAACCACTGCTTTTAAAGCAGCCTCCTCTTGTGCAACTTCTCTAAAATAAGTAGGAAACATTTTTAAGAAAACTTAAAAGCTTCCAGTCATTAATGCAGTGAAACACAAGCATCGAGCTAGCTTCCGCTAGTATAAACAACTGAAAAAGTGACTGCTTGTGAACAGAATCTACCCTCTTTTCCACAACTGCAGGACTATTAATAGCCTTGAAGTACTCTAAACAAGAACATTTCAGATTAAGGCAAAGTGAGAACTCTATGCCCTCTAGCACTGTTTCACAAGACACAGTTATCCAGCCTCTGCTGTCTAGGTTTTGTTTTAATTTAGAACAAAATAATTTGATGTGTGAGCTTTTTTCCAATCTGGAAAGATGTATATGCAACACCGAATCATCCCAGCTATCAAAGCTTCCTTGTAAGATTTTTGTCCTTGTGAAAGTTACTTAACGTGAGTTTCTCATCTTTAAGTTCTGCCAGAATGGGGCACTGCAGTACAAGTTGGCCAGAAACCTCAGTTTTACTATCCAGTAAGGTACCATAACAAACCACTACCCATTTCTTAGATTTTATAGAAACAGCCTGTTCTTTGCCACTAACAACTAATGACAAATTTCAGGCACAGTGGCAAACCATGAGAGAACAACTTTATTTTTTCACAATCTGAATAACATCCTCATCTTCAAGAGTATGGTCTTTACCAACTTTCTGAGGATTGTGTTTAACAGATGAACCCCAGACCAGTGCACTGAAAGGAGAAGAAAAATAATTTTTAAAAGGCTTAGAAATACAATATGCAAACAGCAGAACAGCTATTTTTGTCACAAAGCTAATACAGAAAGCAATGCTTAAGAGCTATTTTTATTCTCCCACAAGTACCTGGATGAGTGGTCTGTGTGAACCAGAGTACAAGCAGATCAAAACAAAGTATGAAGTCATCCAAAGTACTGGTGCATACAGGACAACGGCCTGTAATGCTGCAGCTAGCACTACTTTCAAACACAAAGAAAAGCATTTTCCCAATAGAGGAAATGTATCCAGGACAAACTGCCATAGGTAGATCTATTCCATTCAACATTAAAAAAAAAAACCCAAATCCTGTTTTCCCTTCTTACAAGAGAATGAAGTAATAACCAGGAGAAAGATTAGTTACTATTCTCTATAAATTATTTTACAATAATACTTACTATTTAAAGTCCTTAATGAGATTTTTATGGATCTTCATGCAAAAATCCTCCACTGTGGTCTTGCAGTAAGGTAGTACCACAGGCGAGGTGTAGTCTGGGAGCTGCCCTTTAGGTTTGGTGTAGCTGTAATGCAGATGGAACATTCAGTCAATACCAACACCTCCTTTTCTCTTCCAACCCATCATGAAATTTCATAGGCCATTTGCACTGTCATCCCTAGGTGCCTGTGCCAAGTTCCACTACTCCAGTGATGACAGACAGTCTGTAAATTGTTTGGTGTTCTTAAGCTGCATCTGAGTACCCAATGGCTGCAGCAGGTTCTCCCTTGTAACTGCAAAGGTTTTATCACCTAGTGAGCTTTCTGTAGCTGCTTAAAAGACAATGAAACAGGAATGGAATGGGCTGATGGAAAAGAACATCTACAGCATAATGGTTCTGACGTGATTTTTTTTTTCTGTGAAAAACTCAATATATATTAGGAATAAAACTGACAAAGTCTATAGATTTTATATTGTCACATGTAGAGAGATGTAAGTTTACAAGCCTACAGTTACTGAATTATGAGTATTAATAGATTCATTCATAAATTCATCCAAAGAAATGCATCAGAAGTATGAAGTAAACCTAAAATAATTTATAGTAAAAATATCTGAAATGCTACATGAAGAACTAAATTCAGTTCTGTTAAGAGGGCTGAATGCAGGGCAGGCTAAAAAAAGAACCACCTCTGAAATACACCACTTTGCACAAAGTTTGGTTTGAATTCCACATTTTTGCCATTTTTTTAGGATGTACTTTGGACTTGGTTTCACAAGGCCCTCATTTAATTCCCCTACAAGTTCAAAACAGCACTTGTGACTATTAAGAAACTCTGTTCGTCACACAACAGACAAGAGGAGCACAATTCACAATTTACAAGTAAACATTTATCAGTATGTTTAAGATATCAACATTTGAAAGCTAAGAGTTCTCAGCTAGTAGAAAACCATTATAAAAAAATCATCATTCATCCATTCCTGAAACATTCTTCAGTCTCAGCCTTATGCTTAACTCCACAGAAGGCAGCAACTGGGACTCACATTCGAACTAGCTTCAAGTAGTCCCAAATTTTCTCCAGCAGATCATCGAAGTTCCAGCGATGATGAGCAGATATTGGTACACAGTGGGGTACTTTGTAAATAATATCTAGTTCCTCAATGGAAATTTGGTCAATTTTGTTTAGGACATAAATGCATGGGATGTAAACCCTGCAAAGAGAAGGAAATACCATTACAGCAGCCTAGCAGCTGTACACTAATACCTTCATTGGAAAGAAAAAAAAATCACACTTTCAAAAGGATATCCCTATGTTGATACCACATTGCTAGCTTAGCTTCTGTGGGAAGCAAAGCTGAGAGACACTTCTTTGTCATATAAACTGCAGGTATGTCAAAGCCAGGGTCCCAACAGTACCTGTTCCCTTCAACAACGTCAATTAGGTCATCAGCAGTGGCGTCGCTGCGCAGTGTGACATCAGCATTGTGAATTTTATACTCTGCTAAGATGCTCTTCACTGTTTCAGTATCCAGCTCACTCTGAGGACACTGTACGTAGACACAGTATTAAGGAATGGAAGAGTTTACAGTCAAATCATGTCATATCACCTGGAAATCACTGCATGGTAAGTTACTGGACTTGATTATTTTACGCAGTTAGCCTCAGGAGAGGGAAAACATTTAAATCTTAACAGCTTTCTTTACACTAATGCCACACTGATGGCTGCAATCAGACATTTCAGGTGTTTCCTGTCAATCTGGGACCAGTTGCAAAGCAAACCCACATATCTACTAGTTCAGTGCCCAGACAACTACATGTTAAATACTTAGATCCCAGAGCAGAGTTCTGGTTTTTGGTAACTCTGGCTACTTTTACACTTTTAAAGATTCAGTGGTAAATGGGAAATGAGGAGTAGTCCAGGTCAAAAGGCCGGGAACTCCGAGCAATCTTCTCCAGAAGAACGCTTTAACAAGAGGCAGTTTTTGCACACTCTCCTTTAGGCCTTGGAACTTCTAACTGTTGGAAAGCGACCAAGCCTCTGATTTGAGGGCAAGGAGGTGGGTCAGGGCTCCCACGACAGGTATGGATAGCATCCCAGAAAAGTAGCTGACTACAGCACAGTACAGCAAGCAGTTCAGCTTCTAAAGTCGCAGCACAGGAATGGTCCCAGGCATGCCATTAACTGCAAATGCCTCTTTCTTCAAGCAGTATTTTTTTTATTTTGGTTAAAGAAAACTTCCAACTTACTGTGGCTGTAAGATTAATGCCTCCTTTATCCTTTTTTTTAAAGCCAATATTGGGGGGCTTGCTATTCAGACGAATTCCAAATCCCTCCAGTTCATTCTCTATGATTTTTTTGTGACCGAGTGGTTTCAGCACATCCAGAACAATCAGAATAAGATTACAGGTTCGAGCAACTAAGAATCAGAAAAAGAAAGTAATCTCTCAAAAAAGTATGCTCCCACAATTTGAGTCAAAACAACACAAAATATGGCTCAGTGGACCGATGACAATATTCAAACCCTGAAGGCCAGCACATTGCTTATTTTTAAATTTCAGCACAAGACTGAAATTTGTAGTGCTGGCCAAGCATCACTGATAGACAGATCCTTACATGTTCTAAAAATCACAGAGGCTGTAAAAATCCTCCTTCCTCTCTACATTCAGACCCCAGACTGATGAGAATAAGCTAGGCAAAGAAATGAAGACAGCAGCCTTGTTTACTATGGGACCACATCTGACTTCAAACTTGGTAATATACTTCCATTGCAGTGTCAATGCAGAGCACGAACTCAGCAAATGCATAAAGCCAAAACTGAAAACAGAACAAAATGAAAACAGCTACTGCTTCACAGCAGGCAGCTCAATTCCAGCATACAATTCAGCTTTTTATAGAGAGCAGAAACAGTGATTCAACCATTCATTCTCATAAGCTGTACTACAGCTGTGAACCAGTGATAGGATGCTGCCTCCAGCTCTAATATACTCACCTGCAATGACTTGCCGTCCTCGGCCTTTACCATCCTTGGCACCTTCAATAATTCCTGGGAGATCAAGTAGCTATTTGTTCAGAGGAAAGAAGGTAACTCATGAGAAAAGTATTTTTCTTCATGGAGAAAACAACATATCCTACTTTTACCTTTTTCTTAAACCACTGACTCTACCGCAAATCTGAATAAAATATGGCAAAACTGTTTCCGTTTTGATTCATATATTGTACTACCCCATGTGCCCTATTGGTACAGTGGAACAGATCATCTCAAAGAGAATATGAGAACTATTACTGGAACTTCTTCCCAGAGCAAAGTGAAAGGCAGGGTAAAACCAGTACCTCATGGAAACATTTCCACTATATTCTCAAGCACTTATACATGTCATTTCTAACCTACTAACGTCATGCTACACCATTCAGCCGTAACACCACTGCATCTATATATACCAATTTATCCTCAACAAACCAAAAAGGATCGCACCTGTATCTTTGCTCCTTTGTATCTAATGACTCCAGGCACGGTGGTTAGTGTAGTGAATTCATACGCTGCCACTTCAGAGTATACACCAGCAAGATTACTTAGAAGAGTAGATTTCCCCACTGACGGAAAACCCACAAAGCCAATTCTGGCATCACCTGTCTTTGCAACATCAAAACCTGAAAATAAGGAGCAAAAATATTCACTTGAAGATGGACATTTTCTATCTTTTAAGGTTCTGGACAACAGTCCTGCTATTGCTTTTAATACTTCCCGATTGAAAGCCAGGTAAGCTTCCCTACAAGAAGGATGAAAGTATGAAACAGGGAGTTCACAACCTACATTGTCTTGCACCCCTTTGTCTGTACAACACACCAAGGTGTTTACCTGTCACTGCAGTGTGAGCTACAAGGCTTCCCAGTGGGCAATACTTGAGTACAGATAGAGCATTCTCTTTAAGCACTGCAGCTTAGAAAATTCACACCTTTATATATAAAAACAGGTGGCTGCTGCACGATGCTTCTTGTAGAACTCCTAAGAGTTCTGGAAATACAAGGTTTTATTAGCCAAAATGCAGAAGCTCCTTCATTTATGGTTCAGGACAGGCTCCACCCCAAAGCCCTGGGACAGGCCGCACACCACGGCTAAGGTCGTGCACCGAGGAGGACGAGAGGAGACGAGGACGAGAGGAGAGAAGGAGGTTGCTCCGATTTATTCAGCAGACAGTCTGACACAATTTAAGCGGAGAAGGGCCACCCCTGTCAGATCGATCTCCCTCACACACCCCGCACGCCGGCCGTGAGGAGCGGCCGCTTCTGCGGAGGCGGCCGACGCCTTCCCGCGGAACAACGCACCTTCCCCGGGGCCGCCGCCGCCGCCGCCCTTAGGGGTGATGAGCTCCCGGCGCAGCTTGGCCAAGCGGGCCTTCAGCAGCCCCAGGTGGTGAGCCGTGGCCTTGTTCTTCTGCGTCCGCGCCATCTGCAAGAGCACGGAACCGAGGACTCACCACCGGGAGAGGCTCTGCCGGGCCGCACCGTCCCCTCACGGGAAGGCACCGCGGCTGCCCCGCCTGGCGCTTCGTGCCTCGCCCGGTCCCAGCCAGGGACGAGGCCGACGCGTTACCTCAGCCTCGATCTCCGCGATCTTCGCCAGCGTGCCGCTCATCTTGTCGGCTGGAAGCCCCAGAGCCCACCGCGGAACCAGCCCCGTCCTCAGGCCCGGCCGGCCCGGCAGCGCGCAGGCGCACGGCGGCCGCTCGCGGGAGCGAGACCAGCGCTCGCGAGAAGTGGCGGGAGCGCGCCTCAGCGGCGGGCGGGAAAGCGGCGGGCAGCTCGCGCGCTGACCGGGCAGGGGCCGCCGCAGCGCCCCCTGCGCGGCCGCCTCACAGCAGCGGGCTGCGGCGCCGGGGGCGAGGGGGAGAAAAGCGAGGGGAAGAGCATGAAAGCGAGGGAAGAGGGGGGCAAGGCAGAGCGCGAAAGCGTGAGGGCGTGCGAGCAGGGAAGCGTGAGCGAGCGAGGCAGAGGCAGCTGTGGGGAGTGGGCATGGGCTGGCTGCGCTCGGTGGCAGGTGGCATGGTAGCAGGCTGGGGGGTGCGGGGAGGGAAACGGGTCGTGTGAGGCTGAGGTACTGGTCTGTGAGAGAGGCTGCAGGGCTGGGAGCGAGCGTGACAGCCGGCGAGGCTGAGGTTCTGGGTGTCTGTGAGAGAAACCGTGTGTGAGGTGCGGCGGGGGGAGGAGAGGCAGGTGTGTGAGCAGGCCTGCGCACGGAGCCATGGGCGCTGGCGTCCCTGAGGGGAGCTGGCCTGTGCCTTTCCCTCTGGTGAAACTGGACCTGGCGCTTCGACCTTCGCGGAGACCTGCTTCTGTCTGCCCTGGTCTTCCTTATAGTCCTTGCAGTACTGCTCACCGCCAGGTGTGTAGATGTGCGTGTGGATCCCAGAGCCCTGCTGAACTGGTTAGAGCTGCTAAGCTGCCCGTAGGAGAGCCTTCTTTAGCCGATGCTTTATAAAACCAGGACTTCCATACCGAAGCTTTCTCACGGCTCCTTTCAGCTGAGCCTAGGCCATGCCACTTTGCCTTCAGGGGTATCTGTAACCATCCCTTGAATGCAAGCTAATTAAATAAAGGAGTTTTTTTTAATGATGCCCTTCAAACTTTTAAGAACCGAGTACCTCCAGCTTTAGACAGTATCACAAGAAGCCGAATAGCTGGATTTAGAAAAAAACCTTTTTTTTTACATAAGGAAATCTATTTTATTTAAGTTTTTTTTTATATTAGAGTCTCCAAGTTTATTTCCCTATCATATTGTGTCTGAATTTGAATCATTTATAGACACCTTTTTGTCCGTATTCAGTAACATTTCCCAGAAGGCCCTTCTGTCTCAATTTATTACAAAGTCTGTTTTTATATGATGTCTAAATGTAAAATTTAACATGTTTTGTTTTAAAAATGTACTTTCCTGGGCCCAAACTGGTTATAATGACACTTCAAAACCACCTGCCATGTCTTCAGACAGTATTCTGAGTGTCATACAATTGACAAAATTTAACTGACCTTATAACAATTCCGGTAATAGAATTGTTACAGATCCTTAAGTCTTTCTCAATTTACAGTTAAAAAAGAGAGAGGGAGTGCGCACTACTGCAATGGAAATCACACTGCTATTTGCTATCTCTTTCTGCCTCTGCTATATCCTGCTTGTCTTATCTTAATCAAGAAAGCAGCCTTTAATGTCATAAACTTTATGATAGGAGCTGTGAATATAAGCTTACCAAAATCGAATCTCAAATAAAATGGGATTACTATTCCTGGTAATATTAGCTCATCTAAGCTGGGGTAAATATAAATGCACCTACCACTGCATATTTGTTCATGGTGTTCTAATTACGCCTTGTGAACAATATTTGTTTTCAACATAGGATGTAGCGGATTTGGTCATGGTGTAATTTTACTCCTACTTACTTCAGGTGGAATGGGACTTGTTTATGCCTCAGCTGAATTTGGCCATACAATCAGTCTGTGTTTGTGGTCCGTATCAGTAACAGGAGAAAAATCTGCGAAAAACGCAGATTCTGAATGCTCAAATCAGGGTTTAAGGCCACCTCTATTTTTGCAGTAGATGATGGTTAACTTCAGAACTTGTTCTTACAAACTCACTCCAAATCCCATGTATCGAGTCTAAGTAAAAATTATTTTTCCAAGTGTGGGATGAATGAACAAAGAGGTCAATTAAATACATGGTTTGAAAATGTAGTTAGTGGGTGGTTTTTTGTTTTCTTTGTTTAGCTATTCATAGTTTTCTTAATGCACAACTGCTCAGTATATGCTCTTAAATCCCTTTTTTTTTTTTCCCCAGAAAGTTACTCAAGCAAAGATCCCACAGGGAATTTAAGCACCTAAAAATTTCTCTCAGTGTTGAGTATTGTGCTTAATTACCTGAAAGGAATAAGAGTTTAATTAATAAAAGTAATTTGTCTGATTTTTTTTTTCTAGCCAAATTAACACTTTCTGATTGGTTAGAATATTTAAAGTACTTCATATTACTTTATAGCTGCACCCTCTTTTAAGCTTCAGAAAGGCTTGTTCAATAGACATTGCTTCCGGGTTATGAATAGAGTCTAATTATTTTTATTTACTGTGATGACAGTTGTGAATTTTTCAACATAAAGATGCTTTATGTATTGTGGTACTTGGATAACAGCGTGGTTATGACCATGGGAAGTTAGGTGTGAGAACTGGGAAAGTGACTGAAAGGTGTATCATTGGGAATTGATAAATGATGTCCTCTGGGAACAGCAGTCAAAACTGGAAAACGGAGTGCAAATGATAAAAAGTTTATTAAAATAATAAAAAAGGCAGGCAGAGAAAGGAAAAATCAAGGTAAATTTTCATAGAAAATTGGATATAATGTCAGAAGAGGAAAAAGTCTCCAGTGGAACCTGAAAGAAAATGAAAGGAGATGCAAAAGACTGAGATCTACTCAAAAGGTTAATTGAGCTTTATAGTGGGCACTGATGAAAGATGGAGTATGTGAATTGCTGTTTTTTTAATTAAAATGTATATGTATGTTTTTTAAATTGAGATAATTCCATTTAAGAAGTCTAGATAAACTGCAAGATTCAAGGGTATATTTCCAAAGGTTGTAACCTACACAACATTTGCAGAGTCAATCTCTCAGGCACCCAACTGCATACTATGTCAGGCAACACAGAATAAAGATTCAGATATGGAGGGGAAAAAACTAATTATCAAGTACTCATATGGATTACAAACTGATAAACTGAAAGTATGTAACATAAGCACTTTCCTAATATTTTTAGTAAGGAAAGCAACATGCCATAGGGTGTTTAGAAAATGCAGGAAAGCTGCATCTGAAATAAAGACGGTTTGATCAAACAATTAAGAAGCATGACACAGTATGGAATCAGTGATTGGAAAAAACAGGAATGTTTGTTTCATCAAGCTACAATGACAGGAATGTGACTGAAATGGCACATACCTCATTAGCAAGATCTGAATGATGGAGTGCTGTAGCAAAAATGAGTTTCAGAAATCCATATTCTACACACTGGTCTTGCTGACTCATTGATTTTGAACAAGTCATTTCCTTTACTTGTGCCTCAGTTTTATTTTTGCACAACAGGAATGTGCAGTTGCCGCAGAATGATTGAAACTTTCATGTTTCGGTAGCACTGCCCTGTGAGTATGATAACTGTAGATCACTTCAGTAGGAGAGCTGAGTAGTTAATGCATTTAGTGTGTTTTCTGTCAAACTACTGATTTTAAACAAGCTGCTTCATTATGGGCTAAATTCTGAAAATCTTTCTGAAACAGCTATTATTTTAGGTTGAGTGAGAGTTTTACTTATGTGAGATGCAAACTAAGTATGTTGAGAATAGGATAACCATGTAAAATTTACCGTTGTAAAATATGTGGGGAAAACTGAGTATGAAATGAATCATGATAACTTGTGTAGTGTATGCTTCATTAAAATCACAGAAAGACCCTTCTTAAAATTAAGCAGTGCATGCTTGCCTAGTTAAGTATTTTTTAATTCCTTTTTTCTTTTCCTCCTTTTTATTCTGATAAACAACTCCAGTACTTGTAGGTATCGAGTCTATTCACAGTGCACTGAGAAGGTCATTTTAGTTTGAGCCACTCTGGTAGTACAGCACTTGCGGTTTTGGTAATTCACCTTATCACAGAAGCTGTGGAATATACTGGCAAACAGCTGCAGTAATGCTACGTGTGTGTTTGTGGGCTTGCTAGGCACTACGTTTCTGGCTTAGTGGTGGGATTTCTGCAGAGTTTACAAAAGGTGGAATGACAGGGAGGAAATTAAATCATGATTTAATTAAATCAGGTGAAACAAGGCTCTTGAAATTTCATACCCTCTCAGAAATTATCACCAGCCCAGTGAAAAACAATCTGTATCAAATGATAACCTCAACCTGAGTACTTAGGATTTTAAGAATTATGGCCATGGAACTGTAAAAGGCATATAGAGAATCTGTTAAGGTGGTTTTCCCGTTAGGGTTTGTTGGTTTTTTGTGGGGTTTTTTTTTTTTCCCAATAGTAACAATTTTGTAAATTTGCCCTTCCCCCCCTCCCCAATTGTACTTTGATACTAATGCCAATTAACCCTATTATTGTACTTTAGGGAGGAACTGCTCATGCTGAAGGGGCGACAAACCTTTTTAAGGTGGTTATAATGAGCTGATGACTATCACACCGGTTTGGACAAAAGAGATTTTGAGAACCCGCTATCAAATGTAAGATTTTTGAGATCCCTAATACTGAGCCTTCAATGCAGGAGTCCTCAAACTTTTTAAACAGGGGGCCGGCGCACGGATGAAGTGGCGGTAAGTCATCTGCGGCTGCTTGGTTTCCCCCACAACCCCCGGCGGGGGTGGGGTGGGGTGGGTGGGGGAGTTCTGTAAATACCGGGTGCTGGATTGAGGACCCTGGGTGGGGGGCCGTATCCGGCCCGCGGGCCATAGTTTGGGGACCCCTGCTTCAATGGAGCCATAATACTGATTGCCTGAGGTGAAGCGACCCTGGAATTTGGTTGATGCAATTCACATCTTAATTGACTGTTGAGGCAATAGACAGAAAGTTGTGTATCTTTTGAAAGTTGTAGAAATACAGGTCATCCGTTCTTAGCTGTCTTTCTGGATTAACTCATTTATGCTAGTTTGCTTAGTATTTATGGAGAGGTTGTCTTTCTCGGGATAGCACAGTAGTTTAGATATTAATCTGTAAATACCAAACATTTGCTACTTGCCTGCATTGTATTGTAATGTATGTTTTACAAGAGAAAGTTGTCTGTCAGGTTTGCTTAGTTAGGCATGGATGCCTAATTCATGGGGTGTGGATTAGATGGAATCCCTGGTTGTATTCCCATTTTGACCAGATCCTTAATGTGGCAATCTTGTTTTGAATGGCTCAGGTTGCTTTGGTTTCAGGCAATCTAGAATAAGTTAAACTGGGCAGAGTGTAGAAATGAGGGGAACAAAAGGGAGATTAAGTATCAAAGGTTGGCTTTCAAGACTGTGTTAAATTAGTTTAACAACAAAAAGTTCTGTAGTTTAGCATCAGCTCCCCAGACTTTGTCGTGGATTGCTATGCAACAGATGGACTACACAGCACGAGTGCAGTGAGGACAGTGATCAAAAAGAAGAAAAGCAAACAGTGCAGTTTTCCCTTTTTAAAATAACTCTTTCTGCATAATTTTCGTAGCATCATGTACCTCCCTATTAGCACTTTTTTTTTTTTTTATGAGAACCCTAGGTATTTTTAAACAAGAGTTGTTCATATGCTTCTAGAGGAGAAAGCTGACAAATCACTAACCCACGTCTGGATTACAGAGGAAATCGTGCTGTCTCCAAGTCTGCGAATCCTTGCTGCTAGAGTTAGCATTCTCTTGGGATGATTCTCAACAAGAAATAGAGCAAGCTTTAAAAACTAAATTTAAGTAATAATCAACCTAACAAGTAATGAATGCTGAATTAATTGCTTGTTAGATCGGTTGCAGTTAATTAAAATTCCAGTGAAAGCTCAAAAAACCTGACAGCTACTAACTGAAATTGCAAGTGTGCCATGGCGTGAAATGTGCAATGTTATATATATTTCTGTGGAACACACATAAAAAGGAAACGGTTCATATGACTGAATTAGCTGGCACAAGTGCTATGCAGAAATGTTTCTGCTCATATTATAATCCATGTGAAGTAGTGACTAACCTTCTTAAAGAGTATAATAATGGAGAGTAGTCTGAAAGATTTCAGTAGCCTCAAGACCTGCACCAGTTCCTGAGCTGAGAATGTTCAACAAATAGGTATGACTCAAGTCCAATTAACATATACCCAAATATGTTTGAGTAGATTCGACTGTAACACAGTCTTTTGTTACCTCCTGTATTTGCAGACCAATTTAAGGTCTGCACTTCTGAGTAAAGCCAGTAGCAATTGATCTGCAGTGAAGCGAGCAGTGTACAGTCCCAAATGGTACACACATGTTCAGAGCAAAAGAGGATTTTTAATACTATGGAAATACCAATCAAAGTGCTTCAGCAGACACCAGACAGCTGCAAAACATTTAGGGACAGCTCAGGAATTCCCATGAGCAGAAGTGAGGCAGGAAATAGTGAGAAGCTGAATAAAGTAGCTGAGGAAAATGCCTTTATTTAAAAGAGAGATGAATTCAAAAGAAGTTCAGCAGATCCCAGTGCAGAAGATGTCAGAGAAAATAGATTAGGAATCATCTGGAAAGGAGAGGAAATCCTGTATACTGAAAATGTAAATTTTAAAATTCAGATTTAAAACTTTCACATCTGGAACTTTGTCTTCAAGACAGTAACTAGCTAGTTGTGATGATAAGTGAGTTCAAGGGTAATTATACCTGTACACTTACATAGTTAACTATGGGGAAATGACAATTAGGCATCACATTAAATTTAGGGAATTTCATCTTCCAAGTCTGTTTATACTGATGAGCCAGTTTTTGTCTCATTATGGCACAAACTGTTTATTTGTAAATAGAATAAATCTGGCTACTATGTAACAAACGTGAGTTGAATGACTACTTAGATAGCCTCACATTCTGAGACAGGGTGAGTTTGGGACCAGAAGTTCTAAGGAGTGGTCCTTTCAATGTGTGGGTGAAGCTGTAAGGTGAGGGAGGCCAGTACAGTAAGAGTGGAAGCACTAAAAGGGGAGATCCGGCCATTACCGTGTCAGAGCGCTGGGGAGCTAAGGTGAACGGCTGTATTGGTCCCTTGTGGTTTCCTTGGGAGTGCAAGGTGTGGGCAGTCATCTTTAACCAGCATCCAGCAGCTCTGCAGAATGTGAGCTCCCAGCATGCTGATCGGGCATCCTCATGGCAAGTGTGAACGGGTCACTTGCCAAGAAACAGCCATGCTTTGGGATGAATACTTAGCTTTTACCTAAAGAAGCAGGCAGGGTGTGTTGGATGGTGCCTTTTAAACAGGAGGGCTGGAAGCTGAAACCAGAACATTCCATGGCAACTGGAGAAAGTTCTGAGGAAAGTGCAGTGAGAGCGGCAGGACCCCCCTCCCCCTGCCTAGAGGAGAGACAAAGAACAGGCAAGGAGGGAACTGAAATAGGAAGCAGGAACCATGTCAGGAGGCTGGGGACTAAAAGAAAGCAAATTAATAAACCACTGGGGGAAAGGCACACAACTGACCAAAGCCACTAGGAAAGATAAGCAAATTTCAGATTTTTTAACTGCTCTGTGTGTGTGCATGCAGCCTGGGCTACTATGTTTAAATATAGTCATCTTCCTCACTGTAGCAGCTACAGCTCTTGGGTCTGTGGCACACAGACAGACTTACAGAATGTGAACACTGTAGTTAGTATCTCTATAATACGCTGTGTTTGAGCTGGGTTTGTCAGCATTGGTACTGCTCAAACCACCTCAAATTTCTAAACATGTATGTTCATATCAGGGTGTGTGCATACATAATGCAGTAATAACAAGCTACCGGTAATATTCTGCCTGCAGAGTAGACAAACAGCACCTATCAAAAGCAGTAGAAATCTGGCGTACGGGCTGAGGGCACTGCGTGGCCTTAAGTGTTAATGTAATATTGCATTTTGGAAGTTGGAAGCTTGGTGCGCTCATTTGCACATCAGTACCCAGAATGCTTTTTCAGCTCCACCACTATTTAATTCAAGTGCTGGGTTCGAGCTCTTGGAAGGCTCTGTAGTTTCGTGATGCCCTCACATGCACTGAGTTCAGTATTTTCCACGGAATAGTTGAAGCGATGATACTAGATCGTGAATAGGTCACCCAAGGATTCTTAATTAGGCTTGATGTTACAAATGCAAAAAAAAAAGTGCCCTTCAACACTTTGGAAAGTGTTGGCTTTAACAAAACAAAGAACTCAGTTTTAGGAGTGTGTGTGTGTTTTGGGCGGGTGCGGGGGGAGGGATATTTCTTCAAAAGTAGAGAAAAACTATTCTTTGAGGCAGAAAGCAAATTTCAGCCGAAAATGAGTAACGATGCTGATGTTGAAATAGAAGCTCTTCATAGAGAGACCTGGAGCACAGAGGGAAGCTTCAGCACTCGGACAGTCCAGGCAGCCCCCGGCAGCGCCTTACCGGCGGTGCGGTCCGGAGCAGGTAACCCGGGCCTGGGGCGTGCAGAGCTGCGGTGCGCGGGCAGCACGGGGGTGCGCGGGCAGCACGAGGCTGCGCGGGGCACCGGAGTTTCCCCAACATGGAGGCAGGCGCTCGGGGCTGTGCAGTTGCCTGTGCCTCCCCCGCAGCCCCCGGCCCGCTGGTACCGTTTCTCCCAACCGCTCCCGAGTGGAGGGCATTTTTGCACTTGAAGAATTCCCGGTGTACCCCTTCCCTCCCCCACAATGCCGGCGCCTCGCTCTTTTAGTCAGGCTGAGAGTTGAGCCTAGTGCGGGGGGGGGTGGGGGTGAGAAATGCGATGAAAGACCGGGGGGAGCTGCAGCCCCTGGCCCCTCTGGGATCGGCTCTCCTCAGGCGAGGCGAGGAGGTGGGGGCTGCTCTGCGCCTCTGCAGCTCCGGGAGGGTTTGCATTGGACGATTTGCGCCTGGGGAGGGGGAGAGGTTGCCTGCAGCCCCCCCCCCCCCCCCCGGCCCCTCCTCCTCCTCCTCCTCCTCCCCCCCCTCTCCGGCGGGAGGGGGGGCTGGGGGGCGAGCTGCAGCCCGGATATTTGGGGGAGGGGGCGAGCGCAGCCCCTCCGCCCCCGTGTGCCGCGGGCGGGGGCCTCGGTGCCGGCTCGGCATTGGAGGATAGGGGCTGGGGAAGGGGGAGACTGCAGCCCCCAGCCCCCGCGGGCGGGCGGGGTGGGGGCCGGCCTGCTGGCTCTGGCTGCTCTTGCATTGGCGGATGCGGGGAGGGAGGGGGGCAGGAAGCGGGGGGGCAGGGGGGAGCCCGAGTGGCTGGAGGGGGGGTCTCTATGAATAGGGTGGGGGTCTTCTCGGCCAAAGAAGAGAGGAAAGTTTGCGGCGCCGGTGGTGCGGGTGCAGCGAAGCGGGCGGGGCCCGGACCGGAGCCGGCGGCGGCGGCGCTTGGTCGGGGAGCAGCAGCCGGGGGGCCCCCGCTGGATTTTTGTAGGGGGGGTGGTATCGCCCCCTCCTTCTCCTCCCCCCAGGGGTGAAAGTGCAAGAGGAAGTGCAGCCGCTGCCATCTTTCCTCCGCTCCAAACACACAGGGACGGACGGAGCCGGCAGCCCGGAGCCGCAGCCGCCGGAGCCCCCTCCCTCCCGGCTCGCTGCAGCCGCGCCGCGCACGCCCCTTCCCGCGGCGGCCTCCGCGGCCGCAGCGCCTCGTGGCGGCCGGGCCCGGGCGGAGCTCGCGCGCCGGCGGCCGCGGCGGCCCCGCGCGGCGCGCGCCCCTCCGCCGCCCGAGCCTTTTGTCTCGCCCCCCCCTGCAATCCCCTCGCGCTGTGCAGGGAGCGCAGCGCGCGCCGCCGCCGTCGGCCCGGCCAGGGGCGGGGAGGAGGAGGCGGCGCGCGCCGCCGGGCGGCCTGAGAGCGCGCGCCCCCTGCGGGCGCCAGCGGGGCGGCGCAGCCCCATGGAGCGGGTGAGCGAGGCCGCCGCCTGCGGCCCCTCGTCGGGCTGCTACACGTACCAGGTGAGCCGGCACAGCGCCGACATGCTGCACAGCCTCAACCAGCAGCGCAAGAACGGCGGCCGCTTCTGCGACGTGCTCCTGCGCGTGGGCGACGAGAGCTTCCCGGCGCACCGGGCGGTGTTGGCCGCTTGCAGCGAGTACTTCGAGTCGGTGTTCAGCGCGCAGCTGGGCGACGGGGCAGGTGGAGGCGGCGGCGGTGGCGCGGAGGGGGGCGCGACAGAGGCGGCGGCGGCCGGTGGGGCCACGGCGGCCGGCGGGGCGCCCGGGGGCGGGCGGGAGCTGGAGATGCACACCATCAGCTCCAAGGTGTTCGGAGACATCCTGGACTTCGCCTACACGTCTCGCATCGTGGTGCGGCTGGAGAGCTTCCCGGAGCTCATGACGGCCGCCAAGTTCCTGCTGATGCGCTCTGTGATTGACATCTGCCAGGAGGTCATCAAGCAGTCCAATGTGCAGCTCCTCGTGCCCCCCACGCGCCCCGACATTATGCTCTTCCGTCCGGGGGCTGCGGACCTCGGCTTCCCTCTTGACATGACCAATGGTGCCGCTTTGGCACCCAATGGCAACGGCATTGCTGGTATGCCTGAAGATGAGGCCACGCGGGCTGCGCTCACTGCTGCGCAGTCTTCCTTACCCGTTCTGCAGGGTGTGGACCGCCTGCCCATGGTGGCAGGACCTCTGTCCCCGCCGCTGCTGGCCTCACCCTTCCAGAATGTTGCTGCTAGTGCCCCCACTTTAAGCACCAAGAGGGGCAGAGGGCGTCCCCGTAAAGCCAATCTCTTGGACTCCATGATGTTTGGTACCCCAGGGGGCCTGCGAGAGGCTGGTATCCTGCCTTGTGGCCTCTGTGGAAAAGTATTTACGGATGCTAATCGTCTTCGGCAGCACGAGGCTCAACACGGGGTGACAAGTTTGCAGCTGGGCTACATAGACATCCCACCCCCGAGACTGGGTGAAAATGGTGTCCCTGGTCAGGATGACCCCGATGCACCCCGAAAAAGAAGCAGGACGAGGAAACAGGTGGCCTGTGAGATCTGTGGCAAGATTTTTCGGGACGTGTACCACCTGAATCGGCACAAGCTGTCACACTCTGGCGAGAAGCCTTACTCTTGTCCAGTGTGTGGCTTACGGTTCAAGCGGAAAGACAGGATGTCCTATCATGTTCGATCTCACGATGGCTCTGTGGGAAAGCCCTACATCTGCCAGAGCTGTGGAAAAGGCTTTTCCAGGTAAGAGAGTACTTACAAGGACCATAGACACAAACAGAGACCTAGGAAGTTGTCTTTCCTATCCCTTGGGAAACAAAAACAGTTTGTACTTAGGATAGTTTGACTGTTCCACTTTAAAATGTCTCGAGAAATGAGACTTCCATCATTTCCACTGGGATGCTATTCTGCAGTCTCTTGAAAGGGTTTAAAAGTAATTAAGATACAGAACTGGGAGTCAGCTGGCTTCTGGGTAACATTCCCAGCTTTGTCCCAGACTTGGTGTATGCGTGTCCTTGGGCAAATCAGCTAGTCTCTCCCTCAAATGACTCTTCTGCGAAATGGGTATTGAAGTAATTACCTACCTCACAAAAGTGTCCTGAGACTACTGATTTGCAGGTAGTTTGAAGGTGCTGTTGAAGTGCAAAATATTAATACATCTCAAGATTATTATTTTTCTCGTATCCATTTTAAATTTTCTTTTTCTTAACTTCCCTTCATTTCTCTTAGTTCGTAATGTTTTTTATCACCCAAATGTGAAGGAAGAGGTGAGATTTCAAAGGCTGCAGCATCAAGTATCTTTTAATACATGATCTTTGTGTCCTTTGGGTTTACATCCTTCTGAAGGGGATCCTGTTTCTGCCCTGCAACATACGTAAGATCTGTGCATTTAATGTTGCTGATTTTTTTTTTTTTGTTGTTGCTGTTTGTGGGAGTTAATTTAATAAGTAGTTTGATACACGTAGTCGTGTTAGTGGTATCTTATAGTCTGAGTTAATGAATTTGAAACTTCTTTCAGAAGTTTGATGCTCGCTTTGAGACTAGAAGTAGTGGGGGGAGGGGGATGCTTATGCTGTATTACTTCTGTAGCAGCAGTCGCTTTTCTGCGGGAGTTGATTGCTCTAAGAGGAGGGAAGGAACTGAGATACGAAAAAGTATCAAAAGGCTACTAGGTTATATACATCGGTATTGTGCCCCTCTTAGTCCTCTTTTTGATAGAGGGACTTTTTGTTACTGAAATAAGTAAAGAAAACTTAGACACCCCCCCCCCCCCTTTTTTTTTTTAATCAGCAATAATTAGGGCTGCATCTTCGTAAGGACTGCAGATTTAATGATGGAAAGTCTTAAAATGAAAGTTTCATCTGTGGCTAGAAGTGAAGGTAGTTTTCTTATTATAGTGCTACCTGGGATCATCTGCCAACTTTCATTACTTCACACTTCAAAATTTCTGCTGTTGCTGTGTGAAAGGTTTTTGTCAACAAGGGAAAGTGAAAGATACATGTTTTCTCATTTTCCCCAGTAAGTTAATGCGAACAGGCAGAGGGAGTGCTGTTACAAAAGTAAACAATAAAAATGTCTGCATATCTTTGTAAAATCGAAGTATGAATGAAAAATAGAGACTCCTTCTTTAAGTTTCAGTATTCAGTCGTAGGAGCAGCCAAAGGAAGCTGGAAGCGCGATGTCTCGTTTCAGTATCCTTTCCTTCATCCAGTAGCGCAGCACGTGAGGTCGCTAGGCTTGAGGTACCTAGAAGGACCCCCAACCAGTCTTGCCGGTTACACTGCTTCAGCCCACTCGCTGGAGCATCAGGTTTAACAGCCTGACTGCAAAGTTCAGTCTATTTTCTGTCTGCAGTGCGTGAATTCCATCCCGTGCCCTCTCATTGGCGCAGCTGGAAAGTTGGGGGAGGAGAGGGTGGAGGACTTGTTTCCAAGCAGTTTTGGCCTCATACAATGAAAAGCTTTCTTCCCAGTAGGAGAAACTCCCACCAGGGAAATCTGCAGCTATTCAGCCCTCTCCTCTACAAAGCCGACTTTACTGATTGTGAAGAATGGTCTAACCTTTTTTTCAGTAATAATTTGCTCTTCCATTGCACCTTCTAGTTGGGACCTTCAGAGCACTTTATTTGTATCAGTGCAGTCTCCGCGCCAAGTTGTGAGTTAGGATAGAATTTTTTTCTCTTGCTGGTGGAAAACGTGACACCACAACAGAGTTTAGAGTCGGTCTTTCTGCACAGAGGTCCTTAAATTTGTCGTCTTACATCTGTGTTTGGGACATAAACCAAAAGGATCTGATTTTTCAAATATTCAGCAACTGTAAATCGAAGTGCACTGGTTGTCAAGATCTAAATAGGATTTTGGAAAGGGACGTACAGGCTTGAAAACTGTAGCTTGTATTTCCTGTTTTCTCTGATCATTCGGTCATAATTTCTTCCTGAGAAAATGCTGCCTTTTTAGCAAGTTGGAGAGGGTACTTATCCAGGTAGAGTCCCAATTGTTGGTGATCTGGTTCTTGGAAAGTTAAATATCACTATATTTGTAATAGATCCACCACTGGGATCTTTTTCTTTTTTTTTTTCTTTTTTTTTTTTTTGTTAAAATTTTATGTTTATTTTTAGTTTTTGTTTTAAGTGTCCTTATGTGTGTTTTCTTTTAAGGCCAGACCACTTGAATGGACACATCAAACAGGTGCATACCTCAGAGAGACCTCACAAGTGTCAGGTAGGAGCTGGAGGGGTTTAGACTGGGTATGGGTAATCTTTGGCATTGTGTTTGTGTGTGCAGACAATTGCAAAGTATCAGTAAAAATACCTTGTATGTGTGAATTGGGATACTTGTTTGTAAATAAGTGTTCAACAGTGACAGCTGCTTTAAGTCCCTCCTGTCCCCCAGCCCCCTGTGTCATCTACAGCTTTGGTTCTCCTGCCTCCCTCCCCTTCTCCCAGATGTTCTTCCCTAATGCTTGATCCCAGCCTCACCCTGGATCTTTTACCCAGCCACCTTGCCCTGGGCTTAGAGTCAATGTCACCGATGATTCCCTGTGCCCCACCCCCACCTCCTTTTGTTTTTTTTTATTTTTTATTGTAGTTGCCAACAGGAGGCTCCAATGCTGACTTCATTTTTTTAGAATAATTTCAAATAAAATCGGTAAATTATCAAAACCTGCCAAGATACCCTCTTTTTTGTTGGCTTTTTTTGTTTGGTTGGTTTGGGTTTTTTTAATCACATAGCCTTCAGAACATTGCACTGAGCAAAATTGGAAGCTTTTTTTTATCCCAGGGAGAATATAAATAACAGCATCACAGTATCCTTTGTAATACAATGTCATAATGTTGTATTATTCATTAGGGTTTGAAAGATCAAATCAAGAAAGATCTTTTGTGATTAATTTGTAGAAAGATTTAAAAGGTGCCTGGAGGTATTAATTAAAACCAAAGTTGAGAATCAGCTTCCACTATCACCCACTGCCTTCACATCATTGTTGGGCAAATTCTGAGCGATTTGTTGGACTAAAAGTCACTATGCTTGGTCTCTGAAGAAAGATTTCTTTAATTATTTATTTAAAGAAAATTGGAGCAAGATCATTTTAATTTTCTTTGAAGACAGTGAAGGTTAGAGGATTTTTTTCTTCTGATTTTTTTTAACCGGATTTTATGAACCTAGTCAATCCTACATGACTGCTGCCTCCTGAGCTGCAATTTTTTCCCCATCTCGACACACCTCTCCTATGTTTCCTCCAAATTGTGCAAGTTTTGAAACATTTTGAAACTTTGATAATCCAGTGAACAGTTTTTCAGGCGTATAGAGCCATCTAAAGGTTTCCCTTGACCTCCATATGATCTGTGGAAGCCCAGCACCTTTGAAAATCAGGCCACATGGCCTTCACATTGATTTAACTGCATATCCTATATAAAGCCTTAGATTGGTTTAAGCTTCTTAAGATGATTTAGCGGTTATAGATTTATATAAATTGCAAATTTCCACTTACAAAAAGAATTCACAATTTGGGGATAGCAAGAGGTCTGGGTGGATGAACTGAAGATGACTATAAATTTTTTCCATAAACATTTATTTGCGTGCAAGTATGGAAATGAATACTTAGATCCTAGCATAAACAGAAACACAGCAGTTTCTGCCAGATGATAGCAAGGGTTACTGAACGAACACCGTTTATGAATAACATTGATAGGCATGAATTGTCCTTTGCCAACTGATGCCTGATTTTTTTTTATAGTTTGCTGATTGATTTAAGAATATTAAATATAAAATCTGTGTCAGTCAGAGGATACATGAAGAGCTAGAAAGGAAAGAAATACGGAAGGTTGTCCAGGCAAGCTCAACTCCGTCTCCTTGCAGACATGTTATTGTGTGATAGCAGTTTCTAATAACAGTCTTTCTCACTGTGTGTTGTCTAAAGTGCCATAATGCTGTATGCACCGTTCATTTTAGTTAAAAAAGTATAGGCTATAGGTTACAAGCATCAGGACA
This sequence comes from Falco rusticolus, assembly GCF_015220075.1. Lineage (NCBI taxonomy): Eukaryota > Metazoa > Chordata > Aves > Falconiformes > Falconidae > Falco > Falco rusticolus. The sequence goes on along the minus strand of NC_051187.1, from coordinate 37,431,626 downwards.
GTCGAGTTTGTCATTCAGGCTTGGTTTGTTCTTGATTTTTGAATGCTTAACTCTGCAAAGTTAATTTTTTATGAATCTTAAGGTGTAGAAAGTTTGTTAAAGAGCTGTTATGTGTCTTTGCAAAAAATACTTCATAATATCCTGTCAGATTTAGAAAATCTTCTGAAGTATGTACAGATCTGATACACATGGTACAAACCTCAGAAGAGATGCTATCACACTGAAAATGTGTTTCAAATCCAAAAGCTAATGTATAAATTAATAAGGTTCTCCTTGTGATTATTTCAATACCAGTAACACTTCTGTTCCATGACGTGTATCTAAACACAGAATCTGGCCAATAAGAAGGAAAATAGCTTAATATTAGCATGTTGTTTCCCCATTTTCCATTGATTTTGTTTGGCAAATTAGCTCCCCGTGAGGGTAGCCTGAACAGCATTGAGCATCGTTTTTTGAATCTGTTGAGTTCCTGTTGAAAATTCCTGTTATTGTCATGCTTTGTGCTTTGTTTATGTTTACTGCAAAGAGAATTACTTTGTCAGTAAACAGAAAAGCTTTCCAGAATCCTCTATTGTAGTGGCATTCTTGGAAGTTGTGCTCTGTTACGATTTGAACAGAATCCACTGGCCATTTACCTGAGCCATCATATATCTTTGCAAACTGGTGGATATGTAATGTTTTGTTTATGTGGCATCATGGTACGTTTTGGACGACCAAAACAAAAGCATGAAGGTGTCAACCCAACTTCAGAGTAAATAAAATGAAACTGTGAGAAGCAGGACAATTGTAAGCCGAACATCACTGCAACAGCTATAGTTTTCAGTGCTCAGCATGTAAACGTGCACTCACCCCTCTAAAATAATGGCTGTGCTTCAAAGATCTTTGAAAAACTATCCAAAGTTCCAGCACCTGTAGCACCTGATGCCAGACAAAGATGTGATTCCAGCTTTTTCATTGCCATTCAAATAGACTCGTTATAGGGGAGGCCTCCACAGAGCCAAGGCAGCTGAGAAATCGGATCCAAGAAGTTGCTTTGGTGTCCAGACAAGACACCAAGTGGCACGCTGGATCTTTTCCTCTTTTCCCCTGGATTGTAGCACTGGTGATGATTTTTTTTTTTTTTTTTTTTTTTTTTTTAATCTGACAGTTGAGTTCTGGATGTAGAAGAAGGGGTAAGTCAGTTTTCTGGCCATAATGAGATAGATCAGTTTGCTGACTCGTCATGGGAAGGGGTGAAGCTGGGGTTTTGGCTTTTGAGTGTGAATGGTATGAAAGTTAGGCTGCAGTTTGGGAGGAAATGGTGATCTGAAAATCTGTGGACGGGAAAGAACAAAGGGAGAAAACAGAAGTTTGCACTCCTTTTCAGAGACAAGAGACAGATTGTTCTTCTGGCAATTTAAATAAGAAAGAGAAAAATGCAGGTTAAATTGAAGCACAGCTTTTGACAAAGAAAAAGATTTATTTAAGTAAACCTAAAATTGGCATCCCAAGTCCAGTGCTTTTCCCATTGATTTCAATGCAGAATGAGTTTCTTCCTGTCCTAATTTCTCTTACTTCCTGCCTATTAGCAGGAAAATGGCAGCCACCATGGAATAAGCTCAGAGACATCCACATCCATAGGAAAGTTGAAACTTCAAGAGGTATTTCTTAAACAATGTTTTTTAAACTTTATATATATTCTTTTTGATCTATTTATATACCTGTGCAATGTTTGATAGGAAAGCACTGGAGAGTTTTCTTCTGTGATTAACAATTAATGATAAATACTTAGCGCTCATTTAGCACTTCACATCTTTTGTAAAATAAAACTTTTTTTTTTCTCTATACCTTTTATAAATATTAACTATTTGAATATTAACTTTGGGGTTTTCTTTAAACCTAGTCTTTTCTCCCATTGTTATGATTCAGCTAAACTGGTTCTTGCTTTCTCCACTGGACTTAATTTTTTTTAAGCTTCTTTGCAGATATATTTACTATATAGCTTATCCAAAGGTGAACTTTGCACAACTCAGCAGCAAGAGTGAGAAATCAAACACAGAAATGATTATATTGCCTTTCCCTAAGCTTTCAACCTGATAAGTTCAATATGGGACAGATACGGTTTTACTTCTGGCATCCCTGTATTTATGTGATTTGTCTCTGGTCTGCTTCATCAACTAATGCACTCCCAATGCTTTTGTATAGATGCTTACTGTGGCTCAGTATTTTTAGACTTATTGATGATGGATCTCTTGGCTGTCATCCTTGATTATCTAGTTACATATCTTTAGTTGATATTCAACAGATTGATTAGTATCAGTGCTGGAGTCCTGCCTTAAATGAGTGTTTACCTCTAAGAACATTTTAGTAAGTGAAAGCTGCACCTGTTTTGCTCAGCGCTGTGTACTGAGATTCCAAATGAAGAGAAATCTTTCATGTTCAAGAGTTTGCCTCTTAGGATTTACTACTTGTAATTTATTATTCTTTGTCTGGTGAGCTTAGTTTAACTGTGTGTATCACAGAAATCCAGATAATGTTACTGTTGTCTTTTTAAGTTCATTAAGCCCTAATCCTCTGAGGTGCTAAGTCTTGTACTTGCTGCAAAGTAGCCTCAGCTCAATGGGCGTTTACCATACTTAAGCATCTCTAGGCTCGACTGAGTGTAAAGCCTGTTGAAATTGATAGGTACTTTTCAGCTGCCTTCAATGTTTTTTTGGATTAAGCTCTTGATTGACTAAAATATATAAAAGAATATGGGTTATCCTCTTCCGTATTATCAGTTTCACTTACTTGAAGTTATAATTCTGGAATTTTACTCAGATTGTTACTTTAAGACGTCTATATTGAAACAGTCGTTTAATTACACACTGATACTTGAAAAAACAGAGAATATATCCAGTTCCAAAGTCACTTAGTAGCCTCCTATTATCTCTCAGGGGGTTCTGGTTATACATCTTCAAACTATGTTATTTTATGTAAAGGTGGTATAAACAAAACACTGTACACTCTTGAATGTCACTGTTGCCCACTTGGTCTGGTCATTCTAATGTATGTTTGCTTTTGTTTTTCCTTTCGCATTTGTGAGCAATGGTTTCAGACTATATCTTTAATAACTTGTACAGTGTATTGCTGGTGATTTATTTTCCTTCACACGTTAGAGATAGTGCAAGCCTTTCAGAAGAACTGGCAGGCTGTTACAATAGGCTATATACATAGTCTGCATGCCTGCCAATTGCTATGATTATAAAAGTGGGAGGAAGACTTCACTCATCATACGGATTACATCTGGGAAGCGGGCAAGTAGAATCAATATTATGTTACAACAAATCCAGCTTGTTTCATGGTAGTAAGTGCAATATGATACCTTGATCAGGGGTAAGTTATAAACAGATTACAGTGTCATGCAGTTATTTTGATACCTGCGCAGTTCTGAGGCTTCACTTCTACAATTTGTCTGGGCTGCTACTGTGGATACCATGATGGCTCTTTTACTGTCTTTAGTCATATTCTCATCCCAGCCAATTCTCCGATGCTTGCTTCGTATGTCTTTGTATACTCCAGAGGGTTTCTGTGGACTGAAGTTAGATTGATCAGATCAAAAAGTAAAATTTAGGAAGATGGCAGGACATTCTGGGTGGTCTAAAGTGATTGTAATGGCTCAGTGAAATTGCAGAACTTACTGTAAATGAAATGGTTTGTGCTATTTCTTTCATTAAATAGTCCTTAAAGTTTTAGTATCTTCATCCGCAGAGAGGAACCAAGGCCTTAGAACTCTATCTTGATTTAAGTTTTACTATCTGTAGTATGTTAGAGCTGTTTTCTTGCTTTCTTAATTCTTTCAAGTAGTAACATCACATCTTACGTAGTGTGTTGGTGATCTGAATTTTTTCTTTGTGGGAAAATGGCTTGTGCATCATGTCATTTGCATGTTTGCACAGGATCTAAGGTACTTAAGCTAAAGAATACTAAATATATTTGACAGTATCAGTGCTTTTAGCAGAGTTGGTGAGTCACATGGTTCTCATTATACCTGCAGACTTGTAATGCTTCCTTTGCCACTCGTGACCGACTGCGCTCACACCTAGCATGTCATGAAGACAAAGTTCCATGCCAGGTGTGTGGGAAGTACTTGCGAGCAGCATATATGGCAGATCATTTGAAGAAACATAGTGAAGGACCAAGCAATTTCTGCACTATCTGTAATAGAGGTAATGAAGAAACCATTTTTTTATTTCTGTGGGGTGGGACAGCACTTGAGGGAAGCTGTAAAGCTACATGACTCTGTCTGCAACAGGAGGAGATTATACCATATATGTGTACATATTCTCTGTTTTCGTTATTGAATACTTAACCTTGAAACCGATGGAGCTGTAGGTCTGGCCTTTTTACATGGCTGATAGTTCCTGAAGAAATTCAGTTTAAATCTGAAGCAAATTGTTTCTAGACAGTTATAAGAATTGTATTTGCTAAATAGCCAGATCTCTATACAATAACCATTATATGTTGCCTTGCTACTATTCACAATATACCTTTTCTGTACTTGGTTAGTCTTAAATCTGTGTAATCAGTTTGGAAGAAGAGTCACTGAAATACACACCAAGTTGAAAATTATACACTGCACATAAAAAAATCTACATTATTGCCAGTCTTGCTTAACCTCCTGGTGCAGCAGTAGTCAAGCTGCTTCTCCCTCTTAACACAATAAATTACTTTGTATTAACGTACATTTCTGAAACAGGTTTTGTGAAGAGCACTAGAAATGTGCTTTACCATTTTTTTTGTACAAATACAGCTTTTCATAGAATTACAGGATATCTGAAGTTGGAAGGGACCTGAGTCCAGCTCCCTGCTCCTCACAGGGCTGCTAAATCTAAACCACGTGACTAAGAGCTTTTCAAGATTTTCTATCTGTTTGTGGTTCTCTTTGGTTGGAGAGAGTTGTAAATTTAGGCTTTGTGGGATGTAAGGCAAGCTGGAAAAATAATTTTGACTTATTGGTGTCCTTTTTATTTAATGATTAGTACACAACTTGAAACTATATTATTGGCTCACACAGTCATATATACCTAGTAAGTGTAGGAAGAGGTTGCTGCTGTGTTTTGGGATCTTGGTTGTTTTTTTTTTTTTATGAGTCTGGTTTTTCATGATGTATGTTCCCTTTTCTAATTTAAGAGAGGTGAAATCTTTTGAGAGAATAAAGCTGTTCGGTATTTAATGTGAGGACTGTACAGGGAGCTTTTGGATGACTGGGAGCTGATGAATAATCAGAGACATTAAATTGCAAGGGAGGTATTTCCAGCAGTTGAACTGTCTGTTAGGTCCTGAAAGTGGTGTGAACGGTTTGAGTGGAAAAGGCGTCTGGGTAGAAAATGTTCAGGCTCTGAAGCTCCAGGTTGATGGTATGAAGTGAAGCTTGGCCTCCTTTTCAGCTGAAGGTCTGTCTTCTGAAAAACTGCTTAAGCTTATCCCGATTCTTTTTCTGGTAACGACATGGAAGATGCTATCCAAGATTCAGGTGCTGTCCTGCTCTCCTTCAGTGGAACATGGTGCCAAACAGAAACTCATATGGGTTAGAATTGTCTTGTTTCCAAGATTTGTAACCTTGGGTTTCAACTTAACTACCACTGGATGTCACTGCAGCTCTTTCAAAATTCAGCCACCATGACAAAGACAGATCCGGCATTCAAACAATGAAATGACTAAATGGTTTATTCACATTTTGCACGTTTAAATGTGCAGTGGGAATTTGAATAAAACACACACTTCTCTGTAGAAGGCTAGGGAACCTGTTGTTCAGCAAACTTTAAGCGACTACCTTCTTCTTACACTTTGTGTATTTCATATGTGTTGTCAGAATTCAGTTTGCTGTGAATTTCACTTTTCATCAGCACTTAGAAAACATAATTAATCTGGTGATCTAGTGTTAAATATGTACCCAGTATTAAAATTCATAGGAAAGGGAAGTTACAGACTGGATTTGTCAAACGATTGTGTTATGAACGTGTTGTTTTATGCTGTGAATTTTGATTTATAGATTTATGATCCATGACAGCAGAATTTTTAATCCAAAGTGTTCTAGAATCAAACTATAATGTTTATTGTTTTAAATAGATATTCTTTAAATTGTAGAGCCTGGCAAGATGAAGTATAGTGGAAAATTTCTGGATTAGAAACATCTATTTGGTAGGCATTGGTGCAGTCAGAAGCCAGCACTGTCCCCCCAGCTGTGATTGTGCTGTGGCTGTGGTGCCTGTGCAATGGGCTTTTGCTTTATTCTTCCCTCAGCTAACATGCTGGTGTATTTTTTTTTATTGGAACGTAGCTAGTTCTGGCTATAGTAATTGTCAAAATCTGGGTATAGTAATAGTCAAGCATGAACGCTCAAGTTGCTTATACAGAGAATTTTGGAATTTGGCCCACCAAAAAAAAAAAGGTGGGTGAAAAGGTGCCTTACACAAGTGAACATGTCCTGGTGTTGAAAGCAGAGCTTAGGATCCCTCAGTTTATCCCATCAGACCGAAGGCTTTTCTGTAGAACTTAATCAAGTGTCTCGTGTTCTTTTAAAGGTTTAATGGGTTTAGGAGATGGGGAACTCGGTACCTGACTGAAAGCAATACCCACTGATTTGCCTTGTCATGTGGGTACCCTTTTGCTGATTTTATTTATTTATTTATTTTACAAAATGAGAGTATAATGTCAAAAAACTATCATCTGTGATTTGTTGTTTTTTCCAGGTTATGTTCTTACTTAGGGTCTTTTTGCTTGGAGTAATTATGGAAGAACTTAAATCTTTTTAAATCAGGAAAGTTGTGCAATGTGTTTGGGTTTTTTTCTGGGGTTTTCTGGGGGGGGGGGGTTGTATGGTTTTTTTTAAGGATTGATCTAAAATGTGCTTATGAACACTAATCCTCAGTCCTCACTTTTTAAGACAAAATCTCTAATCAGTTTAAATAAAAAAGTCCTGCTTCTGCTTTGGTGTTACATAATCTTGTATTACCATCATTAGGAGCTTCATTTGCTTGTGTTGGCTTTTTCATAGAACTTAAGAGATTAATGACTTTGGCAAGTCTGGAACTGGTACTTTGTGATAACGTGTGCAACTTGGAAGATTCAGTTTCTGTTTCAGGCACATGCACGTTGTTTCACAGAAACCAAATGAATTAGGGGAAGGGTGAATATTCCAATCCTGAGTCAGATGGATTGTTTTTTTTTAAATAAGGTGAATTCTTGTGGATGGTGAATTTCATGGTGGATACAGAGTTGATTAAAGCAGGACGCGTTCTCTGCATGTTCCAGCTAAATCCAAATTAGAATTTTTGAAAAAGGAGCATCCTGCAATTATTTCTATAGTCTGTCTTCTTACAGATGTTACCTAAGAGATCAAGGGATAGGTCCCATTTATATAAAGCAGATAGTTTCCTCTCTGTGCATGTTTTTAATGTCAGTTTCTCTGGTATGAAGAAATAATCGACTGCAAAGCTGAAATATGTTTATGGGTAAAGCCATAAATACATCGCTTCTTTGAAAAATTCTGCCACTTTATCCTCTGCATTAGCCTGACTTTGTTATTAAAGAGATTTTTAAAAGTAAAGGATTATTGTCTATGAATCTCCCATCTTCCTAGGACAGGCATTCATAATTAAGGTCTGGTGGGAAAAAAAAAAAAAAAGGCCAGCACTAAGTGCTTCAGAAAAAGGATAAAACCAAAACAAAAAAATCTCACTTTAAAGAGCTTCCTATGAAGCAGCTGGCATTCTTACTGCTTTGATGGAAGTTGATGACTCACATGTTCATCTGCCAAGTGCATAAAGGGGAGCTAACACACTTTGCAGGCAGTTTTCATTATGTAAAACAATGTACTCTACAAATAGAATTGCAGAGTTCAGGAAAAATACTGTATAGCAGAGATTATAACTTAAGATTTTCCTGTGTCCCTAGCTGCATAGAAAAACACTGAATACCTCTATGTAGTCCTCTTGTAATGGTTGGCAGTGAGATTTTAATACATTGCTACATAAAGAGGCTCATCTCAGCATGCATGTGGCTATTAGATACATGCATGAAAGAAGGGAAGTACCTTGTACGTGGAATTATCACTGTTATATCTGTGCATTATGTCCTTTTCTCTACCCACCAAACACTGTTGCTTTCCATATCTACAGTGAATTTTTGGTATCTGGAAAAACTTACTCTCTTGTGGCCCAGTGAGATTTTCAGTGCAGCGGTTTGTATCTGAGGGTAGGTCTTGAATTATTTCAGAGGATAATAACTGTTTATTAATACCCTGAATGACTTGGGCTAGGTGATTCTGCTCCGTTGTATTTTGAGAGTCATATGTTCTTGGTTTCTTCAGTTGTGATATATGTACTTTTCTGTACTTTTATCTTCAACTCGGGGGTCTACAGTAGCTATCTGTTGTTAGTTCTCGGCAGCCTGCCCTTTTTTCCCCCTTCAGCAGGTTGCTGTGGAGCTCTTGTCTTACTCTGCAGGTCATGTATACGTAATTCTTAATAACACCTGAATACTCTTTGATCCTAGCTGCTAAGAAAAGTCTGGGTAGAGGGATATTTGTTGAGTAGGCATAGGGAATTCTAGTGTAAAGCCATATTTGTTATTAAATTCAGCACCTGAAACTTAACAGCTGCTGTCAGAAAATCTACCCCAGGGAGGTGTGCCAGTATTGGTTTTACATCCTTCCTAATATATTACATATCATCAGATGTAAATGCAGTGGCATCACTGTAAAAATAGCTTTACGGTAGTATATCTATTCAGATTTGAAGTGAAGTGTTGGTATGAAAGTTCTCTTGCAAGGACTTGTGCTGTAAATGCTGTATCGGTTTGAAAAAAATCTCGGTCTCGGGTTTTCTCTATCCGGAAAGGGAACCTGGAACTCTGTGTCTGTGACGGTAAAACGTGTGTTGTGTTCTCAGGTGTTAAAGGGCAATGTTTCTTACATGAAAGTCCCATAATACTCTGTTCAAGATAGAATAGAAAATTAAGATAGTTGTTGATGGGCTTACCCGTGTAGAAAGTCTTTAAAAGTCTGTCTTCCTTGTGCCTTGTATATGGTTCAAGTGTACTAGTACTAACTGCAAATCTTACTAAAATAGAATTTTAAAATACTCCAACATATATGTGACATAATTTATTTCATTAAAGCAAAAGGCCATACTCGTGAGACTTCAAAAACAGTTTTGAAAAGCACATGCACAAATGTGAAAAACTGTTGTTTGAAATATATGTTTTTAATTTCAGTGGTTTGGGCTTACAGATCAGAGCTAATAAAAATACTGACATTCCATTTTAAATTTTTGTTGTTAACTACGGAGAAAATAAATTTAGAATGAGCTAAATGGAGGAAATGTTTTTAAAAACATTACTGCAGAAATAAAAAGTATACCTTAAAAACTCAGTAGTTTTAGCTTTTTGTGTTCTAGGAGTCACTATAAATGCTAAAAACCTAAGGAGAAAGCACACTAAATACCAGAGGGGTGTTACCAAAATGGCATTCCATCAGATCTTGACAGCATAAAATAAACTGATTTGAACTATCTTCCAAATTATTATCAGATGATGAAGGCATTTTTAATTTAAATTAAGAAAGCACAAAAATGGTGAAGAGACATGAGTGCCTTTTCATGTCATGTCTCTTCTGCCCTTTTTTCCAGAAGTTTCATGTCATCTGATAGGTTTGCTTACATCTGATTTTTTTTCTCAAGGAGACTGCTCTTTCATCATGATTTCCAAAAAGCAAATGAAGTCTAGTGAAGGGTATGCATTGCATTCATTGCCTGAGTATGTCTAGGAATCCTGCTTGAGCATGCTGTAGATAACCAGAAATCAAGTTAGTATAATGGCAACTTTGTAATAGGGAGTAGGAGCAAGAGAAAGATTAAAAGAACAGGGAAGGCAGATGTGTGTCTTTGCTGGTGGCAGGATCTCATCTCCTTTTATCTTGTTTAGGTTTCTCCTCTGCCTCCTACTTAAAGGTCCATGTTAAAACCCACCACGGTGTTCCCCTTCCCCAGGTCTCCAGGCACCAGGAGTCCATCCCGAATGGGGGAGCAGCGTTCCACTGCGTCAGGACCTATGGCATCAAAGGCAAGAGACTCACTGCTCTGCACCTTGCTGCTCTGTGCAGAACTTTGTGTTGTGGGATGCTGGGCTGGGCATGAGAAAGGGGAGGGAGGAAGGACAGGGAAGATCCTGGAGAGAAGCTTAGGGAAATGCAGAGAAATGACATAGCATCACACAGTATGTAATATCTGCCCTTGGATAGGCCATTAAACAAGTCTGGGGGAAGGAGATGGACATGTAAGGGCGCGTGAATTTTTGGCAGCTTCTTTGATTTTAGAGATTGAAAAAAAGATGTGAGTTTGTCTTGACCATCTTCTTAAGAGCAGTCAGTATTTGCATTTTGCCTGAGGAGTGCAGATCCTTGATGGTTCCTTAGTCCCACTATGCTTGAATCTCATGTCAGTCAAACCATGTTTCTGATTTCTGATGAAGGAAGGGGGAGCTGCAGAATGCAGTTCATAGATTCCAGAGCAGTGAAAGCAATATTCATCCTCAGGCTGATGAGGAGCCATGCAACTATCTGTAGATAAACTTAAATGTTTTAATGCTGTTGTTGGGGAGGAGAGGTAGAGGGGGGTAATGGTACTGTTACTTTTTTGTTGTTGTTGTTTTTAACTTGCATTTAACTTCTGGGGGAAAAAAGAAAAAAGAAATTATTGTAAGAATGGCTAAAGAGTATTTAACTTCTGGATATGTAATGCTGTTTGTTAATCTGTGTAGACTAGCTTGCTTTTTGCTTCTTGGTTTGAGCTGTCAGTGTTCCTGGTTAAGCTGAATCATCAGAAAATTCTTCAAAATCATGGTTGTCCCCAAAAGTTATGGTTTTTCTTGCCCAAGAGAGCACGCCGTGCTGGGTTAAATGAAGTCTGTGCCAGTGGAAAGCTACAATTTATAATTTTTTTCTGTTGAAGTCCTGATAGAGTTACTATAGAAGCCCTTTGGTTTTGGGTGGTGTGCTGACTTAACAAGAGATTTACTCCAGCTCAGCGGTGTATTGATTTCATGCATATCCTGTTTGGTTTGTAATGTCGAGTCCAGAGCAAATCTGTCTTTTGGGTTGTGCCAAGTGGTTCTTTGGTCTTTTAGAGTTAATAGTAGATACAGCTTATTTGTATTCAGAGACTTGTTTAGGGAGTATGTCTGGGTTTCCCACGCTCATTCGTATGCGCTGAGCAAAAAGTGTGGACAAACTTCCTTGGCATAACGCCAGAGGAGAATGGGGAACACTCCAAACATACCAATGGCTTTGCCAGGATCTGTATCCAAATGACTTAAAATAGTGTCTCTAACCTCTCTCCTGTTTCACACTACAGTATTTAAAGATGGAACAATTTTAGATTACGACAAGTTCACTTCTAGCAGCATTGCGCTTGTAAAAGAGTTCCTCAAGACTAGATGGAACTGCACTTCTTAAATTGCAGTAGCTCACTGCTGTTTTGTTGAGTATTTCCAGGTTTCTTCACATCTTGCTGCAGCCTGTTGCACTTCATTAGGTTTCTAGGCTCTCCCCCAAAGTATCAACAAAATTTCAGAAGCGTGGGAGTGTACAGTTAAAACCTCATCATTATGTCCATCCTTTTGCAGTGCCTGAGATATAAATGTTGTGAGACATCTTTGGGATTCAAAAAAGTATTATATGAACCACAGACCCATTATGGTTGCATTCAGTATTGTGACAAATCCATAATAAAAACCTGGATGTTGCTCTGATAGCAGCTGCGTGGTTTGTAAAGAGAACCTGTGGTCCAGGGCTTTAGAATATGAGGGACTGTGATGTTAAGTGTGTATCATTCTGTTGTGACAGGCATTAATGAAATCAGGTGGTAGCCAATATAATCTATTTTAATGCATGCCAAATACTTTTTTGGGCGAGGTAAGATTCTGAAAACTTTTCTCTTTTCTTTTTCCTGTAGAAGGCCAGAAATGTTCACATTCGGACCCGATTGAGAGTTCTGATTCATATGGAGACCTCTCTGACACCAGTGACCTCAAGACTCCTGAGAAACAGAGCACCAACGGGTCCTTCTCGTGTGACATGGCAGTCAGCAAAAACAAAATGGAGACCGAAGGAGAGAAGAAGTACCCTTGCCCTGAATGTGGCAGCTTTTTCAGATCAAAGTCTTATCTGAACAAACACATACAGAAAGTTCACGTCAGGGCCCTTGGTGGCCCATTGGGGGACCTTGGTCCTGCTCTAGGATCCCCCTTTTCACCCCAACAGAACATGTCTCTCCTGGAGTCATTTGGGTTTCAGATCGTCCAGTCAGCATTTGCATCATCCCTAGTGGATCCAGAGGTCGACCAGCAACCAATGGGGCCAGAGGGGAAATGAGATCAGTTTGATCTTAACAAAGCAAAGCAGCAGTCTGGCTATAATGATAAGATGCTGTGAATGAAAGAGGAAATAATGAAATTTGGTTCTATAGCTGAGAATTTTTTATTCATTTTAGCTTCCCTCTTTGTCTCATGCCCTACCCCACCTTTAAACCTTCACTGGGGAGAGGGAGAAAATGCTTCTTAGCTGATAAATTACAGAACATGGTGTCCTTGAATAGGAGACATGACCTAAAACACCAAACGTAGCTTTAGAGGCTGCTGCTGGTGTTTCATCATGATCTTCTAGAATAAACAAAAGTTGCCAGCACTGATTTAAGAGTTAGATAGTCTTAGTGAACGAGGCACCTGGGGAGCTACAGCTACAGGGAGCTATGCTTTTGTTCTCTCTCTCTGTTCCCCACCTTCCCTAACCTACCCCAGAAAAACAGTAAGTTTTAAAAGCAAACCCATTATTGTCCCATTATTGAATATAACATTAAGTAAAATGCCCCGTGGTACCTAGCAGGTTACAATGCAGTTGTCCTTTTAAAACCAGAAAAATTTAAAGAAGGTGAGAGAATTTGAACCCCTTCTGCCATTTGTGAGGCTGTGAGTGCTGCAGCAGGACTGAACTGCTGAGAAAAATCACCATTCAGAACAGGTTGTTTTTATTACTTTTAATCATTAAACTTGAGGTCAGGTTTTTAATTCTCTATTATATTTTTAGGACCTGTTGTAGTGAATTGCTACTGAAAAGCCAGTCTAAGGCAATACACAGAGCACTCTTAAAGCAGCAGTCACATTAGGGTTAGTATTAATTTTTTTTTAGATGTACCATAATTAATAACTTGGCTAGTTGATTGTTTTAAGTCTATGAAAGAAATAGTTTTATGAAAAAAAAAAAGAAAAAAAAAAAGGAAGGAAAAATACCATTGCAGTCTGGTTGACTGGTGCTCATTTTTCTTGTGGGGACCTAGGGTATAAACACCATCAACTATCGGCTTAACACTATGTACCACTGACTTGTTTAGTGTGAATAAACCCAGGGGTTCACAGAGTGAATTTGATTTAATTGGATTGGACTCTATTAAAGAAGTTAGTATGTTACTTTGCATCCCCTCGTTTTGTCTGGTTTTTGAGCAATTTGGCCACCTGTCCAAAAGGTGTGCAAATGAGAACCAGTAAATAAGGCATTAATTCCACTCTGCACTGTACTGTATTCTCAGTGAGCTGGGCTTTTTGGCTACAGTTGTGCTCTCCTGATCTGCCTCTAGTCAGGTTTGCAAAAGCCAGTCTTACTTCTTTCTTTTCCAAAGAAGAAGAGTTTCTACTATAAGAAATGGGAATTGCAAACAGCATATCTCTGAAAAAGAATTGACTACAAAATGCAAAGAAGCTGGGCTCTAGGCTGTTGGAGGTTCCATTTAATCTGAAAATACCACTTGTGCAGAAATAATGTCCTTTCTTGATCCTCCCTCTCCTCCCATGTAACTTGCCATGGTCTGATGTACCAAATCCAGATATAAACGTTGTTTAACACAGGGTTAGGAGTTAGGAATACTCTGAGTTATAATTATGGTTCTGCTGTTGATGCTCAAGGTCACATAGAACAGCTTCCTGAATTTATTCCTTAATTTCCTGTCTGTGAAGAGTTTTCTCTACATCATAATTGTTGTGAGGGTTAACGAGCAAAGATTTAAGCAGTGGTCTGATAAACTCAGTTGCTCTGTGTACCGAATGTTTCTAGAAAGGCCACTCTGAAGAACCCAAGTCCCACACCAAACTTGAATTCTATGAAACAATAGCTGTCTCCGTCATTAATACAGTGCTGGAGTAGAAGAGACTGCCTCAGACCAGGACCTACATCCTCTGCAGGAGATACGTCTGTGTAAAATGTGAACATAGCCACAAACTGCTGTTGTGCTGCAACTTGTGTTGCCCAGGTGCTCCTAATTCAAACCCTGCAGCTAATGTGTAGCTGAAGTAAGACATATTCCTGTTTCATTTTTATGTTGGAATTATAGAGCCTTTTGTAATTATATGGATTTTGGAATGATGTTCTAAATTCTGCAGACTTAGAAGCCCCAGCTTCTCTCTTGTAAGAAGCTACTTTTTTGTACTTGCTTTCAAGTATTATAAACCAAGGATGAATAATCAATGGCTTTCTCTTTATAGCACCAGCACTTTCTAAATTGAGAGCATGTTGCAGTGGACTTGATGTTTTGCTATTAATCTGTGTTGGGAGACTGAAGGACATGTTCTTCTCCATTCATCTTCCCCCAGAATCACTGGAATAGGTATGAGTCTCATTTAAAGGGGAGGGCAAAAAACCAACCCCAAAACAAAGCCGCAGAGAAACCCACCTTCAAACTAAAGCTTCATGGAATTGCTATTGCTGTACTGGTAAGCTTGGCTGATGAGTAGAAACAGGACCTTTTGGAAAGGTGACAAAACATTTTAAAGTACCTGACAAATCTAGATCGTGCTGAGACAAACTTGTAAGCTGCCAAGCAGGTCAAGATAGAGCAGGCTTTCCAGTCAGCATAACAATTCATTGGGATTAGCAAATGCAACTGCAGTCACTCTGATTTACTGATAGCTCACATTTAAGCCACCAGGAAAATTTCTGTTGAATTGAGGCTGTATTCTGAAAGATACAAGAAGTTTGTGTCCCCGATGTTCCTATGTGCACTCAAAGAGGGTATCATAAAATCCAGCTCCAAAAGCCAAGTCCAAAATACAGGATATTTTCATCCTGTGTTTAGCTCCACTAACTTCAGTGTTACTAGGGCTTTGAATTTTGGCCGTGTGTATCAGAATTTTAATTTTGAACGCTACAGAATTTGTCCTGATGAAACAAATGAAAAGCCTTGAACTAAAAGATGCCTTCTAAAACACTAACTGTGCATTTTGCTTGTCAAAGAAAATGCTTACTAAGTTGTCATGAATACACTGAATGAAAGCTACTTACTTCTCAGTCTAGTGGACAGGGAAACAATTAGGCAGGAAGTTAACAATCCTAAAATGACAGTTCTAGATCATCCTAGTGTAAATGGGAGAGATTTGCACCAACACAAGAGACTGGTGCAGTCTAGTGCCAGCAGTAGGCTGGGCAGATCTTTTGCAGTGGTGTGTTTTCAGAGCTTTTTGCTTCTTTTGTGGGCATATTGTTCCATTCTGGATAGTAGTTTAATCTACATGCAAATTCTTTACATTCTGTACTTTGGCAAATGTCTGCTTCTCATAGAAGACATCCAAACAGAAAACAGCCTCATAAGTTCAGAGGTCAAAGGGAAGGACTTAACATGCCCAGAGCTGCAATTCGCTTGTTTCTGTTAAATTTTGAATTGGCATATCGGTGTATAGATAAAAATTCTCATTTGGGGCCAACCCTCCTTTCCTTACCGTTTTCTTTAGTGGGGCTGCAATCCAATGTTTGAGTCGGTGCACTTCTTTGTCTGGAAGGGAACTTCAGTTCATACAAATCTAGGTAATAAGAGCTGTAGTATTTTTTTGTTTTATAGGAGTTCCCTATACCCCTCAATTGAGGCTCAAACTATTGTGTATTGGGTGTGATGAAAGCATCTTCAACCATTTACAGTCTGAACATTAAAGATAGACAAGAAAGGAAGAGGTGCTTATAGATCAATGAGTGAAATAAAGATGAAGGACTAAAAACCGCTTGCATGCATGCTTAAGTGTTGTGTTGAATGTAGAGGCACAGACTTACGGTCAGGCTTCTTCTGTTGCCTGAATCCATCTTTATGTACTGTTAATCCACAACAAATGCAAGGTAAAGCAATTTAATGTGAATTTACTCCATACTGAGTTAAATTGATATTACTTTGCATTTGTCATGTGTTACCTGTGTGCAAACAGACTTACTAGTGTGGCTCACCTGATGCATGGTAACATGGTGCATGTGAGCTCTTAATCTTAAGTGATTTGCCCATGATGACGTGGGAAATTGACGGCAGAACCAGAAATTGAACACAGATTTTTCCTTCTCTCAATCCAGTGCCTTAACTGTAGTAGGGCAAAGTACTTTATGTCAGGGGGGCAGGGGGGGATTGATTTGGTTTTTAAAGCCTAGAACTATAAGATGGTGTGGAGTTGGTCTTCCTACCAATCTTTTGAATAATTACAAATGCCCAGTCACAATTTTAGACCCATGTGAGTGCCAGTGACTTAGGGAATATTTGCTATTTCCCATGTATTCCCTGAAATTAATGTTCCTCTCTCAACTGCTGTCAGCAGTAAGGAATGACTTGAATAGAAGAGCTGTGTAACTGAATGTCTAACTCAACTAATGGAATTGATAGTATGAAAGCTAACCTAGATTTTGTAGGCTCTGTTGTAACTTTAGTGTCTTGTTTTTTCACTAAATCTTTGTTCCTAGAAATCACTATCTGAACTTATGTCTTGAGTCTGGAGTGGGGTACCACTTTCAGCTTTAATTTTTTTTAAGGTGCTTGCTTGAGGAAGTAGATGCCAAAGTAAACTTCAGAGAAACTCCAGACTTCAGTGTTAGAAGAATGAATGGAGAGCAAGAGCTCTCTTTGGGTTTCATGAGAGATAAATGGACAAAGTAAAAAAAAAAAATTAAAAAAAAAAATCTCTACCAAAATTTTAAGTAATAAACAGGAAAGTCTTTTCTTTATAACCCACAAAAATAATCAGATACTTTCATTTGTTCAGTGTGGCAGAAACTCTGAGAGCAAGTGCCAAATAAACCATGGAATATGTTGGCTTTTTCAGCGTTATGAGTATTTTAATGTGAATTAAGCCAGCTTTGTACTGTTCACCTTTTGCCTGGGCACAGTACCTGAGTTGTAATCAAATTGGAACATAAGCTCACAGTGAATCTCTGAGTTTATGCTCTCAGTTCCACCCCAGGGGACAAAACAAATGAGCAAAGAGGAGGGAAAAAAACAGTAGGAAAACTTAAAAGGGAGAACAGATTCTGGAAGATTCCCATGTCCCCTGAGAGAGTCCCATTTTTTATCCTGAACATCCTTTTCAAAACAAGATCCTTCAGCTGTTGTGAATGAGCCTTTGGGAATAGTTTTGGCTTTCAGCCTGATCTGCTGCTCCCTGTCCCTGTAAGAAGGCAGCGTGTTCTGGAGCACTGAGCCTGGGACCCAGTGGGACGCAGTGCTCCAGGGCTGCAGCCTGCGGCCACAGTCACTGTTGCGGAGTCAGCAGCAGCAACATTGGCATAATGTCTTCCTGCCTGCTCCCTTGGCACCTTCACCCTCCTCACATTCCTGTGCCAGTGTGGTACCTACTCAGATGTGTACAGCTCTGCAAATAACAGTGTTAGTAAAAAACCAGAGAACTATTTGGCTAGAAAGAAAAAAAAAACCCAAACAAACCACCAACCTAAAAATAGTTATGTGACATAACTGCAACATGGTGCAGAAACAGAAGCAGGAACCCTGGCTGTAAGGTGTTGTGGTGATAGCTGGAATGGTTAAAGGATGTTAGTGAAAACCCACAGTTGTTTGCTCTGTGGTAGTGGATAATGACTGCCTGTTTGTAAAGAATTAACACTTTGTGTCATCTCTAGCCTCTTCCTGTGTTTTGTTCCCATCTGTGAAATGAGATGATGATAACCCTTGGGTAAGAATGTTTCAAGATTTGGTTGATGTGCCAAGTTGAGCTGCACAATTGCGCTGCTGAACTCTGCTGCAAACTTTTGGCTTCAGTGACTTCAGGCATAATGCAAAGTTGAACAAACATTTGGCCACATCTTTCCTGAAAGGTGAAATATTTAAATTGATTTAAAGACTGCCTGGCACTATTGATCTGCTCTCAGGGTTTATGTGAATGAAGCTTTTCCTGAGTGGCCTCTCTACTTGTACTGCAATTTTGGAGACCTGGAAGTGCTCTGAGCTGAGATGTGCTGAAGGAAGGAGGTAACTGGTGCCTCACTGATGTTCCAGTGACTCCCTCCCAGCTCCTGGGTTCCATGTGGACCATGGGGTCACTTCATACAGCCACTGGCAGCTGTAAATGCTCTTGAGCTTCCTGCAGTCACATAGTGAGCTTGGGTAAGTGTTTTTACAATAAATCAGTCTCATGCTTGCTGATAGCTTTTTGGCTGCTGTGTCTACAAACTGGTGCCTTCTCCAGGCAATTTTTACATGCCCTCTGCAAAGTTATCAGACTGCTGGCTCTTAAAGAATCAACCAAGCCTTGCTCTTGGGCTCAGAATTTCTCTTCAGTACTGTTGTAATCTGAAAGTTTGCTGCAACTGGTGCAAGTACACAGTGTAAGAGAAAATGAAAGGCTGTTCTCAGATGTCCTGTAGAGTGAACAACTGAAACATGAGTGTGGGATGAGCCAGGAAACCTGGCGTTTTACCCTGGCTGCACGCCATATAGAAGAGACAGTGCCTTGGAAGGGAAGGAGCAGAAAAGTTTGCCATTGGCTCTGATGAATCCCAATCCTGCTTCTACTGAAGTTGTTGGGAATCCTCCCATTGTCTTCAGTGTGAGCAAGAAAGGATCTTAGGTGAGGATGGATGACTCTTTCCCTACTTGAATGAAGTCTCTTGCCTATTTATGGGCCTGCTTCTATTGAAACCGAGCCTGTTTTAGCCTTTTTGGGTTCTTAGGGACCTGTTTGTATAAAGCAACTTACCTACCTACCTATCTGGTTTTTTTTTTTTTTTTCTATTGTGTGTATTTTTTGTATGTTCTGTTGGAAGGTGAAGCCTCTGTAGAAGGGGATACAAAAACTGATTTTTAAATAGTAATAAACCAAAAGAGAATTAAACGCTGCAGGCTGCATGCATTCATTTCCTGGAGACGGAGACTAGAGACCATGAGTGCACAGAGAGGCAGCCTGTATTTCTCGTATCTCGAAATCTTCCTCTTTTCAGAGACAGTTCCTGCCTTTGCCCATCTCCACGGCTCTGTATGAAAACCAGTAGTGTGGTGGACAGGTTGCAACATTGTGTATCAGGATGGCCTTATTTTGACTAGAAAAATCCTTTCTCTGGTGCTATGCGATGAGATTTCTTACCTTCTTTTAGCGTAAGTGGGTGGAGTAACAGGTATCTATGTGAAATTTTATATTGTCCTCATTGAATGCCTGGAAGGCAGTGAAAATAAAAATGAGATGAGATAAGTAAAATGCTTTTGCTTCTGGCCTGCCTACCTCGGGTGCTAAGTTATTAGTCAAATACACTGTGTTCTGACTCAGCACCATTATATTCTAAGGAAATAAGTGAAGTATGAGGTGAAACTTTACTGAGCCTTTGTTCCTTCGTGGTCTTTTTGCTTCCCTGTGGTGTTACTAGTTTGACCCCTAACTTTCTAAAAGAATGGCAAACTCAGGACCAAAATAATAACGGAGGTTTGCCCTATTCAGTAAACATACTTAAGGAGCAGAGTCTTTGCTTGTGTGAATAGATGTAAAAAGTCCACATGCATATATGAGTGATGAAAAAGGTTATCTCTGCATGTCTACAGCATGTGTGCAACCCAAAGAGAAAGAGGTTTGCCTTTCTACATAGGAAAGAAGGGGCAACTTCCCAAAATAAACAACTCCTCCCACAGCCTTCAGGCAAACACCTGTGGAGAGAGAGGTCTTTCACAGTACCTGTGTGCCAATGGTTTTGTCTGCTTTCAGGTCAGCTAAGAAAATAAAATCCAGAGATGGGAGCTCTGCATTGTAAATGTGAGTCCTGTGCTTTTATGAGGGGACACTAGTAACTCTACTGAAAGGTTTGGTCTCTGCTTCTCTGCTCGCATGTTGAATTACAGAGACACCCATTACAATACGGGTCTCTGCCCTGCTCTTACGTTGGCGACTCCAGGCCTAGTCCCAAAACCCTAGATAGGTAAGAAAACGTATGTTTGAGGGGTTTTTATCTGTACAAGTTCATAACTGTACTGCCTTTCTGTTGGTATGGGATATGGGCCACTTGCTTACAGTGAGTGGTTGTGCAATTTGGACGTGGTGTATTTTCCACAGGAGCTGGAAGTGTAGCATATTTAAGTGCAACTCTGTAACCCGTGCTTTCCACAATGGAATCTAACTCTTTCATTGATAATATTCCATGAGTACTGAAATTTAAACACAGAGTTTTGGGCTGGCACTTCTGTGAAATCAGCTTCCATGGTGAGTGAAAGACTGGTAGAAGGATATTTAATAATCTCATCAAATTCACTGTTGATTTGTTGATTTGAATAGATATCAGAAGAGAAATCTTTATTCCCTTTGAATCAAATCTCCAGATGTTTTGGTGGTGCCTTTCTCGTGTTTCTCGTGCAGATAAACCATTGTTTTTAGTTTGGCATTTTCTAACAAGAATGGATGTTGGGGTATCTGACTGCTTAGCTTTGCTAGTTACTGCTGTGCACAACAGTGAATTAAGAAACAAGAAAACTACGAAGGTTTATACCTTAAAAACCCGAACAAACACCACAAGACATTCTCCTATTTTTCTTCCTGCATTAGTGCTTATTTGTACCTTTCATCTACATCAGCACTACACATGTAGAACTTGAGAACATCTTAAGACCTTAAATGCGTACCCCTCTTCATGATTCCTTCCCCTTAAATACCATTTCATGAGGTATGTAATGCATGTCTGAAGCTTCCAAAGCACTTTGCAGGCATTTAATCCTCTCTTTCTCTGTGAAGTAAGTAATATTAACATGGGAAACTGAGGCAGAAGCTTGCCTAAGGTCAAGCAACAAATCGGTAAAAGAATTCATAGTAACGCTGATGTTCTTGACTCAGACCTGTGTGTTCTTGAGTAGATCACAGTTATCTTACGAAATAGCTTCCCTTCCTCCACTCTTAAAAACGCACACTCTGTTTTTTGTCAATAGCAGCCTGCATCTGTAGCAAAAAAAAGAACAAACAGTGCAGCTGGGGGCTGAAACATCTTTAGGCAGCTGTACCTTATTCCTAACAGTATTGATACAGTTTTATGCTATCTTGCAAGGAGACACACCCATGGGATAGCAGGTAAAAGCAGTGTCTGTGATCCAGATACCAATTTCGGAATGCTCCGGCAGAGAAAGGAGCTGAGGGCTGTGGTCCAGGCTGAGTCCTTTACAGCAGCCACAATGGGCCAGTGTGAACACACACGGTGGGCGG
The DNA here is from genome assembly GCF_015220075.1 of Falco rusticolus. Lineage (NCBI taxonomy): Eukaryota > Metazoa > Chordata > Aves > Falconiformes > Falconidae > Falco > Falco rusticolus. Next base: position 37,410,134 of record NC_051187.1, on the reverse strand, counting down.
TTGGGCCCATCAAAACCGCTGAGGGAATTGTGGAAAGGCGAAAAGGATGAGGAAGTGTTGCTGTTAAGAGAGGACTCTGTGTGAAATTTCTGAAGTCAGTGATTGCAGAGAGTATTTAGTGCTAATCTCTTAATGCTAGAAAAGTGTAGCTGCAGTGCTGCTCCCCCAGTAAACAATAGGGCCCAGATTGCCCTCCTGAGGCCTCTGTCCTTTTATTACAGCCCACACAGAAAGCTCATCTGAGAGGGCACTTCGAGTTAGTAGAGCAAACTCTGAACCAGTCTGAACCAGTTCAAATATCACATACGGTTGTTTTGCTTCTGCAGACTTCCTTGTTAGTCCTTGGAGGCTGTGGCTGGCATTTACTCTAGCAATAGCTCATGCTGTCAGACTGAAGGGGGAGGGGAAAGCCTCTCCTTGAACATGTCAGCAGGGGGATGCAACAGTGCAATCAGATATTGCTGCTCTCTATCGCTCTACGCTGACTCCTTTGTGGCGACTGCCTCTGTCTTGGTTTTTGGTTATGCTCAGCTTAGTTTCAAAAACTCAACATCTGCTCCTTTTGTTACAGCCCTGATGGGTTTTTTTCTTCTATTCAGATTGTTTCTAGGTTAGGAATAAAACATATTTGTTCTTGCCTCCTACATCATTGCTTATGGAAGGCTTTTCACAGGTGAGACACACGGTAATTTTCGTGATCCAGACAGAGGCAACAAAGGAATGAAAAAACCCTGCTTTTGTTGGACTCTACACGTACTTAATAGTGTTTAGTAACATTTGATGCTTACAGGGTTTTAAGCTTTAAGCACAAATCATTCTAATATTCTGTTCATGGAGGATGAGGCGTCAGTGTACCGTCTTTATTCTCGGGCATTGCAATATATGAAGAAAGCAGAAAATGGTTTAGAAAAACCAGTTTTGAGGGAAAATTGGAAGAATTATTTTGGTTTGCCAAGAAAGAAGAAAGGGGAAGTTACGGGAACATGACATATGGCCTATTACAAGGAGGGCAATGGTCAACTTTTTCCATTTTAAGCAATCTATGTTAATTTGGCTAGGAAAGAATACTTGAATTAGAAAATTGATTTTGCTTATTCCCCCCCAGTGTCTTATTTAGCAAGATTAAGTAACAGAGCGTGCTAATTCTTTCATAGGAGGTTAGATGAACTTTTGTCTGGGAAGATCCGAACATACTTGGCAGTGGCCAGAGAAGAAGAATGGGTTTGATGGCTTCTTGCAGAGTCCTTCCAGAGCTATGCATCCGTGGTTGCCTCACTTTGCACAGCATGCTGTGCTATATGTTAGCTTCCTTTTATTTTTCTTCTTTAAGAAAACTCTCAATACATTTTGACTTTTTCCACAGGTGAAAAAATAGAACAAACAAGAAAGAACAGTTGACAGACAGGAGAGAGAAAAAGCAGACGTTCATTCTGGAACCTGTATAAACAGCAGAAAGGTACTAGCTCACAGCTGAAACTGGTTCACACTGAGTTTAGGGAGGATGCTTAATGTCCCTTGATCCTAAAAATAGCATGTATATTCTCCTGTGATGTGTTTGCAGACGTGTGGATGTGTTGTGGTACATGTGTGTGTATATACGTACAGACTTTTACATGTAAACTACGTGAGGATGTAGTTGCGGAGCTATTAGCTTACTTATAGTTTGGGTAGTTACTTTAAAATGAAGTCCTAGGAAGTAATAGCTTTAATCTCTGAAAGTGTGGCAAGAAGAGCAAACCCATTCCCAAACAGCAGAAAGAGCAATTGAGTCTGCCTTTGACAGCTGCCACCTGGCATCCTATTAAACTTAACTCTGTGAAACTGCCAGGCATAAATCTTCCCTCATCCTGGAGAAAGCTTGAGATGAAAGAGGAAAAATTATGCTTAGAAGTCAGTTGTGGAAAGACTTTGATCTTTACCATTAATATGAAGGTTTTTGCATTTCTCTCAGATTCCTCATTGTCCTTCTGTGCACTAGAAACTCAGATTGCTTGCTGGAACTTGGCTGGGTGTAATGACAGGTGCAAATTTGTCTTGTTATGTAGCAGGACAGAGAGCTGGGAAGGTCTGAGGTTTGTTTCCACAGAGATTACTGCCCAGCCTGCAGTTCTTGGATCAGTATGTACAGGAGGAGGTGCTTTCTGTGCAAGATGGCATTGAAGTGTGCGTTAGTCTCATGAAATGAGCTAAAAGAAATTATTTGTACAGATTGGCAGCCCTCTGCAAACTGTTTTGGACAGGCTGTGCCTCTGGATGCATGTGTGGCTCTGCAGTTTCTGACTGTATGGAATTTGTGCCATAAAATCTCTTACGAAGAGCTATTACAAACAGAAGGCCTGATTCAGTAGCCCTTAATAAAAGTTCTTGCTTACTCTAGTTAGCTGTGCCTTCACAGAGTGTAACTGCAGAGCATAAGGAGTGTAGTAACTGAGTGTCTGTGCAGACAATGAGCATAATACCATAAAGCAGACAGCTGGTGACGTCAGTCAGGACTGACACACACAGTTGTTTTGGTTTGGGTTGTTTTGTTCTTTTACAACCTGGCTCTGCAGGTTTTTTTGTGTTTTTTTGGTTTTTTGTTTTTTTTTTTTTTTTTTTAAATCTGATGTTATTAAACTAAATGTACTGTAGTGGTAAATCATATTGTTGAAGTGTGAATCACACACAAGTGCTAAGGCTTATGGTTTCACATCCAGTGGTAGTGCTGCTTAATTGAACTGTTTTCCTCATTACCCCTCTGTCATGCTGGTACATCTGGGTTTTTGTGGCTCTGTATTGGACTGGATGCAGAGGCGACCTGGCTGTAAGGGGTTAAAGTGTGTGTGACCTGGGGAGGAAAGGGCAAAAGTTGGCTTGGATCAGTACCTTGAGCCAGCTTGTCATACAAGTACCTGTAGCAGCCTGACAGAGAGAACTGCCAGGATGGAAATATCTGGGAGTGGAAGGGAAGGACCGCCGTTCCAGCCAGCACTGCCCTGAGAAGTGATTCATCAAGCACTGAATACAACATGCAGCTTCCTGGCATAGAAACACTTTTTCTGTGTTCAGGGGTTTCCATGTGATTTCAAAGCACTTTAAAAGAAGGGAACTTCCCTGTCCTCTTCTGAGAAGGAAGGTTTGATTGTACCTCATGTTACAGAAAGGAAGGGAAAGCGCTAAGAAGTGAAGCCGGCAGATCTGCCAAGGTCAGAAGGAGCTCTGTGGGAAAGCCAGAAATAGTTCCTTGTGCTGCAGGCCTGTGCCTTGGCCAGGCCGCCTTTGAGAGCTCATTGTCCATCAGGACCAAGTGTTCAGGTGCTTGTTTTTCGCTGCTGTAAAATAGAAACATTGCTGATGGCTCCAGGTGCCAGTGTAAAGTCACTGGCATTGCAGTATCCAGATAGCTCTGCCAGTTTAGAAGCAGAAAGTATCTTGTAACCTGCTGGAAATGCCTTGCAGAGAGGCTTTATCGCAGTGGCTAGATGCCTGCAATACGATCGCTTTAAAGCATTTTTGGGCTGTTTGCCTTGTTTTGCTGTAAGCAGGCACAGCTCTTAGAGGACGCGGAGTGCAGGGAAAGCAATCGATGAGCAGAGGTGAGAATGCAAACCTTTAACGTGGAGGGGGCACAGCTGCTGTGGCAGCGCCTACCCCCCGGCGCGGGGTCCCTCTGTAGAGCTGGGGGACCTCAAAGGGACACTCGGGGCAGGAGTTTGGTCCCCCGCGGTGGCTCTCTAGGGGTGACAGCAACGTGAAGTCCCTGAGGACGAACGCGCTCCCTGCCACACTCGGGCTTCCAGCCCAGTTCTCTTTCGGCCCGAGAATGTTCCGCGGCTGCAGGGGACAGGCCCGGACACCTTCCCCCGTGCCCCTCCCGAGCCTCCCCGGGCTCCCGCCGCTGCTCCGGGGCGGGGGGGACCCCCGCGGCCGCGGCAGGTTCCCGGCCGCCCCTTCCCCTGCCGGGGCTTCCCGCCGGCGCCGGGAGCCGCCCGGGGGCGGGCGGTGGCAGCGTTAGGACCCGGCGGCGGCTGGGCGGGGGTGTGTGTGTGTGTGTGTGTGTGTGCGTGCGGGGGGAGCGCAGCCCGGCGGTTGTTTACCGGGGAGCGGAGAGCCGGGGCAGGGCTCGCCGGCGCGCCGAGCCGAGCCGAGCCGAGCTGAGCTGCGGACCCTGGCCCTGCGCGCCGAGGATGCTGCGCGGGGGCCCGCGGCGGGCGGCGGCGCTGGGCGCGCTGCTGCTGGGCTCGCTGCTGCTGGCGGCCGCCCGCGGCGCCGAGGGTGAGTGCCGGCGGCCCGGCCCGCTTTGTTGCGGGGGACAAAGGCCGGTGAGGGGGGTGAGGGTGCCGGGGGGCTGCCCGGCCCGCCCGCACGGCTTTGGCCTCGTCTCTCCGCAGAGTGCCTTCGCGGCAACGGCGCGTCCTACCGCGGGAGCCGGCGAGTGGCCGCCGGAGGAGCCCCCTGCCTCAACTGGCTGGCGGTGCGGAGCGGCCCCGGCGCCGCGCTGCCGGCAGGTGGGTCCCGGGGGCTCGGGGAGCCGGAGGGGCGGGGAGTGGGGTTCTGGGGTGCCGGGGCCGCGGCGGAGCCCCCGCTGACGGCCCGCTGCCCTCCAGCACTCGCCGAGGACCACAACAGCTGCAGAAACCCGGACGGCGACGCCGCGCCCTGGTGCTACATCCGAGGCGCTGCCGGGGTCCCCGAGCGCAGACCCTGCGACATCGCCGAGTGCTCAGGTAGGAGCGGTCCCCTCCGGCCCCGCTTCCCCTCCTGCCCTCCCCGAGGCACTGCCTGCCGGGGGCTGGGTTTGTCACCCCCGGCTATGGCAGCACCCGCCGCCCTCCCCTGGGAACGCAGTGGACCCGGGGCTCCCCTCCGGCCCTGCCTGTGTGCGCACATCTGCCTCCCAGCTGTGCCTTGCTCCGCCCCGAGAGCTTTTGCCATTAGTGTCAGGAAGGGCCTGTGCAAAGCCTTGCCCCCCGCCCCCCCTCCTCGTTGCACTATAGGGCTGCGTTGCAAATGGCTGAGGTCTGGGCATCTGGGCACTGCAGAGCTGTAGGTAGTGTTGCTGCGGGGCATCTTATTGCTGTCTAAACAAGTGTCCTGCTGCTAAAGGGGTGCCAGGGTGAATATGGATGGGGTGGGGGAGAAGAACTTGGAGAAAACGAGAATTGAATTGAAGGGAGGGCAGAGGACAGTAAGAAATGGAAAGCCACAAACACTGGATTCCTCCTGGGTAGTCAGGGTGGGAAACAGTTTGCCAAGAGAAGAACTGTAGCTGAGGCCTGTTTCAGGGAGAAGAGATGTCAATATTGACTGGGGCTAAAGGAACCACTTGGATTTTCTGGAACTGTTCACTTATTTCTGAGCCCCTCAAGGTTTACATACTCCACTGTCCCTCAGGATTGCTATCCTTGCAAGTAAACACACCCCCTCCCCCCTGCCCCCCCCCCCATGCACCCTACCCTTTCTTCACTTTGCTCATTTTTCGCCTGGTTTTCCCTAAAGTGGAAGCAAAACAAATGTTCTGCTGCCAAGACTGTTACTCAAAACAATCGTGCAGCTTTGGGATCAGGAGAGTTACTTGGCCTTTCAGCCAATACATCATTTCCACATTTCAGGGGTTTGACTATTTTCATGGCTCAGAGCGAGCACCTTTTTATCATAGTTGTGCCTTGCAGCTCCCCTTAGCTGAGCATCTCTGGCTGACCCTCCGTAGTCACTGTGCCCTGCAGGAGCCCCTGATTTCCTGCCTCTTAACTCCCCTTCTGTACTTCCATTTCACATTCTACTGAGGGCTCAAAATGGCTGCAGGTAGAAAATCCACATGGAGTTATTGCCTGCTGTGGGGGTGAGGTCCAGGTGCGGTTTTCAGGTGTGGATGCATGCTGTGCATAGCATTTCCTAAAAGAAGGAGGGGAGGTGTTTTAGACAGGTAATAGATACCTACTTTCCACTGTCATAGCTGTTACTGTGCTACAGCTTCCATTTTAACTGTGTCTTGAAAGAAGGAGCTACCTTGAAAATCTTTCAATGTTGTCGATAAAACATCCCCAGGGCTGGGAAGGGGTTCTGTGCTGTAAGTGTCCATCCTTACGCGCCTTTGTTTGGGCTCTGGCCGAGAACTTGCTGTACTTACGCCAGTCAGTGGCTGTGTGACTGAAGTGTTGCTCTGCCTTAGCCTGCCCATCACACTAAAGGAGTTTGCTACGTGGCTGCAAAGAGGGAAAGAATGTCCCCAGGTTGTTTTCACACCAGCTGGAGCCTCCTTCCGTCAAACCTTCCTGTGTCAGGAAGATTGAGGCAGAAGAGAGATAAATAGGCTCCTGGGAGATTTGGAATGGAGATCCTCATAATCTTGTTCATGTCTGTTCAGCACGCTTGAAACTGCAGCCTGTATATCGATCTATACACTAAATGAAGTCATTGTGCATCTCCTGGACTCATGCCCTGAACCAGAGTTCTGTTCTGCTGTGTGACTTCTGTCTCATCTGTGGTGGTGCCTTGCACTCCTGGTTAAATAAGTTCATGTCAAAGGGAAGCGGGGGGGGGGGGGCGGAAAAGTACATTTCTTGTCTGCCTTGGTAGGATTTCTGGCAACAGCTTAAGAGGGAACAAGTATTTGTCAGTGTACTTTGAAGGAGGTTCAGTCTAGATCTGTCCCACTCATAAGGCACGTGTTGTTTTTGAAATACTTATCAATGCTTGGTATTTTGTGTATCTCTTTCCCCTCAGCAGATGCTACAGCTGCCACAGCCCCAGTCCCTACAGGAGAAGTTGATGCTTCTCAGGAGGTCGACCAGGTGTTTGAACCAGCTGATACCTTGCCCTCCCGGAGCGAGGCAGCTGCTGTGCAGCCTGTCATTGGGATCAGTCAGAGAGTGCAGATGAACTCCAAAGAAAAGAAGGACTTAGGGACACTAGGTATGAACCCAGGATCATGTGATGGATCCATTCCTGTAATTCTGACAGGATGGGTTTTTTCCAAGGCTCTGAAAGCAATCCTATAGCTGGATCTACCGCCTCCAATTTTGCCTCTTTCCTTTCTCTCTTTGCAGGGTACGTGCTGGGGCTGATCATGATGGTGATAATCATTGCCATCGGAGCCGGCATCGTCCTGGGATACATCTATAAGAGGTGAGCAACTATTCTCCTTTGCCCAAAAGCTGGTGTACACGTGAAGCAGCGTTTATTGAGCAGGAACGTCTGAGCACCTGCAGAGCCAAACCGATGCCAGACAGAAGCATGTTTTGATGTGGCACGTTGTGTAAGAGTTTCACTTGTCGCAGTGAGGAAAGAACTATTTGAGAGTTAATCCCATTCTTCTCCATGTCACCCATCAACATGGTATTCTGTCCCATTTAAAGTTTAAAACTGCTCTCTTTATTTTTTAGTTTTGTGTGTGTGTGTGTGTGTGTGCATGCGCGCCTTGATGTGGCTTTCTCAGATGCATCCAGGGGAGCAGAGTTTTACGTAAGAGCTGGAGAGAGCAGATCCCAGGTGCCCTCACAGGAAGTGTCTTTTCTGATCAGAAAAAGAACAATCCTTCTAGGAGGCCACCTGGTCCCCTGGTTTCTTTAGTCTAGCTAGCTTTAGAAGAAAAACAATTGGCAAATTCTTTGCCACTCATGCATTGTGTCCTATGAAGCTGAATATCAAGTAGCACTTTTTTTTTTGGTCAAAGTTCATTTCACCAAAGCTTTTGTATACTTTAAAGTAATTTTTGATTCAGAAGTTATTATTTGTTCATCCGCTTCACTGTGTTGGACAGAAATGTTTGGGTAGGTCAGCAGTGTTTGAGGTTAGCGGTAACAGCAAGCAGCTCAGTTGTAAGAGACAGGGCAGGATTAACAAATGGCAGTGAATGTCGCTGCAGCAAGTGAAGGCCCAGGCTCCCTCCTCTGGGAGGATTTGTTCTGTATTTTGGCTGTTTGACAGCAGTCTGACACAACCAGGCAGAAGGAGCCCTTTCCCAAGCTGGGACATGTCCTTATGTAAGTGTTTATAATAAATGCCGACAGAAAAAAAAACAGAGGGAGGAGTGTTACGTAAGGGGCAAAACACAGAGCGCTGCTTGTCGAGGAATCTGATTTGAGGTGTTACTTCAGAGACTGCTAGCAGGAACAGCAGCCACTGCTGCACGCTCGTAGGCAGCTTTGACAAGCTGCCAAAATGCTTATTTGCTGACAGGAAACCCCAGCAGCTCTGCCTGGTTGGGATCACAAGCCCCAGGAGAAGTGCGTGGTGCCTGTCCCACCTCGCTCCTGTCTTCGGTGGGAAGAAGCAATAGACCAGTGCTGAGCTTTGTCCAAATACAGCTTTGCTGCTTCAGCCCCAGAGAGCTCACAGCAGGGCTGCAGTGCAGGTTTGCTGTCTCTCTTCTTGCCTTGCTCTCAAAATCACGTGTGCAAGCTGGCAGGTTTGGCTAGGTGTGGTGAGAAACCTTTAATGGCTTGTAGTGGCTTTTGGTGTACGTAGCTTTTCCAGAGACAGCGTGCTATTAATGCCATCCATTTTTAAAGCAAGGCAGTTTTTCCTCAGTACAAATTACAGAGGTGTCGCCTCCCTTAGCAACAAAGCCTAAGGTAGGTTTGAGGAGCTGGTTGTGGATGTAAGCTGTTAGCTGCAGCGGCAGAAGGCAGGGCCAGCTTTAATAAATAAGCTTCAGTACCTTCAGGAACTTTAATTTGGCTCACAGGTTTGTTTGCTGCCACAAAAGGCAGAATCTGTCACCACCTCTGGTATTTGTTTCTATCCGATGAAGCAGGTTACGGAAGCTCTTTTCCACAGCAGTGGGCTTTGCGCCATCTTACCGCTCCCCTGGGCCTGCGCCGGGCGGTGCTGGGGGACTATAAGGTGTAAGGAAACATTTGTCAGCTCCATGGTTTGGAGGAGAAGCCTGGCTTTACAGTCAGCATTTGGCAGTAGCAATGTCAGTGAATAAGCCAGCTTGTGGGGGAGGGACAGGCTTGACTTCACTTGGCTGCTTGTTTTTTGAAGATGCTCAGATGGGGTCCTCTGCTTACAGCAGGGAAAGTTTCTGGCCCTCTGTATGTAGCTGAAACACCTGTTTCTTAAAAAGCAGAGTCCCTTCTTTTCCACTATATCACCTTTACTGGGACTGCCTCGGAGCAGTGGCACTCACCCCATGCACATTTTGTGGTTTTTTTTTGTTGTTTTTTTTTTTTTTTTAATCTAGGGGGAAAGACCTGAAGGAAAAGCACGAACAGAAAGTTTATGAGCGTGAAATGCAGCGCATCACACTGCCACTCTCGGCGTTCACCAATCCTGCCTGTGAGTTTGTAGACGAGAACACAATTGTGGTGCACACCAACCAGACACCTGTGGAGGACACACACGATGGTAGTGGCCCGCTCATGGGGCAGGCGGGTACTCCTGGGGCCTGAGCAGCTCTGGCAGGAGCAATACAGGCTGAGCAAAGCCTCCGGCTTCCCACTGTGAGTGCGGGGGGGTTGCGTGTGTTCATTTCTATTTTGTTTTCTTTTTGAAGAAAGCCAGATGAAGGTGATGCAGAGGGACAGAAAATGGGCTGTTCATCATGATCTGTTTGAGGGGCACCATTCAGTGCATGACCAGCTGGGGACTGGTGTGGTGGACCCTGCTGCTTCCTCCCACCTATCTCCACGGCATGCCAAGGAGCTGGGGGGGATGACGGGCCAGGCTCACAACTGGCCACAGATCCCATAGCCTGCAGTGTGGTCTTGGCTTCCTTTTTTTCTGTTCCTTTCCTATTTAATGGTGTGCACTGTTACTTAAGTTTCAGCCTGGAACGCCAGGAGGAAGCAGTACCGCAGGGACTGAGGGGAGCTTCACATCAGACTTAGCTAGATAATTACACTGATTATAGTTCCTGCCTTTTTGCTTTAGTGGCTGAGAGCTGGAGACACTGTCCAGAATCCTGCTGCTGGATCAGGTTTTTTTCCAAGGAAGAGTTTACTTGAAGGATGGCTTTGGCCAGGAGCAGTATGTTTAGCCCCAGTGTCAATTTGGAAAAGCTCTTCTCAAGCTCTTGACAAATCCAGGTCTTCCAGGGCTGAGGCCACATCTCCATTCCCCTGTGGGGGTGCTACATGCACAGCCACAGTTGTAGGTGTCCAGGTGGTCTGTGCTTCCTGCTCACTTACACAGATCAGGAGACCAAAGGCCAGCAGCAGATAGTTGTGAAGTGACGAAAACAAACTGCCCTTCTGTTACCTACAGCAGGTTGAGCACTGAGGATAGATAACATCCTCTTCCGAATTCCCTTGTCCTTTTCCAGAGCCAGCTCTGGACAAGAGTGGCCAAGCCCGCTGTGGAGGTCACCCTGACCATAACGCAGCAGCTTTTGCTCTAAGGGCAGGACAGGGCAGCTGCTCTTGCAGGATCCCAAAGGTCTGGGCATGGCTTCGGGCCCAGCCTCCTTCACACACTCCGCTTCTGCAGCGAGACTACTTGCTTAGAGCCTGGCCCTATTAGAGAGGTTTTGTAACAACTTTTATTAGCGTTTCAGGGGGTTTGGAAGGGATGGTTGCTGCAGTGTCTCCCAAACGGCACCAAGGCAAGGCCATTTCAGGGAAACATCCATCCCCGCCTCAGGGGATTCAAGCCATTCAAGTAAGTTTTCTAGCCATCTGCTTTACAGCTGTGGGCCTAACAGGGAGCAGCACTTGGCAGCAGGGGTTTTAGTGTTAATGATTAATTCAGAAAAGGGAAACGTTTTATTTTTAAATGCCTTTGAATACCATTTCTTTGTAAAATCTTTTAAATACCTCATTATGAGAAGGTGCAGATTGTGCTACCTTGTATTAAAGCTTAAAAAGAAAAATGCTCTGTAGACGTGTGTGGACTGTGGCTCATCTGTAAAAGTTCCTCCTGCCGGAGCAGCATCCTTTTGCCTGTTGCAGACTTCAAACTGAGGAGAAGGGAAGATGCCACTTCAGTTTGCCAGGCTCAAAGGTAAATCCCTACAAGCAGCGCCTCGGCTCCCCAGCACTACAGGGGCACGGAGCTGTCTCCTTGCTGCTGGCAGCTGTCTTGGGCGCTTCCTGAGAAGCAGCTGTGGGGGTGTGAGCTGTGCTGATGAAGCAGGCTGGCCCGTGGGCAGGTGCCCTGTTACAGCCCCTTCCTGCATGACGCAGGGCAGTTCTGCTGTGGTGCCTCAGCAGCAGCTCTGTCTCTGGGCCTTGCCTCAGAAAGTGGGATGGAGATGAGCACAGCAGGTTACAGGAAGCGCTGACATAGCCAGCATTTTCGTTCAGTTGTTGCCTTAACAAATGCCCCCTGAACTCCCTATTTTAGAATAACAGATTTCCAAGAACAGGCTGTATTTTTATCCCTGGATCAGAAAAGGAAAATGGAGAGAGGCTCCATGTTCTGGTGTCTCCTGTCCACCCTTAAAAAAAAACCGCAACAACCAACAAAGCTTGGCAACTTCTTCCCTTTCCATTGCTCCAGGTAAATAGTTCTGTAGAGCACTTGCGCTGCGTCTGTATAGTTCTGTAAATGTGGCAGAGTCCTCTGTTCAAGAACAGGCGTTCTAGACGCTACCCCGTCTGTGCAGGTTTGATGTTGCCACATTGTGACAACAATAGAAACCCAAGAAAGTTACAGCTTCCTGCTTTGTGTAACACAGAGACAACACAACCTTGTTTTCATGGCATACATTTACTGCTTTTTAATTTAGTTAGAACATGGAGCTGTGCAAATCACAGTTCATAAACCCCACCCACACATCACCCAGGACTCCCCCCTTCAGGGGTTCCCCTCACAAACCAGCCTGGGAGGGGGAAAGAAAGGGCAAATCTTATTAACAATCCTGAATCCACTGGACCCAGTTTAAAGAGGCTCCTCTGCTGATTCACAGCACAGGGAGTCCCCAGTGTTTCTAAAACACCACTACAGACACTAAAAACACCCCCCAAACACACACCTTTTGTCAGGTGAGGGCTGGCCCCATGTTATTTTACATAATACTTTTAATTCATGGGTAGGGGGAGGAAATCAAAGTAACAGCAAAGACTAACACCCATTCCCCACCACTCAATACCGAAGGGAGGGGGGGGAAAAGGAGCACACAAAAAATCCAGTTAAACCAAGATGTTTGTGAAACCTAAGAGCAGGACTCGAGCCAGCTTTTTGTTAAGTTCTGCCAACCACACGCGAGCTACTGCAGCAGTAGCTTGCTTCCTTCTCCCACCGAGGGAGGCAGAAGAGAAGTGCTGGAAGAAAATACATCCCCACCCACCTCCCAATAACTCCAAGCCCTTCTTTCTCCCCCAAAGCAGGGAATGACCCTGAGGAAAGTTTCTGCTTGGAGGATCAGCTCAGGTATTGCAGCAGCAGCTGCAAGAACGACCTTCAAAGGGAGCAACTTGCAGAGCCTGCAGGAAAGGATGAGGTAATGGCAACTGAATTACTAGTTCTCCAGCTGCCACTCCTGGGAGAATGGGACATTCTCCAGCACTTTTCTGTTCATGACAAGTCCACCCTTTAAGTAACCTTGGGCATATCTCCTTTTCCCATCGTCCGTGCACAAAGTCTGAGCCACTTCAGACCTTTGGCTTTCTCAAGAGCACCTTCTGCCACTCTTTCTGTCACCTCACGTCCACAGCCAGTGCCTAGTGCAGTTCTACACATTCACGTTCAAATACTTTCACCTAGGTTAAGGTTCTTGGGCAAACAAGCTCAGTGTGCAGGCCCAGGGTCTGAAGATGCTCAAGTGGCTCATTTGCTGCCTGCCTTGTTCACCATCTGAAGGGGCAAGCAGAGCTAAGTCTTAGTGTTTCTAGGCAGGCTGTTGGAGGTATTCGGAGACAGAGGAGGAAAAAAAGCCACAAAACCAAACCAAAACAAAAATTCATACACGCTTCCCCACAGACAAGGTATTTCAGGAGAGCTGCCCAGTTCCTGGGGCTTTTCACTCCCTCCCCTGATGCACATTGGAGGTCAAAATCTCAGTGGGTTGTTCTGGAAAACACATGCACAAACATATACACACACATTACACACACACACGCTGTCCCGGTGGGGCCTTTTGCTGGATATCCAATTTCCCCAGCGTTCTGAGCAGGGTTGTCAGGGGGAGAAGCAGTTCCAGAAGTGCTGGTCCTTGCCCAGGAGAGTCTCCTACAGCAATTCCCTCCCTAGCAGACAGGCCATGGTGGCTTCACAGCTTGCAGCCAAGTTCTAAGGCACCACAGTAAAGAAGCCTGAAAAGGCCAGAGAAACATTTCTCTAGCCTGAAAATTAAGTGTTGAGCAGCTTTCCTAGGTGCAGTTGGCAGGAAACAGCTCTTCTTGCTTCTGAAACATGCCAGAAATCCACAGTGAATCAGGATGTCCGAGAGGAGGGGTTCTGGGTGGGGAGAGAGAGGCAATGCAGCAAACGCACAGCTTGGTGCCCCGTTAATGCCCTGGAAGTGGCTGAAGTGTGCATCCCTCCCTGTTGCTCATCTCAGCTCCCATGGAAATGGTGCAGGCGGCAGGACGAGCTGACTAGGGTGTGTTTTCAGGTAGCTTGTCACGGTTCAGTCCATACTGCACGCTCACGTTGTGGTCCAGCTCCTCCAGCTCAGACGGAAGCGGGATGGCAAGTTCTCCCAGGTAGAGAGAGAGAGCTTCAAAGGAATCTTCCAGCTTGGAAAAAGGGGGCCTAGAAGCAGCAGTGAGTACATGTGAGTGGGAAAGAGGAGGCAGGAGAGCATCTAGAAAGGCTGAGCCAGTTGTCCGTCCAGGTCACTGTCCCGTGCACAGAAGTGTGAACAGGGACACGATCCCTCCCCATTCAGCTTCCAAGGCTGCAAAGATACCGTCTGTCTGGGCTACCTGGGGTTTTACAGCCGATTTTACCAGGGAGGTCCAGCTCTTTTGCAGCCCGCTTGGCATCAACACTGTTCTGAAGCTACGAGTTTCGCAACTGAAATCTAATTAAGTATTCACCTTTCAGAGCTGCTGCCAAGGTCTGCCCCTACTTCTTGTACATGAGAAACCCTGAACAATCACTCCTGCTTTACCCAGTCCCAGAAATGGTTTCAGAGCCCTCTACCATATACAGCGGTCTCTCTCCCAAGCTGATGAGGCGTTAGTCTCTCCTCATGTGAAAGCCTTCGAGCACTCCCACCAGGAATGCAGCCCTCTTCCACCCTCTGTGCAGACCGATCCTTCTAAGGGGAGACGGACACATCCTCCAGGGTTACAAAGAGGAGTCCTCCAGACCCCAAACCTACCTGCTCTCTGGTTCCAATCTGCAGCAAATAGCAGCCAGAGGGAAAAAGGCTGGAGGACAGTCAGCAGGAACAAACTTCTCCCAGAACAGCTTGACATTAAGGCCAAAATCCAGTGTGCGTGGGAGACAGTCTGGGTCAGCGTAAACCTGGCCTATGATCTAGGGAAAAAGGAGAGAAGTGCTTCAGCACGGCAACATTTCCAGAGGGTTAACAAACAGGGAACTTCAGCAACAGGCAGGGGCTCCTTCAAACCGATAGGGAGAAAAAGGAAGAGCAGAAACACTGCTCCTCCTTTCCAAAGGGGCCAGTCACATAAGGGAATGAGCGAGGCACCGTGTACAGGCAAACTTCACATGAAACTTTTTCAAGACCTGGTGATGTGGCCACTGTTGTGAAGGAAGGCCCACACGCTTCTCTTTCTCCCCAGGGTCTCTCTGCTAGAAAATACAGGATGCTGTGCACCTCCCAGAGAGCCTGACAGAGTCTTGCTGCTGGGTCAGCTACTGGGGATGACATAGCCCATCCTGATCACAAGCCATCAACACAACCTGCACCACCATCCCAGCTCTCCCCTCTCACATAATCTTACCACATCACCAGCAAAGCTCCTCTGTCTACGGAGCTTGTCCTGAACAACGCTGTGAAGTCAACGCACCAGAGTTGCTCTGTTACAGGCAGATTCAACCCCACCCACAGCCAGAGGGTAAGGGCAGAGAGAAGAACCACTGTAGCCAAGGCCCAGGAGGTTGCAGGTGAGAGGAGGAGATGGCTGGGTGGAACAGAGAAGCCCTGCTCCAGCACTTAGAAGTCCCAGCAATCACCACCTACCGTGTGAGCTGCACCCACCACCTCCAGCACTATGGGACTCAAAAGTGTAGTAAGGGGGAAGGAACCCGCAGCGGAGAGCTGTGGGGTGATCTGGACGCAGACAAGGTCAATGTCAATATAGACTCCCACATGAGGAAGAGTATTACATTTAAAGCCTCATCAGCTGTCACAAAGAGGGCGTTATTTATAACCACCCAGGCTTCTCTATGCCAATAACTCAGAAGGAGAACCACATCCTGTAACTACAGCGGAACGCCCATTGTATGCTTTGGCAGGGTTATTTCTTTATCTGTTTGAGTGCGTAGCTTCTTTTTTTAGTGTCCTTATTTTGGTGACAAGGAAAATGTTCATATGCTACTACCCATTTATTTGTCTTTTTTCTAGATGAAACAATTGTTTTAGTCCCGCATACAGATTTTTCAAGTTCCTAAATCTATCACTCACAACCACAGCATTCTCTGAGAGGAGGGCCCAGGGTAAACAGAGCTCCAGATGAGGCCGCAAAGATTTATGCACATACATTTTCTTTGTCCCCTTCATCCAAATGCTGAAGATGAAACTGCTGGTCTCCCCTCATATTCCTTTAACTGCTGTTATCTGTACACATAACCACCTGCCTTTCATCTGTATTTCCACTGTCTTACACACCTTTTAAACTGAAAATACTTTGCAGTGGTGCTCTCTGCAGACAGCAAAGCCTGATATAACAGTAAGGCTGCATTGACTGAGATAAACGAAGCCAACCGACTGCAGGGTGCAAGCTTCACTAGCCAAGCTGCAAAGGGTTTCAGTTTCCCTTCTCTGAAGTGCCATCCCCAGTGGAGGCCCTGAATTTGCTGAGATTATACAGCTGATTGTTCTTTTAACGAGGCAGCAGAAAAAGAAAATATATCACAGTTTTAAGGAACTTGTCTACTTTTAAATGGACACCAGGGCTCAATCAGAACCTGACAGACTTTTTTACAGCTTCTCTCAATCCAGGAGGAACCTCTCTATTTCTTTCAGTCCAGCAAGAAACTCTCTCCGGGGCCAAAAAGTTACAAGGTCCCTGAGGGAACAGAGGCAGGGTAGACTTGTACTCCCAGCCTAATTCACTGTGGCCTTCGGTCACAGACTGCACACTCAGATACAGAGAGCTGGCCGACACAATGTGTGCGAGGAGATGGCAGTGGGGAAGACTTCCGTTGAAGATAACTGTGTGACATCCTGGTCTTACCTCACAGAGAACAATCCCAAATGAAAAGATGTCTACTGTCTCATCGTAGCTCTGTCCTGCAGGAAACATAAGATGCTCAGCTCTGAGAGAAACATTTCCCCATCCAGCTATTCCAGCAGCTGCCAGTCCAAAGCTGAACTAAGCCTGTTCTCTGACGAGCTCTACAACAGGAGACAGCAAGGCTTAAATCTGAGCAGCGTCTGTTGCCTCAAAAATATGCATACCAACTG
This sequence comes from Falco rusticolus, assembly GCF_015220075.1. Taxonomy (NCBI): domain Eukaryota; kingdom Metazoa; phylum Chordata; class Aves; order Falconiformes; family Falconidae; genus Falco; species Falco rusticolus. Next base: position 37,393,666 of record NC_051187.1, on the reverse strand, counting down.
CGCCTTCCTGTACAGTGCCATCACATATTTTAACCTCGCTTCCTTTTCTTACCAGGGAATTACAGGATGACACGGAGAAGCCTTGTGTATCAAAGGTCTGAACAAATGCTAAGGGTAACTATGGAAAGCTTCTGCTTTCCCGCTTCTTTCCTTTCCTTCTGCTTTCCTTTTCCAGTCAGTCCCACTGACTGCTGTTCTAGCGCACCTCTACAGTGCACGAGTCGGTGTTTGGATTCCCCAGCAGCCAGCGAGTGCCCAGTCCCTGCTGCAGTGACTGCAGAGATAATAAATTACACGCTAACAGCACTTCGAATCTGGGAAAGCAGAGTGGCTCCAGCACGCCATTCTCTGCTTACAGACCCGCCCCTCCCAAGCCAGGATCTGGTAAACAGCCTTGCTTTCAGAGGTGATGTCAGACTGTGCTCTTGCTGTTCTCTCGACAAATGCCAGGTCTGAGACAGGCTCTGAGAAGCAGCCTGTGAATCCAGTAGGGCCTGTAGGCCTCGAGAGGAGGAAAACACAACAACATGGAGAGGAGTTGAGCTGGGGGAAAGAAGCCCAGTTCTCCCTTCCCTGGTGGACTCTGTTGGACAATATGATATCATATCATATCATAGGTAGCCAAAGTGTCCAGCCTGGTCAGACAGACCCACTCACTAAGAGGAAATGGTGTCCATTGTATGTCACCCTTACCTCAACTCCTGCAGGGGCAGCTCTTCCCCCTGGGGACATAGTTCGTCCTTAACGCAACTGAGGGCTGCATGCCGAAGCCCAGATTTCCCTGCACTTTGACAACTCTACCCCCAATCCTGAGGCTTCAGCAAACCCGGCAGCAGATAGCTTCTCCCTGGATCTAAGCAACAAAACACGTAAGCCTCATCCTGGACTTGAATGATCCGTATCTCAAGGGGCAGGTCCCAAGCAAGGGGCTATAACAGAAACTGATCTCAGGTTCAGTCTTATTTCAGGCCTCTCTTGTCTTCCCCGTTATCTGGATCACAGCAAATTTAGGTCTGTTGCCCTCCTGAAGAATCCTGCTGCCAAGCCAGGAGCGTTACCTCGCCCGCTCCAAGGATTACCAGCTCAGGTACTGCAAGAGAAGTGCAGCTGGGGCCCCTGTGTGTATAAATAAGCTTGCATATTAGCAGGGCTAAAACCACATGCTCTAATAGGTTTGTTTGTTACTAGGGCTCAGGAGCTTTCAGTAATCCCATCATCCCTATACCTTGCCACAGGCAGTCTCCTCACCTGCACCCTGGTATCGGTATCTTACCATTTAGCATCTCTGGGGCCATCCAGTATGGGTTGCCGACCACCGTGTAACGCTTCTTCCTGTCACTCTTGCGTAGGGTTCGTTTCTTGGCAGATGGCTTCTCCAAAGTGGGCTTTTTTCTTTCCTCCACAATCAGCCGAGACAGACCAAAGTCAGCCACCACCACCGTCTTATCCTACACAAGGGGGTTTAGCACAAGCCACTGATTCCTCTCAGCTCCTTTCCAGAGCAAAGAGGCTGCAGTTCCTGTTCACTATCAGCTACATGGCAAGGCAAACTATCAAGGTTTCCTGCAGCCAGAGGAGTGTAGCGAGCTGTCTAGACAGGTGTAAGACACCCAATTCATGATCCCAACTCCTTATTTCCTCTCTTCGTTGTCTTGCTCCCTGTGTGGTCACTAACACTAATCTCATCAATTTGGCTACACTTGCCAGGACAAACCTGGACCTTTCCTTTCAGAACTCCCTACTCTACCCTGGCCAGGAATTAATTTAGACTTTCATCCTGGGTCATCTGAAGCCCGCACACTGATCTCATATTCCAGCCAAGTGAAACAAGGGCAAGGCTTGAGGAAATGAAGCTATACATAAATCTTGTGACCTAGCGTTCCAAAAAGAGAGGGCACACACATGTGCACGCACCCACACACTTGTCTGAATCCTGACTGCCAATAAAACAAGGCATCAAGTGGTTAGAAGAACAGAAGCAGCTGTATCCCAACATTTTATAGCTGAGACAGGGAATAGAGCTGTAGCAATTCCCATAACGTGACTGATAGTAGGAGATGCCACCACAGGAAAGAGGTGAGAGAACAGGGTTAAGAAATGGTGAAAGCCAGACCAGCCTGGAAAATCCCATGTGAAGATGAATCTCCCTTGTTTAGGGCACTAAAAGCCTGACAAAAGAGAGAACATCATGGAGAGAAAACCGAGGGAAGAAGGTAACAGGGAGGGGAGCAGCATGCTGTGGGGAACAGAAGTGTAGCTCACCAACTTGATCAGGCAATTGTGTGAATTCAGGTCTCTGTGAATGATGCACATGGAGTGCAAGTAAGCCTGGAACAGAGGGAGAAAGTTTTTTGTTAGGGGTTCTCAGGCTGCTATGTCCCTTCACATCTACAGACCTCAACAACCAGACGCTAGCAGTCAGGCAGCACCCACAGCCCGTCAGACACCACCCTGCTGAAGCAACCAACCCTGCCCCTGGAGGTTTGCTCCGTGACAAAGGGACAGTCCGACTCACCATTCCAGAGGCAATTCCTTTGGCAAAGCTGACCTTCTGCTGCCAGGGAAATGGGTCCTGAAAGACAAGTCCTAAACGGTCAGGGACTGTCTTACCAGCCAGCTGGTGACAGCAGTCCCTCCACAACAGGGACTCTTACAGCAGTCACAGAAAGACAGTACAGCCCTAGGGAGAAGGCCCTTCCTGCCTCTGGCCATCCACAACTAAGCAGCAGCTTTTCCACACAGCTCCAAAGGAGAAGATCAACAACAAGCACCATGAGGCTGGCACAACCAATGACACACTGTCAACCTCGTTGAGGAGAGGTCCACCATGCTTCCATACTCACCGCGTTGCGGAGGAAGTCCTTCAGGGTGCCCCCCTCAATGTACTCAGTGAGGAGATTCAGCTTCTTGTCCTTGTACAGTACACCGATGAACTTCAGCACGTTGGGGTGATCCAGGCTGCGCATCACTTTCACCTGGGAAGCAAAGACATCCCACCCCAAAGAAAAGTCCTGACAGATCCACTCTGAGGTGACAAACACTCTAATGCTGGAGGTCCCCTCCAGAGATCACAGAGTGCACTCAAACTCCAACCTTAAGGCAGGCAATTAGCCGTTGCCTCTTCATTTTCACGCTGTGCAATTAACCTGATCTTAGCCTTTAAGGAGAGCACCCTTGAGTTTGGCTAACTTTGAAGAGACGGGAGCTCTCCAGGGCAGCTATCTGGTCTGTACTGCATGTGTCAGGGCCAGAATAGCAGCATCAGGTGTTTAGGAAGTTGCCTTTAAGCTAAATCTGACTTTGAAAAACATGGTAGGCAGCCACCAAGAAAATAGTTTAGCTTAAGTACAGCAGGAGTCTTAAATATCTTACAGATATTTGCCCTCATCACTTCTATCTATGCACAAGGCTCAAGGGATAAATCCTTTATGTAGCGCACAGCTCCATTTTCCTCAGACTTAGGCTGCTTTTTTTCATTGAAAAATTAATGAACTGGGAGCTGAAGCCATGTCTTTTGCTCAGTGTAAGTGAATCACACTTCACCACAACAAACATTCAGCTCATGTCGGCTCTTCCCCTGTGTGACTTCTTCCTCAGCGCCTTGATTCCTGCCAGGCTGCTGGCATGATCACTCTCTCTGGAGAAGATGGAAGACAGTTCCACCACACTACTGGCTCAGAAGCTTTTTGAAATCTTGCTCCTACCTCTGTCAAGAAAGTCTTCTGCGTTTCCTCATCACAGCGAATCAGCTCCTTCATCACCATCACCTTTCCTGTTGCTTTGTGTGTCACCTGGTGGAAACAGAAACCGCAACTACAGGCAAGGTTCAAGAATACACAGCTCCAATGCTCTTGCAACTCTTCTAAAAGAAAGGGTAATACTCCCCTCCATCCAGAGCAGGATATAAGTGAGAGAAAATTCAGAGCTCAGGGATTTGCAGAAAACTGCAGAAAATTCCTCCTTTCAGAATTCAGCAAAGACTCTGTAGGTGAAACAGAAATTACCTAAAGCCGACAAGAGGGATCATACCAAGAGATCAACAGCATCCCAAGAACCAGAGCTGAAGTCTCCATTTTAGGTAGCACAGGGCTGAGCATGCATACAGGTTGTCAAAGCCTCTGAAGGCATCAGTTCCGTACTTGTGCACGCCTCAAGTTCCCTTACAGAAAGTATGTGCCCAGCGTGATGCTCATATTTCGTACACAGACTCTAACGACTCTATTCTGTATCAGCCAAGGAATCAACATTCACTTGCACCAGAAACGAACCAAACAACCCCAAACTGTATTACTACATGCTTTGGTTTTATGGGGACTCTGAAGCCTGACACTTTCTGATGAGCTTGTCAAAATTACTCATGTGCAAGTGGAACTGGGATGTACAGGCTGTTTAGTTAAGGCAGGACGCAGTTATTTTACCATGCTCCTGGCGAGTAGTGTGTTGCCACCTGTTGCTTCACCTGCATGGTGTCAAACAAACAGAAATCCACTATAAATATCAAGTAATAAACTTCCTGGCTCTTGACACAGAAAGCATTTCCAGTTCCTCAAGAGCTGTTTGCCTGTATTCAACTAGTTCCTGGCATTTTGCTGTGTTCTAGAGGTTTCTTTTAATCAGCTCTGCCTTGCTTGCATGGGGTGCATGACTAAGTAGAAAGGGTCCAAATTCTGATAAGCAGGTTTTCCTGGAAATCCTCTCCACTTCAGTTACTTAACTTGGACAGCTCAGTCTCCCTAAGGTCTCCAGGTAACTGAACAATCACCTTCTCTCTAGGAACAAAAGGGAACTATTCTGACCAGATACAGTACTTGTTGCATCCAAACCAGTCAATCTGAAGCTCATTCTTCTGCCTCATACTCTTAAAAATAAAAAGCCTCTCAGAAAACCTCCAGAACTGCACTCCAGAACACAAGACCCCGTTATAGTATTTAGGAAGCTTATGAGTTCTTGCAAACATGGTGGCACACTAGTTCTGTTTGGAACCATAGGACATAGCAAGGCTGACATAGGTGGAATATGAGTGCACGGAATAACACAACAGAAGCGTGAGTACAATATTCTTCTGCTCCCATCTGAAATGAAGCATCCATATATAAGTAGCAAGCCAGGGAACACTACACATTTCAGCCAGGGATATGAAACCCAGGGATGTCTAATACCCAAAGATAAAGGGAAGTGAAGAAACAAAGACAAGACAAGGCTAAGTGGAATTCTTAAGCTGACATACCAGCATAATTGAAACAAGCGTCATCATGAAACTCCAAGAGGGCAATTTTAACTCCCACAGCATGCATCGGAACAGGATGGCTATTGGCTAATTTGAGCTAAAAGAAATGCCATTGTGCCATTAACTGTGGGGACGCAGATGACAAAAGCATGCGACAGAGGAAAAGTTCCGCTTACCTGGACCTGTTATTTCTCTATGAGCAGAGGAGAAGAGAAATATGCTCATTAGTACGGAACAAAAGCATTGGGTGTGTAGTACTGGCTCACCACCTCCCATGGAAGACTGAGATGGATATGGTGGCTGGACACCTGAAGTTTATACAGGTGTAAGGCAAGTCCCATAACATGGTGAATAGTCATCTGAGTACTGAGGAGCTTACAGAACTGAGGTGAACAGAGGAAGCTGCCCCATGATGCTGTCAGGGATGCCAGGGCAGAAGCTGCTGAAGCACCCCCAGTCAAGACCAGAGAGATAAAATACGAGAGAACTGCTATTAATGGAGATTTTAATTGTGAGAGTCATGCAAGACCTGACCGCTGCCATCACACTGACAAGCCATTTAGGCTCTGCTGGGGGTTCAGAGATGGTCACTACACCAGCCTGGTAAGCCCCCAGGCACACCACACTAAGGGTGGGTGAGAAATGCTGTAGTGGGGTGTTGAACACACCTCTTCATAAGGAAGACGCTCACTGAAAATGCAGCTTCTTCCCCGTTTCCCCCACCTCACCCAGGTGCCTGCTGTGACACAGGCACTCTGGAGCTCGAGATGGTTGACATTCAAAAGGGACAAAGCCAAAACTGCCTGCGGCCAGAGACGCTCATGGTCAGGGAGTGAAACAGAGAAGTGGATCTCACTGAGCAAACCAGGTGAGTTCCAAGACTGATCACTATCAGCAGAGCAAAGGCCACTGACACAGTGGCGAAGGATCCCAAGATAGGCAGATACTGCTGTAATCAAAGTAAATGATGAATGTTTGGGGACCTCCCTCACCTTGATTGCCTGTCCAAAAAATCCTTTTCCTAGTACTTCGCCATGAATCAGGTCACAGGGCCGGAAGATCTGCTGGGAGCAGCTAGAAGAGGAACGTAGGGATTCAGAACGACTGATGTCACGGCTCAGAAGGAGTGGTTCCTTTGGAGAACTGGGGCCAGGAGACTTAGAAATGCTGTTACTTCGCCTAGAAAACAAAGGAGACAGGAAGATCAGGGAAGCTGCTAGGAAACTTTTGGTTCAACATATCCCATCATTAGCTCCTAAGGGACCAGTTTCTGGATGTTCTTCAGCGCTCATCATATCTCAAAAGCCAGGTGCTCTCCCAGCACCATGGAAGCTTTTTACAAACCTAGAGCAGCTTCCAAGTCAGAGCTGCCTAACACCACCACATCTCCTGCACTGCCACTCAGAGGTGGAGCTTTGTGTGGAGGAGGAAGCTGTGAAGATGCAGCACTCGCTGTCTCTAAGCAAACAGTAAAATACTGGTAAATGACTAAATGAACAACTGGGTGCCCCAGTCTAGGAAGACAAAATTTTTCCCAAGTCCCAGGTCTCAGCCATACTCCCATTAAGGACACGTTCCTCCCCAGCCATTTAAGGCTGGTAAAAATTTGACCTTTACATTTCCTAACTGTAAAACTTTGTAGCTTTTCTGTGTGAGAAGTAGAGATCCTTATTTTTATCAAGGAAAGTTTGCCATCCTGAAAGGGAATGGAGAGAGTACATGTCAACAGCAGAATCTAAAGCTCTCCCCTGCTTTGCCAATGGTTTATACCCAGGCTCATATCAGAGATACGTTATGTCTCCGCAGTTATTTGCAATTGCAAGGCCTAGGCACAGAGCAGAGCCAGGTAGCACAGGGCAAAGGCAAGCTAGATCAGAGGCAGCACTTGCAAGTCTTTACCTGAGGGAGCGTCGTCGGAGCGTTCCTTCCAGATTCTCCTTGATGTCCAGCGGAGAGAGGGAACGTGGGGAAATGGGTGGCTTTATGTGGGTGGGAAGACGGGAATCCAAACGAAGCCTGTCTAAGCGCTGCGAGACAGGGTCATGCTCTATCAGCAACTGAAGCGTCTGGCTTGTCTTGCGAATCAATTCCTCCACCTGAAATCAAACCAAAGGACAGGATGATAGCAGACAGGAGCAACACAAATGACAGGAGACAGAGGAGACAGAGCAGAATGCCCCTCAGGAATCAAAGTCGAGAGTTCCGTGAGATCACTCCATAGTTGTGGTTTAGTTGCACACACCACAGCTGTCCACCAGACAAATCCAGCTAGCAACACAGAAGTTCCTTACACTATCCAAATCCTTTTCTTTCTGGTTAGCTACAAGTGACCTGTACAAAAAAGATGTGGACAGGCTGGAGAGGGTCCAGAGAAGGGCCATAAAGATGATCAAAGGACTGGGAAATCTGCCATATGAGGAAAGGCTGAGAGAACTGGGTTTGTTCAGCCTTCAGAAAAGAAGGCTTAGGGGAGACCTTATCACCATGTTCTGGTATTTAAAGGGTGGCTAAAAAGAAGATGGATGGCCCCTTGTAAAGAGGGACTCCCTGGAAAAGACAAGAAGTAATAGGCACAAGTTACTTCTGGGGAGATTCTGATTGGACACAGGAGGGCAATTCAGCCATTGGAATAATCTCCCCAGGGAAGTGGCGGATTCCCCAGCATTGGGCATTTTAAAGATCTGGCTGGACAGGGTGCTGGGCCGTCTTGTCTAGACCGCGCTTTCACCAAGAAAGGTTGGACCAGATGATCCTTGAAGTCCCTTCCAACCTGATATTCTACAATTCTACAAAACAGGGTTTTTTTTCTTCATCGTCTGAGAAGTGCTCAGAAACTACACAAGCTTCCATCCTGAACAGTGCTGCAAAGAACAGCTCTACAAAAGCTACATGGAGATTTACCTATGAGATGTCCGTTGTGCTCCTAATGTTCTCTTCAGCACCAACAGTAAATATGTCTATTAGCAGTTGCCTCTAAGAGGATCAGAACAGTGGACTTCACTAGCAATACGTAAATAATCCTCACAGCCTCTCTGTCCTCTTGACATGTGACAGCCCTACATTATTCTTACTACCTCCCTTCACATTTGAAGGCCACAAAATCAGAACTGCATCCTAACTGCATTTCCACCTGTTGCATTTTCCTCTTCAGCTGGAAGGGGCAGCAAAGCTTGTCTTCACGTTTATTCCTACCGTCAGCGCGAGCGCTACAGCTGCACACACACTGTATGGAGGGTGGAAGAACAGTGCAGAGAAACAGAAAAGCTGTAGGAAGGCAGATGAGAAGGAGGCTTCAGAACAGAACTCTACCCACCTCCTCCACCTGTAATGTACGAATAGGAGCTCCATTAATCTCCAGGATTCGATCTGCAGGATGGATGGCATTTCGGACATCTGGGCTGATGTGCATCCTGTTAACTCTAAACATGGGAATTACAGTGTGTGTGTGAAGTCAGTTTAGCCAAAATTCTAAAAAATATTTCATCTCTGATGCTTCCCTTCGTATTGGTATTTTGAAATAAAACAATGCTAATCTACAAATACAAGGAGCTACCATTAGATTAAGCGCTTAGGTCCAAGCTGGTTTGGGGAGAGCTCTTCATTTGCCCAATGGCAAAAATTGTTAGTCCATTACAATTCTCCAAATGTTTTGTGTTCAGTGAAGGAGACAGCACTAAGAAATAAAGTTATCAGTTAAGGTCATCACAAGAGCAAAACGGAGACCAAACACAAATGGCTATTAGCCAACATATGTCCCTGTTGTGCCAGGACAGATCGTCCCAGCAGTTAAAGCAGCTAGCAGGACAGCAGCGCTGCAGAATTTTTACCAGCTCTCTTTGCACAGACATGTGCATTGCACACAACCCGGTCATACTCACTCTTTCACCTGGACACCAGTGGCATAGCTGGAGCAGCCACCCTCAACAGACACGGAGAACCCCCTCTTGCCATCAGTAGCTGCCGGCATGGAGATGAGGGTCAGGGTATAAGGCAGCTGCTCATGCAGAGACTCGGTGGAGTGTTTTTCTATCATCGGTGTCAGCACAATCTGGTTATGACATTTTCCACTAAAAGAAGTGAAGAAAGTCATCATGGCAGTGTCTTGTCCCTCCCTGCCAAACTCACACTTCTAAGTCCTTTCATTGACCATAAGCTACAGTTTTTAATGCTTACACCATTCCTTCCTTCCTCCCTCCCTCAATAGGCAGCTTCCTGGCATTCCTTAACATAGCATTCAGCTCAACCACGCTGAGCCCCCTAAGCATGGCTTTACACGTACAACAGGGAGCAACTCTGTGGCAAAGCGCGTAGCTCCGTCTTACCAGTAGAGATTGGAATGTCGCACAAGTGCGTAAGTGTCCCCATCTTCAATGATCACTTTGCAGCTCATACAAGCGAAGCACTCAGGGTGATACTTGTATTCGCCAGCCACCTACAGACAGAAAAGGGAGTAGCTTAGTAGGGCCAATATCCATCAGCAGATGCAGCTACTGCTTTTCTCTCCAATTAGTGTGTTCATTCAGATCTCAAAGTCAAGTGGTAGTTTCTCACTGGGAAGTTGTATTAGCCCATTCTACCTTTCCTGAACCCCATCCTTGGCATCTTGTTTGCAAAACTTCTCCGAAACAAACACGTCAACATGCAAAGCAAAACAAAGCTCGTGTCCAGGAACCTCTGTTTTATCTGGCAGCTGTTCAGCTATCAAAAATAGTTGATACAGCCTGCTGCAGACTAGTAAACAAGATAATAAACCTTCCTGTTCAGTTGCTCTTGGCAAGATAACTAACGTTATGCCTGAATTAATAAAGCTGAAAGGGCTTTTTTTTTTTTTTTTAGACAGGCAACACACAAATTCAGATACTTTACCAGCCAGCTGACAGAAAAAAAAAAAGTGAGCTGAGACTGAGACAACAAAATACCTTTCAAGAATATTTTTATTCATTGATCTGTTTTTCTATTTTCCTTATGAGAACTTCCCTTATTGACAGCATTTTGCAATGACTTCTGCCGACAATGAGAAATGGTCTGCACTTTTCTCAGTATTTCCCTTGGAGGTAGCAATCATATTACTGAGTACCATGCTGCTTTTATTTATGCCCTAGAAAAATAATGGTTATGTTTCATTCTTTACAGTTTTAAAGGTTAAATATTTGCAAGGATGTGGCAAGGAGGGGAACATTTAGGTGAGCCCCATATTGTGCAGGCAGAGTTCAATGTTTCAGACCCATCAGGACTAACACTACTTCAAGACACCATCAGCCTGAAAACCGCTCTGGCCAGAGTCCAGGTGGGACTTGAATGGCAACCTTCCCCAAAGCCAGAACCTGCTGCTTATCCTGAGCTGAGAGGTTTGATTCCACAGTGCAGTGGAAAATCACCCCATGGAGACACTGAGGAACTGTGCTACAGAAACTGAACAGATGTCCCCTTAATCACCTTTCTACTTCTCATGCCTGTGCACTTCAGCACCTTACTTTCTTTGTTCATATGCTTCAGATCCTCACAACTCCCTCCTTTGAGAGCTACCCTGTTCAAAATTAATCTTTATTCAGAAGATGCACACACAAACCTCATTTCTAACCTCTGATTAGAGTATCAAGGAGACTATTACCTTCAATTTATTTGGTTATCTGAATAGCTAGGGCAACTCGCAACCAGGTTTGAGGAGATGGAGGCAGGCATGTCCTGCCTCCGGGCGGAAGTCCTTCAGCGTCCTTACCATCACAGGTCCAGTCATCAGCAGAGAGCAGCCATGGCAAGATTCCCCAAACTTCCCCCAGTAGTCTTTGTGACAGTACAGCTTCCCATCTTTCTCATAGTACCAGTTAGTGAGGGGATCCTGACATTCAGAGCACCTTGAAAGAAACAAAGGAACAAAGTTCCAGTTGGCAACAAGTCACAAATCAATGAAAAAGTTCCTCTCCTGCATGGAGACATTCAGCAGCAGCTCACCGCCAGCTCTTCTGGTGTGATGTACCCAGGGTATGTAAGGAGAAGTGGTATCAACCAACACAAAAAGACAAGCTTCCAAAGTTTAAAACAAATTCCAACCATTTATTAAAACACATCAGTAGGTTTATAAATTCTGCCTTACACTTATTGCTCCTCTGCTTTCTCCCTCTTCCTCCAGCTGCAGAGCTGACCGGCACAGACAGCTCTGTTATGTTTCCACTTACGTGTTTCTATAGCATCATACCATCTTATGCTGGAGCACCTCTCCCCTCAGCCAGTTTAGGAAAGGGGACAGAGAGGCAAGGATCCACTTCCCTAAGCAATGCAAAGCCAGTTTTGCACCAACCTTTCTATGCTTCTGTAAGTAGACCTCTCCCAAAAGGTAAACTAACTGCAGCATGTGAGGGAGTTTTCAGAGCAGTTTATCCCTTGAGCTCCACATACTTACTGCATCCACCAACTAACGGTGATGAAAGTCCTCCACCTCTCCCCACCAGCTGCTCTCCCCTTCTTTCTGCTGCTGACAGTGCATGAGAAAAAAAACCCCACAACCAACTAACCAACAAAATACCAAAAAACCCTGTTTCTCTAATTTCATGGAGTCTCAAAATCCTTCACATATCCGTATCAGCTCCCATTTCAACAAGCAACCATTATTAATCCTCTATCTACACGCGCCCAAGAAACAAACAAACAACTCCCCCATGCTCCAAAAAAAAAAGGAAAAAGATGCAGCAATTCTACTGCAGATACCATTTTAGCAAATGACAAGCAGAACCCCGATCTTCAGAGTTCCTGAACACAAAATAATCCTGTCTCAGCAGGATGCACTGGGCAAGGGAGTTTTAACTTCTGCAGCACCCACGCGGAGGTGTGACTTAATGGAGAGATAAGGCACAGACAGCAGTTGCATCACTCAAGATTATTCCATTAGCCCTGAGCAGCACGTTCTCAGACTTTAAAAGGAAAATTAGTCTGGTGTTGGCCATTTCTGAGCACAGAGTCCAAGGTGGGTTAGTCACCAATAACTGGTTCAAAGAAACACCTCAAGAATCAATGTCATTTTCTGTACGATGCTTTCCCAAAGGTGGAAGGAAGCATTTCTTCTGCCCCTTACCCCAACAACAACTGTCTCAGTTACTACACTGGAGGGGAACCCATGGCACTGGGGTGGGGGTTTAGGTGGGCACATGCCCTCCTGGACAGTCGGCCTCTCCGCAGCCAAATGTACCGCAGAGGGCTAGTGGCAGCAGAGGTGCACTTTTTACATGCTCCCAGGTCTGAGAGTGCTGTTGACTTCACCTTTCACAAGCTTCCCGAAAGCTTGTTTGTGCCAAAGACATTCCTTGTAAACTCCACCAGCTTGTAATGAGCGTGAGGATATGCGAAGCTGGTTGTGCTCCAACATGGAGAGAGTTATTTGCTCCATCTCAAGAGGCTGCAAAGGAACCAGGTAAAGCTGCTTGTAAGCAGCCTATGGTTTTAGGTGAAAACACACCTCATGAGGTATTTAGTGCCGTACCCTACCCTCAGGAAAGTTACTCCTTCTAATGTATTTGGCTTTTATAGTGTTTGCTCTCCCAGCTGAGGAGCTCCAAACCCTGTCTGCACCCCCCCAGCAATGGGAAAGAACTCCAGCACGTGCAACAGGCCCTGCCAATTCTGTCTGAGGCAGGGGGAGCAGTAACTTAACATTGCTACACACGGTACATGCACCATTACAGCCTCAGCCCTGGGGCACTGTCACGGTTACACCCAGCTCTTGGTATGCAAGAGACCTAGGGGGCATTGCAGCACATTTTGCTTTCAACCACTAGCCTTTGGCTTTCATTTGCAGCAAATACCCTACGCTGAATGATCAAGTAGGTGAGTGGGAGGGAGAAAAGAGCAAGTGGAGACTAACAGCCCAGATTTCTATCACCTTGTGGCAGGAACATCTGGCTCAGCATGGGCAAATTGGATCCCTCAGACCTATCCAACTTCTGCATGCATGCCTGTACCAGGTGTGTGCTCCAAGAGTGATTACATCTTCAAACAGGGAGCTGTGACCAGACCTGCAGTTGGGATGCAGACAGTGATACTGGAGACCGTTCCACCAGGACTTCAAGACCTGGCTTTCCCTCTTAAGTTCTCTCCAAGCAGGTGGGTTATGTATTTATCTGTTTTTAAGCACAAGACCTTCCCTTCCTCACCCCTCTTCGATTTCACCTTCAGCCACTCCTTTTTCTCCCTAAGAAAGTAAGAAACTCCTGCAAAAATAACACAACTACAATTCCGTTTAGATAGGTTCCAGAGGATCACGTACGCTTGGCTTGTCTTTACATTTCCCCTACCTCTTCATGGTTTGATTACAACCTTAAAGCACTTTGATTAGTTTGCTTCCATCCGGAAATAAGCACTGGTATCTAATTTGCAACACGCCCATAGCAAAATGAAGGTGAGGAGGTGGAGCCAGCAAGCAGTCAGTTCTTTGCTATGCAATTAAACAAATCTGGGCAGGACAAGTTTGCGGCTTAAGGCTCAGAACCCCACCCAGAGCAATGAGGCAACAGGAACAAAGGAACCAGCCCCAGAGAGGGTAGGTGCTAGTTATGGGTCTAACTGGCTGCTTCATTAATCACTGCAAGCGGACAGGGCTATGGCCCATATGGTCAGGCACCACCTTCTGTTATTTACTACGCATTCTGTACCGTAGGAATTTAGATCTGTCAGGCATGCAGAACAGGCTGACAGCACACAGGTATAGTTTCAAGACCCATTTCAACTATTTCAGTGCCTTCACCCAAACGGTAAAGGCATCGCGTGATTGTTCCACACAACTCTCATTGAAGAGATATGTCAGAATTTTATCTCAGAAGATACAAGTTACCACTCCTTCCTTTCTCTCCTCGCTAGAGCATGTGGCATTGCAGTGCTGCTGTTGCCAGGGCTTCACATCACCTGAGATAGGAATACAATTACTTCTACAGGTATTAAGCAAGCTAATCTGTGCCAGTCACCAAAACCAAAAGAAAGGAAGATTTCTTGCTCTTCTGTCTTTTACAGATTAGAAACAGCTGACCCTCTCTTAGGTTATTTGCTATTCTTGCTACAGAGTAACAAAGCATGGTAATCAAGTTTCTTGGAGGACTGGTAACAGCCATACCCGACTCCCTCCTGCTGCCCAGCCACAATTTTCAGACTGCTCTGATTATACAGTCCCATACATTACGATTCTTTGCTTCCTAGTCTTGACTATAAAGAATAAATTAATCTGCCTCCTATAGACATCCACCAGGAAACCCAGGCAGCACCTGAGTGCAGTGTTCAGCCCTGATGCTCTGTAGCACAGCAGGTGCAGAAAGAGTTCACAAATCGCTGCTTGATGGCTACTTGGTTTTGTGGGGGGTAGTAGGAGGATCAGGTCACAACAGGTAACCAGCCTGGTTTTCAGCAGGATGGGAGATTCAATTGATGTGGCATCTCTTTTACATCTAAATGAAAGCCAATACCCTCATGGAAGCAAAGACTTCCCTGGCACTGAAGAGACAGATCCCTTTGAGAAGGGCTCATTAATAAAATGCACCCCTCACACACACTGTCAGGCTAGATCAGTTAACGCTAGACAGGCTTGAAAGAGCTGTGGTTCCAATTCTGCAGGCAGAGTTGGGGAGAGGACAGTCACGCAGACAGAAAGCTGCAGAATAAAACATAACCCCAGCCTGTAGCTTACCCAGACTTCTCACCCAGCCTTAGCACAAGTGTGCGCTCTGGCTACGCAAGAGACACTAGACAAGGAAGAACAGATGCTACAGAACAGACTAAGTACTAGAAGACACAGTGTTTAAGCTCTGACTATGCAAAACCATTTCCACACACTCAGAAAAAGGTCTATCTGTGGCTTAGCATGATGCCCTACACGTATTACAAGTAATGTCTGTTCCCTCTGAAAGTGGATGCTGTTTCTGACAGTTGCCTGAAGAAGCTCAGCAAACGTGCAGCAGTACTTACTCCTATCCCAGCCCATTTTAACAAAAGGCTCCTTACACCCTAATCAGTACAAAAGTGTTTGCAGGAACAGGATCAATACTGAGCAAATCCGAGCGGAGGGGACAGGAGGGAGACAATGAAACTGCAAGCTGTGCCTTCCCCCATCCATTCACCTTATCAGCACATCAGTGTCAGTCACAGTCCTGGCTGTGTTCAGTTCAGCCCTACGACCAGTTTTCATTATGGAGATGTAAGGCAATCAAAGCTTTATTCTGTTGCTATGCCTTTCTCAAGCCTCACTTGTTCCACTGGCCCAAGAACAGTTGTTAACATAAACCAAAAAATCATAGAAAAATCCTTTCCACATAAGGGAAGCGTGCTGCTCGTCCCTAGTTACCTGCAAAGTACTCCATTTCTTTTCTCAAACAAGATTCTGCGCTGCCTCACTGCAGATTACATCACTCTCCTGAACTTGCAACAGCAGCACCTCACCTCACCCTGTGCTATGCCCAAGCACGAGTATCTTCACGAGTAGCCTCGGAGGAGACACAAACAGCAGCAGCCATAGTAATCTCATTCCTCTGGCAGTAGAGAAAGCACAGGGACATCGGTACAGTGGCAGATGCAATGTTGCTCTGAAAGGGAGCCTGCGTGCCGGGGCTACAAGGCACTGCCTCGGGACACAGGTGCTGTTCCCTCGCACCAGAGAGCTGTGAAGAGGCTGGAAGAAAGAAACTTCCCCATCGCCGCCTCAAAGCAAGACGGGGTCCCAGTGTGAGGCCAGCTGTTCCCTGCACACAAGCACTGGGCTTCATTCTTCACACCTCACACGCTAACTGCTTAGGATAGCATTACAGGGGGGAAACGACACTGTGAAGGTTCACTGCTAATCCTGCGCAAGACTTACCGAAATGGATCCTTGGGAGCAAAGTAAGCTGGGGCAGACAAGTAACTTCCCATCTTCAACACTGGATAAACCGGCTCAGCCACAAACTTGTCCAACTGCCTCTGAACAGCTCTGTTCTGCCAACATGGCAGCAGCCAGTGCTCATTTAATCCTGCGCTGATTCAGATACTTCACCTCTCTTTGAAGCTGCCCAAGGAATGCCAGGTCTCTCGGCTGCTCATTCCTTTTCAGATTTTTCCTGGCTCCCATGGCTATAATCACCTTCTCCTGCACTCTGCTGCAGCAGCACTCTTGGGAAGGATAGAATAACTGCTAACCGGGCTACTTGGACATGCTTCTGCAATAGTTCCTGCGAGCTCTGCTGCCTGCTAACTATTGTCAAGTTTTCCCTTCTCTGGTTCCACCCAAGGGTGGGAGGGGAGGAGGAGCCATCGCAGGAGGACAGCGTGTGGCTACAGAGGCTGAGTAAGCTCTACTTCTTCACATGGGGTGGAGCTTTGATCCTAAGAGGGGCTGACTTAGTAAGTGCTGAAAGATAGCAGCTTTTGCCAAAGTAAGAGCCAAGTGCATAAATGTGAAATTTCTCTTTGCAGCAGTGGCACATTCTGACAGAGAAATCAAGGAAGGCAGAGTCTGACAAAGACAAGTAGCCACATCTCCAAACACATCAAATAAACATTTAGTGCATACCTTCCTAAATCCCTCACAGTGAGTGGGGTTATACTGCCTTCACAAGACCTACAAATTTTTTCCTCTTGCAGGAGGTAACTCACAGTGTGTTTCGTCCAAGGAAAAATAACTTTCTTTCCAACACTATCTTAACAGAGTTCATTGCAATCACTTAACCTAATCTTCATCTCCTGAATGGAAGCCGAGAGGTATAAATCAGCACAGATGAGTACTCTCTCCTGCTTGCAGCACATGTAGTTATATCATTCTGCCTGCTCTGAAGCCAAGCATGATCTCTAGTGGCCTAATCAGCTAAAGCTGTTTGCAAGACACTCAGAAATGCAACAAACATATGCTGCTGCACTGAGCCCTCCCATTTTTGTACAGTCAGCAAAGCCTGGCATGCCTGAACACAGCCTGAAAATCATGCTATGTTCCAGAGGCAAGAGTACTCAAATGTGCTTTTACTGGAGATGCTCGTCTCAGCTGGCATATTGTTCAAGGGACGCTTGGGGCTGGGACAAGACAGTCTTGGCTGAAGATTTGACAGCTGCTGCTCGCTGTTGAAGTAAGCAGAAAGCCAGGCTGCCTTTTGGGTTGTTTCCTCCCCCCGCTTTTAATAAGCAGCCACCTTTCTGGAGAAAAGAAAAAAAAAAAGTAACTTTCACCCATTCGGTGCAGTTTCTAAGCCTGGCTGTAAAAGTGCAGTGAAGCCTAGTGCTGCAGAGTTGTCAATTCCAGCACGGGTCTAATTCCTTCTGACATTTCACACAGCTCTACTGGAAGCAGCAACACGGTGAGTCTGTGTCTAGGAATGCACTCTGGTCTCCCACACTCCCTATATGTTGCATGCTGAAAATGGGCCAGCGCTCACAATCCAACGCTTCCCTGGCTATCAGCACCACCCCACCACACACGCATACCTACAGTGCATCACAGAGCCCGTCCCCTGCCCAGCATCACCTACAGACAAAAGATTTTCCCCACAATTCTGCTGCCATGGGCTGAAGTCCCTCTGAGGGGGACTCCACGTGACCTCATAAATCCCGACTCTTCAGACAAAACCTTTGAAGATTTGATCCACAGATGTGATAAGCAGCCAGCTAGTCTGTGAATGAAGCCAGCAGATAAAGCCTAACTTCAAAGTAATAAAAACCACCCAGACAGCTAAGCAACTGGGAAGGGATTTTGTTTGAGACTTCCTTAAAGCTAAAGGACACATAGTCAAATGTCTATTTAAACAGGAAACATCTTATCAAAATTATTTTACTTTTGCAGCAAGCCCCAGCAGCAGCCAGTAAGTTACTTTTTCCTATGCAGAATTCTCTTGTTGCTTCTTGCCTTTTTATTCTCTCTGTGACCTGTTTGAGAACACAATAGCTTTGATAAAAGGGCTCTGGAAAAGGTGTTAATGCGTTCATACATTCTAGATCTGAATTCCTGCCAGAATGACTGTACTTCAAAAATGCTGATAAACAGGTGTGTGTGGACCTTTTCTATGTAATTTTACTGATACCATCTCTGAGGGCCAAAATGCACTGAAGCAAATTTCTTTTTCACCAACTGAAGGCAGGTATCGGCATCTTCTCTCTTGCAAATACTGACAGCATTTCCACTACAAACACGTACCCATCACAGGGGGTTACTTTCCTTACTATGGTTTAGAATTGTACAGTAAATTTTGCCAGAAAGAAGCCTGAGAAATATAACAAAAGGAACAAATTAAAAACCTCAACAATGACTTAACATGAAATTTATTGCAATTGAGTTGCAGATGTTATTTTATCCCTGCAGAAATGCATCACATACCTACTGTGATATTCAAGGGATTAATATCTTAAAACAGCTGGGGTTAGGCTGCACATCTAGACACCCACTTTAACATGTAGCCCAACAGCATGTCTACAGACAGATGTATTGCTCAGCACATCTACCAGCCCGAAGACACACAAATTTATCCTGGCACAGACAGGCACTTTGGTGTGTGTGGGACTGGTATAAGCTGGGGAAGACGCATCTGCTTGAGGCCTTAAAGCGTCTGCCGCAAGCCTTTGTTTCAGCATGGGCGCAGCTTGGAGGCATTCCAAGTACTTCAGTACAATCCCAACACCTCATTGTATTTCCAAGGCACTTGCACATAACACGTGCTTTACTGCTGTTGAAAGACAGTCAGCTCCTGACACCAGCTCCTGAAACTAATACCGTTTTGATATGCACGTACCTCTGAGCGAAACTAAAACAAGCAGTGAAGCGAAGCTCTTCTCCATCACTGCATCTTACTTCCAAGCAGCAGCAGAATTTCAAACCAACACAGTGGTGCCTTCTCAGTACCTAACATCACTAAGCACAACATTAGAATGGAGATACATTTTTTATCTCCACCACATACTTGTCTAGTGGATGCAGACCTCCTGAATATGCATAGGCTGAGAAGCAAAACGAAGAAAATTAAACTTATTGAAACTTCATAGATTATACAGGGTTTTGGAAGCAGTGACCTCTGATCTGTAAATGCAGCACAGACAGCAGTAAGACCAGCGCTTACACCACTGCACCTTCACTCACTTCCTAATATGCTGGTTTTGCCTGTGCAGGCTGCTAAACTCCTCAAGAAGGATTCTGTCTCACACATGTGGAGCCTACCACATACTGGGCTGTGTGAGTAACTCTAAGTACCTTGATATAATAATGCTCTGAAAATAATGCCCTAAAGGACAAGCTGCACAAGTCAACTAAAAAAAGTTCAGACTGGAATGCCCAGCTCCTCCTTAAAGGGTCTTCAGCGGTGTCCTGTAGCTGATGAGATTCCCCTGAGGAATGTGGCTGCTTCCACCTGCGAAGTGCTTCATTGTTCCTTTGGATTTTTGAACTCGAACAGTCATGGTGATCTGCGTACAGACACTTAGCAACTATTTCTCCCTAAATCTGATAGCGAGGTGGTGAATTTCAATGCTGATGGAGACACCACCAAAGAGACATTCCCAGGAGTCTGCAGGATTAGTGGAGAAGAGCTTTCACTTCTGAGGCGCTATCTTTAGCCTTCTGTTACTGCCAGAAACTGGAGAAGATAGGGAAGAGGAGATGATTATTGTCTTCCCATAATTCAGCTACCTTTTGTTACTATGGATCTTTTCCCTCCTCTCAAGTTCAGCTGCGGTGTGTGTACAAACCTGACTGTGTTCACAGCTGAAAAGCTACAAGAAGATTCAAAGCATCAAACGCCCCCATATTTCAAATTCGTCTTAATACACACCTTTCTTACATCTTTCTTTGTCAACATTTATTCAGTTGAGCTTCATATCCTGTCACTGCAGAGCTATTTGTCCTGTGGGGAGGAAGCAGCTTCTGGAAAACGAAGGCCTGTGCCAAACAGAAGTGATCCAAAGTCTAGAAAATACCATCCATGAGAAATGGCTAGGTCCAGGGCTTCTTCTGTCTAGGAGAGACTGATGGGAGACACAACTGCTGCTTTCAAACAGGAAAAGGCTACTGGAATAACAGAAGGGGGAAAAAGCTGGTTTTCTGTGCCCACTGTGATTATGATTAGAAGAAACTATTTAAATTACAATAAATGAGATTTCTGAAGATAGAAAGAAGCTTCTAATACTAAGGATAATTAAGTGTTAGTAGACATAGTCTGAAAGACAGAAAACCTACACTGATGGGAGACTGTTAGGTGACCAATTTCTTGATCATTCCTAAGCCACAGAATTTACTTGCTTCAAACACAAGTTGAAGTTTAGTAAATAGCCTAAGAACCACAGAAAACAGATTTAGAAAATACCTTGAGAAGTCATCTATCTTATCCTGCAACCCCCAAACGGGTTTAATACAAGTTTCCCTGGCTTGCCTTGCCCTGCCCCCAAATGTGAAAAGAATCAAAGCAATTCACTAAGTTTTGCTGAGCAAAAAATATTTCTATAGCACAAAAAATATGCCATTCAGTATAGAAAAATCATGCCTTTGTAAGACAATCAAATCACTAGAGTTGGCAAATTAATAGTGGTTCTCTTTTTGTTCAGTAGCCTGGAGCTTAGGGCATCCCCTCGATGCATGGAGAGCTAATCCAGTTCTGTTTTCTGGCCATGGACAATTGTCATGCTGCAGAGCACATAACGGGCAGGTGACAAGGGATTCTGGGAAGAATCTACTTTTAACCTTGTTCCGCTACAGAGAAACAGTCAGAAGGAGTATTTGTTTTAAATTCACTTCAGAATACCAGTAGGAGACAGAGCCAGGAGTTCTTCTGCACTCAGCCAAAACAGTTCCATTTTTTTTAAAGTATTCATTTAGAGAAAAGAGCCTTCTGGTGGTTACAACACTCCTTGTGTGTTGGTTTTAGCTCCAGTAAAGGTTAACAAAAATGGAAACAGAGTAATGCATTCAAGAAGAGTGACTCTGTTAGGTGAACTGATTTAACTCTAGGTAATAAGGCAATTTTTATTGTGATTTAAGCAATTATTTTTTTTTACTTTAGATTTCTTTTTTTACAAGTGCCACCCATTTCTTAACTATTTCCAGACTGTATTTAATTTTAGCCAATATATTCTACTGGAAAGTCAACTTGTTGCTTACAATATAAAAATGTAATCCTTGATCAGTATATAAAAAAATTAATATGTATTTAGTCAGGTATCAAAAGCTTACACTTTTTATTCATACAGTGGTTTATATTATTAAGTTAGCATAAAACTATTTCATAATATTATAATTTGTAAAAAATAATACAAAAAGCCATGAGAATTTTTCCTGAGGTCAAGCTGCATTGCATATGCATAAAAATCTGGCGTATTAAGCAAAATCAAAATATCTGTCCAAACTGAATTAACAGTTTCTGGTCACCATCATCTCCAGTGCTTTATACCTACTAAGGAAAAATTTTGGGCTCATATAAAATTCCTCTTCCAGAAAGAGGAAGATGAGCTTTTCTGCTCTTCAAACTCCTGATGATTTTTCAGCTTTTACTTAACTGGTTTTGGTATAAACTAAATAGTATACTTTAAAATCTGTAACTGTAAAATCATCAGTTACCTTCATTAACTTTTGTTGAAGATATACAGCGCACAGTTTTTCTCTGAAGTGGTGGGTTTGGCTTTTGTTAGAGATTTCTGCAGCAAGCCTGGGTTGCTTGGCTACTTAAATTAGATATATTTTATAGATGATAGTAATATACATCCTCTGTTATTTCATGGTTAGGAAGGAACTGAACCTCAGCTGTCCTCCTTCCTAAAAAGTTCTTAAGCCCCCTGCTACAGTAGGAATTCTTTTCCACCGTTTCCAAAAATTTTCTTCATATGGATCCAAAAGCATTTTCTACCTGGATGTATTCAACAGGCTTGATCTCAATCATGGGTTTCAAATAACCCAAACTGGATTTTTAACAAATACTGTGTCCTTAAGATTAAGCCATGCAGCTATATCTGGGTCTTCTCATCCCATCCTACTCCAATTCAAATATGCAATATCCCTGCAGGAAGAGGGAACAGTCTTTAATTTCATTTGTCTTTACCTGTGGGGAGAAAATCCCCCCCCCCCAAAACACCAACAACAGACATCAAAATACCAGGTATCAATACTTTATTCAAAGGTATAATTCAAGGCAGTATCTTCTGGTTTGTAATATGGAAAAAAGTTGGACTGAAAGCAGTAAGAACAGCATGCTCCAGGTCAAAAAAACCCCTTCTCTTCCAATAATCCCCTTTGGCAAAAGCGATCCAGACCGAGGAAAAAGATACCTTGCCACTTCGCACTTTCCCTGTCCTGGTGTGGTGTTTGAAGTTCTGTGCAATCTCAGTTCCAAATCCAGTGGAACTGTGTATCAGTGAAAAGCAATGACCTTTGAAAGCATTATGCTATCTCAACAGAATTCAGAAGCACAGAAGTACATTCAGAGTTAATTCACAACAGACATTGTGACAGAAACATCCAAAAAACATCCTCAGCCAGATCCAACCTATCGGATTCAAGCCTAAGGACCAGCTGGCCAAAGAACAGTTTAAAAAATCCAAGACACACAAATAGGGATTTGCTTGTCCTTCCAGCCACAGCAGAGAAAAAACAGGTTTCAGAGACAAAGCTCCTGTAGATGCAGTTTAAGGAAGGAGGGAAGTGACAAAAAAACCTTAAATCCTCAGAGACATGCATGTACGTCAGCTACTGCCAGTGCCAAGCATGATCAGCAGCCTAGCCTGACCAAGAATAAACAGAGCTAACGAGCCTGGAGCAGTGCCAATCAGCATTAGAGAAATTATGTGCCAGGCCAGGGAGTCAGCTAATCCACAGGAAGACTGTAAAAAACACTCCACAAGAGCTGCCGGAACTCACAGCTACCAGCTGCCAAAGGCTCCTACCCTTAGAGGCTTTTTAAAGTTTGGCTTTGGGATATCAAGCACAAGACCGCTGCTCAGCATGGTATAGGGATAACAGAAGAAAAGAAGGAACAGAGTGCAAACTGGAAACTTGTTTTCATGTACAGTCCTACCCTGGAACTAGGAAAAAGGGAAGGGCAGCTTCCTTTACCGCAGGTTCCAATTGTTCATTCGGCATGGCAGCTTAGCTGGGTGCTAGAGCTAGCCAAAAGCACAGAGCTTAAGAGAAGCACATCAGCAAATGCAAAAAGTTATTACACACATCAGGAGAAAAGTTGTTGTCTTTACTTGTATAAAACAAAAAAACCACCAACCACCCAGCAACCAAAACCTCATCAAACTTCCATTATACAATACAAAGTATGATATCAAATTATCTGTAAAGTGTCATAAGGGCAGGATTTGCCTCCAGCTCAGCTGTTCTCCATCTCTACAGCCCCACCAACAAGCAGCACCAAGACATTTGCAAATCAAGACCCACAACAGAAATACACTTAAAGGCAAGCAAACAATAAAGACTAGCACACACAGCTTTGGGTTTGGCTACTGGCAGAATCTAGGGAAGCTCGACAACAGGACACTAGTTTTTCAGGGAAAAGAGAAAACCAGGATTAAGACAAGATGACTCAATATGGCTAAACACAAATACTCAAACCAATAGAAACCCAAACGACTAGGGTTTGTAGTGATATAAAGCTGTAATTGTGATTATCCACATGTGATTGTAGCTAACAGCATTTTCCAAGTCAACACTTCTTTGGCAGCATGATATGTGGCTTGGTTTTCTTGTTTTGTTTGGTGGTTTGTTTTTTTTTTTTTAATTACATCAATAACTATAATCCTCACTTCAACAAAGTTGGGGTATTTTACTGGGGTTTTTCTTTTGTTTTTTAAGCCAGGACAGTAGATGTCTACCTTGGCACAGCAAACGCTCCTCCAAAGCCACACTTTGGCTTCCTTTTCCCCCCATTTGCTTTGACTGTATCCAAAATATTAGCCTCTCCAGATTCAAGCCAACACAGAAGCCAGTAGAAGCTGCAGGTACTCAACCCTTCTCCAAAATATAGATCCCTTCAAAAATGTGATCTGGAACATGAAAACTGGACTGAGTATTCATGAAACACCAATGAGAGGCATTACTTCTACTGCCAGGAAGAAAAGCAGGTCACAGATTCCTTTTTGTCCTTGCTGATAGCAACATTATCTGACAGATTTCCTAAATTTGTATGCCTTAACAGTCTGAAAAGAAGAGAAAGCAAAAGGCAAGATCTTCCTCCCCCATACCAGTGGTTTTCTCCAACACCCCAATATCTACTGTGTACCCACCACATATGGAAAAAGCAACAGGCTATCCAAATTGCCTGGGCACTACTTTGGAATGTAGCTGAAGACAAATACGCAACCCACGGCTTCTGCCACCACCAGTAAATCAGAGCTTTCATTTGTACTTTATCTGTATTCCTGTTTGCGTCAGCATGGCAACACTCTGCCAGGCCGTGTCAGCCTGCTATCACGACTGAAAGTCAGTTCCAGAGCGCTACTGCAAGCCCTGAAGTATGGCTGCAACCAAGAGCATGCAACCGCTCTGCAAGAGGCTCAGAACAGGTCAGGCACAGAGAAAACAGCAAGAACTCCCAGTTAATGTTGGTACTTCACCCACCGGGTCCCAAGCTGGTTGAACAACACAAGGAGAATTTAAGAGGCTGAAGTTTTACCTACCGGAAACAGGCAATGTGCCAAGTTTCGTTAACAGTCTTGTAGAGACGCTGACCAGCAGCAATGCTGTCCCCGCATCCTAGACATCTCCAGACTTCTTCACCTGTATGCAAGAATAAAGTGACGTAAATAAAGAATACAGCAACCATTTCACATCAGAGAAAACAAGGATTGCTGCTTCCCTGATAGAGAACAACCTTAAATTAGACAACTGACAGGAAAGCCTTCACACACAGAAAGTTGAGCCAATACCAGGCAGTCTGTAACCCCAGAGAGTGGAGTTCCCAAATCGAACTCTGACGCCTTACATTTTTTTTTCTCCAGACATAACATCACCCCCTGCTCCTTCACATTCTGCAGCAGAAAGCGATATGACCTTTTGCAGAAAACAGCTCAGTTACAGTTATGCTAGTCTTCAGAGCTGAGACTTCAGGAAGGCAGTTTGGTCTGGCGTAACAATTCCCACACAGAACCATGCTAGGCCAGGAAGCCAAGCTACTATTTTGCCCATGCCATTGACTCAGCATAAAATGTTTGTACTCATTTGTATAGTTAACTGGATTTCCCAGAACTGAAAGAAAGGAAAGGCAAGCCTTTATTCACTAGAGCACAACTTGACTACCAGGAAGGAATTACACACTTGAATGAATATTCCTGTAGAGGCTGTACAGCCAACATCAGACTACCCTCAGACTTAAGAAGAGGGGTTGATGCTATTTGCCTACTGCCCTTTCAGTAAATACTTCTTATATAGTTATAATAGTTTCTGCTCTAACTGCCATAGAGCCCCAGGGAGAGCTAGTTATTTAGATGCATCCAAGCTAGGAAAAGCAGTATGAAAACTTGAACACAAACAGTATTTGGCATACAGATAAATGCTATCCAGAATCCAAGCAGCAGTGCAGGCATAAAAAGAGAGTCAAGGATCCGGATGAGCACAGGATGGCGTAAGGACCATGTCACATAGCTGGGCAGATCTCAAACCTGTTTCTTCCTGTTACCAAAAGTTTACTTGCAGTAAGGTTGCATAAGGAAAGAAGTGGACTTCGAGAAGGAAAACCACTAACCACGGACTTCATTTTCCAAAGAATGTTGAAACTTGGTAGTTGCTCAGGCAAGTTGATACCAAGGTTAAGTTCCTTGAAGTTACACGAAACAGAAGCCACCAGCCTTCTATGTACTTTTACCCCACTGTGTAGGTCAATGATGTTTAAAATTAACCAAGGTGAAGATCTTCTTGTACGCTTTACATGGATAGCTGTATTTTGGAGAAAAAACTTGTTGCTCAGCCACAAGCAAGCACCACCCTTGCCAGCAGACTGGCAATACCCATAAAGGTCTCCGTGCAGACTACAGGGCTAGAGAGGATTCATTCAAATGTGACATCTGGTTGCTACTTCACTTTCCAGCTAAGCACCACCGCCACACCTGAGAGCGTGTCTGCACCCTCCTGCTATCTGGGGCACGGAGAACTGCACCTGACCTCAGATCTGCACAACAGAGCAAGGGTTAGGGGGAGAAACTTGGAAAAAGCTGGCATCACCCACGTTCTTCTATAAAGCAAACTGCTTTTCAGCACAGCAAACAGGCTTGGAAATAAAAGGCAAAGCCACGTGTGCCCGTGGCTCCGTCCAAAGGCAGCAGACACTCTTCCCTCCGAGCAGTGCAAGCCTTAGAAGTCAGTGGAACTTCTGGAATTGCTGCCACTCCGCAAGCCAAAACCGCCTGCAGCCCAGACACCCCACAGCTCCGTTGCCTCCTGCTTGGTGCCACCAGCACGAGATGCAAACGTGAACACAAGCAGCAGATCCCATTTACAGGGATTTAGGGATAACGGCTGCGCCACAGCTGACTGAAAGCAACAGGCAAATTCCCGCACGATGGAGCTTTACCCATCAGCTTCCCAACTCCAGGCAGCAGCCACCCTGCTTCCAGGTGCAGTGCCACAGCTGGTTAAGCGGGCTCCCAACGGCAAGTTGCAGCTCTATGTCCAACCGAAATCCGTTCAGTATCCCGGGGAAGGGACGGAAACGGAACCGAGCAGGAAACAGCGGGAAGGGAAAGGCGCAGGGACACGGCCCATGTAACAGGGCTGGCGGGTGCCCCAGGACGGCAGCGATGCCGCAGCGGCCAAAACCAGCGGCTCCTGCAGCCCCGGCGGGCACCGGCCAGCCCCCGCGGCCGAGAGGGCGACCCAGACCCGAGCCGGGGCGAGCGCGGGAGCCGGGCCCAGGAGGAGCTGCCTCCAAGGCGCCCGGCCGCCCTCGGGGCGGGAACCCGCCCCACCGCCGCACCGGGGCCGCGAAGCGGCGGAGACCGCCCGCCGGGCCCGCCCGCCGGCTCCCACACGGCCCCCGGGGCAGGGGCAGCGTCCGGCCGGGCGCAGGCCGAGGAAGTCCCGCGGCGGGCCAGGCCCCCGCCCCGCGCACCTGCCGCCCCGCGGAGCCGCGCCCGCGTAGCGGCCGCCCAGGCGGAGAGGACAGCCGCGGCCCCGCCGCGTACGCGCCCCCACCGCGGAGGCGCGGCCCAGCCCCTCACCGGCGGCCCCTCACCTGGCGGCGCCTCCATCCCGCGCCGGCCTCGCCTCCGCCCCGGGCCCGCCCGCGCCCGGCGCCAGGGAACGCGCGGCGGGTCGCTCCGCACCTGGCCCGGGAGCGCGCTCGCGCGCGCGCGCCCCCGCCCCTCTGCCCCTCGCTACCTCAGCGCTGCGCCCCGCCCCGAGGGCAGCCTCTCGCTCCCGCCCTTCCCCTCGCCGCAGGCCAATCGGCACTCCGCCCCCCTCACAGCCACAGGTCAATCACCGCGCTACTCCGCGGCCATCGTCCCGTCCCTTCCGCGGCGAGGACCAATGATAACGCCGCCCCGCTGCCAGTCCCTCCCACCACGTGCCGTGGCGGGCAGCGGGCCCGGCCGCTCTCCCCGCGGAGGCCTACGTCTGCGCCGGGCCCGCTGCCGCTCGCGGGACGCCCCTGGCTCCCGCTGAGGGAGCAGCAAGCCCCCGTCTCTCCTGAGGCACGAACCAGCGACGGGTTCCCCACCCTCGAGGTAGGCCTCGGGCAGGCGCCTCGCCTTGGTCCGTCGGCGAAGCACAAAAACAGTGGTACGCTCGGGTCAATGTAAAACCATTTTTTTAATTCTAAATCACTTTCACAACAGTGAAAATTAGTGAACGGTAATGGTAATGCACTAAACGAGCCGTTACAGGCTGTGTGCAGTCAGAGTACGGGAGGGGGAGTGGTACAATACAAAAAGCACACCGAGAAAAAGGTAGGAATGAAAGCGTTAACACTTTTGGACTATTTCATTCTTGGATTGCCAGAAAATAAGGACTCAGTCGTGTTTCTGCAGCTACCTCCATCTAAATCCATTCTGTCTCCAATCAATAGATGGGGAAAAACCCAAAGCCATTAAAATTCTGTATTTGAAAACATAAGTGTTATTTATAGTTTCAATACCTCTTGAATCTATTACAGTCACTTTTCTGTCCTCATTATCGGAAAAAGGCTTTAAAGGGATACCCCACTCCTCCCTGGATAACCTCTGCTCTTAGCATCGACTTTCCCGATACAAAAAGGAGAAGGAAAACCATCCCGTTTGCTATCACACGAACTTTCCTTTTCCATCAGCAGGTGGTGCTGCCTGCTCATGAAAGGAAATCCAAGCCGCGACGTTGTACCACGGCCCGTTGCTCACAAGAACGCAATAAACAGCCTTTCTCCTAGAAAGGATCCTAGTTACCAAGGTACGCACTTGAGAAGAACCACATGCAGAAGAAGTTAAGCTTCTCAAAAGTGCCACACAACAAAAGTTGAAGCACCACTTCAACTACTTATAGTTGAGTGATATATTCTGCCACATTATCATCGAATTGGATGTAATTTTGACTAGATGTGGTAAAACACCGCAAGAAGCTTTGCAACGTTCTACTTGCCAAGTGGAATTTTGGAGGTTGGCAAGTAAAACTTCAGTCATCCCATGTCTTGATACTAAAAGTGAACAGTTTACAATTACATAAATAAGCTTCTACAACAATTAAGGTGTCCTGCCCAGGAACCTCATCCATACACTAGAAGAACCCCAGCTATTGAAACAAAGTTTCTATGAGTTGATTTGTTTCGTCAGTTGTCTGTCTACTACCAGGGAAGTCACAATATTCACCTTGCAGGAAATCATCATGACTATCAGTGACCTGAATCAAAATAATCTAAAAATGTTAAAGAGAAAAAAAAAATGGAATTACCTAGTCAGAGAAATATTAAAACTGTTCATCTTGCTAGGGAATCTCTTGTATCTGCTGTTCTGAAGGAATCTACACAAATACATCAGGAGTACTCTTTTAAAGCTGTAGACCCAACAGGATTCCAAAATGGCTGCAGAGCACTCACCTTCTAAAATATTTTCCCCTCAGCACATAAATGGTTGTGGTCTTCTCCAGCACTTTGAATTAACGTCTTTGGTAGATACTGCAGACTCTTGCACTACAGCCATTCTGCTATGGCATAGAGTAGCTGTATGCACGTGTAGAGAGCAGCTCTTCCAAACGTTCCCTACTGTAGCATAGGCTAGCAAAGGCAGGATCTCATTTTTCCTGTGTAATTTTACAGTTTGACAATTTTAACCTCAAAACACATGTAAAGATGCCTTTTGTTCCTCTCCCCAAACGAGCTGATCTCAGATCTGTAATAGGATTTTATTTGGAGTACATGACCTTGTGTAGGAAGTCTCAAAGCCTCAGGAAGAATAAACGTAGCTACAGTGACAAGGTTGTAAGGGGATTATCCATGAGTGCAGCCACAGGCCGCTGCGCAGAACCAAGGAAGACAACACTGTTTTGTCAGTGAGGAACTGGGCTGGGTGAGGCAGACAGGTGCATTGTACTGTTCAGCAATCCCACCCAGCTCCACAACGAGAGAATCTTCCAGTGTCTGGCTCCAGCAAATTCAGGCTTTAAAAAATTGCAGCATAAATTTGTATCCCTTCTTCTAACAGCCATTAGAACCGCTTCAGGAGGGGTCTTCCATCACACCAGGAAATAATAGCAAGAAAAGGAACCAATCTCCAAACCTGGTTCTATTTGCATCACGTGCTGTGCCCAAAGAGTCTCAGCAGTGCTGCAGAAGAGTTCCTGAAGAAGTTTGGATGTTGATGTGAAGACATTAAATAACATCCGCAGCTCTGGCAGATCCATCGTGGTTGCCAAACATGAGACACTGATCACACTGCAGAAGTTTCTTTACCTGCCCAGTCTACCTTGGGGCAACTGTTTTTTCACATAAACCTGGTGTCACTTATTGGCACAGGATTTCAAAGCAGCACTCCTTTTAGGAGCGGAGCTCAAAGCTAGGCCCATGGTTTGTAGCAGGAACCTGTTGTACAAGATAGCTGAGCTGAAATACGCTTTTTAACCAATGTTTAATTTCCAACTCTGGTACAAAATGCGAAATTCCTCATTGTGCTGTGGTACCATCAATTCCTGAAGGCCATAGTTAGCTACGGAACCAGACACCAAGAGGTTTAAAATGGGATGGGGATGCAGTTTGTAACTGTTTCAGTGGCCTTGCTGGCCATGAATATACAGAATAATGGAAAAGATTTATGCGATCAACAGCCAGAACATTATCACCAGAGCCACGAACAGGAAGAGGCGGGATAGGAACTGCTCATCCACATACTGAGGAGTCCCTGGAACAGCTGGAAAACAGGAAGTAAAAAAAAAAACCAACACAAAAACAATACAGTTCAGCTCCTTCCTCTTCTCCAGAATCACGTATATTTTGAACATAGTATATTCATAAATTGAAAGATATGCAAGGAATCTAATTGGTGAGAAACTTGCTATTTCCTACCCTCAGACTGGCCAGCCATACAGGAAGATCAGAAGGAAGACAAGCCTCAGCTCCCTGAAGCAGGACTCATGGTAAACCTGCTCATGACTAATAGCAGCAGGCAGCTCCAAGTGCCAGAGTACAGGCAGGTCTGCCCACAGTGCTTCTGGGGACAGCGCTGAGCCAACTTCACTGTTCATGGTTTCCCTCCCAAGGAGCTTTAACTTGAGCGCTCCCCCCCATCAAGGTGAAGGATCTCTGAATAAGGAAATGGTACAACAGTCAAAGCTGCCTGTGTAGCCTTGACCAAGGGAACTGCTGAAAAGCATGTGAGCTCTAAAGCTCAAGCCATGCCTTTCTGGAACTGCTGTATTGAATCCACAGATGAGAAGCAGATAAAGAAGTTTGTTAAATTATGGCTGTTACAACAGCATATATTTACATACTCTTTAGCTCAGTCACACCTCCACACAAATTTTCAATGGACGGTGAAGTATAGTTTACAGGCAAGTTAATTTGACCCAAGGACAGCACAGCTCCTTGGCACCACAGGTGTAACATGAAGAATGCCATTCTGTTTCTCATAATTTCTAAGCCATATGGTATGGTGAAGATCTGCCAGCACAACCTCTCACAGAGGAAGTCCAGAAAAACCTGGCCAGGAGGTTTTCTTTTTTCAAAACAGGTAGACTCAGTTTGTCTACAGTGCAGATGGAGAGGAGGTTTTCTGGGGATTACCTAATTTCTAGGGAGAAGGCCACTACTTGGAGTAACCCAACTGTTTTTTCTTAATTAAAAACAGTGAAATCATTTCACCAGAAAGTTACTTCTTGTGGAATACAGACGATTGTCTCAGAGATAAATTTCTGAGAAAGGAACAATCTCTGCTGTCATTATTTACAGAGCACCAGTTTAACTTTCTCCTTCTCATCTTTCAGAAAACAGTCCTTCCCCGCTGTTTTCAGAATACAGGTCTCCTTCATACGCACTTACTGACTCCTTTTTATTATTACTAGAAACTCTGGTCCAATTTGTCTCAGAAGGAGTTCACTGAAGTACCAGAGGAGGCATTTGAATTAAAGGAGAAAAGTCTCCAGTGCCACTGTTCCTCTCCAGTTCTACTGTCCTCTCAGGAGGGCCTTCAGCAGATCGTATGGAAGTGACAAACTTGGTTTTTATATAAGCACTTGTATAAAACGTGTAAGCCATGGACTATGTTCTCTACTGGGTGTTTCCCTCATTCTGTGTTTCTGTTTATAACACTGATCTACTTTACTTTTCAGAAAGTTTTGTCGTTTAGCAGGCTATTTGTTTAAAAGTTACAAGGGAGTTTTTAAAAATCTGTTTGTGACAGGACTCTTGGAGGAGATAGGATGCATTGTACCTGGAGGAGGTCGCCCATCGTTTATGTTGAATGCTGTTGCAAATATACCAAAGGGAAACGCCCCAATTCCAAATGACATTTGGAAGCCACCATCGCCAAACCCAAAGCCCTGGAATCCCTGCAGAGAACAAAGCAACAGAAGAGAGCTGAAGGAGTACCATGCTGTCTGGCAGCTTTCAGTCTGCCACACTGTTGTTAAATACCACCTTAGTTCTCATGGTTTTAAAATGTTTCACACAGTAGTAAACTTGCCA
This sequence comes from Falco rusticolus, assembly GCF_015220075.1. Classification (NCBI taxonomy): domain Eukaryota; kingdom Metazoa; phylum Chordata; class Aves; order Falconiformes; family Falconidae; genus Falco; species Falco rusticolus. The sequence goes on along the minus strand of NC_051187.1, from coordinate 37,361,395 downwards.
GTGCAACCCAAAAGTTTGAGAAAATGAAAACTAAGAACCATGCTTGCTTGAAGGCCACAAATTAACAAAAGCAATTCTGTAAAGTTTCTCAACTTAAAATAATACGTATCTGACAATATATCAAAATTAACACTACCAATTCTATTTGGAATGTCTTAACAACATACAAATAATTCTGTACTAACAGCTATTAGCCATATAACTATATGAAAGGCATTGTAAAAAAATTACCTGCATGGATTTTCACAATACATGTGCATCATTTAAACATTCAGTACAGTGATAAATTGCCAGTGGGATGCATAGAATATTATACAGAATAATGGTACAAAAAAAATAAATTACCAGGGGGACTCTAATTAAGGTGGCAGATAAAGTCATCTGGGGCAGGAATGCAAGACATAAGGAAAGGAGGAAAAAAGGAAGAGTTACAATGCAACAACATTGACCCCTATAGGCTCCAGACTAAAATACCACATCAAGTCAAAAGATTAATCTTCTGGATCAAGATGAATCCTACTGTATAAAAGCAGTGCACTGTTTAAGAACCAACTGTATATGAATTTAAGTAGTTGTCTCACATTTAAAAACTATGGAGAGCTCACAGTTCTGTGATCCAGCAAACTGTCCTCTTGTCTCAGAATTAAAAGTGTGATACCAATTCTGAAAAACCCTCTGGTCTATCACCTCCGAACAGTGAGAGGACAAAGGTGATTTCACCCATAGAACAAGAGCCAGACATTTCTGGGTTGATCCTTGATTTGAGGAGTTAAGTCTTTTGACTATGACTCTTCTCAAGCTTTTTGCCATTAACTATCAGTGACAGCAAAGCACTCTGCATGGCAGGTCCTGCACCTGTAGAGACAGGAGGGCAGCATCACTACTGCTAGGTCTTCATACCAGATTCCTCTGACTTAGGGCAGCAGTAGCTAAAAGGTTCAAATGAGGTATAGCAGCTGATTTAATAAGAAGGCAACTCCCTAGCGAGAGAGAACAACTGAGCTCCCAATACATACAGTACAGAAATGTTCCTTATTCACACCCAGCAGAGTTGTTTGCTTGAAGCGTGAGGTATACAAACACTCTCCAAGGACCCTAGGCACAGTTACACAGAAACATGCAACTGTTTCATCAGGTCATGCTCACTGCCATCATGCTAAAGAACACTGTGGTCTGTCCTAGTGGCTACTCCCACATCTGTTCAACCTACGCAAGCTGCTGTTTACATTCACCCTATGCAATCTCCTCAATAAAACCACAGATCCCTCTTCAAATTGACAAGTATCCAAGAGATATCTACATTCTTTCTCTTGTAATGCCATGGTACAGGAACATCCCACAGAAATGCTAGAAGCAGGCATCAGTGCCGAAAACGTAAGTTCTCACATGGATTATACACTGCCATGACAAGTATAGTTTGACAGAAATATACTTCCACAAAGAATTTTCAAAGCAAAGCGTTCCTTGTATTTATATATGGAGAATGATCAAGTATGGAGAGCCTTTCCAGTGATGCCACACAGAGCTGTTTTCATGAAGTACAATTCAAGTTAGCCCATTCTTTGGGATGCTAAGGAGTACTACAGGCACGGAATCTTCTGCCACATCACAGATATCAATTATTCATGAACAACCTACTGGGAATGAGTAAGGAATGTAAACTATAGGATCCTCACACAGGATCTCATGCACACATTATGTTCTCCAGGATGAGTAAATACCACCATCAATATAAACAACTGATTTGCCCAAGCCTGTTTCTTCACTTACCCCTCTGTTCTCTGGTTCAGGTCTCTGTCCTTGGGGTCGTGGTGGAGTTTTCTCTCTGCAGGAAGTTGTGAAATTAGCTCAAGTGCAAGGATACATGACAACAGTATCTGCAATAACCTGGCTAATAAGACAGAACAAACATAAAGCACGCTCTCACAGGGCTGTGTTACAGACCACCCAGTTTATGAACCTTCAGCATCACATCGTGAATTAAGATACTGTACTTTTGCGTAACAAAGTCCTATTGCAAAGTCTAGAAACTGAGGACATGAACAATTTATATAAGCTTCTCCAGTCAGATAACATTGATTGCAACCTGCCACTCGTAACTGATAATTAGCAACCAATTTAAATTGAAATAAACTGCCAGTTGAACAAGAAATAAGGTGTGCAAATCCAGGTCCTGAAAAAGCCAGAAATATTTGGCAGAAATGGCAGTTCCATCTCTCTTTTGACAAAGTATTTCAAATTGTGAATCCAGCACTTTGACAGTTTAATCTTAAAACCTTAAACTGAAGTTTAATCTTAAGTTTTCACATAAAAGTAGTTGTATTTAAGTTTCTTACCTGGGGTCCTGCTGCCCAGTGCTACCTCTTCCATACAGAGGAATAACTTTATCTCGACTGATTCCTGCTTTGCAGACAGGACACACTTGTCTGTTTGGCCTGGTCTCTAGCCACTAAAAGGAAGAAAATTACAAGAAAATTAGTGAAAGACCATGAAAACCACAACGCGCAAACCTCACTTGCAGCAAGGCAGAGAGACTTCAGCAATTTCTCAGAAAGCCATGGAGCAAAACATTTTAATAAGTGTCAAGAACTCTCCGAAGTAGAGTTGGCATTTTTTCTGTTGTTCTGGTACAATCTACTTGCTGATGTGTACACATTCAGAACTGCACTGGAGTAAAACATGAATAAATAAATGGTACCAACAGTCCTGCATAGGCCAAGAGCTAGTGTAGATACCTTCCTTTCATCTACCTTTTCTATAATGGTACCACAATATAAAATGCTACACACGCAGAGAAGTACACTCAGCACTTAAGGCTGCAAACTAATACCCTGTGAACTGCCTACCAAAATTGGGAACACTCAGTGTTTAAGAAACTGAACAGGGGGAGGCAAGTGGAACAGCAACAGTTTTATTTTTGCTGAAAGAGCAGATTGCAAGGTGTTGCGCATGAAGTTGCATTAGCAGGTTGCGATTGCCCTGGAGAGAAAGCAGCACATTTGAGAAGAGGGGGATACTCCAGAGAACCAAGGGCTTTATTGAGAAACATAAGCTGATGAAAGACAAAGTAAAAGGAAACCTGTCTTACCTGGTGTAAACAAGGCCAACTGTGAGCATTCCCAGGACAATTTGTTCACGCAGCAGGAAAAGAGGGGAAAACAGAATTAGTTACCGACAACTTGATCCAACAAATGTATCATGTACCGTGGATGGCACAGCTTGGAGACAACAGAATCCTGGAATCCAGCTGGGCCAGTTCTATAACCACCTATTAAAATAATTTCTGAAAGCACAGTCCAAGACCAATCTCCACTGGTCTTTCAGGTTATGCAGTCTAGGTTGCTAACGTGATTCTCTGCGTATCACCTTTGATTCCTGGGTCCTTGTCCATATCAAAGGCCCACAGGGAAGCTTAATTAATCTTAGTATTTACTGTACAGATTTTCTCTTCTGATACCATGAAAGATATCCCTAAGCTAAGCTGCAAACGAGGAAGACGTCAGCAAGAAGACTTTAGGATCTTAAAAGGAGTTATGCAAGGGACATTTAGCTAAAACATTGGCCACGTTCACAGAGTCATAAAATAACCCAGGCTGGACTTAAGGTACCTCAGAGAGCCTCTAGTCCCACGTGGTGCTCAGAGCAGGGTTAGCTACTGAGATCAGACCCAGTTGCTCAGGGCAGAGAAATTCTCATTACACAGAAGTACTCAAGATTAAATTAATATGGCAACTTAAAAAAAGGTCAGAGGCAAACGAGCAAGCTACAAGATAAAACTGCTAAACAGCCATCTGCTTTCAAAGTGGTCCTGTGGTACAGACAAGATACATGCTGTTTTTAAGGTTCTGTTCTTCCAAATCCTTTTGTGCAATAATTTAACCTATCTTAACATGCCATCAGCAAGTGATTTTCTATCTCCTCCTAGAATAAAACCCTCGATTTTCAGAGGTTACATACACTTACACAGAAAAAAATTAAAACGCTCTTTTAGGTCTTGTTTTATTAAAGAGCATAATTTAACCTACCGGGTTAAAATATACTCCTCCCCCAAAAAACCCAAAACATTTGGCCATTTCAATCTTTAATAACTTCTTATCATTCAAGAAAGAGTATATTCTAGACCAATTTACCTAAATAAGAAATGCTGCACACATATTATATTTGTGTGATACATTCCCCTGTCAGATCAAAGAACTGAAAAGTTAGTATTACAACTGCAATACCATGGGAAAAGAGAAATAGCCCACACGTAAAAGCCTGTTATCTTTTCCTTTTTTTTTTTTAATGATATCAAAAGGAAAAAAAGAGCAAGCTTGTAGGAAGTATGAAAACTACAGTTTGGCCTCCAGAACCTAGTTTCAGATGCAGGTTTAGGTATCCACAGGTTAGAAACAAATTTAGGTCTGAACGCAATATTCATACTAGACCAGCCAGTACAAATAACACACATAACAAGCAGTATCAATGACCACTGAACTATGTGGGGATACTTGTTTGTTTGCTTTCACAAAATAATCCAGAAGTATAGGAAGTTTAAAGACACAAAAACCCCACTCCCTGGAACATGAGCAAAGAAAAAATTTAGGAGCAAGACCAAACTGCTCCTAAACCAAAACCATGGCCCTTCCTCATTTTATTTGTCATTTAGAATTACAAAAATCATAGGCTTTTATATGATCAGAGATACATATGGCACTCTGGTTAATCTGTGGGGGCTTGAATACTTACCAGAAGAGATGTCCGCACAAGCTGATAACTGCATCCTTAGCAGTGTCTAAACAGATGTTACATTCAAAAGTGTTGTCTTGATTAGTATTGTCCCCAGCACCATTACTGCTACTGCTGCCACTGGTCCCTCCAGTATTGGAGTTCTTTGTTGATGTAGAAGTCGTGGGTCCTTTGCTTGCCATCCTCAAGAACGACCCAGACACAAGCTCAAGAAAATTTTCCTGTTGGAATCCTAGCAGTGATAAAACAAAACAAACACAAAAACAAACAACTTTTTGGCATTATAACATTGTATTCTTGTCCTGTTCAAAACTGGTAGTGATTTATCTAAGAAACACTTGAATCCTGTTGTTGATGGTTTTAGTTTAACATAGCCAAGAGGGATCTTTTTTTAGAAACTAAGCTACTTTAAAGTCCTGTAGTATGACCTGGCTGGTATGTGACCTGTATTTTAAAGTTACCAATAAGCAACTGAGATCCACAGCCAAAACAAAACCATCTTCATTTTCTCATAAATGCCATCTGCTATGAAAGAATGAGCTCACCTAGTTATACATGCTCTTCCAAAAATTCAATGCAAGTTATAACTGTGAGTGCAGTCTGAAATAGGATTTAATCATGTAGCAATTCACAGTTTGGACAGACAGACTTAATGCACAGTTTTAAGTTCAATGTTCATTAATTTGGAGTATTAATGATAATAATGGCAAGAAAAGGTAGCTTAGTACTTACTGGTCTCATGAGCAGTATATTGCTGCTATCACAGCAGCATGTTGATATAACTATCAAACATTTTTAGTACTTTCAAACGCAAACATTTCAATCTAGTAGTAATGCAGAAGTATTAAAAATTTTACTTTAATGTGCTTTAATTTTACATACATGCTTTCACCTCTCATTAACATCATCGTATTTATCAAACACCACCATTTTTTATTTCAGTGCAACAACTTCTGCAGTCTAACTCCTTGGTATGCAAATTCCATAGTACCTAAAACTTTGAGACTCAACACAAAGCATTTACATTTCCAGAAACTCTTTTACCAGTACAGGTCTTTAAATCCAAGAACTAAGACAGTTTCAGCAGTTACAGAAATTAATTCATCAAAACAAAAATGTTTAAAATACTCCACTGTGCTTTTCATGAAACTCTGATATCATGTTGCTGCTGCAGGGATATGAATACTTAGACAAGGTTGTGAGAAAGAAACAGGTGATTATCTGAACTTTTTGCAAGTGTAATAACAGTTAAGCATCTTAAAAGGGCAACCTCAATTTCTCCGAAGCTAACTTCTTGGCAAACTTACCCCACAAGCATTAAATGCTTTCCTTAGTGTCCCCTCTTTGTAGCAGTGCTGAAGCACAGGTACAGGGCAGTAAAATAAAACCTCAGTATCTCTAGCTGGTTTTGTCAACAGCTTTTTTCATAAATACAATCCCACTGCACGGCCAAGAAAGCATAATACTCAAGCCTAATGAAGGTATTGCAACGAAGACACTCAATTACAGCAAGTGAAATATATTTTTGTAGAGCTTTTTCACTCAGTTACATCATTTTGCAGTGTCCCAGAAGGGCAGCTTTGTATTCACAGATGCTGCACTTCAACACACATTGCTTTCAGCAGTGCTGACTCTTAGCATTTCACATCATGACTTCATTTACACTCAGCAGCAACACAGTTTGTTGTACAAAATGAAAATGCGTGTTAGTTCAAGACAGATGGAAATGCTGCCAGCCCACAAACTATATGCTAGAGATGCTTGGATTTTTCACACATCCTTACTACAAGGATCTTCAGCCTATCTTGCTCAGTAGTTTAATGCTTGAAAACTTACCAACTTGGACCTATATATATTTGCTGGGAATTAATATCAAAACTGAGAATACCTTAAAACTAAGAGGAGGTCAACACGTTGTAAAAATCACTAGTGTAATTTTATGGAATGGGCACAAGAAATATCTGGCTCTTGTATCTTGACACATAACACAAGGAAAGCATGTAGAAGAGGTAAATAATTTTTGTGTCCATAAAACCACTGTAAAAAAATATCTTTTTTTTCCAAATTAAATTCCATATATTTGACACCAGAAATCTGGAGACTCATGAAAAAGATAAAATCTGTACCTTCAGAAACACCTACTTTAAAACCCCTTAGCTTTTAGTAACAATGAAAAATAAATAAATCATTAAGTTATGAAGAAGGATGATAGCGAAATCCATAGGAATATCAGTAATGTAATGGAATAAAGATAGCAGAGACAGAAGAAAGATCAAAACGATATAATGCAACAGGCACTGCATCTACTCTCCTAGAAGGTGGTCATTCCTCAAGTCTGTACTGGGATCCTCTCCTCTTTGTCTCTCCACAGGCTGATTGGGCCTGATGACGTATTAGGATGTAGCCAATTTAAAATATCAAAAATATATCAAAAAACAATAATAAAAATCATCAATCTTACTCTGAAAAGCTTTCTCAAACATTTGCTCTTGTCCGTGGAATACCCTTTAACATAACTAGGTCTATGACAAGAGCTGTTGGGGTCTGTTCATCTGCAAATCACACCGCACAAACACAAACAGCAAGCATGAAACAGCATCCAATGGCTAAACTTACATTGGATAATCATACATCGTGTCACTTGTGAGCATAGTCAGCGAATCCTAAAGTAGAAGTTCAACTGCAAAATTCAACTTATTTTGAGTGTAGAACAAGCTCAAAATTGTTGAAATGTCACTTGAGCTACTTAAACTCTGAGACAGATTTTTTTTAGGGGAAAAAAACCCCAAAGAAACAAACCAGAAGTAAACCACAAACTGAAACAAAACCAACCAACCAACCAACACAACAGGCTAAACCAACACCATTTTCACTTCGATTTAGAGTTCAGAATGAAGACTGTGAGTACATCGGTATAGAACATGACTTTTGGAGCTAGGTAAACAGAATTTAGAGATACTAGTCCAGTTTGCTAAACCATTGTTCTTTAGACCAGGCCTCCAAATCAACCCTAGATGCATGATGAGTAGCAAACAACAAGTGAAAGGATATACAAACCAGCTGTAATCTAACTGCAAGTGTTCAAACATCATCCCTATTTTCTTTCTTGCTTCTTTGTTCTCTAGATATTGACAGGAAAACAGCATCTTTGTTACTTAAAAGCCATCTGTATTGGCAGTTCATTTCCTTTAAATCATGACCCCTATGATATCCCAACAGGCTGTTCTGAAAATGCCTGAATCACTGACATTTACTACATCCAAGAATCAAGGGTGGCAACAGATGAATGGTTAAGAAACAAAGAACCCATTTTCACGTTGTCTTCCTAAATAAAAGAAGTCTGGTGGAGCATGAAGAAGACACGGAAGTGAAGATACATGTTTAGGCATCCAGCCCAAATCCCACTGAGTTGCGTAAAGAATAAGCATGGCTGAAAGAGAAGGTGAAACTGGACCCCCGAGCAGCAGACGACACACTGGGACGTGAAAGTTTCATGACAACTGAAAGTACAGGAGGTCCATGCAAGAAGTAAATGCAGAAAACTGGGAAGGTCTATATACTGTGAACAAATCTCACTAACAGGCAGCAAGAAATACATTTTACTCAAATACTTTAAAAATTAAATCTATAAATCTAGTGGGAACAACTGCACACCAGGAAAATGGGAGCCCAATGGCTACTGTAAAAGATCAAGTTTCTGAGCTTAGCAAATGAAAAATGACTGCATTTGCTCAAGTACACTGACCCGACTAACAATACAAGAGAAACACTTCAAGACAGACTGGGAGAGTTTCCACCATAAGTTAAAGCATACAAAAACATCCACTGGAAGCATAGCAGCTGGACAATAATTCAACCTGAGAAAGACAGAGAGGCATTCAAAGCTCATGTCATCTGTATGAAGCAGTTGTACGATACATGTTCGCAGCATTACAACATTAGGGTGTTTCAAGTATTCCTTCACAAGCAATGAGAAAATTTTCTGGTGAGGATATAGGCTCTGGTTAGTTTATTAATAAACTCCAAAGTTTATTCCTCTTTGCAGTATCTAATACATAACAACGAAATAAAGACAGCAGCATTGTTGGATGCTCCAAAATTCCACTAGAAAGACACTTTTCCATATTCCTTTCTGAATGAATCTTACTTTATCTAGGATTACTGAAATTGAAATAATCCAAATCTAGTTTGTTTCTAAAAGAAGTTCTAATTTAGTTTCTGAATTTTTTTCTGCTTAAATCAGCAGGAAAACTTATAAGTGGGTGTGTTTATATAAACTCCGAGTAATATTTTTAGGTTTAGAACTTCTAATATTAATATTAATTTTATAAAATTTGTCATATGCATCTTAAAATTACATTGTCACTGTAGCGATAAGAAACATAACCTGATTAAGTTTAACAAAAATCTAATTCTTAGCCTATTACAGTTGCCCAGACTTCAAGTAAAATGAACAGGTAACCTTAGTTGATAATTGTTGACAGTGCCTAAAGTACATTTACTTCTTGACAGTCATTTTTTTACCTCTCACTAGCTTTTTATCGTCCCCCAAACGTGTTACATTTTAACACCCCAGAACCATTTTTGGAGTTCATCTTTTCACTTCCTGTAACCCCTAAGGCAACACAGACCCACATTTCAGTATTACCACGCAGTGGTCCCAGCCTACAACTCTGCGTGATCGCTTGGTCTTGCAAAATCAGCCACTTGCCCTTGCTTGGCCTCATTTCGTTAACTGGGATGCTGCAACCTATGTCTGCCTTACAGTTGCCTTCCAGGATCAGAGCCCTGGTGAAAGGCTGTTCTGGCAGCTCTGAGGAGTCAGTGCACCTCACAAATGCAAGGCATTGTTACAAACTACCAAAAAAAACCCCCAACAAACCCAGCTAATTAAAGTAATTCTAATTTTTAACCATCCCATAAAAGTCTAATATAGATGCCATGAAAACGTTGCACAAATCTAGACACTTATCCTCTTACCTCATAAAGTCCAAAGGATAAAAAAAAAAAAAAAAAAAAAAAAGAAACCCGACGTAACCAGTTGGGTAATACTGCCTGAGCATTCTCCTGGTTTGGAGCGTTATGTAAAATATTAAATGCCCTTTCAGTGGGCTAACCAGGCTAGCAGCAAAATGTCAAAATACAATACTAGTGATTTAAGAAGCAGTAAGCGATTCCCAACAGAAAATAAACAATAAACGAAGGCACATACCAGAAGCTAACGCCCCGTGACCGTGCCCTGAGCCACCTAGCCGCGGCGAACGGGCGCCGCTCGGCAGAGGCCGCGGGCCGGGCCGCGCTGCCAGGGCGCCGGGCACCAGCAGGCCGCCGCGCACCGGGGCTGCACAGGCAAACCTCGCAGGCGGCCCCGGGCCGGCGCTCCGGCAGCCACGGTGGCACACGCCGGACCAGGACACCGGGGCCGACCGGGGCCGACCGGGGCCGGCCGAGGCCGGGGCTCCCGCGGCGCCCCCGCCCCCGCTTCGCTCGTTTTAAACGGACGCACGGCCTCTGGCGGCCCCCGGCGCGGAGCGGCCCGGCCCGCTCCCTTCGCGACCCAGAGCCGCCGCCCGGCCCCGGCTCTCCCCGCCCCGCCACCAGCCGCGATCCGTCCGGCTCACCAGCGGCTCTCGCTGCTCCCCGGCCGCAGCCCCCCGCCGCGGAGCCGCTCCCCTGCCAGCGGCCGCCGTCACCTGATCGCCCGGAAGCCCGGCCCTGGCGGAAGGGACTGGCCTCCCCGCCGCCGCGCTGGGCCGCAGGGCCGCGTTCCGCCCGGCCGGGGCCGCGCCGCGCTGCCTCCGGGGAAACGGGCCGGCGGCGCTCGGGCCGGGCGAGGCCTGTCCCGGGCTCCCCGGACGGTCAGCGCTGCCGGCCCGCCCGCCCTGCTCCCCCCCCGGCCCCCCAGCCGGGCGCCCCGGCCGGTTGTTACCTCAGCGAGGGAACCGATTCGGTGCGAACCGGCTGGGGCTGGCGGCGCGTTCAGCCCCCGCTCGGCAGCCGGCGGCGTCACCCCCGCCTGCGCGCTCCCGGTGACTTTCAGCTCTGTTTCTGTTGCAGTTTGGCTGCCCGCTCATCGCGAGGTGCTGCGGGGGCCGTGTCCAAACGCCCGGCTCTGGAAAGAGCAAAAGCTTCGTCTCGCCAACGGCAGCAAATGAGGGAAAAAATTTTTGGCCCAAAGAGGGAAGGCAGGCAGGCAGGCGGCAGCTTTGAGGGAAACAAACACTTCAAATGTGTGTGCAGAGCGCTAGGAACTGAGCAGAGGAGCATCTCCAGGATGGAAACAGCTTTATAAAGGTACTGACACAGCTGTGAGAAACCACAGACAGAGGGGGACAAAAGGGAGGGAGAGGAAGGGACCTGGTGTTTGCAGGAGTGGGTCAGACAGGGCCGAGACAGGTGACTGAGGCACCTCTGAAGGGTTTTGTCCCTGTGCTGAGGGAACCCCACCACTCCTGAGGACACCGAGGCAGAAAGCAGTGCGAAACTTCTTGTTTCACACAGTGGAGAATGGGAGAATCCTAAAGCAAGGTCTCCCATTAAAGGCCTGCTTTAGGAGGGAATAGTTAAGAAGTGGAGGGAGTTTAGTGTCGAGGGAGCATTTCAGGGGGAGACCGAGGATAGTGTCTGTTTACTGACAGGTGACCTGAGACGACACAGTTCTAGTGTGACGGTTGGAACATGTGATCCACGAAGTGTTCAGCCATATAAACACACAGCTGTACTGAGCCTTCATACTGCTTTCAGTAGCATGTAGGTTTGGCAAAAAACGTGTCAAAATTGGTCAGCCAGCAGCCCAGCTGGAGTTGCCCTACATCTTGATGTATCACACTGGAAAGTTGGTAGTTGAGGTGAAGATAAAGATATTACCGGAAAATTATGGTGCTTGCAGCATTAGGGCACACATTGTAAAGCTGTCCAAACCGTGCTAGCAGTGTATTTGCTGTCTGTGAAAATGTCTTTAAAAAAGCAGGCCATCTCTCATTTTCCACAAGACAGCAAAGCAGCACAATTTGGCACAGCTTCAGCATTCAAGCAAAAAATTGGCATCTCAGTGTTGTATCTAATAAGTTAACAAGGCCCCAAAGGTATAAACGGTATCCTCCAGATGTTGATTAAAACAAGGTTGAGCTTGTGAAGTTTGGACCAACTCAGACTAATCATCATGTATGTCTAGAATCAAAAGAATTTCCATATAAAAAGTAAAAAAAAGGTTGATTTTTGGTATTACAATCATGGGAATAAGTAATGCTCTGAACAGGCTTTATTGTTTGGGTGTCATAAGATAACTAAAGCAATCTGAAAAGAAATACAGTTACTGCCATAGACAACGTAGCCAGGGAGTATTTTCACTGACCAGTGATAATTTCAACATTTTATTTATGTTTTAAGTCTCAGAAGAATGGAATTATATTATTATACATTTCTGTAATGACTTATTTACAGTACCCCTGTTGCACTTAAAGCAAGTGTTTTCTTTTTAAAACAAAAAAGATCCAGAGACAGGCAATGAATAAGATTGGATGAATGGAAAGGGTAGTATACAAGGAAAGAATGAAAATGTTAATCTTGTTTACAGCTAAGGTTAATGGGAGGGGAAGAGACATATTTGCAACAGTAGGTCAGCAGGAGAATATACATGGGACATTCAGATTTACTCCCATAGGCAAAGAGTAATTACATTGAATGGCAATAATAAGTGATGCAAGGGAATACTTTCCTTACTGAAGCTAAGAAATCAGCTTTCAGAGCGCTATATATCACATGCATAATGGGAATAGAAATATCATTTATATTTATGTGTATTCTAATGGTGGTATGTGTATCATTCTTCAGTGTAGCCGGTAGCCAGTAATTGCTTGGAGTTAGAAAAATCTTCTGCCCTGGTTGTCAGTTCGTTCTTGTGGTGTGCACAAGAATAAATCACTTGGATTTACTCACTTTTCATTATTTAAGTCACAAGATTGTCAAACATAGTGTTGATACTTATGGTACGCACAAACCTCATAAAATTCTTAATTACAGAAGTCATACGTGTATCAGGAATCCAGGTCCTTGAACTTCTTGGTATTTTTCTCATCAATTCTCCCTGATTTACTTGTATTTTCAACCCAATGGTATTTTAAAACAGTATTAAAACATATTTGGGAATATTCTTCCTTCCTTGAAATTTCCATGTGAAGCAGTTCCTATCTGTCTGTGGCCTTTTGCCTTTTCAGCAAGAGCTGTTTCCAAGAGCTTCTGCTCATTTCATGTTTCTGTTTTCAGTACCACACTAGAAAGGTGGGAGATCATAAAGCTATTTCTGGTGTGTGACATGCATTCGTCTGTTTTTTTCTGGATTGTATGTCCGGAAACTGCCGTAAGCCCATAAGCACACCAAACTTTGCTTGATCTTCTTGAGTAAACATGCTTTGAAGCATCTGGCACTTGACATCTGTGAAGGCAAATAATTGAGCTGAAACACGGTCACAATCTGTTACAGAAATCCCCATCACTCTAACAGCCAGTGAGAAGGAAATGGCCAGAAGAGTATTGTTAAGCTTAGATGAAAGCTCCACCATGGCAAGCTGGGTAAGAGCACCAAAGAGAACATCTCCCATACAATCCTCAGTTTTTTTGACTTGAAGATGTAATGCCATTGTGGAGGTCAATTTGTTATCCTTGGAACTTTTAATTCCATATTTAAAGACAAAGCAGTTGCAAAAGGCACAGGCAGAGGAGCTGCGTGTTTTCTTTCCCCTGCCAGAAGTGGGGGGAATTAGATAATTTTTGCCTGATACATTTTACATATCTTAATGAACCTGGTGTGTGTAGTTTTGAAAGATAACTCCTAATGGCAGATGGATCCCATCCTATCCCGTGCTTTCACAGTAGAAGACTTTTGTGCTGTCTACAACATAAGAATGTCTGACTCTCCACAATCAAGAGTGCTGTCAGTCGGTATTTCTGAAGAAGTAAGATTACCATTTCAAAGATGTCACAAAACATGGTGAAGTGCTGAGAATTTTATTCCAGTCGCTTACTCTTTCCACATCCTTATTCTTTAATGCCAGGTGTTCTTTCTCTCTGTACAAATACGAAAGCAATACAGGCTTTCTGGTATCATTGGCATGGATTTCACTCTTACTTTGTGTGAGCTGTTAGGTTTGAGAAACATTAAGATATTTTCCTGTACAGCACGTGAAAGGAGGCTGTTCAGCAACAGATGGACATGAAAACAAGCTGTGTTTACTTTCAGCAATTTCCCATCCGTGGGCACCGTACTTCCCAGTAGTGAAAATGCAAAGACTGGGAGTGGGAAACAGTGGCTAGGCCACCTGGGTTCCCACGCTGCCCTGCTGGGGTTTCTCAGCAGGGACGAGACTGGCACCAGCACCAGCCCCAGCAGCACTGCCTGCCCTGCTCTTCACCGAAGGCTAGTACGAATGTCCAGTGTAAACATGCCTTTTTCATGGTATCTCACAATTCTGCACGTGACACACAGTTTCTCAAAGTTTCTTCCAGTTACAGGCTTATTCCTGAGCTTTCCCGGTTTTTGGAAGGATCTGACCTGCAGCCCACGGTGCACTGTTGCTTCCCACCATCCCTGCTTCTCCTGTGAACACAGCCTTCACCCAGCCTCTTTCACAGAGAGGTGAAGAAACCGTATTCAGAAAGGCCTGGAGGTGCTCACGGTAACGCAGCGCTCACGCAGGAGCAGCCCCGCCGCGGTCATTTTGTGGGCGGCTGCCCACAGCCCCGGCATGCTCCGCGCCCGGACTACAGCGCCCAGCGTGCACCGCGGCTGTCGCGCCTTAACATGGCGGCGCCCAGGGGTGGCTCGGGCCTGGACACGGACTCGGACTCGGACAACAGCGGCGAGGCGGCAGCGCGGTTCCGGGAGGCCGCCTGGGACTGCGCTGCGCAGGCGGCGGCGGTGCGGGTGGAGCCGCGCGGCGGTGAGGGGTGGCGGCCAGCTAGGCTCTGCTCTCCCGCCTGTCTGGGCCGGGCACCTCCGCAGCTTCTCCTGCCCTGGGGGAGCGGTGGGCAGGCGGGGGCACTGCTCTGTCGCGGTGCCGGAGCCGCCGGCGCCCAGGGAACCGGTGGCGGGTCTCTGGGAGGGGGCTCGGCACGGCACGGCCCTGCCGGCGATATGCGGCCTCCTGCTGGGCCCGAGCCCCTTCCTGGGCAGGTCGCTGCTACAGCATGGCCGGGGGAAGGTTTACCTTCCCGCCCACAGCTGCTTTCCCCAGTGAATGGGCATGGTTTGCCTTCCAGGCATGACTCTTTATCCTATAAAGTCACATGTGCCAGAAGGGAGCTTAAAGGGGTTCTGGTCACAGGTCTTTTAAACTTGCCTTTGCTTCTTTCTCTGTCAGGTGGCTTTAAAAAGGATCGGTTGCAGCCAGCACAGCCTAGCCTAAGGTATTTTTGCTTTTGGTTTCAGACTTGTCTCACTGACTGAAAAAATTAGTGTATTGTATTTGTGCTACTTAACGCCTTGCAACACTTTCTACTTGAAGAGCCGATTCTGGTTTGGAAATTAGTCCAATCTTAATCTGAAATAATGCTTAAATCTGAAAAAGCTAATAGGTTTTAAAAATACATTTCTCATCCCCCTAGCAGTAGGGGAATACAGAAGTTGAAAACTTACTACTGTGCTCAGTTACAGCATTAGTTTCAACTGTTAGAAATCTCCCAACTCTGCAAGTATCCTATGAAGGAATTAGTACAGTTACATATAATTTTTTTAAAAAAATATTTTTCTTCAAAAAAACCCTGTTGCAATTGTAAAGGAAAGCAGTCATCAGCTGGAAAGCAACAGCTTAATTAGGAGCCTTGCAATGGAGGTGATATTGTCATACCTAAATTTGCAGCGTTTCTGTAGGCTCAGTTTCGAAGGCTGTCAGTCAAGCAACTTAATAAAACCCTTTCTCCTGGGGCAGGTTTTACATGAATTGTGGCAACATACACAGGAACTACATGCAAGAGAAGGGGTGTCCTGATAACACTTATTTGCTTTTGTAGGCTATTTCAATGAGAAAAATCATCCAGTTACTAACTATGATGGAGATGACTAATGTTTAACTCCCTCCTGGGAACTGAACTGTTACTACTGAGCTATTTTTCCATCTTTCTTAGCAGTCTTCCCTTTCAAGTATTTATTGATTACTAGAGGGCCAGAGATTTTGCAGTCCCTTATCTCCTCTTTAGGAGAGCACCAAATGTTACTGGCCTTGAATGAGAGAATTATTTTTAATTATACAGACGTGAGGTGAATGGTCATGATGAGGACGGAAATGAGCTACAGACGACACCAGAGTTCAGAGCACATGTTGCGAAGAAACTGGGAGCAATGCTAGACAGGTATTGGCATGCAGTACTGAAGGAGTTCTGTGGGTCAGCTACACCGATGCTTTTGTGTGCTAAAACCAGGAAATTCAAGATCTGAGTGCAACCTCGGTAGGGAGAAGTTGTTTCTCTTCTTGTCTCCTTCATTCCTGTATTTGTTGTAGACTTCCAGTATTCTGTAAACTAGCCTGGCCCATGTGTTGTGCCTCTATGGTAAAGGCTCCCTGTGCAGCACTGCCTGTGTCCATTTGCCTCTGTGGTGAATATGTTGTGAGGAGGAAAAAGTACAATTTGGGTGCCTTAGTACTCTAATAATTTAAAGACTGGCATAAGAATCTTTCATTTATTCTTGCAACCTAAACCAGTACCTAATTCAGGGTTGTGCTGGCAGCGTGCCTCTAACTGGGCTGCCGCTGACTTATTTACTATGTAACTATCACCCTGGAGAACAAGAGTTTAGCACTGGCTTTAGAAATGCTTGTTTTAAGTCATTCTTGTGGTATGCATTGCTGAGGAGAGAAGGCATGGTCTGCTCTGAAAATGGGGAGGTGAGACAGCTTCGCTAAGAAAAAGTAAGAAAGAAGCTATGTAACATCTCCCTATAGTCTTGTTTCCTAGAAATACTCAACTTTAGTTCAGTTTAAGATCTGACTGGTGGTTTCCTTTTAGTTTCATCACTGTCTCCAAGGGCTCATCAGAACCTTCACAAGCTTCTGTGGAACAGTCTGACTCTGCAGATGATGGTGAGTTCTAGTCACAGTCATTGTGTCTGTTTTGTGACATTGTTAGTTAAATGATGAGGAGTGGGATGGATCCTGTCCATTGCCAGTTGTATGCTCAACTGACTAATAAGCATTTGCAATAGAAGAATTTCTGCTGCTATCTGTGAAGGCTACTACTTTAAAACTGTGATCTCCATGCCCTGAGTTTTGCCAGATAGTCTCAAGTAATGGCTGTCAAGCAATACAATAACAGCAGTGAGGCTTCCCAGTGAGAATGCTGTTGATTGCTTTCACCACTGTTTTATATTGTGGCTAAAATTCCTCTTTACATATTTTAGGTTTTCGCCTCTTCTCTTCCTCTGTCCCAGGAGACACTGGGAAATCAGAGCCTTGTGCTGCAGCAAGGAGGAGACAGCCATCTAGCTCCAGGTGAGGTGTTGTCAGCTGTTCTGCTCCTGAGGTACATCCCACATTTTGGAGGTAGCGGGGTTTCTCACAAGGGAATAGGAAGCTGGAAAGCTTAAGAAGTGTGTATTTATGACTCTATATTTGACTAGAGCCGACTTTTGTTTCTTTTTTTAGTGCTGGGGTACTAGAAATGTTTGTGGTAGATGCCTTTTCCCCTCCTACTATGCGTAAAGAACACAGTGGCCTTCAAACTGGTTAAATGCTAACTGTAGGTATTGGAGTCCCAGAGCACGTGTTGCTAAAACCACTTGGTGTTTATCAGGTGTTCTCATCTTGGATTACTCTGCTGTCTGTGCTTTGGGTGAATTCAAGTCAGAAGTGTAACATAACTTCTTTTCCTTTTCTTAACTTCCTAGTGACATGGACAGTGACCAAGAGTGGCAAAGGTACCAGGAGGCTGCTGTGTCAGCTGCAGACATTCTGAAGCAAAGTGCTTTTCCTGCACTGTCCCAGGATTCCATCCAGGATCAGTGTCAGGGCTGTGTAGAGCACAGCCAGAAAAAAAAGAAGAAAAAGAAAATTGGGGGAGAGAACAATATTCAAGAGAAAATAATAGACCCAGCAGAGTGTGAACAGATCTGCAAAGATTTGCCAGGGTTAGTGTCTGCAAATGGACAGCATGAGAGACAGGACAGCAATTATACAGAGAACTCAGTGCTGCTAGGTGTTGTGAAGAAGAAGAAGAAAAAGAAGAAGATAAAAAGAGAATGAAGATTTTGCTCTGCAAACAGCAGGTGATTATGATGGACCAAGGACACTGAAAAAAACCCAAAACCAACCGAACAAGAGCTGCTGCAGATGAGGGAAGATTAATTGGCAGAGCTTCTGTTCCAAAAGCTCAGTGGCCTGAGAGTCTAATTAAGTGACTTCTGATGTTGTTGTTGTCCTATGGGGAAGGGAACATTGTTCTCCTAGCACAGCAGTTATCTGTGCTGCTGCTTATGCAGACCTAGCATAAAAGGATTAAATCCTGTGCACAGACTTGCATGACAGAGGAATATAATTGTAGCTGCATTCCTTCTGGTCTGTTCCTTCACATCATGAAACCAAATTTTGTCTCCTGGAGAAAATATATGATGAATTGAATTTGGTTTACATGGTAACAGGTGATCAACTCCTTTTTCTCTTTGCCTCCTCCTAGATGCCTACTAAGAATAACTCCAGCCTGTGGGAGACTCATTTATCAAAAGCATCCCGTCAGATATCAGGGCCCCCTTATTCCCCCCCCACCCCCAGCCCAATCATCATAACAATCTGTTGTTGAAACCTGCCCTGTTACTAATCCCTCTGTAACCTGCACTTCTCCAGGGCCCCTGCATATGAACAGAGTGTGCAGTGAGCTTATTTCAGGGCTATTATAAGCAGTTCCCTTCAAGTTGTGACCATTGAAACTTTTTTAATGGGTAGTTTTTTTCATGGCATTCATTGTTATTAAATTCTACTGCACTATGTTTTGTACAACAGTGGTTTTCTTGCTCTATTCAGATGGCTGCCCCAACAGAGGTAAAGATGTCTGAAGGTGGCTCTTTGGTTGCTTGATAATCAATGCTAGGAAATTGCTACAGGAAGATCTTAAGCCTAATATAAAGGCACAGTGTTTCAGTCCTTATTTTGGTTGATTATGAATTTTGTCTCTCTGAAATACAGTGGGTTTTGGTAGTTTTCAGTAATGTTCTTAGTCCATTTAAACTTCAGTTCCAGTATTTCAGGAAATTACTTGTTAGAGGATAAATACTCTTCTTTTGTTTTTAATATTGTTGGGTTTCAGTAGCTCTAACTTATTGTCCATATTCAGGAGACCAGAAAGCCAGATTAGAGAAACTGAAATAGCAAACCGTTGCTCTTTGAGCATGGGAAAACGTAGGATGTTTTCTTTCCTACTGTTAAGATCCTAGCTGTTTTTTAGTCAAGAAAACACAGCTGGCATCCAGCTAAGTGCAAAACTGACTTGTAATCTAACTGAATGTGCTAGCAGAAGTTACTTGTCTTATGGGCAGTTAAAACTTCAGTATACTGAAGCTGGCACCTGGGGTTTCAAATGCATAGTGGTCTGAATGTAACCTTTTGACTTGTTATATGGTGTGATTATTTTTATGCTAATTGGAAGCTATATGTATTTGCAACTCATGCACATGGGAGGTCAGGAAACAATTCTAGGATAGAATTAACCAGAGAATCTAGTTACTGAAATTAGTTTCTGATGGTTGAGGGTATATAGAGGAATCTCTCATCTGTAAAATCTGTAATGGACAGCTGCAATTTCGAAATTTCCAGATGTGATAACTGAAGAGTTCGCTGTTGGGCTTTTTCTTTTTGAATTCTCCCTTGTATCTTAACCTTTTAAGAGTTTTGAGCACGTTCTGGTCTCAAGAATTTTCATCCATTTCACAGCTGAAAGAATAGTTGTTCTAGTCACAAAGACATAAGCATGTTAATCAGGGCATTTTTCATGTCTGGCTAGTGACATATCTGTGACGTGGATGTTGAGAGTAAATAGAAAAGAGAGGAATAATTAAGAGGAATTATGTAAGTAGATCCTTAGGGCTAAAAACCTTCACTTAGTGCAAGTAAGATTCTTAGACCCCAGGGTAATGATTTGCATATCGAGACAGAATCTAACCTACAGGGAAGCTAAGCATGAACCATGTTCTGTAAAATGAACCCAAGCTGACATTTTTATAGAGAACAACTGAAGGAACTGCTGCTCTCTGTGGAGCATGGAACCTCCCAGGTGTTGTGCATTGTT
Organism: Falco rusticolus; assembly: GCF_015220075.1. Lineage (NCBI taxonomy): Eukaryota > Metazoa > Chordata > Aves > Falconiformes > Falconidae > Falco > Falco rusticolus. The sequence continues at coordinate 37,341,400 of NC_051187.1, read as the reverse complement.
AGGGACTGGTGGAAAATGCCATCCCCCAGCTCATTTGGCAAGATGCACAAGATGAGAATCCACATGGTTAATGCAGAGAACTGGAATCTCCTTGCTGCTGTTAAAGTTTTAATTTCTGCATTTAAAACAAAGCAGAGCTATATCAAAAATAACCAAGCCATTTCCACTAGGAGAGCATGATTTTTAGACCATGTCATTTTAAACTGGGAATGTTTGGTATTTTTGTAGTTAATTAAAGGATTTGTAGCTTGTAGTTAGTGATCCCATATGGACAGGTTTGTGCCAAGCCATTCCTGAATCTGTTTCTTGGTGATGATCATTGTAAAGTCAGGAACTAGGTTTTCTCACTCTTGCCTCCAAGATGCTATTATTTCTTGTAGTTTTGACTGGCATTTCCTTACAGCAAAGGAAGTGAGCATTTTGAGGATGGTGTCCGTTCTTTGGCATCTCAGCTTTGCTCATTCCTGCATGGCTTAGTCTGGTGCTGGAAGGTTTTTACAGGCCCAGCTTGATGAAGGCTGAGCAGCATGAAAGTCCCATCCACAGCCTGGCATTTTTGCTGTATTGCATTTGGATCCCTTGTCTTGATGGGATCCCTTCTTGGGCAGCCACAAAAGGACATCTGGCCATTCTAAGCTGGCTCATGAGGTTTGGGTTTGATTGGTTTTTGAGGGACAGGCAGTGGATTTTAGCAGTACCAGCATCATCTTTCTGTGACTTCTGTCTTGAGCCTGGTAAGTCTCTCATGGAGGCAGTGAAGGGATTTGTGTGAGGCAGTAGGGGCTGGAGGTCAGCTGAGCGCAGCAGCCTTTCCTTCCTGTGGAAGGCAGTGGTGACAGTTATGGCAAACACAGTTGGAGTTGCACCTGACAGGTTGGTTGTGGCAGTCACCTGTGAGCTAGTTGTCTTAATTACTGAGTGGAGGATGCCATCTGTGTGGAGATGAAGGTCTCGATGACATTGTGAGTGGATGGCAGCAGCTGGCTGTGGCTGTTGGCAGAGTCAGAGCTTTGGTACAGCACCAGGCTACTGGAGGACACTGTCAAAGGCACAGGTGGAAGTTAAGTACAAATTCTCACTGCAGTCCCCTTATCATGTATGCACACATGCTTCCAGTATGACTGAACTCCCCTGGCATAGCGGTGTAATTCCTTTTTTTTAGTGTGCCATCAGACACCTAGCATAAGTCCACAGCTAGCCTGAAAACATTGAGGGAAACCACCTTCAGAGAGTTAAGTTTTGAGAATTCTAGTTGATTGTTATGTCCCAGTTCTTCTCTTAGAACTGGGAAGATCTAGCTGGAGTCTCTTCATGAGAGTGTCTTGTGTTTTTCAGCCCTGAAAGCTGCCCATAAGGCTGGATATTCATGGACACTGATTTTGTCAATATTTTAAAGGCTATTTTCCTCTCTAGATTCTGAAGAAGGTTTCTGTTTCCACAGTCTGGCCTTATACAGACTGTGCTCCAAATCTTTTCCTTGTACTAGCTTTTCAACCTCCCCCAGACACTAGTAGAGCCCTCTTAAAGAATCATGAGCCCCAGTTTCCATTTCCTAACTGGATTTTACAGTGTTGGCAAGAGAAGCTAGGCAATACATGGCTTTTTATTATAGTGGGCACAGCTCTTACCGGCAGGGCTTGAGGTGAGGCGAGGGCCTGGCTGAAGGTGCTGGATGGTTGTGTCTTGGTTCTGTAAATGTATTGTTGGTGCCTGTGACACTGGCGTATGCATCCCAGACTCTGTGTGAGTCTCCGAGTCAGATGTGAATGCCTAGAGAAAAGAAAGCTAACAGTGCTTGTTTTCTACATCCCTTTTAACAGGCCTGAGAGAAGAGTCAGCAGGTGCTGTTTCCAAGGAGATTAAATTCTCCTTGATGATGCAGTGAAGAGCTTGCTCTAATGCCTCCAGTATTGCAGCTGGTACCAGCAAGGTGAGGAGATATGAAAGACCATCCTGCTGGGATGGCATAGACCACACACCCAAAAATTTTGACAAGCAAGAAGCTACCTGCAGACTGGTGCAGTTCTAAGGTGGGGGAACAAAGGCATGTGCTAAAGGCTGTTACCTGTTTAGTTGGTGTCAGGTTAGTCAGGGCGCTGAGATTGGCTGTATCTGTTATCACCATGGTTTGTGGTAATAGGCCTGTATGTGTGTATTGGGCCACTTCAGACTTGGGGCCGTAGAGAGCTGTGCATGAAAGAAAATAAGATCATGTGGATGCTGGAGCTTTGCATGAGACTAGTTCGGTTGAATTGTTCTCCTCATGCATGTGGACCTGTTGTCTGTCTTTGAAACAGTGGGTGTGGAGGGACAGAGAGATGAATGCAATAGAAAAATAATTTCATCATTAGAGCAACAATAATAGAAGAGGAAAATAGTGCTGCAAGTCCAAGGACCCACAAATGTTCCAGAAGAGTCTTTTGTTTGTTTGCTTGAGCAGATGAGTTCACATGCTTACCGTGAGGGTTCTGTATCTGGGCCATGGTAGCCATGAAGGGACTCTGGTTGATATGGCTCTGGACTTGCTGCATGAGGGGCTGCTGGTAGGATGGGTGCAGTTGCTGGGAGAACTGGACAGGCTGCAGGGTAGTGAGGCTGCTCCCCATGCTGTTTATTACAGGTACGCTTTGGGGCTGGGTTGAGGCCAGGCCTGAAAAACAAGGACTGATGACAGTAGTGTCACACGTTATGGGAGGAGTGTGGCTGCTCTGCAATAGGGGCATCTGAAATAGTCATTGTGGCAGGCCTGTCATCACAGGGTGACTTTGGGATCTGGCTCTTCAGGTGTTCCGTTTGTTATCTGTGATTAAGAATAGATTTTGTGCCTGTGATGACAAAGTGGGAGTGCACAAAATGTACAATGCAGGCAGACACTGTAAAACCACCTCTGATTTCCAGTGTTTGCTCCTGTGTATGTCCTTGTGTACCAGCATAGATCACTTCCTGGTTTAGTGATAGTCTGATACAGAGTTCCACTGGGGAGGCCTTGCTGAGAAGTAAACTCAGAGCATCATCCCAGTGTCCAGTTAATTTTATTTGTTTTTATGAAGCTGTTGGCAACAGTGAGAACTGTGCTGTTAGCTGTCCAGCCACGTGGAGTACGAGTTCAAGCTCATTTTGCTTGGGCTTCCAAATTACGGAATTTGGAGCAGTGAGAAAGAGGTAGAAAGTTTTATGCGTTACTACCTGTTTCTCACAACTGTCCAAACCCTGTTCCTATAAATCAGCAAGTTTGTTGTTGTTGTTTGTACAGAATTAGAATCCATATCATAATCTTGGTTATAAATGAGTAAATGGAAATCAGTTCACAGCTGTCACCATGGTCCAAAATAAGGACTCTTTCCTCTTGGGAAGAAAGTATAAGAGGAGAGTATATGTTGTATTTTCCTTTATCTAATGAGATACACTTTGGCAGTAGACTAGTCTTGGAATGAAAAGAAATCTCCTATAAGTGCAGAAAAGCTGTCAAAGTGAAAAATATATATATACAAAAAGTAATTCTTGGATTCCAAAGGCATATGCTGCTCTTTGCAGGAAGTAGAACAGGATGTTTTGTCTTTCAAGCATAATGAACTTGTTTCAATTTTCATAGCTTTAAGGAAGTATTTCATTGATATTTGGGAAGATGCAGAGCAGCAAAACAAACCACTGGCACAGGAATAGTTTGTAAAATTCCCTTGCTCTTAAGACGTGGTTTTGTGTGTAGCTTAATTCTAAGTTGAATAAGGAACGTCTGTCCCTTAATTCCATTGGTACTTGCAAGTAGTGCTGCTGAAGAGCCTTAGTGTTTGTGACAATTTCCCTAGGTGCATATCACTGCCAACTTAGTGCTTTTTTTTCTGAAAATGAGGCAGGTAATTCTAACCATTAGAGGTAGCTCTTAATCTGAATCCTGATAAGCAGAGTCATTACAGAATACTACTCACCTATCACCAGGGTGGAGGCACCTGTGTTGGTGAATGCTGGTGCTAGGGATGAGGTCTCGCCAGCTCCAATTGCCATAACACCTGGCAGTGATGCCATGATAAGGTTCTGAGTTTGCTGGCTCAGCGCATGTGGATTTTGCTCTAGGCTGTGCAAGGCGGTCAGGGTGCTGACAGGAGGGAGAGTTCCTCCCGGAGCTGAGACCTGTGTGAAAGGAGGACTGTGAAAATGCCATCTGCAGCAGGTTGAGTTTGATGAGTCCTGAAGCTGCAATAAATGTCCTTCTCCCTCTTCCTGCCTGCTCTGACCCCTTGTTAACTAGAAAGACTTCACAACTGCTTATTTGCAGTTTCCCTGTGCTCATCAATTAACTAGCAAAGGTCAGCTGTCGAAATACTAAGAGTAAATTCTTGCTGGTTTAGTTCTTTCAAGTTTAAGAAATCATAGGGTTTTACAAACAAGAATGAGATTAGTCCCACTGCATTCTCTACAGGGAAAGTTTATCTTCTGTTTTACAACTGAGGGTAGAAGATGATGCTCAGAGAAATTAAGAGGATCAGGTAATTTTACGTAGTAATTTCAGCTGCAGAGTTCAGCACAGAATCCAGGAGTTCCTCTTTACTTGTTCACCTTTTCCTCTGATAAATGCCTGTAACTTCCCTTTCTCCCAGCAAGTGTATTTTAGTGGCCATTGAGTTTTCAGATTGAGATTTTGAAGAAGTCGCTGAAAAGTTTCTTTAGCCTTTTTTTTCTCATACGGTATGTTCTTGAGGCTGCATTACCTGGCAGTTCCCTGCTGTTAGAGAGGAAAAGTGCCTGTTAGATAAAACAGGACTGTTCCATGTTTGTGTCTTGCTGATTCACTCTATCCTTGAGTCATTTAGAAATTTAATAACTGGACTGTTTTCTCAGCCTCTGAAATGAACCATGTAACCTGTGTCAGTGCTCTAATGTGGTTTTGTGTTTGCAAGGCCTTTTAGCAACCTGTAGTTGAAGTACTGTGAAACAGCAAAAAAGCATTCCAATAATTTAGCTGGTAGAGAAACCTCAGTGCTTTACATTCTACTTTTTTTTTTTTTTTTTCTTCTCCCTTCAGACAGAAAGCTGTAACGGATCTTTAGTAAGAGTAACCAACAGGTTAAACAGTGGAGCAGGTCACCTTGATATCAGTTTTAGAAGACAGCTGTAAAAGACTTTCAGCACCTCATGAAAGACTTTTTCTTCAGGAAGAGACCAGAAAAGTCAGCAAAGTGAGTGACTGACAAGATTCAAGTCATACTCATTTATAGTGAACTTAATGCAGCCTCAGGCCAGTATGCACTAATGCAAACTTCTGCCAGCTGGTTCCCTGTAAGCAAGGGAACATGTGCAAACTGGAAATGGTCAGTCATGTAGTTCTAGTGCTTCATTACTAATTATGTGGAAAAAGGTGTATTCAACTCTGAAAAGGAAATTTGCTTTGAGAAGGCAGATTTTTATAGTCTACGTATCCAGTGCGTGTCTTGATGGTAGCTGTTTGCCTTAATTTTTATGGGTAAGACAGATAGATGTAAGTATGGGTCTGTGTTCTGTTAATTCCATTGGTGTCTGATCAACTGTCTTGAGATGTGTAGAGCTCAAATGAGAGTAGGAGATGAGAATCTCACTGGGAAAGGGAGGAGAGAACAGGGTTTCCTGGGAGGAAAGAAATCCTGTCATACCCCAAGCCCTGTTTTTTTCAGAAGAGGCTGTTTTGATTGATTGTAAGGAAATGGCTATACTTCTTGCTTTTGTGCTGTAATACCTGCTCTCACCAGCAGTCTAGAGGGTACATGTATCTCAGGACTGCTTATGTTGCATAGTAAGTGCAAAGCAGCTGTGTAATATCTCTAGAAGAAGGTGGTTTTAAGAGTATTCTAGGAAAAACTACTTCTGAATAGTCCATATTGTGACCATGGGCAGAGCATCTGACATTCTTCAGTTGCCAGAACTTAAGTATACATCACTTACCAGCTTAGTGTCTGTGCTCAGTAGGTTCTGACTGGGCTCCAGTCCAGGGGGAGAAACCTGATGCAGGATGGTTTGGGTGGTCACCATGGAACTGTTCCCATGGTGGTTGCTGCTGGAGGACTCTGGCTCGCTGGCTGGCTGCTGGTTGTACCTCACTCCTGCATCACAAGGAGGGAAACTGGTTGTCAAAGATGAGAAACTGAGAAACTCTGGCAAATGCTCCATTCAGCTTCCTTTGCAGGTGCTTGCCTTTAGATGTTTGAGGCAGAGACAAGGAGGCTAGTAGGGGAACCAGGAGAACAGATGTTCTCACCACCTTGCCCTGGTTTTTCTCTGTAACATGGAGCAACCGCGTCCTCAAATACTGACTTTACGGTATGGCTGTGTGTGCTGCGGGGAGCAAGCGGGGTTCACTAGATACCACCCTTCTGGATGTGGGTGTGGAGAGGAGAGAGTTTCAGCAAGATTGTCTCTTCCTAGAGTGAGAGCAATTACCACATCTGACCTATGGAAAAGCTCTGCCATTCTAGGTGGAGAATGACCTTTCCTGATGCCTGAAAACTCCGTCACAGTGTCTCATGCTGCTGGTACATATTGGAAAGAGTTGGAGGCACACACGAGTGAAAGGATACAGACCTGACTTGTGGTAGCAGCCAGTGGATGACTCCTTGAAAGGGGATTACTGCCTGCCAGCCGTGAGGGAGTGCAGGATGACAAAGAATAAGCCAGGAGTTTTGGCTGAAAGTTTTGTTACTGAACTTTGTTACCCTTGCTGTTTTAGCCACTCCCCTCACTCAGAGACGTGGTCTCTTTGTCACTGGTGCTCTACCCTTGTAGCAAGTCTCCTCTCCCTGTCTGTAGATTCACATTCTAAAGGGGTGGACTTGGGAGATAGTTTTGGTGACTGAGTTTGGGTAGGTTAACCCATGCCCCTTTCATTTTTTTTTCTTACCGTGAACTTTGCTGGGTGAAAGAGCAGATGGTGGCTGGAGAGAGGAAGAATTGTGAGGAGTTAAAGGGGGAGCAGAGGTGGGCTGTGGTCCGCTGAAGGTGTCCATGGCCAGCTTGTGCCGGAAAGCCTCCTCCTTCCTGCGATTGGCAAACCAGTTGTAAACTCTGACCTCCGTCACCAGGTTTGAGCCCAGTCCCTGGGCCTGAGATGGGGAAACACCTCTCTGAATACACTCTGCTCTGTAAGGGGAAAGCACAAGAGCCTTGCTGAGCTGGGCTTAGTCAAAGAGGCAGAGTAAGTGCACAGCCCCAAAGCGGCTGTGGTCTGGCGCACTGCGTGTAAGGATCCTGCCAGGTATATCAAGATACGAGGCATTACTTATCCTCTGTGAGCAGTGAATGCTCAGTTGCGGCATTTCATTCAAATGTGGCTGGTGTCAGTGGTGACATCCACTGCTGGACCGTTACCCTGCCTCTCCTCGGCACTAGCAATCTCCAAGAACACGGAGGGGCACTGCTGTGCCCCTCTTTGTCAAAGCCAGACAACCATCCTTACCTGTTGCACTCCTCCACCAGTGCCTCTCTCTCTTCTTTACTGGGGTTTTTCTGTCTCTCGTAGGCTTGGAACAGGATCTGTTGTGAGGCAGGACCCCACTTAAAGCGGTTTCTTCTTCCCTTCTTGGTGGGCAGGTCATCTCCCATGGGCTCCTCTGTCAGGATACCCTGGCCAGCGTGTGTGAATTCTGCAGACACAAAGGGGCAAGGGAGTTTGTTTTCTGGAAGCATTTCCAATAGTTCTGTCTATTTGGGTACGTAGCAGGCCCCATGCAGCTTGCCCTTGGAGGATATCTTATACAAGACAGAGGGCTGAATCTAAATGGGGTGGAAATAAAGTTCCATAACTTGCTGAAACTAGTAAGATGTTCCTAGGAGGACTGTATTTACCTGTCCTTTCTCTTGCATGCATTGCATCTCTGCTCCTACCCACCTTGGAGTAGTGAAAGCAAATGCAGCTGAGCTTAGAGTAAGTGTGACTGGAGTCCTGCTTTCCAAAACTATCCAAAGACTAGATGTCTCATTTTACTTGCCACCCACCAATATAAAATTAAGTAAGACAAGTTCCAGACAGGCTCTATGAATGTAAAGTGCAGGCTGCAGGAATGGGTTCCCAGTAGGTGCCTGTAATAAAAGGGCCTCAGAGGGCATGAGGTCATAGCCCACAGTGGTTTATCACACAAGGTGATAGCCCAGAGTTCATTTTTTTTCAGTAAGTACAGAAGCCTGGTGCTTTTTGCAGCTAGAGGAACTGTTGCTTTGGCTGAAATTGCAAAAGCATAGTTTTCAGGCAGAAATCCTGTCTCTGTCATCTGCCCACTACAACTGCTTTAGTGTGAGGATGGGTGTAGAACTCCAATTACAAATGGGGAGTGTTAGTTTGCTTCTCTTTAGTCAAACACAGGATGGGGTGAGTGACTGCGAGCTGCTTCACAAGGGAGGGTTTTTCCATGTGCTGTTTGATTCACCTTGCCACTGAATACTGACCTAGCCTTTTCTAAGCTTCCATTTTTCCTTGATAAAAATAGGGAGTAATGATTAGCAAAGGAGAGCAGAAGCCTTTATGAAATTGAGACAGGAAAACAGTTGTTGCCATACTTACGCTGGGCCACCTCTCGCTGCTTGCGGACATACCAGGTGTAGAGGGCTGCCCTTTTTTGGGTCTTCATGGGAGTGCCCTTGTTGAGGTGTTGTGAGAGGTGAGATTGGTTCAGACCAGTAGTGTCCACCACTTCACGCTGAGGGATGTTGTGCTGCTGGAGGTAGGATTTCACCATCTTTGCTACTCGCCAGGGGTCCTCTCTGGAAGGAGTAGAAAACACTTCTCAGGAGAGAGAGATCTAACACCTGTGCTCAGTGAAACCTGGATTCCAAGGAATTGTACTCGTAGCCCCTGACGTGCACCTTGTATGTCCGTTATCACTATAGCGTTTGGCAAGGCCAGTGTTAACTGACTGCATAAGGGAAAGCTGCTCCTCAGTGTGGTACCTTGTTCAGTTTTGACTCTGTGTTCAGGGTAAAAACTGCATGGTATTAGAAATGAAGTGCAAAAGATGTGGCACTAGCTTCCTTTGTTCTCTGTAGGCACCTTGATCTCCCCTTAGGAGGGGACCCTTTGATTATCAAGGGCATTTCCCAATACATGGCTTTATTCTTTGTCTGTGCTCATTTGTATACAAGGCTTTGCGCTGTTCTGTCTAGGCGGTTGTCATCTGTAAATGGTAGAAAGTGCTGACCAATGACTTGAGCAAGAAATTAACCTTTCTGCTGGAAAGTAATGTGAATGTAAAGCATTTTTGCTGCTAGTGAGAGATGGAACAAGGAGGGAAGTGATGTTACCTTTCAGTATTCAGTTGGATGTTTTATTACTACAGCTGTCTTTTCAGAGTTGACCTCTTACTTCACTTCCCCACACAACTTTTCTATCTCCCTTTCTTTAAGGCATGGCTGCTTTGGATAGGTGTACCTAATTTTCCAAGACAGATTCATTGTGGTATTAGGCTGAACCTAGCTCACGCCCTGATGCTGGTCCAGGTTTGGTTGCCTTGGAATGATTCAGAAAGTAAAAACGGGCTGTCGTCATACTGTGACACAACAGCCATGTACGCATATGTATACACCAAGCCATCCAGGATTATGTTCTTGCATGTGCTACATGTTATTCAAACACTGATTCACATCTAGATCCACTCAAAGCTTCAAAATGCAATAAAGAACAATGGGCAAATAACCAATTCCTCCTATTGCCACCCTCCTTTGGAGTAACAGCTGAGGGAATAGACCTATTTGAGACCTGCTCACAAAACTTCAGAAGCTAATCTGATTTGGGATTTCATAATGAATGCGAATCTCTGTTTTTTAGGATTTCAGATTAGAGTATCCATGGAGGTTCCTGACAAAAGTAGAAAAAACGTGACTGACTTCATTGTGTGTATTGATTTCACCAGAGCGAAATCACAGTAAAAATAAAGATGTGAAACCAGGCGGTCTGGGTCCAAACAGTGCAGGAACCTCTTTACAGAAGAGCCTCTGGTTCACTTTTAACAAAGAGCATCCTTCTGTGCTTTCTATGTGAAATGTCTGGTGGAAGTAGTTTGCGTGCTGTAGAAATACACTGGTGACACACGTCCAACACCGGCATCAAAGGAGCAGTGTGGTGAAAAGAGGTGCCTACCATTGTGCAGAAACTGTCACAAGAGCGCACAGGTCTGAGCAACAGGCAACAACTGTACTGTTCATCGCTTTGTTGACTCAGGAGGTTACCAGAGGCTGTGAAGTGATAAGGAGGACAAAGTCCACACCTGTTCTCTCAGTACAAACACCCTTATCTCTGTTCCCCTGCAGCCCCTCTCCCAGTGGCTGGATAGTCCAAGGAGCGAGCTCTGCTGCAGTTAAAGTGTGACAGAAAGCTGTAACTGACACTTTCTGAAGAACCTGCTTTCTTGAAATAGGATCATTTGTTTCTTTCTTGCAAGGGGATGCTTGCTATAGAGGCTTCTATTTTCTAGTTTCTTCTCTTAACAGTCTTTGTCATTCAGAAGCCTCAAACTGGGCTGAACTTAGAAAATTTCCTCAGTGTGTTGGGGTTTTTTTCTTCTGCTGTCCAAACCAAGGACCAGTCTCCTTCCTTTGTGATAGTCTAGCCAACACCTGCACCCTGAATTTTTTCTACAGGTCCCTATACAAAGGAGAAAAGGCTCCAACCTGGAACCTCTGGTCTTTTAGATTTGAGTTAGGCTCAGATGGGAAGAGGAAGGACTGTGTTATCACTGATAAATGTTGATTTCCTTCCTGCACCCCAATCACGAGTTGCTTTTGTCTCCATGTCAAGATCCTCACTTCTTTGCAGCTGGAATAAGGCAGAAAGTATCTGTTGAGTGGTTAAAGCTCTGTGATTTTTTTTTTTTTTCTTTTGAGACAGAGGAGGGAGCTTTGTAAGGCAAAACAGCGCAGGGGAATCTTAGTACAGTATGATTTTATAGGACAGTTGTATGAAATTGTAGATGCTATTTACATTGTCAAAGCACAGACTGTAATATTAATGCAGCAATTCCTTTGGGCCCAAGGCTATATCACAGTGATGGCAGTTGGTCAGCTGAACCATTGCCCAAATACATAGTTCCACCTGCAGTGCCTTCAGCATTAAGACATCACACATCGAAACCTTCACTCTTTCACTGGTGGTAAGACTGCTATTGCCTGTCAGAGGATAGGATTTTACCCTAAACCTAGTTCTCCTGTTTGTAGTTGCACTAAAATCTCAATTGCTTCCATGAGTCAGAACTGTGGAAAAGGGTCTGCCTTGCTCAAGCTTTCCTTCTCTATCTCCAAGCCTGTTTCCTGTGGTTTAGCTTCCCTTTCTCCCTAGATGCAAGCTGTCTCCCCACTCCTCTCTTGTTCTCCAAGGTCTGATCTCTGTCTCCAAATTCCTCTCACACAGTTTTTACTCCCTTCTTCCGAAGTCTTGCTGTCCTGCTGTCAGTTGCTTATTGCCATCTGAGCATAGCCCCTCTCCCTGGCTCATCTCAACCACAGGGGCTTGGATCCTCTCTCCATGCCAGCTTCCCATTTTCTTAGTTCTGAGGTCACTTTTTAAGGGCGTTTTCACCTCCCTTTTGTTACCTGAACAATAAGTAACCCAGGTAGTTAGTTATAAACTCAAAGGGAACAAGAGGCTGGTTGATAATTTATAGCAACATCTCAAATTTAAATGGAAAGTAAATATCAAGTTGTTAGCATTAAAGAAAACTCATTCCAGAGAGCTGGAGATGTAACATTCAGGGGACCTTCTCTTTCCTTCGCTCTTCCTGACTTTTCTCTTTCTTTTTGACTTCGTTCCTTTCCTTCCTCTCCTTTTCTTTGCTCTCTCTGTCTTTCCTTTCCTTCTTTCCTGTTCTTGTGTTCTCAAGCAAGAGAAGCCTTCGTTTCCCCGAGGTGGGTTCTGAATTGCTGCTTTGAACCAGACCTTGTTTAAACAGAGGTTCAGAGCTATGAAGTGCTCAGGACCATCCTCTGGCCCTTTCCTCTGGAGCCTGCTAAACAGCCCTCACTGGTGTCAGTGCGCAGCCTGGAGCCGGGCTAGGCAGAGAGCAGGGAAGGTAAGACCATCCCGGCAGGGTTCCTTTCTATTGAACTTGGCCTGGTTTGCCTCATCTTGGTTTATATGTGGAAATGAAAGGGGTGTGGCAGCTTCATCTCCAGATTCCCCAGCTAGAGTCATTCTAAGACACTGCTTACACGGGGAAAAGACTGAACCTTTATCATTATACCTTTGTTTTCTTTTTTTCCTCATGGAAAACATGCTTTTATCCCTGCCTCCAGGGGAAATCTGTTGCTTATCTCAATTTCTCTCTTTCCTAATGGAATTTCACCCCTTGCCCTACAGGTGAGTTGTTGCTATACCTCTCTCCATTTGCTGTACCTGTGATAGTATGATCTGTCCCTTCCCCCAAGGTAGCCTCTCTTGCTTTCTACTCTGGGGAATATCTGGGAATTACTCCACACAGCTCTATCTCCCTACTGAGTTACTTATTCTTTATCATAGATGCATTTGTTTTCTGTGTGGAGTGATTTGGAAAGAATGTTTTTATTCAAACTGTAAATCTATGGAAGATCAGTAAGATAGATTAAGGGTCAAAATTAAATTATGTTAATTCCTCACTGGACAAACCTTTGTCTGAACTTCCTTTAGCGTTTTTTTTCTGTAGGGACAAAATCTCATCAATACCCACAGGTGCAACTAGTTGTGTGGATGTATCTTCTCAACATCCTGTTTTACTGATCTTTGACTAGTGCTTTCCAAACCTTGGTTTAAACTTCAGTGGTCTTATGAAGACATACTTCGTCTCTTGATGCTGTCTTTTCTTTTTTTTTCTTCTTTTTTTTTTTTTTTTTCCTGCTGTCTAGCTCCTGGGAAAGCCTAACAGGGGACCCTTTCCTGATTCTACTTTACAAGCAATAGCTGCAGTTACCACAAAGACTTTTTTCTATCACTAAGAGCTGCCCACAAGCCAATTGCTCTGTTAAAATGTGGCCTGTGCTATTAGGCCAGGAATTGTTAATAATGCCTGAAGAGGCTTCTGCCTAAAGGCAGAAGTGCCTCCGTCTGGTTTCTGGATTTGAAATCCTTGTGTAGATGCTGAAATAGCTTTGCAAGCATTGAAATTTTACTGAGAATCCCTGGGCATCGAGATTCGTGCCTGCCTTCCTTTTAGGTATTGCTGGGAGTAATTTCTATTACAGACTGTTCTGCCTTGTCTTTCAATACTCATAGTACTATTTTAAGGACATAACCTTTAGGCATCTACTAATAGAAAGGTTTGTTCTTAAAAAGAAAACAAGTCTATTAGTAGGTAATGACTGCTTACGTGTTATCAAACCCTGATACTGGTTCAGATGCTTTGAATAGATTCTCAGACATACGGTTGATTATTTTTTTTTAATCTTTGACCAGAAATTTGAAACACGTCAATACAGACTCCCTACTATTTTCATTTGATCTTGACTAATTTTGATCTATTATATTCCTTCATAAGTATACTCATGTTTTTTGCTGAAACTAAGGCTTCTGGTCGCCTCATACTGTCCTCAGCAACAGAAGTGACTTCTTGTTCTATCCTGTGATACAGGGGACTGATGAAGGAAAACTCTGAAATTGCAGAATTTGTAATTAAGACTTAGCATGAGGCTTAGGAGATCCTTGTTCTTGCTCGCTTCTCTCTGCACTATCTTAGGGTTTTGGATAGGTCATAGAATCTCTCTGTACCTCAGTTCCTGTTTGTGAAATGGGAATGCTGTTCAGCTGACTGTCTGGAGAGAGATGTGGGACTGTTCCTTGGAAAGCATTAATGTCACAGGTTTGCAAGAGAGGTAAGACTGTTGTGAGGCTGGTAGTAAGCACAGGAGAGACTGGCGGCAAGCTCCTAGAAAGTAGGGAGGATCAAAAACCAGAATTCATGCTGAAGTAAGGGTGGCAGGAAGGAATTCCCTCCATCCTTGTGTCTGTTCTTAGATCACAGCGGATGGCACTCCAGTCCTGCTTCACCCATTCATTAGAGAAAATGGGACAAAGCCAGGTGCTGCTCTTCAACTTCCATGGCTTCCTTTGTTGAGAGATACCTGATAAACCATCAGAAGTTAATGATCAAAAAGCTTATCAGGGTCTTTTCATCTATAAATTTATAAGACAAAAGAGAAATAATAAAGCCATTGGATAATTAGTAACTAGTCAGGGCCCGCCCGGTGCCACTGGGCTCAAACTACCCCAAGACCTGTACGCAGACTCAGGAAGATGAGAAGGAGACAGGCATGAGGGGAAGAAAAAGAGTGGAAGGGAGAGAGAGAATTAGCCCAGACGACAACAAAATGGGAGGAATAGCAGCAGAGACAGAAGTGAGGAGAGAAGGAAAATACGTAAAAAGAATGGGGGAAAGGTAAAGGTACAGAGGAGACTAAAAGATGTGACAGAGCTGGAAGTGGGGAAGAGATGAGAGGTATGAGATGTACTGGGCCAGAAAGAAGATTGAATTATTGGGAATGCTTTCCCCACCCAGGTAAGACCTGATCCAGTGAATTTTCCTGTGTCTGGTACTGCAGAGTCATCAACTCCCTATCTGCTAGGGACTTTTCTTCTGAGTATTTACAGTGAATGCTAGCACTTGTCATGCTGCGTTTTCTTCTCTGGCCTTTTGCGGTGGGATTTGATGTTTGCTTCTGGTATGTTAATTTCCTTTGGACATGAAAGGGAGTGATCAGAAAGCCTGAGAAATTCTCCGGATTGATTTTAATTTTAGTGAAGATTTTAAGTGCAGGTTGTTGCTGCATCTTTTTGTCTTCTATCAGCTTGTCATTTCAAAATACCCCCAAAACAGACAGGCAAGAATCTGTTTCTGTTGTGATAGATAGGTTGAATGGTCCCGATCCTTGCTTGGACAAACCTCTTAGGTCACCCGTGGGAATTGTATGTCAGCAAGAATCCAAAATGTGAATTCTGATGAATGTTTCTGAGTCTATCGTGAGGCGTATTGGTTCAGGGAACCTTCTGTCTTTTGATCTCAAAAATGCTTCTATGCAAACTAATTTGTGTGGCAGTAAAACCTGTAGTTGTTGCTGCAGGTGTACTTTGCAGTTGTGACAGGCAGTGGATGGTAAGAATAGAATGTTCTACCCAGGTTTTAACCTCTATGCATGTATTTGGTGTGTGCTTTTTCTATGAGAAAAAGCCCCACTGAAGTCAGGATAACTTTGTACTCACATGAATGACAAGAACACGTTCTCTTGGTTTGTCTTTGGCCAATAATCTATAGCAAAAAACACTGACATTAATGGTATTAACCTCCTTAAATACAGCAGGGAGACACTGCAACTTCACTGTACCATACATCCTCAGGCAAATACAGCACCAGTTAAGAGTGACCAGATTTTTTTCTTTTTTTTGTTTTTTCCTGATGACTGAAATTGTGAATTCTATTAAAAAATTAAATGCTAAAACTTAACATTCAGTGGGAGAGATGCAAGTTATACAGGCCTCGGACTATTCTGAAGCCTGATGATACAACCATGTCAAATACATTATCAGGCTCTGTGGCTCCCTTCATGTATTTGAAGTGAGATGAAAAGAAAGCCTGCACATTTATAAAGAATTTGGGGGTGTTTTGGGGCTGCTAGTCCTTGCGTGGATGAAGACGGTGTAGCTGTATCAAAAAGGGGGCATTGAGCAGAAAGGGAAAGAAAGAAATTTAGAGGGAGAGGGCAAGAAAGCATCAAAGAGGAGCAGCAAATCTGTGCTTACTGTAATAGTCTTTCCACCACAGCCTTCTGGTGAGCAGCCTCCTCAGGGCTCAAGTTTTCCAGCTCCTTCATTATTGGAGGGGTAAATTCCTCCCCGTCATCAGAGGTTTCATCTTCTGATAACCTGGACTCCCCCATTCCGTTGGGGATGTCGGGACAGGGTTCCCCTTTCTCTGTCTGGAGGGCATTGATAGCGCGCTGACTTTCACTCTGGAGCACGTAGGGTTCCACTTCGCTCAGCGCCTTGATCAGGGTCTCCTTGGTTAGCCCTGACTCCAGCAGCGCTCCCAGCAGCTCCACTTGAAGATGACTCAGCTTCGAGACCATGGTCTTCAGGCTGGTGTCTCCTGGATTTGAATTTCAGGTTATCCTGCTTCCAGCTTCCCTACACCATGTTCCTGAGGTAACACGCCCGACTGTCAGGAGAGTGGGCACAGCACAGCCTCCCGCCTTTACGCCCCCCCCAAAAAAACAAAATACAAAATTGAGCCACTTCAGACCCCCCACGACTGTCCTGAGCCAGTGCTGATAAAGGGACCCTTGGCTATCTGTTTACATTGGAGCAATGTAAATTCTCCAAGGTTCATATTTATCTGTGTGCTTAGCAAGTTACTGAACTTTGGACTTCAGCACTGCAGCAGCGGTTCACAAAGTGCAGAGGGAGAGAAAGCAGGGGGAGGGGGAAAGGGAGGGCAGCAGAAGAGGGAAGGAGGGGGTAAAATGAAGGGACAGAAGGTCTGCAGTATGGAAAAGTAAACTACAGAAAGAAAACCAGGAAAATGCGGATGGAGAAGTGTGACTTATTTCTGGCCCCATTAGTTTTAGAGAAAGAAGGACATGGAGTACCTGAAGGAAGAAGTGCGTTTGGCTGCGAGTGGTTCAGGAGAAGGTGCTGCCATTGGAAGATCGCAGAGCCCGCTTGGAGCTCTGGCAGCAGGGAGGTTCAGCCAGCCTCAGCCCCTGCCAAAAGCTTTGAGCTGAGAGAAAGCCGCTCTGGCAGCTTCACTAGCCTTTGTGCAACCCCCCAGCAGAGAAGTGTTGACCACTGGGTTTATATGAATATTCCAGAGACTTACGGAATGTTCTGGAGCTCCAGCTGACTTCTGTGGCAGAGCATCAAGTGTTAAATGACTTTTCCACTTCTGGCTTTGGCTTGCTGGGTATCTTGATATGCAAATACTAGTACCACCATTATAACTTGCTATGTTTATTGCTTAATTGATGAGCAGGAGAAGTGTACCCGCATAATTTGGGGATTACAGGGCTTGTCCCACTGAGCTTGTGATTCAGGCATCTGATAAGGAATAGCCCTGGGTGTTGGTTCATGCTGAAAGTCCCGGCCCTGTCATCAGTTGCTCTGCTGCTTCTGAGGAGTGCTCTGGGCAGGCTTGTGGTTCCCATTTATCATCTACCTCCATCCCTTCTTGATACTGGTTCTGCTCCCACCCATTGAGTGACTTCCTACAACATGCTTGCCAGGTCACTTAGTGCAGCTCTCAGGGAGTCCTTACGACTGAATTGTCTGTTCTGTTCTGAAAATATATGAATGAATCTATCTGCTTTGAGTGGCTAAATTATAGAATATCTTGATGTGCACATGTGGACTTGATGCATGAGCATCTCATGCACATGATGCCTTGTGTGATCAACGGGAGAAGGATTTAAAGCTGTTGTCTCAATGGAGGTTTCCTAGGGGCAGCTACCTGTCTCTATACGCTCCCATCAAGCCTGAGCTGGGAGAAGCCTAGAAGGACTGACCCCAAACTGGGTAATGTCCCAAGGCAATGATGCAGAGTCACCTTGGCCCCTGTTTCTCCTTTGTGGGCACCTTTAGCCATGCTCTCCAGCCTCCTGCGACAACATGCTAAGTCAGCAGCTGAAGGACAGAGCTTCTTTGCAGATTGGACCCCTTCCTCTCTCCAGACACTGCAAGCTGTGGTCGGGCTGCTGGGCTGACCCTTTCAAGCAGGACTGTTGTTAACTTTTACCTTTTATTTCAGATGGCGTCTGCACCCAGAGTACTAGGTCCCCTCCTTGCCTTAAAAAAGCTCAGATGGATACAGAAGACTTTCTTTGTGTGGCTAAAGAAGTAACGATTTAGAATCCATTTAAAACATATAAGGTAAGAAATTGCCCTGTGAAAAATTAATGTAAAAAGACATCTTTAGCTTGTAAAGATTTTTTTTTTGTTATACTTGTAATAATAAAGTATTTAAAGAATGGTGAACTTTTTTGGCATTATCCTATCAAAGTTTTGATACAATTTCCATGCATTTTATTTTTTTATTACAGTTTTCCTCATTCCCCCTGCCCCCCTTCCCCAGTAGACATGCCAACATTAGTGGCTGGTAACACTAATTTTCAACTGTAATTACAGTATCCAACCATGACATATACTTTCTGCATGATATGTCCTTATAATTCAAGGACTTTGCAAACTGAGACAACAGATTGTGGTGCTCCTGCAATATGTGACAGAGGAGATTCTGTCATACTGTGTTACATTTCTGTCGTTGGTATGGTGATTTCTTTTACCTAAACTAAGGTGGAAAATATTACCATTATTCTTATTTAAGAGATTGTCCAATCTGTGTTCTGTAAGTATATATACCTGTTGAATGCATGGGGAGGGGGATCGGGACACAAACCATTAAGTTCAGATAAAGAACAGCAATATTTGTCAGTGGAAA
Source organism: Falco rusticolus (assembly GCF_015220075.1). NCBI lineage: Eukaryota > Metazoa > Chordata > Aves > Falconiformes > Falconidae > Falco > Falco rusticolus. The sequence continues at coordinate 37,323,002 of NC_051187.1, read as the reverse complement.
CCATAAAAAGAAAAAACATAGCAACAAATTATCTATCTGTATTGCGTGGTTTCAAGGATTCCTTATGTACCCGGAAGTCCTATTGCTGTTGCTTCTGCTTGCCTTGAGGACCTTCAGCTGCAGAGGCTTTTAAACCAGCCTGTCTTGAGACCAGTGAACACTGAAGCCTATGAAAACAGAAATGAACATCTGTTAGTATGTTAGGACCTCACTAAACGCTGCAACTGGATGCCATGTGGAGGATCCTTGGCTGAATATGGAAACCTTTCAAATACTGAGGAGGAGGTAACTATTCTCTATCACTTTATCCTGAAGGTCTTTTTCCCTTGGTCTGTTAGTATTGTGCATTTTAAACTGTGGGAGTCTGGACAACTAACAAAACAACAAGTCATCTTGACAAGCTCATGAACAATGTTACCTTAACAATTCAGTTTGGAGAACTCTATCCATTAATAATCACAAGAAGTCTGATTTCTATTTTATTTTAATGGTGAGTTTAATAAAGATTATTTAAACATGTTCAACTACATTGCATTATCCTGCGTAAACTTAAATACAACTTCTAGGCATGATTTTTTTTTTTTTATTTTAATGATTTTCTTCTCCTGAAGTAGCAGACAGTGTAGTAACACTCTGTGACAGCTATCTTACAAAACTGGGTTCCTGGCATTCTCCAATATCCTTCCAGGCAACGATGTCTTGGGTTCCTCTAATGGAATTCTGTTTTATTGGTAAATAATAGTTTCTCTTGATTAACTGTTCCAATGTAATCCCTTCTCCCCTACATGTTATAAAGTAGTTGAATTACTAAGTGGATTATTGAACAACTGCATGAAAATACAAATGGGTATACAACAGGAACATTATTCTTATTTTAGACTTACTGGTGTGTATCCTGCTTATTACACTAGGGCAAACCTAAAGTAATGGACAGCAGAGTCCTGTGAATGGAATGGAAGGCAGAATAGACTTCCAAAGCCTGACTTCTTGTATTACCAGCATTCTTATCTTTGATGTTTTCATTTACTGAAATATATCCATTATTGAGTGTATATATCCAATATATCCATTATTTCACATGATGAAAAATACAGTAATTTGCTGGGGTAAAGCCAGTGTAATGTGGCTTAAAAAAACATACAGAGAAGGAAAAACCCTAAATATATTTATGATAAAAGTGCTAGCAGAGGGAGCCTGTATAGTTCCCTGAATACAGTTGTAAAATTGCCATTGAAAAGAAATACAGAGAAATGGTTCTTTTAATAATTCTTCACCATTTTACTGTTCCTCCTGCTGAGACTGCTACATGCTTTATTGGCCTGAATGGCATTAACATCATCCCCTCCTTGAAATGTGAGAGTGCTATTATTATAACATTCACCCTTATTTCTATGGTTGGGGGAATGAAAAGCTATGCAAGTGCCAAAACCGATGATTATTTGTGCATTGGGAGCTTAGTTCCAAAAGGTATGCAAAAGCATGAAAAATATGAGATAATTGTCATTTATGTGTTGTTTTCATGGGGTTGGATTTCAGCTATTTGTACAAACCCCAAGTATCTCAGTGGGAGAGGACTCACTTGAATATATGGGTTTAGTGTTTCAAATATATATGCATTTACATTTTAATTGAGTAGTCTTTGTTGTAAATATATGATTATAATCGAAAATGTGATTTTACAGAGAAGAAAGCTGTTTTTTGCGTTGCCGCCTACTGTACTTTCAGTAGTACAACCAGAAGCAGAACCACCAAAACGTTCAGAGCCAAGAAGGGGGGAAGGCTGCCTTTTGACTGAGATGCAGAAGTAACTTCCCAAGTTTCTCCTTACTGCAGTTTGCAGGGTTCAGTTGCATTCAGAAGAACAAATGTTTTACTCTTTATCTCCAAAGACAACATTTGTTAAACTTTGGGAGTCTTGGTGAAACTGAAGCCAAGGTGTAACAACCATTAAGAACTGGCCTGGATGCAGGGCTGGAAGGCATGGTGTGACAATGCCATAGGGCATCATGGATTTAAATTACAGGCTCGCTCTCAACATTCCTCTTCCTCTATGGGGAAACAGGACTTCGCCCTTCCTCCAGGTTATCTGCCTGTTCCCCATTCACTTACGCACTGTTTCTATCTTCAGGGTGAGGATCAGACTGGAGAGCAGAGGCAGCTCTGGAGTTCAGTTAATGAAGGAGTTTCCCACTAGGTGGTAGTGAAGAGAATCGTGGCGCCGTACTGGTCAGTGCACATTTTAATTTTATCGAGGGGAACCCCACAAGAATTACAAGCGGAAGAGCCTAGCATAGCTCTGAGCTATACTGTCAAAACTGGATTATTTTTTTTTTTTGCCTTTCCTTTCTGCTCATTTCCATGCTATTTGTTCCTACCAAAACCAAGCAGCGTTGACAACTATACCTGCCATGTCCTTTCCTGAAAGGTGAAGTGTCAACATGAAGCTCCTCTGGTTCTCTTTCTACCTCCATTATAGCAGAATCAAGACATGGTTAGTTAAATGTCATCTAATGACATTTAAGCAATTTGGAGGTGAGGACTCTCTGTAGCCAGTACTTCAATCTGATTTTTCTCCAGCACACTTGCCTCTGGGAGCTACCCTTCCAAATAGAAAAAGAAAGAAAATGTTTTTGTCTGCTGCTAGTTTTGAAATACCTTGACTGGTTTAAGTAATGCATCAGTCTACATCAAAGGTTCAAGACAGAACTGGTATTTTGGAAGGACTTTGTAATGTCAGAGTAAACTGTTGCTAAAATTCAAAATAAAGCTTTCTTGTAGGTCCAAAGAAAGACTGTACAAACGAGGTGCTGAGAAAATTATCTGAGGAATGCAAGCAGCACTCCAATTTGCAGTAAGAGCAGATGCTGGGTCTGCAGGGAGGAATACATTTCTCCTGTGAATTCATCCCACCGCTATCTTGTAATGATAGAGCGAGCTTGCGAAATCACTTAGTAGTCTAGTCACAAAGCCTGAGAAGCTGAAAAAAATTATACTTTAATTGCTCATCAAGTATAAATCACTTGTGCCAAATTAATGTGCTGGAAATTTTGCAAGGCTGAGAAATTGGAAGCTATTTCAGTAAGGACACAAAGCAGGGATATTGTTTCATAGATACCAATATCAGTTTTACATCCTATTCTCAGTGAAAAAAAATTAGGAAAGGCTCTTTAGTACCAAGACAAGGGTGAAGCACTGATTTATCTCTCCCTGCATGGATTCAAAAGGATGGAGAGGTTCTTTTTTCCTCTTGCATTTACTTTATCGTAATCAGTGAAAAGAGGTGGCATAAACAGGCATCCCAGAGACACTGAGGTTGCACCACAGCGGAGTGAGGATTCAAATTATTTGTCAGTTTTCTGATTGTTCCTGTAGATCTTTCTGTTGTGCTGAGGGAGAATCAAGGCAGGGAACTTCTCCATTGTGCAAGTCCTACCTAGAGCATTTTTTTTAACAGGGGATGTGTGTACCTGGGAACACCAGAATTTCCACTAAAACAGATCGACCAGGCTGTGTACCCCACAGCTCAAGATTCTGAGCGTGACTCACTCCTCTCTCCTTGCATTATATCCGCCAAACTTTTCTGTATCTGCTGAGACGGGCACAAGTGCTGTGTATGTATGGGGTGTAGGGTGAAGGGCAAAGAGGTGTATGGTCAAATAGGAGAGGAAGGTTTTCAAGACAGCCCAGCCTGAGCTGGATGAGAGGACAGGTTAGCATTACTCACCATCTAATCCTTCCAGTACACCTAGCTGCCATGACTGACGCCAGCAGGGATCCCAGTAAGCTAGTCAGTCACAGTACTTTGAGTATTTCCACGTCATAGTTGGTAAATCCAATTCTCAAGCAGATTTTAGTAAGTGGGTAGTGTCAATTATGTCAGGAGCTCTAAGGTCGTTCCTGTCCACAAAGGCCAGAGGGAGGTGAAAATCACAGCAGGTTTGGATGCTGAGGTGACAACCCAAATCACTGGTTTTCAGTGCATAAAGATAGAGGTGTGCAGGGTGGAGAAGCACCATCTTAATAATCACAAGATTCCCAGGCATTCCCTCCACCCAGACCAAGTCAGTCTGCATTGCATATACAGCATCTTCCTTAAGCAGCATCCCAAAAACTTCAGGCAGCTGCAACATGTTGCTGTTTCCCCTTTATTGACGAAGGAGCTGAGCTACCAGAGATGAAGTGAGCTGCCCATAATTACAGGCAATTGGTAAGAGAACCAAGAAGAAATTAGATGTTCCTTACTTTTAGTCCTGTGTCATGCCTACATACCTGCCTATGTTTTTGTCCATTTAAGAATATAAATGAGATGGACAAAATGGAAATAATTTATTAAATTTACTAATAAACTAGAGTGGGCTCCAAATGCCATTTTGGAGGCATCTGGCGTTCTCTGTAGGTGCAGTGAGAATGTCCCATTAATTTTTTGGAGTTTAGCAAAGCTCTTATTAAGGCATAGAATTTCTCCGTGTTGTGTGTGTGGTTTTTTTTTTTTTTTTTTCCTAACCAAACACCTGTTTTCACCAGAGCTGGGCATTGTTCTTCTATTTATATTTAATACAGTTACATCACCTCCAGCTGTAAGTTAAAACTGGCTCTTCTCCCTCCCACGCTAAAAGGGCCAAGGAAGGAGGCTGCACAGCCGGACTGGAACAACTGCCCTGAGCTGTGCAAAGCCCCGTCGGCACAAATTGCTGCCAGTGAAGGAAGAGAGGTGAGGACTACTGGAGGAAACAGAAGATGAGGTGCTGGTTCTGCATTTGGCAGAAACATAACCAAGGACCGAAGGTTTGGTTGCAGCACTGAAGCAAGCGGGGGGAGAAAGGCCAGACCGTTGCTGTCAGCTCCTCTGCCTGGGGCTTGGGCTGCTGGTAACGTGAGGTGTAGGATTTTTATTGGGTCAGAGTATCTTGAACGTTATTTTCTTTCCTTAAATATATATATATACACACACATACACACATTGCGCGTTTGCTCCTCTTTATTTTACTTGCTTTGTTTAAAAGGGCACACTGCGCAGAAGCCCACAGCGGATGTGACTGAAACGCTGGCACTGACGGGGCTCCCTTACCTGAGGCCGGCATCTCCCACCTCACCCCCCTGCTGCAGGAGGCCCCGCCGCAGCGCTTCCAGCTCCTCCTTGGGCGTGCAGAGGTCCCGGGCCCCGCTGCTTCCAAGGGCCGGGCCCGCCCCGGTGCTGCCCCCGCTGCCGGCGGCGGCCCCGCGGAGCCGGGCGGGCAAAGAGACGCCGGCGTGGGAGTCGCGCTTGCCCGCCCGCAGCCCGGGATCGGCTTCTCCGGCGGAGCAGGCTCCGGCTGTCCCTCCCACCCGCTGCCCGCTCCAGCCGCCGGGCACAGGGGGCGGCGGCAGCGAACCCGCCCGCCCGCGGGGCCACGGCGGAGCCCGGGCGAGCGGCGCGGCCGGGCCCGACAACCAGCGCGCCGCCGCCTCCCCTCACCCAGGACGCCTGCGCGCGGCCGGCGGCGGCGGCACGTGAGGCTGTTGTGGGCACGTGATCCCGCGCGCCGCCCGGCCCGGCCCCGCCCCCGGCGTGCGCGAGCGCGGGGACGCGGCGCGGCCTGGCTTGGCCGCCCGGTGCCGCCGCCTCCCCGCTCCCGCCCCGCCCCTCGCCGCCGCCTCGCCGGCCATGAGGCCCAGCCGCCGCCGGCGCCCCAGCGCGGCCCTGCGTCGCGGCTGCTGAGCCTCCGCCCTCCCCGCCACCACCATCGCCCTCTCCGCCATCCCCTCCCCGCCCGGGCGGGGACCCCCCCTTCGCTCCCCTCCCTCCTCACAGCCGCCGCCATGTTGGGCCGGGAGCCGCAGCGGGGCCGCCACTGAGCCCCGGAGCCTGCGAGGCGGAGGAGGAGGCGGAGGAGGAGGCGGAGGAGGAGCCCGGGGCCCGGCCGCCCCACAGAGCCCAGCCGGCTGGCCGCCCAGCCGCAGCCATGGCGGAGCAGACCTACTCCTGGTGAGCCGCGGGGCTGAGGGCCGGGCGCCGGCGCTGCGGGCCGCGGGGGTGGGGGGGGGGGCCCCAGCGAGGGCCGGGCCGGCCGCGGGGGGTGTTCCGAGCCGGCCCCCTGCCCCTCCGGCCGGCCCGGAGCCGGCGGGACCCCGCCGCGGGGCTGGGGGCGCGGGGGCCGGCGCCGCGGGGCTGCCGGTGGCGGGCGGCGGGGGGAGGGCTGGGGCATAAAGGGGGCTGCGGCCTGAGGTGTGAGCGCGGCTGGGTAGGAGGGATCAGGGGAAGGGGGGAGGGACGCCGTGCGAGCGAGGGGCTGGGGTGGCGGCGCTGGGAGCGGCCCCCGCTGCCAGCCGGCGGTGGGAGAGGATCGCTGCGAGCGGTAGCGTGGCTGTCATCCCTCCGTCCGGGCTGTGTCCTGCTGAGCTGGGGCTCTGCGTGGCTGGAGCAGGGACAGTGCCTGCGCTGGCGGCTGGGAGGCTGCAGGGCATCCTTCTGCCCCAGGGGAGGTTGCTGTCGGGGTGGGCTGCCGGGTCAGTCGGTGGCGTGTGTCTGTGCTCACCTGGTGACAATGGGCCTGTTCTGTGTACAGGAAATAGAATGAGAAGGAAGAGACCAGTTCCTGTGGGAAGATGTGAAGTATAGCAAATGAGAGGGCATTTTTTTCTGTGTCCTGATGCTGTCTCGGGCCTAGCTGGCACTGGATCAAAGAGACAGGGTTCGGTTTCTTCCTATAATTCCTCATAAGTTTTTGTATTGTCAAGGATCACCACCAAAACAGACAATTCACCTGTGCATCAGCTCTATTGACCTGACCGCTGCAGCAGTTTAATTGTGATACTGCATTTTAAACGCATTCCAGTAATGCTGTCCACAGTTGTTTCTTAGATTTTTTGAAGAGAGTTACGATACCCTTCTTAAAAAGGAGTTGAATCTCGGCTTTTGACCTTGGCATGTGCTGTGAATGCAGAGAAAGGGTTGAATATGCGAGGAATATTCCTATTCTGAATGGTTCTGGAAATCCTTCCCATTACTTTTGCAAAACTTGGGACCCAGGGGGGATTTCTGCCACATGTTGAGACTTTGGCAGACCCTTCTCCCATCTTCTGTCACTTGTCTGTCAAGAACCAATATATGTATTGGTCTTTTGCTTTTTACATGTTCTTATTTTGTTTCAGCAGCTCAATTCAGGCAGTGGTTTAAAGTGCTCTGCTTTCAAACAACAGCAAAAAGACAACTTCTTTGACTTAAAATATTAGCTGCGTATTGTTACAGTAAACGTATGTTTGTACAGATTTAGGCAGTTTAATGTAGTTCAGTTAGATGTGTCTAGTGAACTATTATCTTCGTGTGTTTTAATTGCAGAATGAAATTATAAATTCATAAACTACTCCAGGATTTGTCAGCTTTCTTTTAAAAAACCTAAATGAAGCAAAATGACAATTGTACGTTATTTTGATCTTTAACTCCCTTGCTTTTTTGAACAAGTGCCTTTACCTTAGTAGTATTCTGAAGGGAAGGTTTTCAATAGAGGCTGGGAGGAGGATTAACTCTTCTTTAGGTTGCCTGTTTTAGGGGGTTGAAGTTGGGATTTAAGTTCTTCTTCGTGGCTTGCTGGGTGGATCACAAGAACAGTAGTTAGTTCTTAAAGTTTTGAGGTTGCAACGAAACAAGAATATGAAGCTGATGTCTCAGAACACTGATTTTGTGTCTGTATTCGCTGATGTGTCCTCGTGTTTTTGAGGTTTCTGTCACTTCACATTTTGACCCATTATCAGCATTGTCTGGGAGCTACAGAAAGAGGAAAAATCCAGTTTCACATTAGGGAGTCCTGTTCCGTAACTTGTGCACCCTTCTCTGTGGAGGCATGTTTAATTACTTACACTTCTAGCAACAATCTTGCATTTGTTTAATTATGGTAATGCCACTCAGCGTGAGATTGGCTAGTGCTTTAGTGCTTTTAGGAAAAAAAGTGCGGGTTCTGTCAACTGAGGAAACCGGTACTTCTGTACAGAAGAGTTCTGCAGAATTGTGTCCAGTAATTAGTTGTACAGTTTTGAAGTTGGCAGATTGCATCCTGTGCATTTGTTGGACCTGGGCCTTTTTCTCTGTTGCAAAGGCTGCTTTCTCAGAACGAGTGCTTTCCGTGTTCCTCGGTGTAGCTGCTGTGCAGATACCTTATTTCACATCTGAAAATACATAACTTGACATTAAGTAGAATCCTTTCACGTACCTGTCTTGGTACAGATGTAAACTGGTTCCTGGCTGCAGTAGTACTTCCCTTTTGCCTGGGAGTGTACGGCTTGATCACGCCTCTTTTTGTGCGTAACTATCAACATGAGTTGTAGAGTCACTGTAGCTTTATAAAGTAAGATAAAGGTTTATTTTGAGTTTAATTTTTTTTTTAATTGTCAGAGGTTGTTAGAAATTGTCTCAGTGTTAGAAATACCTTGAAAAAATGTACTTGCAAGCTGTGATTGCTGGACATTAGCATTGTCAAACATGCAAAATAGGGCTTTTTTTCAGTGATTGACATCTCTGTTAATGATGTTGTTTTGAAGAGATGAGAACTAGTTCTCATTTTGCTATATTTATTGTTTTGTAAATATAAATCTGAGATTTTAAGGTGGTGTTATAATTTTCACTACCAGATGAAATAGATTACACTTTCTTGTATTAAGATCTAAGAAGGAGGCACTTAGGCTTTTCCCCATCCCTTTCATAATTTTAAATGCATAAGTTGTCTTTTGTCACTATTCTTGTGAGTTCTTTCTTGCAACAACCTCTTTTATTTTTTCTTCAGTAATGCCCACACTTAATACCATCTGTACTTTTATTTAACACTTTTTAAATGTCTTAAATAGTCTTGCTGACCTAGTATTTCAGGTACAGGTGTGTTATCCTTGAAAGGAGGATCTACTGAGAATTTTGCTGGTGAAACTGAATACTGTCATCCTAGAAAAACTAACTTTAATGTGAAATGTGGGATAGGTGCCAGATGGAAATACTGTCTCAAAGGATAGGCTTTTTTTGTAAAAAGAAAGGTGTTTCAATAAAATCCATGTCAGTAGTGAGTAGAGAAACTTTCTTTGTCCAGTACCTGCAATAACTGAAGAAAATTATGAGAGCTATGTATGATCCTGCTCTTACTCAAAACTGCAAGCCAGAGGAGCGCAACTGCTGCCTCGCAAGGTTGCTTGTGACTTTCTAGATTAAAACAGAGCGGAAGTTAATATCCTGCAAGTGGGATGGATTGGGGGAGGAAAGAGGTTGTGGAATACCCATTTTCCCTTTGCTTCCTGTCTGTTCCAGCAAGGAAATGGGACTGGGTAGTGGCAGAAGTTTCTGCTACAACAGAAGAGGGAGTAAACACAGGAAGAGCTGTTTGACCATCACCAATGTGTACGTATGTGAGTAAGAGGTTAATAAATGCCAAGGATTTTATCTTCAGACACCAAGCTGTTGGGAGTTTTACAACAGATGAGTATGGAAGCAGTAGGACCTCGGTCATTACTTTGTGAAATACTTGGCCTTTCCTTAACTTCCAGCACCTTGTGGTGAGATTTTTGCGCTGGATCCTATTTGGAGAGCACAGCAGCATGCATATCTTTTTATCTTCAGTTAGTAGGTGTTCAGTGTTTTTCAAGGCCTGATGTAATACCCCCTCCCTTTTTACTGTTGCCCAGTCTGGCAATAGAGATTGCTTTGTTCTTTTCTTGCCCTTTGAATGCACAAAAGATTTTCACAGCTTCCTTCATATGTGAAGAGAGAAGGAGATTTCTACCCAAAACCAAATGTATTTTTAATTTTTTCTTTCCCAGAGGGTTGTATAAGAGTAATACGAATTGCGATGTGTGCGTGTCCTGTCAGGGTGGTGATTAGGAGATATGCTGGGAGGGTAAGCTAAGAACAAAATAGAAGCCACTGTATTGAGTCACTAATCTTACAAACAACTCAACTCCCTCTTAAATGTTTTAATCGGTGGTATTAGCTATCAAATGTTTGATGAGTGAAATGGTGATATATTTAGAAACTTTTCTATGTGATGCAAAGGGCGTGGAAATTAAGTCTAATGATGTGTCAGAATAATCAATAAAGCTACTGGGGTTTGGAATAAGTGTAAATGTACAGTGCCGTCTTTGCGCCTGAGAGAATTCAAATCAGTTCGTGTTAAAAGTCTTTCTAGATTCAGAGGTCTGACAATTTGCTTTCATTGCATTGAAGCATTTAACCTGCTGCTGCCATGAATTAAAATACAATCTCTTCCAGAAGACTGAGGTAGTGCTTTTAAGTCTTATTTGGCTGGATTAGATGTGTATGTGGGAGGGCAGGGAGTAAGGGGAGCTATAGCTCGTTGTCAGAACTTGTCAAGTACTAGTAAAATAATTCTTTGCAGTAAAGATTTTTCACTTGCTTGCTCAGTTCAGGTTGAGGGACCTTAACTGACTAATTAAGGAGTTTTGAGGATGTGAGGCAGTTTGCAACAGAACTAAAACAAATCATTCACCTCAACTTTTAAAGCATTGCACTTTTTGGGTGACATTGCAAAGCATATAGGTAAAATTCTTGTGCGCACTGTCTAAAATCTGTCGTGAAAGCTTGGCATACAAACACGGAGTTCGGCCTTTAATCTTAGATTTTTCAGGAACTGAAATTACCGGCCACATTCCATTTTAACGATTGTTAGAAGCCTCCTGAGGACAGGGATGTCGTTGTATCAATATGCACGAGTATCTGGCATCAGAGAAATTATTTAAATCTCAGCAAATTTGAGAATATCAGGTTTATAGTTAATATGCTTGTCTTTCAGTACCAGTCTCGCTTGACTTATTTGTTATCCTCCCTCTAGCTTTTGCTGTCTCAGACTGTGTGTCATTAGGCAGGGACTCTGTCTACAGCACTGGACTGAAAGACAAATAAGGCAAAGAGCATGGGATTAGTTGAAGTTTACAGTTACTTGAATGTACATATATATAATGACTCTGGCAAAAGGAAAAAATTTTGCGCTTCAATGCAAAAACTGTGTTTACTAATATATTGATAATTCTTTTTAAAAAATTTAAAGTGAAGAATATAAATTGCTGTTTTCTTGGTGCTGGTGTGCTGTACCTCTTCTAATTAAGATTTTTTTCAGTTCTGCCTTTAGCCTTTTCAGGATATTGTGGCAGCCGAAGTTAATGGTTCCTTGCTTTTTACTCAGTGATTAGAGAACTTGGGTAGGATCTAGGAGATCAGTTCCATCCCCCAGGGTTTCTGACCTTGCATCTCTCACCTTCCAGGGGAGTGCTCTCATCACCAAACTATGTGTTACTTGGAGGCCGAGCTTTGTGTGTCTGTTTTAATTGGTTTCACTTCATATAGAATACTGTAAATATTTGCTAGGCCAGGAGGCAGGCATGCCTTTCTGCCTTAATGATCAACATACTAATTTGGGATTAGTGGGGACCTGGAATCTGCTGCCTGCCTTGTTGAAAAAGTAGTTTGGAAGACTGAAGGGGCTGTGGTCTGTGGGGTACTTTAGGCTGCTTTTCTAGAGATGAAAGGTTGAATTCGCACAAACGGAAGACAACCTGAATGTGATTTCCCATGTCCTAAGTAAGTGAGCTGTTAGGGGTGTGTGTCTATGATTATCGCTGCCTTTCCTTGTGGTTTGTATCGGGTTTGATCAACCTGAGAGCATCTCTTTCTTCTGTGGAAGGGTGTGATCCAATGAAGTAATTGCTTGTTTTGGGCACTTTGGGATTATGGCATGATTTAAGCAATCTGATGCTGTTGGAATTTGAGGAATTGTGTAGGGACCACTGGACAGGCCAAATTAAATGAGCATATTAAGTTCTTCTGAGGTTGGTTGTGTTTTGAGGAGTACTACAGTTTTAAATACGCAATACAGTTGCTGAAATTTCTGTCAATAATCACTTGTCACTGAAATAGAAGGCCAAACCCATTATACTTATGAAACCTTCCTACAAGAAGTACTTTGGGATACATGTCGTGATTTTTAAAATGCAGTGATTTTGATTTCCTAGAATTTGGAAGAGCAGAATGGAATCTGTTCTTTTTTAGTATCTCAGCTATTTTAATTTGTTATTTTGGTGATGTGATGTATCAACATCTCTGGCATTGTGCCACCATCTTTATTGCCCTTTGACATTTTGATGGTGACTCTAAGCATGATAATATACCCTAAAAGCAAATAATTGACACATGCCATTTGGTCAAACAGTCTAATTTAATTTTTGTGATGTCTGGTTAAAGGTTCCAGGAAGAACCAAGGCTGAAATTGGTAGAAAAAGATCTTTGTGGACATTTTCTTTTCGGTGCTACATTGCTTTAGTGTAACTAACTAAGATTAAAATTTGAAATGATTCAGCCAGTTATGTGGGTTGAGAGAAGTGGAGTGAAACACAAGCTAGTGTGCTAGCTGAACTGGATCCAGGCAATCAAACTGACTTTGAAAGGTGATGATTTAATAAGATTAATGGGGCATATGTGTCATTGCAACACTTGCTGATCCCCTTTCTCTGTCTCTTAATTCTTTCAAGGATGCTGATGTTGATCTTTTCTCCTACATCTTTTACAAGTGGTGTCTGTGCTTGAAATACTCTGATCTGCCAGACCAGGGTTCTCCTCTTAAGTGCCATCCTTACAGAAACTCTGCTCTCATGATAATACATTAAGTGTCTCTTTGTTCACCAGAACCACCATGATGACATTATCCTGGAACTGATTAATTGTGTAACTGTTGTGCTGTCATCTTCATTATTAGATTCTGTTGAATATTTCTTTTTAGGGCCTGGTCTAAGCTTGAGGTCCCAAATTCCCTTGGATAGCCTCCATATTTGTATGCCACACCAAGTGGCATGGTATAGACAGGGCTGTCAGAAAGTCAGCATGTTCTGCTGGCTTTTTGGAAAGATACTTTCTAACCGATAACTAATCAATTAAACGAGAACATTTTTAATATCCTGTGACAACAAGGATTCAAAATAATAAATGTATTAAATGAGACTATACTTATACTTTGCTTTTGTGGGGACAGGGTTTAAGGATGGAGTGGCTCTTTTTTTCAGGATGTCAGAACAGAGGTTCTTCAAAATTATCACAGCCGTTATCCTGAAGTAGAGGAGACCACGCTAAAGAAATTATTCTCTATTGCTTAATTTTGTGCTTAAGATGCCCCCCTTATAACTGAAGTTGCCCACATAGAAGTTGGAGAGATATACTCATATCTGACAGTTTATATATCGTAGCATTTTCCCTCACCAGTGGTATCTGAACGGAAAATGATAGTGTTTGACTCTCATTTCTTCTCTCCTTCCTTTTGAAAACAATGTTTTCTTCTGTGTCTGTCAGGTTTGGATGTTCCTGTAGCTCGTTCATAGGCTTTTGACCCAAGAAAGTATTTTCCCGTGCAGCATGGGTATGTAGCTGAAGGCTGTGAAATGTTTCTTTTCCATTTTTACGCCTTAGTTGCATTTGTGCAGGCGTCTCCAGCAAGGGGTGGTGTGAGGGAAGCAGGAGGAGACCCAGGGGGTTCCACCCTCTGTTCACACACACAATCTTTAACTTCGGGCATGAGTTGGCAAGCTTACCTGCAGGGATAGGCTTGAATGTAGATTATTCTTCAGTCTAGCTGCTAAAGGGAAAAAATGTGCTGTGCAGCCTGAAGTGGCTTTTAAAGCTGGGCACCCCCCAGTCCTCTGGTATTACTGATTAGTTCTACCTGGCCAGTGCTTTTCTGCTTGCTGCTTTCTGTCTCAAAAGCCCAAATTTACTTCTTCATTCCCATAGACTCTGCTGTTTTTGAACAGAGGTATCTTTTAAAAATTCCTTTTGTTCATCTGATAAATGGCCAGAAGATAATTTCTAGTAAATTTCCAATGATAAATAATTTTAAATAACTTTATAATTTTGTCAGAAGTTTACAGAGATCAGTAGAAATGTTAAAAATTTATAATGTTCCACTGAATCACAGAAGTTTGGGAACTCGTTGCTTACACCATTTTCTCCTGTCGGTAATACTGCAAATAGCAACTTCACACTAGAACAGCAAAAGCACTGTACAGATGGATTCATGGTGCAGCCTAGTTTCAGGTGGTACAAAAAGACCAAGTGATCTCTGCATGTAAATTTGATGCACCTGTCTCTACAGCAGTGGTGCACAGATAATTTTGTGGGGGGTTTCTCCACGCAGTTTAAGCTAGTGGCGAGTGTATATCCTCGGGATTTATTTTAATTTCCGTGGATGCTTGGATTAATAAGTTCAGTTTACTCCCCTTGAGATAGCGTAGCGTGGGCAAGAACTAGCATTGCAAAATGTTTGAGCTCTGCGGTAGTGCAATTAGCTGGACAGAGGTGAACGCAGCCGCTGAGTTACGGCGCTCTGCTGCAGTGTTAGTTCTGGTGTCTGTGGCACTTAGCAGTCTGCCATCCCTTCTTCTGTTGGATAGCTAGCTCCGATTTCAGTTTATTTGGAGCCTTTTGTAGCGGGTAGGAATTGAACAATGAATTCTGAATAATTATTGCAGTTAGGATCAACCAGCTGTTGGTACAGATATGTTGGATGTATGAGACCAAAGCTCAATGGTACGTTGTTATACAAAGGACTTTTTACTGGGATAGTTTTACCCCTTTCAAGGCTACAGTTGTGAATTATCTCACTATCATCTGTGGTAGACCCATTTGGCAAGATAAAATAGTTGTAGCATGACTTTGACTTATTTAGTCAGTGGGAAGTCCATTTTCCAGGTGACTGTTAGCTAAAGGTGAGGTTGGTGAAATAGCAGGAGGCAAACAGACCTGGATTGTATGGATTTCTGTAGCCTGTATTGCAGGCTGGTGTGATTAGGTACGTCTGTGTCTTGCTTTCTAGGTTTGATGGTGCAAGGTCATTCTGGTCCTTCTTAGAAGTTCAGATTGATGGTCTGTTTTGCTGGAGGAAAGATTATCTGCTCTGTGAACTCTTTTCTTGAGGTGGCTGATCCTATACCTTCCCTTGAATAGCTCTCTGAGAAGTTACCATGAAGGGCTGAAAGCTCTCATGGGGAATATTATGATCTCTGCAGGGTTTTGAAGATGAAGAGTAGAATCTAATTAAGCTTTATGTTGAAAATAGTTTAAAGAGCTTTCTTTTTTCCCTCTCAAAAAGGGAAACTTTAAAGCTAAATAGTGAAGAGCTGGATTTTTTTTTTTTACTGTTATTTTCTGCTAACTTGACTACTTCTAAAGCAGATGCAACTGTAAGCAGTTACAGATGGTACAGAACAGAAAGAACCTCTTTATCATACTTAAATGCCTTACAAGAACCCCAGTGTTAGTTTTCTAGCTAGTTATCTTTCTCTGTATTTTTTTGTGTTTTTGCAGATGGAACATAAGAAAGAGCTACAAATCAAAAGGTGAAAAAAGTCTGCCATGAAACACAAATACTTCTCTGCAGGGTGCTTTGCTGGAAGAAGTTTTATAAGATTCCCAAAGCACCCTGTCTAAAGAACGTTCCTACTTTTTGTTGTCACAAGCAAAGATTTTGGATGTTTGGGCTAGAATTTGTTGAAAACAGCCTTTGTCTGTTCTTCTGTTGCCTGTTTTTTGCACCTCTAACTGAAACTGCTACCTTAAGCCTGACACTCAAGGGTTATTAATGCACCCTGCTTCTCTTGCATGCAGGTGGTTAAGGCAGGGATCAGGCCCTGTCCAGTCTGTCACAAGACAACTTGTTTTGTGTATGTGGGTGTGTTTATTTGTGAAGTGGTCGCATTCGTTACTGTCCAGACCTTTTCCTGAGCGTGCCTTTCTCTTAATTGGAGGTAGCAAAACCAGGGTGCCTGTTTTGCTAGGCTGTATTTTGTATTTTCATGCCCGCTGAATCCCCTCTCTTCACTTTGTGCAGCTCTGAATACTCACATTTGCTTCAGGATCTCATCAGCCATCACCTGACAACATTAATTTGTCTTGATACAGACCCAGCAGGATGAAAGCTGGTTCAATCTGGCTAGACAGACTGGCTACTCTGTAGCTTTGACTCATACAGGAATTTCAACATTGTCACTGAAGAGTCATAGTTTGGTGCTGTCACTGAAGAGTCATAATTTGGTGCTGATGGCGTTAACTTACTCTTTTATGGAATTTTTATGAAAATAGTGTTTGATTCTACTCAGGCATGCCATGAAAAAGTATGTATCATAGTCCTGTACTGCATGGGTAAGGGAACTCATCAATAGCACTCAGAGTTGCTCTTTGTGTATGACAAGGTCATATTGATCAACTTCACGTTGGTTTAGGCTTGTTGATTATAAGGCCTGATTGTTAAACACTTTTCATTAAACTGTTAATCGTTAGTTTTATTTTTTGATCTGACTTCTGAATACATTGCTAAAAAGAATTTGGATTTCAAAGCACATAATCAATAAAATATTGGCCTAAGTGTCAGAGGTATGAGGTGTGGTTTTGTTTTGGCTTTTTAAGTCAGCAGTAGAGTCAATACAGATGAGATAACATCCTCTTTTCTGACTTCAGGGATAAAACACAAGCAGCCTTTTTAATGATTAGAGCGCTTTCTATATTTTTATGTCTTTCAAAAAATATTAGAGAATCAAGGTATTCTGCATATTTGTAACTGAAGTACAGGAATTTCTATAGAAGTTAAACCTCAAAATAAAAAAACCCAACATTTTTTTATACTGGTATTCATTTTGTTTAGGAAGCAGTGCAGCATTCAGATCAATATCCTCCCTACTTGAGAGGACTTCATAGTGTTTTTGTACATTAAGTCTTAAGTGAGTGTTCCTTCATCGGTTTGACCAGCTGTGTTTTTGAATATGTAAACTACAAAGTGATGATACCTAGTTGTTGGAAAAGACAGAGACTATTGGGGGCTCTGCTAGGGTATCTTCCTGGGACCTGTTCTAGGATTTAATTTAATTAATTCTTCCCGGTAGAGCCTGCATATGTACATGTTAAGCTTTTCTGTAACAGGTATTGCCAAAATGCCAGTATCTCACAGGTAAACTGGTTGTATGGTTCTAGCACAAATATTCTTGCACTTTCTTGGTCTCTGAACCACCGTGGAGCTTCACCGTATTTCCTTCCATGAGGAGGCAGTGACTTACCAAAGAGGTGCAATTTTCAGCATGTTCTGTTATCGGAGTTCTGCTCTGCATGATCAGCTCTATCACTTACAGCAAGAAACGTTAGGAATGTGAGGGATAAACCGCTCTTTTATTAGGCCTTGACTCCCGTGAGTATTATACTCCAGACAGTTAGAACAAGGTTAGTGGAAGAGTATCTGTGGTGTTGGATCTAGATGCGTTGACAGTTACAAGGTCCAGAACTGGGCAGACTTTATAGTGGTCTGGGGCAGTTTGCTCTCCTGGAGGGAAGCTTTGGTTAGGACCTCAGGATGCCCATGCAAGATGAGGAGCAGGGCCAGAGTGAGAGCCTGGTGATAAGAGGATGGAGCTGGCCACAAGGCAAAGTAGTTAGGCAGAAATATGCACAGTGCGTTTTTAGGTCATACTTTGAGAGTGAGTTAGGCCACTCAGGATGGACTCTCCAGTATAATGTATGCGTCTTGAGTGAAACTGTATACATAGGAGAGGATCAACTTTATTTTCTGGTTTTTGCTCCTGGATGAGATGAGATATAGCGTTGACCAGTAGGGTTCCTTTGTGTGCTTGTTAGGAAACCTGCTGTACTTTTTGTGTGTGTTCTTTGTGTTGCTTCAGATGGAGACACTTACTTTGAGCTGAACTTTTCTACTTTAGTCTGTTACCTGCCTCTTTGCATCCCATAAGAAGTCAGATTACAGATTTGTTAAGATTTATTGTTTTAAGTATTTAAGTATAGTTTTTGCTCAGTGTGTTGTTTCCTTTCCAAGCAAAGCTGCAGAATGATAACATATTTGTCTTACGGTGCTTTACAACAAGGTTTTCAAAGTGAAGTCGTTTATTAGGTCCTTAGAGGCAATACAGCTTGTCCTGTCTCTATTACTGGATTATTTGTGCTTTCCATCTGAAGGCTGCCTGGTCAGCTCTTGGTGTAATAAACTGAGTAGTCGCTTTGGTTCACACAATTAAGGCACCTTGGCAGGCATCTGACCACTATGGCCATGCAAAGTCTGTGCTTGCCTCAGTGGGCTGAAGGACAATCTCAGCACAGCAGCGTTGCTGTGGGGCTCTGCTCTTCATGCTGGGGTTTCTTTTGCAGAAATCCTTATTGCAGGCTAACAGGTATCAGGAATTTCCCTGCATATCCTAAGAGTCCTCTCTGCCACATAATGAATCTGTTTTCTTTTGTCATTGCCCTTTTTTAACTACTTGCTGGCACCATGACAACCATAATATTCTGCATATGATTAATGTTGATGAAGATGGCTGGGATGATGCGCCTTGGCTCGGTTGCACATCAGATGAACTTAGTCCTGGATCTCCAGCACATACTTGATACTCGGGTAATATTGCTTTAAGAGGAACCAGAGGAGGAAGGTGAAGTTGAGCTATTAGTCATATAGAGTATTTATCATGAACAACGTTATTCAGAAAAATGCCATTTCTGGACTTGGATCACTGACGATATCTGGGACGAGGCTGAATTGTGTTACTAACAGGCTGTGTTTTCTTATGTTAAAGACTCAGTTGTCTGGAACCTTGTTCAAGTAACTTACTGCTTCAGTTCTGGAAGACACTAATATAGCTTCCTTCAGTTATGGTAGTGTGAAAATTTGTTATCTGTTGTTACTAATAGTAGACTTGAATATACTGTTTATGTTCAACTATTGGAAGTTTTTTGTAATGGAATTTTCCCATGCTATTAGGAAACTTGCTGTTGAATATCCTGTATCTTGGTACTGCATAGGAAATGGATAGCTTTGGATGAGCAGGATTGCAGAACTCCATGGCAATTTATTAATAGGATCTATATGCTTAATTTGGAAAGGCTGCAGTGCCATAGTCTTTGAAAACTTAGACCTGTTTGCTGAAGTGAGATAACAGAATCTCCTGACCCCTTCAGACACTGAATAATGCCCCCAATCATCTGAAGAGAGCCAATGTACCCTCCATTTCTTTGGTGTATTAATTCTTTTGCTGGCAGTTTGTGCAAGAGAGAGGAACAGAGGAAATAGTTTAAAAATAGTTGTAGGAATGATGTGAATTCATGATTCTTAGAAAGTGTGGTGCCTTATCAGGGAAATGATGTCCCATATTTTTTCTCTGCAAGCTATTCAACAGCATTGTAAAATCAAGCAAGTATTTAGGTTTCGTAAGGTTGTTGGCACCTCAGGACAGTGACTCTATGAAGTGCCCAACTAATAGAAATTCATAGTGCTTTTATTTTTGGAAACAAAGTTTGCTTTGAATAGTAGATATTTTGTAACTAAAAATGTCTTGGGTATGTAATATGTTGAGATATTTTTTCAAAATCAGTGCCAAGTGGATGTTTTCATGGTGGTGGGGCTGCTAAATTGGATTTTTAGCATGTTTGTAACTAAGCTTCCCTCCAACCCCCTTTTTTTTTAAAAAAAATAAAAATCTTGTGTTACTAAACTTAAAGGTACGCCACGACCCCAGCTTCTGATACAAGACGAGTGGGGAACGTATGACCGAATGGTAATAGAAGTACTGCACAACTCTGTAATACCATTTGTGATTTTAATCACAAAACTAATTTTTTTCAAATCTTTTTATTATGGTATAAATGTACCAGAGACATACCAGAACTTGCTTTTGATTTTTGCAGTTATCAAAGTGACTAACCTGTGTTGGGGTCCTCTCTTCCCTAGAGGAAAGATCACATGACTGTGAAGGTGTGCTGGGTGAGGTTCAAGGAACATGTTGTATTCCTGCTGCCATGTGAGTTGCGGTGGGGTTCCCAGTTATTGTTAAGGTGCTGCTCTGTTTTAGCTCAGCTAGAAAACCTCCTTGCTGCCTAGCCAAGCTATGCTTTTTCCCTGCTGGAAAGTTAGAAAAACTCAATGTTAAGTCAAAAATATGAAGAGAGCAGCTGAGAAACCCTTTATGTAACTGGTTTGGTCAGATTTAAGATCTGTGGTGTTGTTCTCATGACATTAAGAGAGAATTGGAAGTCCCTGATCCCAGCAGAGTTTAATGGCGAGGTAATCAGTTACCTGCTTAGCTTAATAACAAGCCATTGTGTTCTGTACCAAGTGTAATTTTCACACTAAAACATATTACATCTCTATAGTTGAAATGGGAGTTGTGAGCTGTTGTGTGCTCCTGAATCTAGGTCTTCTGTTCCATTTGGGGTGTAGCCATTAGTCTGGCATTTTGTCTGAATAGCAGCTTTGCATTGCATATGCTGGAGTTGAAAATATTTCTGTAATATCACTTCTGGGACTCGTTACTGTAAAGTGCTTGTCTCTTAGACTATAAGAGCAGTGTTACAGATCATTAGTATTAGCAAAACACCCCCACCCCCACCCCAAATATTACCTTTTAAAGGACCTTCCTTAGAAAGAAATGTAATGTGACTAGTTATTGGACTTGTCTGTAAGGACAGTTAGCTCTGGGCAATTCTGTGATGCTTTTTCTGGCTTATTTGTTTATTCTGATGCTTCAGATTGTTTGGTCTATTTGCTAATTATAAAGATAAATATTTCTGTTCTAGAATATCCTCTGTTTTCAGATGCCAGAAACTTGAGCTGTCTTTTGTAGTGTCACTTGACTATTCCAGACTGTTCTGGAGAAAGAATGATTGACTGTGGAAGCGGTAAACTTAAGTTTAAGT
The DNA here is from genome assembly GCF_015220075.1 of Falco rusticolus. Taxonomy (NCBI): domain Eukaryota; kingdom Metazoa; phylum Chordata; class Aves; order Falconiformes; family Falconidae; genus Falco; species Falco rusticolus. The sequence goes on along the minus strand of NC_051187.1, from coordinate 37,302,310 downwards.
TTTAAGCACTAAACTTAAATTTATTAAATTAAATAACCTGTACACACAGACTTTAGGAAGAGCTTCTCTACGTTGTGGCATTCACTTGGCCTGGTTTTGTTTGCTTGTTTGTTTTAAGAATTCATAGTTGTTTAACTTCTTGAAAAAAATTTCTATTGAATGGCCTTGTGCTGTGGCATTGAAAGTCTGTAATCACATACTACAGACACTACTGTTTTGCTACAGTTTGCCTGTGACAATTGTTTGAACATTAAGTTAGGTGGCTGTCATGGATGTGCTAGGACATTTCCAGGCTCAGTTGCTTACGTTTCTCATAGCTCACCATGAGGAGGATCACAGCATTCATACAGCTGTATTGTGTTTTGTACAGGAATTTTTCACTTGTACAATGGTCTGGGCTTGGACGTGGTAGAGATGCTTACATCTTTCTTTGTCTTCTGCTAGTAACATCTTGGGTGGTGTATCTCTAGCCAATGTCTTCCATTTGAACTTTCAGGGAAATAATAATTTTGTGCTTTGATTATTTCCCCATTACCATGGCAGATAATTCATGCTGCTAATTAAGATACTGACAGAATTGCACAGAAAGATGGGCAGGGAAAGAATACAGCCTGCTTATGCTCACAATTTATCTGTCTTACAAATTTATAGAAGCTATTGCTAAGGTAGCTCACAGTTTACAAATGGAAATACATAACCTTCTCATTCATGGTATCTATCTACTGAAGGTAGAAGGGAAGAGCCGCATATTTTGAAGATCCTCATTTTGTCTGGTGCAGATGGAGGGATGTGGTTAGGAGAAACATTGTTCCCCAAACTAGATTTGTGTTCTGCTAGAGAGAAGCACATTCAGAGAGACCCCTCTGTTCAGTACTGAGGGCCTGAAGCTGGGAAGGCCATGAGTTCCCTAAACAACTCCTGACTGGTAGTTTCATGCTTAGCAGAGTTTTGTAGGCAGGTCTTGGAAACCAAAAGGAAACCGAAACCTTTGTAATTGTGAAATGAATGGGAAACCATTGCAGAATCTGGGAAGTAGGTAATAAATGCAGAAGACTTATTTTAGTGTTGGTTAGAGCTCAAAGAGAAATTAGGAGGCCTAACTAAGGTATGTGTTAAAACACCTGGGAAATATCAACACTGAAGAAAACTGACGCTAGTGTTGTTGTTGTCCATGTCTGATAGTGGAGACTCAAAAAGTAATGATAATTCTGTGGTACATTGCATATTGCAAGTCAGAGAGGCTACTTCTGCTTCTTTTCTTCCTGTTAGAAATAACATGTATTCAATTCCATCTTGTCTGAATTGTGGTGGATAATTTGTATACTCTTTCCTGTCTTCAGAAAAAGTTGTTAATAATTACTGTTTAATACTAAAAGATTAAATTCATCAATATTGTGGATGACATAGGGTGAAAGATATCTCCATTGTGGTAGTTCATCCTGCACTGTGTCTGTTACTGGGTGGTGCTGCCATTGCACACCTACTGCAGGAGAAAATGAGATGCCTAATGCTAAAAGAGAAAGTACTTTTCTAGTCTTTCTTCTTCATAAAAGGTGCTTTTCTCCTTTGTCAAGGAGCTATGTGATTCTAGGAGCTATTCTCCTTCATTCCCAGGAGAGCGGGTGTTGTGGTCCATACTTTCTCTTTTGTGAAACGATTTCATATAGATGATTACGTCTCTGGAATCTATGTCATTCTCCCCCTAAAAGGAGTTGATAAGCAAATTGGCTTTCTAAAACATGAAAGAAGCCTAGAGCAAACTCTTTTGTCAACACATTCCTGGTCAAATCCAGCATTTGTCTTCCATAGAGTTCATAATATTTAGTGTAATGTCTGTGGTTTTCCACGAGGTTGCTTAGGTGAACATAATAAGTGAGAGCTGTTGAAAGAGAAAAGAATGAAGACTAGCTTCATCATGAGCTAAACTGTGAAAACTGTTTTGGATTGTATACATGTTTTATGTGTAGTTTTCTGAAATCATACTAGCGCCAATCCATGTTTCTTGGCTTCACAGTAGGTTATTAAACAGAAAAAGAAAATGCCAACTATTAAAGAAATGACATAGATTAATTGAATTCTTACTCATGTATGCTTCAGAAATTATGGGGTGATTATTCACATAATCTTAATTTTAAACTCCAAATGTAGGACTACATAAATACCTGAACTGCATGGAGAGACCAGAGCACCACTGCAAACCCTTGGTAGGAGCGTGCCTCTGCACTGACTGCACAGCGAGCGCGGGCTCGTAAATGTAGTGCCTCAGGTGCCCTGGGTAGGAGGACTCAAATAACCTCTGTGTCCATTTGTTACAACACCATTTGACTGGACATCTCAAACAGATTTATAGAGGGCGTGACAGATGAAAAAAAAAAAGGGGGGAGTGTTCCTATTTATTTGCTGAGGTGTCAGCAATTACTAGTTGCTGCCTGAAAACTTCACTTGGACTTGCACAAATGCAATCTCCGAAGCATCTCCTGCAGTATCACAAATAAATGTGAGCCCTTGCCATAAGATGTCCTGTGAGCATGGTTCTGTATGTGTTTAATATTTTTAGAACTAGTTCGGGGTTGAAAATGTGTTTTCCAAGAGTTGTACTGTTACAGTAATTTCTGGAGAGATTAGAGGAAAACATTTGGACAGTGTTAAGTCCTGAATAAAGAAAAGTTCTCTTTAGTTTTTCATCCAGAAATCACATCTGTCACTTTTTTGTCACTTTCTCGCATTAAGATGCCACCCAGCTTTGTTCCTTTTATATAATTATTTGCTTTTCCTTGCATTTCAGATAACTGGGTTTAGAACTGTCTAAAACTGAAATATAGGAAGTGAAACAGGCAGAAAAAATGTCTTAAACTTCATACTGTTTTGATTTGAAACTGCTTAATCTTGTGCTTTGCTTCCTACAAACTGCTAGAGCAGTGTGCGCCTTGTCATCAGCCTCTGTGCATTTCCAGAGTGGGAGACAGAGAAGCCAAAAGGGAAAATCTGCGTGTGTGTGTGTGTGTGTGTGCGCGCGCATGTGCTTCTTTCCAATACAGTGACGTGGGACTTGAGCTGTGGCTTGTTCACTTGGAGAAGCTCCTCTAGCCATGCTTCAGTCCATCCTTGTAACAGTCGTTCCAGCCACTGTTGTTTGGGCTGGGCAAAAATCTGGTCTGGATGATCTGGGATCTCTGATGTAAGTCTCAAGCAGTCACATGGATTTTCACTCTTGGAATCTGGGGACAAATAATATTGGAGAGAGAAATTCCAAAGCTCATTCCTGTTTCTCATCCAGATGCTTTCGATATTTTCAGACACCAGCAGCTATGCAAAAGTGACAGTTAAATGACGTTATAGTAGGTATTAGTACTTGTATTTAGACTGAAATCATACTTTACAGTGTTGTGGGTTTTTTTTCCTAGCTTGGGATGAATTTGAGGCCAGCTGATTTATATTTTTTTTCTTAAGAATTTAACACACAGAGCATGAGTTTGTTCCAGCTAGATGTTGCTTATAAACTTCAAATATTTAAATCCCTTTTCAAATGTCTGGAAGCAGCACTACATTTCTTCTGCATTCTGTGTCTTTGTTTCTGTAAACTTTTGGAATTGATGTTTGTGAATGAAATGTATGTAATTTACTTTCAGATCTTTGATTGTAGTATTTGGTTTGCAACTTTATGCATGGCTGATGAAAGTTAATTGCTTACACATTGATTAAGATAATTTTATCTTTTTGTATTTCAAAAACACAAGATGCAGTTGCTTATGCATTAAATCTGAACTTTAAAAGTTCCCCAAACACCAAGCAGTAACGAAACAGTGTTTTTAAAACAGCTTAAAATTTATGGTAGCTACATCCTCAGTGTGTTTTACTACTTCTTATGCAAAAGTAATTTTCAAAGAAGATACTAAGGATGATTAAGCAATCTTTTAAAATTATCATTTAAATTATTGTTCATCACTGTACGTTAACGTCTGAATAATGCTGTCAAAGTAAAATAGCATTTAAATATTATTGTGGACTCAAAATAGCATAGTTTTTAGTTACAGAAATCAAAGTAAAGTGACAAACTGAATATGAATTATGTCTAAATTTAGTAGATGGCTTATGCATAATACCTAAACTAACAATCAACTAAAAATGCTAACATGTTTGAGTCAGCTTTGTCATCTTGCTACTGTGTTTTTCTGAGTTGAACTTTTGTTGGAGTTGAGTTTATCTTCTAGTTCTGATGTGAGTGCTTTTTTGCCTGTAGGGTGCTCTGGGACTGAAACAGTGTTCCAAGGGTGAACTTGGTTATTTTTAGGAAGGTTATATATCTGGAAGTTCACTACAAAACCTTTTCCAGGAAGGCATTTTGTTCCTGAGCAAAAAGTATCGGCAGAAATATAAATGCAGCACCAACAGCATGTAATCTCTGGCTTCCCAGGGGACTTTGTTATTTTCAGACTGGTCTGTTGCTTAAAGTAACTCTGAGGATTACAGAAGGATATTGGGAGGATTTACCTCTGTAGTATTTTTGTAGATGGCTTTGAGAGATGGGAATCCGGAACAAGGATGAGACCGAGCAGAGGTGCCACGTTGTCAAAGAAGGGTTGGTTATGGGGGACATAAGAAACAGTAATGTTCCTAAGACTCCAGGTGTTTGCATTCTGGGTGTGTGTGTGTGTGTGTGTGTAAGTAGTTTTTTGATTGAGATAGAAAACAATTTTCTACTAATCGACCTATCAGTGTTAAACAATCTTTTGGATTCAGAAAATATGAAAATGTTACAGGTACAGTATAGGATTTGGGGAAGAAAACTTGGTGTACTTAATGGTTTAAACGCATTCCCATATACATTTTATGTGTATGGGAAAAAACTTGAAGAAAGTTGTGAAAGCTAAATGAATTAAATGTTTTAAAATGAAATAAGTTTGTAGAGAACTAGACTTCTGTTTTATATGAGCTGTCTTACACCCTTGATTATAGAGAATACTGCTTTAAAAATGTGTCCTTGCTGCCTGGACTGAAACTTGAATGGCTAGAACAGAAGTCTTATGCAAATATGCTAATATTTTGAAATTCCAAACTTCAGCAGTATTGATTGCTAAAAAATTGCACTTGCAGCTGAGGAGTATTTTTCCCCTTACCAATTCCCAGGTGCTGCGTAAAGAACTGTGACATTCCCTTTTCATTTTCTTAATACATTTTGGGTATCTTTAGCCCTACACTGTTGTTTGTTTTTTTTTTAATCTCAAGCAGGAAAACTGAGTATTTTCAAATTTTAGTTACTATACCAGTTTTCTAATATTGTTGATATTATGGTAAATATATTTGTGGTGAGAGAAGTTTTTTTTAAAACTAACTGATATGTAGGTGTTTCAAAACTCCTGTGTTTATGTATTGAGAAGTTTGTCTCTCCAGTTGTGTATTAGCTGGTCTAGTAAGAGATCACTCCTCTCTACAAATTGTTTGATTTTACTTGTATGCGTTATGATAGCATGAGATTGTTGCTGAGTTGAAAAGACTGTTCTGTTTATTTGAAATGCTTAAATCTGGTCGCACACTTTAATTTGTATTTTGTTACTTACTACATATATTACATGAAAATGTGAATTGAAATAGATGCGGAAGGGTGAGCATTTATGCTTCCAGGATGTAACATTTCCTGGAAGGCTGAGTCCTCTGGTATAGCAGCAGCATGTCTTCAAAACCACATAGTGTTTGTTTTATAGTAGCTCCCAGATGCCAGGCATATATTAAGTCATTCTGAGCCTGCTGGTACGTGGGCATCCCTGTCAAGCCCAGCGGTTCTGTATTTTTCCAAAAAGTATCAAGGTATTAGTTCCCTGATCCTTAGGGAAATTATTGTAAAAATTAGAGGCTATTGTTTCAGTGGGCTTCAGGATTCATACAGAAGTGTCAGTTTGCACTTTTCAAAGCAATTCTGTTAAAGATGGGAAAATAGAAGTTAACCTGACTTGTATTCAGGAGTTTTCGTTTCTATCCATGTGGTTAGAAGTGTCATGATTTTTAGTAACACCTACATCTGAGGTGGCTGCTCCCCGACCGTGCTGGATTGGACTTCTGTCTGGGTTAGTTTTGTTGTTGCAGATTTAATCTGACTCTGTGGTAACATTTAATGAATACCTAAGTTAAAACATTTTTTTGGAAGGGGATCACTGCTGTGATGTGTTCCAGTTTGTCTAGTGTACAACACCCATTAAATGAGTACAGCTTGAATTAATGAAATAAAATGAATGTTACACAAAGAGGGAGATGTGAGCAGAAGTTATTGTTTTGGATCCTTTTGCTTCAGTGTCAGTTGTATATTTAGGTTGACCATGGCAAATTAATGGATGACCTGTGAAAAGGAATTTACTGCCCCGTGTAATGTAATGTTATCTTGATGCCTTTAAGTAGAAGCTCACTTTTTCGAAGGTAAGCATTTTGTCCAGTAAAAATATCCTTGTTGGTTTTGTTTGGATTTCTAGTAGCTTTTAAACCTGGTTACCCCTGGGCTTGCAGAAATAGTACAGGCTCACCCTCTGTGCTGTCTGACACTGGATTTGGTGTGTACATTTCAATTCTGTGTTTGCAGAAGAATAATGGTACATAATGAAATGACAATATCTCTTTGATAAAACTAGCTAAATTTTCAAGTGGATGTAATCTGATACTGGTCAAATATAAATTTCACTTGGTCCTGTACATGAAGCCACATATACTTCCATTTGTCTAAAAGGTTTGTGTGGTGCAATATTGAACGTGACAGCTGCTGTTACGAAGATTTGCTGGTAATAAGCGTGGCAATGTTCAGAGGCTCAGTGTGTTGAGATGCCTCTAATAATCTGTGTGAACATTATTGTTTCATTATACCTCTACTGTTTCGAATAAGTGAGTACAAAAGCAGTAGGACATGTTCTCCTTTTTCTTGTTTCTCAGGACTGAAAAGAGCATACTGGATGATACATTTGGAATGGGTCTGTTTGGTTTTTGTGGTGTTTGGGTTTTGGTGTGTTACCCCACCAGCTCCCCTGGCTCCCTGCCAAAAGCAAAATGCATGAAAGTGAAAGAACTGCTGTTTCTTGTGCTGTCACTAATGTCCGTGTGACTATGGAGATGTTAAGCTGAAGATGAGCTTGGATTTGAGGGGGAAAAAATGGTTCAACTGGATCAGTTTTCCATTTGGTGTTGGGAAGGAATGTGAATTCCCCTATTGTAGTAACACAATTTTAGGTCGTTTTAACCTCTGAGTTCCCCCACTTGGTGTTCCCTTTTGCCTGTGTGCCAGCTTCTCCTCTTACCGTGTATTTTTCTAGGTTAAGTAAACTGAGTTCTTATCTCTCCTAGCCATCTTAGAAACTCTTTTCTGCAGTTGTTCCAGTGACAGGCTGGTAATTCTGCTCAGACTAAAGCTAAACTCGCACTTCATACCAGTGCCTGCCTTCCCCTTCAGTGGTCCTCTCCCCTTCCTGTACTGTATTTATTGTATGCCCTTACAAAATAGGATTAAAAAGAAGAGAAATGAAGAGGAGAGAACACCAGAAAAAATGTGACTACAGAAGTGTCTATCCAAAGTACTAGCATTACTAGGCTCAGTAGTATGGGAAAGTCATAATGCTCATAATGTAAAGCCTTAATTGACTTCTGTACTAAATCATACGCAGTTTTAACAAGTTAATTGCATTAGAGTCTGTTTATATGCATTTAGTGCCATACTAACAATTAAAGCTGAAGTTCTGTTTCCTAGCTTCATGCTACCCTGAGTCATGGAGCCTTTGGCACAAGTACTTTGGAAACATGCTGCATTTATTGTATTTCTTTGTAGTGTGTCATTCTGGTGCTTTAAACACAGACATTTTCTTCCTGTAATAAACACATGTAGCTCTCTGATTCACTTCTTTATGTTTTCTTTTCTGTGCTAAGTAAAATAGCCATTCTTTCCCTTTGATTAAGGAACTGTGGTGGAGTGTGTTCTGTGCTTGTGGGTGTGAGAATTTTAACTTGAGTTAATAGCGAGTCAATGACTTGCAGCAAAACAGGAGCAAAATCGAGTTTTAAGCTTCATTTCCCCCCTCTACCACCGCATTTGTAACTGAACTAATCATGAGAATCATTGTGTGTTCAAATACGGCTTTGTGCGTTCTGTCTGGGTGGGATTCATTCAGCAGCAGAAAGCTGCTGCTTGACATATTGGTAATGTAGATCCTAATGATGCTTGAAATTTTTTGCCTGTATAAAGGAGTTTATTCTTTGTAAAGAAGTTGCCTTGCATTTGCTTTTCAAAAAGCCAAATATGTTGCTGTTTTGATTTTTATTTTTGTTAGAATTATACTTGTGGTTTGTGAACAGCAGTGCATTATTCCTCTACGTGTGAAGTACTGGAACCATGAAATATTATAATATTGCAGAAAACCTGGTGTGAGTTTTTACTTAAAGCTTTTCATTCTAACTACATGTAAGGATTGTTTTGGGTTTTTTCTAATGTTTTAAACTCCTTGCTTTTCACTTACATTGGGAAGTGGAAGGCATGTTATTTTCAGTCAGTGCTTTTGCTTCAGTGAAGCAATTAAACATACCTTAGATTTTCTGGGTTCAACTGCTGGTAGTTCTTTGACCCACCTGAAGTTCAATTTTCCCCCACTAGCGCTTTTTTCTTGTATTATCAGGAATAACGATGATACTGCCTACTCATACTTTCAATACACCTTTTGACCATACTTGTATGTTTGGAGAATAGATTGATTCAGCTTGGGTGTTTGACTTCTGTGTGCATGTCTGCGAAAGCAATCTGATGCTATATTGTAGAGCTTTCAGTCTGCTACTGACACGAGATGCTTTTTGTTGTTGTTAAGATGAACAAGTGTAGAGCTGAAGTCTTACTAGCCCCCGCTTTTCTAAATTTAGAAAAACTTAAAAGTCTGAGTGTCATTTTCAAAGTACTCAAAAGTAAGGCTAGTCCAGAATGACCAATTTAATTAGCTTGCTTTGGGAATATGTAGGAGGGAAGGTTGGGTTTGAGGTCTGTTGGTTTTATGGTTGGTTGGTTGGAGTTTTTTCCTTACAGTGAAAACTTTTTTTTTTTGCATGTGTGTTAGACAGTTTTGCAGGACATGTTATTGTCAGAGGTGGTACATTAATTGTTTGGCAATAGCTTGTGAAGTAAATATGAATCTCTTAATTGTGAGACAGAGATGACATATTTGCTCACCCTGAAAACTCCCAAATTTTATCAGCTATGACAACTTTTAGTTATGGCTTAGGATCCTCTGAGGTGCTGTTGGCTGAAAGTAATAACTTGTGCTGTAGTAACCATGTTAAGTGTTGAGTCATGATAAAAATCTGCTTGTCAGCATTTTCCCTGCAGTGGCTTCTAACCCTGCTCAGAACAGGTCTTCCTGCTCCTGTAAGAGCGAAATACCCACACCAAGCCCACGTCAGGCTGCTCTGGTTGTACTGTGGCTGGCAGCAGTAACCGTTAGCTTGTAGACTTCTCACTATATAGCTTGGGCAGGGCTTTGTTACTGAACGGGGGATTCCTGTGCAGAAGAGACTTGTGCTCATTCTTCAAGCAGTAAATGTATTTTACTGTAGACTGGAAGTAGGCAGCATCCTTGTGTTTTAGGTGATTATAGTAATTGTTAGTGAGTTTTTCTGTTAAGTAGAAAAAGGTTTAGAGATGAAAATGTAGATAGGAGCCTAAGGTGAAGGCTTCGGGGAAGTTTTTATCTTCTTCCTGTAACTAGAATAAAATGAAACGTAGCACTAAGCAATCTTTTGCCTAATGCAATACTACCAAGTGATTGAAAGCACCGGGTTGTATGTATGACTGGGATATAATTTGGTAGCTTTATAACCCAAAAAGGTCTTTGCTGTCAAAATTGCAGAAAAAAATCCTGTAGCAGGGATAACCGCTGACATTTCCAAACGGCCCTTCCTGAAAGCACAATGTTGTTTGGATCATGATGAGGCTGTCTAGCATGAAGCTGTAGGCAGCGTGCACAGTGGTACTCTGTAGACTTAAATTACAGTAACCACACCCTTGATTTGCATTTACATTTTTCTGATGTAAAAAGGGCTATTTTTGGAAAATTCATGCAGTTGAAAGTGGTAATTTAGATAGAAGAGCTGTTTCAGCAAAGCTTTGGGGTAGGCTAAATATTGGACTGACCTTTGCAGAGTTCACTGGTCTGGTGGAATCTGAATATTTACATAAAGAAATATGCTTGTGGCTATGGCAAGAAAGGATTGTGCGTAACAACAGATCTTGATTTGCCCTCCTCTCTTCTCCCTTCTTCCAGTTCTCCTTTTGATTATTTGTGGAGAGTGGAAGCAGTTTTCCAGATGAGGGAAGTCTTCCTGTGTGGTCAGTTCGTTCTTGTGGCTAAGCCGCAACCTTTTTGCTTTGTCAGATGTCTCATACATATAATTATGTACATTTTCATAGTTACATATTTACATCTTGTTCTGATACCTGCTGGTCTTAATTCTTACACAGAACCCTTATATTCATTGTTTTGTTTTGCAATTTATATGGTACTCCAGCAAAATTTGAATCTACCCTCTGCAGTACACTGAAGTCATCTATAAGTTGATGAACTATGAAGACAGTTACAGACAGGACCGTTGCTTTACTTAGTTCAGCAAATGAGTCTTATCTCATTCTCATGAAATGTGTTTTTTAACATAGTAATTAATAGTTTGGCCCTAGCAAATGCAGTATGGCTACTTCTTGTAGCTCACTGAGTGCCCTTACATGTTAATGATGCTGGGGTTTACCTGACAGTCTCGTTAATGGATGACCGGTGTCTCAAGGTGTTGTACTGTGGTAGGACCGTGCAGCTGTCAAAAGGTATCTGGAGAGCTGGGGGCTGTAAAACTGTATGGGTGCTCAAGGGGCTTGTGAGGACAAATAACTTCATTATAGTTTCCAAGAGACTCATACTACTGCGTGCTGCAACCACAGAATTTACTAATGAAAACAAATCTGAAAGGACCGAAATAGCACAAAATATTATAAAACGTTGTCATAGATTGCAGCAACTACCATACCTGTGGTCTGTTTTGAAAACTAACTTAACTTCTGTGTAGGTTGGTTAGAGTGAAACAGGGAGATTGGTTTTGTTTAATTTACATTGGCTCCAGTAAAGTGTGGATTACAGGTGTGCGTATTGCACTGTGCTTAATCAGACCGAACTATAAGCAGCTGCTGAAAGTGTTTTAGTCCTACCTTGTCCCTGGCCACATGTTGACTCCTTTCATCTTTGCATCATACCTAGTAATTGGGTGACTGCTGGCCTGAAGGAGAACTCACTTCACAGAAGGGGTAATTTGCCAGGTCAGTTTGCTGGTTTGCTGGGGTAATTTTCCCACCTCTTTCTTCTTTTCCTGCCCATGAATAAAATAAGTTTTACTAGCAAAACCCAAGCTAATTGTAATGACAAATGCTTGAAAAAGGAGGTTTTGTTGGCAGAGCTCTATTAATGCTGCTGAAGTCAGAGGTGAGCTGACTTAAGGTGGCTAAAATGTATAGCGTAGGGCTGGCCTGTTAGTCTTTCTTGCCTCAGACTTCTGATTTTCAAACTAACATAGGCAAATCCTGTCTTAAGCTGGAGTCCTTTTAGATTTAATTGTCAAGAAGGGATGAAAGTAATAGATGTTTTAAAAAGTGAAACCAGGGCTGTGCCTTGGCTCAGCAGTTTGCTGGGCCTGGTCTGTAGTAAGATGCCAGTGTTCTGGAACAAGTTAGCTGATCTGAAACAGCTCAATTAAAATAAACATGGCACAATTAAAATACAAAATTGAATAAAACATTCACTACTAACAAGCTCTGTGTTTTAATATCAGATGTGTTTTTCCATATATTCTTGTTCAGTTTAACTCACTGAAATGATGCCTGCTAACTTTTCTTCCATGGAGACCCATTATTGCAGACATTGTATAGATGATTTGTTCACATTTTCAAAAAATGTTTGCAGTTGTGTATGCTTGTGATGCAGTTTCAAAATTTACTTCTGGAGAGGATTCCTTGGCTGGTGGTGACATAAATTTGGCAGTAAAACCTTGCCCCGCTTTTTATGACATCTTGGTTTTGTTTTTTTTTCCTTTGAGAGAGAAAGACAGACAGGAAGGTTCCCAGGTCTTTTTTTTTTTTTTTTTTGTTTGTCTGTTTTAGAGCAGAAACCCCAACCCAAATCAACCAACCAGCTCTCCTCAATAAAACAATGAACCTTAAAGAAGTAAATTTATTTTTGGTGTAGGTAAGAGGTGAAAAATATTGATCCAGGCTCCCATTCAGTCTACAAACAGAGAGTCTGAAATAAAACCTGTATTTCTGTTGCAGCAATGTCAAAGACATTCAATATAGTTTTGGTTCTGGCTGCTTAATACTCAAACAGGTATGTGTGTTGTCCAGTACAACTTATTTGAAGATGTAGTATTTCTCCGTTAACCACTGATTGCAAATTTTGCTCCCAAGTGTCCTGTTTCGTGTGGTTCCACCAGAGTGATGGGGAGGTCAGGAGCTGAGAACGCTTTTGAGGTACAGGGACATTGTTCTTTGTTGGTTGAAAATAACGCTCCTTTGAATGAGTAAGGTATTCTTAGGCTTCCATGCAGTGACTGGAAGTCGTCCTCCCATTCCTGCAAGGAAGTGAGTGCTCCAAGCTGAATGTGAAAGCTGGAAACCTTCCAGTTACTGTAATTCTTACACATGGTGAAACATGGAATTCTTTGTTCTGCAGGCAAACAGAACAAAGCCAAAAGAGTAGCTCAGATAATGTTTTTAACAGAAAATGTATTGGGGTGGGGGTTTGTGGTGCTGTTTTTTGTTGGTAGGTTGGTTGGTTTTGTTTTTTTTTTTTTTCAAGGTTGTGTCTCTTGCTGCTTTACTGGACATACACTTTAGTTTCATCTCAAAGTGAGCTCAGAGGAGTGTGTTCTCTTAGCATTTTAGTTGGGAGCTTAGAATTTGATTTTGTGGGGGAGTTTTAGGAAAGCAGCTTTCTTGGAAAGGGTGGAAGAGGGAACTGGGTTTTTAAATCAGATATGTAGAAATACATATGTATGGTATCTAATAGTGTGAAAATGTTGTGAGACCTCTGTCTGATAAACAGCAGAATTATTCTCTGGTTACAACGTTGAAATGCCTGCCTGAGCCCTGAGTCTGCATAGGAAAATCTGGTTTTAGTGGGACATCTCAAATTACTCTTCCCACACACACACTTCAGACTTGCTTTAAGTTTTTTTTTTGCTGATATGACCCATGTTTCCATAAATTACTTGAACTTAGCAGACCTTTTCTGCACATGACAATGAGATGAAATTGTAAACTTACTTTAGAAAACAAGCTATTCCTTTAACGTAAGTGAAACCATAGCAATTCGCTTGTTTTTCCTATGAATCACACTAAAGAATGGAATAGTGTTGAGATATGTTTACAGCTGTGGGTGCCATGACTTCACGCTTAAAATTATACCTTTAATAGTTACACTCAGATTTTACTTTGGTTTGGCAGCAAGCCTAATGGAGGCTCTTAAATATGTATATATCTTGCACATGTAAGGCAGTTGAAAGAGGCTTTTTAGTTATACCCTTGACCAGGAATCCAGTAAAGGAAAAAAGTAGTATTGGTTTTACCTACGGAGTGAGTCTGGCCCCCGCCCCCCCCCCCCCCAAATGAATACTTGAGCAATTAACTGTAATTGATCTTCATGTACGTGGTAGTGCTTTTCTTTCATGTGCCCTAGGGTTGTGCTCTGGAGTCCTTGAGTTTGCTTTGCTCATCTTAACAAATGATGCTAGAGTGATCACTCACAAATACCTTGCACTGTAGTGTCAAAAGTGAATTGCTCTTAGCAATAAATTGTCCTGTCTCACCCTTCTTTTCACTTCTTTTAAGGAATAAAATTGTAGAGCATTTGGGAAAATGTAGGAAATTCAGAAAAGCATTTTCCTTGTGAGTGGCACACTCTTGGATGATCAGAAGAAAATCAAGTGCATAGGGTCATTGCAGCAGTGTGAAGGTGAACATTGACTTCTGCCTACAGTTGATAGCTCCAAAACCCAGGGATGGGGCAGAGGAAGTGAGCTGCAAACTATTATTCAACTTGCCTTGAATTTACCAGCTAGATTTCTTGTTTTTCTATTGCTATAGCAATCACTGATGTAATAAACATGCTAAAAAGCTTTTGAAATCTATTAAACACTTGGAGGACCTGGGAACTTTCTCCATCTTTGATTTTGACATTTAACACTAGATTTCCAGCAGAAGTTGATTTGGCTTTGGGGTTTTTTTGTGTGTTTCCCTTTGAAAGAGTTGACCATCTGCTGAGATGGGACCTTCAAACTGAATGCATTTCATTCAGCAAGTTCTGAAAATGAATTATGAGTAATAGGGCAGGGAAGGAGATGCTTTGTTGTCACCTTTCCAATGCCGGTCTCTACCTACGAGGAGTTTTCTTTTGAAGAGAGTGGGAACAGGGAAAGTGTGATGCATGTTTTGGTGGGCATGGATTATTTAACTTACCTTGTGAGGGGACAGGGAACATCTGATAATGATAAGTGATATTTGAAGTGTAGGTGGAGTACCACCATATTGATTGAATAGTCATGGCTTTTAATGTGGGCTGAAGAGTATTTGAAGTTTTGTGTGGTTACTTCTCAAGCAGCCACAGCTTTCAGAAACTGAAAGATGCAAGTGAATTCCCATAGAGATGCAGTTTACTACAGCTGTGTCTGGTATGAGAAGGTCCCCATGAGTTTTGAAGGACTTTTTTTGTATAGCAGAAAAAGTATGGACTAAAACTGTAGTCAGAAAGACTTACATTAGATGTCACGAAAAGTCTTACAGTTTCACCAGTGAGTGTTGTAAACAACAGATGAGGTAAACATCTGTCATGACTGATTGATTGTCTTTCCCCAAAGTAAGATCAAATTATAATTCAATGAATTATCTCCTTGCGTTCCTGTCAGTGTGAATTTCTGTGATTCTGTGGTAGATGCCTGCAAGTTGTAGACTTGGTTCCGTTAAAATAGAAGAGCTTTTACTTCATTTAATTCCTTCTTACTGTAGCCAATGTTGCATGCTTACCTTCCTCCTACAGTTTTGTTTTCCTTAATCTTAAAAGCACTTGGATATTATGGTCACTGATAAAGAAAAATAAGTGAAGTGCAGTTTTCTGTCTTCATGTGGACTTCAGTAAAGTTCGTTCATCTACTGCACTTTCCAAGTTTGATGCAATTTGTTTGTTGCTCTATTGTTTTCCTCCTTGTGTATGTGCAGTAAATGCAGGGAAAGTTTATCTTGCCACTGTTAGAACAGCTTTTGTATGAGAATGATTCATGTCCAAGGCCTTCAGTATGCATTGCTATGGAAACTTCAGTGCACGGGCTTCTCATTCCCCCCTCGGCAGAATTCTTCACAATAATTTCTCTTGTACCTGGGAGTCAGGGGAGTGGTATTTGCTACTGAAATGTTGAGGGGCTGAGTTTCTTTGATCATACATTTAGTAGGCATCTTGTGCAAACAGCAAGAGGTTTCTGTTCAGTTACATAAAAATTCCCTGATGTCTTAGGCGATAGTTTTGGGGTACTTAAGCCAATGCTGCCACTGAAAAGACTTTCCTCTTTGATTTTACATCCAGAAACAGGCCAGATCAGGAATGTGAATCGCTTGAGAAACCTTCCCATTCATTTGCCGTTTTTTTCAAGCAGACAAGTCCCCTGATCTACTTTTCCATGCGGTTTTGCAAATGGTGCTGGCATGAGATCAAGAAAAAGAATAGGTGACTGGCAAAAGGTGAACAGTTGCTTTTGTAATGTCAGTGTTGGCTTGTGGTCATTTCAGACTGGCCCATGGCAAGTAGGTTATGCAGAGCGTAGCGCTCGGCACTGTCATCAGGAGACGTGTTTCATGCCTAGTTCTGCCTTTCTCTGGGTCTTCGTTGAACAGAGTGAGTTGCAGATACTTACTGCTCAACATGGAGGGCAAAAAGAAGTGCCAGGCTTTGCCTATGGACTCCTGCTGGTTTGGAAGAACTGCTGAGACTCTTCCCAAGAAGCTGCTTACCTTTCAGTGATAAGGAAGAGCTGAAACGGGAAAACCAGCGCTTGGCATTGGCTGGGTGATTTTCTTGAGTGGAAGTGCAAAAGAAATGACAAAATCAGAGAAATGGAAAAGTAAGCACATAATAGGAAAGCAGTAGGGCTAAAAGAGGGTTTTATGAGAAGTTCCTAAGCTGGCAGATGGCAGAGACCCCATGGGGTTAATGTTCACAGACGGGTGAGCTTGGACCTGTGTTGACAGGGGAAAAGAGAGTTTGACCTGCAGCTACTGATACAGAGAAAAGAGCTTGCGAGTGTCTAATGCAACGCTATTGCTGTTGTTGCAACTTTTATTAGCTGGCTACTATCTTCTCTCACTGGGAATGAAGTGGGTCTCTGTTCCCTTGGGAATACAGAAGTTATTCATTTTTTTCCCAGAAGAAGGGAGAGTGCTGCTTGGAACGCCAGCTGTAACTGGTGTGGCCTGTTTTGCATGGTTACTGTTTGGGACGCGTGGAAGTGATGGTGTGTCACAGTGGCTGGGGGCATCCCTGGAATTGTTCTGTAGGTAAAGGTCTATGGAGCAGTCTGTGCCAGGCTGGAGAGCTCGCTGCTTGGATTGTTGTCTGGACAATACTTTCACTGTATAGCTGTAGGGCTGACACACAGAATATGTTATAGAACAGTGCTGGCTGTGTCTCTGTCTTGGCATGCCTTAGCAGGCTCAGTGTTGTAAGCACTTGCCCGTGAAGCTGCTAGGAATAGATGCCTAATGGCAGAGAATTTGCTAAAATTGATCTCAGCCGTGTAAACATGCAGGTTCAGAGTGAATCTCAAGCTGCAGAGGTGTTTGGGAAGTTGCTTCACACTAGCTGGCTGAGAAGGGGAGCCTACAGAGGAAAGTCAGCCCGTGGCGTGTGTGGTTTTATAAAATACTTGGCTCTAATAATTGCTTTTAGTTATTTGTTACTTGACTGAGTTAAGAATCTGATTGAGAGCCTGATTAAATAAATAACTCCTAAACCAACTTCCTTACATGGATGTTGAATTTCAGGTGTGGTAGTGTAAGAATCCTGAAAGATGCCCTTCCCTGGGGAAACCAATGGTGTCTTTGTATTTTGAGCAGCGTTCTGCATATGTATTAGAGTTTAGAAATGGGTTGGTAGCTGTTCCTGTAACATAGCACAGAAGTTAACTGCACTGGAGTCCTTCAAAAGACAGCAGTCTTTAGCATGGCCTTATCCAGTATTAATTTTCAGAATGAGAATGAAGGCTTTTCTTCGTGGGCTGTCATGTAGTAAGTTCTAAGAATTGCTTCCAGAATCGGTATTTAAGTCAAAGGACACCTACCCGTGGGCTTGTTACAGGCATTTTCTGTGCATAAGTTTCCACTACTTGTTCTGAGATGTAAAACTTGATTTTACAAAAGTACCTTGTAGAAGGAAGATGGTTTTGGTTTTATGTGTGCAGTGGAGGGCAGGCTGGTTAAATGTGGCTGCAGAAAGTCCACTGCAACTTCTGAAAAATTTCATTAGTGTGGGTTTTTGTTTTGGTTTTGGTTGATCCCATTTGAGAAGAACGTAGCATTGATGCCATGTTTGGCTGTGGGAGTATGCAAGCTTGCATACTTGAAATAGGTTTCTAGGAGGATCCAGTTATATTCATATGGACTCTGTTGGACTTGTAGAAGGTCATTTAAATTTCGGTTAAAAATACAAATGGGTTTGCAGATCACTGCTTGGCATTTTGATTAATACTAAAACTTTGAAGTATTCTTACTACTTTATTCTTTCATGGGATGCTGTCACTTGCTTATTATCTTTAGGTTTAGATAAATGCATTGGAAGGTGTTTATTTGGGATTCAAGGGATTTTAGTCTCTTAACGAACTGTCCAATAATTAGGATTTTAGGAAGCAGTTCTGTTTTCAGGTTTTGTGCAATACCTTACATAATGTAGGGAAATCAGATGTTAAAAAGATGCAGGGTTTTACTACAGTGAGAAGTTTGCTTGTGGGCTACTTGTGTTGGAAACTTGGGATAGAATCGGGACGTGCCCAAGCTGCTCTCTTGATTCCTGCCGTGTGGTTACTTAGACTTGTCATACTGTGTGTGTTTTGCGTTGCTCTTTTTCCAACTGCCTTGGGAAGAAGGAAAGTGGGACTGTTGTCTCCCTGGCCCTGTTTGCTGGAATAACAGTGAACATGAGTTTTACCAGACCATAATCATGATACCAACATCGAGCTTTTAGGATGTCCTGTTATAAAATCCCTATGCGGAGAAGTCACGAAACATCGCTGGTCTGTGAGAAGTTTCTAATTATACTGTTGCACTTACCTTGTGCAAGATGAATTCTTGTTTTTCCCTTGCATAGAATCAGTGGACAGCGGACTTAATTGTTGCAGCAGCCTATCGGTAGGGTCAGGGAATATTAGATCGTTGTTTGGAATAGGTGTGCATGGATTCAATTTCTTTTGTTGTACCAAAGAGCCCTCGGTTCTTAATACAAAACTTAATGGATTATGCACAGGGCTGATCCACGTATCATCCTTGTTTTATCTGTTTTATAAATCTTTCCAACATTTATGCCCTTGTTTTGACTAATGTTTAGTAATTATGATGAAATGGCATTTTAATTGTCATAGCTTCCAAAGGTGCCACTGAAAGATTAATTATATAGAAAACATGGTTCATCTCAAAAGTATTTGCCAATTTATGCAGATATAATTTTGTAAACGTCATTTAATAAAGTTTAGTGCATAACCCTGAATGTGTTTAAACCCAGTTGAAATTCCATTCAATCGTTTTGCTTTTCTTCTAAATTTGGAGTTCATGAGTATTCTTTTCGTAGATGAATTCCGCTGACACTCTCAGGTCTGCACAGGATATGAAGTTTCCCTTCACTCAAGGTTGGGTGAGGGAATGCTTCTCTCGAAAATTTAAGCTAGTAACAGGACATAAAACACTAGTATGCTCATCCTTAAGCTGTTTCTTGTTGGTGTGTGCTATGAACCATGTTGTCTATAACCTGAACGTTTATTTATATAGACAGTGATTGTAAGTGCTTAGTTACATATTGCTGTATTTGCAATTCAGTATATTGATCTTCATGGATGCTTTTAAGACCTCTGTTCCACAGCCTGGAAACTAAAGGTCAAACATGACTGAAATAAAAATATGTAAAGCTTAAGATCATCTTGATATGTTGGCCAACTTTATGAGCAGATAAGTCATCTGCTTTTCACTTTTAGTGAAAGTGGGGTTATGTTGAAGTTATTTATGGAGATTAACCAGAGTAGTTTCTTATTTCTTAAAAGCTTATTCCACAAGTATATAATCCCATCTAAAAGAGACAGTCTGTTTTTCAGTGACGTTTAATATTGAATGTCTATAATAGAAAGTTCATATTTGTGTTTATATATTAAAAAAAGTGTTTTAAAATGTGTGTCTAGTGGTTTGGTAATTTTCTCTAAATTGCTTTTAAATTGGGAAGGGGATGAGTGATTCTTTTAACTGTCTTGTATCTTTAGTTTTTATTTGCTTAGTGATATTTAATTTGGAACTATCATATAATTCATTTATCTTTATTCCATATTCATAATCTTGCCAAAATTAGGCTTTTTGGTTGGTTCTCAGAAACGTTTAGTTACCTTTTTTGTAGGGTAAGACTAATGCAGCTAATGTTGGGCATTACTCTTTTCTGTTACTTCAACACAGGTTGTGGAAAAGCTGTTGGGAGTTGCAGCGTGACTCCCAGAGCCTCCCCTTGTCTGTTGTACCCCAGCCAGCATGGTGGCCCTCTGCTTGCCTTCCTCCAGTGGGCCAACGTTCTTCTCTTTTGGGGCCCCCAAAAATGCAGGCAGTCCTTGAAATACAACTTCACGAGCGCTAAGCAGAGGGAGTGACCCTTTCTCCTGACTTGCAAGCTGTCATCTTCTTGTTGGTTCCTTCCTCAAGGTCCCCTTTCAAGGTTTTTCCACCCTCTAGCATCTCAGCCCCACTCTCCCTAGCCAGCTGTCAGCTGGGAACTTGCTGAGGTTGCCTTCTGTCCCCCTGTCCAGATCAAAAGAAGTTTCAGTGCGAGCTACAGAGTGGGGTTTGGTCTGTCAAGGATAGGGAAAAAAAAAAATCAGCAAATACTTGTATTTCTGTGCTTTAAACACAAAGGTATGTTGTATCAGGAAACTGATCTAAACAAAGCTGGGGTTTAAGCCTCCTGTTGAAATTTCTATTGGGAATCCTGCATCAAGTGGTCTGCAAGATGTAATAGGAAGGTAATTGTGTGTGGTTCAATAAATGCGTACTGCAGCTTGTTGTGAGGTCTGGGGTTTTTTGGTTTGGTGTTTTTTCCTGGACTAAATAGACCTTGACTGTCATATTGCAATTTAACTGTTATCAGTTAAGACGTAAGACGTCTTACAGAGAACAGGTCAGTGTTATTTACATGTAAGGTTGCATTAGTTGCAATTGAAGCAATTTTAATGTGTCTGAGGGGGGAAAAAAAAAAATCTGAATGTGGTGAGTTCAGAATAAACTACCACAAAGCTTTTGAATTGTCCTTTGGTGGTTGTACAGATTTTACATGCTGCGGACTTGAATATAGAAAGATAATTTACAAGCTACAGGTTTTATATTCCTAGATGGTACAAGAACTTTAGAGAGCTGCCATAAAGATTTGTCATCCAGTTCTCTGTTTGTATTATAACAAGAAAAATAATTAGCAAATGGCACTGAAGAAATGGATGCTTACGATGACACACCTGCCTTCTTTTTCCTAATTCCAGGGCATATTCCCTTGTGGATTCCAGTCAAGTGTCTACCTTCCTGATTTCTATTCTCCTCATAGTCTACGGCAGTTTCAGGTAAGATTTTTCTTCGAGATTCGGCAGAATTTTTCTTTTTCAACTGGAAATAATGGCAAGTGACTATTCCGAATAGAGTTTATGCCTTTTGTTTCATTGTATCTTTGTCAGACTGGTGGCTAAGGTAAACGAAATATCTCTTGCTTCTGAAAAGGAAATGGAAAAGGAAGAAAAAGTAGCTAGTTGGGGTTTCTGAGAGACATAATTATATGTCAAGTTACAGGCATGTACAAGAACTTAGAAATTAGTCCTTGAAGACAGCTCTGTAAGATTTTATTTTGGAGGATATAAAAGGATTGTTGAGAGAGACGGGAATGTAATGTTACCAATAGTAGAATTTGATATATAATGTTTCAGTGTTGGTCGATTCAGCATGTCCTTATTGTGATTGCAAACAAGTCTTGTAAAACAGACGTTCCCAAGATCCAGTGCTATTTACTTGAGTGTGAGTAACAGCTTAATAGAGAAGTGGGAAACACACCGTCGGTGTTGAATTCCAGCAAAGTCTCTGAGAACTGCTGCAGGGGAAGTTCGAATCTTCGGAAAAGAGATTCGCCACATTTTGGGAGACCTGAGTATGGTTTAGAGAAAACATAGTTCTCCCTTTAGATTTGCATCTTGTATTATACAGTTTGTTTTAATGTAATGCTACCTAAGGAATGAGGTTCATACCGACATATTAAAAAAAAACCCACCTCAGCACGAAAGTATTCTTTTTTTCAAACTTATAGTACAGCATGATTTTCTTTCTGTTTCTTGAAGAACATTGCTTTATTTAACAAGTCTACGATTAAAAGGCCATACATTCACTGTGAAGTTTCTGAAGTGCTATGGATATTCCTGAAATAGGTGATAGCCACTGTCATACATATGATCTAAGTTGCAGCTGTCAGGGTAAGAGGTTTTAAATCACCATCATAAGTTAGTAAGATCATATAATGAAAGAGCCAATTTTTGATAAGAGCTGTCTGTTGTTGCTAACAAGTATTAGGTAATAGTGCTGCTGATGGAATTAAAATAGAAGGCTTTAGGAAAACAAAACCCAGAGATGATGGAAATAAGAAATAAAAGGTTGTATTAGTTTTTTCTTCCAAGTTTTGAGTCAGTCTAGCATATAGTTGAGGGACTAATTAATTTTTTAACTATCTGAATTTATGCAGTTGTGTAAAAATGAGCTATACATCTGGCTGCAGGAAGCCATAGCATTTATTGAAATTCAACTGTGAGAACATAATGCAATATAAAACAGCAGGAGTGCTTGGACTTAAATTGCCTGCCCTTATCTCAGAGCTCCTTGCTCTTAAAAAGTTTCCCTTGCTGTTTGCCATCCTACTCCTATATACACGTGCTCGTCCTACATTTTACACCCAACCCTGCTCATGTAACAAGGACTGCAAACTTGAGTACAACCTAATTTATGGGATGAAGTAGTGGAATGGTGATGGATACAAATCAATTGAGGAAATGTCCTGTTCTAGTCCACTACTTTTGCACGTATCCTGAAGCCCCCAAGGTGCAAGCTATTAGAGACCAAGGTAGGGTCCCATAGTTGTGTATAGTTATATAGTAGGGCCATACAGCTATATGTAGTTTCTTTAGCAGATGTCTGAGCTTAAACCCACAGTTACGATGGTGACTTGGACAGATTGCCCTTCTGTTTGGTCAGCAAGTGAGGTCAAGAGCAGTTTTTTACAGAAAACTGTACAGTGGTGTTAACAAAGGGGTCTGAGATACAATTAAGTTATTTAAGAAATTCAAGTGTGGTAGTTCAGCTGCAAAATGATACTCATCAGGCAATTCCTGTAGTAATAAAAAAAACCCAAACATCTGGCAAAGTGGGTGGATTTTCTTACAAGAGTGACTTGCCAGAGAGATGAAAGCTTAGTGTGCTCCTTCTCAAATGGCAACAATGATGTCTTCATCTTGATTTGAGTGCTTAATCTCAAATGGAGCTGTCATAAGACAAAAAGAAAATAGCACTTCTCAGTTAACCTTCGTGTTGCAAAAAGTGGGTTTGGTTTCTGATTTTCCATCTGAAAAAAGCAAATTGAGTTACTGTGGTATTGCTGGCAAGTGACTTAAACAGAAGTGCAGTAATAGGATCAGAAAGAATTGGGTGGGTGAGTCATTAGGATAAAATCCACATGTGTGGTAGATCTAATCTAATGCAAGAGGTTTCAGAGGAACAAAGGAAAGCCTTGGTCCACTGTCCTTATTCATACCAGCAGCATTTATCCAAAATCAGAATAAAGTGAAAACCCCCAAACTCTTTAAGATACTCAGAAGAATGTCTAATAGATCATGGGTAAAGCCAGCATCCAGGAAGAAGCGTACAGAGTTGAGTTCCCACTTCTCTTACTGTGGATGAATGAGCATTTTCTTCCTACGTTTGTGCTGGGTTAGGAGTTTTAGCTTCGAGTCCTTCTGAACATCTCTGCCATATACATTCTGACTGTTTCTCAGTCCTTGAACATGATATACTTTATTCTTGACTGCCAAAGGGGCAAGTATAATCCTTCAAACCGTTAGAGGCTGTAAACTGGAGCATACAAGGGTGTGTGGTAGTTACATGTTTCTAAAGAGGTGAGCTTAGCTTGAAACAGGTTGTTTCCTGTAGGTTTTTGCTAGGCAGCCACCTATTCTTGTCAGAGTGCTTCTCTGTGATTTAAATCTTGGGGTTACTTTGCAGGCAGGTAACAGCTGTATCTTTTTCTATCCTATCACATACCCAGACATGGTCTCTCAGCTTATGTAAAGCCAGATTTAACCCAGAACCTACCTGTTCAAGTATCTGCTTTTAGACCAAACCAAGAAGCATGGGATGAAACTCATGTCTTCTGTCTCTAGGCTTTGGGTACCTAAAGTATGCCTGTAAATAGAAAGTAGTTCAGATGGTGTGCTTGTGGTTGGCTTTATGACTTGACATGTACAGAAATCAGGACACCTATTTCACAGTAAAAAAAGAGGAAGGCTGTGCCTGGAGTTCATACACATCTACAGCTGCAGCACTGGCAGGGTGGAACTGGGGCTTTGGGCAAACCTCCTCAGCACGTGCTGCGAATGTGGTCTGCGTGTGCATGTGCAAGTGGGTGCATGTAAAATACCTGCTGAAGGCAAGATGTTCTTATCGTGAGGTGGGACTCAGGCACTCATACTCCATATAGGCAGTGGAAACATTTTACTTGCACTTTCTGCTGTTGTTTCCCCGATTCTTACTTCAGCTCCAGATCCTGCACTGGAACTTGTCCATTAATCTCATAGGAACATTTTATAAGCGACTGTAGCAAAGTTGGAGCACACAGCGTATTTTAGGCGCTCTCTCTAGCATATGCATGGAGATTTGATTGAATTAAACAGTCTCAGGTCAATGACTGATTCTGATTGTAATTTTTTATTTAGAGCAATTGGAATCTGGCAATTCTGTGGCAACCCACAATTCTCATAGTCCCAGAGCTGTTAAGATGGGTGACTGTCCTCACTAAGTAGGGGAAGGAATTTCTCAAGCTATTGCATCTGCAAGCTGCTCTATATATAACGCATTTGCTTTCATATTTCCTGCATTGTTTCATAAGAATATTCTCCTGCAGGGTTTCCCTGAAGCATTACTGCAGTGGAAGGGATCCATAGTTGAATCTGAACTTTCATGGTAGTAATGTGCCAGCAGCTTACTCATTCCTTTGGCCTTAGTGTAACCCAACTGAGTGGTTCCCTGTGGGAGGCTGAGCTGTGCTTCTTTGAAACATTGTGCTAGAAATCCTACTGACTTGAACTGTGAGGACCCGCAGAAGAAACAATTGTGGAGTTTATTGCGTGCTGGGAGATACTGGCTGAACGTTGCCTTTGGAAGCCCAGCAGAAACTTGGAACAAAACAGCAAACATTTCTCAGTTTGTGATTTCATCATGATCCAGTCGTTTTGAGTGTATCTTGGTTTACAATATAATTTTTAAGTTTCTTGGAGGATGTTGTAGTGATCACTTATCTTTTTTTCTTTTTTTTTTTATGTCAGTGATAATTTGTAGCAGAGGGAAGAGCCAAATCATAAAATGGTTGGAGATTATTCAGAAGTTGTCTTGGATCAGCAGCTGTGTTGCTAAGTGAAAGTAATTTCCTAATTTATGCTTACTTTTGAGGTAGGGATGTTTATGTATGTAAGATGTTTATAGGTAATAATGTAATAATTACTGACACTATTGCAATGAAAGGAGAGGGGCTGAAGTTGTTTAAGAGCACTAGATCTAATAGTTTATTTCCAGTTTTCTTTGCTGATAGCAATGCCTTAGATCATGAGTTGCCTGATGTCACTGGGAGAATGGTGGTGTGAAGTTCTTGTTAAACGACGCTAATTCAGAGGGGAGTGAAACACTGCACTGACAAAAGAATTCTCTTGTTTGGCTGAATCTTGGATCAAGTCCTGGAGGGTTGTCAGCCTCCTCCCCGGATTTTTATAGCTTGAGAGGAAAATTATGAGGCTGCAATGCATTAATGGGGAAAAAGGAAGTGTGAATGAAGGATAAAGGTACCCAAAACAAGAAGCAGAGCAGAGAGATGTTTAGAAGAACAAGCTAAGCAGAACAGATTAATTAGAATTTCTTAGACTTTCTCCATTGTCTCCTTGTATTTTTGATAACTTTTCAGTTGATAATCCATAATCTGTGTAGAAATACTGTGTATCGGAGGGTGAAGCTTCCTCATACTTTGCCTGAGCCCAAAAGCTGCTTTAATTTCATACCACTATTTGGGAGCACTTGTGTAAGAGAAGCAGGAAAAACAAACCAGCTTTATACTGTAAGAGCCTTTTTCTTGGTTTTGTTTTATACAGTGAAACGGCTCAGCCCTTCTTTCTTTAATACACCACACCGATCTTGATCCTAGAAACCCTCTGTGTTTGATTTCAGGTTGTATAACTGCAGCACAAAATTGCTCACCTGTGCATTGGTGTAGGTCCTATACACTAAAATGAAATAACTTTGATACCTATAGAATTGTATAGAAGACTGTGGTGTATTTTTTACTTGTCTGATAAATTATTAGAATTTGTTTACTTTGCATAGCACGATTACTCACAGCTAGACTTGAAAAGGAATTTAATGCCTGTTGACCTGGAAGTTTTGTTGAAATACTCGGATGCTGCTGCAGACTTAAGACAGGAGCTGTACAGTAGGAGCTGAACAGTGCTTCTGGTGGCTCTCTATAGCTTATTTGGATAAATATGCAGCTAAATCATGGATAACATGCATGTATCAGAATGAGAAACTGTCATGGTAAACTTGATTGTTCATGTTTTTATTAAAAATGATGCAGAATTTGACATTAGAAATAATTACTGGCCAAAACAGACCTGAAGTGAAACTTTCAGAAAGTTATGCCAAAATTTGTTAGAATATAATGTAGAAGTTAGATCAAAGTGAAGGATTGTGGCAAAAGGGGTAGAATACTGTGTTGGAACATTTTTAAAGGGTGTGTATCAAAATGGTAAGATGAATCAATTACAGCTGAGCTGAGTACATAGGGGAATGTTGGCAGCTCCTGTGGATTAACTACATTGTATCACTTTGTACTATTTATTCAGAGCTTCCTCTACTCATCTGTTCTGTGTGTGTGCAAAATATGTATCTTGTTACTTTCTAGGCTTTGCTGAAACATTTTCAATGAAGACAGACCTTACATTCAGCGAGTACTTAGAAATTAGTTTTGGTCATCTTTTATGACAAGATCTAGAGGAAGGAAATAACATTGTCTTAAAAATGAAACCCAATAGTTAAATTTGAATTAAAAGGATCAAAATGAGAACTTGGAGAGAGTTCAGATTTGTCAGAGAATTGAAACATTTCTTGCATTTCCACCATGTACTACACTTCCAGTAATGCAGATAAACATCTTCGTTGCCGTTCGTTCATTCTCACTGTTAGGCCTGGTGTGATTTGGTGCCTCATCTCTAACTGAAGCTTTTTTTTCTTTTTTTTTTTTAAAGCTGTTCCAGTATGTATGGTGTTTTTTCTAATAAACAGTATTAAAGGGCCCTCTCTGGGAGAGGGTGCTGTGATAGAATCATAATGAGACTGTAGCTGATGAGCCTAATTAGGAGTTCAAAACTTGTCTGTTAAGTTTGCTTTGTTTCCCGCAGGTCTCTTAACATGGACTTTGAGAATCAAGACAAAGAGAAAGACAATAGCAGCGCAGCTGGGTCTTTTAGTGGCAACAGCACCAATAACAGTAAGGGTTAGCTTTATTCCTTATCTTACTTTCGTCACTTCAGTGTGCTGCATCTGCTTCATCTGTCCCTGTGTTTCAGCTGTGTGTGTTGTAGATCCACCTGGTACAGTGGAACTGTTCTGCCTGGGCACTTACCGTCTTCCCCTGCGCTGATACTGCGATCTAGTTCATGCCCATGAAAGCTAGATTTAAAACATCAACGTAACATTTCCATAATGCATGAAAATTGCATGCTGCACAATTTTTCAGGTTTTACTGGAAATGGAAACAGCTTTACTTTTAAAAAAACCACCACACAATTACGAGAAGGGAGTGTACTTTCTTGTCGCCTGGAGTGTATCACTATGACACATTAGCCAGTCTGTAAGCAATGAGAGGTCTCCCGGTATGCTGACAAGTCTGTAAGGATGATTCAGATTTATCAATAGAGACTCTGAAGTATAGAGTTCACATGGCTTTGGGCAACTCATTTATAATGAACCACAAAATATGTGTCTACACACAATCTATTCAGAGTGGGAATTAACATGCCAACTCCTACGTGGTGATTGTCCCCTCTGTAATCTATAAATAGATTCCAGGCAGCTTGGCTGTTTGAGATGCAGTGTTTTGCAGGTAAAAATATGTATGTGAACAGTTAGTGGAATGTGTTGTATACAATGTGCTGTAAATTCACACCTGAGTTTAACTTAGAGCAATTTATATGGCCGTATTCAGGGAATAGACTCTTGAACTAATAGTTTCCACAAGTTTAGAAGGCAGGAATGAGATGTGTGAGCAGCCCTGTGCATGAAATCCTGAATGCTGAGGTTGCTTTGTTCAAAGTGAGAAATAATAGCTGAAAATATATAAATTAAATAACATACTAGTCTCTTGCTTTTTTCTGCCTTTGTGTGTTTTTTAAATATAGACTCTTGGAATTTGCATAGTTGTCAGAGCACTGCTTCTGTTGACAACAGAGAGCAAAGAGGTTGCTGTGCTTGGTGATTCAGCAGTGAACAGTTGAGGCTTTTGGCATCTGGGAAGCAAGAGAAGACAGTCTGGGGCTGGGGAATAAGCACATTAAGGGGATTAGCTGTCAAAATGATCAGAAATGAGATGAAGAACCCCGACATTTAACACTGCAGGCACCAGTTCCTGTATGCCAAGGTGGTTTGTGGTACGTCATTTCTGGGGTTTTGTTTGTTTTTTCCCTTGGGAAGTTGAAGGGCATGTGAATAAATGCTCTTGCTCTAAGCAAGAGGCGCTAGATCCAAGTCGCAGATTAGAACACAGGAATTTCTGTGTCTTTGCACTGTCATCACTGAACTATCTGTGATGTACTTTACCTTGTTGTACCAGACCTCAGTAACACAGAAATCCCAAGTGACTGAATTCTGCTTTTTATTTTTAAAATTTATTTTGGTACTTATGTTTAAGAATAATAGATCTGTGACCTGAACTAACAAATGGCCATAACAGTGCAAGTGTCACGGCTTCTGTGCTCATTGTTTGGCTTTTCTTTTATGGAAATTGTTAAATACTTACGACAGATACTAAGTTGTAGTGAGTGTATTTCAGATGTGTTTGAAGTTTTATACCCAGAGACACTGGTAACTATGAGCTGTGCAGTTAACTTGTTACTTAGACAACTTGCCACTCTTCCACAGAAAAAAAATAAAATAGACACATTGTAACACACACACAGAAACAACGTGTGTGTGTATTTACTTGTATGTCTCTGTACACGTGTGTAGGTGCATATTTACAGATATTCTGCTTGATAACCTAGAAGCCTATCCTTAAAATCCTGGAACTGGTAAGACCCTGCTTCATACAGTGGTGTCTTAATTATTTTGGGATACCACAGTGGTGTTAAGCTGGTTTTGGATCTCATCTAGGTCTGAGTCTTGTATTCATTTTTCATTAGAGACATTTTGAATATTTATCAAGTGACTACTCCAGATGCTATCTGTTGTTTTAATGCTTTTGAAGTATGTCTTGTATTTTTAATTGCATTACTAATTCTTCCCCCCTTCGCTGTCCCCAGCTACAGAGATTGGTTAAGTATTGGAATGGGTGGGATAGGTGGGCTTTTCGAAGCCTGATCTTCTCAATTTTGTTAGTAATTCTAAAAACTTGTGGTAAAATATAGTAAAAAATGTCCTGTTCTATTATTAATATCCCTAGTAGTCACGCTGCATGGCTGAGGTGGAGGAAATACTGAAATATTATATTCTGATTATCCCTGCGCTGTTTAAAATTGCTTCCAGCTATAAAATGTGAGCCTGAAGTTTTGTTGGGTTTCAGCATAAAAGACTATGATTGTAGCGCACACTGAACT
Organism: Falco rusticolus; assembly: GCF_015220075.1. Classification (NCBI taxonomy): domain Eukaryota; kingdom Metazoa; phylum Chordata; class Aves; order Falconiformes; family Falconidae; genus Falco; species Falco rusticolus. The sequence goes on along the minus strand of NC_051187.1, from coordinate 37,272,898 downwards.
GAGTTGGTAGTTTCATCAACAGGTAAATGACTTGGGGGTGTTTTTTGAAAACTACCCTTTATTGTTAGACTTGATGTTATCTGGCACTTGCGATCAGTGATGCAATTTAAGGGCATGGTGGCCTTCACCCAGGTGGAATGTGAAGCTGTGGCACCCTTTGTGTGAGCACGGTCAGCCTAATGCTGTCAGCAGCTCTGCTGTCGCTCAGGCCCTTCGCCTGGTGCTGAGAGGTTAAATAAAACTTCCTTATGCTCTGTTCAACACATCTATGTTGCTTAGTGTAAAATGAAGCAAATATATAATTGCTATATGTTTCCTAATTCCTAAATAATGTTAATGTTTGTAACTTGTTATTCATTCTATATGGCGCAAGGAAAAATTCCTACATTTTCTTTCAGCTTTTGGTTCTTGGATCCTGCAAAGCATGGCTGTTGCTGTACACACCAGCCACTGCGACCGTGCAGTTTAGCTGGAGTGTTTCTGCACAGACTGCTGTGCTTGGTTGTGATCGTGCACCAAGGTCTTGGAGTAAACGCCTGTTGCATGCGCACTGAAATGGAATGTGTTGTCGGTCCTTAGTTGTGTTGGTGAGGACAGACTGTCAGTATGTGTGTGGTAAGAAGCAGCCCAAGCTAAACTGTCACTTTCTTTCTTCTGCAGGTATTCAGACCATTGATTCTACCCAGGCATTGTTCCTGCCAATCGGAGCGTCTGTGTCTCTCCTAGTTATGTTCTTCTTCTTTGATTCAGTTCAAGTCGTCTTTACAATATGCACAGCAGGTGACTAAGTTTTCTTCTCTTCGCAAGAATTGGAATAGTACAGAAAGCGTGGATACAACTAAATATTGTTGATAACAATGATAATACTTGTCATGCTATATTTTTTACAAATCCTCATATTTCACAGTTGTATTTTCATGTCTCTGTAGTATCAATAAAAGTGGCAGGTATTATTTGAGAAGTATTTTCCACTTAGAGATTTGCTGAACCTACTGAACTACAAACTGCCAGAGTTTTGAAAGATGCTGGACATACTGTTTCATGTAAAGTTCACTTGTTTATAAATCAGTGCTCAGAACTGTGTGTGATATTTCATAATTCAGGTACTTTATAGGATCCTAGCATAACTCTGGAGATCCTATCCAGAGACTCCTTTTCTTAGTTTGATTTTGGGTTTTGCTTTTATGCAGTTTTTCTTTGTTTCAAGAGTACTTCTAGTCTCACTAGCATTTTGAGTATTATTCTTCTGCACGGCTTGAATTTAGAACAAAAATGAAGCTGTTGTCCCAAATAAATTGCATGTCCTGTCATCCTGGTTATTATTATTTACATTTTTTCATTTAAATAAATACCAGGCCTTTGATTTCTTTGGGAAGTTTTGGCCTTTTGATCTTTTTGCAGTCCTTCAAGAGACCAGCTGCTATTCAGTGTAGCAAGGTTCTTCTGTCATTCTAAATAAGCAGCAGCTTTTAAAAATTGTATGCCTGAATCCACATACTGAGTCTGTGAAGATTTTTAAACCCCTAAATACCTCTCATCCTCTCCTACTTCATGTATATGCAAGGTAGGCTTTTCCCTTGTGATTTAACTCCTGAGCTGTGCATCCTCTGCAGCCTCTTAAACAGGATTGATGTTGATGGGTGAGATCTAAATCTCTGCTCCTATCTCTAATTCTGGAGGCATAGTCGTGCAGAGGGGTCTGCTGAATGCTGCTTTTATAGCTTTGACCTACGACACGTGTTCTTTCCTATTCAGAATAAATTATGTCAGATAAATTGTACTGTATGCTAGGTATTAAGGATATATATACCCATATAAGATGTTACAAGGGAAGATTTATGACAAAAGACAAATATTAATTTGTCAAGCTTGTTGGTCCCTTTCTTTCCAGAATGGCCTTGACATTTGTAACTTTATTTGTAATATTTTTGGTGCGTAATTAGATGATACTGTGTGAGCTGGGCCTTGTTGCAGGTTTAAGAGGATTGAGTCTGGGTTGATCAGTGCACTTGGGTATTGTTATTCCTGAACCTCGTTTTATGATAGGTTTGTGCTTTTCCTTGGTCTTGCATTAGAGGGCTCTTTGGCCCCAGAACCTCTAAAATGCAAAGCTTCATTAAGAGGCTGTACAGCAGGTTGTAGACCCTGCTGGCGTTGGGAACCTGTGGGACTTGTCTTTCTGTCCCCTGAAGCTCAAGTAGTGCTATTTTACATCATCTTTTTGTAGATTTTAGAGGCTGATTTGGGGGGCTTCTCAATTATAGCTGATGTCTGGTTTCTTAAATCTTCCTCCAGCAAAGATTTGCCTTTCAGGGAGGAGCCAGGAGCAAGGGTGGGTGCCTTGAACAGCCCAAGGCCGGGGCCAGCTGCTAAGCTGAGGGCAGAGCTGAAGAGCTGGCGTGTTGCCTGCAGACAGGGTTAAGCCAAGGGATTGCCAGTTGAAGAATAGGTACTGAGGCCAGGGGGAAGAGGAAACTTAGGGCTGGAAGCCTGGACAGTCAGGAACGAGACTGAGTGGGCACTCAAGGGCACTGTGTGTTAGTGTGGTCACATCTTCATTCTTACACTCTGAATGAGCCCAGCTCTGGGGTGGCTCATTGGGGATAGCAGGGTGGGAGGCACAGCGTTCCTTGCTAAGAAGAGGTGGAGGGGAGGAAGGGGAAGGAGAGATTCCAAGGGCAAAGAAGGTCAGCCTGGGGTGAGGACAGGTCAATCCCGCTGTGGTGGAGGCGGAGCAGGGCGCAGGGCAGGCAGGGCTTGGGGCAGCAGTGGCACAGGTTTTGCTGTGTAGCATTCTTTGCCAGGCACCTCTGAAATGGTTCCTGGTTTAGCGTGCACTCTTCATTCTTTCCCTATCCATTCTGCTCTTTTCCTCCTCTGTGAAATATTGATAGAACTGTGAATTTTCATGGTCCTGTTTGCATGCAGACACTTTTTAAATTTTTCTTTTCAAATTATTTGATGGGGAATGGAGGTTTTCTTGTGGTTCGTTTGTGGGTTTTGGTTTCTTTTTTCAGTCTTCCATCTTCCTCCCCCAGAAGAGGTAAAATGGAGTGGAAAGCTGTGGTTTGACCAGACCAATTTTGGCTTAAGCTGCGTACTAAAGAGAATGTTTGATTCCTTCCCATCATCTTCATTTGAGCAGAGAAAAAAAAAAAATCCCTTTCAAAAACCAACAGCATCCCCCCCAACTTTTTAAGCAGGAGTAAAGGACGGGACAAAGAGTTGATTTGCAGCATACAGAAAGTGTTGAGTGGCTCTTCTAATTTCATTTCAGTCTGTTCTTGCTACAACAGGTTTGGATGCATGCTGCTGATGTATCTGTGTCTCCATGCCCTCACTCTTCAGCCTTTGAAACACTCCTTAGTACAAATCCAGTACTATTAAAAAAAAAACAAACAAAACCAACAACAAAAAAAAAACCTGGAAGGAAAAATAATTATAAATACCAGCAGTTACTAAACGTTTCTACAAATGTGTGGGTGGGTTAAGTATGCTTCTTAAAAAGGAAGATGCTTATGGAAATAGCCTGTTTGGATATTTACATATTTTTAATGTCCTGTTTTCAAAAACTTAAAGCACTTAGTATTTTAAAAAAGTGAAGTTGCCAGCTAATAGATATAATTTATTTTAAGTTGTAATATGGTTCAGTAATGAATAAAGGGTTTTAAGTGAGACCAGCGTGGGGGAAGTTGATGGAGTTGAAGAGTGGAAAAAAAACCTTTATTATGCTTAGCCTGTGTCACGTGTTGAAGAATTTAAAAAGAATCTCACGACCAGTTTGTAGTAAGTTTGTTCTTTTTTAGTTTTGACTCAATATTTGAAAACGGTTTGGTTTTTTTTTGCTGACATGATCACGAATAGCTTTAATACTTTTTTTTTTTAAAGGTTTGGGGATGGGGCGTTAGATTCCTTTGAGAGCTTTTATTCTGATTGAAGTTTGAAAGCATACTAATAGAAGTCCTACAGAAAACCTTGGAGCCTTTAGCTGCTTGTGCTTTAATAATACTGCAGCGTATGATAAAAGGACATTGTTGCAAAAGCTTTTTCAAATTGGAGAAGCTTGTTTGTGTACTGTAGAAATTAGGTCTGAATGTACTAATACTACCTTTTCTTCTTTTTCTAGTCCTTGCAACAATAGCTTTCGCTTTCCTTCTGCTCCCGATGTGCCAGTACTTAACACGGCCTTGTTCACCTCAAAACAAGTAAGGACTTGAGAAATCTTTTGCTCCTCTCCTTGTATGTTGTATTTATTTATTTTCATGAGAATTCTTTAACAGAGTCTTTGGTTACGAGCATTAACCTCAAGGCTTTAGGGCTGATGTTTGTGCATATTTATTGTGCCAACACCATGTTTCCACTTTGAAACTAGGAAGCACGATTTCTGCAAGTCATGTGTGCTTGCCAGCCTGGGAAGTGCAGTACCATTGCAGGGGACTAGATTTCCTAACAGTGGTTTTTAAGAAGCTTGGCTTATTTTGGGTGAGATTTCAGTTTGGGATTTGGTATTAGATTTCAATGTTTGTTAACGTTGGACTATGGATTTTAATGCTGGCTCTTTCAGTGACTGTAGTTAAACCAGTGAAAATGACAGTTGTTAATGTCATGTTTCGAAATGATTGGTGGTTTTTTTAATTTTTTTTTTTAACCTTGTGACTGGAGTTCATGTTGCAAGAAGCACCATCTTAGATGGTACTAGGAAATAGCATTCATTGTAACAATTTCAAGAGAGGTGCCAGAATTTACAGCGTTTTTTCCATCTCTGTAGTTCAGACTTTACACATTACTTGAATGTGAGGAAAGGTTTTATTTTGTTGCTGTTTTGGTACCTATTTGTGGCAAAGGAACCTCCCTTCAGTTGTTCTTGGCATCTTTCATCAGCAGTTGAGCCTTGTTCCAGCAGCGTCCATTTTCTGTTCTTTAAATGGAAACATAAAGTCTTCTAGCTAATGTTTGTGTGTTGTTCCTAGGATTTCCTTTGGCTGCTGTGGGCGTTTCACTGCTGCTGAGTTGCTCTCATTTTCTCTGTCTGTGATGCTTGTCCTTATCTGGGTCCTAACTGGCCACTGGCTCCTTATGGATGGTGAGTATGTGAATTAAGGGATTTTACTACTGGTTTGAGCCTGTCGTGACACATGCAGTCACCTGGTGATGATTGGTGAAATTTGCTAATATTAATGGCTTGCTGAATTGTAATACTGTGTGGTAGACTCCCTGGAAACAGCAGCTGTCAGGAACATGCCAGGGTAGCATTCGGGACACCTGTTTTTCTGGTTTGTGAAAGCTTCCAAGGAAGTGCCGGAACACTCATGAGAGATATTCTGCACCTGTGTGGTGTAGGGTGAATCGCCGGTTTTAGTTGAAGATGTGTTGAGACAGTGGTAGTTTATGAATCATAACTTGATCTTAATGATCTGGTTAATTTTTGCTGTGCATCTTATTGTTCATTGGTTCAGATGATCAAATAATTTGTCGTGAGACAGTTCACAGTAGCTGGTTGTCTTTGATCTCTTTGATGCTTGCCATGGATGGTGAGATGGGTGAAGCTGGCAGGCATCCAGTTGGCTTGAAGGTGTGATATTTTTTTTCATGCTGGTTGAACTGAATTCACAGCTTACTGTTCCAAAAAGGAGCTTTCCTCCTCCCCTCCCGCCTTCCAAATCTCTTGTGCTAGCTCTGGCACTCATTTAATCACATGGTAAACTGATTCAGCTCACTAGAATGGCAGCATACTCTTTCTTTTTTGCCAGGCTGTTTTTCTGCTGCTGCAGTGAGATGAATTGGATTATTTTGCAGTCAGGTATGTGCTAAATTTTGGCAAAAGGCAAGTGGCAGCATGATGGGATCTGAGAGGGGGGAGTGGATGTGATAGCAGAGTGAGGAAGGGGTAGCCAGGAGCAGGAGCTCTGCTTCTCAGCAGTGTCAGGCAACTGAAGTGGCTTAGGACTTGTCGTGAAATGGCACCTTGAAGTTGTGATTGAGGAAGAATAGCTGGGCCAACATTACTGCCCTTGAAACTGTTTGTTGCAATAGAAAACGTATATCCCAGCAGCTTTCCGGCTCCTCCTAAACGAGATGGGAGCAGCAGCAAGTCCTTAGCACTGAATCCTCTCATGGCACCTTCATTATTTCTTTCTCATGCTTTTTGCTGCTTTACAACTTCCACCTGCTGTATGTTAGGGAATACCTTTTAAAGGACACTAAATGAAGAAATGCAGATGAAGTTCGTTTTGTGTTGAACGGAGTAGCCCACCATGTAATCAGGGGTGATTTTTGATCTGCAGTAGCTACAAAGCTAAATGGAGCATCAGGTGTGGATTTTGGTGAAATCTGAAGACTTGTCCACACTGAGATATTGACAGAAGCATTTACTTCAAAATAGCTGGTTTTGTGAGCACTTCAGTCTGGAATAGTGAGCTTTGAGGCAATTAATCTGCAGAGTAAGGAACTGCTGGTGCAGAGTGATGTTTGGATTTTATTTCTCTTGGTGGCTTTTTATGGTTTACTGAATTGTGTTGATACTGTCTAGCTTTGGATTATTTTATGTAGTTTATACTAAGGGAGCTTGAACTGTATAGGTAAGCCTCCGATCATTTGTTCAAATCCAGTTAAATCAATGTTTGTCAGTGACATTGAACAGGGAGCAGCATTTATTGGCCTTCATCAGGGAAATGCGCTGCAGTTTTAGTCCTCATACTATACTGCTGCAAGTGGGATCGCATCATCTCTGCCGTTACCCTTTGCTTCTCTGCAACTGAAAGCTCGGGACCCCAGTTAGTCTTGTTTGGAAGGCAATGTGGGCAATAAGCACAGCTCGGTAATATATGCAAGTGGAGCACTTGCTTTAAGCCAGCGCCTGCCAGCTGCTGGGTGTGCTGTGATCTAACTCCTCCTCCCCGCTTTCACGGGGATGATCTTCTGTTTCACTGTCGGCAGAAAATGAAACAGATGTTGTGAACGTGCTTCACATTGCCTGGGCCGGGCAATGAGAGGGAGAAGTGGGGCAGGTGTTTCTTCTTAACAGCACATTTCATTTTTTGTGTGTGTGGTTTGTGGTTGTGCAGTTGTTTCTCTCTTTATGAGAGAGTATTTCTACTTTAGAGCCGAGTAAAATGGTGGGGAAATACTTCATAGTAATTTCCAGCCCTTACAAAACCGAGGTATGGCAGTTCCTGCCAGAACAGTCTTCATTGCTCAAATACCACAGTTCCCTCGTCTGCATGGTACAGTTGGTTGAACTGTTCCTAAAGCTGGGGACACCTCACTGGGTAGAACAAGCAGGTATTATCTCCAGGGGGTTGTTCTGGCCTGTGATGAATTACATTTATAAGTCTTGAAATGCTGATTTCTGAGCAGATTCTTTGATGACAGAATCATCAAGGATGGTCCTTGTCCCCTGGTAAAACCTGGTTAAAAGCTTTCCTAAATAGTGGACATAGCTGGAGATGTACAAGGGGAACGACAGATGTATGCAGGGTCTGTCTGTAGCTACAAAGTGAACTTGAAGGGTCATGGATACCCCAGGAACTGCTGCAGACCTTCACTGCTGCAGCAGGTGGGTAGAGGGCTGCTGCATGACATGTGTTCTTATTCGCGCTCTTAAAAATACACTTTGAGAGTTTTAGAGGAACACGATTAGATAAGAAATTCTGTACCTGTTTCTTTCAGAGGTCAGGTGGTGGCCTGTGGGGGAAGTTTAAGCCTTGCCAGCTTGCATAACGCTTTGTAAAGCAGTCACCACACCACCAGCATCTTGGTGGTTTCCTCTGTTCTGGGTGCAGTAGTGCCGTGAAGCTGAAACATACGCTGTATCCAGAGAGTCGAATCACGTATGCAAGAGTATTGTTAATCCTCAGAACGTCCTTATTCCATGAGTGTGCTTGCAGGGACTCCAAAGTTAATTCTTTGTGTTAATTGAAGGTTAACCCTTTCAGTGAGCTCTTTCTTACTCAGCTTCATTAATCCATTGCCCAGCACTTCCAACCCAGAGGTACTATTTGTGTGGCTCTTCTCTCTCCTCTCTCTCCCCTTCACACTCTCATGTGCACGCTCTTTTTTTGCATGCTCCCTCTTTTCCACACTCTCACGGTATCCCCTTTTTCGTATCCCGCCCCCCCCCCCCCCCCCCCCAGTCTGGAGCATATTCCAATGGAGATCTGTTTTACATAGTTTGCCATCACCATCCATGAGCTTGGAGATGGATGACTTTGTTTCTCATATGATTTCTGGACTTTTTCATTCGAAAAGAAAGCTGGCTTCTGTTTAGAGAAGCCTGTTGGTGGTTTGACTGCACTTTGGCCTATATTGCTTGTACTTGCTCTCGGGCATTCTTGCTTCTCTTCTGTTTTTTTAAATTCACCAATATTTCTTAAAGCAGTTGCAAAACTGCATAATTATGAGCATGTGCATTTCACTGTCATCTAAAGGACTTTTTTCCATCTGCTTTTCTACCCAGTATTGGCTTAGTTTGATGAAAGAGTCTTGCACGTGTGCCTGCATTCATTTCTGTGATGGAGAAATGGGGTGTGCGTACAATAGAAAACACTTCACGCTGGTTAAAATATTTCCACTTCTAGTTAATTATAACCTGGAAATCCTCTCCTAAATATAGGCTTGCTTGAGCTATTATTAACATTGGCTTTAGAGAAGCCTTTCTGATTTAAGACAGACTGTTCCCTTGTATTTGCTCTTTTGCCAGAGGAAGTCTGTAACTGAAGGCTATATTGAATTACTGAGCACAGATCTCGTTCTCGCTGCTTTGCTGTGTCAAATTCTAAAAACCTCAATAATTTGCTTACATTTTATAGCTACAGTTATGCAGCATGATTTAGGGTACATTTTTATCTGAGTAATCCCATTACTTTGTTAAAATTGGCAGCGCTGACACTTGGTGTTGTGCTAAGCTTGTCAGTTCTGAAAAGAGAAGGTGGGTTTGGCAAAGTCCCCGCTGGGCTGCAGCCTCTGGGCACTGCGGGCAGCCACGCCAGCAGGCGTTTGGTGGCACTTTTTTCCCTTGAATACATATGGACATGTCCTCGGTGTTTTGATGGAAGAACTCCACATCTTTCAGGTGAAATACAAGCATAAGGTAGTTTCACAGTTACATAATTATAGCATCAGACTCCAAAGGTTAGCTTGTACATTTTGGCAGAGTCAAGTTGTCATGTTGGTGGGCACGTACGTAATGGATCAGTTTTTCTCTGTGGTTTCATTTGGTCAGAATAGGTTCGCACCTCTTTACAAATTCTGTGTCATGTTAGACAAATAAATACATTTTGTTTACAAATGTCTGCACAGTTGAGTGTAATCTGGTCCTAACAGGGCTCCATTCCTTGTAAATAGATGAAAGTTGATTTGCTTTTTAAGTTTTAGTTTTTGTATTTTAAGTATCTCTTTAGGGATTTGCTTGTAACCAGTTGAAAAATATTCAATTGTCAGTTGAGTACCTTCGGTAGGTAAGGCTAGGCTTAAAGAAGCAGGAAATCGCACAAATGTGAAAACTGGGAATTTTTTTTGTGTAATGTTTCTAGTTTTCTACCCTGACAAAATTCCCCTTGGAACAAAACTAACATCTGAGCTGCAGCATGTTGTTCAGCTTGTTGATTTGGCTGAAAACTCACGCTTGAGAGAGGGGTTAGGAAAAGACTTGCCCATGTTTTTTTCCCCGTTGGTAGACAGGCCTTCACATCGAGTTTTGTCATTGGGAAATCCCTGTAGATCTAAGTGCGAATATTTCACAGTTAGTGTTCGGGCAGTCTTACACAATCTTGCCCAAACAGAAGATAGGTTTGAGTAGGCTTTTGTCGTATCTTGTTCTAACATGTCACATAACCATGCTACTTCATAATTAAGAGTCAAGGATTTTATTTATTTTATACATTTACTAGAAAAACCTCCTAATAGTGTAAAAGTAGAGGTTTGTGTTTGGGGTACGAAGAGTTCAAGGTGGTTTTGTTGCTTCTGTTTTTAACTGGGTAGTCAGTGTTTTACAGGGGGGGAGAGAGAGAGTCTAGGGCACAAGACATGAAAGCATTTCTTTGTGGCGGCTGGTGGAAGTTGAGTGGAATGGGCAGTTGTGCCTGCAGAGGGATTTCTGCTTCCATGGGGACATGTTTGTAGTTGGCTACCAAATGTGTTTTGATTTTTATTTACTCTGATAAGAAGAATTTCACTATCTGGAAACAATAGAGAGTAATCTAGTGCATGTGCTGCATAGGTGTGAACAGGGGCTCCTTTGGAGTGTTTTTTGTGGGGGAGGTATTGGCTTGGGTTGGTGGGTTTTCTGTTTGTTTTGCTATTTTTAATGAACTAATTGTGTGCTTGCATTTTGTAGCTCTGGCTATGGGCCTGTGTGTTGCAATGATAGCCTTTGTTCGGCTGCCGAGCCTGAAGGTTTCCTGCTTGCTACTCTCTGGGTTATTAATTTATGATGTATTTTGGGTAAGTGTTTTGTTTGGTTTTGCTAAAACTGTTTTTATCCTTTGGATCTGTAATTGGCCTTGGGCCATTTTTACATGAATTGTACTAGTATGAAGTTGCTGAAATCTGGCAAAGCCAGAAGATCAGCTTCATTGCTTCATTCTGAGGCATTAAAGTCTGCAGCAGGATACCGAATGATTTCCTTGCTAATGAGTTGACAAAAGCAGAAACATGATTAGAATATTTCAACTTTGGCATATTATTTAAAAAAAGAAATTGGACCTCAGATTTTGAAAGCCTGGCTGAGGATCAGAACAAGCATTTCCAAGTAAACACAAAGCCTTATCCATGCTTGCACAGTACGCACATGCCAACATCTGATGAGCAGCAAAATCCACAAGATAGGAATGCAGACTGATTTATAGCCACTGAGGTTGGCATAAAATCTTCCTGCGCTTTTACAAGAAACCTGACAGAATATATTTTGTAATACTGAAAGGATTTTGTTTTACTTTTGTGTGACACTGAGCACTGATCCAGGGAAGTGCTTTCTGACAGCCCTGGCAGCCAGTCTGTTTCCCAGTGTGATGAGCTGTAGCGTAAGAGCCTGTTTGAAACAAGTGTTGCATCATTCCATTTATGAGTGAGCACTCACTCACCTCTTCTCTGCTTTCAAGCTTTCTCGTATTTTCAGTATCCTGTTACCTGCCTTTGTAGTCCTAGACCACCTATTGTGGTCCAGACAGATCCTTTCCCAAAGGATCTCAAGATACCCATCGATATCTTGGTATCAGAAAGTATATTCCAGTTATTCTTGAGGATTAATAATGTAAAAAACTTCATCTGAATTTTTGAAATACATTTTGCTTTTTATCACCATATATATACAACATGCGTATATGGAAATTTTAGACAATATCCTTTCTTTTCTTGAATAAGCAAAGCAAAAAACACACGCAGCTTTGAGTATATAATTGCAGTCTGTAATTTCTGATGGTTTCCTTGCTCCACAGGTCTTTTTTTCTGCCTACATCTTTAACAGCAATGTTATGGTGAAAGTGGCCACACAACCAGCAGATAACCCCCTTGATGTTTTATCCCGGAAACTTCACCTGGGACCAAATGTGGGTAGAGATGTTCCCCGTCTGTCGCTGCCTGGTAAACTTGTATTTCCAAGGTAAAATCAGCAGTTCTTTTACTGTACTATATAAGAAAAATCTTCCCTTCCTGTACTGGGTAGTACCACTAATTATACTGGAAAATACCAACTTAGTTCCCTCGTTAGTCACTCCCTTTTCCTGATAAAAAGGTACATAATGAGTAGTGAGGGTTGGACTCTTTGCTGACTCACGGCGTGCAGAAATAATCCTAATTAGGTTAACAGGTGGCCCGTTCAGAACAGGATTTGCTTTTCGACATATGTGTGAGTTCTACAGTTTAATGACTGCTATTGTAGGATTTATGACCTAATGCTTAAAAGCAAAAGACCTGAGGTTTGTGCCATCACAGTAGTCTCGATTACTGTGTAATTGCAAGCGATGGGGAAGGGAGTTAGAAACTGATCTAAGCAAGGGTGGCTTACCGGGTGAGTGTCATGTTGGAGATTATTTCACACCTCTGCTGTGGGGGTTCCTTGATGTCTCAGACTTTTAACCAGATCTGCATAGGCCTGATGGGACAGTAAGCTCCAGTGCGTCAGCAGTTATGCAGCAGTTCATGTTGGTGTATTTACTCTCTTCTTGTTTCTTTAGATGTTGGGATGCTGAAATTACAGGGGTTAGGAGTTGATTGTCTGCAATGATAAAACCAAAATTATTCGTTCTGTCACTTTGTGATAACTTAATTTGACTTCATTTTCTTGACACGTATCTCGGTTTTAAGATAATGGGCAATTTTAGTTCTTGGTCTACTTAACAGCTGGCTCTTTTTGGGAATCTGGTGAGACTATAGTTTTCTGTGTGTTTTGTCTGAGGCCAAAGATCTGAGAAGTCCATAAGTTGACTTATTGCTTTGTATTAGAGGCGATCTGTGCACATGGGAATGAGGGTGCAGTGTCTATCGATGTTAATCAAACAGTTCAATAAAACGGTCAACTGGTACCTCCCATCAATGCTTAGAGGAGACATGGCTGAAATACTGAGTCGATGGATCTGTTTCACTGAGTTGAGTTAAGAGCAAAAGCAGCTTAAACACTACTGGTAGAAATAAACTGGTTTAGAGCAACATGTCATTATGTCAAAATGGTTACATTTACAGCTGTGCTGAGGTGGTGGTGAAATCACCGAGGAGCAAATCCTCAGTAGCCAGCATTTAGCTTCTACTATGTAAGAGTTTGCCAGTAGAAAGAAGGGATGTGCAAAACAAAGCGCAAAACCAAAGTGGAGGAGTCTAGAGCTTGTCACCTTGTGTTTTGGGCATGAACCCATTTTTGGTTGCTCTCTAGTTCCACAGGCAGCCACTTCTCTATGCTGGGGATCGGAGATATTGTGATGCCAGGTCTTCTGCTCTGCTTCGTTCTACGTTACGATAACTACAAAAAGCAAGCCAACAGTGATTCCTGTGGTGCCCCCGGGCCAGGGAACATCTCTGGACGTATGCAGAAGGTCTCTTACTTTCACTGCACACTTATTGGATATTTTGTAGGTGAGTAATTAGTTTAATATGGATAGCTGCATAGCAAGCAGAAGTTGGATTATTGTAGTAGGTTTAAAAGATGATGGAAGCAGGCATAAAGAGGCTTTGAGAGAACACTTGGTTTCTGTTTTAATCTTCTCTTTGGGTTTTGGTGGCATGGTCTAGGGAGAAAAACCCTTCTACAGTCTGCTTTTTAAGATGTTGTGTTTTATTTAGAGGATGGAAAAGATACCGGTGTATTTTTATTAGCAACTTTTTATACTTTGCATTACTAGCGTAGGTGTCCTAGCTCATGCCTGGGTTATGGGAAAAATACGGGAGTTTCTAGATGGATTGTGCTGTGCAAAAATAAATCTAGGTAATTCATCTAGATAATTCCTGCATTTTTGCATTCTACTGCTAATGCTTATGATCCTGTGACATTCTAATACATACAGAAAATGGTAAATAGTCACAACTGGAATGCTGTTTATAATTTGATGTAGCCATCACTCTCCTTCCTAACATAAAATAGATTTTTCCCTAAGGTCAGGACATGTGTGTGCATATCCTGACCTCTCGCAGTCCTTCTGAGGATGAAAAGGAAAGATAATTTCCTACCGGCAGCCTTCCTCCTCCGCGCCCCCCATCTTTCCCCCTATGTTCTCTTTTGACACATACCCAGGAAAACCATTCCCGGTGGGTACAATGCTTCCTTCCTCTCGGCACCCCGTTTCTCACGCTAGGGGCCTCGGGCTGACAGTCTCAGGAGGTACCAGCACTGGAGCAGCACATCACTGTGGTGCGTTCAGCTCCCTCCCCTTCACCTTTTGTGCATTTTGTTTGAGTTATTCTTAGCTTAGTCTTTGAAATTCAAAACTGGAGCAAGTGGCTCAACACAGCCCAATATTAAAATAGAATAATTTCTCACTGTTTGGTTTGTTTCAATTGTATTTGGGAAAAGCGAAACACAGGTAAGTAACTTTTCCACAGCTCGTCTCTTAAAATGGTGGGGCAGGGAGCCACGTGTGGATGGAATGATAAGAACATCTATATGCAACCTAAAGATATTTATAGTCAGTTTTTTTCCTTACAGGTCTATTAACTGCAACAGTAGCTTCTCGTATTCACCGGGCAGCCCAGCCCGCCCTACTCTATTTGGTACCTTTTACTTTATTGCCGCTCCTCACCATGGCCTATTTAAAGGTAAGACAGGATTACGTGCTCACAGCAGGAAGCTCTGGGGTCAGCTGGAAGCAGGTTCAGTGTTCTTGCACCGGGCAGCAGTTCTCATGAGGATGATGCATGTCCTTAACAGCCCTGGCCCAGAGCTAAGGTACTGCTGCTGCTGGGGTGAGTCTTCAGTCTGGAGGACTGAGGAACTGAGAAATGACCTGCTGAAATAGAAGATAATTTATGTACATAAATTAACAAAAATTATAAGCTAACTAAATTCTGGAGTATTAAATGCTGTTTTAATTAAATAAGTGAATTTGTCCTCGCCCAGCTGGACATGAAAAAATGCGTGCACAAAGGTTGAACAGAGATTGGAGAGGCAGATCCTTGTTTACCTCTTCCCAGTCACCTGTTCTGAACCGACATTTTAAAATTTCGCCTTTCCTGTTACAGGGCTGTTGTTGAAACGCACATCTAACGCTCTGCAGAGTGGAAAGGCTAGAGTTTTCCACCTGCATGAATATTTTCTTCCGTGAGAAACCTCTTTTGGGTAGATCTGCCACCAAAATAAGATGGCCTGGCCTGACAGGGAAAGGATTTATTTTTTACTGGTTTTATTGTAATTTGCAAAACAGGCGAAGAGTAGATTTTCGTTTTAAATCTACTTTAGTTTTAAAGTAGATTTAAAGTTTTAGTTTTAAAGACATGCTTCCAAGTAGATATGCATTTTAAAATTTGAATTCTAAATGAACTTTAAAGTTTCTGAGGGCATGGTCCTTCTACTGTTTTCCTGCCTTAGGGCGATCTACGTCGCATGTGGTCTGAGCCTTTCCACTCCAAGTCCAGCAGCTCCCGTTTCCTGGAAGTATGATGGACCAGATAGAAAGTGACCCGAACTTCTGCCTTGGTCCTTTTCACTTTAACTTGTGGCTTGGTCGTCTCCTAAAGCTGGACTGGCTGGTACTTGGGAAGGTACCAATTACGGGACTTGTACGAAAGGACTTCGTATTAAAAGGAGGAAAAGAAAAGAAAGCTAAGATCCCGGAGCTGTGTGTGACTCCGTATCTCCCTGCAGATGTGGAACTGGGGACCCTTTGTGCAGCTGCAGCCACTTTCCTCTTTTCCTCACTCAGATGGATTAGTACCAGACTATTACCTTTGAGAGAGGAAGAGACAGACTTGAAACTGAAAACGGCTTGAAGTCGTTCAAAAGCTTGTGAACACTAAAAGAAAAAACAGTTAAGCAAACTGAAGCTTCTTCAGAGAACCTCTCATGGACATTGGGACCAGTTTCCTGCTGGACTTCGGTTTCGAAAAGAACTGAGACAGAAGGTCTTCTGTCACAATATTGGGTTTTTTTGATTTATTAAATATTTCCTGTGGTGTGAGGTTACTTATTAAATCCACAGACATTGAGTGACTTCTTGCAGTATACATATAAAAATTTGTTGTAACAAGTTACATTTCCACCCAGATGTCATGTTGCAGTGAAAAAGGGCACGATTTTTATACATATATATATACACACATATAGATATATATATGAATAAATAAAAAGGAAAACCTGCTAAGATCATGCTATGTAGCAGACAGGGGCTTGCTGTAATTTTTAGCATGTAGAGCAGTTTACTATGGCTTTCTTGTATATGGATCTACAATGAGCTGCTGTTTTTTTCCCCCCCTCCTACAACTGAACCTGCAGTTTCAAACCAAGTGTAGTATTTGTACCGATTGTACTCATGGACTTTAGGGGATATTTGATTTTGATCAATGTAGCAAACTAGGGAAGAAAAAAGTTCAAACCCAAACCTGTTTGTTTGAGGGGGGAGGGGGTGGGGGTATCTTTTTTGTTTTGTTTTGTTTTTCTTTTATGTTTCTACAAATAGCTCCCTTGCAGGTTTTTAGTAGTACCTTCTTGACCCAGTGCATGTATTATAGCAGCAATTGTCTTTGTGCTTTCTGATCATAGTAATGTATCACTTGTAAATACATTTTTTTCTATTTTCTATTTTTTTGTATTTTTTGCATTTTGTTGCATTAGTATGCTGTATTTTTTCCATGCCCCTGCCCCTTAAAGAAAAAAAAAAAAAAAAAAAGGAAAAAAGAAAACTGTCCTTTACTGTTGTGACTGGTTGGAGCTTGTGTGTTGACTGCTTTGTACCTGTAGCCTGTTAAAATGTGGATTTATTTTTTTTTTTTGAACCAGCAGTTCCAGTTCTGTTATTTTGTTGACTGAAAGGCTTCCCTGAGGTAACTAGAACATTTTTCCTTTAAAATACTCTGTCAGATTGGGTGTGGGGAGCTCT
This sequence comes from Falco rusticolus, assembly GCF_015220075.1. Lineage (NCBI taxonomy): Eukaryota > Metazoa > Chordata > Aves > Falconiformes > Falconidae > Falco > Falco rusticolus. The sequence continues at coordinate 37,256,384 of NC_051187.1, read as the reverse complement.
CCCAAAAGCTTGTAGGTCTTGGTGGTTTGATAGATGCTGATAACTGTTAGTTAACTGGAAGGAAAACAGGAATGTTTCGGAATGAATCGGACTGAACAGTAACATTACTTTGGGGTACGGTTCTGTTACAACAGGTAAGGAAACTTTGGTGAAATACCTGATCCTTTCTGCTCTGTCAGATGTTACAAAAAGAGCATATTTAGCATGGCAGAAAATTTTGTCCAGCACAGTGTGTACTGTCATTAATTAACGTCATCTTCTGTTCTCAGGCATGTCCGGCACTGCTTGCGGGCAGAGGGGCTGACAGCCTGACAGCCTTGGAGCTTGCTGTAACAGATCTCCGAGGGGTGGAACCTCTGAAGAAGCGGTAAGCAGCAGCACAGGGGTCTGGGGGGCTCTAAGATTAAGCAAGTGTGGCTGGGTGGGTGTGGCAGGGGGATGCTGTGACTTCATTTTTTGGTATCATCCCCCTGCCACACCCACCCAGTTCATCTCTTTCACTTGAAAGCATTTCCTCTAGCACGTGCCTGCAATGCTCATTGTCAGGCAACTGCCATTTTTTAAATGAACTAAATAGTTTTTAATTAAAAATCTGCTTTTTGTGTTCATAGCGGGTGTTAGGTCTCAGACTTGCAGTCAGCTTGGGACAAAAGACAGGCATCGGTTTTCAGCTACACACCTCAGACTTCAGTGAATAAAATACTGAGGAGGGTATTCAGAGAGAGAAAAAAGACACTTTTTTGGTGGGTGGTTGGTTGGGGCTTTTTTCCCCCAGAGGTTCCAAGCAGTGGAATAACACGTTAAAAATCCAGTTAGTTACTGCTTGATGGTCCCAGGCCTATCCACCTGCCTGATGATAACGTACGTCAGGTGCATTCAGCTTCACAGCGGTTTCCTCCTGCCTTTGCAATTACAACAAAAGGTCTTTCTGTTTTGAGGTGGCATTTTTTAGTCCCTGCCAGGAAAGCATGGCTATGAATGATTTTCTAGACTTCAAAAGCGTTCTGGAAAAGGTTCCAGAAATGCTAACTGAGAAATGCTTACTGAGAAGTAATTTAGCTTTCCAGAAAAAAATCTTGGCCTTCTTTTTTGAGCTGTATTGTGCTCCTGCACGCTGCAGCCTTCTGACCTGCACCAAGACAAGACTAAGCTGTAACTGCAACACTTTGCTTCTGAACCCACAGGTGGTGTCTGCTGCGCTGAGCTGACTGCCCAGCTCCCCCAGCAGAAGCTTGCACCTACCTGCCAGGTGAGCAAAAACTGGACTGAAAAGGTGTTTGCAGCCCCTTCGGTGTGGAACAGCAGCCACCACTGGCAGGAAAAGGATTTTGGTACTTTGCAGAGGTTAACTGAAGCGTAACTGTTCTAAATACCAAGCTATTACATGCACAGAGGGAAAAGCATTGCCCTAGGGGTTCTGAGTAAGTTAAAGCTGTAAGGCTTTGTCCCACAGCCCTCCTTCCATCTAGAACGCCTCAGCACTGGGGGGATTAGAAAGGGAATCCTACCATGCTACTCAGCCGCTGGGCCCTCCCTGCGCAGATCCACCTTCTGTCCATGTTTCTTGGGTCTGGCCAGCTATGTGTTTTCTCAGCTTGAGGATGAAACTGTATGAGCGGCTTTGGATTTCTGGAAGCCAAGCAGGGCCTAGAGTTCCCTGTCCCTCTTGGGTCTGGTACAGTTGTTTGTGCCTTCTTGGGTTAACGTTTTGTTGAACACAAAGTCCTGCAGTGAGATCACCAAACCACCTGTCCTATCTTCTGAAAAGTTGTTGGAAAAAAATATTTTAGTAATTGTTTGACTAATAGAAGCTTTCTTGTAGGAAAGTAAAAGGATTCTGGGAAAAAAAGTAAAGAGACGAGACTGTGTTTATAGCTTTATAAAATACAGAATTGTAATGTACAAACCTGTCAGTAGTTCCGGAGTTAAGTTTCTGCTGCATCTTTGGGATTAGTCAGCTTAGCCATTTTACTGTTTGTATTTTGCAATTTCTGTAAGGTCGTGATCTTGCAAACATGAGTTCAGCAATGACTTGGGGTTGTCTGGCCAGCCAGTATGGGTATTATGGGTATAGTATGGGTAAGTGTATTAGAAATGCAAGCTGGTCACTCTGTGTCTGTATTGGCCTGTTGGGAGCAGCCTGGGAAGTTTTCAAATCCATGCCCAGCCTTCGAGGCTGTACTGTGCTGCTTGCAGGGGCTCGGGAGCACACCAGGGTGCCAGCGCTGCGGTCGTGTGACATTGCGAAGCCTTTTGCCGAGATGAATGTTTCCTGTCTTGAGTGTGGCAGTGTGTGATGTTCTGTGAGATGGGGAAGTCACTGAGGCAATCGGGAAATACATGCAGATGGTTGGGGTGACTTCCCCAGCTCACCATTGAACTCCCTTGAAGGGGAAAGTGGAAGGAAGGCTCCCACGTGTTAAAAGTAGTGAGTGAGTGGAATTTGAAATTGATTTTTAGCTAAACAGCGGCAAACTGTATTTTGCATTCAAGATACAACACTGTCATGTTTTCTTATCTCTATGCCATTGCCTCTTCCTGTTAGTCTTCTAGGTACATTGAGTTTTACTTAAGGATGTCTTTCAAATTTGCTATTTTTGACACTTTCCAAGATCCCAAACATAACCTGAATGTGTGGCCATTGCCAGATTGTGTGTACAATGGGGGCAAAACAAAATTTTAATTTAAAATCAAAATAATTTGTCCTATTTTTCTTACAGATAACACTTTCAAAAAAGACTACTAGAGGAGTGTTCAGACGTGAAAGCAACACTACAGCAATTTCAGCTGAGTTCTGTAAGTAGTTTATACACTGCTTGAACTTGGAAGGCTGAGATGGTGCTTCTGGGTTGTGGTTGGGTTTTTTGGTTTGTTTTTTTCAAAATTGTTTGAACTCGAGAGGTGAGCCCTGTCCGGCTGTGCTCTGAGCAAAGCAGATGCTTCAGAAGGGGATCCAGCTTCCAGGCAGCCAAGAAGAATGATTCAGATCTGTGCTCCCCACGAAGAACTACATATTTCTCACCTCAGCCCAGAACAGCTTATCTCTTCCGTTAGTCTATTGGGAACTCGTATGAAGAGACTGTGAGCTTTACGTAGGAAATACAATACATCAAATCGAAGGCAGGGGGGAGTAACTCCTCATTGCTGTGTTTCTTAAGAAAGGACTCAAGTTAGAGCTGCCCCTGCTTCAGTCCCATTAGTCTGTCTTGTAACTGGTTTCGTGCACTGAAAGCATGGTGGGGCAAAAACCACAATGTCCTTGAAAAGTGTAGCTGCAGCATCCCTACCCATCTCTAATGTATGTATGACCTAGTTTTCCCATCTCACTGCCCCAGCTTTGCAGTGCTGGCTGAGTTTGTAAATTGATGAAACTTGCTGGTTCACCTGTAACTAGCCTCTTTTCTCCAAGGACAGCCCAGCCCTGCCCACACCTAGCCAGGTTAGTGCTGTCTGGGGGTGGCTTTCAGGAAGAGCTCCCTATTTAATGCTGCAAAACTTGTTTGTGTTTTGTACTTTCAGCAGTTCTTTTCTGTAACAGCCCCGAGGAGCAGTTGCACGTGCATTACAGCCAAAATTCTCTCAGCCAGCAGCAGCAAGGAATAAGCTCTTAGTATCTTGCTCTGAGAAAAGCCAGCTCTTTGTTCTTGGAGCTCTGGGGCAGGCTTTGTGCATAACCATGCTGTTTACCGCAAAGCACAGCTGTGAACAGTGCTGTGACACGTTACTGATCCCTCTGGACCGGTGGCGGCAGGGAAAGTATTGGAAAGCTTTTGTTTAGAGCCTTTGCACCCTTAAAGCATGTTTTTAGGTAATAACAAAAGGAAACTCTAATATAGTCTATCTTTAGGTGTTCCTAGGCTCAGGAACCTGACTGGCATGCTGTACCTTGACCAGTGATTTTTTTTTTGGACCAGCTCCACCTTTCTTGTAATTTGATGATGCACAGTGCAATTTGATGCAAACTGTGGCAGAGGTGCAGTGCTCAGCAAGTTAGCAACAAGTTAGCATCAAGTATGCAGTTGTTGGCTCCGACATCAATACAGCAGCTGACCTGGTTAGTAAGCAGGTTGTTAACAAGACACATGGTGGGTGATCCAGGCATTCCTAAAAGCAGGTTCCAGTCGGGTGCAGCAGCAGGGCTCTTCCAAAACCAGTCAATTACTTGATACTGCACCCCCCTGGCCCCACATATTCTCTGCAGAAGGTCCACAAGGGATTTGGTACATCTAGTTTGTAGGTTCTTCAGGTGTTTTCTCTGTCTGCTGCGGTGTTAATCACTATTCTCCCCCTTAGGTCAGCCATGCTGCATGTACAGGGGCAATTTCACTCTGCCCTGGAGAAGAGGAGAAGCTGCAGTCATTTCGAGTTGGTAAATGAAAGGCATGATGTGGAAGAGAAGCAGTCTGAAAGTGCTGATGACACGGTAAAGCAGCTAGATGCGGAGAGGGGAAGGAGTGCAGCAGGCATGGCCCAAGTGTGACTGACTGTGCTGGGTCACTGCGGGTTGAGCTGGAGCTCAGCCCAGGAGGTCAGTGAAGATGAACATGGAACAGTAACACCGCATTCCTGAAGTCCTCACTTCCTCGCAGCAAGCAGCCCTAACAGCTCCTGTTCTAGCTGGGTTACTGCAGGAGAAGTGTAAAATAATACCCCTTCCTCCTACACGGAAATGAGCCTTCATCAATCATCAAAGCAGTGATATGGACTGAGATAAAGCTGGAAAGGTGTCTCTCTCCTAGAAGCCCTCCATAATTTGCAATATATTCACAGTTATTAGAATTGTTTTCCAGTAGGAGTACTCCTGTTGAATGCACTGTGTGGCTCTGTTTCTGTTAATCCTTAGGTTTGTGAGAGCAGCAAGGAGAAGTTCAAAACTTGAAGACTTTGCCCCAGTGTGCACTTGCCCTCTAGCGACCTGCAAAGGGATTATTTCTGTTGCTGGTATGTCTACACCCGCTGCACCTCACCGCAATGTCTCGCTGGTGCATGCAGGCACTGGTGGCTTATGCTCCTGGGTCTTGCGGCTGGAAGAAAATATTCTAAATTAATTCACATTTGCATAAAAAAGGAAAGTGGGGACTGGTGGTCCTTTAAAATCAGGGTTTATTTGTCTTCTCTGCTCTCTTACAGAGAATATAAGAATCCTGATGTTTTTCTTTCTCCACATAAATCTAAAAAAAGGCACCACAGAAAAAGAACCATTTACCTCTAGTGTACTCATTGCTTGGACAAGGAGGTGGACCATACAAGCTCTAGCCTTAATCCTCTCCCTCTTTTCCTGAGTTTAGAGCTTTTCTTTTGGCTGTGGAATCTTCTAAAAGTTAATTTCTTGCCAAAAATAACCGATTGAGGATATGTGCTACTGCTAAAGCTTCATGGTAAGGTTTTCTGTGTCATCTGTTCATTTCCTCCTTGCTGCCTAAAACGTATAGAGATTGAAGTGGTTGTTACTGCCGCTTCATGCACTTGCTTTCCTGGTGGGTAGTTGCTGGTGTAGTAAAAGCAGCTTTGGGAGCAGAGTTATTTTGGTGGGTTTGGGGTTTCTTTTTTAAAAAAACCCCAGTCTCAGGCACTGCAGCTTTTCTGTCCTTTGCTTTTACATCCATGTCCCTAAGCGGCCAAGTGTACAGGCTGCTGGGCTCTGCTGGCTGAGATCCAGGCAGATTTTCTAACCTGTGTTTTTACATCTACACAGGGAGCGACCACAGCCTGTCCACAGAGCCCTTGGTGTGTAGGTAGTACCTGTGTCCTCTTGTCTGGCTCCTTTCCTGTTGGAAGTGGGGAAAAGTGCACTGCTGCCAGGATTACCTCAGCACAGCCTGGATCCAGGTAGGAGCTCACACCTAGCTGCATCCCACACCTGAAATTCATTAACATCTGATCAGAAGAGGCAGTATAGCCTGCAGCCTGGAATAGGGCACAGGGGTCACATCTCAGTGCCTCTGACTTTGGCACTACTTAGTTATCCAGTACCATGTAGTGACAAGTTTTTGCAGAACAGCCAGTGGCTGGGAAGTGTGCAAGGAGAGCTGCTGACGTTACTGAACAGCAGCCATTTTGCCACTACCGAACCAAACCCAGCGCTCCAGTTTAGGAAAAGACCTGTGCTCCCCTACAAAGACAGGTTGCCTCCTCCCTCCTGCACTCAGAGCCATTGCTTACAAACCTACATATGGCCTTCAGGCACCATACTTTGTCCAAAGAAGAATCAGCACATTTTAACAAGAGGGTCAGTTACTCATTGGTGAGGAAAACTTCCATCATTAGCCTCATTCAAGAGGGCCGCGACTCAGTCACTGTTGTGCACCATTACAAGGCACTTTGGGGGAGCGTCTTGCTCTAGTTGGCTTCTTCAGCTACGGTAGGCCTTCAGCAACTGGCCTGCTATCACCAGTCTTTGGATCTCACTGGTCCCCTCATAGATCTCGGTGATACGAGCATCACGGTAATGGCGTTCTGCTGGCATCTCTGTCACGTAGCCCATCCCGCCCAAGATCTGGATGGCCTGAAATAAAGGCAACAGGTTAGAATGGAAGCAGGGTCAAGGAATTTGTTTTCTACAGAACACAGCCACGGTTAAAAGGTGCTAAAGCCCACTACAAGCAGAACTGGGAGGGAGACACATTGAATGACTACAGCTCCTTTGCAGTCAGAGGAATAAACAGGATTTGAGCTGGGCAAGAGCAATACTGATGTCCCAGACAGAAAAGGAATTGCTTCAGAGGCATTTGTTAGTGAACCATGTTTAGCTAAAGACACCAGAGGGCCTGCTCCATTTGCTCACTGTTGCAAACTTAGTCCTGTCTGGTGCACCCATGCTGTCTCCCACATTGCTGATCCCACGCAAAACGTTGCCACTGCTCTGGACAGTAGTAGGCACAAGAAGACTTTAGTAGCTGCCACAGGGCAGCATAAATCCCTGCCCACTCCCACAATCCAGGAAGATGACCATGCTAAGCAGCTTCAGCCATATGGGTGGGTTGGTTGGTTTGTTTAAAAAATAAAAAAATATAGCAAACTCCATCCCACCTTCCCCAAGCACTTACTGTGCAACACCACCAACTCCCTTTCAGCATGCTGTATTGCAGAGATGTCAGCTGAACTACTTACCTGATGAGCTATGGCCGTTGCAGCTTCTGATGCAGCCAGTTTGGCCATTGCTGCTTCCTGTGGGGAAGGAAAACATCATTGAGGGTGCAGCTGTCACAAAAAGGAACATCTCACTTGCATGAGGAGCTTGAATGCTCACAGACCAGCAGTGCAGAGACAGGCCTGAGCATTGGTGCCAGCTGAGAGCAGCCACCCCTCTCCCACTGGCTAAAACCAGGACTGAGCGCAGCAGGCTGCCCAAGGACAGACAGCAGAGCCCAGGATCTGCTGGTGGGGTAGACACAGAAAGCACTGGCTGGGCGAGCGCTGCACATGGCGATGCTGTACACAGTCTGTGCCCCACACTATCATGGCTAGACGAATGCAAGGTTGGAAATACCTTTGTGAAGGGCTTTCCATTGTCTTTCAACATTGCGGCTCTCCAGGTCAGCAAGCGTGCACCCTCCAATGCCACAGCCATATCTGCTAGCTTGAACTGCAATGACAAACACTGCCTTTGTTCCAGGTGACAGCCTCTGCCTGCACAAGAACATACAACAAAAGTCTCCCACCCCTGAGGCCCGTATGGCTAGAAAAGGAGCGCCTCCATCCCAACAATCAGTTTTAATGGTGTTGGAAAATAGAAGTCACTACACTGTTTATCACAGACAGGGCAGAGTGCACTGCATGCCTGAAGCTATGCCCGAGAGTCCACATGAACCTTCTGGCAGCCCCAGCAATGTTTGGAAGTGGCCCATCCACCTAGCGTGTACCTGCACTGCCTGTAGCTTTGTGATGGGTGACCCAAAGGCCATTCTCTTTTCAGCATAATTCACAGCACAGTCCAGAGCTGCCTGTGCTATTCCAAGAGCCTGTGAGGCGATACCAATCCTTCCTGCATCCAGAGTTTGCTGAGAAAGACAAAAAATACCTATATTAAGTCAAATCATACTTGATCAAATATAGTACGCTCACACTTCTGATCCTGGAAAGCTGCTGGAGCCTTAGTATCCTCTGATGAGAGACCACCTTGATTCAGAATATTCCCAGTTATGGAGGAATAGAGAGATATAAAATGTACTGGGCACTGCAGAGAGAACCCAGGGGTAAAAGGAGGAAAGCAGAAAGCAGACGTATTGCTAGGCAATCTGGTCAGTTTTACTTTTTGCCCTCATCATTACTACACACACTGAAGCATTTTTCAAAGGGACTAGTGAATTGAGTCAATAACCTGACTTGCCTCAAACACCTACCCATTACATTAACTGCTTCCCTACCTCACTATGCACAGGAAGAATTCACAGCAGTGCAAAAAGGCTTCATCTCCTCAGCCCTGGGCTCAGTGTCTTAAAAAAGTGGTTGGTGACTGACAGGTTCTTTTAGTTTCGGACATAATGGAAGGGGCTGTTCTCCAGGGAGCTCAGCCTTTTTCAAAAAGTCAGGCTAACAAACGGGGTTCTGCCCCTACAGAGAGCCACCAACACTTCCGAGGGACAGTGCATCACTGCAGGAAACCCGCTGTTCTGCAGCTGCCTGGTTCCTCCTCACAAGTCACACACATACTGTAACTCAGATTTCATCCACCTGTAAATGCTATCCAGAGGCTGTCCTGGACCTCCAGGACAGCCTTCCTCTGCCACAGTATTTAGGGGAAATGCCATGTTTTTCACTGGAGGAATAGAGGGTTGGGAAAGGAGAAAAATAAAAATATGCCACCCCTGCTGACAAACCACTTCAGCAGCATCAGCATTATTTCAACTGAGAACTGTGCCACATCGAGTTTACAATAAAAGTGCTGTCAAGGATCTATGGTAAGTTAGCAATTTACCAAGGTCTACAAATGATTTCTCCCACGCTGGCAAGAGGGGTCAACTGCTTAATGTTACACACAACAGCTTACACTAGCGGCTCTCACCAAAGTGATCCTAAGTCTGGAAATGCTAAGCTTAGGAACTACAGCTTCACACAACCACAGCTGCACCCCAATCCATCTCTTACCATGGCGATTTTGAAGCCCATTCCCAGCTGCCCCAGTAGGTTGGCCTTGGGTATCCGACAGTCCTCAAATATCAGGTTGGCAGTTGAAGAGGCTCGGATTCCCAGCTTGTCCTCCTTCTTTCCCAGTGACAGCCCAGCAGTTGGCATGGGAACCACAAATGCACTAATGCCCTGCAACAGACCAAGACTCTTGGGAACAGTGCCAACTTCCTGCTTACCTAGCTGTCAACAGGCTTCCTCCAAACATTTTTCATGGAAGCCACATGTCTAGGTAACCAGAAGGAAAGCGAGAGCTGAGAGAACAAAGCCAGCACACATCAGCCCTTCCTCTGCTCTGCTCGATGCCCAACATGGCTCTAAATAGTGTCCCCAGAGCCTTTTTGAAGTGCGTCTCCTGCACAACTCCTTTACTCCCACCCCTTTTCCCTGACTGACCAAATGAACACACCTTGTGCTTCAGGGATTTATCTGTAGTAGCAAACACCACAGTGGCCGAGGCATCCCAGGCGTTGGTGATCCAGGCCTTGGTGCCATTCAGAACCCACTCATCACCATCCAGGCGTGCCACCGTGGATGCCGCACCCGCATCGCTGCCATTTCCTGAGCAAGGCACCAGCAAACAAAACTCAGGCAATCAGTGACAGCCTGGGGCACCAACTCACCCCTACCCACAGCCCCTCCATCAGCCCAGAGCACCTCTTGTAACTGTGGTGGCAGCATTGCCACTGTCTCTCCCCAGGGCCCAAATAGGAAGAGAAGGGCCCATGTGTCTTAAGATGTGTCTATCTCCAGAGCTCTACTCACAGAGGGGATGAAAATTTTCAGCATGGACCATGGGGATGGCAGTTAATACCTTGGGCACTAAGACTTAATTTACACAGAATTGCTATAAATAACCTTTATACAAACTGTTACAATTTCACAGACCTAAAGTCCATCCTAAACCTAACTAAGGAAAGAAGCTACCCTATGTTCTTTCAACAGGAATGGTAACAGTCACATCACCTGGTTCACTAAGGGCAAAACATCCAATTTTCTCTCCGTCAGTGAAGGGAGTGATCCATTTGTGCTTCTGCTCTTCGGAGCCAAACTTGAGTATTGGCCCTAAATACAGAGACTTTAAGAATTGAGAATTGAGTTAGCGTCTCTTCAAGATACAAGAAATCCAGTAACTCCCTAATGTCTAAGTGCTCTCCAACACACCAGAACCCACCGCAGGAACAGGCCCCATTTCTCCCAAACACCCCTCTCCAATAACCCCCCTGATGCCAGCCTCGGTTCCACGCCTGTCGCTCACACACAACCTGAGACACTTACATTATTGACGCTGACAATGACGCCCGTGGATGCGCAGCCTCTGCTGATCTCCTCCACGGCAATGGAATAGGCCAGATAGTCGAGGCCTGCTCCTTTGTACTCCTCGGGGACATCCATAGCCAGCAGCCCTAAGCCACCCATTTTCTTCACCTGCACGTAGTGAACAGAGAAGTAAGATCCTCTGTACCACCAGTGTCCCAGCAAATCCACACAGACACATGGAGATAAAGACAGGTCATAGCAGGGCTACACACAGAGGAAAAGATGTGCACAACTCCTGGTGAAATGGGAATCTGACTGTATAAACTGGTAAGTGTCCCCAGGTCCCGATGACTTCAACAAGAGCTGTACACAGTCACTGCTGCCTAAGATGAGGCTCTTGCTTACTTAAAGAGTCCTCTTCAGTACTGAGAAGGAGGGAGGCTTCTGAAGGTAAAATAGGGAGGTACAACCCCACCAGCATTTCCTCAGCCTCCCACCAAAGCTCTTCCCCTTGCATGTCTCCTGTCAATAGGAAACTCTCAATGGGAAATCTAGCTGATAAAAATCATTAGAACTTTACCTTTGAGTCTGCTGAGCATCAGCCTACGACTGCAGAAGGAAAGAATTTTACAGAATGAATGACCCACAGAACAGTTTGCAAGAAGGTGACTTCTTCACTCCCATAAAGCCAGGTCTTGCTTCCCAGAGAATTTAATTATTGGTTACATTCTAAATTATTTCACCCCAAGTTCCTCAGCTGGACCCCTGGCTTCTTAACTCTAAGGCCTTCAGAGCACCAACTGTCTCATTCTAGGTCTCTTGTTAACATTTGGCACCATAAAGGGGAAAAACTGGGAAAAAAAAAAGCAGCTTTTTCTCTGTATTTATATTTAAAATGTCAAGCTTTTGGTGTTGCAGCAGTAAGTATGTTACCAGCCTCTGCTTGCTTCAAGAGGAAACAAGAAGAATTTTTAATCATTTTCCCTCTGTATGGGCACCCAAAACACTACTCCTTCGCATCAAATCCAGAAGACGAACAAAAGACAATAACTAGTTCTATGTATATTGTTTTACCTTAATAAACCCTGTTTACATTTTGAATTTTCTTCAACTCGGCATCAAATGTAAAATTCTCAGATAAGAACAGTTAAGTAAAGAGGAAAGTATTTTCTTCCTTACTCCTTAACAGAAAGAGGGTTGTATAACAAAACTTATATGCTTCTGACTGCTTGCTTGGAGCCTTTTGGATAACATAACAGCATGTATTATTTTATGGAGCTTAGTATTTAATTGCAGTTAACAGGTGAGTTAATCTGCTCAACACGGCACAGAATGTACCACTTGCCACAAGAAAAATTACAGGTTTGACTGGGATCTCTATTTCTTCACAGCCCCAGACAATGACCAACATGCATCTATCTCCTGATCATTTCTGTTCACTGTCTCAAATGCACACGGGTCATTGACACTTCCACACCATAAACCATTTTTATGGTTATGTGCAGTCTATAAAAGTATGTAATTGATTTTATAAGTCTGCTGTATTATTGCCCACAGGTAAAGCAGTAACAGAACTAAGAATGCCCCGGTATTAAAACCCAGATGCAGACAAACACAAGGTAAAAGGCTCAAAACGTCCTGTGCACTACAAGCTCCACACCCTAAGAATCCTCCCACAAGCCGGTTTAAGCTGCATTTTTCTACACTTTGCTCAGGCCCTGCCCGCGGCGGAGCAGCGCGCACCTGCTCGGCCGGGAAGCGGTGCTCCTTATCCAGCTGGGCGGCCAGCGGCATCAGCTCCTTCTCGGCGAAGTCCCGGCACGTCTGACGCAGCATCTGGTGGGTTTCGGGCAGCTCCGCGGTCTGGTACACGGTGTGCAGCCGGCGGAGGCACCCAAAGGCCAGTGCTGAAAGGAACGAAGGGCCGTTCTTTCCCTCCACGCCCGGGGCCCGGCGTTAGAAGAGACCCAGGAGGGCCGGGCCCCGGGCAAGACGGACGCACCGCGGCTGGTCCCCCGCGGGGGCACGCTTTTCCTCCAGCAGCAGGGCAGGGCTCGGCTGAAGGGCGGCACCGCCCCGCCGCGGCTGAGGGAACCCGCCTCAGGCCCTGAAGGGCACCGGGGCACCGCCTCCCGCGCCGGCCGCGGCCCCTTCCCACCCCCCGGCAGCCACGCAGCCCACCGAGCAGCCGCGGCGGAGCCGGGCCGAGGCCGGTGCCCTCACCTCTGGGTGCCCCGCCGCCGCGGGCCAGGACCGCCGCCGCCATGCCGCCCGCTGTCGCCTCAGGGGAGCGAGGAACCGCGCACGCGCGCGGCGCGAGCGGCCCACCCTCCCGCCCAGCCCCGGCCCCGCCCACCCCCACAGAGCGGGCCCCGCCCGTGCGAAAACGGGAGGTGGGTTTATTGCTATTGCTGGTGACAAAGGAACGTCCGTACAGACACCGCGACATCCGGGCACCGCGCCGCCGCCCGCGGGGGGAGCACGGCACCCACGGGGTGCCCGCAGGGGACAGCACGCCCGAGGCGGCCAGCCCAAAGGCCACGCTGTGAGAGACAAATACGCGTCCTGTAAGGGCACGGAGATCCCGGTTCACGGAGATTGCTGGTGTGCGTTTAGTCCTTTGCTGCAGGGGAAGAGGCGATGACTCCACCAGGCAGCTGTCCCCGAGCCCCAGCCTCCTCACCGAGTCCCAGGGAGACAGCAGCGCTGGGGTCCCAGGACTACACCTGGTGCCGGCCGCGCTCCGGGGCAGCACCAGTAGCTCAGTAGCTCGGTGTGACAAGAGAGCAGGGCAGAAGACAAACACTGGGAAACAGCTGAAGAAGATGTAATGAAACAGAGCCGAGAAGTAATAACCACGTTTGGACCTCACTGCTTCACCACCACCACCTTCTTCATTCATTTCTGACTTCTGAATGTTCTTCCTGAACCCTCGGAGAAGTGGAGTAAACATCCTCAAGCACCAGAGAGAAGGCTGCTGCTTCTCTGCAGCAAGAGACATCGAAAATTTAAGGAAAACACACAAAGGAAGACACTTCCTACCAAAAACGGAGGACAAGGACAGCAGTACCGAGTCCATACAATGAGAGACAACCATCCTTCACAAGGTGCAATACGTATTCCTCAGTCAATTGTGAAAACAGCTGTCCAGGAAGCTTGCTTGCATGGATCCAAAGCACTTGCCTCAAAAAAGATGTAGAAAAAGAGGTCCTGGTACTAAGAGGACAAATACTGGAAAGATTTAGCATGAGTTTGTGGGTTTGGTCCCTTTTTTTGTTAGAGCAGAACACAGTATGATCCCAACTCTTTTTTTCCTTCCAACTCAGCCAACAACCCGAGAGCAGCTGTCTGCACAGATACCTTTTCCCTTGCTCAAACCTCAGCTGACACTGAAAGCATCTCCCTTGCTTCCAGCACCTGGCTAGGACAGACCATCCACCTGATAAGGGTGCGATCCCAGTGGAATTTCTTCCTAGCTCACTGTCATGAGCTGCTTTGACCCATCATTAAAGCACTGGAGCACACAATCCAGAAGGAAGATGCTCTGTTAAAACACGTTTACCAAAGACATCATCCCTGTCACAAAGAGAAGACACTTTATAGAAAGCATCTAAGAGAAAAGGAATCTTAGGGAAGTGGCAAAAGTGGGGACAGGAGTTTGGAGATCCCTGACTTTTTGGATTACAATCAACTTTTTCAGTGCTGGGTTGCCCTCTTGTAGGGACTTTTTTTCTGCAGCATGGTTTTTTGGGCAAAGACCTTCTAATTTGGCAAAGCAAACATTCAGCTAGGAACTGAAGGGTGCTACCACTACCTGCAAGTCTTCTGATCTTCCCCCAGTTTTTTCTTCTCTTATTGCTGAATAGCTGATACATACACCAATGCGAAAGCAACTGCTTCAATGCTTTTTTCTCATCACTACCGGCAGAAGTAATGACTAAAATCAAGAATCTACTTTCCTATAAGCATCAAATACCTCATTTACATTTGGCAGTGTGCTTTCCTGCCGTCAGTCGCGTTCTGCAAAGCAGCTGCTAGATGGCACCCACACCCCTACAAACACCCCAAGCGTGCAGAGCTGCACGCCAACTACTACAAGTGGCTTGCACGAGTTGGTATTTGCCTGTACAGTAGCTTCTGCTGCTTGCTCTGGCAACAGTCCATTTTCCTTTTAAGAATCTTTATGCAGTGACATAGAAAGCAGATGGGAATCATCACACTTGTAAGAAAAGCAGGAGGTTGCTTCATACAGAAAATGTGATAAAAGTAACATTTAAAGGCACCTGGATTTACACTACACACAAATTCAGCTCAATATGCTAAAATTTCCCAGGGAGTAACTAGCAGGCTCCTCAGGTACTATCCTGAGCATCTCAGAACACTTAAGGAGAAAAATACACTTCTGAGCAGTTCTGCCTTGTCACAAGTAACTTCCAGCAAAACAAACGTTTCCCACCTCAGTGGCAGGACACGAGGCCTTCTGAAGACAATCACCACAAGAGGCATCTCAAGCTCTGCTTCACAAGCAGCTCTAACTAATTCTGAAAGAACTAAATGAGATTGCCTAAGTGCCTTTGGAGATGCTGGAGGGGACTGATGGTAGCAGGACTGTTCATCTTTCAACCATGCAGACCTTGCCCCTCCACATTCCCAAGACATTTGTTGTGGTTGCTCATGATTAATGCTCCACCCAGAACAGGTCATTTGTTGTGGTTAATCATAATTAAACATCTTCCCAAGAGCTGGAGATTCTTCCATGGCTGCCACCCCACATAATCTCACTGCTTACCCTGATGCCAGCTGATCTTCTATGCCAAAATTATTACCATTAATCTGTGAGGTAAGGGCAGTGGTTTCCTATTGCTGTCTATGCATTAACAGGCTCCAGGCTGTAATGTCCACCCCACTTAATCCTGCTAAAACACGAACTACCCTGAATCTTACTTAACACAATAGGTAACCAACTGTATCCACCAAGGAGTTACATTTCAACTGTCTCAAGGAACAAATGTAACTAATACTAGCAAATGCCTCTAGTCTAGACACAACTCAGCTCCCACATACAGGAGACCTAACTGACCAGCCCAGCGAGTGGACAGGAAAAATGCCAGTCTTGAGAGCCAGCAAAATAGACAGAAAATGGTTTTGCTAGCTGAGATTTTGCACAATCAGGAGCTGGGCCCCAGCATGGCCGCTGAGAAGACGTGGGTCTCCTCTTCCCACTGCATGATGTTATTTCCTATCACCAGATCCCAAATGCAGCTGTGAAATAAATACACCCTCTGGTCTGACATTAACTACCTTGGCAGAAGAACTTCCTAAACCATAAACAAGCAGCTAGATAGGCTGAGCAGTGATGGGAACTCAAACAATTAAAAAGAGAATCACGCATATTCTCACTGTAAGAATCCCATTCTGTAACACTGAGTGATCTGACCCAGGAAGCTTTTAGCTACTAATACCTCAACTGAAACAAAGCAAATGACCTGGTAACACCACCATCTCTCCTTCCAGCACCTCTGACAGACCATGCAGGTTTAGAAGTACAGAGAGACTGAAGCCTAGGAAGCTCTGCTTCCTACACGTTTTTCAAGTGATTTTCCACATTCCCCCTTTTCCCTCTAAGCCCCACTCAACTGACACCTCCCCTTCACCCCAGCTAGACTGACAATATGCTGTCGATCTAAAAAGCAATACATTCTGTAGCAAAGCCAAAATTCCTACACAAAAGGAAGCAGGAGAAATGGTAAATATAGTGAGATTAACTTCAGCTCTAAGGTTGACCCCTGAGCTCCAAAATGCAGCAATTTGCTCACAAGAGCTCAAACAGAAATACTATCAGAATGACCTGGGTAAGGCCCCTTCCCCCCGCCCCCCCTCATATTTCCAGCGAAATCTCTGGCAAGACACAGATTAAACTGTTCTCAGGGGCATCTCAGGCCCCCAGAGGCAGAAAGAAGATTCCTGCACTGCTTAGAAGCTGAATTAGTCTCTTATTTTATCTTTCCCACTGGAGACTATTGGGATGAACCCTAAAAAGCAATGTCAGCCATGCTACAAACAAAACCGCTGTGCACTAAAGAGATGATCTATCCAACTGAACAAGAGATCTGCTCTTCAGGCATCACGGGCTTCTTGAAGGACTAACATTTTCCTGCTTAGAAACAGCTTACCCAAACAATCTGACCTCTTGAAAGAGGGTAGTCACCCAGTAGGTGAAACATCAGAAGCACTAAAGGTGCAACCTAACTCTAAAGACTGTAATAACAAGAATTTTCTAACAGTGCCTCTGATCCATGGCCTAACCAAGCTACCAGAAGGTAACCAGAAATAAAGAATGAGAGGCTGGATATGTTGAGTGTCTGATAGAGAAGTATTGCAGGGAGATCCTTTACTTTCATGAGCTGTCGTCTTTGCTTCGTGTTTTCAGCCTCGTGCAAGGAAAAAGGGTTCAGCAAGAAGCCTTGTTGCACGAGACAGCAACTCCAGTCCACTCCTGGACATCTGGAACGGTTAACAGCATCACAGCATCCAGCGGACACAGAATGATTACTGTCCTCCATTATAAGCATAGTCGGCCTTGTTGTGCATGATCAACTTGTTGTCCACAAAGTAAAAGCTGTCTGAGCGGGTCTCATATGGATTTTCAACCATCAGACGGACTGTGAAAGAGAAAGCTCAATTACATTCAAAAGCCTGCCAGATTCCGCTGGACAGCACAAAGTCAAGAGCGAAAAGGACCCTGCCACTCTTCTGGATTTACCAGGCTGATGTTCTGCCCTGCCCAAGTAAGAGAAGCAAACGGCTCCGCTGTGCATGCTTCAAAAACTCTGGCCTACCCCTTCCTATTCTCAGGACCCGTGCTGTCAAAAGCAAACAAAGGGGGATCAAGAAATCTCACACAAGGCAACTTAGAAACTGTCAGAGCCACCACTGGAGCAGAGCAGCACTTACGCCTATAAGCAGAGGGGCAGCAAAGCCACAAATGAAAAAGCGGTGGCACTCTCCACATGTACACAAGGCAGGGCACAAACTCTGCACCTCCTCCTGCACCTAGGCAGCGACAGAAGGGCCCACGTGCTCCTGCTCCATCCACCCCCTGAAGTCAAACGTACCCTGTGCAACGTGTATTTGCAGAGATCTTGGTAGGCTCAAAACCACACCTCTCTGACAAGAGCCAGTTCTGTTCCAAAGCAGGAGGCTCAAGCCCTAACAAGCTAGTGCTGAAAGCAGATGCGTGGCTACCAAAAGAACCCTTTTTCAGGGTTTTGTTATATTCTGGGCTACACTGTTAGGCATCAGGCATGTCAGCTCTGCGACTGATCAGTTCTTACAATCTGTGACTTGGACAACACAGGTTGTCTTACTCTTTCATTTTCAAAGGAGAAGACTTTGCAGCACAAATCCGTAATTCAGGCAAGATTACACACAGCTTAAACTAGGAGTCTTTATCTATTTATTCCTGTCCCCTGCCGTCCCAGTCATAACTTCTTTCACAAGTAGAGAGAGGGAGAAAACGAGCATATGCACACACAAACAAAACACAAGTCAGTGTGGGAAAAGAGATACTTACTAAGGTCTTCTGAGAGCTGAGGGAATTCATAAATGTGTTCACATGTGTTCCTGCTGCTGGGAATGCAGAAGCCAAAATCAAAGTCAAAGTTCTTCAGCAAGCGATCTCGGAAGTAATGTCTCTCAATCATTCTAAAGTTTGACACTGGCTTTTCTCCCACTGTGAATTCCACTCTGCATGCAGAAAGTAGGAAAAAACAGCTAAAATGACATATCTCTCTTCCTACTGGGAAGAACAGAGCCTTGGACCAGAGGCTACACAAGTATCCAACAGATCATTCCAGAAAGAGGGACTCTGACATCTGTAGCGCAAGATGGGTTCTCTCTAGTTTCTGACTCAGTTTTGCTATAAACTGTCAAGTGACACTTTGCAAACATCTGGTATCTCCCTTCTTTCCATGAACTCATACTCACGTTGCACCAACAGTCCGAAGACGGAGAAACGCTGGGGTGAACTGGTAACGAACAAAGCGGCCTGCGCTAGCGTCCAGTTCACTGTTGTCATCTTCATCCTCTTCATCTTGCTCTAGAAAACACACCAGCTCAGAGTTACTCCGCTAATAGCAAACATGTGAGGTAATACTGGCTAGTGCATGTACCAGGACAAACTGGCTATTACTTAGGCACTGAACATAAAAGCGTTTAATAACTGGTCTGAGACTAGCACTAAATAAGAAATAAAAGATCCGCTATGACAGCTGGTGCAGCCTTGGTGGCTTGGGAGCTGAAACCACCCTCAACCTCACAGGATATCCCCCTTCACAACTGCTAAAACACATGAAAGAAACTTTGTACCGTAACCAGCCAAGAAGGGAAGATTTGCAATTGATAGCACTCCCCCGCCTCACGATAATCACTTCACATTTTTGCAACAAGTTTCTCAGCAGAGACAAACTCCGTCCTGTGCTTAAAGGAGAAGAATTTAGTCACCAGGACAGATTGAAGGACCTTTCTGCTTGGTTTGCATGAGTCCTGCATCGCAACTCCTCAGCTCTATGAGTCTCTCCAGCCTCCCTGCGATGTTAGCAGGACATACCTGAAACAGATGGCTTTGCGATTTCAAACAGCACTGTTCCAGTTTCAAGGTCCCGGATCTTAAACCTGGTGAAGTCAATGTTGTAAATGTTGTCCTCAGGTTTGCATAAATAATCTAGAAGAGAGAGAAAACATACAGCGGTATTTCAAAAGCTCTCTGAGCAGTTACCAAAGGAATTTTTTGTTGTTGTTAGACCCAGCCCGTTCAGACACACACTGCAAGTTGTTTTGCAGAAGCTTCATGGAAGCAGGACAAAACTGAGACTAGAAGACACAAAGGCAGGCACGCCAAGCGCCAGCGGCAGAGCGAGGAAGCGAAGGGGAAGGGGTCGGCACAGGCAAGCAGCGACCAGCACCCCAGAGCGACACAGAACACCCGAGCCCCGACCCTGCGGGAGCGGCAACGCAGCCGAAGGCGGGAGCGCCCCGCCGCCCCCCCCGGGGCACAGCACGGCCTGCGCCGCCCCCGCCGCCCGACCGAAGGGGCCACCGGAGCGGCGGAGGGATGCCGGCCCCGGCCCCGCACTCACTCTCCGTCACCCGGCACAGCCCCAGGACGTGCTCGGGCCGGACGGTCTCCAGCGCCAGCAACTCGGACTCGGTCCACGGCGGCCGCGGCGACGCGTCGCCCGAGCCGCGCCGGCCCCGTAGGCGGCTGAGCGGCCCCCCGGTCCCCGGCGGCGGCTTCTTCTCCGGGCCCGCCGCCGCCGCCCTCGCCTTCGAGCCGCTCATCGCCCCGCCGCCGCCAAGATGGCCGCCGCCTCCCTCGGTAGCTATGGGAGCGAGGGGCGGCGCCGCGGCGGGTCAGAGGTCGCGGACGCTGCCTAGCAACGAGCGGGGCCCCGAAGCTAAGCAGGGCCCGCCGCGTACGCGGCCGGAGGGGTTCCCCCTCGCGGGTGTCCTCGGCCCGGGGCCGCGGGGTAGGCCGGGCGGAAAAGCCCGGTGGAAACCAAACAAAAACCACGGCCCGACACCCGTCCTGCCGCCCGCCACCAGGCAGGGGGCCGGGAGATCACCCTGCCCGCACAGCCGGGGCACCGGCCCCCCCGTTAATTAAGTCCCTCCCTCGTTAATTAAATCCCTGCCTGAATCCCGCAGCGCGGCACATAATTACAGAGCGCGCGTGTTCTCGAGAGCCCCGGTCTTTTTGGGGAATGGTGGCAAGCGCTTCCCGGGAAGCAGCCGGTATCTGGCACGCTGCTAGCAAAGGGATGCCATGGGGCATGCACCCCGCTGTTGCCCCAGCCCGGGGACACCCCAGCCGCTGTCCCCAGGGAGCTGGCATCCAGGTCCGCACAGGGGCAGTGACAGGGCGCATGCCCGAGGAGGGTTGCTCAGGGAGTGCCTGTGCCCAGCCAGGCTCCCCCCGGGTCAGCCAGCCCCCCAGCCGTGCCACGGGTACCCCCACCCCGGGAGCAGTGGCAGAAGGACACTGGCAGGTGGCAGCCGAGGATGGTCCCACCTGCAGCAGGCTCACAGGACCACCACAGGAGGAAAGGATGCATTTCTTCCCAAAAGAGGGGCAGCCCACCAGCCTGCGGCAGGTACTTAAGAGCTGCTGAGAATCACCTGCAGCCCTTCAGGAAACTGCGGCAAGAATAAGAAACACAATAAGCATCCTCGTTTCAGACTCCAGCCAACACTCAACGCACTCGAGATGACTGGAAACAGATTTAGAGCAGTGATTAGTGACGTTTGCTGCTGCTTGCAAGCAGCACGCGCCTGTGACTGCCAACCAAATGCTATTTCAGACAAGCCTGCCTGTGCCAGTGCTCCCAAATCCTCCTCGCTGCATTGGGTTTGGTCCCTCCATCCTGTGCCATAGGAAGGATGGACCAAAGACCCAGACTGTCTGGAAGAGCGGGTGCTCTGCATGGGGCCAGGGTCCCCTGTCCCCCGAGAGCAGGCACCTCGAGTAGGAAGGTGCCACTTTCTCACCACGCCAGCTACAGCCCCTTCTGACTGCCTCCGATGCAGTTGCAAGCGGTAATTGGGGCAGCCTGCAAAACCCCAGAAGGTAAGATTAGATCTCTGGTGTTTCTGATCTCAGCAGGAAGCAACAAGGGCCACATCAGCGCTTTTAAGAGGATGTTGTACCGTTCAACTTGCACTTAATTGCCCAAAACAACTGGCAAGAGAATACTGGAGCCGTACCAGCAGCAGGCAGTGGCGGAGAGAGGCTCTGGGCTGCAGCAGCGGTGGGATGTTAAACTGCATCTCAGCAGCAGCTTGCAGTCCCCTCCGCAGTGCAGGCAGCCTCGGCCTCCCGCACCTCAAGCTGTAAAACAGAGGGGGCTCCTCTGCCCCCACCACTAGAAAAGAGGGACCACCTCATGCAAGTGACAATATAATTTTGTTTATTTTCCTTTAACACACTGCTGGTTAAACTGCCAGACAGTAGATTTCAGAACATTCCCTCAACCAAACATCCTGGGGAAATTAAAAAATAAAACCGCTACCATGTACCAAAAATAAAATAACCCACCCCCACACCCATCTCTTCCCCCAAACTAGTCCCTGCAAAGCCAATGCAATCAGAAATAGACATCTGTGCTTTTCACCCAGGGCCCAAGCTTGCTGCAAAACAAACTAAAAAAAAAAATATGTCACTGCAAGTTGTTATAACACAAAGCAATGGACAGCAAAATAAAAATCCTCCTTAAAAACCCTTTGTACTGGTGACAAGGACAGATGGAGATCTCTCCCCACACTGCTTTAGACTTTACGAACAACTTAGACCTGCAGCTTCAAGTAGTTTGTGACGTGTCCTTAATGCTGACGGCATGGGTCACTTCCATGCATCCCAGCCCACACAGCTGGGCACTATGGAGCAGTGGGACCATCTGCCAACGCTAGAAGCTGCTACGACAATGGGACCCAAAGATTACTGTCACCTGCCCACCATCCTGCAGTCCTAGCTACTGCCTCCTGGCATAAAGCACAAATCCTGCCTCTGCTCTCACAGTCTCCAGAGCTGCTTTACCAGCCTGGCTGCTTCTTGAGTGGGAAAGCCCTGAACACACAAAGCCCCCATAGAAACCATGAAAAATTCAAGCCTCCACTTGCCAGCAAGTTTCCAGACACTGCTTCACTCCAGTGCCCTAGCTCAGGAACTGTTGTAGTGTGACAGAACAGCCGTGACAGCACAGGCAAGCACATCCCCACTAGCATGACTAGGGGCAACTCGAGGGCAGAGATCCTGCGCTTCCTAGATTCACACTCTCCCCAGTTAAACTGGTTTAAGCTGTACTTTGCCCCTTGCCTTGAAATCTCCATCACACAAACTCTTTAGCAGAGACCTTTGATGTTTGCAAAAGATTATTCACATTTTCTAACTAGCCAGCACTGTTTCTAGGAGGGAGGAAAGCACTTCTGTTTTGTTGAATATTTTTTCCCCTTTTTTTTCTTTTAAATAAAGCACTTCTTGGGGAAAAAAAATCAAAACCTATCAGCAACCTGCAGTAGCATCCCACCAGACTAGGGACAGCATCACCATACCCCTCCCCCTCCCCCAATCTCCAAAAATAGTATTTAATATACAGCAATAAACTCTGAGCAAGCCAGAGTCCCGGAAGACATGGACCTGCTTTCACCGCTCCTGTCCAGCCCAGCACCATTTCAATGCAGTTGCTACTGTACTCCTGGGACAAGTCCGTTTGGATCCAAGGTGAAACACACGTGCCCCAGACCTGCTGGGCAGCATGTGAAGCAGGGGTGCAGCACAGGAGGCCTGTTTGTGTAGTCACATATCTGAGCCTTCACAGCTCCAGCCTACTGTTGTGTTTGTGCCATTGAGAATACTTGTCTGAGCCTATTTGGGACTAGCCAGTGAAGACAGACTGGTGGAACCAGGCAGAACATTAAGAAAAGCATCCTCAAATTATATTAGACTTTGGCATTTGTTGTGGCGATCCAGAAGCGCCAGTAGGTAAATTAGCTCAGTGCTGGCCCAGTTCCTGTTTCCCTTGGATTGTCAGTAAGGATATTTCCCTCCCCGTCACATAAGTGCAAGAAGCAGACGGATCTCTCCCACATCTGAGCACCAAACAGAGCCTGAAACACTTGGTAGTTAGCAGCAGCTTGGAATCTGTCTCACATCAAGGGCTGAAGCTGCTCTGCTGGTCCTCTCCCTCCTCCTGCTGTTTTCCATCAGACAGGCCTGTTCAGCCCAAACTTCCCATATCGAGACATTTCACTGGCTGTTGCAATCCCATGTCATCTTAAAGGAAGGCCAAGGGACAAAGCACGGGTCTCTGCTCCCTGTTCTGACTCAACCAGTGCAGGGCAAGCCCTCAGCAAGTGAGTTTAGGGGTCAGGACCCCCCAGGCCACACTGCACCCAGAAGCTGTAAGCACCATACAGCTACGAGGACCTAGCCATGACTCACCCAGCTCTGAACTGCACAGACACGCAGGCACCAGACTGTCTGGAAGCTCTCCATCCTGCCTTTGGGAGA
The DNA here is from genome assembly GCF_015220075.1 of Falco rusticolus. Lineage (NCBI taxonomy): Eukaryota > Metazoa > Chordata > Aves > Falconiformes > Falconidae > Falco > Falco rusticolus. The sequence continues at coordinate 37,232,935 of NC_051187.1, read as the reverse complement.
TTTCTGGGGGAGACCAGACCTGAAGGACCTCTTCCAGTTGTTCTATCCCCCGCTAGGCTTTTTATCCATTGACCTCAAGGGCTGGAACCAAAGATACTCGCTCACAGTTCTCTGCTTCAGCTGTGACCTCCAGAGCTGGCATCCAGGGAGACTCAGATAGTCCCCAGCTGATCACAAGGGCAGGGAATGCCTGCCCCTTGGGGACAAAGAAAAAAACTACACAGAAGCTCCTTAAAAAAAAAAAAAAATAATAGATGCTTCTTCAAATAGACTTTTATTCAAAGCCTGAGACAAAGGCACCAAAAAGAGAAGGGAATTCATTTGGCTTTCTGTTCTCTGCCACCTGGGATACTCAGAAAGGTCAGAGCTGTTGTTTTAGTCACACACACACACAAGGGGAAAATGGCCTGGCTTAAAAGTACAAAAGGAGGGGCTGATAGGGGGGTAATTAAAACAGGCTTTGGAACCACTATAATGAGGCTGGATTCAGGCCCAAAACATGACTGATGGTGTCATCTTCCTTTTATGAAGTGGAAGCTTTATTGAAATTGCCTTATACGCCCCTTTCTGCGTAACTGCTCCACAAATGAAGCCAGGGTCTGTTCTGACCCAGCTCCCCCACACTGCTGCACAGGGACACACACTTCACCTGCCTGCTGCTGGCAGGAGGCAACAAAGCACAAACAGGCTCATCTCTGACCAGTCTCAGTTAAATAATGCCTTGGATAGTCCCTCAAACACCCGTACTGGAAAGCTACAGCTAACCCAAACTTTTTCTTTCCCTGGTCAGGACCAGGTTCCTCAGCATAATCATCTGTCTCCCCTTGCAGAGATGGAACCAGCCTGACTGCGTCATTCCCAGTGAGGTGCCGACTTGTTATCTCCTACCATCCTCCCATCTTCCCACATCCTTTGTACGAAGGCTCCTTCTGAGGCAAACCTGTCCAGCGGGGATGGACCAACAAAGAAAACTGCTCATAGCACCATAACAGGGTCAGGAACCTCCCAACAACCCAGACACAAGCTTTTTAGTAACAAAGATGCAAAAAACCAGCCAAACCAACTAAATTGAAGCCATGAAGAATGAACTGTTCCTTCTCCCTATTCTTATTCAAATAAGACAAATTCATTTGAATGGAGCAACAGGTACACAACAGATCACACTGTGCAGCTTTGCCTTTGGGCGGCTGATGGCACCAAATGGGTGTCCTGGCTGACAGGAGAGGCAGGAATAAACTATCCTAGAAGACTTGTCTCCAACTTTTGCACACCTAAATGCATGCCCCTTTTCTCATGCTAGGCAAGGTGATCACTGGGTAAGCCACTAGAAGCTGAGTGATTTCTTGCTTCAAGGATGCTCAAATAAAATACAACCTAAAGGGCCTGGAGGAGAACAGCTCCTTACAGAGAAGCTTGCTTTCAAGCCCAGGTTCTTTGCTTAACAAATCAGCGCAGTTTATGCTTCTCAAAACTGATAAAGATCTAAATGTCTCTGTGCTCCAGTTCGAGCAATCCCAAAAATGCTGGAGAATCTGCAGGCACTGTCACCAAATGAAACAGTGCTCATATATTATAAGAATTTTATAAATACTAGGATTTTAACAGCAGGTAGAAGACAAAGCAGACAACTTCAAGCTTACTGCCTTTTCATCCTCAGGTTCGTTCTTAAGATCTGCTCTCTAAAGCCTGTCTTCTCCTTCAGCTGTAGCAGGGACTCTCTGGCTTCTCCCAAACTGGCTGTAACCACTTGTGCAACTGGACAGAAGGTAATTAAGGTCCTACTGCTTGCTTTTTAGCTCACAGACATAGATTTAGGGTCAAGCCTATAGCAGTAATGTATGTGATCAGGCAAGGTACAGTGTTGCTGCTGCAGAAAGCAGTGCTTTGACGCCTCCCCCAGATCCTGTTCTGGAGCCCGTGAGCTGACAGCTCATATCACAGCTTGCAGGTTAGGAGGAAGCAGAGCCTTCAGCTGCTCGGGCCCAGCACAGCGGAGAGGCTGCTCTTCTCGTTTCCTTTCCAGAAACTAGGGAATTCTGCTGACCCTTCTCAGCTCAAACAAAGACTGAGTCACTGTAGGGGATCAAACCCAAGAATAACCACTAGGAAAACTCAGGCCCAAGGAGGAGCAGCAGCAAGGTGGCTCAGTGCCCCTGCTCTCGATAAAGGGAGAACGCTTCTGTGAACAACAGAGATAGCATGAGGTAAAGTGTTCTGTGAGCACAGAGCACACCAGCATCACAACTGACCCACAAGGATGCAGTCCTGCCTGGGACAGATCCTGCTCCAGCACACAGAACATCTCCCCCTCACCAGCCAGAAATGCTCAGCAGGTCAGAGGCACAGACCGCGGGAAGGCAGCTCCTCAGGGCCTGCAGCTCTGGATCAGCAGGCGCAGCAAGGGCTTTCACTCTGCTTGGCCTTTGTCAGGCAGGCGCAGGCTCTGCATGTGGAAACAGAAGCCTCTTGCAGAAACATCCCTGGGGGAAGAGGGTGACCTTGTCTCCAGTGTTCTGTTCACTTCCATCTCTCTGAAAGGCAACAAACCACCTCGGCTCTACAGTACTGAAATGCTGGACATCTGTCCCTTCGCTACAATGCCTTTATATGCAAAAGGCCAAGCTAAATGAACACTAACCAACTCACTGTGCTTCTCGTCTCTGCAGGTAGGCCTGGTCCTTACAACAGGGAATGAGAGCTCACGGGGAGCATCCATAAGGTTGTTCCTCTCTGTCCTACGGCACCAGCTGTTCGCAATCACAGTCACGGGGCAGGGAGCTAACCATCAGGAAGGTCAAGGAACAAGTCCAGAACCCCCTCTGTAGGTCACCTGATTCTCAGCTTCTTCCAAAGGACAGGTCACTTGCTAGAAAGGGCAAAACAAGGAACTGGGCTTAAAATGAAACCTTTGAGAAGAAAAGGATATTAAAGGAAACAAAAGCCATAATCAATACAGAAAACAAGTGCATCTGATCAGACGCTAACAACGTCATCCTTTCGCGGGCTACAGCAGAATCCCTCTGTGACGGATCTAACATTACAGTTGCCAAACTAGGACAGTCTCTCCCAACTGGTACAGCAAATCAGGCCAGATAAATCCCTCTGCTCCTGGCGCAGCTTGCAGTCTTAGGAGGGGAATGTCTCCACAGAGGCTGAGCTGGAGTCTTGGTATCTTTTTGCAGGCAAGTACCATACATTGGGTTGCACATGTTCAGGGAGATGCTGAGCCAGGTTCCGTCCTCCATAGCCATTAGTCACCCAACAACACCCTAACGCTTCCACACTCCCAGACAAAACGTGTACCCAGGTCTGGTTTTAAGAGCTGCTTCCCTGCTTAAGGAACCGTATTCCACCCCACAAAGGCAGAGATCTTGCAGCACATGGCTTTCTCTCGGTGTGGGACTTGGCCCAGGACTGGTAGCATCAGCTTTCAACAGCCCAATACACAGACAGCCAGGACTCAGTTTACTCTTGGATGCCCCAGGGAAGATCAGAGGCTGCACATGGTGCGAAGGGGAAGGCGAGGGCCTCGCTGTGTGCTGGCAGGGGGAAGGTAAGCTCCCTCTTACCTGGACCTGCCATTCATTCCAAATGAACCTTTTTTTTTTTTTTCCTTCTTCTTTCCTTAAATTATGAACAATATGGAGAAATTGAAAGCAACCGTGTTTGGTCCAACTCCTTCCCTCCCAGCCCCTTGGCTGATGCTCTGTGGGGCTTGCTCTCACAATCGGCAGAGGCAGAAGAGGGTAGGAATGAAGACACCAAAGGCCACCAATATAGGAAACATGAGGCTGCTGTTGTCCGAGGCATAGGGGTTTGGTGTGCGTGGGCCTGACTGAACCCGGTTCTTATTTGCCTGTTTTTTAACACTAGAGCCATCATCATAATCATCTTCATCATCATCTTCCTCTTTTTTCTCCAGACCTGGGTGCGGCTGCAGCTTTGGAACATCTGTTGAACAAGACAAAAGATTGCAAGGAGGCAGAATGTAACCTGGGAAATCACCCGAGTCGCTCCCTTCCCCTCTCCCTGAGCCAGCATGAAAACAGGCGACAGGGAATCTGATACCACATCAACACCACAGCCAGAGCACCCCAGGAAACAGAAGCATACTTCCTCACGAGGCTCACACCACCATTTCTTTCCTCTGTGATGCAAGAGCATCTAAAGAAGACCCAGTCTGCAAAGAAAACAAAATCCTTCCACCCCATCTCATGTCACACAGGAGAAGTTACAGCATGTCACAGTTTAACAACACGCTTTCTAAGAAGAAAATTAACTCTATCCCAGCCAAAACCAGAACAAAGCACAAAAGCACATTTACAGCATACACAGTCAGATACCGCAGCTGCTCAGTGAGACCTAGTCATGAATAAGCACCTGCTGCTTGTGGGACCAGCAAACACAGGTCCAAACAGCAATGGGAACAGCCCTTTCCACACAAGGTCCTACCTCACATCACTGCACCCCCAACCCCACTCTAATCCAGTCCTATGAGCCTGGAGCCTGAATTGCAAGTCCCACACACAGCAAGGTGGCACCTAGCCACAAGGTTACCCACCAAATCTTCAGCAAAACTTGGCAATACCTGACCAATAGTAAAGCAAACAAATGCTTTGGTCAGGGGTCTTAAACCTCTCCTGTTCGGGATCCAGAGGGGCTCCAACTCCAGCACAGACTTACAAAGAGGGTGATGAAAGAGCAAGAAGTTTACTAGCACAACCCGCTGCTATCCAGAGGAACTGGTATCTGGGCAAAAAACACTGCCTTGTCCTCTAGCTGAGGAGGCAAAACAAAGCTCGAGGTAAGAAACGCTTAACTACTAGCTGAAGATCTTCATAAATTACTTGTCTGCAGGACTGCCGCTGACTTCCAAGACCAGAGGGAATTTACCTGTAGCTATAAGCTAAGGCTGACCAGTGTTCCCTTCTCCTCTATCCCACATGCAGGCAGTTCCAAACCAAACTTATTTTTCTTATTCCAAAAATGACACAGCTTTGTGCACTTGGAGGAGTAGAAAGACACTACACACTTATTTCGCTCTGCAAGTGCACTCTGTGGGAACTTGCTGACAGAGAAACAGTTTTGGCAGAGGTGGGTCAGCAAAACCTATGATCTCATGGTCTGAGAAGCAGCAGGCTGCTCTCCAAGGGGGAAGAGCCTTTTGGCTCAAAAACTGTGCTTACCTTCCACTGTTCCTTGCAGGATGTATAGGGCACAGATTTTCGGATTGTCATAGTAGCCCTAGAGAAAGCAAAGAAGGAAGTCAGCTGCATCATGTGGCTGGGGCAGAAGGGGAAAAGATCAGGGCTCTGCCCAGAAAAGCTTATTACCTTTACAAACTCAATGTGGAGCTTCCCTGTAAACGTGGAAACCTCTCCCTGGACACTCAGTTTCCCCTTTTTGATACTCATGGGAATGATCTCATCGTGAGCTGTGCTGTGTCCAACTCTGTCAAAGATGTCCAAGTCCTTCACCACCACGTGGCCGTTTAAGCGAACATCAAATACCTTCAGGGTGGAAGAAGTGACAGAGTGTCAGCACAGATTCAGACATGTGATGCTTGAAACGGGAAGGGAACAGGAAAGGTCTCTGCTTGTTATGCACCCAGGACCAGAAAGCACTGCAGCATGCACTGTCCCACCACACATGCTCCACTCCCTTGGGAAGGATTCAGAGCCCAAAAGCAGCCAGGTAAATATCTGAAGCATGAGCATTACTTTCAAATACCCTGAAATCTGCCGTCTTCTTTTAAAATAACCCCTATGCCTGCAGTTCAGAACTGAGGACAGCACAATTTTATTTTGGTTTATTCACACTTTTCTTTCACAAGCTTCTTTCCACCTGCTGGCTGAGGACCTGCTCACACCACCCCAGGGTGGCTGCAGCACACCACACCCTAGGGAGTTAAGCCATTTCTAACTAACAGCCTGCAGCAGAACTGAGGAAACAAGCTGGTGAAGGCCACAGGGTTTGAAGGAGGTAAAATGTTAAACTGCTAACCACATCTGTGAATGCAGAGCGAAAGTCCTCCTCAGGGCTGTAATGACTCAAACTTCTCTCAGCACCTGGGGAATCCCAGCAGAACCACATGAAGGAAGAGGAACCAAAGATACCTCAGCCCTTCAGTTTAATCTGAGGCTGCTTTTTGCATCCAGCCCACCAGTTCTGTTCCTGCAAAGACTTCTCTTGCAGGAAGGCAGCACAGTGTGTAAGAAGCAGGGCTCTAAAGAAGCTGATGAAGTCAGGGGAAAGCCAGGCTAAAACACACACCACTTCTCTCCCCATTTATCATAGATCTTTGAGTTCTTTGTGCTTCTGCTTCCACATTTATACATGAGGAATTTAAAAAATGGACAAGGATTATTCTTTTCTCAAGACCAATAAATAGGATTGAATTTAACTCTGTGTTTTCAGAATCAGTTTGAACCAGTTTCAAGTCTTACTACATTTGTAAAAATTGTTTCGAGTAGGTTATTTAACCCAGACCACTTCCCTGATTCAGTCTGTGCAATACTTCCTCCAGCACAAGCATGCTGTCAGGTCAGGAACAAGCGTTCAGGAAAACGGCAAAAAAACTTCTCCTCAAAGCCAGCACAGCCTAAACAGATTGTAAAGATCTAGTGCTAGTTATGTTTAGTTGCACAGGTTTGTTTGAATACTCTGTAGTGCAATTTTCCAGGCCAACTGTATACCTGGAATGTGCTCTCTTTGAGCTCAGTTTCAGAGCCCATGAGAGCTCTAGCAACTAAGTTAACCATTAGTATCTTACTTCACTCCCTTCTCCAGCATGCAAAGCAGCAGAGGCAACCTGGACACACAGAGTCTTAGCCAGGAACTCACATCAAAGAGACAAGCAAGGAGCTGTTGCTTACCTTCTGTTGAGACTGTGCAAAATAAACCTCTGCAAACTTCAACACCAGCACATAGTCACCCTCCTCTTTGATGGGAACTTCATAGCCAAAGGTTTCCTCATTGTAACGCTCAGTCTGGTACAGAATCTGATCTTCCGCATTGGACCGCAAGATTGGCAGCTTCATGCCATAGTCAGAAGCTGGGTTTCAAGCAAAAAACAGTGAGAGGAAGGGTTAGTTACTGAGGCACACGGAAGAGACACTTCATATACTCTTCAGGTGGCATTAGCTCTTATGCCCTTCAGACCTGTTTTCTCTCCTTGCTCTGACGAGGAGGCAGCATTACTGGAGCAAGAAGCAGAGGTAGCCAAAGCTCCAGAATCCAGGCCCTGCAGAAAAACAGGTCTGGGCCTGCGGCAGTCTAAAACACAGTAAACTCACTTGCACCACTTCAGAAAGAAGACTGTTTCACAAACAGGGCAGAGAGCCAAAGGACTGGGCCATTGACTCCTGCTTCAAAGAGGAAAACCACCAAGAATATTTTTTTAAAACATTTTCAAATTACGGAGTCTGAGTACAAAAACAAAACAGTCAGTGCAGGACTCATTCGTTCAAGAGATGTGAAGTTAGCAGTCAATGGCATCAGGTTTTAAGAAACTCATCCTCCTCAAGTGAAAACCTGGGGACTGACAGAATGGTGAAAAGCATTAGACATCTTAAAAAACCCTTTCTTCTCACCACAGCCATGCAATACATGCCACCTTGAAAACAGGAAGAAGGAAGTAAGAAAGATCCACAAGGATTTCAGGAGCACCAGCAGCTCCATCAGCTGCTGTTCTCACAGCCACCCAGCTGAAATGGGTGCTGTCTGTAGGTATTCAAACAGCCCCACAAGAAGGGCCCAAACAACATTCCCAAATGGGACAATAACTGAGAAAATAAGAGAAATCGTAACATTTGCCAAGACTTTAACCCAGCTTGATGTTTTATTGTGTCAGGGTTACTGTACAAATGCAAACTGATGCATGCCTCAAGAGCTCTGAATCAAATAATTGCCCAGCAAAGCAGGGGCAGGAGAGAAGACTGTGGACATCACCTGCCCACTGACACTTCAGGCAGGAGAAGCTGATCCAGACAAAGTTCTCCGCTGACACTTGCCACTTCCATCCTCATTTCCATGGGAACAGACACTGTACTGGCCAAGACAAAGCAAGAACTACTAACCCAGCACACGTTGCCAAAGACAGAGCCAATGCAAACGAGCAAGAGGAAATTAATGCCAGCTCTTAAGTCTCCTGTTTCACACAGAGCTACTCTGGCAATCTTCTGCTTCTCTTTACCACTTGAACCAAGGCGCAAAGGCTGAAGACTAATCACCAGAAAGACAGAGGGTGAAAAGTTTAACTTGTCCTCCCACAGAGATATTTCTGGCCAGCTATGGATTACAGTGATAGTGAACCAAGGAATCCACAGAAGTCAGCTCCTATTAGAGGAAAGCCTGCACAGAAAGAAAGTCCTTTAATAGCCAAGAAGGTAACTGGAGAGGCAGACTGGTCACCTGTGTATCAGAGCTCTGCTGACATAGCTGTGGAAGTGAGCTTGATTTTAAAGCGTACTGGGCACACCGAGAGGTAGCTCACCAAGCAGTGCACATTGAGCTGCAGCTCAAGTATGTCTGGTGCCTGGCTATTCTGTAATTGCCATCGGCACGTTTTGTCCTTTAAGGCACAGCATCTGAACTGAGGCTTGGGGGGAGGGGGGAAGGTTTTAATTTGCCCAGAGGCAGTACAGCCCAGAAACAGCTATCCCTTGGTAGTTTCCTCCCAGTCAGCCACATATTTCTGCTGTAGCCATTACATGCCTATCAACACAGAGAGGAACCCAGAGTAAACCGAACAATGGTGCAATAAAAAGCCATTGAGGGAAAAGCAGCTGAGAGCTCAAAGGGGTAAAGTCTCCTTTGCTGTGCCTGGCACCGCTGGCTGAAGCAGGATTACTTGAACAGCCTGCTGGTTCAGGAGACACCACAGGCTTTCCCCAAAGGAAAAGCATGTCACAGTGTGCTTCAAACAGACTCTTTTTCTCCTCAACTCAAAAATAAACCGTTCAAGTCCACAAGAACGTTCAAGGTGCACATGTGAGAGGTCTGTGAAGCTGACCTACAGGGATCAGGGCACCTTGCGTGACTGGGGCGCCAGCTTCCACTGGGATGAAAAACTCTTAATGAATCATAGTAGTATTTAAATGTGACCTCCCTTGTATCCATTGTGCCCAACCAGCTCTCCATTTGGGATGGCACTCAAGCAGTCTAAGCAATGGCAATCAGGACAATCCTCACCATCCTACATGGAAACAGTGAAGGCTAACTTAATAGTCAACAAATGACTCATCTTTCTCTGCACTCTACCACTCACCTGTGACTGACAGCAGGAGCAGCTCAGCACAGCTAACTGTTCAATATATTTGTCAATCAACTAAGTTTTGGCATACCAGTTTCCAGAAACATGCAAACTTCACACAGCCAGAGCAGTTTCAGGGCAAGTAGGAAAAGGCAACCCAAGTGCAGGTGCAGCATTAGCTCTGCCTCCTGTCCTTACTGGTAGACAGATTTTACCGATCCAGTAGTTCAAGCAGCTGATCATGTCCCATCTGCCTCTACTGCTTCTGTCCCTGCCCTGCTCCTGATCACCCTGCCAGGACTGGCACAGGGAACAGAGAGGCAAGTGGCACCTTGCTCCCGGCCCCGCTGGGACCAGGCTGCCGGCACCAGCCCGCACCGCCAGCGCTGCGGCTGCGGGCAAAGCGCCGTCCGCGCGCCCCGGGCGCGCTGCGGGCTGGGCTCCAGCCTGGCAGGTCTTGCTGGGGAAACCGGGGGCTTCCAGCGGAAAATGGGAAAAAGGGAGCCAGGCGGCTGCAGGCGGCCAGTTTGGCAGCCTGACCGCTCCCGTCGCCTTTCCAGCCGAAATTCCACGCCAGCCCGCGTGCAGCGGCTTCCCCTCCGGCGTTACACAACCCCGTAGCCCGAGGCCGGACTAATCGGCCCGGGGCTGGTCCTGCCGCCACCGGGGCCCGGGCCCGCGCCGCCGCCGGGGGAGGCGGGGGGCACAGCCCAAGGCCGGGCCCGGCGGGGGCACCGGGGGGGCCGCGCTCCTGGCGGGTGACAAGTGCCGGGCGGGGGCTCCCCGCGGGCCCTCGCTGTCCCCCTCCCGCCCGCTCCGCGGCGCCGGGCCCGGGGAGAGGAGACCCCGCCTGCGGGCCTGCCCGGGCCGCCGTAGCCCTGCGGGGAGACCCGCCGACTCTCCGCGGCGGGGCCGGGGCAGGCGGGACGGTGCCAGGGGGACGCGGGTCTCGGACCCCCGCCGCCACGGGCGGGCGGCGCCGCCGGTGGAGCGGCGCCAAGCGGGCCCGCAGGGCAGCTCCCCCCCCCCCCCCGACAACCCCGGCGGGCCACCGGCGCTCCTCCGCCACCCTCACCTCGGCCCACGCGGCCCTCGAGCGGGTCCTTGCGGAAGTGGATGCCGTTCACGTCCACATGGGCATCGCCGCCCGCATTGACGGCCCAGATGACGCTGTCGGCGAGGCCGCCCGCCGCGCCCCGCAGCAGCGGCAGCAGCAGCAGCAAGGGCGGCAGCAGCGGCGCCCCGCGCGCCCCGGCGCCCACCATGTCGGGCTCCCGGCGCCGCGCCCGCCCCTTCCTGCCGCCGCCAGGGGGCAGCCTACCCCGCTGCCGGGGCGGAGAGCGCGCCGGCCAATCCGCGCGCTACGATGCAAATATTAATTTTCTGCCCGTCTGCCATTAGGCAGTTGCGAGCCCCTATCTGCATATTCATAACTCCCCGGGCCAATGGGCGGCGGGAGCGGGCGAGCAGGCTTGGTTGAGAGGCGAGGGGACGGGGGCGCGCTGCGGCGGGAGGCGTGTCCGGCGGGAGCGGAGCTGGCCGGCCCGGAGCGGGGAGCCGGTGCCTGCCAGCCGGGAGTGCCCAGGGCCAGCACCGCTCGCTCGGGGAGGGGAGCGAGGGCAGGACCGGCACCCCCAGGAAGGAGCGTCAGGGAGGGACCAAGGTTCCCCAGCGGCGCCTCCGCAGCGAGGATACAGCCCGGCGGGCTCCCCTCAGCGCCGGACGCCTGAGGGGAAAGCCCCGCCCCCTCCGCCCCTCCAATCGCGAAGCTCCAGCGCGGCCGGAACGCAAGGCACTGTGGGACGGCGGCGGGAAGTGGGGTGCCGGTGGGTTGCCGAGGCAACGCGCGGCGCTGCGGCAGGACACCGCGGGCAGCGAACGGGAGCGGGGCGGCCCGGCACGGCCCCGGCCCCGGCGCTCGGGGAAGCGGCTGGGAGCGGAGCTGGGGCAGCGGGAGCTATGCCGCCGTCGGGGGCGGCTCCGTGTTACATCCCGGTAGTTTCGCGTACGCTGAACAGCAACGCCCGACACCGAGCCTGTGCCTCAGCAAAAGACGCTGCCTCCCCCGCTCCCCACGCCACGGGGTGCTGGAAGGGGCAGCTACCGCAGTGGTGAAGCAGCTGGGTGGCGTGTCTGCTTGACAAGTAGAACAGCCGGTAGACGAGGAGGGGGGAGCTAACCGTTACATTGCCGGTGATGTTTCTCCCCGTGTTGCATTTTACAGGATAATGTAAGGTCCTGGGTGTTTTTCTGGAGGACCTTGGCGAGTTCCTGGGTGGGCCGGAGTGAGACATGACAAGTGGAGACTGGATGAAATTCACTGAACGGTGGGGGAGCAAATAACTTAGTGTTTGCCTCCATGTTTGCCCTCCTGTCTGGTCTCGGTGTTTCTCAAAGCTTCCAACACCAGCCAGGCCTGGCGCCTGCGCTCCAGCCACCAGCTGCGTTAGCAGCAGCTGCTCCCAAGTCCCAGTGACTTTTTATTAATCTGAGTCTTCCACAAAGCGTTTGCTTTTAGGAATAAAAACTTGGTGCTGCAGACTGAGAATTAAATGGGTTTGTTGCTTTTGTAATGCACCTACGAGGACTCTTAACAGGACAAAGCCTTGGAGAAGTGAATTTAATTGGGGAGGGGGGCAACCACCCACCCACCCTCTGCTGCCTAACCTGCTCTGCCCAGGAGCGGAGTGGGCCCCACAGCGTCTTCCTGCTGCTGTCACATCAGCAGACGTGGCACTGCTGTGCTCCCGCACCAGCATTGCTGCTGGGAAAGGGTTCCTGAAACTACAGTGGCTAGGAAAGCAAAAAGTATTGTAAAACGCACACGCTTAGCACTTCTCCAGATTAAGCCACCTCATGCTGGTTCCTGGCAAATCGTCTCAGCGTTACAGACCAGACCACAGCCCTGGCAGCATCTGATCAAATCCAGACTAATCTCCTGTATCCCTGCTGTGTGTGTGACCTGTTGGGCATCCCACAGGTTTGGTTAGTAAAGGAGTGCTGCAAGCAGCCATGGCCAGGACAATGCTGTCCAGTTGGCGAGGTTGAGGGAGGTCTCATTAGAGCTCATTTGTACTAATTACAGACGATCCTCCCTAATCTCTTAAGATTTCTCAGCTTAGACTGCGATGCGCTTGGGTCAGGAGCACAACTTCAAAGCACGTAAACACTCTGTGTCACCAGGTTACTGCCATGAGTTGCAAAAGTGAAGTGGGGAGAGGGATGGTATGAATCATCAGGAGTCTGAGGTGGCCAGGGCTGAGGTTACAAACATGAATGTCCATGTGTGTAAATCCTTGTATTTCCAGTCCTGAGACCCACCAGGGCAGCAAAGGTGGCCCACCAAGAGCCACACACAGCCCCGTGTGGCCCAAGTAGCCTGAGGCAGCTGGCCTTGTTGGCCCCTGAGTCAGCAGGGCTTTCACAGGTCTCACACACAGAATGGCGCTGGGGGCCCAAGTGCTGGCTGGGCAGAGCCTGGCTGAACCCCTGTTGTGCTTCTCAGTGAGCTGGGGAGCACAAGACTCATGGTGGGACCTTTGCTGCCTTGGTGGGCACAGGGGCCACGTAACCAGTAACTGGGGCTTCATTACAAACCCAGCATCAAACTGCTCTGCCCAGACCAAATGTGCCCATGAGCAAGAATTAAGGCATGAAGGTATTTACTAGCTAACATTTAGGTAGGACCAGGACAGGTCCCTCAGCTGAAAGGGCCTCTTTGGCTCCAGATGTGTACAAGGGCAGCTGGGAGTAAACCCAGCTCATCCTCTGCCTTGGGAGTGTCACCAGGGGCTTTTGTGGCTGTGCCAAGCCTGGGGCCCCTGTCGAGGGCTCCCAGGGCACCTGCGCATCTCACAGTGAAATATCAGCAACTCTTCCCTGAAAAGAGAAGAGTTTCCCTAAAGAGTTCCCCTCCTTGAACAGAGGGGAAAACCCCTCTCTTTCCCCTCCATCTGAGGACTCAGCCTTTTTAGAAGGCAAGGCATTGAGCACTGCAATACCTCCTCTGCCTCCCCAGTCACAGCATCTTCCAATAACTAGCCTGGCTGATTATTTCCCAAGAATCAGCAGCTCATCATGAAGCAAGAGGAACTAACTGAGCAGCAGTGAGTGAGGAGGGATAGTGGCTGTGCTCATCCGGGTGCAAGGAGGAGCTCTCACTGTGGCTTACAGTCTGGCCGTGGCTGCTGGCAGAGGGTGGTGGACATGCTGTGGTGGCCTGAGTGCACGGTGGCCTACACTGCCGGCCCTGAATTGTTATATACGGTCACCAGCAACACGATGCCAGCTTGCACCCCAGATGTCAAAGGCTCTGTATCCTGTTACTAATCCACTGAGCCATCAGTCCCTTGATGCAGGCTGGATTTACACCAGTAACCTACAAGTGAAAGGCTCAGCATTCTCTTCTCAGTCTCTTGATCTCTCCCTGTCCCCTGGCAGCTGTGCCAAAATGACTCTCAGTCTTTAATCAGTCCTGCCTGGTCCACCTACAGCCCTGATCATTCACAAGTGGTGTGGGGCACGTTTTGGGTATTAGCTGTTTCCTGCAGGAAAAAGGGATCAGGATTTCAAGTGTCAAAAAAGAGCAATGGAGTTGTGCAGGTCAGAAGCAGACCTCATGGCTAATGAGATATCTAAGTCAGCGTGAGCCAGCCCCACTGCTTGAGCCAGCTCCCGAACCACAAGGGGCTATGGGGCTCAGGTGCCCATAGGGGACCAGCTCTGCCCTGCCATGAGGAGCTATTTGGAAGCCTCCCTGGTACTGGATTGGAGATGACAGCAAAAGGATTATCTCTGGAATTAGATTATTTAGATTGGAGCTTTAATCTCTGACCCTGTCTGCACAAGAAAACAGTAAAACTCCCTGGGATTATTTGGGGTTTGTTGTGCAAGTAAAACCAGGCTTGCAGCAAGAGCTTCTGCTGGAAGGGGGAAAAAAATGAATGCTTTGGAGACATGCCTTGCCTGACCCGTCCACTGTATGATGGTGACACCTGGCAGAAAAGAGCTACAGATGATTTGGCAGAGACCCCGCTTTCCTCAGAAGTAGCTGTGGCTCAGGACTGTCTCTGCAATGACACAGTGATGTCCTGCAGCCACCCTTCCCCTAGCACCAGTGTCCCTGCTTGCTTGGGAAGACAAACACAGCTCTGCCATGATACAAACACAGGGACCTGCCTAAGTGAAAATGGCAGCAGTTTGCAGAGAACTTCCCCAGCCACCATGATGCTGCACTGTGGATCAGTGCAGCCTCTAGGAATGGGTTTACAGTTTTAAAGAAATTAAGACCGTGTCCTGCCATCTGCCGCTGCAGGCTAAAGATGCGTCTGCTTGGTGCGGGACCTGGGAGGGAGCAGGCAGAAGCAGCCACCACGCTTGCTGCCATTGACTGTCCATCGGGGTTGTCACAGGTCCCCACAGGCAGGCACAGTCGCTCTGCTGCACACAGGCAAGCAGCGCAGCTGTCCTCTTACTCTGCAAACACAAGCAAGCTTCTTCCTTGACAGGCTCCACTGTAAGTGAAGCACATTTGTGTATCAGCACTCCCTAAGGCAGACACAAGCCTGCACAGGTCTCTCCCTCCTCACTATTATCCTAAGTACATATATAACCTACCAGGACTCTGGACTCTGTTCAGTTTATCACCCTCATCTCCTAAGCACAATACAGCTGCTGTACCAGAAATATGGAGATCTGTAAATATCCATTTTCCTATTTCATGGCTCACATACACATTTCTAGGACTGGACCAGCTCCATAGATACACACGCACAGTTTGCATACACCCACTTGCAAACAAACTCCTACTGCTGCACTCCTGGGTACCTATCTGCACTCTGCTTTTACACACACATGCACAAACCTCTCCCACTGCACACACCTGTGCAAACATGAGTACACACACACACAAATATAAGGAGAAACAGTTTTTCCATTGCTGGGATATCAGCCATCACTGCAGCTATGCTGGTTGGCACAGCAACAGGAAAGCAGAGAAAATCCTCCTTTGGGACACAGACTTGTGGACCCTAAGAATTTGAAAGGGAACCCAGGAAGTGAAAGATTTGAGATGGAGGAAACAGGAAGATATTGGTCCTTAACCTCCCAGCTGGAGTAAGGGTTGAAAACAGCTTCCAGTCACACCGATAAACACAGAGTAATGATGATGTCCTTTGAAGCCAAGCAGAAATCAGTCGTGGCAACTTGTGACTAAGCCTCTGCATAGAGGAAGGGGACAGCTGTAGGTCTGGCAGGATAGGGGAAGGGAGCAGGAGGTTAGGAGCACCTCGGGGAAAGGGGAAGGATGTTGAGCATCTGATGTGTCTGGAAGCAGCTGGTAGGGCCTGGAGGCTGCTGTCATGACACCACTGCAGACACATGCATCATCTTTGAGTGTGAACAAGCTGCAGAGCAGGGCACTGCCACACAAGGAGGCTCCCAGACAATCCCTAGCACCAGTGGTGTTACAGCTCAGCTCCCGCAGCACAGCACCCACTGTGCATATGCACACAGCTGTGTTTGAAATGGTCTGAAAGGCGGGGGGGGCAGGTTGGCTACTGCAGCCTATCCCCCTCCCACCCAGCTCCCCTCTGTGCCCTTTCTCCCATTGCTCCTTGCTGTGATGCTGAAAGGGCCCTCACCTGCTCCCTTGCAAGCACCGGGCACGCAGGAGTGGGGACCCTCCACACTGCCCTCACCATGAGGCACCTCCAGGCCCCTCAGACATGGGAGAGCAAGAGAGAGGGCAGAGCCCTGCTGCAGTCTTAGTGGCTGGCAGTGACTCCCCTTCCACGTCAAGGACTCACCTCTGGACCCCAGTGCAGATGCCAGGGTGTGCATCTGCTGAAGCCCTTCTCCCCCACCCCAGCCACAACCTCTCACAGGGACATCCAGGCTCCACATCATTTCAGCGTGCATATTTATCGCTTTCCCCCCACAAGACATGTATTTGAATTTACTCTTGGTAAACATAACCACAGGAGATGCGAATATGTGCTGGGGAAGCATAAATAACTCCACACAGATAGACACACACACACAGACAGCAAACACAGACACGGTTCACCAAGGGAAACCAAGAAGTGCAGAGCACGCCCTGAGGCTGCCACCAGTCCTTGGCTTTGCTCTCATCCACCAAGCCAAGAGGATTTCTACTGCTCTTGCTTTGCAGCAGCTGGTGGGAGAATAAAGCTGGGGAGGAGGAGTCTAAAGTTGCAATATCCCATGAAAGCATCATGGCAAGTCCTGGCTCTGCAGTTTCCTGCAATCATCTCCAAGGAATGGTTCCAGTTGTAGGAAGTTGCAAGTCTTTCACAGTGTGAAAGGGTGGAGGGGCACGGGGACCACCATGAGGGAGGAGCAGCAGGTCATCTTGCAATGTCCCAATTGCAGCCAGCCGATAAACCTTCATGTGGGAACATCGGGGCTAGATGCTCCATCTAGGTCCTCTTTTGCCCTCTCTAAGGTGCTGGTTCCTCTTTAGCTGAGAATAATCTTCAACGGGACATCATGCGAACAAACTCTGCAACCAACAAGAAAAGACAGCCCTGAAGCAGAAGGCATCCATGGTCCCTAACCTGGCTCTCATTCCCTGGAGACAGCATTGCAGCCAGGGTGCAACCAAGAGTCCACATGCTGCCAGCAGGTCTGTGCTGCTCTGTGATGGCCCCGGAGAGCTCACACAGAACGGGCTTTAATCCTTGCATTAGACATGGTGATACGATCCCACTAGCAGGACAGTTCATTGCCTCGGACTCCTTCCCATCCACATACAGTCTTGTTTGCACAATCAGCTCCTTGTGAGACACTACGGCAAGTGTTGTCTCCCTTCACTGTAACTTCAGGGAACCTCGATGTGTAGTCTTGGGAACACAGTATGATTTCTTAGTCAGCTTGCCACCTCACAGAGATACTAGTGTGGGAAAGCACTAGTGTTTTGGTAGGTGCCAGCATTTTTGTAGAGAAAAGTTTACTTTTGATGGACTTGTTTTTAAAGATACAGGTTAACTGTAGGGATACCCTGGATCTATTTCTTCACCACCCTGCAGCTTGTGAAGTCAATTACAATTGTTGAAATTGAGTGTAAATGCCATCAAATATAAATGTGTTTTCATTCTGCACTTGAATTGCTGAGGAACTAATAACTCTGCAAAGTGGAGGGCAGTGGAAATTACCCCCTTGACTTCTCCTTTTCCATTGATGGAGCTGTCCTTTGACAACTAAAGCAGTAACTCACAGAGAAAATGATACTAGGATAGCATTTCATGTATTTTAGCTGTCTAGTATAATTTAGCTGGAAACAAGGAGAGCTACTGTCGTGTAATCAGCCAGTGCATTAGAACAACTGCAGCTACCAGATACTTTCTAGAGAGATGCTTCTAGTTTCTAGCATTTTCAAAGCCCTCAGAAGCTTCAGTAATACTGAGGACTGAGGCTCCTTGTCATGCAGGAGACCCAGGAATGCTTCTGAGCCAAAAAAATTACGTCAGTCTTATTTCAGTTCTGTAGTTCCTGTGCTTCACCCTTACAGCAAATGGACATCCGGACTTGCACTAGGAAAACAAGCAGCCTGCCATGCTCTCACGCCTTCAAGGTTGTATATTCGCTTACCTGTCTGATAGCAACTGCTTCTCTTGCCAGAAACCCTGAGCTCTATTGATGTTGCTCCTGCCGTGGGTAATGGCTAGGATAGTAGCCTAACTACTCATATTTTTCCAAGTCCTTCTGTCATGAAAAGTGGGAGAAGAAATGAAATATCACTAGGATTTAACACCACACCACATCAGATATCTGCAGTCCTAGTGAGTACATCTAGCACATGACCATCTTCTGGCATAAAGGCACAGAAACAAATTCTCTATAAACCCAGATACCAGGGTGAGCCAGAGGAAATGGAAAGTGCAATGCTTTCTCCAAACCAATTCAGCTTCCTCACAGCTCTTGCAACAGATTTAACAGAAAGGAAAATGCCCCATAAAAAGAAGGCTGACACACCATGTGTGCACCAGAATCTGCGTCTCTGTGACAGGGCATATGTCTTATCATGCTAGAATTATGGAGACCCAATTGAAACTGAGGTGTAGCAAGAGACGATACACAAATGAACACTTCAGCAGAGGAATGCCCTGTGTGGGCCAATGTTCTCCATTTTCCTCAGCTGACTAGCAAAAAAAAATTTTGTTTGATTTTTTCTCCATGCTTCAGATACCTGGGCCCTGAGCATGCAAATCTTCCCCTCTACTTAGGCCTCTGAGCTGAAACTCTGACTCACGCCTCAGCATATGGACAGGGAGTGTCCATCCCTTCTCACCTTCAAAATCAACACGCCCATCTCCATTCAGATCCACGTCCCGGATGATCTCTTCAATATCCCGATGGCCCACCTGCTGCCCTAGAAGCTTCTTCATGGCTTCTCGCAGCTCACTGGTGCTGATCTCGCCATCACCATTGGTATCAAACTGCAAGCACATGGAAAATACCAGCAGGGGAAATACAGTTAATGGAAATGGATCTTGCTCTAGGTTGGATTTTGTATGGTTCTGCTCCTGAGTGCCCTGTTTTTCCTGCATTTTCTTGTGTCTCTCCTTTTCCTCCTTTGGGTGCATTTTGAATCCAGTCTGTCTTTTCTCTTTCTTTCAGAAACCCCTCATAACTGCTGTGTCTGTACCAGCTTTCCTCTTCCTTTCCTCAAAGGTTCCCTTATCTTAGTGACTTTCCGCTCCTTCCTTGTTTCATGCCTGGCTTGGCTCTTTCTCTGTCTTCCACTGCACTGCTCTCTCCTCCTCCTCCTCTCCTCTTCCTCAGTGGGTCTTCTCTCTCTCCTGTCTCCTGTTGCTCACCTTTCTGGGGGCACGTGGCAGGAAGCACTCACCTCTCTGAAGGCATCACGGAGCTCTTTTACACCAATCATGTCTGCAGTTTCTGCTAGCAGCTTTGGTCCCATCAGCTCAACAAAATCTTCAAAATCCACATGGCCACCCACTTGGGACAAGATGAAAGGTCATGTGTAAGAACTCCATACGTTAGCCAAGTTAGCCACACTCACTTTGCACTTCTGTGTGCCCTTGATTCTCCAGGAAGCAAAGCACAGAAGGTGCGGGGCAGTGGAAGGAAAAGCAGTGGTAGTTTTACACTGTCTTTGTATTTTCTGGTTTGTGGGCTAGGCGGAATGAGCCCAAGCTATTCCATCCTAGGCTTCCATGGACTGTCCCATCTTTACAGCATCATGCACTGGTATTACATCATGTACGGGTATTAGAGGCTTGATCATTCTAGTGCAGCAACCCTCTGCTGTGCCTGTGCCAAAGGTTATAGCAAGGGCACAGCATATGTGTTTTTCCTGCATGTCCTGGGCAGTGCCCTGCAGCAGTAGTGATGTTGCTCCATTAGCAGTGGCTGAAGTATGCCCAACTGCTTATTCATCATATTAGTCCTTTTTCTTGTTTGTCCCCTATCTGAAAGCTGGCAGTAACACTCTCATATTCTAAGCACTTGCGTGCCAGGGTTATCAGCTGCTTTTTGTGTGGTAGAGTGTGTATGTCACAACTGTTTTCCTTCCCTTGACCATGTAACTTGTCGTTTTTACATCATCATGTGTCAGAAATAACATGCACTAAATATCTTTTTCCCCATCTGGCTGAGAGTAATACCCTGCATTGCCACAGACAAGAGGTGACAAGAAATGAAAGACAAGGGGCACAAACACAGTTACAGTGAATTGGACATGTTTGTCACATCTTTCCATGACTCCAGCAGATGCCCCCATCTGACGCTGCCAGCACAGCCTACTCACAGCCCATCCCCAGGCACACAGCAGATCCACAAACAACCACCACAGAGTGAACAGCCCATCCATCACCCAACTGACCAAAGCATCTTCCCAGGCTCCTTCTTCAGTCTGACACCATCTGACAACAGCTTCAATATAACAACACATTGATGTCTAATTGCTGCTATCAAAGGCAGATTTATACCTGACAGCGTAAGCATGAAGGACAACCCTTCCACTCACTGTTCCCATACAGCACAGTACACACAGTCTTTTTCATAAGCAAAAAACAAAGGCATCAACTTCTAGGGACCACAAACAAACAGGAGAGATGATAAGGAATGAAAATGAAAACCAAATGAAGGGGGGGGGGGGAATCCAAAGGAAAAGATACAGCAGGAGACTGAGAGAGCCTGAGGCAATGACGCAGGGCACAGCAGCAACGGGGAGGTACAGCTAGGTGGATATTACTCACAGTTCATGTTGATCTGCTGGGAGAGCTCTATTAGCTCCATCTCAGTAGGCATGTAGCCCATGGTTCGCATGCAGTTCCCCAGGTCCCTGCAGTTAATAAACCCATCCTTGTCTTTATCAAACTCCTTAAAGGCTTCTCTTAATTCTGTGGGAGTGAATCAAAAAAGAACAATATTGTCAGTGACAGCTTGAAATACCTTTTCCAAGAAACCTCCCCAGAATCAGCAGCACTTTATGAGGGCAGACTTTCTAAAATACTCTGTATTTTCCCAGCAAATCTCCCTGCAAAGAGGCAATGACTGCAGCAATGTTAAGCTCATCTATCAGCAGCACTGCTGACCCGTGCCTTACAGGAAAGCCTGCTTGGACTACAAGTGTCACAAACTGATCATTGCTAAACTGCACTCCCTAAAGAAACTGAAACTAGTAAAGTTTTCCAGCTTTTACCCCTGCACTATATTATGTAACCCTCACTGTAGGGATTAGCAGGTAAAACAGCTTCCCTGGAGCCATACTATTGTATCACGCTCTACAGCACTTTCTGTGGGAGCTGGGGTGGACAGCAGTTCTTTGACAGCCAATATCCCATTACTTTACTTATCCTCCCACCCAGAAGAAGCTGGAATGGATGCAAATTCCTTCACAGTCATCATTTTTGTAGTTTTACATATTATTTCTTTTGCTGGGGTTTCCAGGAATTAGTCCACTAACCATCTTCTTTGATTTGCCCCAAATTCTTTTACCCCATGGGGGCCAACCTGGAAGAGCCAGCCAGTAGGTTTTCGCTAGGCAGAGAGGAAGGTGACAGAGAAGAAGCAACAAATTTTACCTTCAATTTCTTCCGGACGCAGTTCTCTATCCTGCAAAAAGAGAACATACTATGTTAAAGCCATTTGTTTGCCAAAAACATAGTTTCAGAATAGCACTTGTTGGCGTAAACAGTTCTGGGACAAGCCAGAAAGTGAGAGAAGAACCAAGAAGGTGATGACATGTTTAATACCATCTACCTACCAAGGTTTCCCAGCTTTCCTCCCCAATGGGAGGGGTGTTAGCCTGCATGCTTTTCTGTGGAAGCCCCTCTCCCTCTCATCTGCCAGACAGGGGGATGACAGGTGCTCCCCCAAAACAGAAGAGACCTGGGCCAGCCCAGCAGTACGTGTGGCCTCCCCACCTGATGGTGCTATGAGTACCTTCATGAAAACTCCTACATCGTTCCCCAGCACCAAGTCCTGCAGCAGAGACTGTCCCTGCAGCAGTTATGATCTCCTCTAGAGCTCTGATTGCATTTCCTACTGCAGCTCCCACTGACACAGCCAGATCAAAACAGCTGGGAGCAATCCCTGTAACCAGCAGGTCCGTACTGTCATCTCTTGGATCACTGCTTGATCCCCGTCCTTCTGGCAGAACAGCGACAGCCATGGGCTCTCTTACAGCCAACATCCCCGTGCCACGTCCTACAATCAGTCCCCACAAAAAGGCAGGAACTTCCCCCTTCCCCCCAGGCTTAACTCCATATACAAGCATTTTTAAAACCAGGCATGAAGGCAGACACACAACATATACATCATCAAGGTTATCTACAAACAAAACAGGACAAGGATTCACCATGTTCAGGAAACACTGCAACTTCAAACATCCAAATTGAATTTCTTGGAAGAAGGGGGAGGATATAAAAGAGTATAGGAAAATTCCAACACTGCACCAGGAAGAAGAGACGAGCATGGAAATGCACTGCTTTCTGGTTTAAATGCCCTTTCTAATTCCTCTCATGGCTCCCAGGCAAATCCAAAACATCTGAGAATTTGGAAACACAGAAATGCGATCTCTTTTGTTGTCTCACTCTCGGCTTTTCCCCTCAACCATGGGGAGTTTCTCCTTGCCTTCCAGGTGTCCTCCAGCCTCACCACACACCCCTGGAGACGGTGCCCTTGATCATTTTGAGAAGGATGATCCTTTGCTATTTAACCACAGGCTCTTCTGGAAACTCTCATGGCAGCTGCGCAAAGTGCATAGCAAACTAGGACACACACTGGTTTACGTCTGTGCAGAAGTGGGCTGTGCCAGAGAAATGACCAGCTTGCCACTCATAACCTTCCCAGAGGCATCTCTGTGCTGGATGGAACTGTCAGAGCACACTGGCTCTGCCGTTTCATCCTTCACAGACCTGGTATTTTCAAACATGTCATCCCATTTGTTCTGCTTTCATCAACACCAAGTAATAAAACAATTCAAACTCCTTAGACCAGATGCAGGAGGCATTATTGCCCTCCTGCCATAGATAAAATAGCAGATGAAACCCACCCATGATCAGTACCAACACCTTGTGCACCTTATTCCAGAGTTTACAAACATTAATCCCTGGAGAAACCGCTGGATGCTGATAGTTGGCTTGGCGCAGCAGCAGATGCAGGGGTATGATTACCATCACCACGGGGCAAAGGGTGCCGTGACTCACCCATGGTAACTGCTGTCTTGTGGGAGTGGGTGGGGTAGGACCCAGGCCTTCCTCCAGCACAGTCCTCACAAGACCGTCCTCCTCCTCACTCGCTGAAGAGCACATTGCAATGGACATGACTGATACGTGTCAGAAGTGGGGGCTTCAGCACTGGCTCTAATTTTGCACACCAAGGCATTTGTATTTGCAGGGCTCCGAGCATATCTTTGCACATGCAGATTCTACCATCAGAGCACCACAGATTGCGAATGCAAAAGGAGAGGGAGGGTTTATGTCCCTCCAAAAATCTGACTCAAGCAATAACTAACATCATGAAGAGGTTTGCTGCTTTAAATTTGAAAGAAGATCCCCTAAAATGATAAAGGAGGAAAATGGCTTGGGAAAACATGGGCCGAATCACTCTAAAGCTTTTGGAGAACATATGGAAAGAGGAATAAAATGGTTCAGAGAGCTTAGATCCTAGATATAAGCAGAGGTGACCCTCAGAGAGTCCATTATACATAATGGTCTTAACCTCATTTATTTCTTTTCTATGCACAATAAATCCTGTTGGTATCAAGTCAGTAAAAGTAAAGCTGTTTATCAGATGCATTTATTCTACATCAGAGTAGTTACAGACATCACTAATCCTATTTTGGAGACTTCATAGGGTACTGTGCATTTCCATGGCCTAAGCAGGATGGATACCTGTCCAGCTGCGAGCCTTCCAGCCTTCCACTAGGGAGCTGGACCTGTCTCCTAGGACAGGTGGCTCTGTCCATGCCAGCAAGTGTGCTTGTGTGAGAATATTACGTTTTATGTTTTAGTGAACTGGCGCAAGGAATGTGTGATCACTTAGTGGTTGAAGGCTAGGAAGAACAAAAGGCCTTTGATCAATAAGGACAATTAATGACTTTTTTTGTTTGTTGGTTGGTTGAAGAAGAGGTTTCAGAAATAGAAATAGCTGTATCAATGTATGAGTAAGAGATTTCTTACAAAGCCAAGAAAGCTCTGACTCTCAGGTGATTGGGGTGAGCTTTGTCTCACCACAAGACTATCGAATGCACTGGGTCAATATCTGACAATGCACATGTTCACTCATACGTACCCATAAAAATTGTGTTAAGCATATGCTTCTGATGTCTTTAATTTCATGTTATTGTAGGAATCAAATGTCTATATGCAGAAACATGTTTTACTTCTTGTAAAGATACAACACTGGGGTGCATATTTATGTATATTTAACATGCCCAGGTGTATCTATTTGGATTTACATAAAACCACATATTTTTATTGTTTGTATATAAATGCATGCATTACATGCATATGAACACATAGTTACAAATAGGTGTGACTAAATGGATAGATGTGTTTTTGCTATTTATCTCTGTGTATGTATGGGTAATAGCATTTGGTAGTCTGGCACTATTTGCAAATATGAGGACAGACTGATGCTCTTTGGTTTATTTGGCTGGGATTGCTGTGGTGTCAGGCTGGGTATGATAGTCTATGAGGGATTGTGTTTGGGTATCTGTGAGGAGGTAGATCCATGCTTATTTCTGCTGGTACTAGTGTGCTCACTGTGAGCTGACAGGAACAGCAGCAAACATGGGCATCTCTGTGGGACAGCTTGTTCCCGATATGGATGCCATGATTTACATTTAAGTGGCAATTTAGGCCTTAAATGCTAATCTGAGCCTCTGGGAATCAGATGTGGATGTCTTGCTGGAATAATAGCTTTGAACACTGGACTCCTCCTGAGTCCGTATGATTTAGTAAGATCTGAAGTCCTAAGTCCTTCTCCTGAGTCCATATGATTATGCCTACTTGAGTGTAGGTTTGGATCTATCTTCCATAGCTGCATTTTTAGAATCCTCTTTTCTTGTTCTTTAGGCACAGAGATATCTCTGCACATCCTCCAGGTTAGACATTTGCCTGTGATTGTATTTGCATTTGGAGCTGAAGCTGGGATGCTCGAGACCCAGGGCTGGGGGTTACAGAGCTCCACGCAGATGGAGCATGCGAACAGCTCTGCATCCCCATCTCACATCCGTGTGGTTTTGTGCGTGTCTTGCCCGGCTGGGTGTAACTTACGTACAGGCTGCCTGTTTTCTGCGAAGCCCTTCCTCAGGAAGATGCATGCTGGCCCCAGCAGGTTGTGCATGACGGCGCAGTTCTGGGCCAGCATCATGAGCGGACCCTGGTACTCGCAAGACGACGGCCCCTCTTCACTCGTCTGGACAGCCTTATAGCACGTCTTCTCCTCATGGCGGATCTTCCCAGCCAACCAGCAGCAAGCAAACAATACAACAGAGGATGTTACCTCCCCATCTCACCCAGCCATTCCTCTGAAGTTTTACTGAACCACCTCGCAGAGACATTATTGCTAAATTTCCTTCATCTGGTCCACACTGCGTCCCCCCCACTGGTCTATTAGGATTTGTACAGAAGCAGTAAGTCCAGGAGTTCTTTTCAAAAGCTGATAGAAGTACAACCAACCAGGAGAATTAAACTTTGAAATGACATCAAACTCTCAGCACTGCTCACATCTACCCAGTCACAGCCCAGAGGACCACGCTCCCACTATCAGCCCCAGAGTTAACAATCCCTTGAATGAGCTGCAAAGGACGAGCACATGTCACCTAACAGTACATGTGCCAGCCTGTGCCCCGGGTGAAGCTGCTAGCAGAGCCACATTGGCCAGGGCATCCCCAGGAGGCCAGGCAGAGCCTGCACAAAGACACTGCACTAGGCTCCACGTTACATTTCAGCAACACAGCATCACACACTTTATAATGTTCTTAGAAGGCCGTTTACAGCATCAGGTGGCTCTGCCAACTGCAGGCTCACACTCCCTGTGCCACTTCTAATTAGTTACATCCTCAGGGTCTCAGGCAGTTACTGCACTGGCCTCTTCTAATCACTGACAGTCCCAAAGCGGAGATCAGGCACAGGCACAACATTTTTGTCTGTTTGCATTTGCACATTTTCCTAAGTGCACACGTCCTGCTAAGCTCGGGCTCCAGAACAGAATCCAGCACTGGATTTTATAAGGAGGCACTGCTTTCCTTTTATAGAAATGCATTTCCCTGGCTCTGCAAGAAAACTCTTATCCTGATATTCCCATGCAGCTATAAAAAGCCAGCACAACCCACAGGACCCTTGGTTTTATAGAATAAACATTAATCATACATCAGAGTCCTCTTCAGGAATGAGTCTACTTTTACAGCTGGTGTTCCCAAGGGTGATCAGAGAAGCTCTGTCAATTGCCATTGTCTCTATTAACCCTTTTCTTAAAGCCTGAGGTGCTTTTTCAGGCTAAAAGACCAGATACACACACACGCCCCATTTACAGTTGTCCGAGTCTATTGTATCTACTTTCTATGCCTGCCATGTGCTATTATATTGCACACATGGTTTGTAGTTCGCCTTTTGTACACAGCCTTACACCAATCTGCTCATGTATAATGTCATGTGAATATCAAGCATCAAAACAAAAACAACTGAAAAAGCAAGCCATGGAGAAAGAAAATGATGACGCACAAAAGCATTTTCATTGCAGTCATGGATGAGCAAGGAATCTGTCTCTGATTAAATTTGACACAGGACACTTGTCCTTAAAAACCT
The DNA here is from genome assembly GCF_015220075.1 of Falco rusticolus. NCBI lineage: Eukaryota > Metazoa > Chordata > Aves > Falconiformes > Falconidae > Falco > Falco rusticolus. Next base: position 37,206,379 of record NC_051187.1, on the reverse strand, counting down.
GAAAGATGAGCATCCGTCCACAAATGGCATATTACTAGCTCAGCTAAATGTCAAGGCATCTGTGCTGAACTGCACAGCTTTGTGATATCAGTGCAATGTATTTTCAAAATTATCAGCTTTATTTCCTGGCACATTTTTCAGTTTAATATACCAAATAATATGAATCACTTAAAATAGCCCACATTGGTTCTGTGTTTAATTCCAGTGAAGCTATGTGAAAGATCAAAGGCCCCACAGCTCCTAATCCTTGTTTGCTGACCCTTCCAGTCGACAGAACTTATTACCAAGCCACAGCAGTACTACAGAATGGTCATCCTGTTATTTTCCTGTGCAGACAGAGATTGCCAGTTTGATGAAACTGTTGCCAAGAGCCACCAAAGATCTTGACCAGTCAACTTGCCGCAGTGCCTGGACAACACGGCACATGGCTTAGCGAGACCCCAACAGGGGATTCCTGCCCTGCTCTCCCATTGCAGGCAGGATTTATGGCATTCTATGTTCCTTCTGCCAGCAGACACCCCCCCCGCCCCGTTTCTCCTGCAAGTATCCCCACAAGTTCCCTCCACCACGCTCCTCCTACATCCCAGCAGAGCCGGGAAGGGAGCTGTGATACGGGCACAAGGTATAGAGGTATAGCAAATAGAGGTATAGCAATGTCAGCTGCCCGTTACAGGGAAAGCAGCAGTGTGCACAACAAGGAAAATGCAAGGAGAGGACTGGGGAGCCTCAGGCTTTCCCTGCCTCTTCCCCAAGCAAAGAACCACTACCCTTCCTGAGTCCAGCCCTTGGCTGTGTCAGACCAGCTGACCTTGGAGAGGGAAGAGAGACCAGACTGATTTAGAGATGGCCATAGTGATGGTGAAGGGTGGCAAAGTGAGGGACCTGGATGCCAAATCTTTTTCTTTTCTGCACAGAAGAAGCACAAGAGGATTCACTTCATTTTCCTGCCTGTGTGTCAGAGGGACTTTGCAGGGCAGCAAGCCCAGAGGAACCTCTTCATCCCAACTGCAGTGCCTCTCAGAGGGAAAGCCAGCCAGGCTGGACACTGTGATTACTGGGAGGACACTGTGACAGTGGGAAAGCAAAGCTGCCAACAGCAGACATTGTGGAGACAAAGCCTGAGCATTGCCACCTGAACAGGCAAGGTATCCCCGTGTCAGCCAGTCCCAGACCAAGACAACTAGTGCCTGGGAGTGACTCCCAAATTTGGGGTTGAAATCATGTATTCAAGAGATCAGTGTGTCATCCAAGAGCAGCTCTCACACACATTGTCTACAATCCCTCCTCTTTACCATTTCAAGAAAATTAGTTTGCCCAAGGTAAAATCTGAGAAAAAAGACGGGGATCATAAAACAGCCAAGTGAATTTGTGCAGTGTTAAGACTGATCTGCAAAGTGTCCACTATAATCATGTGTGTCATGATCAAAAGAACAGCAGAGCCCCAGGACCTGTCAGGGTGAGTGCCTGAGGCCTTAATTCATGACTGGCTGGAGTGATGTCTGAGAAATATTCTAATTCAGCTTCACAACTTTCTCTCTTTAGTCCTGCCATCCCAGGCCTTCTAACTAGGCACAAAGTGTGTTATTCGAAGCAGCTTTTAGGAATGAAAGCATAAATTACCTAAAAGACTGACGACACAGAGCTTATCAGTTCCTGAATCCGTTTTGATTCAAGCAGCCTGGCCACACCTCAGGCTTTAATTGCAATTGCCTTGATCATTTTGAGCACAGCTGCAGCCAACTCATCTTATTGCAAGTTGGAGGCAACCTACAAGCAACCAAGTTGATTTTCCGTATATGCAACATTTGGGTGAACCTCAATTACTTCTGCCTCTCCCCGAAGGTCACCCTGACCTAGGGACTGGTCTGAGCATTGCCTAGCTGCTTGGTGATGAATTCCCTCCTTGTGTATCCCAGCTCCCCTGCAGCAGCACTATGACATTACTGGCTTTGTTTACAGTAGCTGAGATAACAAGCAAACTGTTTCTACACAGAAGAGACATATCTCCGGCCAGAAGAAGCTCCCTGCTAGGGAGGTCCTGTCCCCAGCAGCTCCTTCTCAGAGCGGCTTTCTTGGGTGGCAAGGTCTCCTGAGTGGAGCATCCTGATGGCAGTAGCATTTCACTGTCAGCAAAGTCTCCACAGGGGTATCTCCTCACTGCAATACTTCAGATGCTTAGCATAACTTTTTCATTTACGAGGAATGAATTGCATAGCTTTTTGCTGAGTTATTAGATTTGCAGCGATGCTAAGTGAGAACCATGCGGCTGACAGGTACACAGTGCTGCAAGACCCTTCTCAGTCAAACTCAAGTCAAATATTTCTGGGGCACGTCATTCCCATTTCAATCTAGTCCCTAATAGCAGAATGGTTCCTGAATCTAAATCATCCTGGAATCACTGTAAAACCTCAGCACAGAGCAGATCGTGTGTTGAAGCCTAACAGATACACATGGCAGCTCCCAGATGAAGTCCAGCTGGGCCCAAGCATGTAGACACATGGGCCATGCTGACATGCAACATGATGCACAAACACATAGCCAGGGCCCAGAGTATCCACTCAAAGAGACGTGGACAAACAGATCACAGAGGATAACATGCTTCTGTACTCAAACAGATACCAACAAAACCAGATATGTGTATACGCAAGAATGGATATACACAAAAACACACACATGTCTACATACAGACTTCTGTGAGGATATCCACTGTCAGGTATACACACAGCGCCACACAAGCAGGTATACAACAATCATTGCACACCTGCTCACGCACCTCAGGATGCATACGCAGAGACACAAAGAGCTAAGGACACACACACACTTTGGATGAGCTTGTTAGGTGTGCATGTTTTTACACACCAACAGGAATACGTACAGACACACATGCATTCACACGTATGTGAATATATGTCACTACAGAAATGACACATAACTAGACTCATGCAGATACCTCTCAACTGAAGCACATGCACACACACACACAAACTCACACATATACACGTACATTAAGATGCTCATACAGAAGACGTGTGCCAGTGTACTGCACATCGACAAACACAAGCTTGCACGTATCCAGAGGACAGCTATACGCACACACATGGAGCAGGACACAAGCCTACTCCTGTACATGCATATGCGCACATTTATTTACACACACGTTATGGCTCTCAGCATCCGAGGCTCTAACGGCTGCACTTGCATGAGCAGCTCTTGCAAAAAAAGTCTGGTGAAGAGAGCTGAACCCTTCATACACATCTCTGTGTTTCTCCCACCTCCCATTCCCATCTGCCCACAACGTCACCCATCCCAAGAAGCAGGGCTGGAAACGCACAACGTACTTTGATTCAGGGAACATACCTTTTTTGAGAGGTTTCTCAGTGGAGACTTCACACAGTTGCCCATAATATGTTGAGTCTGCCTTTCCGGTGGACTTGGTTATAAAGGAACTGAAGCAATTGATCCCATTAAAGGTATTCCTTGGGAGCAAAGCAAGAAAGGCAGCACCAGGCAAATCCAAACAGCTACTGGCTGCTGGGGCTTCCCTCTTCAGGGAGCTTTTTCTCTCTCTGCCTCTCTCTCTCCGTGTTTTTACTTTATGTTCACTTTCTTGAAGAGATGGAGCAGGAAGGAGAGGGAGGGGAGAGAAACAGACAGAAAGAGAGGGAGAGAGGGAGAGAGAGAGTGAGAAGGGGAGAGAGAGGGAGGCGGATGTATAATCTACATCAGATTAATGTTCAAATCCCTCCCACCCCCCTCAATCTGCAGGCAAGATTGTTTAACTCATGGGAGAGGGCTGATTCGGGGAGAATTAAAACAGACAGGCACCATGATTTCAGTGATGAGTTCAGTGAATCCAGCTAGTTTGGGTCCACACAGCCTCTGAACATCGCATCCCTAACCACCCCCCTTCTAACTCCTCTCAGCTTTTCAATCACCAGAGAGCTAGGCTGGCCAGAAGGCAATCCACTTATGGGCTTGGAGCAGAGTCCAGAGCTCGTTTCAGAGCAGAAATGGACCATTTATCTGGATGGAACCTGTTTCAGCTTTTAAATACCAGCAGACCTAGAAACTCCCTCATTCTTTTCCTGCCGCGGTGGAAACGAGCCTGCAGGCAGCAGTCCAGAGACCCTACAACACTCTCAGCCCCAGGATAGTAATTTTTAACCACAAGGGAGAGACCTTGAGCCAGTCTTGCTGTAAAGTTTTTCCAGCTTTCTGCAAGTAGAAATCAACTGGTGGTTTACCTGCACAACTCTGCCAAAGATGAGCTCACACCTGAATTTTAAATCTGAATAGTCCCAAGCTAGATAATGGGAAGCAAAGAATTTGAACGTCAGATCCATCCATTCCATTTCTAAGCACCCAAATCCTGGAATAAATAAGAGGCCTCTAAACCTCCAGCCAGCTCTGAACTTTGGACTTTAGGCCTGTTGTGGTAACAAAATAATCACTGAAAGGAAAGGCGTCAGTGCCCAATACATTTTCCCCTGATCTCAGGTTAAGCATAAGAGCATTCAGTCTGAAAAGAGATTTAAATTGCATAAAACTCTCACCATTACACCCAGGCAACAGGATCTGAACGGCATAGTGAAAGCACCCTTAGCTATCAAACCATCACAGCTGCAGCTCCACAGTGATAAGAAGCCATGGCATGAAGAGCTACCTCCTTCAAGAACTGTGAAGACCAAGATGACACTGATGAAACACCCTGTCTGTCTATGCAGAAAGCTGGTTGGACACTCAGGTGTTCAGCTGAAAGATTTCACAACTAACTTTGTGGGTGTGGTTCCAAACAAAAGGGTCTACAAAGACCTAACCCATGGGCTGAGCGCTTGCACCACATGCTTTTTTACTCAAGAGCCAAGGACTCACTCTCCTGGCAGCTCTAGGGCTGTAAGACAGAGAGGGACGAACTATCAATGTCACAACAAAGCTGAGATTTCTCTTCTTCCACCCTGATGGTGCTGTGGCAAATGGAGTATGACTATAAAGTGAATCAACAATTGTTTTATCTTAGAGGCTTCTTCCACCTGAGGAGATGAGTTTAGGAGTCCAGCCATGACAAGAGTCAACAGCTTCTCCAGTTCCAGTCACAGCTAGAAGTATATGGCCATGTGGGATGGTGTTTCTTGCTCTTCCTTGTACTAATACTAGGTTCCCAAAAGTGAAAGCAGTGGAACAGCCTTCTCTTAAATTGCCTCAATGCTTTCTTCACTGCATGGCAAGGGAAGGAGCTGCACAAAAATCCACAGGCCCTCTAAAGCAAGAAGCTGCAGAAGCGGATACTGGAAGACACCCCTTGTACCCAGGGCAAACTGAGAGAGGGAGAGAGGGAATGAGGAAGCTCTGGTCTGGAAGACCTTCGTAGGTGAGCCCACCCATGGTGGGCTGGGAAGCAAAACTGTTCCTGAGCTGAGCCTGTCACAAGCCGAAGACCCTTGACACTGGGAAAATATACAGTCACTCTGTGAGGGCTGTGTCAGCCCTAGGCCTCGCAGCAGGGGACTTTGCAGGAGGATGCCAAAACTCCAGCTCCTCTCAAGGCTGCCATCTTTAGCTCTGTTTTTCCTTCCCCTCTTAAAGCAGATAGTGGGAGGCTGATCTACCCTCGGCCAAAGCGCTGGTTGTTAATAATGTCCTCTGTCAGCTGGAGCCATTCCCCAGGCTCCTTGTTTATTGACAGAGTGCTTGTCTCCCTTGAGCAGAAGCTGCCACACAGCTAGCAAGGCGCCTGGGCTCCTTCCTGAGACAAATTACTCCAATTCCAGAGCAGAGAGCCTCCCTGCTGCTAATGAATCTCCCCCCTGACAGGCAGCGTAGAGGCCAGGAATGCCCTGCAATTGAGAAGTGCTTGTCTCCTGCATCCTCCCGGCAAGAGGGAGAGGAGCAAGGGATTCAGGCATCTCCTGCCAGAACCCATCACAGCCCCAGACTGCTACAGGACAGCTTTGGAAGACAGCTGTTGAGTATGTCTTACAGAGCTCTAAAAGACTCTCAACAAAAGTTGAGATGGTCACCCTCTAAATATTAGCTTGTACCAGAGCATTCAGAGCCAGCCAGCATGGCATGCTGCTGAGTTTGCCTGCTCTCCCACTTTTCTTCCCTGCGGTTGCAGGCAGCTGTAGGAAATGTGCAGGGCAGAGTGAGAGGGCTGAGACCTGCTGCCGGGCTTTGCAGGGAGTTTGCAGTCCAGGAAGGGAAAAGGCAATGGAAGCCCATTTGCACCAGGTTTGCAACACAGTCACAGTCCTTTGACTCTGCAAGAACTTCGGCAAAGCTGCAAGGGGCCCAAGAGACACAATTGTAAACAATTTTCTTATCTGCTTATTTACCCTGAATCTCTTCAGAGCAATTGGGCAGCACATCACAATCTAGCAGACAGACCCCAATGACCTCTTGAGGAGGAAAATCACTCTCTACATTGTGATCTTGTTTCCCATCACTTCCATGGGCAGCTTAGACACAGGCAGGGAAGTGGAGTTGGCAGAAAGGTCATTAGAAGATTAGGTTAGAAGAAACATATTTTCTCCCTTCCTCCAACTGAGGCTGCTGTAAGAGAACAGGATGCTGAGAATAAGTGTGTCAAAAACATTTGTGTGTAGGTGCTGATCTGTGGGTATGCCTATATCTGGGGTAGTCAGTATGCGTGTGGGAGGGCTGCACATGCATGTATACTGGTTTTCCCACACTGTTCTTTGTGGCAATCACACTGTTCTTTTAAGGCCTGGGGCTCTGTTGTAAACTTTCTAAAAATCGGTAGGAACTTTGTGAAATGCAAGTCTTGCCTATGTGCCCACATCTCTTCTTCTCCTCTGAGGTATAAGGTGAAGAGCAGAGACCTCAGTGGATGCAGTTTGGCACAGACCAAGGTCTCAACTCACTGGAAGGAAGCATTTGGCACATTCACTGACCTGAGCACAGAGCAGGGAGGGGGCTGGGCAACCTGGCATTGAACAGGGAGTGGTTTAGGTTGTTTAATATGTCTGGATCATTTAAAAAGCAGCAGTGCTGCACTTTGGGCTGGCACCTTTGGCAGAAATGCTCATTTCATAGGAAAATGTTGGATCCCACCATAGCTAATCACTTGGTAGCTGCCAGAAACTTTATCCAGTGGGGCAACAAATATCTAACAAATATCTAACAAATAGTCAATCCAAAACTTGGAATTGCTTATGAGACTGTAGCTTTGCTTGGCAAAAATTTCCAGTATGGATGTATGGATTTGCACAAGGAGGCTGTTCAGATGCCAGGACAGTTTCAGTGCATGTTTTTTTTATTTGCTGGAACATTTTATCAGATGGTTGTACTTAATACAAACACTGCAATAGGAAAATATCAGTAGGTAGGGGGTTAAATCTCTAAGGTGAGTATATAGGAAAGCAGGGAAAACTCATTCCTAGCATCTTTTCACTAAAGTCCACAGTTCTACTTAAGAGCCCATTGCATGTTTTGAAGATTTAGTATTTTAAAATATTCCACCTTATTTAATTTATCCTAACAGGGCAAGAATTTTTGGTCTATTTTTTCCTGTCACAGAGTGGAGCATGCACATATTGATTAGTAGCTTTCAAATCTGTTCCCAAACACCCTTTAGCTGGTGGCTATACATCTGTATTTTACAAGAAACAACCCAGTCTTTTTTACTGGATGACCTCATATGAGCCTAAGCATTTGGAATTGTTAACATCCTCCTCTGGCCAGTGCTGTCGAGGACCTCATTTCAAAGCTACCAATTGCTGGAACATGCACTGGCACACCGAACTTCTGCGACTGGCTTCTCTTTCCTGCATCCAGCTCCCAAGTGCTTTTGCTGCACATTGAGTTGTGTCTTCTAACCTCGAATGAACCTTGGATGGTTCCATATTCCAGTCAGACAAGTGCAAGTCCATCTCAAGGGGAGGCACCAGCAGGTACTGGTGGATGCAGTCCAGTTCCTCATCTAGGGGGAGGAATATTTCTGCAGAGAGTTTGGGAACTTTCTTTGCTGTCAACTGTTCCTGGAAGAAAGTGTTGCTGACTCATGCTGTGCATAATATTCTCCTCCATTAGAGCAATTGGATCATATTCAATCACAAACAACAGAAAGGTTATTAAAAAGACCAAGGATATTTTCCATCCCTCTCAAGGTAACAAAGCCTGGACTGTCAACTTCTGTTTAGAACAGCTTTGCCTAATTAGCTAGCTTTATTCTGCGTTAGATGAAAAGAGATGGGAACGTGCCATCTTCTGACACCTTCCATGCAGATCTGGTCCACATATTTTGCGCTAGCCCAACTTCCAAGTCCCTGCGCAGGAGATGTATTGGCCAGCGCACAATGTGTTGTGGGTATTTTCTGCTTTCAAGATCATCAATGGGCTACAAAAAGACAAGTACAAGCTTGACAGCTCAGAAGCTGCTGTGACAATTTGCCATGTATATGCAGTACAAAGATTGTTTAAAACAAACCTTACATGGTCCCCTGTCTCTGCTCAGGAACATGAGAACTATGAATCACACTCTGTCCGTCTGGAACCACTGCAAAAGCATCTAATTCTGCCCTGACTCCCTCACTGCTTTCAAAATAAAAGGGACAGGGGTTCAGTATTTGGCTGGCACACGGAGGTGCTAATAGAAGGCATGGCTGATTATTAGATGAGCAAAGGCCTGGAAACCAATACTAATCAAATACTCCAAACCAACCATGTAGCACTACATGAGATATGCCACCATAAAACCGAGGTCTGCCTCACTTCTGTTTTCAGTAAGGATCTGACAGCACCTTTAGAACTGCATATCCCAGTATGAGACCTCTGGCTATATCTCAGCAAGCTGGTCACAAACTGCCTAAACCCTTTCTGCATTATTTCAGCAGAACGCAGTGGGGGTTGCTGGTGGTTTTCTACTTCCTGCCTTCAACTATTGTGACATGATGCTTCACAACATTACACGGTTGCCTGTTTCCTTCCAAGAGCAGAGAATGTATTTCATCTGTGTGGGATGAAGCAATGCTGTATATTCTTTCCAAAGATGGTTGCAAGGTGCAAAGCACTCCAGGAGAGGAATGGTTGGAAGAAATATTAGAATATTGCTAATTACTTAATTCACAGATAGTATTGAGTTTATGGTCTTGTGCTGGTGCAGAAAGCTACTAAAAAACTAAATATGACCATACAAGCTACAACAGCTGTTTGTCTCTATTTCTAAGTGGGGCATTTGATTGAAATTGGAGGATTACTCAAGTTCATGGGCACTGCTGTTGCTCTCTAAGGTCACAGGAATGTCACAGGATTATTGAAAGGGAGCCCAAAGTTAGCTAGGCATCTTTAACTGGATGCATACCATATAGCTGCTTGTTATTGGAAATCAATACCACTCATGGACTCATCAGGGAAAAACAGTTACTGAAGCTGGGATGCTACAAAGAACCACAGCTAATTCAGCTGACAAACCTGCAGCCCAGCCACTACATCTAAAGCTAAACTCTTCTGTGACACTTTGTTCAAACCCAGTACTGCATGAAACAAAAATCAAGGTGGCATAGGTTGATGGAAGGCACAGTGGACTAATTTAAATAATGATGAATTTATTATTGAAAGATTTTCTTCTCTCAAAAGATAAGCTGAATCGAACCAGAAGGTTTGTGTATTTCGGGGCATTAGATCATGCTGCTGTATATTTCATGAACGGAATATTTAATGAATGTTCTTTTAGCTTGGTTTTATTTTGATGTCTTTCTATATCCTTTTAAAACAGATTTGTTTAAAAAGTAAATCACTGACAAAGATTAATGTCTGCTGGCAGACCTACTGCAGGCAGGAAGCTTATCCATTGCCCCTCAGTGATTCTGTACGTCTGGCTCACATCCCTCAAGCTCTTTACAAGTAATAAATGTGATAAATTTTTCTCCAAGCTGAGCAAGGGGGCAGCTGAGTGGATGTGCTCAAGTGAAACAATGTTCTTCTGTGTTGGCATCCAATACATATGGAAAACACGAGACACACATTGGAAGGTATAGCGGGTGTCAGCAGGCAGGGATGTACGCATTCACTGATCATTTTAAGCACAGGAATGTATATGCGTGTACAGTGGTGGTTGCATAGCCACACAGAAGATTCAGCAGAGGCTGCGCACGTACAGGCTGTGTGTATACAGATAAGACATGTATACGAAGGCTCTTTGTCAGGCTACACGCACGCACATGGTCTGTGGCAACACATGCAGGGACGGAAGCACAGAGGCAGTACCAGCCCCACGAAAGTCCCCGTACCCACCCCTGCAAACACGCGCCTGGCGACCAGCAGGAAGCCCGCACCGGCTCTCGCCTGCATCACGGCAGCCACGGGACTCCCCCGGACCTGACACATCACCGGGCGGCCCGGGCACCGAGCAGAGGCCTAGCCCCGGCGGCACGGGCTGGCCCGAGGAGCGCCGGGTCAGAGCCGAGGCGGGCCCGCCGGCCCGGGCAGTGGCCCCGGGGCAGGAGCCAGCCGGGCCGCGCAGCGCCGCCCGCAGAAGGGGGCGCCCTGTGGCCGCCGAGCGCGCCTGGCCGGGGCACCGGCCGGGGGCGGTGCTGTCCCGCCAGCGCTGCGGAAGCGGCCCCCGGCGGGCCCGAGGAGCCCCGGCGGGCCCGGGGAGCCCCGGCACGCGCAACTCGGGGCGGACCGCCGGCTGCACGGCGGCCCCGGGACACCCTTCCCACCCCGCACACCCCGAGCGCCCTTTCGGGGTCGGAACGAGCCTTCCGAGGTGCTGAAAAAAGGAAAAGTCGGGGAGGGAGGATGTGGTGTTTCTTGGCCTCCTAACCTGTGCACCCAGGCTCCGTACCGGCAAGCAGAGACTGCACCATGGGATCAGCATCACTATGGCGGTTGAGGTCATTCTGAGCCAGAAGTCTGTTCACCCCAAATTACTGTGCCGATTTAACATTGTACATGAGCAGGTGTTAGACTGTCCTCGGTTTGCCACAAGCCCTAACATGCCACTGCTTCACCTGCCTTACAGCATGGTACAACACAGCATGCCTGTAAACCCTGGCCTGTCACCTTCACCTTTGCCATTCCACAGCATGACACCCAAAAATTTCCATCGCTGGCATCACCACTCCAGCACGGCCCAACATGCTGCAGCCTCCCTCACTAATACACAGAGGCAACTGAAAACTTCCATTACTGAGCCACTCTCTGCTGGGCTGGCCAGGACTCCCTGGCTCTTCACTGGCAGAGCTCCAAGCGGGGTCCTGATGCAGCAGCTGCTCTTGGGCAAAAGTCCCACTAGAATCAGCTGAAGCCATTGAAGAGAACAAGGTCATCCTGCAGATGAGGAGACCAGAAGGGTGAAAGGCTGGACAAGGCACCTTTTCCCTACCCACTCCCACCTGGTTTAGAGAAGAGTATTCTTAAACATCTTCTTCCCACACAAGACAGCCCAGGGCACACATCCTGCCCCAAACAGGGCTTCTTCTGTCATCCTGGTTTGCTGTAATGTCCATTAAGACCTGTTAAGAAGAACTAAAGGCCATGGGTAAAGGAAGATGGAGCAGGACCAGAAAAGGCAAAGGATACAAGAAATGCAGAAAGATTCCTTCCCTATTTTAATGGTAATGTGGATGCTGACATTAAAGCAAGAATGGGAGATGGTGCAGATAGGAGAGGCTTTTAACTCCCTGTACAAACAGAAATACAAAAGCCCCTTTGGCCACTGTGCTAACAGCAGAAGCCTGTAAATATTTAATGAATCCCTATGGCATAGTTTGACCCCTCTGATCCCCATGCTACCAGAGGCAATTGACAGAAAACTGTTGGGGAATCACTTCACTGAAAAATTTAACAGTCAGGCAGGGTGTGAAAGCTAAATGGCTCTGAAAACGGTCAGGTCTCACATGGCAGGATCACTTGCAAATTAATATTGCATAGAAAAGGCCCAGAAAAAGCTCTTCTTAAAGGTGCCGACCAGGCCAATGCTGAGACACAGAGGAATGAAGTGACAAGAACCAGCAGGTTTCTGTGCCGCGGTACCCGTACAGCACTGTGCCGTGAGTCCGGTGCCAAGTTGCTGCTGCTGCATCACCTCTGCCCCGGGAATCTGCTGCCACAAAACTGTTGCATCGAGGTCCCTGCTGCCACCGCACTGCTGTCCCAGTCTCTGTGCTGCTGTTGCTACTGTTGTCATGTTAATAAACTGTGTCCTGCTGCCAGGCTGTCATCTCCCCACCATCCCGGCTGCCGAGAGGTCACGGCTCCTCTGCTGTTACAGATGTGCAAGTGCTCAATAGTGCACTGTTGCTAAACTGTATCCTGTTAGCCACACTATAGGCACTACAGGACCACCAACATGCTATTCTGCTCTGCAGCGGTGACAGCATGCTCCTTTTTGCTCCATGACACTCCTTTACTACTTGGCCACTCCAACACTATACTTCTACCAGACAAAAATTATATGAAACATCCTGCTCATGCTCCCTTTTCTCACTGCTTCCCCACTTTGCTGCATTATCACACATGCGTCCCTTGCCAACTACACCCGTGAGTCACTGCACTGCTCTCCCACTGCACTGAGCTACTGCCACTGCAGGGCCACTTTAAAACACTGCTGTCCCACTATCACACCCATCATACAGCCAGCCCTTACTCACCCTGCACTTCTGGCACCAGATAAGTCTGTGCCGTTGCCCTTGTGCTAACTCACAGCCGTGCTTCCAGAACTGCAGCATGGTGGTAACATCTCACTCACTACCTTCTGGTACAACGGGATGGTGCTGTCAGGTCGGCGCAGTCCTTTACTAATATCACACCAGAAGCAATCACTGCTGTATAGAATAGCTCCTGTCTGGAATATTGTATTACTACATCATTAGACTGCTAAACTCTTCTGTCAGGCTACAACACTACACAATTATCTCACCCGTGCACTGCCAAACTCCCACTGCATGGCACCAGTATCACATCTCTGTTCCGCCACAGGATTGCGTTACCACACCACCGCATTGTCAGTGCTGTGTTCTCCAGGCACTCAGTGCTGTGCGGCACTGCATGCTAACCTGGTATAAACTCCACAGCGGAGTGCTTTTCTGCAACTGCCTTACTGATCCAGTGTGCAAACGTGTCATTAGACTAAGATGACATCCTGGCTTATACTAATACATTATCACACTACCCTACACTTGTTAATTCATGTACCACTCAATTTCAAAATGGTAAAATGCCCTGAAAGAGTATTATTGCTTTATTATGTCAGAACATCACTGCACCAATATAGCATAAGCCTAATTAATAAAATATCACTGCATCCTGTATCCTGGCAGTATCTTAGCATTCTCCCTGAGTACACACCCACAGTGCACTATATTGCTGTGCTGGTTATATAAACACAGCACTTCTGCCTTCACTCCGTCTTTCTTTCTGCACAGCTACAAATCTGTCTCCCTCAGACACAACTCTGTAGTTCTGGGCTGCTCCTTTTTGCTGTTACTGCAATAATGACATTCTCTGTGAAGTCATCCCTGCAATCTTTTCTGCGTAATCTGATTGTACCACTGTAGCATCTGTGCCCACATCACTGTACCACAGAGGAACAACAGGGTGATGGTGTTCCACATCTGTAGAGCTGGGACAAGATACAAGGTGCTGTCGGACCACAGTGCTCTGCTGCTGCAGATATGCATCACTGTGCTCCTCTCCTTCTATGTACTGCAAGATTACTGTTTTAACTGTTTCACAGCAGGCTGTGTGGGCTGGAGAGAAGTTCTTGTATTAAATTGTCTGCTGAGCAGTTGCTTTCTTCTAATTACAATGTGGAACAGACTGGTGTTACAGCACCTGCAGTCTTATACTGCAATCCTGGACACTTCTGTGCTTATGAGCCTGCCTCAGGCCAGGCTGCAACTTGGGTTCCTGCAGGTTTAAGTCCTTGCCTGCTTCAAAAACTCACTCACATTTTTACAAAGTGCTTAGCATTTGTTTCTTTACTCACAGAAACAAAATTTCCATCATTCTGTTCCATGACAGAATATCCACAGTTCTTACCTTTGGGCTTTTATTTGCCCCAGGATTTTGATATCACTACAAAAAATCTTTACATATCTCTTCCTATAATCAGTTCTTTGTGTATCCTACATTATAGCTCCCCTTCTTGTATCCACAAACTCCCTGTGCACCCCTACTACAGCTCACTCCTAAAAGCCAGTCCTCAATTTCCACTAGATGGGTCATTCTCTCATAGTTACTTCAAACAAAGCAAGTGAGAGATAAATACAAAGAGAAATGGGAATAAATAATATTATGCTGTAAAAGAAAGATTTTGGTGTTTGCTTATAAGCCTTGGTGCAATGTACCCAGCAAAAAGATGAAAACTAGAATTGTATCTGTCTCCTTTTTGTAAGAGGCACTGTTCAACACTGCAATTAAATTTTGCAAAGTTTATGGCTTTCAGAAATGTCTTCTGACACTGGAATGCAAGCAGCAGAGCAGGTAAAATAAAGATGCCATTCAGGTAAGGATTGAGTTCAAAACTAGAGAGGTTTCTGTGCCTGGCATGTATTTGTTTGTATTTCTGACACTTTGGGATATACAGCTCCATAGACTTAAAATCTGTTCTCAGATACATCTTCACTTTCCTCAGAACTACAGGTACAGCACAGGTCAGAGCTGAGCCCATGGATTTCAAAGCCTGGTGCTGGAATACTGCTTTTTGTAACCTGGCTGAGCACCAAGCCGCTCACCAGGCCCTTCCTTATCGCTACTACAAAAAATTTAATCTAGACTTCTGGTACGCCACTGGCACAGGGAGGGTGATATTCATTCCGAGTTAAACACAACTGTAACATTCATAAATAGCAAACTGTCAGTAAGGATGCAAAATTGTCAAGGAGAACAGATGTGCTTTGATTTTTCTCTGAAGAAGTCAAGATGAACAGAAGTAGACAATGCTTCCTAAGATCAGATTAAACAGATACAGATGTATGACCTCCTTCCACCCAGTTACAAAAATTCTTCTCATTCCCCTCATAATCTTAATTTGGATGGGCGCCCCACGATGCCTCCCAAACCCACTTCAAAACAAACAAAAAAAAAGACCCGATGACAACAAACCCCACAAATCCTAATTCTGGTTTAATCGATCAGTTCTGGGGCTGGAACTTAGCTGCCTAGGCTACTGGCTTATACCTATAATTGTGCTTCTGGGCGATTGCAGTTACATTAATCTTCCTGGAGATTACAGCTCCCAGTAACATCCCTAAATGGCTCTAAAAGAAAATTCCGAGCCAGTCTCTCTCTGCCTTTTCATTTTTAGAGAGTAGCCCTGTTGGGTAATTTCACTACCAGAAGCAGCTAAAAGCGACAGCTTTGTACCAAAAGAGCTTGCAAACACCGAAAGCATCTGTTCCATCCTAACATAGTGACTGGGAAGGCTTCGGAATTGGGTCAGGATTTTTTTTTTTTTCCGTCCTCCCCACTACCTTCTCCTGACAGCTTCTGCCATCAGAAATGATTCATATGCTGATTGCACAGAAATGTACCATAAGGAGATGTAAACAAATACAGCAAAGCAAGGCGGGGAGCCAGAGAGATGGAATCTAATAAGTAAATACATTTTAAAAATCCGCTTCTCTGACTCTCACCCTCAGCAGGGAGAGCCACAACTTCCCCCGGCGACAGGGGAAGCACCGGCACTTCTTCCCCCGCCAGCACCACCGAGAGCGCCCTCCGCAGCGCCCGGCGGGGCGGGCGGCCGGGGGCTGCAGGCGGCTCCGACCCGCGCCCCCTCCCCGCGCGGAGCCCTGCCCGGTGCCAGCCCCGCAGCGCCCCGGCGGTGCCTCACCCCCGGGAGAAGTTCGGCAGGGGCGGCCAGGAAGCAGTGCATTTACAGCCGCGGGCTGCGCCCGAGGGCGCGGGGGCTCCGCAACGGCGAGCCGAAGGTCCGTGCGCGGGCAGGAGGGGAGAGCGCGGAGGGCAGGCAGGGAGGGAGGGAGGGAGCGAGCGAGAGGCGCTCTGCCCCTTACCTGGCCAAAGACCGAGCTGAGCATGGGGTGCAGCTGGTGGAAAAGGGGGTCCGCTTCTACCGACCGATCGCTGCCGCTGGACTTGGTGGAGTACTTGCTGCTGGATTTGGACAGAGGTGAAGTGCCTTCCGAGAGCTTTAGGGACTCTCTGCTGGACCTCTGCCTGTGACTGAAGAAAAAGTCCTCCTCTGCCTCCTCCCCATCCCTGTCTGAGAGCTGGTGCTGGTCCTGGGGGTGACCGTGGCTGGCGTGCGGCGGGAGGTGGTGGTAGTGCTTGGATGTCCGCACCGGTTCCTTGCCGCTGCCTCTCCTTGGACCTCCTTCCGCCGGCTCCGGCTGGCTCTCCCCCCGTCCATGTGACAGCTTCCCCGCGCCCCTCGCTCCGTCCTCCCGGGCGCCCGGGTGGCAGAGGGGCCTGCGGGCACTGGGCTCCCCGGGGAGCGGCTCCTCGCTCGGCTCCCTCCCCGCCTGCCCGCCTTGTCCTCTGCCGTCCCGGGCACGGCTGCCGCGGGGCTGGGCGCCCGCCGCCCTCCCGCTCCCCGCCGCCTTCAGCAGCGAAGTGCGGGACTCGCTCTTCGCCATGGAGGAGCCGCTCATCGCGGGGCCGCTAGAGCCGCATCCCCAGCCGGGCGGAGCGCTGCCGCTGCGGGCAGGGCTGCGGCGCGCCGCTCACGGCATGTCCTGCGGAGACCCGCTTAAATCCCGCACCGCAGCCCATGTGACAACGCAGACAAAGGCCGCGGAAGGGGCGCTCCGGCGGGGGCTGGCGGGCACCGTCCCCCCGCTGGGGCTCCCCCCGCCTCTTCTCCAGGTGAGCCGGGGCCTCCCCCCGCCGGGGGCCGGCTCAGGCCGGGGCGCGCCGGCAGGCGAAGCGGCGGCGCCGAGGGGGTGCGGGCGGCTGCGGGCGGCGCTCCCGCAGCGCGGCGGGCGGGCAGGGCCCGGCGGCCCCGGGCCCAGCGGGAAGGGGGGGACCGCAGGGCCGCAGCCCCCCGGCGCGGCGGCGGCCCAGAGCATCGCCCCCGGCGGCGGTGCCGACGGGGAGGGCGGGGGCTGCGTCCCGGGGGGCAGGCCTGAACCCCGAGGCTCCCGCATCTCCCAGGGAAGGGGCTTAGCGGCCCCGAGGGCAGAGCCGGGACAGGGTGCACCCCTGCCCCGCGGGGGAACCCGCCTGCGCCCACGCATGCCCCTCGGAAGGTGCCACCGCGCCAGCACCGGGAGCCAGGACGCTGCGGGGCCCGGGGCCCGCCCTGAGCGTTGCCTGAGCGCTCAGCTTACCCAAACGGGGTTGGGGGGATACTGGCTCTATAGGTCAGCACCTACAGGTCTTATCGTTATAACTGAGAGGATTCAAAGTCTTGATCCAAATTCCAGATTTCCCAAAGTTCACGAGAGGAGACTGGGTGCTCAGCTGCTGCCTGACATGCCCACAGGGGAAGTTTTGATCCAGCCTTTGAAATGGACATAGAGGCTTTGTCAGGGCACATCATCAAAGGATATAAAAATGAAAGTTTGTACCTAAAAAGGTGATTACTTTAACGTCTTTGTAATCAAACACAGGTAATTAAGTGGCAACAGGTGGTTCCAATAATGATGTTCTGTTTAAAAACAGTAAAAGATAATGGTGTCAAATCAGGCATATGTTCCCAATGAGGCAAGGACCCGGCTCCTTCTTGCTCATCTTCAGACAGTGATTGTGCCTCACTGCCGGACTTGGATACCTCAGCAGTTTATGTACCCAGAAAGATGAAGGTGTGATTATCGCATAATAAGCTTACTCATGCTAGCTCTGCTCTTGCTGGCACATGCACAGCAGTTACTATGTGATGACACAGTCTTGTCTGCAACAACCCAAGTGCAACTTCTCTACAGCCTGTGGTCCCATAGCAGCCTGTGCTACTGTGCCTCCACTACTACAGTCACAGGTGCTGGCTGGGGCAAAGCTGCCACAGAAAGAGTTATGCTGCGGCCCTTGGTCAGTGTGCTCTGTCCCCTCAGCTGTGCTATCAGCACCAGATGTGCAGCATTTGTGCATGATTCCTGCACAAGGTGCCCTCTGTCCATCCTCAGGATGACAGAAAAGACTGGTCCCTCTATCCCTCTCCTGCTCTGGATGCTTGGCAGCAGCTTTCATGGCGGCTAAATGGGCTGTTGAACGGGTTTGTGGTGGAGACACTTGTTGAGCAACAATTTTCCATTCATACCTGCAGGGTTATCTTGGTTCCCAATTACAGGCAAGGTACCTTTTTGGTGCTGGGGTGCTTTGGTTTTGTTGTTGCTGGGTTTTGTCAGAACAGGCTGTTTCTGTTGGATATCAGCAGTGCAGAACCACTACTCATGGCTAGATGAACATGAGCCCTGGCTTTCCCTACTGCAGCTGCATTGCTGGAGCCATGGCTGCTATAGGAGTCCTTCTGCCAGGAAGCTCAGAGGTAGAAGGAGGCTGAAATAAACATTTCTCAATACTTTTCTATCCTGGGAAAGTTAATTCTGTCAGAATATAACACTGCTTTTAGAGACGCTGCCATTTCTGGAATTGCAGCTGGTGCTGACAAGGCATTGCTGTGAGGAAGTTCACACAGATAAGGTTCCTGTCTAGCCTGACTAACACTGGCCTCACCCTCCTGGGGGTCTTTTGAGCTATTCCTGAAGACTGTAGTGACACTGCTATCTACAGGTGGGTTGTAGCTCCTTGCCTCAGTCAACTGTGCACCGCAGTATTTGGAGCAGATGCCTCATTAGTGAGAAGGGACTCATTGGTACAGGTGTGATTCATCACTTTGGAGAGCACTTCAGGGATCAGGGCATGAAACGGCTTGACTAACAGACAATAACCATGCAGGCAGGGGCTATGTTACAGAACCCAGCAAGAAAACAGCAGCAACAGCAGCTGAAAAAACTATGACATGGGACAGAGTGAGAGCACAAACCAGAAATCTGTTCTGTCAGACAGAAACTGGCTGTCCACAACACCTGTGTTTGGGTTTCAGCTAGGAACAAACCCTGGCTGTTCAGAGAATCTGGAGTACATCCTCCTCACAAATTCATTTTAGAGGTTCTTCATGTATCTCCTTTTCTAGACAAATTAATCCTGGGATCGCAGTGGCTGTGTAGCATCCACTGCATACTAAAGAGCTAGCTATTCTGGAGCAAAATGCCAGGGAACAACAGAGCCCGGCTGCAGAGAGAGGCACATAATTCCAGCACGGCTGAGTGGCGAGATGTGCAGGGACATCTCTCCAGAGAGAGCGTAGCTCCTCTTCCATCTGGCAGCACAAAAGAGGACAGGCCTGAATCCTCAAGACACGACAATTATATTATGTAACGTGCATGCTCGCTGCTTCTGGAGATGGAGCTAAGTCAAAATTATCCATGTGATTCAGTCAGAGGCCAAGCCAGAGGGGAGCTGCACTTCCCTCCCCAAACTAGGGGGATTCTGCAGCAAGTGTGTAGTCTGGCACCAGCAGGGGAAAGTGGATCCTATTCCAGTGTGCAATGACAAGTACCACACTGCCTGCAAGCGTAAAATCCTATTTTTCCTTAAAAGGGCTGCCAAAAAAGATGCACATGAACAAATGCAAGAGCATTTTGGGGGGAAGGGTTTGGTCAATTATTTCTCTTCATTTGTGTGGAGAAAATTTTTGAAAAAATTGAGAATGCTGTTCAAACAGGCAGGGGCTGAATTGCCTGCCCTGAACTCAGAAGAATGTACTTCAGTTAAAGACTACAGCCTAGAAAAGGAGTGAGAGTAAAATGAGCGAGCACTGCCCATAAGGAAAAAAAAGACTCCAGCAAGCTGTTGAGGAAGGTACAAATGTCTGTGATGTTTTGCAGCAGTTCTCTTGGTACTAGTTTCTTAGTCTCTATTATTTCTCTCACCTGCATTTGCAAGAACATAATTGTCTAGGATAAGTATGATATCATACAAACAATTTGCCAAAGCACAGTAAAATCTAAGCTGGGCTGGGCTGAGAATCAGGATACTAATCAGGAATCTGTCCTATAACAGATGAACGCCTACACTTCATTTATGGCCTTTCCTTTTCCTTTACTATCTCTCTGTCTCTTTTAAAGGGTTTCAGAAACATGTCATGTTCAGATAGTCATAAGGATGCCAAGTATCGGTCTTCCAGCATATTGTATTTGGACAGGCATGTGTCTGCCTCCAGAGGAAGCAAAAGCACTGACAGCTGGAGATTCTGTTTGCTTGAAGACTTGGTATTGCTCTTCAAGTTTTACTCCACAGGAAAGGAATAATCCCAACAGCATTACAAAGGCATTATTGTTCCAGCTGTAATCCCCGTGCTCAAATCCACCCTGGTTACTTGCATCCTGATTGCAGAGAACTTCCCTTTGTATTTGTCAGGACAAGACTGGCAGATGGATTGGAAGTCACTGTTTGCTGTGGTCATATAGTGTCAAAGTGGGAAAGGGTTGCAGCGTGACCCAGTAATAAGCCTACAGGAATGGGAGAGGATGAAGGGCCATAGGACAAAAGTAAGTCCACAAGAGGAACGGATGAGCTACAGGAGAAATATAGTTGGAGGAGAGCAAGATGACAGAGAGATAAGGGGGAGAAGAAATGGATAGGGACAAAGGTGAAGCTCCCTATACATTATAATGTAAATACACAGGGCTTGCCAGAGGGCCAGGCTGTGTCTACCGAGCTAGCAGTGGGAAAACCTTTTCACTACAATGCTCTGTGAGGGCACAGACTTCATCTTCAATCTACAGCTCCATGTTGCTGGCACATGAGAGGCCAGTCAGAGCAGAAGATCACACTTCACACAGAGGTGATGCATCAACCCTTTCTTAGCTTGTTAAACCAAATAACATGAAAGAAGATGCAATGGAAACTCTGCTGCTCAATAGGACAGATACGGCTGAGCTCCCTGAGCTAGCATGTGTGGCCTAACTTTAGCCAGACTCCTGAGAAGAGACTCAACCTTCCCTACTCCAGGTGTGTAACAAAAGTAAATAATGTTCCTGAAATTGCTCCTCACCCTACCTTCTTCCCACACACCCTTTCTGAGTCTCAGTCTTCCAGTTCACACAGCGAGGAATGCAATTAATTAAGCTGATATAGCTGGCTCAGCTTTGCCGTTTTAGTGCCCACAGCTGGCAATGTCACCTCTTTCATATCAGACATCTCTGTTGCCAAACTACAATCAACTTCACAGTTGCATTTATGTAGTAGGCACTGCTGTGCAAGTGGAGGTGAGCCACAAGTCAGGCAGGGAGCACATTAAAGTGGAGACCTGAGTAGAAGTTCTAAGCAAAAAAAACCCAACTCTGAAAATCACTGAAGCAAAAGTGACATGGTTTTAACAGTGACCGTGGTCCCTCTCTCTGTTTGATACAGTCTCAAGGCATAAAATGATGATATGCCGAACAGTAAATAGCAAAGGAATGCTCAGTTGGTTAGCTTGTCTTTGGCTTACATTGAAAGCAGCAATTAATATAGGAAGGAAAAAATTAAATCATAATTTTCTAATTTCAGATGACCAGAGCTCCCTAGATAAAAGCAAACCATTTCATGCAGATCTTTTACAGTCACAATAAACTATGCATGTAATGGAGTGATCTCTTTCTGAAATACGATCTGGATCACAGGATTATGGCTGGTTTTCAGAGTCAGAGAGACAGGTGGACTCTTCAGCTGCATTAAAGAGGATCCCTGGTTATCAGGTAAAAAGCCTATTTTTTTTTCTGACTAGAAACATTTAATCTTTGCCAGCTTTTTGTTGTGTGTGGTTTTTGTTTCTTTTTTTTTTTTTTTTTTAAAGGGTTATTTATCAACTGCCTAAAAATTAGTTTAGGGAATGGGAGGGAAAGAGAGCAGCACTGAAGGCCAGATGCTTGTGGTCTGAGCTGGAAGTAGTTTGGAGACAAGGCTGAATAAATTGCTATTGCTTGATCATTGCCTGGCAGCCTGATCTCTGGCCAGTCTCCTGGCAAAGAAAAGCACTTGTATTTATTTTGGGAGAGGGTTACTTTCCAATGGGATGGGTATTAAGGTGTTTCAAGATTATGATACATCAGTCCTCGTATTTTTTCCTGCCAGTATTGATGCACCTGGAAAATAAGAATAAAAGTAGCTGCTGCTTTTCATCCTTAGACCCTTTCACTACCATCAACTAAAATATGAGCTACCATCATGAAACAACTCAGTTATACAACATAAACTCAGTTATACAACAAACAGGCAACAGTATGAAATAACTACAGTGAGCTGAAATTCATGTGGGATCAGCTAGAGTTAATCACTCAGTATCTCCAGGGCAGCTGTTTTCTCTCCATAGAGCTTCTCTCTCTCAAATATTTTATTTAATGAACACTGATACTGGTATATAACCAGCTCAGTTCTGGTAGAAGATAGCTCCAGGGAGAGACAGGGGTTGGCACATCTGCCTTGTAACCAGAAAGGAAGCTGTATGAGTTGCAAAATATGGTCAGGTTTCTATTAGCACCCAGTAGTTCCCTTCAGGTGAAAAATTACAGCCCTAGTACTGACACGAGAAGACGGTCAGGAACATGTGGCCAGTGGAGGAAGGACACCTTGGTTTAGTAGCTGAGCTGCTCAAAACTCCTGTGCAAGCATACCCCTCTCCCTGCTGAGTTGGCAGGCTAGCAGCAGGAGAGGGGGCAAGATGCTGCTACCAGTGTCACTGGCACAAGAAACTAAACAAAGGCACTGAGGATTCCTAATCTTGGATGTTTTGGTTTTGTTTTGTTTTCTGTTTGGTTTTTTGTGGGTTTTTTGCGGGGGTGGGGCAAGAATTTAATATAAGACCTGATGTCCTGAACAAATTATAGCTTAGGTAGTTACATTCTGGCTACATTACCCATCAATTTCAGATAAAGTAGTCTGACAATTCTACTAATAACAAAATGCTTTTTATGCCTCATTTCAAAGGGGTTCATTTTGGTAGATGATCTAAAAACATTCATTAGTGCAATTATCAATTTATATTGAATAATGTAGGATTTTAGTAATTTCCAACAAATCCTGTTAAACATCTAGAGAAGCATTTCTATTTCTTAGCTATTAAAGGATGACATTAACTCATACAGAATGAGTTTTATCTCATGCAGTGGCAAAAACCAGCTTTGCAGTTTTCAGGCAGGTAGCATGCACTGGTATATAAGCGGGGAGCTGGGTATCAAAATGAGAGCTAATGACCACTCTTCCTGCCTGTGATTTTGTTTGAAATTCTGAATGCTAAATTCTAACATATTCCCCCACAGTGAGGGGTATCTAGAGGGATTTGAGCTTTACTGCACTATGCCTTAGTGTCTTCCCATGTGAAGCGCAGCCAGTAATACCTGCTTTCCAAAGGTGTTCTCAGGTCTTTGGATTTAAGTATTTCTGTTCAGAAACAAAGTAGAAAGTGTTGTGGGCTTCTAAAAATCATTTAATGCAGCATGCATGGAAGTTGGAGAAAACAGTAACTGCTTCTGGAGGTGATTTCTAAACACAAACTGCAAACACATGTTGGTATGTTCTTTGTTTTTTGAAGTGGGATTTAAGGAGACGTTCATATTTGCTGTCTGAAGCTCAAGTTCCCATCTCTCCTTTATCTGCTTATTAATAATAACAAACTCTATTAAAACTGTGTTTCCTGCATTAGTTTACTAGGAAGGTGCTCTGCCTACTCTCTGGGCTTTGTTCAGTCTGGACAATATGTGTTTGCTGGATCAATCTCCTGAAGAAAATCTCCTTAAGACAAGTAAACATGAAGGTTCATATTCCAAACATGCCAGTTTGTTAGTTTTAAGACTCACTCCTAGGCTTTACTAAAATATATAAACATTGGGAAAAGCTGTCAATTGCCTGAAATAACTGAAGCAGTATAAGAGGAAAGGGGATGATCATCTACAATGAATTAAAATCTTAAGAATCACATTTCAAAATGACTTATTGTTGATTAGCAAAGACACCTCTCCTTTCTTCCTTTTCAGCGACTTTCTGGGACATCCATAGTGAAGAAACAAGTAGTTTCTAGGTGCTTTCATCTATTTATCCAGTTGAGGACAACCTAATGCATAGCAGGATCTTACCAACACTGGCACTTTATGAAATGTCTTAATTATCTCCATTTCCTATACCTTCTTTCACTTTCCAGATGATTTAGAGCTGCAAACTTTGCTAACTGCATCACTTAAATCTATACATGACAGCAAGTCATACTCTTTCTAATAATATCAAATATTTTTAAACACACATTGACTGAGCTTAGACATTTGAAACATTGTTAATTTCTAATGCGTTTGTGCATTAAAGGCATGAAGACTAATGACAGACTAGTCAGATCAAACAGAGGTTTTTCCTGATGCTCCAGCTCTGAAGGACTTGACTGTGGATAAGGCTGTTATGTAAGACAGGCTTCTGGATATCACTGAAGTGCTTTACAATTAAGATGGAATATTAATAAAAGACTTAAACCAAAAACCTCCAGCTATTAGAAGGATTAGGACTTTGCAGTGGGCTAGGGGAATACACACAATGTCAAAGCCATCTTCTTGGCTGTGATCAAAGGCAGAAAAGGCTCCAGCAGAAACAGCATCTTTGAGGGAGGTGAACAGATCTGCAGCGTCAGATAATAGTAATAACAACAATAATAATATAAAAATAGCAGCAACAACAACTCATGCAGAGATTGCAACCCACAGCATCAAAAGACAAGAAAATAGGGGTGCACCTAGAGCTTCTCTCACTCAGCAATGTGCCCTCTGACGGCAGATGTCCCTACAAGAGGGGAAAAGCATCTGCTCATTTACACCCCTGCGGCTGTACTGGCTTTCCTGGCAAGAGCATGTGAGAACAGAATTCGCACTCAGTGCATTTGTCATTCAGTGGCAACATCAGCTCCTTACACCTGTGCACTGGCCAAGAGAAATTAGCACAAAACCTCACAGGGCTCAATGCTACATAACAAACTGGGGTTTATTAGATTTATTTTCTGGAGATATATTCTTTTTTTCCAAAAAAAAATCTCTTCAAGGAAGTGCCCTAAAGGGCATTTCCTTTAAGAGCCCAGGCCCTTTTCCTGTGAGTCTCAGGGGAACAATTACTCTGATACAACAGAAGGAAACTACAGAAATATAATTTTGTAATACACTGTAATCAGGAAAACAGTATTGGCTGCACCTTGAATATACTTCTTACTTATGAGGTAGTCTCCTTTTGGAAAAACCTGGGGACAGACCCCCTCTGCCAATGTACCACTCCCGTATCGTGCCTTGTACTGCAGGGATCGTGCCTGAAGCATGTTCCCTCCCACATCATGGTCCTGACAACTGAAACTGTAAGTGGTTCAGTTGTCCAGGCTCAGGAACAGGGACATGGCAAAAGCCTTCATTCTGTTAAGTAGACACAGCTGGAAATGTGTCATTAATGAAGAGTAACTTTTATAGCAGTTTGGGTGCAGAGGGATTAAGGAATGCCATATGGTATCAGGAGTAAAAAGATGCCAAGGAGTATAACTTGAATGGAAAAGAAGAAGCTACCAAGATGTCCACAAGAGCTGAAAGTCTGGAAATACAGAAGGCAGTTGGAAAAATATTAAATTGCATGTGTATGTGCTAGAAATCCATGTTTATCTAAAAGCCACGTATGCCAGTAAAAAGGAAGATAATCAGAAGCTTTATTTTTCTTAATCATCAATTTTGATGCATTTGAAATGATTAAGAGGTTCCAGTCAATTCTGGCAGTGAAACCCCCTTAGAAATCCATGTACATTATAAGATATTGCACTTCACACAAAAAATGAAATGTAAAGGTATTTTTTTTAGCAAATATAAAGAGGGAAAGTGGAACTGAAGAAATGCATGTTGCTGGCTGATTCTTACCCTTTCAAAGATTACTAAAGGGTGTCCCTCCTGAGATTTTTGCTGAAAATTAAGTTTATGGCCTGCCCTCTTATCAGGGAATTGGTTTTCCCTCAAAATCTTCAAGACTGATAGATGGCCAAAGAACCAACCTATGGTAACTACCCAGTACAGAATTAAGTGCAAGTCAGATCTAAAAACAATGAAACACAAAATGCACCATGCAAGAGATCTGAGAGAGACAAGCATATTAAGTTCAAAGATAAAATCATGTAGAATCACACATGCACTATGACAACCAGGATGGACTGAGAAAATATTTGGCATATGGAAGAAGATGCAAGAAATGTCATGGATCAGCTTCGCAAATTTTGCAAGGAGCAGCAAAGCTTGCACAACACAGACAAGATCATTGTATTGCTACCACAGGTAAACTGTTCATAGGAGGAAAGCTCAGTGTTGCAGTGATAAATTAATATGCAATCAGCTTGAATGGAAATGAAATATTTATTAAATTAGACAGTGGCATAGAAGTGAGTATGATACTAGAAGCAGTCTTATGTGTAATAAAAAAAACTCAACAGAGAAAGCAAGCGATATCCAGGTAAAATTCAGAGATTACACTGATAAGCCTGTCACCATTAAAGGATTATAGAGACTAGATATATGAGTAAATAGAGACTGAAAAACATTTAAGAGTAGTGGCTAGGAATATTGTTTACTGTGCCAAAGGCACAGCAAGCTCTAGACTTGAGCAAATGGCAGCACATGTAGGAAGGTTGGTACAACATGAAATGCAAAGAAAAGGTGGATACTGATTTTCCAGCTGAAAGACACCAACTGTATTTCTAACACTTTCCAATGCAGGAAAGGCTTATTGGTCTCAGTGTCTTCAACCAAGTAAAAAAGACAAGAAGTGAAAGAAAAAATCCAACACAATACTTTCTCAGTGGTACTGACACTCTATTCTGTCACTACAGGTAATTTCTAGTCCCCATTATCCTCACTCCAACAATGTGGTGGGAAGCAGTATTAAAAGAAATTATCAGTTACTGGCAAATGTTGGTGATTAAACTCATGCAGTCAGATGCTAATATGTATTTAATATTAGATAATTTGATCTGCAGCAAGTAAATCCAATGTGTATCCAGCTGGATTCACAACTCACGCCTTTGGCAAAAGGAACACTGGTGACTTAGGAAAATGTTCAACCAAAATATTAATAAACATTATTAATATCACACAAACAATACAGAACATTGACTGAAACAGAAGAGTATTTAAAAACCACATTTTCCAAATATTTGTCTACTTCCTTTCCGTAGTGACAAAGCACAAGGTTAATGAATCGGTTACTTCTGCAGTAGAACCTCCACATTTTCCAGAAGAAAGACAAGATAGAAATTTAAGAACTCCTTTTTTATTCACATTTAATTCAATTTCTTATTGATCCTTCAGAAAATGGCAATTAGATTTATTTTTTACAATCTAAAGATATGTAAAAGGAGACTTGCCTATAATATTGCAGTAACAATTAGCTGAAGCTTTCGGGCTAGTCAGTATCTACTGGTTCATAAATTAGTGTCCTCTTCTACCTAAAAGACTTAGCATGATTTTATTAATGAAGTTCCAAAGTTCATTAACACTTCAATTTACTGTCCCTGGCTCAAAAGCTTGGGCATCACTGACAAGGTTGAAATAAATATACAATTACAAGCAAGACTATATTAACTGGATAAAGCAAACAATTCCTGAAATGCTATTACTGTACTTACAACTAAAACTTCAATGTATGCTTTATGTATAATTTTGAGTATTTATAATGCAAGCTAATAGTCTCTGATGCAACTATTAGAAAGCCATGCTAATAAAACTGGGCTTCACACCTGTAGACAATGTATTTAACAAAACAAAAAATTACAATTAGAATACTTATACTGAAGAAAGCTGAAGTTAGGGGAACTAGGGGTTTGAGATAATATAAAAAGATAGATAACATGAAACAAACTCACGAGCTACACCTTGTAGTCCCTGGATGCACCAGCTTTATAAGCATGACACAATACACATTTATGATGATAATCAATAGCTTTAAACGAATATTTACAGGAGGCTGTGGACATAGGAGGTTGTCCTAGAAGACGAGCATGTGCTGAGGAGGAACACACAATACATTTTCAATGACAGGAACAAGAATTTTTCCTTGCCTGAGCAAGTGACAGCTTGGTAGCAGCTATAATAAATTGAAACAACTTAATCTAGATACGGTATTACCAAGTGGGCTTAGCACACCCTAACAACAGCAGTTTTATACGTTGAAAGACATTGTCAACTTCATGCTACACTCTAAATCCTTCAGAGAATAATGAGGATCCTTAGCATGCTGGCTATAAGTATTTATTAAAGCCATGTATCATAGAAATCGTTCTTTGTTAGTTTTTATTATGATAATGATTTGGCTTGGATAGGAGGGTAAGATATTTAACATTTAAAGAGTTTAGCCTCCCAGACACAGGAACCCTGTGGAAGAAGCCCAGCAGAAACACATGGTGGCTGAGCAGCTGAAATTCTGACCGATTACTGAATGTTATGCAAGCAGAGCCCCTGCACAGTTTTCTACCCTGATTTCTGCTGGCAGGCGAGGCTGGAAATTGTAATAAAAAGCAGTATTTGTCCATTACAATAGCAGTATGGTGAATTGTACACATGTTCAAACAAGATGTCAATGCTAAAGTCTGCTGATTACCCAGACAACGCTTCAGTTGCTAACTCCATCTCAGCCTGTGGTGTTGTCTCACTCCCAGCTAGAGCTGGGGAATATGAAAGTTTTCCCACAATTATTCCGCCCAATCCAGTGCTATTCCTGTAAGCACACTCTGGTCATATTATTTGAATCCCCACTTGCAGCAGAAACACTGATCCAGAACATTGCATCCTGAACCCCTCAGAACAGCAAATCTTTTATGGGTCCTCCTGCGACCCAAGGGCCAGGAGGACAGCATGGGAGGAATCATCAGCAAGAAAGCCCTAAATGAAGGAATGAAATACTTTTCCCTTAGAGAGGAGGCTTACTGGAGTGTAATGAAAACAAGCCCCATCCCTCCTCCCCTGCGCGCACACACACACCCTAGAGGCTTTCGCAAAGCCACAGGAACAGAAATAATTTTGTTTGAATCCATCAAGCATTAAAATCCGTTCACTGAGGGATTGAAGTGAAAAATGAGCCGGAGACAGGAATTAGAAGCTCACCGCCTGGGCTGTCAAAAGGGATTTTCCCCACATAGAAAACAAGCAATTGGAAACGCAGGGAGGTAAATCCTTTCAGTCTCTGACATGTATGCACACTCCTGGTTCCCTCTCCTGGCCCTCTCAGTTCTAGGTTCACAAAGCCAAACCTGGACACATCCTTGTGAGTTCTTTGGCCACAGAGCCCACCCTTGGGATGCCCCTCCAGGGGTCTGCTCAAGAATGTCACAAGCCTCAGGCGAAGGGGAGGTGGTGAGAATGCAGGGGAGCCAGCTGCACTACATACACTGTACTCACGGATGCCTAAGGTGCCAAAGGAAAGACGACAAGGCAGCTGCTGAAAAGATTAACCAACAGCCCCATGAACCTTTTATCTACCCTGTAACATTTGCTGAAGAAAAAGACAAGGAGCAAAGTTGACATTGTAATCACTGCACATTTTAGTTTACTACTCAAAAAAAAATAAACATGACACTCCACGTCTCTGAAATATGGTCTCTTTCTCTCAATACCAATACAAATATCCCTGTACCAGCTAAGTTTTGTGGATGTTTCAGAGGCTTATTTGCAACCACAAGAGCCAGAGGTCTACTTTTTCCAAAATGAAACTAAGATTCAGGAAAATAATGTGGCAGCTAGGGAGAGTTGGGGCTCCTGTGCAGAGGCCACCTCCAGCCCAGATTATGAGAGCTGAAGCATACAAGGTATGTCTCGCAGTCATAAATCTCTGCCGTTTTATAACGGCTTTGAGAAAGAAATTACCATCGCAGCATTGTTTGGTTTATTCAGGGTAGGCTTCCCCTTTAGTTGGTTGCCAAAACTGAAGACAAGAATTATTTATAGTACAGCTTCTGTATGAAGATAATAAATACAACCCACTTTAGAAAAGGCCAGTAAACCTCTGGGTCCATAGCACAGTGATGCAGGACAGCCAAAACGAAGACCACCAAAGAAGCCTACAGACCTACCAAATGGCCTTAACTATGTGCTGAGACTTTATACTCATCAAACTGTACACCACTTGTATATTGTGGAGCCAATTGTCTACTTAGGAAAGAAGGGGTAGGAAGAAAGAAGTAGAGAGAAGATGAAGAGCCAGATACGCAGTATTTAAGCTATGGGAAGAGGCAACAAAGTGATGGAGTTGAGAAGTCATCTAACTGCAGCCCAGTTCCAGACACGCAGATTGGTTTAAGAATAGGGCAGAGGTAGAACACGAACAAGGTTAAGCACTCATGCAACAGGATCCCTGGTGCTGTGTGGCTTTGAATTTAAAAGCCAGTTAACTGAACAGACAACTTGAAGAAGTTTAGTTTAGCATACAATTCAATAATTCTAACATATGCTAATATGCTTCAAGATAAAGGCCACAGTTACCTAGATACAAAGACGTATGTGTTCGTAGTAAATATTTTCTTTAACACATGCTGTCCTCTACTGTTGTGTACTATGCTTTCCTATTGTTTTGTGACTCTCTCTGGTAATAATACTATGACTTAAGTGGTTCCTCATTGCTACAGATCACAGTGTGCTTAACCCAGGGGGTATCATTATCTCTGTTTCACATATGGAGTCACAGAAGCACCTAAAGATGAAATGAGTCCACAGCAAAATCAGAAAACCAACTACAGTTTATAAAAATTACAGTGTTAGCTTGTGTATAAGAGAAACATCAGGAGGTTTAAATGGTATTTTCTGGCAGCATAACTGTTTGAAAACACCATGAAAAGAGCTCATCTTAATGGCAAGCCAGGGATAAACATGGACAAAGAAAATATAAGGTCATAATGCTATGGACACGGGTCAGAAAGAATCAACAAGAAACAGCTTAGCAGCTACAGTAGAAAGAGTTCATGTTTTGTTCACACTGACAATATTCACAGTTGTCTCCCTGCTTTTTGAGGAGCTGATGAGTTACCACCAGAACTTTACACCAGGACCAGAGCACCCAGACAGCCAAGCTTGGGAAAAAAGGTTAGATGAAGTCAGCTGGTGGCTATGTGGCTCTAGGGACAATATTGGGGCGGGGCTTGATCTGTATCTGAGAAGTTTGATATGCCATCCCCATTTCTGTCCCCTTCCTCCTGCTGAAGATGCTGCTGCACTGAACCTGAAAGGTCTGGTTATAAATAGCTTCTCCCTGCAGCTCCTCAATGAGCCACTGAGGCGGAATGAGTCATCTCTGCCGGCTCCCTGGCCCCCCCAAACTGACTGCGTCAGGTTGGGAGCATGGCTGCCAAAAGCAGTGGTACACACTGTTCTCTCTCAAAGGGCAGTGGCCTTGGGGGACAGGGACACTAAACAAACTAACTCTACTCATTACTCATAAGCACCTGAAAGCCACATCACATTGTGAATAAGAATAATGTAAAATCCATCAAGAGCACTTAGAAACTGACACTTCAGCCCCCTCTGTCCATACCATTATCCATGCCACCCTGTTTTTCAGCTGGAGCTTCTAACCCATAAATTGGTTTGTTATGGACATGATTGAGCAGATCTCTGAAAGTGAACCTCTCATTCTACTTACAAAGAACTTCTCCTTACCAAGATTTGGTGACATTGTTCAGTAAATGGACACAGCAGCAAGCAGGTGAGCTGACAAACCCTTACCTCCAAGTGAGGTATGCTACTAGGCACACCTCTGTACTTCCTATGAGGAAAGGCCATGAGAATTCTAACAAGAAAAGTCAGACTTAGATATGCTCATTCCATTCTGAAAGAAATTCACACAGGACTCACATTCTTTTCTAAACAAGATAATACATGGAGCTGGTAGACAGCTGTGTCTCTTCTAGTCCTGTTGCAAGAAAGCAGAATGTTCCCCAGTACAATTTCCTGAACTTGCATGGGACATCAGGTGCCCAGAATTCTAGCAATTATTTGGTTTGTTCATGTATGCTTTATATTCAGAGGCAAATGAAGCCCTCCTGAAGCACGTCCCTTCTCAAACCTACAACAGCACAGACAGATGTCTCATGAACTTTAGAATAAGCACCTATGTAAGTAAAGCACAAGTCCTAGCAAAGATAAACATACCAATTTGCTGTGATTAGCAGAGTTTGGGTGAGTTGGGAGTGAGTACTTATGGCAGAGCAAATAATTTAAACCAATAGTGTGTTAAAAGGAAGGAAAAGGATATCAGGTAGGGAGGTAAATAAAAAGTCAATGCCAAAGGAGAACACAAGCAGGGTGTAGAAGCCAGTACTACTGTCATAAAAAAGTGCAAGATTTGGAGATAGGAAGTGAAGAAATCTCCTAGTGCTACTTTTCTTTCAAATGGAGTTTAAGATAATGCAATCAAAGTGATTCTGGTATGTTTTCCATAAACTAAGTTTAATGGCTGTGACCTGTGGGTCACTTGGGTATCGCGTGAGAAAGCAAGCTCTGGACAATGGAAGAGTTGCCTCTCTCAAGAATATCTTACAGTTCAGCTGAAGCCAAACCTTTGCAAGTAGAATCTTGAAAAATAAAAGTCACACATAGCTGTTATTGGAACTGAAAACTGGTAAGGTTGGTGCAGATCCACACACACAGAATAAAGAGAGCAATATATTTCAGTTCCCTCAGTTTATTAGTGTTCAGTAGTGCTGACAAGAGCAATACCTCCCAGCTATATGGCCACTGTAGTCCTGCAAGTGATCCCCAGGCACTGTACTGTGTGACGGCAGAGGGTATGTTTGCTTTCAGGTCATGCTGTGATGCAAAATGATGACAAAGCCTGGCAGATTTTTTTTGCTACAGAGGTGCTACAGTGTTGTCTCAACGGAAGCAGAGGATGATGCAGCTTTACACAAACTGCCTCTCCAGTTCTCAATTCATCATCAAATCAACAAAGTACATTCTGTTAAAAGTTAATGACTTTGTTCTGATAGAGTTTTAAACCCAACCTACTTCAGAATTTTGTAAGTTCACCATGTGCAGTCTCATCATTTCTATATTCATGTTGTCTGGGAATATTTTATCTTTGATGATATTTTTTTTTCTACACAGAAGAGACTTACTCCATAGAAGAATCTAAGCCTTGAAAAGACTTGTTGTGCTTTCTACCTTCTCGGCACTTAAAAAGTTATTTACTGGTACCTGGCACCCACAGAAAGATAATTCTACTTTCTGATACCACACCTGACCCCTCCTCCCTTTCCCTATTATTACCTTTTCTCTGTCTCCTAACAAGGATACAAAGAAGAGTATCTATTTTCTCTTGCAATGTTCCCATATCAGCGAGTAACAACAGAAGATCCTCACCTCCTTACTTTTCACTGTGCAGAAGGGACAGGTTCATCACCATCTTTTCTCTCATCTCTAAATTTTGACATTAGAAAAGATCTAGCCACACGGCTTTTGATAGCTATATTCCTTAGCCTCTCTGTGGAATCCAAGCTTTACAAAGGCTGTACAGCTGCAGACTAATTGTGTCTTAAGGATGTATCTGGGCTGTACCTGAGTGCTGTCCCTAGCTCCTGTGCTGTATGACACCTAGGAAAGCAAACAGCAAAGGTCAAACCCCTTAGTAATAATATCCAACCCCTACCTTCCTTTAATGATGGGAGAAGGACAGAATAGGTGAACTCCTGTAATTTCATTAATTTCTTAGCAGTCTAGGATTTTTTAGTTTCACTAATAATGTATTCTTTCAGAAACTTAACATTTTGGTCCTTTGCTATATTTGAATCTCAATGCAGGTTATTTTAACCATAGCTGTGGTACTGTTACTTTCCACTTGGATGCAGATATAGTAGCCAGTATAAAATACAGGACATAGAAAGATATCTCAATACATATGAATGCAAATTATTTTCTCATTTGCAAAGATACAATTCCAATTACTTCAGGAGATAGCCAACATACCCACAGGGAGCATCCTAACAATGGGAGGGAATGCCAATGGCAAAGGCTACAGTGACTACCCCACAACAGTGAAGATGGTGGTTCCCATACTGAAGAAGTACAATATATGTTTTTATTAATGAGCAAGAACATAGTTAATAAAAAGAAAATTAGGTATACGGAGGGAAAGAGCCTTAGTGAGGTTCTTAAGGAACAGGGGAAATACTGACAAAATACAATTTCATGCTTTAAATACTTGTAAAGGACAACACAGCCAAATTCCAAAACAGCCTTTCAAGAAATTGAAAAAAACCCAACAAAACAATTCCACCAACAGGTGTCCTAATTGTCCCAAGACCATAAGGCATCCTCTCGTTATCACACACAGGGAACTTGGAAATTAAAGATTCGGAAACCAATGCAAATGAAATAGCTACTGCTAGGAAAAGATAAGAGCTTTAACAGAGCAGTTGAAGCTATATAACTGCTCCTGCCTGGAAAGGCCTGCCATTTGCAATTGTCAAACAAGAAATGAGAGAAAGTATCTCTGAAAGTAATTCCTTCTGTTAAACTGGTGTTTGCAGGATCCTATCTATATCCTTTCTCACCTGAGGCCAGGTACCTCTCCAATGTCCAGGTCTGTCTCATCCTCATCTATATCATTCTCTGGCGACTCTTCAGCACTGGAAATTCCAGCTCCTAAAGACAAAAAGTGAAGAAGCAATTAGCTCAAATGCATCTGTGGTATCAACTACAATTGCAGGTGGGTTCTC
This sequence comes from Falco rusticolus, assembly GCF_015220075.1. Classification (NCBI taxonomy): domain Eukaryota; kingdom Metazoa; phylum Chordata; class Aves; order Falconiformes; family Falconidae; genus Falco; species Falco rusticolus. Next base: position 37,171,725 of record NC_051187.1, on the reverse strand, counting down.
TGTCTTTTAGACTAGGATTATTCAAAGTATTATACTCATTCCCTAGAAAAGCAGGCTTTTTTAAGGCCCCAGAGTCTCCCTGCCAAATTCCAGAAATTTATACAGACTTCCCTTAAACATCCCAAGGGAAGAAGTTTTCTGTGAGGCTTACACTTATCTCTCAGGTTGTGTAGTCTCCCAGGTCATCCCATGAAAAGCACGGTATACAAAGTGAACAGAGATAATCAGATATTCTTCATAAGCAACATCCCCTTGCAACAGCTAAACGTTCATGCTACTGAAGTTTCAAATTGGACAGTGCACTTGACAACTGACAAAGGAAACATTTTAACTGAAAACTTCAAGGAATAGGGAAAACCGTTCAAAAAGAGCCAAATCAACTAGAAGCAGTTTCAGGTGAGAATAATGCAGGACTCATAATTTAACTCTATTTTCTTTCCTGCCTCCTTCCACCATCATATTTTTCTCCTTTCTGATCCACTGGATCCACTTCACTTTCCCTTCTGTCTATTCTACTGCATTAAGCACAGGTGTAGCTAATTATGTAATGAGATTTTCTTAAATTGCCAAGTAGCATGATTAAATTGTGTGTATGAAAGAAGAAAAATTCTCCTAATGGAATTAAAAAGTCAAGCACAGGTAGACAGCTACTGATGTCCAATGGCACGCCCAGTTGCTTGGCCATGCTGTACGGCAAAAGCCATGGTTGAGGTGCAGTCATCTTACCCAGTTACAAGCAGGATTTTAGATGACAGAGACACAAGCATTCATATCTGATGTCATCGTTGCTTAGCAGAAAAAAATTATTCCTTTCAGACTGTCCAGACACTTCAGTTTCTTTTAGGACCCAGTTTAAAAAAAACATGAAATAAATTGATTATTCCACTGTGGATAGGAATATGGAGGAGGTCACCATAGGCGTAGGATAAATATCCTCCTGTTGCAAACTTACATCAGTCAGTCACCATCATCTGGTCTGTGGGATAAAAATGTCTCAGATACTGCGCACTCAAACATCAGAATTGCCCATCTCATTTACAGTGCTTACTGCTGCTCAGCAGGATCAACCATGAAGTATAAGGTGATTTCTTGTTCAGCCAATTGCCCTTTCTTTTTTTGCCCATTTTTCTTTTTTTCTTTTTTTGCATTGGTATTGAACATTCGCCTCTTCCCTTTCCCCAACATTAAAGGTAAAAAAAATCTGAAAAGACGATGACACAGTCATGAGAATTGCAAAAGAACTGATTGTGCTCATGTTAGGAAATTAGATTGCTCTGCAGAACTTTCAGCAGATCCTCTCCAATACTGCTTTTATACCTGACTTCCACAGATTTTGTTATACACTGTCAAAAGGACACTGTAGACACACATCTGAATCTAGTGCCAATGCACTGAAAAAAAAGTTGCTCTGTCCAGAGAGAGAAGGAGTGGGTAAAAGGACACAATGAGAGAAAGGAGAGGAGCACAGGGAAGAAAAGCCAAGCACTGGCTGAAAAGAAAAAAATCCCTTTTTGCTCTGCACACCTTTCTCTTCTTTCTTTCTCAGACTCAAGTTCTCCCCATCCCCTCTCCTGGGTAGTGGGATAAAGTGGCCTGGTGCATAACTGTGGCTTTAAACTGAAACTGAGTCCAAACCTGACTTTTCAATCTCTAAAGCCCTGGAAGGGAACAGGCAGGAGGTAAAAGCATCCCTAAGGAAGCAAGGCTTCTCCGGCAGAGCTGCTGCAGCAGTAAAGCTATTAATAAATGTTTGCAATCTTTTAATCGTTCTGCTAAATTGCCATCGTGTTCTTGCAAACCCCATAGTGTGTCAGTGCAGCTGCCTCCTCCTGCCCGCCTCCCCGTGTTTGTGCATGTGAGTGAGGGGGAACATCAGGAACATGCTCAGATCTGAGGGCTGCTGCAGCGTTAGAGGGAAAATGATTTTGACAAGTGACTTTTTAAATCTTCCCTATTCCAAAGAAAGCAGCCCTATTAGTTACATCTATAAAATGTACTTTCACCTGGTTTTCCTTATCCAGCAAATCCTGCCTGCTCGATCCAGACAGTAAACTTTTCTTCATGAAAATATCACATCTGATCTGTCATGGCTTGGGACCTGGTACCCAGGAGGCCATGTCTCTTGCAGTGTGATAGCACTGTGGTCACAATCAGCTAGCAGCCACTGACTTAAAGATATTCTCAGCAACAGACCATTTTTTGTCTGCTTTATCTGACCCACCATGGAGTTGATAGTCATCAGGATACCACACAAACATATACGGCTTTTCAGGCTTTTTCTACAGGTCAGTTAGTCAGAACGTAACTGCACTGAAAAGCTGTGATCCTAGTTACGGCAAGAGAAAACATTTCAGGATGAAAAGCATTAATAAAATAAATTGTCTATTTGCCTCTTCATGTGCCTAAAGCATATCCATTATTGTCCAAACTAGCATACAACAGACAAAGCCACCTTCTAACGTCATGGTGGAGAGCAGCTTAATCCTTTGTCTGTTCCCTCCCCCAGCTCAAACTCTCATCTTCGTCCTAATTATAATAGCATTTGAAATTATCATGGTTTAAAAAAAGATGCCAGCTTATATAATATTCTTATTGCTTATTAATGATTTCAGAAGGGAGAACAAGTTGCCTTGCATTCTGGGAATTATGCAAACTAAAGCTGAGCCATACCTTGCTGGGCTCCACCAGTTTCTTATTTGGAAGCCTGATGCATGAGGATTACCATGTAATAACAGATGTTAAGGCTTTTAGTGAATGACAGGCCTGCCGCACATACTTGAACAAGAAGACATGACAGGCGTCACATTTCACAGTGATTAGCCTTGGGCACTTTTCAGAGGCAGAAGACTCGAGGCGAAGTGACTTTAACCACCCTGCAAGTGTGATAATCCCCAAGACGGCACAGCCTGAAGAGTTTGATTGCGGTTCGGCATGGGAGCTTATGAATAATAATAAAGAAAACATCAGACTGGATATCGGTGACATGGTTACACAGCACTGACAGCCAGAAAGACAGCCTGCTTGGATATGAAGTCCTTAAGTCCATTACTTAAATCTAAAGTTACACCCTGCCCTCTAAACACCACCTCCTCTATAAAACTATTATGTGTGAAAGACACTAAAGAACTAACTTGAGATTTCGAATGTGCCCTTCAGTTTTCTGTGTTTGTCACTGTAGTGTCTTTCTGCTGGAGAATATGGCATAGACTAGGAGGGAGTGTGCACGGGAGCCGGAACTCTGTATCCATGTATAAACTGCTGCGGTTTTGATGAAAAATGAGCTTCAATACAAGGTGACACCATCAGTCTGTGACACTAGGAGACTATTAAAAGACTAATGGAGTTGCGTGCCCCCACGCTTACAGAGAAACACCTGCACCCTGCAAGTCCCAAAAATAAAAGCTCAGTATGTATAATTTAAGTAAATTAATTAAATAAAATTATTTTTAAACTATTTTGTTAATGTCTGTGGTCTGACTCACAGATGTTGATCTTACAATACTGGGTAACATACTATAGAGAAATAATGGAGAATATATATGCTTTTCCAAGCAATAGGTTTATCTACGTAGCAATATGCAGAAAATTGTTAGGAGCTGAAGTTGAATGTATGTTTTAGGGGAACCTAATAAACACTCAAAATCATCATCTTACGCTTCTTTAAAATCCTACATCTTACAAAAAAAGAACTTCATAATTAATGCTTAAATAGCTGTCCCTCTGTGTGCCACAAACAAAGCTGTGGGAGTTTTGTTTTGGCCAAGTGACTGGGTAGGGAGAGAGAAGGAGAAGAGGTGGAATAAGTCAAAAGAATCAATCCATCTCCCAGAGACAAACCATCACATATAGGAAATTTCCCATGTCAGCTTATTTAGAAATAAATGAGGATGTCATGCAGACAGTGCTGGACATTAAGTTACGATGCTGGGAGTACCATGTCCCCTGATAGTCCTGCTATTTCATCAGCAGTGCCCCACCCTATTATTTACCCTGAGATGTCCCTTAGGTACCCGTTACAGTATCAACAAAGAGGAGCCATGCTGTGCATAAACATTGGCTCCTGTACACTACAAGATGAAAATCTACCTCTACTCATCCTACACAGAGGAAAAAAAACCCCACACTTAACTGACCCCAGCCTAGTTTCCTGATCCATCAGAAGGTACTAGTTTTAAGCTATGTACAGTCCATAACACCAATTCTTGTGTCTCACATTCTGTCTCTACACCATCTAGTACTTTGCTGGCTGGAAGAGTGGTACTTTGTTTGGCACGGAGACACAGGCAGCCTGGGAGTGCTGACATACAACAGACATACGCTGAAAAGTGGGGAAAAGTGAGCTCCCTTAGGAAAGATGGAAAATGAAACCAGATGCTACCAATACTGAGAGAAAGAAGAAACCAGATCTGATCCTTTAGATGACTTGATGGAAGCTGCTCATGTTCAGAGGCAGTAAGACCAAATTCAGCTCTAATTAAGTCACTAATGTTACAGCAGGATAAACATGATCTTTTAAGCATCACAGGTATGAAACAGGGACAGAGAAGGTCACATCGCAACAACTGCTTGAGTTCCAGCACGAGCACTACAGAATTTTACTGAGGTGGCCTGAGGGACATACCTTAGGTCAACTGCCCCCCAGTCATGTCAGTGTGGCAGATGCCACCAAGCACTGCAAAGTTGCTACATGGATCACCAGGAGCTTTAGCTTGGGACCAACCAGCAGCAGGCAGAAGTCATCTCAAGTGCAGCTCAAACCCCCATGTCCTCAGGGCAACTGGTGGAATCAGCCTACCAAATGCAGCAAGGTATTTTTTAGTTTACTTCTGTCTTTGGAGTGCACGTAGTTAGGAAAAGCGACAAATATTAACAGTCTCTTTGACTCAGGTGCAAACATATCTTTGGAAAAAAAAATAAAATTGAACAAAATAAAAGCAAAAAGCCCCAGCAAGCTTCCCAAAATAGGTCAGATGCTTCCAGTGCTTTCGTCTTCTTCAATCCATAACAACCATTGCCTCTGGAAATCTGTTTGCATTTGCTGGTCTTTATGAGCACCCCCAGTCAGCACAGCAGAAAGAGAGTCGCTGTTGATTCTCCCCACCCGAATCTGCACTCACACACTGCACCATGCTCTGCTTTTGAGGGGCTTTCACTTACTGTGCTGGGAAGTTGGATGCTGCAGCTAAAACTGGATCTAGGCAAGTACAGGCGAGAGGGGAGGTCTCTGTCAGAGTGGGTCAGGCAAAGAGCCGAGACCTGTGCACCCCAACTAGTCAGTGACTGACATACTCTTCGCACCAAGCTGACACCAGTACAAGCTGAGACCCTGCAGCTGCCAAGGGGAGCCCCCACCATACCCCACTGAGAAGCTCCATTGCAGCCCCCCTCCTCCTCTGCACGTGTATCTGCTTGCCGGAGCCAGACAGCAGGCACAGATTATATAAGGTTGCTCCAGGATGCCTGTCCTCTCGCCTCAGTGCCACAGCTGCTGAGTGATGGATGCACTGGAAAATGTTTTTCATTGCCTCCCTCGCTGGGGAGACAAGTGCTCTGCGGAAGCTCTCTGATCCTGTGCTGCTCTAGGCTGCTGGAGTTAAACGTAAAGCCACATAGAGAAAGGATTGTTCAGTATATGGCAAAATAAGCAGATACATCTTAGTGTAAAATAGGACTCTGGCTTAAGCTGCCCACGGGAATTCAGGGGAAAGAAAAAGTAGAGCGCAAAGATCTGCAAGGCATGCAACACTAGACATGTTTTTGTTTCGGAGTAGCCTCTACACCAACTCATGTATGAAGAAGGAGGTTCAGGGTAGGCTATGTTTATGCTGCAAGAGCTTCTATTATCTTGATTATTACATTATTTATGTGCATAATAATAATTTATCTGCAGCAGTCCTTGACGTTATCATCCTCATTTTGCCAATGTGAAACCGAGGCCTAGAGAGCTTAAAGGCTAGACTTTTATACATACGATGGTGCCCAACTCCCACTGAAATCAAAGGAAGTTATGTACCTAAATATGTTGAGGATTTTTAATGAACAAAAGAAATCAGTGGGGCAGTTAGGAATTTCAGGACTCAGGCTAACCAATCTATTAATCTTATATAATTGAAAGCACTCTGTCCTTGTAAAGATTCTGATTTTTTTTCTTTTTCATCCTAATTCAAGTATCTCAGCATAGTCTCCATTCTTAGTCAGACACCCCTACTGTCTGTGCTTGGTACCCGCAGGTGAGGTACTGGTTACTAAGGTGTCATGGGTTGATTTTTCTTTTTTTTTTGAAAGCTTCCTTCCCAGATAGGCAAACTCAAGGGTTTGTTTTGTTGTTGTCATTATTGTTATTCATTTGTTTCTAATACTTTCTCTTTGGTTTACCTGTGGTTGTTCCACAGGTTTCTGGAAATTTACTGAGTAGAATTCTTGCAGCAGCATCAATGACAACCAGCCTTATAAATCATGGCTTCTGTTTAAGTGTCATACAGGACAGAACAAAACACTGAGTCCAGTCTCACTAGCACACTCTGAGATCTGAAAATACCGATATCAAGCACGGGCTGGAAAGCGACTAAGAATCGCTGAGGACATTAAGTTTATGGCAGTCTTTGCCATAACATTATGGAATGTTGTATGCCTCTCTATAGGTAGCAAGAAGTTTAAATCCTGCTAATGCTATTGGATTCTTTGAGAGAACAATTTTTCAATTACACATAATTAATAGTAATTACCCTTTATCTTCAGAGACCAGAACAAAGAATAATTAATCCATCTTAACATCCCCGTTACGGAGGTATTAAATGTGGGGGTTTTACACAGCAGATTACACAGTAACTGATGTGGTCTACTGTTCCATAACACAGAAAGGAAAGAGAAAAGAGAATCCTGAACTAGTATTCTAGTTTTTTCTTTAACTAGTTTGGAAACAGCTGTTTGCTTCTTGCAGCAGTTTGCTGCAAATGAAAAGTGTGTTGCCTCTCATATAAAAAAGTAGTTTTACTATATTTTATAATTAACCAGATTAAATGTATGTTTTACTAATTTTTAACGTGTATCTATGAGTAAAGTATTTGCAATTATTCCCATTGCAGAGCTGGAGAAAATGAAGCTTGGAAGTTTAGGGCCAGCTTCTCACTTGGCACAACACCTTTTTTGTACTGCTTTTCTCTCACGCTGGTTTTTGCTGCACAGGAAAAGAATCCTGACTCTGTGTTCATTCTAGACAGCACATGCCAAACTCATAGACAGTTACACCCTTTATCAGATCTTAAAATTTGGCTTCAGTCTCCCAAAGCGGCTTCCAATTTTCAATATCTTAATGGAAGCTTACCTTACAACACTTGGATGTCTCTCAGAGCACACAGTCACTACTAAACTGAATGGAAATTTCCTGTTCTTGACTATAAAAAATCAAAATAAAAATGAAGAAACATGAATTTACTACTTTGATTTTGAGTAGTCCAAGATCACACTGCAAGCCACTGAAAGAGGCCAAACCAGAATTTGCTTCAAACATACGGTTTTGAAAGACAAATATTGCATGTGGCAGGATGACAGCAAAGATGAGAGCAGTGCTGCAGGCAGCATGCGTGGCAGCTCTGGCTGACAGACCAGCAGTCTCTGGCCCATGACAGCTTGGGTGCCCAGAAAGCTTATGATTAGCAATTACATGTTAAGGCGATAAAAAAGAATAGCTTTTATTCCTACAAGTATTGATCTGAAGGATCCTGAGCTTGAAAGGGGGGAGAGTAGAGAGAGATAGAAAATGGGGGAGTAAAAAAGGAAGGGACCAAAGGGAGAAAGAGAATGCCCCAAATGTTAAATGAAAGCATCTGCACGAAAGCCTCCAGGCCAATGTGCTTAGAGAATGCACTCTTCTGTCTCAGTGACCTTGTGAAGATAAAGTGAACAAAAAGCTTCAGGCAACATCAGACAGAGGATTTAAGATGCAGTTTTAATTTTAGCCAGATTGTTTTGTATTTTTGATAGCAGGGTTATCTGGGGATGCAATGTGCATACAGTGGAACAAAATTTAGTTGTCACCCCCAACTCTGATACTCCACCTGATGGAAAATTCAGTTCCACGCTTCCAGGGGGAAGCAAAAATCAGGGGTTTGGCTATGCAAGGAAGAACAAATTATAGTATCACTGGGATGGAGTGAGCCTGGATGAATCCAGTGCATCCTAATTTTACTCCAGAATGCAATCACTGGGCTACCTTTGTGGATGAGCAACATACAAGACCTATACTCCAACACAATACACTCTAATATGCTGGTTCCTTCTACTCACATTATGTCCTTGCTCTGTATCTCCAGACTGACAGCTATTTACTATGAACAAACAGTTTAATCACCCCGTACCTCAGTTTCCTCATCTATAAAATGCAAACATCCTACCTAAAAAGAGCGCAAGGATTCACTAACTGATATGTGTTTTTTCAGTGAACACATTTGTTGGTAATTTTAATCATAGCAAATACATACAAACTTTAAGAGGTGGCTGCATACAATAAAACATATGCATTAATCATGATGTCTATTGCAACTTATTAGCACATTAATTCTATGCAATGCAAATGCAATCTAATCAGCAATCTGGGGATTACAAATACTGTATAAATCCCAAATGAGGGTCTAGATCTTCAAGCCTGTAGTAAAATGTCAAATCATGAACTAAAATGGTAACAAACCCAACCTGGATGGATTGGGAATAACCCCTCCACATGCATACTACCACATGTAAGAAACACGAGCTGGGAAAATGAGACCTCCATATTCATCCTGCACCTCCCTTAGCATCGCCACTTTATTAGACAATCATTGACAAACACTTATGCTGATCAAGAATCTTCTATCCAAAGTTCTCAAACTGCTTTACAAATTGTCTCTGATGTGCGTGGGCAGTGCATGTTATTTCCCCCCATCCTCACATACTCTACCTTCCATAACTTCTATTTGGTAAGCTATCCTGAGGCCACATTGCTTCTCCAAGTCTGCAGGAGAGACATCCATCCCCTTTCTTGGCAGGTCTCTTGACCCACTCTTCAATTTAAATGGCATTTTCTGACTTTTTCTCTCTCGTCTTTTCTTAGGAGACCGTTCTTTCCCACCTTGACTGTATAACTCACCATCGCTTGCAAGCGACAATTTCTTGAATCACAGACGCTGGAATCAATACAGCGAAGCTTGCAGAGAATGGGAGCGAGGAGGTGGGAAGACAAATGTGAAGACGTTGTAACCTTTTAGTCCTGTGCTGTCAGCTCAGCACATCACGATGCCTGACTGGACTCACATAGCTCGTGCTAACACAGGCAGTGACTGTACAAGGAGCTGTGGTGGCTCAGATCAGCTCTGTGTATCCTCCAAACCAACAGGGAACTAAAGGCAATATCCTACGTGAAATAAAGCAGGACAGGCCTCTCTCACAGCACTGCTCTCTCTTTGTACCGTGTCTCTCCTAATCAGCGTTCTGGACCGAAAACAGAGGCCTTTGCTATACATAGGGCCCAGACTGCAGCATGCACAGTGCACACGTCCTATTGGATTACAGGGCAGAGTGCACTCACATGGTCTACTTGTCAGAGACCCAGCCGTGCCTCTGCAAAACGAGGGAAATGTGGGAGGGCATGAATGAAAGCAACCCAAGCAGCACAGGGCAACCTGAGCCCCGTCAGAAGGCAGGATGGTGGATGCAACCAGAAAGACAGGGGCAGCAGGCAAATATACCTTGGCAGGCATGCTGGAGGGCTAAGCCAGGGCCTCACTCCATAGGGAAAATACATGGGAATCTTCATGGACTTTGATAACATTCAAAAATATGAGAATAGCCTATCACCTAGGAGCTCATTGTATTGACAAGTGGAACAGATGACAGCTAGATCCTAGTTCGGATACTAAACCACAAAGCAATATGGCAAAGATCAATGCAATGCAGTCTCTCTCATCCAGAAAATGTTTCTATCTGCATTAGCTTCAGAAACTGACAAACTTCCCCCAGTCCCTTTGATCATGGCCCCAAAGAAAAGGTATTTTGGAAAGTCCATATTGAACTTTATGGGTTTTTTTTCTCCCCAGGCAACTCATATTCTGCAGTTCCCAGAAAACCACAACTCAAAAATGTGATCACAGGTGAAGGAGAGATGAGTTAACAGAGAAAGGGAGAGTACAGCCGAACAGGCATCTCTTTCAGAGGGCAGAAGTTTATCATCCAGAACAGGATTTCCATGGGGTTTATCACTCTTTTCGTTGTCTAGAATTAAGGTCATTAAAGAAGATGTTTCCACTCTGAATTAGCAATGAGTTACTGCTTAATTTATAGTGCTTGGCACTCCCATGTGATTTGGCCCCAGAAACCCTGGTGAAAGCATTTCTTCTATGAATTATAGGCTGCCCTAATGGATTCTTTCTCCCACTCCAGACTCAGGTGACTACTTTGTAACTTTTCTTTTACCCTCCCCATTCCCCTCTCCCCAGTTTCTTCTCCTACCAGACCTTTTCCAAGAGCACTGTTTCCTCAGATCATCTGTCAAGAGATCACAGCTTTGAAAAGCACCACTGAAATAACTATAAGTAGCAGCTCTGTTCCACAATTTTCTCAGGTGTTCTCTCTTGTTAGACAGTTAGTACATATCCAAAACACCTCATACCCAGAGCGTGAGAAGCTATGAATACCGTAGTAGTTTTGTGAGGTAAGGAAGGCAGAGAGCCCTTCCAGGAGCACAGGGGTAGCACTGGACGCCCTCCTGAAGCTCTCAGCCCCACCACCTGCCACAACCAGAGGGCGACTGTCGCGCCAGGCCTGTCTTTACCCACCTCCCCGGGGCCTTCCCGCGGCTCCAGCCAGACGAAGCCGGGGTGTGAGCGCGGGAACGTCCCGCTTCTCTCATTTAGACGTTTTGGCACTAGACAGAGCGGGTTTAGCCAAGGTGGATTGAAGCAACGCAGCGAAAAGGACTAAAGCCAGGTGTATTACCCCCCGGTGCGCCCGGGGGAGCCGAGCGCCAGCCGCCGCCTCAGGCCAGCCGGCCCAGCCGCGCGCGCCCCCGCGCGGAGGAGGCGGGAAGCAGTGCGCATGCGCACACGGCGCGGGCTGCCGACGAAGGAAGTTTGGACTGCGCCGGCGGTAGGGGCTCCTCCGTCCCCGCGCGACGGCGATTGGCTGCAGTGCGCGGAGTCCCGTGGCCCATTGGCTAGGCGCAACGTCCGTCCGGATCGGGCCCTGTCGCCGCCATGGTTCGCTTCAAGAACAGGTAAGGGAGGAGGCGCGGGTGCGGGTCAATCGGCGCTCCTGCCCCGCTGAGGCCGCGGTCTGCTGCAGGTATGTGCTGTGCGAGGTGGTCTCGGAGGACCCGCGGTGCCGGCAGTGCATCGAGGACCGCGCCGTCGGCCTCGCCGTGAGGGACGCCATCGGGCGGGTGCACGGGGACTACGGCCTGGCCTGCTGCTCCATCTCCTTCACAGGTGCCGGCGGGGCGCGCCGCCCCCGGGCCCGCGGGGCGGTGAGGGGGCTCCTGCGGGAGGGGCCGGGCTCACCGCTGCGCCTCTGCCCCCGCAGTGAAGTACGTGAACGCCTACACCGGGACGGTGCTGCTGCGCTGCCGCAAGGACTTCTACAGGCTGCTCTGCTCCGCGCTCCCCTTCGTGAGGCAGCTGGAGAGCCGGGGCCAGCGCTACCCCTGCGCCCTGCACACCCTGCACGTCGGAGGTCAGCCGCCCCCGAGGGTCTCCGGTGCCTGGCGGGAGGCGGCAGAGCCCCACCGCACCTCCCAGGCTCGAGAAGCCCCTCTTGCTGCTGTGGGTGCCATGGGCACAGCTTGTGTGTCCACAGCATCTGGCTGATCTAAGCAAGAAACAGGCAGCAGCGGTTCTTGGTTGAAATCCTCATTAATTCTGCTTGAATCGTTACATTTAACACAAAACCAGAACAGCAAGTACCCCATCACTTCATTTTCTTTTAAAAAAAGTATATTCAAAGTATAGTATTGTCTATATCCTGAAGATTAACCACTTGGGGCAAATAACAGGCAGTACACGTTAGAAATTATTATTCCACCACTTAACAGTAGGGAAAGGAAGTCTACAGCCCCTTTTCAGCACTTGCATTGATAAAGTTGTTACCTGGGGCATTTGTCACTTGATACAGTGATCTTCAGAAAATATACTAGTAGCTCTTAAACACCTGGTTTTGTAGATAGTTAACATATTGTTCTTGTGACTCCTACAGGTACCATAAGAACATGTCAGAAATTTCTGATTCAGTATAATAGAAGACAGCTGCTGATGTTGTTGCAGAACTGTACAAATGAAGGTGAGTTCCTCCAGCTGCTTTCCTAAAATGCAGCCTCAGTTCCCAGGGTTTTTGTAAGATATGCTGGGCTACTTCTCAATTCTTGAACTGATAAATGTTCCTTTCTTTGGAAGCTGAGGCTATTCCGGCATATGTGATCAAGAAATGACCCTCTGTTGCTCACTCTATTGCAGAGGAAAGACGGTGTATACAGAAGTCCTTGTTGAGCTGTTCCCTTACAGAAGAGCAGTCTCAAAGTGGAGATGAGGAAGATGATGGCACAGAGACAGACTAAATGTTATCTTTAATGTTCACCTCTGTCCTGTACTTGTGAAATCAAGATGTTGCCAGTTACCTTCAGTGTTAAGCAAAGCAGGGGACAGAAAAAGCACCCATTCAAATTTACACTTCATTCCCCCATTCCAAGTGTTCTAAAATAAATTTTTTTTAAAAAAAAGTTTTTACTTAAGTAGCTTACTTGCCTGGTTTACTCCAGGAGTCAAAACCACCTGCACTCCTAAGGAGTGTAGCAGCTCAACGTTGTCTTCATGCTGAGGTACAAGTGAGCTTTAGGCAGTGGGCATAGACAAGGAATGTCATTTACTCTCCTTCAGTACAGAAAAAGCATTAACATATTGCTGGTTTTTACCTTATCTCCAAGTGTACCTGTCATCCATAGGGCTATCCATTGCTTTGAGTCACAAAAGCACCAGTTGTGTGCATCGGAGCAGAGATTACAGGGAATGCAAGGTAGAGCTGTAAGGCTCAACTCCATCAGACCCGTTATAAAACTCATAGGTACAAGTACTGCTTAGATATTTATTGAGTTTACACCAATCGGTTACAGGAAAGTAGCGCTGCTGGTATTATCTCTTGAATCCATAGGAAAACAAGATACAACTTGAAGATGCTGTCCTGTGGAGACTGCCCCTGCAGATGGGACAGCCTTCCTTGCCAGCATCACTTCCCTTGTTCTAGTGCCTGTGAGATGTGGAGGTGAGTTACACCAGCTCCAGCTATTCTGTCTCTCTTCCCAATGCAAAGTTGACTATAAATGTGTAGAGATAATAGAACACAACAGATACTGGTTAGACACTTAAGTAGTTACTCTCCTGTTCCATGGCTTAAAACGACTATTACAAACAGGAAAAAATAGTACTGTGAACACAGTTAACTGCATACTTGAAACTTTCTTAGTTGCTTTCTCTGCCCTCACCAATACTTTTCCCGATGTACATGTAAAGCATTAACAGCAAGATGTGTTAACACTTTCAGGCACCTTGTCTTAGTTTCTTTGCAGTCTCTTGACAAGCTGTACTGTCTTCCCATCAAATGTAGTTAATTGCGACCAAGCGTGAAGTCAGGCTGCTTTCAAAGAATGCTTTGCAGATGCTTCCTCTGTCCTCCTGTAGCAGTTGGAAGTATCCTTACCTCTGCCCTCTCCCCCTTCTTCCTGGTTTACAGCCACATACAGAGTTTTGTGAAGTACACTCCTTGGTACTAGCTTCCCATGTGCACATGCTTCACTGCCTCGAGGAAGCAGTGGTATAACGTGGAACCTACTCCTTTGAAATCAAGCATCACTGTATTGACATAAACTTTTCAAACAGGGATGCAACTAATGACTTTAGCAGTGGTGGTAGAATATCTGACTCCAGGAGTCTCAAACATACTGTGACTGATCTGACCAAGGAAGCATCTCAGAGGGACAGAGCACATAAACTTAAAAGCCAGTGCAAATGCATGCAGACCACCGGTGCAAGGGAGGCCAAAACCAACAGAGGACACTGTCGGTCTCGCACTGTAAGTTTGGTGGTACTTTATACCAGCTCCCTGGAATGAATTCTGTCAGTAGGAAGGTTAAGAGTTGAATTTGTGCAGCTAAGCGTTCTTGTGCTCCACGCTGATATGACAGTACAGTTACAGGTCAGGAAGTGTGCAGTATGTACTGTAAGTGTGTGTGCATATGATTTATTGCAACTGTTGGCCTTGACTGGAACATCACACCTATAGGTCATTTTATTCAACAAAATCCACACCACTTAACTCATTGATTAGCTCAAATCAAACCACAAGCAGTGCAGAATGTGACCACCCACAGGAAGGGCAGGGAGGGGTCCAGAAGAGGCATGTTTATAAGCCCGAGGCGCTTAGTGCAGATCAACTTGCATCCCAGGACCAAGCAGATACAGGCCTTTATCCCAGTACAAGAGACGCCAGTGCTTGCTGGGGGATAAAAGCTATCTACTGACTCCAGCTATCAGTTGTTCTTCCAATTCAAGACCAGCCAGTATCAAATACCATTCAGGTAGTTGTAGCCAAGAGCCCTAGGGTGGAGTGTTTATTCTATATGATCAGGTTACAAAGAATGTGTAGCCCATGGTTGGCAAAAAAAAAAACCAAAACAACCAAAAAAAAATTAGCAGCCTCACTCACACCCACATTAAAACAGAACTGAACAACTGAGGGAAGCCAGGAGGTTCCTTCTACCACTAGTGCCAGTACACATCTTGAAATACACAAATTCTTCAAGAGTCACTTCAAAACCAAGTAGCCAAGTTCTGCTTTACACTCACTTCAGCTTTAAATCTTTCCAAGCCAGGAGAACAGGAAGAATTCTTGCTCTTTAGAAAAAGAACAGATAGAGCAGCCAACACCCTAAAGTCAGTAAGCTCTTTTGCCCATTTCCAATGCAGCAGAAACCAGTTTCTCAAGAGAGCAGTTTGACAGCTTTACTGAAACAGCACAGTCAGATGGACTTCTGCCCACAAATACTTCTAGGGAAACAAAGGCTCTCTGCCTCTTCACTTAGGTAATATTGCAGTATTCTGGCAGTGCCACACAGCTGTAAAGACTTTCATTCTGCTTATTAGGCCAGAAGAACTTGACTTGGCACTGACCAGAAGCTTTGGCTGATTTGCCTCTGGGTTGTTTCTTTCAAAACTTTGTTTCAGTATAATCTGATTAAGCAGTTGGAATCAAAAGATCTTACTTCAGCATACACTGTCATGCCTTCCTCCTGAACCCCCTAGAAGCCCTGGAAACACAAGTTTAGTCTGTTCAAATTTAAGTACTTAAACTATAGCAGCAAAACAAAGCAAAACAAAAAGAAAACCAGGAGAGAAAACTTCTCTTGAATAGCAGAATCACTTTGTGTGAACAACAGAGGTGCTGAACAATAGCTTCTGCTTCTGTTTCTTTCTTTTCTTGCCTCCCTTTTCCTCTGTGAAGAATTAAAATGATACTGTCATTCTTCTCATGGAACAGGAACATCACACAGAAACAATAAATGGTCTTCCCTAGCCTAAATGACTTCTACAGGTCCTTCTTACCAACTCACTGAGCACCAGGCAGTTTAATTTCAACTAGAAAATTACTGGAGACAAACAAAGGGACACTCCATCACATCTAAAGCACACCTACAAACATGCCTAACTGATTCTAAAGTTGCTCTTGCAACAGCAGATCCTAGGACTGCAGGCGTGCAGCAGTCTGCCTTTCATACAAGTATCCCTTTCATCCAGGTCAAAAACCCACTATAACTGGAGCTGGTACTCAATTTCACTGAAACTTCCAGTCCCTCCCATGCAACTCTTTCCATCATTCAGTGCCGTCTCCAAACAGAAGCCAAAGCTAAAAGTCAGAACTGAGCATTATAAATTAGTTTTATCAGCCAGCACCAGGCTTGGAGGTTTAAGTTCATCTCAATTTGTTTCAGATTCCCTCATTTGAAGTTTCAGCTACCAGTTACCTTGATATTTTGGTCAAACTTAATTCGTAGTTCAGCAGCTCAGGTATTTTTAGTTCAAAAGTGGACAACCTGAACTTCCTTGAGATAAAGCTTAAATTAAGTTCCAGTAGAGACAAGGCAAACATGATTGTAGAAAGCCATCTTTGTCCTAACAGAATTCTTTGCTAGTTGGAGATCTTCTCAGCTCCCACTAGAAGAGCTGCTTTAAGCTAACAGAAGCCCTAGTCAAGCTGTTCAGAAACCACAACCTGACAATTTTCAGAACTATTCTGCAGCCAATTTTTGGTCCCCAAAATCGTTGCTCTCACTTCTTTGAGAGGAAGAAGGGGAAATACTCAATTTTTTTTCACTTCAGAAACTTTTCATGCCTTCCCCCTCTGCCTTTTACCTGATAAATGATCAGCTGTGGACGGTTTGTCCAGTTTCAGGAGGGCTGCCTCAATAGCTTGACTGAAGGAATTCTGGAAGCTGGGCACAGGTATGCGGTCAGAGCTGTCACTTTCTCCATCGCTATCCACTGGCACAGGGAGAGCCAGAGTGTTCTCATCTGAAAGAAGGAAAGGGCCTTGAGAGGCAGGTTGTATACAACTTTTACAGTGCAAATGCCCCTCCACACTCCAGATGTTTCTTGTGAAGTTACAAGTTTTCTTTTATGGTAAAGAACCTGAAGTAGTAATGCCAAATTTTCTTACCTCTTGTCTTTGGAGCAGGTTTGGGCCATGTTTCTGGTTTTGCCTTTCCAACTCTCAACATCTATCAAAAAAGTTGTAAGAGACAATTAAATCCCATGTACTAGACCAATCCTGCATATCCCCCAAGGGGCAAGAAAATCTAGGAACCTCTTCAAGCACTCATACCCTATGCCGTCTCCGTAAAATTTATCCCATGTTGGTTTTGTGGGGGAAGCAGTTTTGTTCTCAGACCAATCCCTAACCAAGACACAAGCAATTCCAACAAGATTTAGACTGTTACATGGCTTACCTGGGCAAAGGAAGGGAAGGGAGACTCTTCTTCTAAACTCCCACAGAGCAATGGGCTGACCTGGCTGGCAGCAGGTGACAGTGGAGTTGGAATAGAGTCTACAGAGAAAGCAGCAGATAATTAAAGCCTTTGGCAAAGGCACTCATTATGCTGCTTATCAGGATGAAACAGAAATGAAGTTTTATTATCTTATGTAATTAACCATTTTTATCTCATCAGTTCCATCTATCAGTCACACAGTGGGACCTCAAATTTCCTCAGTTGTTTTTTTTAAGGGTAATTTAAGTTTGGTTGTTGGGTTTTTTGTTGTTTTGGGGGGGTTGTTTACTTATTCTGGGGTGTTTTGCAGGTTTTTTGTTTTGGTGGGGGTTTTTTTGGTTTTTCTTTGGTTTTTTGGTGGTTTTGGTCCTGTCCCGTCCTTCCTCCCCCCAAAAAAATATTTAGGAACAGTTTCTATTTAGTATTTTTTATGAACTGCAAGACAAAACATTTGGTAAAACATCACTGGTCAACAACCTGAGTGCTCATCAACTGTGTTTTACTATAACATAGTGGGGAAGGGTAGAAAAAAATGCCAACAGTGTTTTCCTGGCATACATTCCCTTTGGGGGGATTTTTTTCCTTCCTTTTCTTCTGCCACAGCAAAAAATTTAAAACATGAGGTAACTACAATGCAGATCTCACTGTCACTGAAGTAGAGGTAGTAAAAAGCAGAAAAAGGACCAGAATGTTTCTTAGCCACATCAGCCTTTTGTGTATGATCTCACAAGCAATCTAGGAAAGAAGCATTCTTTGATCAGTATTAAGAAAGTTTATCGTGATGACCCGAGCTGTAGATCCCAGAACGATCAAGAGCTAGGTGCAATGTGTTTTTCCAGATGCTCACCTGTCTGAAACACAGGGCTTCTGCCAAGAGGAGACAGACAGAAGCTCTGATGATCAATGCTGGTAGTTTCTCCAGGGCAAGAGGTAAAAGCAGGGAACTGCTGCAGATTCTCTAAAGCAATATGGACCTCTGGATCTAGAAAGAGGTTTTAAATTAAAGCACTACTCAACGTGGGGGAGGACTGGCAATATGCAATTTGTTTCAGGAGTCTAGGAGGTGCCAACTCAATTTGCTTTCCACCCTCTATTTTAGAGACCAGTACAAGCCCTGCTGCTGGATGGAAGCAGTTCCTAGGCGTATTTTTTTTCCTTCTTCACTTTTCACTCCATATCATGATTACTATAAAAACAAAACTAAGAATCCTGAGAGCTATATAAACCATGGAGATATCTGCGCCCTCGAATGCCCTCTGTCTCTCCCATGATGTGCAAGTATGCAGCAATTGCATAACAACACTTAACATCCTGACTGAAACAGCTTATATTTTTCACTCTACAGACGCTGTTTCTAATACCTTGTAATCTTATTCTAAGTACATGCTACAAACTAAAGGCCTTAGACTTCACCCTATAGCTCAAGAAATCAGCTCAGCAACTAAAGATGACTGGAAATCCAACAGCTATGCTCAATCCTGACTTACATTTGCCCTGTTTCTTGTTTTCTTCTATCTCAATTCTGCGTTCACGTCGTCGTTCATCACGAGCTTTCTTCTGCCGTAGACGCCGCCTCTTTTCAAGGTCATCTAGGAGCAATGCACAGCATTGGATTATCAAAAAATACCAATAATTTGGCAATGTTTTCTCCACCTTTGAGAACAATGTATTCAGTTGTAATACATCAGTCACAAAATACACTTACAAACAACATACGCTCTTCCAAGATGTCAGGCTTTTTTATCCTTTGTATAACTGTTGTCTATAAAACAGTGAATTGGCGTCATTCTGTCTGGTAGTCATTAGACAATTGGTGCAAGAGGAGTAAAGCTGCTACGTATGGTCCTTTTTCTGCCATTAAAGGATAAGAACGACTTCCCCCTCACCCTCATGGATACACAACAGAGCTTACTAGAAAGGTAGCACCAACCTGAAAACAAGTCTAAAGTCTCCTTAGAGATGACAGGTGGCTTCAAAGCCAGTTCACAAATGCTGAACTCACAGGTGAGGGGCAAGTGACAGAGGTAGCGATGACGCTGTCTTATATCCTGATAAAAAAAAGAGCAGATATATCTTCACAACAAGGTTTAGAGGCTGCCATAGTGATGAATAGCTTATGGAGATAGAATGCCCACCATTCAGCAAATCAAATGGAAAAAGACAGCAGCAGTGACACAATAATCACTTTATGAACTACAAACACGTGAAGGATGCCTTGGGTCAGAACCAAATGCTCCAAGACCTCCACCAGCTACATCGTAATCAGATTTGGTGCAGTTATTCCATCTTGCTTACTGATTTTCTTGCTATACCTCCCTTTTCACATCCCTGGAATAAAATTCTACAGTACCAGTCTTCCGACACAATTATTCTTGCACTGGACTAAATTTGCCTTTTACACTTAAATTTTCTAGACTGAAACAAGCCGAGTTTTGTTTTTCCTTGCAGAGCCAAAAAACTTGAAGACAATTCCCTACTACCTCTATATCCATTCTTACTTGAGCATATCCTTTCTTAAAATGAATTAAGAATTAACGTATAGTTTTTACTGCACATGCCAATACTTACAGTTGTCTTCATCTGACGTAAGAGAATTCAAGACCCATCCCCTCTTCCAGAACTTCAGTGCCTTAAGCACTTCCACTCCCTCTATCTCAAACACTGAAGCTTTTTTCCATTCTCTCTATTTTCGTAACATCCCACCTCTATCCTTGACACTCAGAAACAACTGTTTGTTCAGGACAGAGGCAGAACACTTCTTCAGGCTAAGAAAGATGATAATCTGTCTAGTTCAAGCTACTGTCTTACAGGAGAAATTAATTTACTTTTTTTTTAAGACAGCTTTAACAACAAACCAATCTTAAGCTTGCAATTCTCTTACTTCTAGAACTTCCTACCTTCCAGAAAAAAAACCCCTAGACTGCAGCCTTCTCATCAAAAGCAATATAAGATACTGCACCTTACACAGATGCCCTTCACAGATTAGCATGCCTACCCATTCATAGATATTATTTCTTATTACTGAAGAGAAACAAGTCTCATCTGTCAGCTACAATGATCAATCTGCTAAAACAAGGGCCCTTAATTAAAAAGAAGATAAAATAACTACCTCTGTCATTGAGTAACCAGTTATCTCCACTACAGCTGCAGTTATCTTCTCTGGACTCTTCTCCAAGCTGCCGTACTCACGAACAAGACATCGAACATTCACAGGGTGAAGATACATACACTGTCCATCCTCCGCTATAAGATAAGATATCATCAATTCTTCTTTGCCTGTTAATTTTTAATACCCTTCTCCCCACCTCAGTACATTCTCCAGTAAGAAAATTAAATCTCCTTTCTGACATTCTGTGGGACTTTCATCTCATAGGGGTTAGCTGCATCTAATGAAGTGACAAACATCTTGCACAAGAAGGATCCCAAAGGAGGCATCTCTGCCCCCATAATTCCAGGATTTCATTGCACTGACCTTGATAGAAATAGTAAAAAGGAGAGTTGCTAAGATGTCCACTGCTAATTGCATTTTTAGATTCTTGGTAGCTTGTTTCAGCTGGTTTTGGTTCTTCTGTAGTGTTCACATCTGGTTCCCCTACAGTGTCCACCTCAGGTACTTCCTCTTCATCCAGCACTGCCTCTTCTGCTTCCACAGGAGGTGAAAAGGAACTTGACAGATCAGAGCAAGGCTCCACAAGCTCCTCATCAAACGCAGAGAGATACTCCACACCACACTATCACAGCAGAGAGCATACAGTTACTACCACATCACCTCCTTCAAAAGGTAGTCATCACTGTAAAAATCTTTGGCACCAGTTCAACCATACATTGCAGTGTAAAGTGGCAGAACTAAGTATTAACAAGATTTGCCAGAGCAGAGTTGTCACCCACCTTTTTCTCTTGGGAAATCGCAGGCTCCACAGCCTTGGAGCTTTCTAGGACCAATTCTTCCACAGCTGCACTGATTCCAGCAATGCCATTGTTTTTATCCTGGTCAGCAGAGAGTGCTGTTTCTCGCTCCTACAAGTCATCCAAAGATAATACATTTCAATTTGCTATTTAAGCCAGGAGACTATCACCACAGTTATTTTTAGCTTTGTTCTATACTTCAGGTTTTCACATATCTCTAATTCATCTGTGACAAAGAGTGATTCTTGAAGAGAGGTCCTCTCCTTCCTATTACTGGAAAGCACACTCATTGTAGGATGTCTAAAGGCTCTGAGAAGGATTATTCTACAGGTTTGCTCATGTCTGCCTGATACAGGTTATCCCAAAACTTGCTGGACCCGACAGGGAAACACATCTTCCTCTGAAAGCAAACTCTGTTATGTTTATGGAAAGAATACCATTCAGTAAAAAGCATTCTATTCTATTCTATTCTGTTATCCTGAATATCACACCAGATACCTCATGTCCACCAGGCTACGGTCTCGTCCAAGATTTTTAACACTATTCTAGTGGCAAACATCACCCCTTGGCCAGTACATACATCATGGAGACCAGAATAATCACACACAACCACTTATGCAGCAGAACATAGATGCTTAGCACTCAGCATACTCTTAAAAATAAAGTTACTAAAAGCCTCCAAAGAGGTTCTCACCTTCAGTTCCTGGATAGCCGCCTCAATAAAGCAAGCCTCTGGGGTGTGTTTTTCTTCCTCATACTGTTTTAGTAATGCTGCTTTCTCCTCCAGAATCACCAGCTGCAAGACCTGCTCCCTGGATGCCAGAAGCAGCTTTGAATACTGACTGTGCTGGTCATCTGAACAGGAGGAGCACCAAATCATTAATATCCACATGCAGAGGCACCAGTGTGGACTGTTGTTTCTTCTGAAGTTTTGTTACTGCTCAATTTTCTAAGTTAATCCACCCCAGGGCAGACAATACTTAGCAAGAATTTGATACAGACTCTGGGTATTACCAGTGTTATCACCGATGACACAAGCTGGTACCACATACCTGCTCCGCTACACACATGTACCTGTACCCCACACAGCAGGTTTATCTGCCACTTTCAACCTGCCACTTTACCACCCACAGTTGCTACATACTAAAAAAAAAAATATACTTTTTTTTTAAAAAATCAAGCCTAAATTTCTATGCTGTGGAAGCATCACCTTTGAGAAGGCTTGAGTGGTGAAAACTTCCTGAAACAACGCAGTCTGCAGCTTCTTCTTCTCTACATACTAAAAAATACTGCAGCTGGAAAGTTCTGCAAAAGCGACCTCTGTTTTGGCTCAGACTAGTCCATAAGCCCGTATGTATTAAAAATCTATACAAAACATTATTATTGGATTTTTACAAGAAGCACAACAGAAACAGTAAGCTGAAGCATTGCAAGTTTAGCAAAAGGTGGTAGTCTCTGTTACTAGAGACCTTATCTTAACTATGAACAGCAACTACAGCATCACATACTAGTACAGTACCTGTATTTCCTGCTCCCCAAGGGTCCAACCATGTCTACAGAACACCAAGTTAATGCAGAATACCCTGGGTTTAGAATGATCTCAAATCGTATATTTGTTTGTTTTATGAAAGGATTTAAAGTCCTTTTCTTTCAAATACTGAGAAACATGTAAGCACACACCCTGCATGCTGGATACCCATCATGCGTTAGGAGACTTTTTTACAGAGAGCTTAAATGCACGCAGCATTTCACAAATGCAACTGCAAAATGAAGTGAGCCAAGACAGCCTACTAAACAGCAATGTTAAGTAAAATTATTTCTTGAGTCACAAAATTTTTTGTGATACTAACAGATAAGATGATGATGGGTTAGTCACATTACTTGACTGGAGAAAACTGAAGAAGTGAGGCAACAGATGTTTGGAATAGGTTTGCAGTAATTTTGATTATTTTCAGATATCATTCACAGATTTTAGCTGATAAGCGAAGATGATTAAAACCTTGTTGAAGATTACATCCCTGAAATAGTTTAGACACAGAGACAGTTATTTTTGCTAAGTTGTATAATGAGGAGCCAGGAGGAAAAAAAAGTTATGGACACCAAGAGGCCAACAAAAGCAGCAAGAGTCACACCAATGACCGTTATGATACAAAACACACATCAAACTAATGCTAATGACTGAGAAGGCAGGAGTCTGCAGTGCAGTAACATGAAGGGAAACAGCATGCAAGTTAAAGCCTTAGAAAAAACAAAGTGTGGGTAGAAAGCCTATTATTAATCTCTGGTCATTTTCAGCTGCTAAACTCCATGTTTTGTAGTTTGGTTTATTTTAAGATGACAGCATGGCATTGCCATGGTAAACCCCCTCTACACAAGTCCTAGTCGTGGTTAGGAGCAGGATGCCAACCACCAGTACCCAAATACACTCACCTCTGATGTAAACAGGCTGCACCACATTCATCCACTGAGATTTGGGCAGCGCTATCAGAACACCTTTCTCTCTTCTCATAAGTTGCATCGTAATGGTATCACCAATTGCATACTGACGTGTTTCCATTGCAACAACACTGTAACATAACAAGGTTAGTAGCGCAAAAAAAATAATTTCAAAAAGATATATAATTTAATAAATATCAAGTCTCACCTCTTGAGATCCTTCTTGTGAACAGAGCCATAACAAATGGGACATTTACTCCAGGTCTTTTCACTCAAGGAGAGATAGTGAAGGATACACGCCCAACAAAAGATATGCCCACAGCGGGTGATCTTTGCTGCGGTCGGTGGGTACAGACATATTGGGCAAGAGGGTACTTCATGGCTACAAATTCGCTGAAATGGCACATGAGAAGAACAGCACAGGTTTTAGACCTGGAAATCAGTTCCTGTGCTACAGAAGCAGCCACCTGTAAGATCTACTCTAACATATTAATCTTCCAGCTGTTAAGGTTCTGCTTCTTTACCAAGAAACTAAGTACACTGTATACTAAGTAACACCTTCAGGCTGCACATGGAATAACCTTCAAAGCCACCCATCTGGTATTTCTACCCTAATGACATTAGAAAAGTGACTCTTCACACGTTTCCCCTCATATATTCATCATCTCTAAGAGTTAGCAGCACCTTCATCATCCGAATTCAGACACTGAGAAGACAGCACATCAGCTCTGTCGCCTCATTTACCCAAGCAGACTTGGGCAGCCCTATTTAACTGCAAGACTGAACTTACCTATTTCCATGAACATGCTAGTTTAGTCAGACACTTTGTTAGCATCTGTGCGTTGCAGAGACATAACTGCCAACCAAGCACCCAGATTTTTCACCTCTCTTGCAGCGTCAGGTAACAGTAAGCCTACCTCCTCCTCTCCACCTACACCATATACCAAGGCAAGTCTTGGCAGACAATAAGTTTCTACTTGAGGCAACCCAAAGTTCTGACCACAATTCTCAAGAGATTTTCAATTTTGTTGCTAGGCAAGACAGGCCACCTATGCACAGAATAATTCTTCAGAATTCTACACTCTAGTCCTCTTCCATGGACTCATGCCCAAGTGTTCTGTTAATATCTCGATCACAAGGACTCTGTCTACAGAATGTCAGATACTATTTTTGATGAGCTCCCATCTGCGAAAGCAAGAAGAAGCTGCTAATTTTCCTAATAGATTTTAGCACTTCTCTTTTCCTGTCATGAAAGTATTTCATAATATATTCCATGACAGATCTTTCCCAGTATTGTGGGAGTGACAGAAGAGGCCTCAACTCAAAAACAGCTGAGTTTTATGTAACATCACAGAGATAAAGAGGCAGTTAAAGACAGGTTGAGCTTCTTAGTAAGAAGAAAAAAAAAAAAATCTAGCCCATCACAACTGACCACTTGCTCCACAAAGTCCCAGTTGACCAAGGTATCTGGATCAGCAAAGTGGACTGTGTAGTCCTGTTCTTCAGAGACAACAAACTGGCAGCTGGGGAAAGGCAAAGAGACAGATGATCCACTCAGTTGCTTCTAAAAATTCTTTGAGAACTATCCTATAGGATTCTCTGAGCTTCTTCTTTGTCCAGCAGAAAACTGCTAGACGCTGTCAGTAACTTTTACCAACAAAAACTGAAAGAGTTCAATTCACAACCAGATTTCCAGAACACAGGTGTGTCTAATTTGACTTAGACACAACACCACATACTAACTACAGAATGAGCCAGGCAGAGTGGTCTTCCAGAAACATGTAAGAAACAGCCAGCTCCATCGGGGATCTATTAAAAAACAGGGAATCCACAAGTAGGAAAAAAAATGGTCACAAAAACTAGAACTACTGGGGCTCCTGCAAATAGGCTTCACTACAATAAGCCACAAAACAATAGGGAAAAATCAGAAGTATTAATGCTGAAAATAGTTATTATCTTTAACATGATCTGATACAGGAAGTCCTGAACACACTTCAAATTCCGGTGAAAGTGACCATTATTTCCAGTCAAAAGTAATTCTGCTGCTGGATTACTATGCTGATCATCCTTTGGGTTATACTACATACTAGGGGCCTGTGAAATAATCAGCAGTTTAACAACTAACAACCATACAAGTAATTGCTTCTAGGACTTACAAATTCAGATTAGCTTTCATCCAGCAACTGCTACACCTACCATCTCAACACACTATTTTTTGTAAAAAACTACTGTCTTCCATAAGGGAACTACCTACGTCTTCCCAAATGGAGTGTCACATTCTAAAAGTGATGCTAAAAAATTAGAGCAGAAGACTAATTTGTTTGTATCTAAAGGACTCACTCCATCAGATACCTTGTAAATAGGTAAAGGCAACAACTTGATCTATTTTTATTCAAGTGTAGTCATTACCGCTCAAAACACTACGCAGAGGTAAGTTCACCCTGGAAAAGTCAATACAAGTTGTCAAGGTCAAACACAATTCCCTGGCTGATCATCCCTTATAGCTGCCTCTGTAGACGTTTAAGAGCCCTGCTGATCTTCCACTCACTTGGCCTGTAGAAAGAGCTCCTTGTTGAAAGGCTTATGTCCCCACTTGTTCCTTTTCCCCCAGTTGCCATGTCCATTCCCATCAAAATGGCCTGCTTGGCCACGGGGTTCAAAAGTGAAGTTCAGTAAGTGGTTCAGGTTAATCTTCTTGGGACCAGAGAATTGGGCAGGGCTGAACTCTGCCCGCTGAGCCTCTGCTACCTAAGAGACAACAACATTTGTTAGAACTTGCTAGAATTTCCTGCAAAAGCATCAGTACAAGTTGATAGCCAGGCCCCATCAGTAATTACATACAGAACATGAAGCATCCACTCACTCACCTTCTCCCATTCCAGTTCTGCAAATCAAGCAGTGCAGCATTAGAAGTGCATGAGAACTTGGAAGTTAGAACTGAGTGGTCTTACCCCACACTGATCGCAAGGAGGAGCATAAACACAACCTACGTAAGGACAAGTAAAAGCTAGAAAAACCTAGCAGTCAAGGTTAACAACAGAAGAAAGTTGTTCAGATCCTGACGATACTCTTTTAGATGGCCAGTAATATAAGTCTGATTACTATTTGCACAGGTTGTACTTGTTTTGCTTAGTTTTCACACAATGAAGTCCATCCTTAGTAACTTTGCAGACACCAAGATGGGCTGGAGTGCTGAACTGCTTCAGGGTAGGTAGGCTCTACAGAGGGATCTGGACAGGCTGGATCAATGGGCTGAAGCCAACTGTACGAGGTTCAACAAGGAAAAGTGCCAGGTCCCACACTTGAGTCACAACAACCCCATGCAATGCTACAGGCTCGGAGAAGAGCAGCTGGAAAGCCGCCTGGATGAAAAGGACCTGGGGCTTCTGGCTGACAGCTGGCTGCGTGAGCCAACAGCATGCCCAGGTGGCCAACCGCATCCTGGCTTGTATCCAAAAGTGTGGCCAGCAGGACAAGGGAGGTGACCATCCCCCTGTACTTGGCACTGGTGATGCCACACATCAAATACTGTGTTCAATTTTGGGCCCCTCACTACAAGACACTGAGGTGCTGGAGCGCGTCCAGAGAAGGGCAATGAAGCTGGCCAAGAGTCTGGAGCACAACCGTTATGAGGGGCAGCTGAGGGAACTGGGGTTGTTCAGCCTGGAGAAAAGGAGGCTCAGGGGGGCACGTTATCACTCTCTACAACTACCTGAAAGGAGGCTGTAATGAGGTGTCGGTCTCTTCTCCCTAGCAACAAGCAACAGGACAAGAGGAAATGGCCTAAAGTTGTGCCAGGGGAGGTCAAGATCGGATATTATGAAAAATTTCTTCACTGAAAGGATTGTTAAGCATTGGAACAGGCTGCCCAGGGAGGTGCTGGAGTCACCATCCCTGGAGGTGTTTAGAAGACAGTAGATGTGGTACCTGGGGACACGGTTTAGTGCTGGACTTGGCACTGCTAGGTTAACAGTTGGGCTTGATGATTTCAAAGGTCTTTTCCAAGCTAAATGATTCTAATCACCTCAAACTTAAAAGCTAGAAATTGTATCACTAGGTATTTTCATGAAGGACCTCTGTTTCATGAGATATGTACACAGCCTATCTAGGTAGCCACTCCTCAGAAGGTATTTTTTATTGCAAGTCTCTCAAGAGCAGAGAGCGCTCCTCTTCTGTGGTTGCCAAGTTGTTCTGCTCGCACTCACTCTGGCATCTCAACGATGCTTCCTCCCTTCCCAGCCCAGCAGCTGAACACTGAAGACCTATCTAGGCAGGTCAGAGTGATCCTCTCGTCCCAAGAAAGAAGGCCTCGGAGGCATGGCATTAAAATTCTCACCTCATCTCGTCTTCCACCATTACAAGAGCTAAAAAGTTTGCCACTTCCGCCGCTACCTCCCCTTTGAGGGGGCATCTTATTAAAAGCTTTGCTTTTCTGTGAATTGGAGCGACGGGACTGACTGGAAAAGTTCTCATTTTTTGAATATGAAGTTTCTTTTTTACGATTGTAACGCTGTTTGGATCCACTCGCATTCTTTCCATCTGAAAGAAGAAGAAACATGAATCAGATCGGCAGCCTCACCGTCGTCCACATTTATTGCACCTCCGCTAGCTTTGCCTCAAGAGACATGCTCACCTCGGCCACTGCCTTGGGCGCTGGTTAAAAGGCTGGTGTTTATCAGGACATTAAAACCCCCAACAACCCAGACCATTTTGTTTCTACCACTGCCCAAAGAACTGGTCAATGAGTCTGAGAAGGATGTATTTGCTGTGCTTTATCTTGTATTAGAACGGTTGAATTTTCTTTAGCCAGATTGGGAGTTGCCATCACCAGACGTTAGCGTGTTGCCTGGTACAGTAAGTGATAAACACCAACACCACACCTTCATGACCTATTACAGACGTTGGCAATGACTAGTTCATTCTTCCCTTTCATTTTCTGAAAAGACACGGTTTATCATATCTTGTTCCCTTATACAAATATACTGCTGCCTGCACTTGCCTTAAGTCCCCCACTTTGCAAGACCCCATTGCCTGTTTTCACTCAGTTCTGCTGCCTGTGCTCAAAAGACCCCAACAGAACTAATCCTGTCTTTAAAATACCCTTTTTTTTTTTTTCACAAGGCCAACAAATGCCGATCGATCTTGAAGCAGAACCCAATGCTTTGGGCTTGCAGGGCATGTACCTAATACCTAAGTACTAAGTCCACCAACCTAGCCAACAAGAATTGTTTGCCCAAAAGAACACTGGGCACACGACCGACCCTAACACAGGACACAGTGTTGAAGCACAAAGCACAATACTGCAGGAATAAAGCTCGCAAGAGCAGAAAAATCAGTCAGGCTCTTGAGAGGGGTTTCCTGTGTCTGAAGAGCTGCTTTGTTACACCGCTAGAACAAAAAATTAATACTATGAGGGTATTTCTAATAGTCTTAACACAAGATTGCCCCAAGGACACAATAGACTGCTTACCTGTCACTTAACCTGGTGTTTCCACCAGTTGTCCTAGCTTTTATTTGTAGAAGTAGTATATTGATAAGCTTGGACGCAGAACTCTACAGGCCCAGCAAGATGTCTACCCACACCAGCCAGGCCCAAAGTCACTCTGGATACTCAGTAAGCATTACACAAACAGCAACGCCTCATACAATACCTAGATCCATTTTATAAAAGCCTACTGGTTTCCCTCTTCCCACTTTGTAGCGCTCCCCACCCCTTAATATACATCTTACGTGGTAGGCAAACACACCACTGTGATTCAGGATCATGTTTCTCATATGTTACCAGTGCCTCCAGTCTTCCCTTTCCCTGGCACCACTTCCAATCGACTCGAGCATTTAAAACAGCTGGAATGGGATCATTCACACAAACTCTCATGGTTTTGTTATTTTTAGTTTTCCCTTCCACCTCCATCCAAAAACAGGGGGGCAGCAGACTGGAAGATCTGTGTGTTATAGTACATTACTGAGGATATGGCTTCTTAAGAGTAAGTTCAGTAACAAGAGTGACTTGACTGCTTTTCATGGTGGTCTGCTGCTTCTTGCCCATGGCAGACTTCAGTCTCTGTCTGCAACTACAGCTATAAAAGTAAAAGGACACTACTGTTACTTCCACATGATGTGTCAGAGCTATTCTGCAGACAAACTTCATCACCAGAACTGGTCGTTTACTCTGCTATTGAAAAGGCTGATCCTTTAATTCTGAATTAAACCAACATCTATAGGAATCACAGATGTGTAACTAAAACACATATTTGCATAGCTTGCAGTGCTGTAATGCATGTCAGCCTAAAAAGACATGAGTTGAGTGTTATCAGAAAAAAAAAACACCGGAAGCTGCCAAGTACTGAGGGTGTGACCAAGTCTGGCTGAATGATTATTTAGATAGACCTTTTTGGAGAGTGTTTATAGAAAAGAGGCTATAATCAACACCATTGAGTCTCTGGAAAAAAAGTCAGTCATTTTGAAGAGGTCTGGACTACTACTTCAGTTATTCAGAAGCAGAGCTTGTCAGTTTAGAGCTCAACCACCCTCTTAAATCTACAATTTCAGTTAGTGTGCTAGAGGGGTACATGCCTATTGTGTCAGTATCAATATCATCAATCAATGCAGTTTCTCTGCAATCATCAACTGGGGAAAAGAAACAACTCATAAGGAGAAGTTCAGTCTGAAGTGGGTCTTTACAAGGCCCAGGAATGAGGAACAGCTCGCACCTACAGCTGACAGAAGAATTTCCTACCACTTATAGTTTTAATCAAGTTAGTCACCATCAAATGTGTCAGTCAGCCGGTTTACACACATTCCTGTCATACTACAGGTCCTTTCAAACCAACTCCTAAAGCCTTTGGGAGGCACTATACTGACTCGTACATTCTATAGGGAAGTTCTCTCCACCTGTGCCATTTTAGGAAGGACCTTACACGACAGTCTAAAAATGCTTCGAACCTGATTTTACGGATTGCAAGCTCCCCCTCCCACCCTCCAAATAATTACCCTCATGAGGATTCTGGTCCATCAGAGTAGTAATTAAATCAGTCAACAGACAACCAAGAACTTGGAATATGCATTCGTAAACAGGAACACTTTTCCCCCACCCCAAATCTAAGCAATGCTCTTCCTTCCAACCTGTCCAGCATACCACATGTCAGGGAGCTCTCTGCTTTGTATCACTCCTCCTTGCATTCCCATGAGGAGCAGGGCAGGACAGGGCTACCTGCAATCATGCTGGGAGAAAAGCAGAAGATTCTCACCGCCAAACCCTCTTATTAGCTGCCAGTTTTAAGTAGTGCAGGTTTGGATTTGGGGGCGTGTGTTCTATTTTTCCTTCTTTTCTTGGCAAATTAGGAATGAGCAACAGCAACAGTGCTGGTGAGGTACTTAAGTCTTCGCTCAACTCCTCAGTCCTTTTGTTGTTCTTACAAGATCTAACCTATAATAAATACATCTACCCATCCATACTGCAAGAGAATGCAGACTTATAAAAAATATTATCTATATAATTTTATAAAACTAGCAACAAAGCTGTTCTTGCCTTCCAGAGCAAGCCCTGACATCTGCGGTTTCTCCTGCTGGATGCCATGTTCTGTTTGAGGACCTCTATCTCCAAAGATCCAAAGAGGAGATCGAGTTCAGCAGCTCTAGGTGACCACTTTGGTCCTGGAGCTGCAGTACTGGTTTGCTACTGCGGGGAGGACTGCATGTTCCTTCCATCTTTGTTCACCTCTCTTTTCAGCAGAGTTGTGTTGAAGCCAACCATATTGCATAAGGCGTTTGGGTGGTGGAACACACTTAGGCCACAGGGTGATTTCATGAAAACACACTGAAGCTACTGCTGCTGCTAAGGCAAACATCCCAGTGAGCAAGAGGTGACTGAGCAGTCACACACCCCAGTTAAGCAGGCTCATACTGTAGTAACAAGACCCAGGAACATTCGAGTGAACTAATGTTGTTCATCAGGTCTTAAGGACCGCACAGAAACCCATCAAGTCTATCTTCCCTTAGCTCTTCATCCCATCCTAATGGGATGTGACTCCTTGTGCACTAATACAACCCAAAGAAACTTTTCTGTTGAAAACTTCCAAGTCTGATTTAGTTTCTAAGGCCAAGTTTGAAAGATAGCTGGAGTCTAACTTCAACAAGTACAAGAGCTTACAGTATTCCACTTAGCCCACTTCAAGCTGTGCTGCAAGAGAAATAGAAGACGAAGCTACCACAAGGTTTCATGAATGGCCACTTCCTCAGCTGAACTTGATTACAGCAGGTAACTCTGGAAAGCATCTAAATGGCAAGAGATCGACTGGACTTAAAATCAATGACCATCAGCGCAAAAGTCACGTATGTAACTGAAGGTCAGCATTCTGGGGAAGGTCTGTGGTCCATAAGAATACTTGCCGTTTCAAAGGAGACAGAAAATTTTCAGAATACATCCTAAACCTTTCCTGAAATAGGAGAAATGGGGCAGACCACATCAGCTACATGTAGAATATGGAACTCAAGAAAAAAAATCCATATAGTGACAAGCCAGTGTCTTGCATGCAACAGCTAGCAAAATATAGCCACAACTTAACACAACTGCATCCTGCATGTTCATCCTGGGTTGGGTGCCCTAATCCAACCAAGGGAATGTTCTCATTTTAGTTTTCAGTACCCTCCAGTTAAAGTATCCCCAAATACAATCTGCTCCTAATAAAAGAGATTCTAATTTTGCCAGGCCTCTTCGATACAGTGTAAAGGAGGCAACTCATTCCATATCCCTCTGGTCTCCGCTGCCGCAAAAAAAAAGTGTGTTTGTTTTTTAATAAAAGTTAGTCTGTTTTAATGGAGTAGAAGAATACGGTACATCAGGATTTCTCTCCTCACTGTTCCTCTTCTACTAGCAACGTTGTTTAAAGTCTGTAAAAGGTGGAATTCCACAAAAATCACTTAATGCTTTTATTCTGGGCTGGAACAACAGGCCTTTTACTTCCTTTCTCACTACAGATACTGTTTCTTCTACATGAAGGCATATCAGCCAAAGACAGACCATCTTCACTCCTTACTGAAGGGTATTTGTGTTCTGTGAACAATCCTCCATACAGCATCACATACCACTGAAAAAGAAGATGTAGGGATTAAGGTATCTCTTGGCAAGACAGGGACAGAAACCAGTCCCCCGCAACACGAAAACCTTGTGTCCATCAGCCTTGCAGGCTGTCTCTCACAATACATGCAGTGAAGTTTACATACTTCGTTATTCCATCAGAAGCCAAAGATCTTCTTCTAAAACTCCTGTTGCATACCTAACATGTGATATCCCCTGCTTCCATTGGTCCCTTCATTAGAGGGGAGGAAAAATGAAATAAGAGATTGAAAATTAACAACAGTAGCTAGGGATAATAAGACTCTCACATCAAATCCTGCTGCTGATGCAAACAGCTTTGCAAATCAGTTTGGAGTTCTTCCAGAAATGACTGCCTAAAGAATTCTTCCTAGACAGACTTTACTAGGTTTGAACCTGAAGTCAAAATTCCACTATAATCGCACAATCACACCACAGCCTGGGGAGCCGTGGGTAAGCCGCCTCCCATGTCACCCAATTCAGTCTATCCTGTGGCAGATTAGTTAATACTGGTGAACAGCAGGTAATACCTGGTTACCTGGGATCTGAGCGCATTTATAAGCCCCCAAAAAGTCAACACCTTCAAGATACTAATTTTGTTAACCCTCTGGAATACACTGCTGCTTTCTCAGAGACCTGGAGTCATACAGTTGAAACAAACCACTGAGGAGGAAGGAAATTAGTACAGCGATGGTGCTGTAGTAACCTGTTGATGCTCTCACACATACTTCTGGGACTAAACACACTAATTTTAATCACTACTGCCCTATTTCTAGGTTTTAGGAAAAAAATTGTAAGGCTGCCAGGATCACTCGCTCCCAAACAGGTCTGGAGAACTGGAGGCGGCTTAGGTCTTACCTTGAAAAGGCAGCTGACAGGAGCCACCACGGCTCCACACGAACTGCTACTGCTATGTCAGCAGCACCAGCTGTTTGCAGTGACAGAAGTAACTCTGTGGTTTAAATGCCGGATGAGCAAACAATACGTAACTAACCCTGAGCTCCTCCAAAGCAGGTTATCGAAACACAGCCAGCAAAGGGAATACGGCGCGTTGGAGCGAGGCCTTCTCAGGGAGATGTAAAAAAGTATGTTCCTGAGTTCGGGATAAAGCTCAGGGTTCTCTTTTAACAGGCACTGGCAAATGTATGTTCTTACTGTAGGAGCAGAGCTTTAGCTCTCAAGCTGATTAGGCCGGTACTAATGGAGATCAAGGCTTAAGGGAAGCGGGGAGCAGTGACCGCAGCTCAGGGAGCAGCGGCCGAGGCCGGGAGAGGATGGGAACAGCTGGGAGAGGATGGGAACAGCAAGCAGGACCAGGCCCCAGCATTGGAGCCCACTAAGCCCAGCTGGGCCACCAGCACCCGGCGGCGACGCGCTCTGCTTGGCCACCAGGGCCCACGGCCCCAGGCCAGGCCCGGGGAGCGGTCGCCAACGGCCCGAAGCCCCCGGGGGTCCCGCCCCCGCCCCGGCTCTTACCGCCTTTGGGCTTAGACTCCCCCGCGGCAGGCCCGGCCGAAGCGGATCGCGGCTGCTGCCCTTTGCTGCCGGCCGAGGAGCCAGGCGCACCGGAGCCGCAGGGGCTGCTCTTGTCCATGGCGGAGGCTGAGGCGGGGGTCGCGCCGGGCGGGCTCTGCAGCATCAACGGGCGCCCCGGCGGACGAGGGGCGGCCCTGAGCGGGGGGGCACGACGGGCGCTGGCGGAGCCGGCGGGGGCCCAGGCTCATGGCCCGCGGGGGCGACCGGCGGGGGCGGCGCAGCGCGGACTCGGCCTCCTTCATGGCGACATCTTCTCGCTGCTCTGCTCGAACCGGAGAAGGCCGCGGGAGGCCGGGCCGGGCCTGCGGGGGCTCCGGGCGACGAGGGAAAGAGCTGCTCACGGAGCCCCGCGGGGCCCGGCGCTGCCTGCCGCCCGAGTGGTCGGCGCCACCCAGGCACCCACCGGCTCCTCGGCGCCGCCCCGGCCCCGGCTCGGCCGCCGCTGCCCCGTAATGGCGCCGAGCCGCCCGCAGCAGTAGCCGGGACCCGGATGGAGCCGGCGCCGGGCGGGCCCGCGGGCACGACGGGACGCGTAGTCCTGGGCCGCCGCAGAGCACGCCGGGAGCTGCGGGGCCCCACCCCCGCCCCGCCCCCAGCAGCGCCCCCCCGCGGCCAGACCCGCTCACGGAGGCGGCAGCGGCACCGGGGCCCCGCGGAGCGGCCACCGGCAGCGCCCGGCGCAGGGCTCGGCCTCTGCTCGCCGCGGCGGCTCGGGCTGCGGGGCCGCACCTCCAGCAACGCAGGAGGGGCCAGAGCGACATATACCCGAAAAAAAAAAAAACCAAAACCCACCCAAACAAAAAAAAACGTCTCAGAAGAGTAACAGCGGTGTGGAACTGAAGGAACTAACCACTGTCAGTTCCTAAGCCGGTACAAGTTGACAGTGCTAGGGGAATAACCTTGTGAACACAATGGCCTCAGAGGATGTAAAGAACCAGTATTTCCACCAATCCGGGGCAAACAACTGTGAAAGTAAAAAGGGAACTCAGTTTCCGTGATACCTTTAAAATTCTCCTTCAAAGCAATAAGGGAATAAAAAAACACAAGGCAACAGATTCTAAAGGCATTTTAATGAATCCTTAAAATAACACTGAAATATCTTGAGCGCATCTGCTGATCTCTTTGCCATTATTTCAGGGATGAGAGCTGGAAGCCGGGAGCGCTTCCCTGGTTTCTTACAAGTAGGGCCGGAGTGCAAAAGGGCAGAGCTAACAAATAATATTTTAGGAGAAGCCTAAATTAAATAATGAAAGGCCTCATTTTAACACCTGCTTGTTGCCTGTTTAGGTCTATGATTTTTAGAATTACTGACCAAATTATGAAGATGGTTACCACCATGTTTAGATGCTTTGGATTTGAGAAAAGAAACTTTGTTAGAAAGTTAGTCATCCACATTTACAGGGAAGTATGAAACAGCACAAGCAATGCTAGAAAAACAGGACAGATAGCCATAAAATTTTTAAAGACAGAACACAACACTTATTAGCAAAGAAGCTGGCTGTGGAAAGAAAATAAATACAAGGAAGCGGTGGTGGTTTTGGCAATTTCTGGGGTGTGGTTTTTTCTGCTGTTTTACCCCTAACTACAATAAAAACATCAACCATGCCAGCAAACGCCCTGCCACTGCCCTTGAAGACTGAAGTCTGCTTCCTCGGGAAGGCTGATGGCACCAGGCTTCGTGCCATTACCACACAACTGAGTAACAAGATGGGAGTTTGAGCAACAGTTCATGGCTCTAAGCACCCTCCAGAAGAACAGTAACAGGACCCAGGCAGAAGAGGACGGAGTGACAGGTCTCATGAGTCACACAGCCGCAAAAATTCCTTCCCAAGTGCAGAGCCAGGCAGGATTATATAGCCTGTCAAGCTCCTGCAGAAGAGGCCACTAGCAATTCTACACAATCAAGTGCTGGTTTTAGAGAGCAAAGAACTTACATAGAATGAATTGTGAAAAAGGGGAAGAACGGCAAAAGCACATAAGAGGGGACTGGAGAGGTACAGGACAGCAGTCTACAGAAGAAGCCTCACTGGATTATCTAATGACCACAGAGCTTGCTTCTCTAGAACTACTTACCCACCAACATTTCTGCTTGGTTTTGGAAGTTCATATAGCATTCAGTAGGGACGACAATGTGAGCAAAACACTTATCCTTTTATGTGAGCTGCAGTGTCATGCTCCACACTGCCTTCCTGCAGAGAGTGAATGGCACACTCCACGGCTCTCTTCGGACATGTCCGCATTCTTGATCACCGCCTTCCGATCGCTCATGGTTGCCTGCAGGGAGCGAAGCAGAGGGGAGCCCGGAGCTGCAGGCGCGGCCGCCCGCCGGCAGCACCCGCGGCCGTGGGGCACCGCTGCCGGCTGGCTCGGAGGCCCCGGCACAGCCCGCGCCCGGGGCCAGAGGCGCGGTACCGCCCGGGCCGGGCCGCCCGCACCGCGCTGCCGCCCGCAGGCCCCGCCGCCCGCCCGGCCCCCGCCGCCACCTCCCTGCCGCTCCCCTCACCGTGATCAGCGAGGCAGGCGCGCGCTCCCCCTCGGCGTCAGTTTAACCGACCCGCGCGCGCCGCAACCGCCTCAGCAGCGGGCGGGCCCGTGGAAGAGCCCGGGCCCTCGCCCCTCCCTCCCCGGCTCTTACCTCCTTCGGGCTCACCCTCGCCGGCGGGGGGGCCGGGCCAGGCGGAGAGCGGCTGCTACCCTTCGCTGCCGGCCGCGCCGCACACGGCTCTCGGCCACGGCGGAGGCCGAGCACCGTTGCCCCATAACGGCGCCGCCACACCGACCACAGCAGCTGCCGAGACCCGGATGCAGCCGCCCCCCGGCGGCACCGTCGGGCGGCACCGAGCGCCCGGGCTGGCCCCGCCCCCGGCAGCGCCCCCCCGCGGCCAGGCCCGCACAGGGAGGCGGCAGCGGCGGCACGGGCAGCGCCCGGCACAGGGCAGCCCAGGAGGGGCGAGAGCGAAAAAATAGGAAAAAAACCACACACACAAAAAAAAACCTAAAAAAAACAACCTCCACACACACAAAAAAAACCACACCCAACGGAAAAAAACCCAAAAATACCGACTCAGAAGAATAAGAGCATGTGGAGCAGAAGGAAGTGTCAGTACCTACGCAGCACAAGCAGTAACAAGGCAAGACGGTAGGTGGCTATAAAGCTGCCCTACTAACAAAGTAGCAGCCTCATGGAAAAAAAAAAAATACAAGGCAGACTGTTTTGGTATTTTTCCTTTTTATATCCACAATGTAACATCATCTGCTATAGCATAATCCCTGCCATCGCCCTTGAAGATCAAGGTCTGTGTCCTCAGGAAGGCTGCAGTAACTAGTCAGAGGAGTCAGCGCACAGTCCTGTAACTGGATACAGGTTTCAGTGAGGGTCTGTGGTTCTAACCAGACTTGAAAAGAAGAATAGCGACTTGGCCGAGGTAGAAGTAGATGAAGTGCTTGGTCTCATGTGTCACGTAGCTGCCAAAGTTCCTTCCCACGATGCAGTGCCAAGTGGGATTGTATTTCTTGTCAAACTCCTGCAAAATAGATCACTAGAAATTAAGAATTCTTCTAAACAGGTATCCACGTTAAAGAATACTGGAATGAAATTACCTGCCTAGAGTTAACTGCTTAGCATCGGTAGCTAAATTTGCTAAAGCTTTAGGCCACAGGCTATGAACTTGCACCCAGATAGGTTGAACTTTTAACTTATTTCCATGAAAGAGGACCTCAAGAGCCAGGTCAAGATGGAAGATAAGGAAGCTACAAGTGCCAGCAGAAACCACCATCTCAGAGATAAGAGGAAAAAACCCAGATGACTCAAGGACAATTAAGAGACCCAATGAAGAACAAGACCCCAGACCCTAATACTACTTACTATTGGTCCAAACTGTCAAATGAGGGGTGGGAAAACAGGCTGTTTTCCAGGTATAACCACCCAGGAATTTCTTTGCTTGGGGTCCCTCTGCAAAGGCACCCAGCTCAAAGGCACCCAGCTTGAGCTGTTTCTTCCACTGTACCACCCAAATTACCTTATCAGACTTTAAGCCCACAACTCTGCTATGGAATACCTAGGGCAGAGAAACTTCAGTTTGGTGACCCAGATGGGACCCTAGGCCACCACCATCATTGGATCCTCTCTTTTCCAAACATCCAGCTGCTGGCCGTGGGTGAGTTCACCCAGGATCTTTGGAGCAGGAGGTACTGAAGGATGAGCGTTTAGATTCCGTAGTGGGTTCAAGTCCCTCTCAGTATCAGGGTGGGTTCAAGTCCCTCCCCTGCTACAGCTTGCTTACGGGTGTGCAGCGCAATCAGTGTAACGCACACGTAGAAGTGGGTTTGAGTCCCTGTTAGTAACTGAAAACAATGGAAAACACAAACACACCCAGCATAGAGGGGGCACCCTTAGCCAAGGTACTGGAAAACTGGAAAGATTAACGGCACAGCCAGCTTGTCAAAAAACACATAGTTACACTATGTCAGGAAGATTGGCCATTTGCAACAAGAGATGGTAGTCCAGCACAATGGTGGCCATCGCAGGGGACTTTTTAACCAGCATTAATTAGCCTTTTTGTGGTATTGCCTGGAGACAGGTCTCCAGCACAAATGGATTGCTGTTATGTGTGGGATCATCAGGCTTGGGAGCAGAAAATCCAGCCCGATGGTATGGGAGGAGGGAGACACTGTCAAAGGTAACACTTGCATTAGTGGATGCCAACACCCCAGAAGAGTCTGGTTGGCATATGGAGTGGGACAATGTATCTCACTTGCTCTCTCTTCACCGCCTACGTCTACCAGCTGCCAGACTCTCTCCTATGATTTCTAACATTTTGCCCAATACCAACACATTACAGCAAGGAGGGGTGGGTGGAGGCAAACCCCCTCCCCCTATGTTACCCGTGTTTACTAATGAGCCCTGGAACCCCAGTGATTTAGCATTATAGGGAAGCAAAATATCAAGACTAAGGGAAGATGCCACGAGATGCACCAAACTATTTTCTAATAAATGCACTGGATATAACTCAAATTGGGGGGACACCTAGATACTTCTGAGAGAACTGTTCCAGCCAGATGAATGAGAAAAAATAATTAATAAGGATGCAGAACTAGCACAACAAGCTGGAGGACAAAGAAATCCCTGGCCAGCAAGTAATCCAAATTGGGATTATAATAATGCAGGAGATAGAACTACATGCCAAATGGCACTCCAGAATTTAGCAGAAGCCATTAGGGCATGTGGCAAGTTAGGAGTAAATTATACAAGTGCAAGAATGCAGACAGCACCTAGACAAACACCCCAGTGATAGCTTCGACAAGACTTCGTTAAAGTGTGGGGGAATAAACACACAGAAGTTTAACAACACACTAGCAATCAGTGTTTTTATGGATCAAGCAGCCCCCAAGATATGGAAATATTTCAAAGAACATATGCCAGGCTGGCAAGGGGAAACTACAGAAAAGTTAAGTGTGGTAGTATTTGTGTATGATGGGTGAGAGGAAACACAGAAACCTGAGCAAGTGAAAGAGCAAAAGAACAAGAAGCAAATTTACTGGCAGCTGCTTTAGCAAGAAACTTGCAAGTGAAAGGCAGAGGATCAGAAAGACAAAGGCCAAGCCCAGGATTTGGGCTGAGGCCGGGAAACACAGGAAGAAGCATAGGGGGAAGTGAAGGGAAAGAGTGTTATTACTGTGGGAACTTAGGGCATGTACAGCGGGAATGTCCCCTTCGACTACAAGATCTGACTAGATAAGGCAACTCCAACACGAAGAGTTAGCCTAAGAAAATAACAACTCACAATGACAGGAGGTGGGGAAACCTGAAACACTTGCGGAATTAGAAGGACTAGGTATTTCTGCTATGTGGGAAACTCAATTAGACCACCTATAGCAGGTAAAGTAGAAGGCCAAGAAGTTGAACTTTTAGTAGGCAGAGTAGCTGTGCTCTCTCTTTGAAGTTTTACCCCAAAAGGATCTGAAACTGAAGATAAGGTTCTAATACAGAGGGTCACAGGTGGAGGAGCAAAGAGTTTAACCAAGCCCCTATAACAAAAGGAAACAAAAGTGTATGGGGAAGACTTGTATTAGCAGAAGAATCTTCGGCCCGTTTGCTAGGAAGAAATCTTTTACAAGCCCTATATGTAGAATTACACTTATCACCTGAAGGAATGGATCTAAATTATGGGAATGAGTGTTGTTACCAAAAGCCCAAACCCTGAAATAAAAGTACCAGAAGTGCTAAAATCTGTGCCCATGAAGATATGGAGCAAAACTGGCACTGATGTTGGATTGCTAATCTCAGCTCAACCTGTAGTCATAAATACAAAGGGAGGAGCTCCACCAATAAGACAAGGAAGAGCATACAAAAGCAGATAAACCAATACCTGCCCCAACGGATTTTAAAAGTATGTATTTCACCATATAATGCTCCCATATTCCCTGTAAAAAAGAACAGGTCGGGTGAAGGCCGAGATCCAAAAAACTGTTTTGTACAAAATTTTCAGGCAATCAATCAACATGTGGCGACTCCTCAACCAGTCGTACCTGATCCTTCCACAGTACCTTTGCAAATATCACATTGGGCAAAATATTTTACCATAACTGATTTAACTGCTGCTTCCTATAGTATACCACTTTATGGAAGTAGTTGGCCCTTATTTGACTTTACATGGAAAGGACAACTGACATGGATGCGCCTTCCCCAAGGGTTCACAAGATGTCCTACAGTTTTCTCTCAGATATTAGTAATTTAAAAGATGTAGAAGTGCCAAGTGAATCAGCTCTCGTACAATATGTAGATGATTTAGCGATAGCATGTAGAGACGAAAATGCCTGTATAATAGACACTGTACATTTGCGTACTGCTTTAGCAGAAAAGGGTCACTACGCATCTGTCTAAATTCCAGCTGTATTGAAAGGAAGTAAAATATTTAGGATTTATTTTCAGAGAAGGGCAACGGCTAGGAGACCTAGAAAGAGTAAATGCTGTAACAGAACCCACCCACTCACCCCCCATACAGTAACAAAGAAACAATTACGAGGATTCCTTGGAACTGTGGGATTTTGCAGACCATGGATTCCTGGATTGGGAGAAATAACAAAAACAGAGGCAATGAGGAATGAAGAGGCAGAACCCATTGCATGGGGCTGAGAGAGAGAACAAGGTTTTAAAAACATAAAAGGAGCTTTGGCATCAGTGCCTGCTCTCAGGCTCCCAAATTATACAAAACCTTTCAGTGTGTAAATACGTGAGTCCAAGAGGACAGCCAGAAGAGTGGTAACACAAAAGTTAGGACACCACCACCAACCAGTTGCATATTACTCTGCTCAACTAGATTCAGCTGCAGCAGGGGCACCAGCCTGTATAAAATCTCCAACAGCAGCAGCAACAATAGTAGAAAAAAAGCCATCCCTTCATTCTGGGACACCTTGTAACAGTTTTATGTCCACAGGAGGTAGGAATACTGATAAAACAATATGCAATCCAAGCATTATTGCCACATTGAGCACACAGATACAAACTGATCCTCCTAATCAGGGAACGTAGCCTTGAAAAGATGCAATACTTTGAATCCAGCAACCCTATCTTTGCCAGATGATGGAGAAGAACATCACCGATGTGAGCAGCTGATGCACACTTCAAGTGAACTGCAAACCAGTTTTAACCAGTGTTCCTCTGCAAAACCCAGATCTAGTTCTGTCTGTATACAGTTCATCCTACTACCTGCATGGGAAACTACTAACTGGGTGTGCTGTAGTCAGGCAGAAATGAGTGATGAAAGTAAACAGGTTTCCACACAGGTGAGTGCACAAGTAGCACAGCTGGTAGCTTTGTCTTGTACAGCCCACCTGGGAAAAGGAAAGCAAGTTAACATCTACACTGACTGTTGATATGTCTCTGGATTACATCATGCAACTGGGATGTCACAGAGAGAACAAGGACTCCTCACAATCAGGAAAGAAAATATGAGCAGTTTGCTGGAACAAATCCAACTACCTAAAGAAATCGCTGTAATACACTGCCTAGCTTATAGTAGGGACACTATAGAAATCAGTAAAGGAAACTCTCTAGCTGACACTGCTGCAAAGGCTGCAGCCCAACAACCTCTGAGAGAATATATCGTTGCAATTGCAATGATAAACCAGAGCAAACAGCCAAATTCAGACCCAAAACCACACATATGAAAAGGACTGCTCAGCAGAAGAGAAGGAACAATGGGAAAATTGGGAAGAATACAAAATTACAATGGAATATGGACAATTGGAGGAA
Source organism: Falco rusticolus (assembly GCF_015220075.1). Taxonomy (NCBI): domain Eukaryota; kingdom Metazoa; phylum Chordata; class Aves; order Falconiformes; family Falconidae; genus Falco; species Falco rusticolus. The sequence goes on along the minus strand of NC_051187.1, from coordinate 37,129,446 downwards.
AACCAATTCTGTGAAAAAATATGTAATTACTGTGGCTAGGTGGTTTCACAATAAAGCTCACAGGGGAGCAGAGGCAGTAGCTAATCAAGTACAAAAAGTATGGCAGCACTAGGAATTTACACTGCTGCAGAAAGAATAACCAACAGCTGCCCGACCTGCCAAAAGTTGCAAGTAGGACCCCAAGCTCAGTTAGGGAGATGACCATGGGCCTACATCCCTTTTCAAAGGCTACAAATAGATTATGCAGATATGATACTTGTCAATGGGTACAAGCGCTTGCTAGTGATAGTAAGTCAGCTGTCAGGCTGGGTAGAGGTCTTCCCAACAAGAAAGGCAAATACAGGATGGGAGATAAAAGCCTTGCTAGAAGTTATACCCAGGTATGGGGTTCCAGAATCAAGTCAGACACAGGTGGTCATTTCACAGCAACATAACTGACCAACTGCATAATCATTAGGAATAGAAAGAAACCTGCATAATCCCCATAATCCATAAGTCTTTGGGACAATGAAAGAACGAACTGAATGTTAAAAGAGAAACGAGCAAAAATATGTACACACACTGGTTTAAAATGGCCAGAAGCACTGAACTTAGCTCTATGGGATGTACTGAATGCTCCATGACAACCCATAGCACTAACACCAGCAGAAATTATTTTTGGGAGACACTGAGCTATACCAGGAACTTACAACCCAATTAAGACCAGCCTACTGGACAGAGATGAACAGTTGACCCAATACGTCAAACCCTTTCTGCAGGTATATGAAAGTAACAGAAAGCATGCTCAATTGTATCAGTCCACACCTCTGGAAATACAGGTATGTGGTATATAACCCAGAGATAAGTTTTAATTAAGGTGTTCTCATGAAAAATCCAGATTAGAACCTAAGTGGGAAGGGCCATATACCATCTCACTAAGTTCCTATTTTGCTGTTAAAAGTTTAGGAAAAGAAAACTGGCACACCATTCTCACATCAAACAGGTGGTAAATAGCCAACCACCTGATGAACAACTAACTCCTGGAAAAACTCTCAAATCAACTAAGAATTATGTGGGGCATCTCGCTACTCTTGATATTACTGATTCTGGTTACTGCTACAGCATGGCCAAGTATAAAAATGATGGATGATCCAGATTAGTGAAAAGTTAACAAATCCAAGAAGAAGATAGTTTTCCTAGATTATAGAGGAACAAGGTTCCCAATTCCTAAAACACCTGAAAGGATGGATCTCACTTTCTATCATGAATCAGATAAGGTTTATAATTCAGCCTCAATAGAGGTGAACAGTAGAGACAGGTCTAATTGTCTCAATAATAGCAGTTGCTGCTTAAAAAAAAAAAAAATGCTTAATACCAGTTGTTGTGTGATGCTGGATCCTAGGTTAAGAATCAACAGGATACAAGTTACTTGTGTACAAGATACTGTTACTTCTGAAAGAGTTGACCCAGTACAAACTACTGTTTCTCTGCCCACCACCGTAAATCCTACCTCAAGTCCACTAATCAGTTACCTGAAATTGAACCATATGCAATCAAGTACATAGGACAGCAACAAATGGTATTTACTCCCTCATGGACCCTTAGATGAGCAGGACTATTGATGCAAATTAATCATAATAAAAAAAATAAATCAAACCAATCTGTTCACCATTCTTAGATATATCCTACACAGGGTGGGCAGCATGGTTACATGGGAGAATCCTTACGCCTTCAAAGTGAAGAAAACGGGATGCAACTACTATCATAGGGACAGGACTGGGAATCTTAAGTGGTATAGATGCTAAAGTACTCCTAAATAAAGGATGACAAGTGATTTAAGCAAGTTAGGACACCCACTGTGATCCTCTCTACTAGGAGTCATTGACTAGCGCCTAATGCTGAGATATTGCCTCAGTGGGAGAAAATCAATGAAGGAGACCACCAGCTGATTGTAGAAGCACTTGGAACAGTCCAGGGCAATCTTTCCAGTAGCTCTGGGCTACATCCAAGCTCAACTGCGGATGCAGTGTATAGCAGCAGCAATTGTAAGGGAAGGTAAAGACGGCACCTTACCCACAGAGGCTCGAAAAGTAGTTTGGGACAAGGCAACTGAGTTCAAAAGAGAATTTCAATCCTGGTAGTACAAGGCAAGTTTCACTCATTAAACAATTGAGTCACAGCCTTTGTCTTAACAATATATAATGCATTGGTATACACCATATACCCAAGCATTGCATAAGGATTAAATTACAATGGAACTATACGCTATCCATTAGAACAGAGTGTGGACCCAACAAAATGCAAACAAATAGCAAACTGTAGATGTTAATGCATGCGTTGTACAGGAACAGCAAGGGTTTATCTGTGGGAGTAAACACCATCAGAGCTAGACATTTGCCTTGATGCTGAAGAGTATGTTTGCCATTTTGAGGTACATCCCAACAAAACCCATGAAACAGTACTTGTATATACAGGAAATGGATGTGCTTTTATGAGAACCCTTTGTGATTTTGTATTAGCAGATGGTATTACCATAGATGCCAGAAGTCACTCAAATATGTGTCTGTAACTTCACTACAATTATGGGGTGCGATTTCAATTATTCGGCTCCCATTATGTCTTACTGAGTGTTACAATCAAATGACGTATTAACTCAAGATTTATCAACCACCCTCATGAGAGCCAATCTTACATTTGTAAAGAGATTATTACAACATGATGATATCTATCAATTACTAAAACATATACAGAATAATGAACAAAAAGCTGTAATTACTGGCCACCTTTGTGCAAAAGAAATACATCATCATATACTCAAAATTTTGAGTGAAAAAGGATGGAGAGTATCACTGGCGGGGAACCCTCCTGGGACAGTTACCAACCACAACAGGAATTTGTAATTGCATACTGCACCTAGTAGTGGTTAAGCTTAACCTTGTTATGCCTATTACTTAAAAATATATTGTACGTTACCTCACCTCAGAACACTTTAAGAACACTGTTCAACATATTAGCAGGAAGATGCTGTTAGGGAATATTGGATTGAAACTGCCTAGAGTTAACTGCTTAGCATTAGCTGCTAAATTTGCTAAAGCCTTAGGCCACAGGCTATGAACTTGCACCCAGATAGGTTGAACTTTTAACTTATTTCCATGAAAGAGGGCTTCAAGAGCCAGGTCAAGATGGAAGATAAGGAAGCTACAAGTGCCAGCAGAAACCACCATCTCAGAGATAAGAGGAAAAAACCCAGATGACTCAAGGACAATTAAGAGACCCAATGAAGAACAAGACCCCAGACCCTAATACTACTTACTATTGGTCCAAACTGTCAAAATGAGGGGTGGGAAACTCAAGACTGTAAAGGTATAACCACCCAGGAATTTTGTTGTTCAGAGTCCCTCTGCAGAGGCACCCAGCTTGAGCTGTTTCTACTGCTGCACCACTCAAATCACCTTACTGGACCTTAAGCCTGAGACTCTGCTATGAGATACCTAGGGTGGAAAAGCTTCTTTAACATAGCAAATCAGTATTTCCGAAGTGGAAGCAATCATTCTGCTTAGTTGTATTACTTTTTAAACAGTTCTTCCACTCAGATCTGTTTAACTTACATTGACACTCTTTGATTTCTCTATTCTCCAGAGTTGACGAGGCAGGAAATATAACCAGAACTAGATCTTTCCTATGTTCAGTATTGTTAATCCTACATAAAGAACAACACAGAAATCACAAACAACAGATAATCTGTGCTACCAGATTTTTTTTCGGGGTTTTCTTTTTTGCTTACATCACTACATAAGGAGAGGTGTGATTACAACAGACTTGCAGAAGAGTACTTTTCCATGCAATTTCTGACCCAGCTGGACAGAACTGTGAATAGATCCTTAAGATTAAGTACAATAAAACTGAAACCAAGGACTATGAAACAGGCTTTCTCTCAGAGAGAGCTCAATAGAGCCCCTGTTTTGTACCAGCTCAACAGTCCCAGGGACAGTCAGCTGCTGCTCTCTGTTCACCTGGACAACGGGACAGGGGCAGAAAAGGCTAAAGGAGAAGGTGCTGCAAGAAAAACAACTGAAGGACCTGGAAAAGCCGCTTAAAGGGTGGGGGAAAGAACATAAGGACACCAGCCTACAGACAAAATCCAACTTGAGTAGCTAGTGCCTCTAGAACTTGTTTCTCTAGAGCTACTCGCCCAGCAGCATTCTCCCTGCTTCATTTTTCATGTGCATAGATTTCAGGAGGACATTATGAGCAAAGATTTACCTTCTTTATGTGAGCCGCAATGTCCTTCTCGATGTTGTACTTCTCTAAGGCCTGAGTAGCACACTCCACGGCGTCCTGCTGCATCTCTTCGGACATGTCCGCATTCTTGATCACCGCCTTCCGATCGCTCATGGTTGCCTGTAGGGAGCGAAGCAGAGGGGAGCCCGGAGCTGCAGGCGCGGCCGCCCGCCGGCAGCACCCGCGGCCGTGGGGCACCGCTGCCGGCTGGCTCGGAGGCCCCGGCACAGCCCGCGCCCGGGGCCAGAGGCGCGGTACCGCCCGGGCCGGGCCGCCCGCACCGCGCTGCAGCCCCGCTGGGGCTCCCGCAGGCCCCACCGCCCGGCCCAGCAGCCCCGAGAGGGGGCGCAGCCACCCCCGAGCCCAGCCTCGACAGCCTCTCCCTGCCCCAGGGAGGCGAGCGAAGCCCGGAGCCCCCCACGGAAAAGGCTCCCGCCTGCAGCCCGCCGGGACGCGGAGCAGGGCCCTGCCGCGGGGGAGCCCAGACACCGGCCGTCCCACCTCAACCTCCCCAGTGCCCGGGCAGGACCCAGCCCCTCTCGGGCGCTGCGCCACCCCAGCGTGCTTGGCCCTCACGCCGCCCCCCTCACCGCTCGGCGGGTGCCGCGGGACCGGCGCTGTGCGGAGCGGGGCGGACGGGACGCAGATAAAAGCAAACACAACACTCGCTCCGCCGCCGCGTCCGTTTAACCGACCCGCGCGCGCCGCCGTCGCCTCCGAGCGCCCCCAGCCCCACCCTCTCCGTACTGGCCGCCAGCCATTGGCCACAGCCACCACCCCCCCAAGCGCTCATTGGCCAGTATCCGGCGCTCTCGTAGCATTTTACCGCAGCAGTTTCTTTCAGACCGGCATGCTTCGCGCCGGCACCCGTTCCCATAGCGACGGGCGGCCGCGCTGATGGAGGCCGAGGCCTGGGCTCGGCGGGAGCGAGGAGGCCTCTGGGGCGGCCCCAGGAACCCCAGAGCCCCCGCCGGGGCGAGCCCACGACAGGGTGCAGCACCCTGCTTGCCCATGCCTGGGTCACTTGCCTAGAGGCGGTACACAACCTCTGCTTGACCTTACCCTTTCTTTGCTTGTGGCTGAGCTGTCTGAACGTGACTGATTGTTGGTATCTGTACAGTGGCCTGTGACTGCAGCATGAGAGAGGCCCTTGCAGTCACGTCTCTGGTAGGCAAAGTCATCTTTCCCTACAGCTGAGGCAGACAAGATAAACCAAAAGCATATGTGATGCTTTGCAAGGCATCCTACTGCGAAGACTGTGGGGGGTGTATGTGTCAAAATTTCAACATCTGAAGTTTTGCTTAATATTGCAGATAAGAGAAAATCACGGTAAGGTCTGGTGATGGCGCTAGTCAGTCTCAACAGGGAAGGAAGATCTTGGTAAGGGAGACAAGCTCCTACTCGGGAAAGGCAGTTCCTAGTCTGATTTCTTAACAGCATGATGTAATCTCTCGTAACAAATGATTAAGTAGCTTCTTTATATCTACAAAGCTGACGGAGTTTCTGGATGATTCAAATAGTGTGATAAACAGGGCAGCTTTTGCAAAAAAATAGCAGAAAAGGGTCCCTAATTTGTACTAATGTTCCTAATGGGAATCGGAGGCAACCTTTGACTCCTCCCCCCAGTCCATCAGAACACAAAAGCCAACCCTTCCTCCTGCTCCCCACATAAGAACTTTTAATTTAGTCAGGAAACTGCAAAATTAAAAATCTAAAGAGATTAACAGAAATTATTTTCAAAACTATTCAAATACGCTGTGTGGAGTGTGTTGGGGTTTGGGGTTTTTTGGGTTAGTAAAGAGCTTAGGGAAAATTATTTGCAAAATTACTCCAGTATGCTGCGTGGAGTGTGTTGGGTTGTTGTTGAGTGGGTTTTGGGTTAGTGCTCCCCCCGCTTCCCCAGTCAGGTGTCACCTCAGGTACCCAGGATGGGTCCCGCAGCCGGTGGCGCTGCGATGTTTGGCGACTGTTTCGGGCCGGAGCTTGCCCCTGCCCGAGGCTGCGCCAAGGCCCCTGGCACCGGGGCCGGTAGGGCCTCGCTATAAGCCCGCCCCGCAGAGGGAGCGGGCCCTGAACGCCGCGTTTCTCGGGGCCGGGTCGCGCACCGGGGCGCCGCCGGTGCGGCGGCGGGCGGGCGGCCGAGGTCGTGCCCTTGCAAGATGGCGGCGGCGGGGCTGTGCCCGTGCCGGGCGCTGCTGGCGCGGTGCGGCGGGGCTCTGCGGGTGCTCTGCGGCTCCGTGCGGGGCCTCGCCACCGGCCCGGAGATGCACTTCGGCTTCCAGACCGTGACGGAGGCGGAGAGGAGGGAGAAAAGTGAGGGCGGCGGCGGGGTCCGCTGTGGAGCTGCGGGGCAGGGCGGGCTGGGAGCTGACGGGGCTCCCGGGCAGCCGGCGCGCATCGGCGGTGGGGGTGAAGGGGTGCTGGGGACGTGCTTAGAGCTGGGCCCCTCGCTTGAGACGTTACCGGGTATCTCGGCAAATAGTGTCGGTGTTATACCAGCTCGATTCTTCCCCTCGGGTCCGGAAGGGTTAACGGGAAGAGGCTGTATTTCTCCCAAGAGCCTTTTGTCAGGCTTACTCCTTAGTTAAGTTTTCAGATGGTATTTTTCGGTTCCACCTGGTGATAGACCTCTACGAGGCAATAAAGAACACATTTTACTTCTACAGCAGCATTTTAAAGTAAATTGCATTTCATTCTTATGTCCTTTCTTTGCAGTTAACCAGGTCTTTGAAAGTGTGGCCAAGAAATATGATATAATGAATGATTCAATGACTCTAGGGATTCATCGAGTATGGAAGGATATTCTGATGCATAAAATGAACCCTTCCCCAGGAACACTTCTTCTTGATGTTGCTGGAGGAACAGGTAAATAATTTTGGTGAGTTCCACGTGACAGTGCCACACTGGTTTTGAACTGTTTGAGTCTACTCGGAATTAAGTTGCTTAGCTTTTGTTTGTTTGGGTTGTTTCCCCACCCCCCCAGTTCCCTGTCTTTAAAACTAGTGAAACAACTACTTGATTTTCACAGAGAAGCATTGAGAACTAACTTCTTTGTGTTTTGTAATATTTTGCTTCAGGGCTCTCAAAGTGTTATGGTACTACCGTGATATGTATTGGAAAACTGTTTCCATTTGTAGGGAGTCGTGGACTCTTTGCTTTTACCATGTTCCCTTTATTACACGCACTCTGTCTCTGTACTGTGTGTGTGTGAGTTTATATATATATAAAAAATCAACTCTGTTCAATGTCCAGAGCCTTCTGTTCTGATTTCCTGGAGTCAGTAAACATTCCAAAACATGTGTCTCTCTTTTCAAACAAATGCAGGTGACATTGCCTTTCGTTTTATTAATTATGTTCGCTCTGCACAAGAACGCCAGCTCCAGCAGAAGCTTAAGCACCATCAGAATTTATCATGGCAGGAAATTTCTGAGAGTTACCAGGAAGGCAAATTTAAGCCGCTTGGGGATTCCCAAGTGGTGGTCTGTGACATTAACAAAGAAATGTTAAAAGTTGGGAAGCAGAAAGCACAGCATCTTGGCTACTCTGAAGGTGAGTCATGCACAGTACCATTTCAGTAGCATGCCTGATAGCAAGAAGTTGACATGTGATACCCACAGGTAATCACCACTTCAGGATTACAATATATTACATAGCCATGGTGTATGCTATAGCTGTGTCTGCTTATTTGCCAATGTTGAGTGCCTTTTCCAGTGAGTATGTATGTACTATGTTGTTCAGGTGTACAATGATCCTCTGGAAGTGTCCATGAGGTCTGATACCCGTCTGTCCTTCAAAACTGGTTAAATAATCTAAACCTGCTGTTTATATCTGTGCTTCCAAATATGATTTTACTAAAGCAGATAATGCAAAAGAGCTTAGCCCTAGAATGATTACACTAAAGATCTCACAATAGGTGTTTTACGAATCAAGGCAGCAAATAAAAAATGCAGTAACTGCGTGATACTGTGAACCTATGAAACTTTCCACAGTTGGAGCATATGCTAATAATGCTCAGAGAAACTGAATTGTATTAAATATTAGTTTGCAGGTCAATGGATTAATTCCTGATATCTAGAATTTGTTGGGGACCACGCCAATCCTGATTGAAAAGCCTGATTTTAAGAAGTAAGACATAGAGAAAGAAGTCCTGCTTGTGGCTCAGCATTTGTATGACAGTTGCTTATCCTCTCTTCATTTATGGATATTTTGCAAATATTTTAGCAATGTAAAGTATACCAGGAGGTTTCCAAACCTTGTTTGCCTGAGTTATTATACGTTAGTTATGCCCTGGGCAGTGTGGATTACAAGATACCCTGCATGTCCTTTCACTGTGCCCTGCTCCCACACCCCCATCAGGGCTTCAGCCTACAAATTGTGTGGGATGAAGGACATACAAAACAGCTCAGTAGGACAAAGGGGCTGAAAAATAAACGGCTGGCATAGGTTCTCTCAGCTGCTCTTGCTTCCTGCTGGTGGGTTACCTCAGGCATTGCCTGCCTGCCTCTCCCTTTTCTTTAAAGAATGAACACTGTGAAAGTGTTAGTTCTTCCAGCCCTGGCAGACTGCATGCATCACACTGAGCAGCTTGCAAGCCTGTTCAGAGCTGCTCTTACGCATTGCAGTTTGGGAACACCTGAACTGTACCAACATTGTAAGTATAAAAGCTTTATGACTGTAGCTTAGGACCTGAAATAAAGCTTGATGCTGCCTCCCACCTACTATAAATAAAGCATTTTGTTTAATTGGCTGCACTTTTTAGGTATTTTTGTGAATTACCAAATTCTCAAAATGAGTCTTTTAAGTTTTTTAGATTTCTTCCTCTGTACATCAAAGCTTTAGAGGCCCAGTTGTTGTCTTGTTGCCTGGGTTGCCTTATGCCCCACTGTGCCATAATTCTGACGACTTACTCTTTTTCACTCCCTTGTTCAGCACATTTCATAATCACTTTTCATGCGATTCCTCCCTGTTGTAATAACCTCGTTTCTGAGCTTGCTTGTCTGAGGTCTAAAATTTGTTTTTCTTAAAATTGTAAGGGGCAGAGTTTCCTTTCAGTATATTCCTATATACATTCACCAACAATGGGGGCTGCGCATGGTAAAAAGAAACGTGCTGATTGTGCATTTTGGCCAGCAGGAGCAGCGGCTGCACTGCACGTGCCGAGTTCCTCACAGTACTGCAGACTGACAGCCCCTTTTATGCATCTCCTTACAAACTCCTAGCCTGTGATTTTACTGCAGTGTATTCTGAAGAACAGTTTTTCAGTTGCTCAAAACCTTTTCTTGACACTCACTTCTCAGGTGTCTTTTCAGACTGTCTAGATTTAAATAACACTGATAATAACTGCTTTAATAATGTTGCATGCTTCTTTTCATACAATACTTTCTACAACTATAAATATGTATATTTTAAAAATTAAATTTGAATGTTGCCTGGGAACAACTGTTGTTTTCTGTTGTGCTTTGCTCTCCTCCACATTGCTTTCTAGCATACTGCCTTTGAAACTGATCTCTGTTGCAGAAGACTTCTGTGAGGGTTTTTTTTGTTAGGTTTTCTTGGTTTGCATTTGAGTCACCAAAACCAGTGACTTTAAGAACTATTAATTCTAAATTGAGCAGTTTTATTTTTTGGTACCAATAACCTGGACGTCCATACTCCACAGACAGATATGGCCTTGCCACAGCTGCAGCAAGGTCACGTACTGATAGTGCTGAATGGAGGGAGTGTGGCTTTTCATGTTTCTCGGTCTATGGAAGCTTTTTAGCAAAATGTTTTAGGTGGTTTGGCCGTTGTTGCATGGCAAGACGTTAATCATGGTTTATAGTTATTCTTTGAGCACACATTCTCTTTTTGCAAGTTTGCTACAAACGGCAGCCAGTTTCTTTCCACTACAATGCAAGATTTGAGAGAAATCTTTTTGGCGGACTAAGGCACTGTGAGCACAATATGCATAAGAATGTTTTGGCTGATCTGCAGAATTTTGGCTTGAAAAGATGGCTGGGTAGTATAGAGCCTTGAAAGGTTTGAGTCTGTGAGTATAGACTAAGGTGTCTTTCCTCCAACAAAACTGTGAAATAGAAGTATTAGTTTTAAATACCAGGGGGTTTAATAATAATTTCCTTCTGGAACAGATAAGTTCTAGTCTTCCTGGAGGAGTCTTGAGTTCAATACTGTGTCCTTGGCTTTTACTACAGGCTTGTCCTGGGTACTTGGGAATGCTGAAGAGTTGCCCTTTGATGATGATAAGTTTGATGTTTACACAATTGCTTTTGGAATCCGAAATGTAACTCGTATTGATTTGGTAAGTTGCTGTAGTATATCCTGACGTGGGGTCCTTATGATTCATCTGTGGGTTTTTTATGCTAGCAGAGGAGGCAAAGGAGGAACTCCTTTGGATAAAGGAACATTGTTGTCTAGTGAAATGTTTAAATTAAGTGGCATGTAGTGTGCAACTTGTTTGAATGAAGAATGCTATTAAATGCCCCACCTGTGTAATAAAAAGTTAGATTTATACTAGTTGCACCCAATCCTTCCAGCTTGGCAAGCCACACAGTCTCTTCTTAAGGCAAAAAGGGCTGAATGCTACAGTCATTCACCACCTCCTCCTAACCTATCATATGGCTGGTTCTACACATGCACAGTGCAGTCAGTCTGCATGTTTCAAATCTTCCTGAAGCATTTGATCTATATCCCACCCGCAGTGTGTCCTGCACTTTCTGCCCCATTCGGTTTCCCTGCCTGAACCAGCCGAGCTTCCAGGGCACAGAGGGGGAAGCAGCTGGCTGCTGCCACCACTGCCATTGACCTAACCTGTTCAGCCCACTTCTGCTCAGTGTCTTTACGCTGGCTGGTAGTAGAGTTTCCCATGAAGAACAAGTATGATTTTAATTAGGGTAGGTAGTACCCTTTGTTCTAAACAATATACATCCTTTGAGAATGACTAGCTGTCGTGGGGGTGAAGGTAGATCACCTGCCTAGCTGGACTAGTTGTCTTGTGTTTTGGAGGAGTGTGTTACAACCTGGGCAATGATTCTTCTGTGGAAGGTGTAGCGTTTGGATCCAAACCACCTTGAACTGTATGCACAGTGCTTCACCTGCACCCTTCCAAAGCACAGGCATCTTGCCTTTATGGATAAAGCGGTCTGGTAGCATAGCTCCCTGGAGACTGGTACAAAACACATCCAAGCTTTGAGTTCTTTTGCAAAGCTCCCATCATGTATGTGTGCTGTTTGTATTTTATCCCTTAGAAACATGACAGTTGAAACCGAGCAGATGTATAACCTGCAGAGGTTCTTGAGTACCACTCTCCTGTGCTCTTGTATAAAAGAACACACAGTTGTAAATAGACTTTTGTCTTTGTTCTTCTTAGGTGTTTTATTTTGGATATAGGATGGAATTCTCAAAGTAGGCAAAGGTTTTCTTCTTCCCTTTCCTTCCCCCCATTCTCACACATTGCTCATCCAAAATCCAGTATCACTTTTTTGATCCTTTGGGTGTGCCTCGCAGTTGAGTAAAATCTTTTCTTTTGATTAAAAAAACAAAATCTATCATGCCCTCTTTCATTTTCAGCTTCTTGTAGCTGAGTCACCCTCTCCCTTTTAGGTTTGGTCTGTAATTACGAGCACTTTGCTGGCAAACATTCATCAACTGAGAGCAGGGAAAAAGAAGAAAAATTGCAAACATGACATCATAGTTTCAACACAAAGCCTGGTGTAAATCTATTTATGTAACAGCAAGAGTGTTTGTGGTTTGGTTTTGTTGTTCGTTTCGGGGTAGGGGGGTGGGTTATGCCTGTCTTGGGGTGCTTCACGAGTAAATATTGGAGATTGCTAGTCAGTATTCTCTTTACTCCCTCTCCTCGGTTTACCACTGAGTTGCCATCACATGGCATAATAGGCAGATGCTGGTCTACAGGAACAAACTTATCATATCTGCTTTGTCTCAGGCACTTCAGGAGGCCTATCGTGTGCTGAAACCAGGAGGAAGGTTTCTCTGCCTTGAGTTTAGTCGTGTCAGCAGCCCTCTTCTTTCCAGGTAGGAACATGGTGACATTATGGCCATGTCACAAGGCCAGAATGAGAGACAGAGACACTTTGAGGCCACCTCATTGTGCACTTTTAAAATCAGATACAGACTCCACAGAGTAGTGGTACAGGGATCAATTTGTGTTGGAGAGGGTCAGTTTTCAACTTGTTGGTATTAATCTGCTTGTGCTGTCTGTCTGTGCAGGCTCTACGATCTGTACAGTTTCCAGGTTATCCCTGTTCTGGGTGAGGTTATTGCTGGTGACTGGAAATCTTACCAATATCTTGTGGAGAGCATCCGTCGTTTCCCACCGCAGGTAAGACAGTATTTCTCTGAATTTGCTCACACACAAAACAGGGTTCCAGCATAATCACAGGCAGCTGGCTTATAAGCCTTCGGGTTGTTCTAATTATGGAACTATTACTTTTCAGGAGGAGCTGAAGGCAATGATAGAAGATGCAGGCTTTTTAAAAGTGGATTATCAGAATTTAAACTCTGGCATTGTTGCCATTCACTCAGGTTTCAAACTGTGAGTCTACTGTGTAGCAAAACAAAGGAAGTGGAATTTTCCTGAGGAATATGAAAGCTGTGGCATTTTAACACTATCAAGACTGAAGAGGAGTTTTAAGAACTTGTGCAACAGAGCCAGAAGGTCAGACCCAGAGGAACATCAGCTGCCTTGCCCCGCCCCTGCCCCAAGAAACCTCTGGATGAAGTGATTCGTGTGGTGTTTCTTACACTTGCATTTCTCTTCAAGTGCAATGTAAAGCACGCGGCCAAAACTGAGCAATCATTACAAACAAAGCAACTTCATTTACCCGTGGTATAGTTACAGAAGTAGACTGACTAGTCTTTAAATAAGATGCCTCCTTTTTTTGACTAAGCTTCAAGGAGGATATCATACCAGTGAGAAGTAACTTGGATTTTTAGATCTTTATTAAGCTGTCATGTGGACTTAAGGGGATTTTTCCCATGATTCCTTTATTTCTTTCAAAGGCAAATGGAAGGCTTGTGAAATAAACCAGCTCTGCATCAACCTTTTCCACTTAAGTAAGTATTTTAAGCTTTGTAAGATTTCCTTTTTAAGAAAGAAATCTTTTTCTGAAGAATGACCACATAAAAATATTCTGGAATGAGATGTTTTCACCTCCATATGAAATCTGTCAGTACTAGATGCATAATGTCTAAGGAAAAATACTGTGCGTTTCCTTCTGTTCTTTTAACTGTTGAAGAACAGATACTTCTGTAGCAGTATACAGGGATAGAGTGGAAAAAAAAAAATCTAGAGAAGGTAAACTTACATCCCAAAGTGACAGCTGTGAAATGAACTAGTATGAAAGTTTTTCTCTCCTTAAAAATCGAGAGATGAAAAGACTATTGCTTTTAGCTTACCAATTCACTTGAAATCAGAAAAGCAACACCATGTATCTAAAACCAGAGTTTGCACTAGAGATTGTGTACCTACTGAAAATATGCTTATCAAGAACTGAAAAACATTCTTTTCTCTCAAGGAAATCTGCTGGTCTCAGTTACAGTTCTCAGTCTCTATGATGTACTCATAGATTAGCTCAGGCTTCAGCTGCTGTTGTGGTGCAGGGGTGGAATGGAGGTGGTGGGGATGTTCCTCCTTCATTCACAGTGGAATAAAGAGGGTAATGCAAGCACTTAGAGAGCAGAAAGGGAGAGTAAACAAAGGATCCAAGGTTTTATTAGCAAAGAAGCAATCTTTTGAAAGAAAATAAATACAAGGAAGACATTTTAACCTTTTTTTATAACCAAAATTAAAATACCAGCTGCTACAGCAAAATCCCTGACCGTTAACAATACAACAAAAGGCCTGAAGATCAAGGTCTGTTTCCTCAGGAAGGCTGAAGGTAGGAGGCTGCTTGGAGTTAGTGTGCAGTCCTGTAACCAGGTGCAAGTTTCAGTAACAGTTCATGGTTCTAACCAGACTTGAAAAGAAGAATAGCAACTTGGCCGAGGTAGAAGTAGATGAAGTGCTTGGTCTCATGAGTCACATAGCTGCCGAAGTTCCTTCCCACAATGCAGTGCCAAGTGGGATTGTATTTCTTGTCAAATTCCTACAGAAAAGAGAACTAGAAACTCAGTATTTTCTTGAGAATTGTACTAATATTGTCTACAAGGTATTTTTTCCAGTGATATGTCACTTGTTAACAAGTATCATTTTTGGAAGAAGGTAATTAAGGAGCAGCATATGCTTGTAAGAGCAAGGATCATCTGTCACTGTATAACTCATCTGCTGCTTAGTCAGACCAAAAAAAAAAAAAAGTGCTTCTGAGCTGAGGAGGAATAAGCTTAAAACATATGTTTCCCCAAAAGTGACACCATGATCTCAAACAGAAACTTTTAAGAACTTCACTGCTTGTTCCGAATCTCTACAGATGAAGCCATTATATTGGGTTCATTAGCTGTTTTCAACAAGGACGTTGAGAGGACTCTTGATGGAAAATTCTCTGCCACATCTTTGGTACTAGGTCATGAGACTACATTCTTCCTACACACTGTAGGCAGAAGCCTGCTATGACTTCCAAGTAAACACACGTGTACAAATCTACTAGGAGTAAAATGGTGCAGTCTGTGATTACATACAGTATCAAACAGCAGTCAGCTGGAGACTTTTTGTGAGAGCATGCAAGAGTTTGTGTTCTGCTCAACCAAACCCTTCAACTACCTACTTGCAGCTCAACCAGCCTACTGCTAGAAGTCGAGAGAAAATCTGAGAGCCTGGAAGCTATGAACTTTCTGTTCTGTGTTAGCAGGGACAGTTGGCCTTACATGTGGGGCGGGGGAAAGCCACTTAGGACAAGATCAGCAACCCGCCACTTGTCACATAGGCTCCATAGAGCCCCTGTGTTTTGTACCAGCTCAACAGTCCCAGGGACAGTCAGCTGCTGCTCTCTGTTCACCTGGACAACGGGACAGGGGCAGAAAAGGCTAAAGGAGAAGGTGCTGCAAGAAAAACAACTGAAGGACCTGGAAAAGCCCGCTTAAAGGGTGGGGGAAAGAACATAAGGACACCAGCCTACAGACAAAATCCAACTTGAGTAGCTAGTGCCTCTAGAACTTGTTTCTCTAGAGCTACTCGCCCAGCAGCATTCTCCCTGCTTCATTTTTCATGTGCATAGATTTCAGGAGGACATTATGAGCAAAGATTTACCTTCTTTATGTGAGCCGCAATGTCCTTCTCGATGTTGTACTTCTCTAAGGCCTGAGTAGCACACTCCACGGAGTCCTGCTGCATCTCTTCGGACATGTCCGCATTCTTGATCACCGCCTTCCGATCGCTCATGGTTGCCTGCAGGGAGCGAAGCAGAGGGGAGCCCGGAGCTGCAGGCGCGGCCGCCCACCGGCAGCACCCGCGGCCGTGGGGCACCGCTGCCGGCTGGCTCGGAGGCCCCGGCACAGCCCGCGCCCGGGGCCAGAGGCGCGGTACCGCCCAGGCCGGGCCGCCCGCACCGCGCTGCCTCCCGCACCGCGCTGCCTCCCGCACCGCGCTGCCTCCCGCACCGCGCTGCCTCCCGCACCGCGCTGCCTCCCGCACCGCGCTGCCTCCCGCACCGCGCTGCCTCCCGCACCGCGCTGCCTCCCGCACCGCGCTGCCGCCCCGCCAGGGCGCCCGCAGGCCCCGCCGCCCGCCTGGCCTCCACGGCCATCTCCCCGCCCCGGGGCGGCGACCGAAGTCCGGCGCCCCCCGCCAAGAAACCGGGCCCCGCGCGGAAGGCTCCCGCCTGCAGTCCTCCAGGACGCGGTGGAGCTGCCGGCACACCCACCGCACCGGGCGCCGCAGGGTGCCCGGACACCGGGATGGCTGAGGCATGACGGCCCGCCCAGCCCTTGGCTCCGGTCGTGCTCGGGAGCCGCCGCCGCCCTCACCCTCCACACCCCGCCGTCCCCTCACCGTTCGGCGGGTGCTGCGGGACCGGCCCTGTACCAAGCGGAGTCTAGTCAGTGCGCGCCGCGCCCGCCTCCGAGCGCCCCAGCCCCGCCCCCTCCGCACCGGCCGCCAGCCATTGGCCGACGCCGCTGGCCGCGCCGGGCGTTCATTGGCCACGGTCCGGCAACTCTCTTAGGGTTTTACCCTTGCGTTTTCTTTCAGACCGGCATGCTTCGCGCCCGCGTCCGTTCCCATGGCGACGGGCGGCCTCGTGGGCGCGGTGCGGTGCGGTGCGGTGCGGTGGAGCACACCCTGCACGTCCGATGCGGCCTGTGCTGCTGGGCTGTTAACGTGGGCCCTTGCCTCCGTGCTACTCGTCTGCCATCATCTATAGTGATCCCGGGCAAAAATCCCATGTTCCTTCCAGTACACTTGGTCTTCTGGTGCGTTTTGGTGTGTCCACCTGTTTCTGTACCTTTCTGTAGACGATACATGGGGCCCAAAGACAATGCTATACCTCACCCCAACCCTTATCACAGAGACACCGAATTTTACCTGGTGATCTCTGCAGCAGGCCCTTGTTTCTCCATGAACTGGGGTCGTTTTTTCTGTAAGATGCCCTTTACTACAGGGAAAGCCCATCTTTCCTATACACGTGTCTGTTTTCAGTTTGTCTTTCAGATTAGAGCGACCTCTAATAGAAATCTTTTACCCATGTTTACCAAGTATTATCAAGTCAGCTCTAAATGTTGTCCCTTTAGTGAACTGAATCCATCAGACTTCTTAAGTGTCATTTAAGGCATCTTTTCCAGACCTCACTAGTTCTGCAACTCACCTTTTTTTATTTTTTACCTTTTTTTTTTTTGTTCGTTTAGGGCTATTGGTTGTTGGGTTTGGGGTTTTTTTGTTTTTTTTTTTTAATTAGGCAAGATGGTTTGGGAGATCCCCAGTGCTCTCTTTTGTTTGTTTCACTCCCCCTGGGGCACATTCTGCTTATAATTTTGTCAGCAGCTAGAAAATTCTTGTTGAATTTTCCATAGCTGGTGATCTGTTAATCACAGGACTCTGAACCATGTCTATAGCAAACAGTAAAGGATGACTTAAAAAAAGTTTTCAAATACTGCTTGGTGGGACAGTCATTTCCTTGTAGAAATAAAAATCTCGAGAGCACTCATCCATCTCACCTGAAATACAAATATTTTCCATGTATGTACAGTATAGTTACCTGCTCAGTGTCATTCATAGCAAAAGCAGCAGAACAGCACGCAACCTTTTGCTTTTGCAAGTTCTGAGGCAACCCCAGAAGAATATACCAGCCCCAAATTATTAAAACTGGATAATATAGTACTTTTGTCACTCTGGAATATCTCAGAAATAACTTTGGACTTTAGCTCCCAGGTTTTTAGCATTCCAGTAGAAGAGATAGAATTCACAGCTTTGCTTTCTGTCTTGCCATCAGGAGCATGTGTTAGGGAGAGCTCTGAAAGTTGTGAAATTAAGGGAATTTATCTGGTTTAATGCAGCAGATGAAAGGGCATAAGAGACCTTGTGTGCTAGAAACTTGAAGAAGCTTCTAATAGTCTCGGGGCCACAGTAAGCAATTAATTTACAGAACTGTGTTTAGTATCTGCAGCGCTAGCAATGGTTCTTTGAGTACTAGACAGGTTTGTGCTGACAGAAGTGAACAATTTAGCAATCTTCCCAGTGCTTGCAATGAACTTCAGAAACACCCATGAATCTCTGAGGAGGTGGCTGTGTTTGGTAGCTGCAGGCAAATTTCTATGCATTTATTAAGAAATGGTTAGCTGAAGAAACAGATGTGATGACGACTGCAGGAAATGTCAGTGTGGGTGAGATACACGTTGTTAATGAGAAACATTAAAGCCTGAGATACATGGCTTTAAAGAGAAACATTAGGGCCTTACTTGTTAATCAAGAATATAAAAGTATAGTTTCCCCCAGGACAGAGCTGCAGGGGAAGGCAGAACAAATAAATACACATAGGAGATGATAGCTGGAGTAGGGGAGGTGCCAAAAAAATTGGGTAATGGATAAGGCGTACCATGAGATTCCTTTTGCGGATGGAGATTAGATTGTAAGCACTTTTCAGCTGAGGCCTTTTTTTGCTCTGTGTGGCATACCATATCACTACATCTAAGACATTCTTCCTGGAGCTCCTAGTTACTATCAAAACATGAAATAATCCTTCTTAGCAACAAACCAACTTTCATTTACTTTGTTCCATAAAACTGAAGAAATAACCACCTTGAAATTTTCTTTGTAAACCTGGAATCTATATGTTAGGGCTTCTAATCCAATTTTATATGTTACAGATCTACATAGTAGTGGAAAAACCTTAGCACCTGTAAGTCAAGTTATCTCCACAGTCTCCAGGGAAACTAGATACATTTAATCATCTCAGAATCCGACCTCCTTTTGTTGTTTTTTTTTTTTTTTTTTTTTTGCCATATCTATTAACCACTGAGAAAAGATTAGTTATTTCAAAATACACATTATGTTTGCCTACTGTAGTTACCAGGAACTTAACAGGTAGCAATTTTATTACATGAGTCCTTAACTGTATTTATTCATTTGCCAGGGTTTATAAATTCCATTGTGGCAGAACACTGTGAAGACCTGACCCAGATCTAGACCCACTTATGCATCAAGGTCCTGCAGTGAAAGCAGGTGAACCAGCCCCATGAGGGGCATCTCATCCCCACCTCAGGGTGCAGCTGAGGCCTGGTGGCTTTGAACCATTCTGCGGGGCACAGCACCCACTGCATTAGACACGCTGAGGGCAGGCTGAGACACTAACCTATTTTGCCCCATAGGCAGCTCATCTGTCCTTTGCCAGGGTTTCTATTTTGGTGGTTGCAGGTGTCTGAGTCAGGGCTATAATACCCTTATTAGCAGTGAGGTTGCAACAAACCCCTTCATTAAGGAAATGTCTATTTTCCAATTTAAATGCAGTTTGGGCTGCAGGGAATGAGCATCAGGCAGTCTGTTCTCTCACTGGGTTGTGTGGGTAAGGGAGAAGCAGCAAACTGGCAGTATTAAGATTATCCTGTGCTGCACTGGGAATGTGGAATCATCTTTGTCCAAATTGTTGGTTTGGTTGTTGCTTTTAAATAGTTACTTGATGATGTATTGGGTTGGAAGCTCCTGCAGCCATGCAGTTCACTCTCAAATTCCTCTTCCTTTTTCTACGTAAATAACATCGTCCCCATTCTTGCTGATGGTTAGAGGCTGCCAAAATGGACAGAACAAGTGGGGATTTCTCAAACGAGCAATTCACTGTGCCAACAGAACAAAAATGCCAAGTTAAAAACCAATTACATTCTTTATTTACAAGCTTAGCCATACAAGATGTTTTAAAACAACTGCAGTACTTTCTTTGAAATGGAAAAATGGTTTAATTAAAAAAATAATTGCTGGTGCCACTACAGATACACAGCTGGTGGACAGAAATACTTACTGCAAAGATTTTTTTATTTTAAAGCAGCCATTTCTATGCTTGAAAGGTACTTTCTCAAATTCTGTACAACTCCAGGTATTTAATTTATAAGACTAAAAACACAAAGTGGGAAATGGAAGGTAACCCAGAGAGACATGGAACACCAGAGGTGAAATGGAAATACCCAGTAGAAGCAAAATATTTTACTGAGTCATCTTTTCAAAGTGCCTTTTCTTCCATAATGAAAATCTGATTTCTGTCCATACGTCACAGAGATACTCAGCAATGTTGTCAACAACTCCTCCATACCAATACAGCCTTCCAACCTCTCATTTTGCCGGCAAACTTGTTGAGGAAAAATATATTGTTCTGGATTTTTAAATCATTACTTTTTAATGCTCTTTGAAGTCTTTAAGCCTTTCAGTATATTAAAGAATAAGATCAAATTCACTTTGCTAAATAAAAGCACTAAGGTCATTTGTCATGCTGCCTTCCAGCTTCATAAACATTGAGTATTCCAGTAGTGCTGCCAAACTTTTTACACCTTCCTTCTTCTGTAAATTGTCTTGCAAGTGCTCTTCTTTTGATGAAAATACATACCAGGATACTTCAGCTGTGACTGTGCAAAACTTTGTTTACCCAAATAAAATACTCAAACGGTGTTTAGGTTCCAGGCTTTTGCTAAGAGCCCTGTAGAAAAGTATCTCGTTCTTCTAGCTTTGGTAAAGGGATGTTACCTGACAGAAAACAAGAACAAAGTTGTGTGAGACCATCTGTAAGTCACCTTCTAGGTAGTATACCTGAGCACTAAAGTGCTTTTCCAGTTTGTTCTATGTACAAGCAGCTTACAATTCCTGAGGAAGCAACGAAAGTAAGGTCCACCTCACTTCCTGTAAATAACTGCTCGACATATAGTAACTTTAGAGTAAAATTAGCTTCTGCACTGCTTTTGGACCAATAGATTGCAAACTGTTTTATACAGATGGCTACAGTTATTTATTTTAGTACTTATTACGAACTAGTATTTCTGAAAGTAAATGCAGCTATGGTGGGTTATATTCCTCAGGTTAATTCAAACAAGATTAAGAGGTTTTTGTAAGCAAGACAATACCTGGTGGGGCTACAAAATATTCCTCTACTTTCTCTCTGGCGTTTTTCAGCAGCTCTTTCGTGCAGTTGCCTTCTGTAACATCATCTTCTCTGAGATACAGACACCTAAAAACAAAGATTACTAGCCTGTCTTTAAGCTATTCTATGAATACGAAGTAGGAATTCTGGCTTATCTCTAAATGTAGTTTTGGTCTTACGTAAGCAGTAAGACAAGTATTGGAACATCTCAAAGTGACTAAGAATGCCACTGATGTATTTGGGGAGCAGTGTGTGCAGTTCATTCCTGATAAGTAAGACACAGAGAGGAACTGGGAATTCATCTTTGCTGCGCTTAACACAGAAACAGAAAGCGCATGGATGCCAATGGCATCTTCCTTTCACGCAATGTCATGGTAAGACTTTTCTGTAAGCAAAGGAACCAAACACATAACCAGGGTGACACCCTGGGGAAAGAGAAAGTTATACAAGCAAATAGTTTGATACATTAACAGTTAAAAGGAGGCTGCTGTCATTCATTACCTGTCCTCCAAGACTGTATCCATTGGCTCTACACCATCAGTGTTTACTTCCTGAAGCTGATCAGCAAACTGGATCGCCTTCTGCAGCCGCTCCACACCCTCCGAATCACGGAAATCAACCAAGGCCAGGTGTTCCAAATGATCCAGCACTTCCAGCATCACTTTTTGCTGTAGAAAGAACAAACATGGACAAAAAAAAGTAAAGGTGAGCAAGTCCAATGTACTACTACTTTCCTTTTTTTTCCCCTGAAAACTTGTTAGGTGGCAAACCCCCGAGTTTCCATCCGCTGGGACACGCCGATATCCAGTACTTTCGCGGACCGTTAACTGTACTCCAACTCGTACTTTCTCCCCTCCCAGCCCCGCACCTGGCGAAGGGCCAGCCGGAGCTGCCGCTCGCTGCGGACCCCAGCGCGGGGCAGCGGCCGGCGGGAGGGTGTGTGCGACCGGCGGGAGGGGTGGCGGACCGGCAGGGGCCCGCAGCCGCCCCTCGCCCCCCGCGTTCTGCCCCGGGCGCTGCCCTACCTGCGGGGGCGGCCGCTGCTCGCCGGGCTGCCAGGCCGGGCGCGGCGGGACCTGCAGGGCCCGGGCGGGAGGGGCCCGGACACAGGCCCGGGCGGCGCCCGAGACCGAGCGGAGCCAGCGGCCCAGCATCGCGCGCTACCGGCGGCGCCCTGCGACGTCACTTCACCGCGCCGGAAGTACGTCAGAGCGGCGGCGCGGCCGGCCCGGCGCGGTGAGAGGGCGCGGGCGGGCGCTTGGCCGCCGCGATGAACAGCGTGGGCGAGGCTTGCACCGAGCTGAAGCGCGAGTACGACCAGTGCTTCAACCGCTGGTTCGCCGAGAAGTTCCTCAAGGGCGAGAGCGCCGGGGACCCCTGCGGGCAGCTCTTCAAGCGGTACCAGCTCTGCGTGCAGGTGCGTGCGGCGCTGGAGCCTGCCTGCTCCCCTGCCTGCCCTCCTGCCCGCCCTCCTGCCCGCCTCCGTGCCTGCTCCCCTGCCTGCACCCTTGCCCCCCTGCCCGACCCTCTGCCTCCCTGCTTGCTCCTTTGCTTCCCTCCCTGCTCTCCCCCCTGCCTGCCTCCATGCCCCCTGCCCTGTTTGTTGGCACAGATGTGGTACACAAGTACCCCCACGCTGCTCTGTGTTCTAGCTGTTCACTTTCCACCCCAAGTGTTATTCCGCTGGACATGTTCTGCTTACGATGCTCCTGGCAGCCCCAAGACTAGCTGCTGCCCACAGCTGCGCACCCCACTGCACTGCTCTGGACTTTCTCTTGCCTTCAGTTTCTGTCAGTCATGGCATATAATATTTTACAGGTGTATTTTTCTCGTTAATGTAACTTGTTAATTAAGCCTGCTGGTTTAGAGGCTGTAACACGTTTATGTGATGGGATCCAAATTGTAGTTTGGCATGAGTTCTCAGTGCCTACTTGAGCGTCTCTAGTACTGAAGCTTTATCCAAACCAGTCTTAAGACTATTTTTTCTAGATCATGTTTTGTAACAAAGACTATATTGCTTAGCACTATAAAGATGTCTCAAGTTTAATGTTTTGGATTTGTTGTTCTTTTTTTCAGAAAGCGATCAAGGAAAAGGATATACCCATTGAAGGCCTGGAGTTCATGGGTCCAAGCAAAGGAAAAACTGAAAACTCCTCTTGACCTCAGCTGTATGGGTGGGGTCACTAATATGAGCTTTTGGACTAAACAACATCACCAGGCATACGACTAGACACAGCCTGGATAAGACCTTTGTTAAGCTGCTTTCTAGGAAGTCAGGAATCTGCTTATAAAAACAGCCACACACACAAAAAAAAAGACTGGATCTTGTGGTAACTGTTGCCTCCTTTTCAGTGAATTATGGTGGTGGTTCAGCATCTAACAGCGTGAAAAGCTGTTTGAACTAACTTCCTACTTAATGTACTCTATAGTGAGAATGTTTATTAGAGCAGGCTGAAATAGTAGTTGCTTTGTGACTGATTTCTCTTGCTTATTTATATAACACTTGAAAGTGTTTAAAAATTCTATGAAGGAGGTTGATTCACTTTGTCTTCTCTCTATGCTGCTGAATTTTGGTGAAAGAAGGTTGTTTCATATGATCCTGAATGCTGAGGGGCTAAAGCATTGTTTTTTATCAGCAACAGAGATGGTATAAAATCACTTCTATTGGACCTGCAGTAACTTAGCTAAAATAAATATAACCAAGTTATATTCTGTTCAAGTAGGTAACTGTCCAGTAGAATCTGATTGTGACCTCTAGGAAGGACCAAGGTGGCCTGTAAGAGAAGCTGAAGAGGACACTTTTAACACAGAGGCTACTTCTTCAGCCTTTTCTGAGGTTCTAAAACAATCCTGAACTTGAATTCTGTCCTTTAGCATTATGTGTTCTTGCAATACAACTGCAGTGCAGCCCTGGCTATCCTTTTCCACGCTAAGACAAAGCTCCAGGCTGGCCACTACTACTATTTCTTGCTTGGTGTAGTTAAATTGTGTGTTGAATGAGGGAAACATTGGGTTGAAGCTTGACAGGTGATAATGTTGAGTCCCTGGCTGAGGCTTGTGAATCAAACCTGCTCACCAAGCTGCTCCTGAACTGTGTGGTTTACACCTAGGAAAGTAATCAAAAGTTATTTGTGCTGGCTTGTAAACTGTAGAACTGCTTGCAGCGCCTAGAAAAGGGTGTTTGGAAGAGAAGGAAGGGATCAGGATCCATCCCATCCAGTGGCCCTGTGAGCATTGTGGCAGGGGAGGAGGTTTCCGTTGATCCTTATACAGGAATGGGGAAAAGCTGTCCCCTCTCATTACACCAACACAGGTGAAAGTAAAAAATATGGCCTGGGGACAAAAGAGAAGTCAACTGCCTAATTCTCCTAAAATTACAGTGAGGGGGGGGGGGGAAAGTGAGCTTCACTTTCTTAGCTTTTAAGAGCTACCTGAAGGATAACTCAGAGGTTTTACTTCTTCAAAAAACAAACAACAAAAAAAGGTGCAATTCTCAAACGTAATAGCTCGCTTGTCTGCACGACAGCCCCTTGGTAATGACACCAGACAGAGAGTAGCTAATTAGGGGTTAATAGAAAATTGCCTTCATGACGTAACAAATATTGCAATAGCTGATTATGGAGAACATACTTCAGTATATACTGAATTTTAATTTACAGTATTAGCCTGGAACCTGTTCATCTGCCTGTGACCTGTGTGTTTACAGTGATCAGTTAGAGTGCATTCCTGTTGTTAACGTTACCAGATTCAGGCAGTCAAACCCCTTCACTCCTGCACTGTATCCTGTGGGAGGTGTCAATGTTTTAAGCAAACACTGAACTAAAGAACTTCTGATGATTCAGACTAACAAAAAAGTCAAATCCTAAATTCAAGTTCAGAGTTGTTTATTTAAAGGACCTCTACACTGGTACAGACAGAGGCCACACCACCATTCAGTTTCATTGTAGAAGGAATGCAGAGTTTAAATGATGGTTCCCATGCAACATTCTGGTCCACGATGGGAAGAGCTGAATTTCTGGCTGTGGTCAGGATCTTAGTGGTCATCTTCATAACCGGTTGGGAGAGCATTAACATGGGGGTTGTGGAACAGAGTTTTGTTCCCATCACCCCAGGGGAAAGGCTGTTGAAAGAAGAAAGAAAATAAGCCAGCGGCAGCTAAATGAACCATCTCAGAAAATCAACAGCAATATGGACTCAAACATCACACTGCTTGACGGGCTGATGAATTAAGCAAGTTTGCATCTGTTCCTGGACAAGAGTTAGAAAACAAGTGTCCCTTAGGTGGGAGCCACTGTCTATAGACGAGAAGATCTTTGTGTTCTTGCTTAGACATCAACTATGCTATGAGGACTCCAGTTTTAAGATTTTTGGGATCTCCTCTGTCAGCTTTTGAGTCTGTATTAATTTAAGGTAAGTACAGCTCTAGGACTGAAATGGTTTTCAGCAAGACATTAGCAGGATTACTTGGGGGTGGGAAGGCGTGTGAATACCATGGGTATTTCCTCTGAGCTGCAAGAAACTCTTGCTGCCTCAGAAACAAAGCCATCAGTTAAGATCGTGGCTACGTATGCAGCACCTCATGTAGGTGACAAGAAAGCAAGAGATGCTGTTGTAATCTCAGATGAAGGCCTGCGGTCATAGTGGGGTGGGGAAAAGGCAGCCCTTGGAGAGGTCAAGCAAAGGTACCTTGGTCCTGATCCGGAGATGAGCATAAGGAACAAACTCGGGTCTCTCGTGCTCCTGCTGTGCTTTCAGGTAGCAGTTCAGCATGCAAACACCAACACCGGGCAGGGCCACGACGAAGGTCAACAGCTTCCACAGGCGAGCTAGGGAGAGCATTACATGAAATAAAACAGTAACAAGCCTTTCCGTTAGTGACTCGAGAGCTTGTCAAGCGCAATTAACACATTAACGAGGAATTAACGCACGCTCCATGTCCCCCCCCTCGAGCCGGGGTCTCCCTCCCTGTTTTTACCAGGGAGAGAGGGCGCTCCCCTCCCGCGGGGATCCGGGCCTGACGGCTGCAGCCGCAGCTCTCCCGGCTCCCGGTGAGGTCGCCCCCTCCAGGGCTCACACCGCCGGCACCGGCTTCGCCGCGCCCGCCGCCAAGGGCAGCGGCTGTCAAGGGCAGCGGCGTACCGGCCGCAGGTCCCGGCTACGCCCTCGCCCCGAAGAGCCCCGTTACCTCCACCGGCCTCATGGGCCGCGGCCGACATGCTCCGCCCCGGCAGGGAGCGCGGGCCGGCGGCGCCGAGCAGCAGCCGGGAGGCCCTTCCGAGCGCCGCCATCGCGTCCGCGGGCGCCCAGCGGAGCCGGAAGCGGGGTCAGGCCGGCAGGGGGCACCGGGCATGCGCGCTGCGCTCCCGGCCCCGCCCCTGCGCGGCCGCGGGCGGCGGCGCCCCTCTGCGCATGCGCCGGCCTTGGGGCGGGCGGGAGGCGCTGGCTGTGACGTCAGCGTCGCGGCGTGTCGTTCGCGGGGGGGAGGCGGCACCAATTTGGTGCTGAGGGGTGGTGGCGGCGTGCGGGTGGCGAAAGGACGGGGGAGGCTTCCCTGTGAGCGGCGCCGGAGCTGTGGGGACAGGGGGTACACACTGGGGTCGTCCCAGGCGTGAGGGGACTGAAGCGCTCGAGCTGCGGCAGCCGTGAGGGGAGCAGGAGCGGAGGAGCCTGGGGCTCCTGAGGGGCCTGCAGAGGGGCACGGAGGCAGGGGGGTGGCTGTGGCAGCTAGGTGATTTGTGCTGGCTTCTAACAGGTGTAGAAGGGCAACACTGGGTGGGACCTGTGACTGCACAGCTCTCCAGAGCGGAAGGAAGCATGTTGATATGTGCCATCATGTACAGGCTTGGGGAGTGGTATCCCCCAGCATGCATGGCTGTGAGTTTCAGAGACTGTACATTCAGCGTAGGTGGCCTAGGAGACTGGCCTGCCATCCTATGTAGACTTTCCTGGTGGTAAAGCGATTGCACAGCTGTATTTGAGTTTCTTTTATGCAACAGCAGGGAAGGTCTGTTGTATTTGTTACTGAGACCTTTTTTTTTTTTTCACATGAGGGACCAATCCCATTAGTGCAATATAAAAGCTGCTTCAATCGTGACAGTAAAAAAGATGCTAATGAAATGCAGTTTTGTAACCACTGATGTGTTTTTAATTACGTGGGTTCCTGGGATGATTCTGCTGAAATAGTAATATCACTTGAATAAACACAAAAGATATGCAGGAAAAAAAAAAATCATAATTAATTTGCAAATAGCTAAATCTTACTTTATTGCAGTTCTTTATTGCAGCCTGATGGTTGGCTGTTTGACCTTTGGTAGAAACCGCGTAGATGGAGAGTACATTTTCAAACACTTAAAACCTCACAGTAAAATGAGAGGACTCTTGTAGTGGATGCGGAGACTGAAACAGGCCAAGCGGAAAGCAGAGAAACAGGCTTTCAGGGTGGGATGGTGTTAAGGTCTGTCTGTGAGGGAGTGGTATGAAGAAATTGTATTTTTCTTCTAACAAGGTATAAATGTTTGTGGAAGGAGAAGGAGCAGGTTCCTCTGTCATTCAAAGCAGGCATCTGTGAAAGATGAAGATGAGCTTAAGTAAAGTGCAAGAGCTCTGTCCTGGTTCGGGGTTGTTACTGCACAGTGCTGCTCTGGCCAGGGGTAGTGCAGACTCACATTTCACCTTGGTCCCCTGAAACCCGTCACTTTTCTGTTGGCAAGACCAAAGCACGTAGCGTGGCTGCGTTGCTGTTACAGCATTGTTAGATGGTAGGAAGTGGTGGTTGCTGCTGGGGAGTGTGATTTCTTTTCCCTTTTTCACTTGGAATAGGGCTCATGTCCAAATTTACTGTGTAGTTTATGGGAATGGTAAGATGGCCAGGATCTCAGAAGGCTGTTGTGAAATGTACCTTGGCATAAAGATATTGCTCAGTTGTTTGTTTATTGCATTTTTGCAGTGTAAACTGATAATAAGTACATTGGTTTCTTTGTTATTATCTTTATTTTTAAAAAAAATCACAATTACCTCTTCCAGTAATTTTCTTTCATGTTACTTCATTTAATTTTAAGTCTTGCTTACATACTGAAAGGATAAGTTACTCCCTGGTGGCTTTGTGTGTACCTACAGGAGTGTTACTCAGTCTTCACCAACATGATGCATTTTCTACAGTACAGACCTGAAATCACTGCAGCTCACCATGTGTGCGCACAGCTGCTTTGCTGAATGAGGTTGGGAATGTTATGTCATGAAGTTCTTGTCCACATTGCAGGTAGATTTTGCCTTTCTCCACCTGCATCCCTGGGATTTGTGCTTACAAGATGTGTAATATCAGAGTTTTTAAAAGGAATTTGCATGTGACTTTTCTTGGGAACAGAAGATGCAAGAATTAATTTGTATAATCTTTAATTGATGAAACCAAGATTAAGTTCTGTATCCTAAAGCAAATTATGGTGGTGTTTTTATAGCAGGAGCTACATAAACAAAACTACTCATTTGTAGCAAAAAGAGCTCTAAGTAAGCAACAGACACTAATGTTTACAAATTAGATTAAACAAAAAAGGATCCACAAAACAAGAAGCAAACCTCTGTCTAGGATGAGGAATGGTACTCTAAAATGAAAAGGACATGAGCTGTGCTGCTGCAGTAGCCTCAAACAACAACATGCAAGTGTCCAGCAGGAGATGAGAGCAGCCGAGGTGTGCTGCCTCCCTAGTTCTGCCTTGCACCTTCACTCCTCTGACAGTCTTGAAAATGCTCTTCTGAGAAGGAAATGCTCACAGAAAGCAGTATGTAGTAGTGGCAACTCTTAATGCAGCTGCCCCATGTTAAAAAGTACCTTGTGAGCACTTCTACCTATGGACCTCCAAGGGGTTCATGGAGAGAACTAAAAATGGAGTTCACTTCTGTCCTGAACCTGAGTATGGTGGCGGTTTCACTGCAGTCTGAGTTGCAGTGATTTAAAATGGGACTTTCTTAGCCTTTATCATCCCAGCTGTTTCAATTAATCTTCATATTAGGTGTGTCAGGAGTCTAATGGGTCTGACTCATGTCATCTTCAAATGTGGTGTAAATTGAGAGAGACTGCTGGAAGACAAAAGATTCCATGTGAAAAATTTCTTCTAGCTGAGGGAAGACAGGTAGGTATTTGAAGAAACCTAGATTATTTTTGTTAAAGGATTGTGAAGAATGTTTTGATATAGTTGTATAAAATATGTTTAACTATGCGCTATGTAATAGTTATCACTGTGATAATTGCAGTCAGCCTGACAGCATGTCTTTTTACAAAGGTGTGGGAAAATGCCGGTGAATGAACAGTTATCTCTGCTACTGGCTCAGTAGCTCAGTCTGGATTATTGACCTGTGGTGTGAAAACCCCCTCTTGTACTCACTGGTAAGAGCTGCTGCCTCACAGAAAGGACTTCATTTGAATTCCAGAGCTGAGCTATTTAAGGGCCTGTAGCTTGATTTAGAAGCTAGCTTATCATCCTTTAATATCCAGTTCTAAATTCAACATTTTGAGGAAGTTTCAACATGTAGATTTTTCCAAAAGATCTAGCATCCTGGGAGTCTTCTGGAGTGCAAAGATGTTACAAAGTTAGCTCTGAAAAAGGGGGTAAAAAAAAGGAAAAAATGAAGTGCAGGTAGTCAGTCACTTGTGTGGTGGTGGGACAGGTGGAGGTCAGGCCAGAAATCCTGTAATCTGACTTGGCTACCCAGTAAATGTCTCCTGTTGCGTATGCAGCAGTAACATGTAACATTTTGGATCGTATTGCTTTTCGGTTTAACAAAATTTGAACAATTGCAGTGAGATGGTGCTCACTAGAGGTGGAGTTGACTTGCTCTGCTGAAAAAGAAAGCTTGGGTTTGTATGTACTAACCACAGAAACAATTGTGAAGGCAAGAGGCTTTAGCTTTCAGCTAACTGCCTAAAATTCAGTGAGTGTTGAGATAGAGAGGTTCCACTATAACTCAGACTCAAAGGACGCTTTCTAAAGACTCATCTTTCACCTTTATTTTTCTTACTTTTCCTAGCTGCAGTGGTGGATAGCAGAAGAGGACATGGATAACAGCATGAATCACTGGTGAGGTGTGATTTAAAAAAGCCTTTAATACGGTCAGCTGGGGCCGAAGCCTCTCAGAGCAATGCCGGGCTGGCCCGCCTGGTGGCAAACTGCTTTCACTGGAAGCGCCTCTCCGTTTAGGAGGTTTGGGAACAACAAATGCACTCATTTGGATTTCAGACTGTAATCTCATCTCTGTGCATTTTCAAGTTTTCAGGGACCTGCTCATCTCTCTTGAATAGCAATGTTTCCTCCGTCAGATACTGTCTTAACAAACAGAGTTCACACTGCAGAGATAGTGTCTGTGTCTCAAACTTCACAGTTTCGGGAGGGTTCTTCATCTTCTCCCTGTAGTCCTGGAACTGCAGAAATCAATATTCCGACATCTGTAAATCCTTTGTTCCCCTTTTCACCAGGGCTTTATCAGCTTTGGGAGGGGGGAAGAGGGCGTTGAGAGAGCCATTGTCCCTTCTCTCGGGAATGATCTGGAAGTACTATGCAAATCTTCATTTGAAGACCCTGGGAACTGGGGGAGGGCTTTAGCTGCCGGCTCAGTAGGAGGGGAACTCTGCATCCCTGTTCACACTCTTCTGCTTCGTGCAAGGAGCTGGGAAGAGTTTTTTGAACTCACAGAAAAGACATTTTGTGCTCTATGCACTTCTGTGAGGCTTTGCCCTCCTTATGTTTCCTGCTTTGTGCTTTTTTCTGCCAGCTTCTTGTAAATATTTGTGTAAGAGTTGGGTAGGGAGAGATCTAAGAGCTGCAATTAGCAGTGATGAAGTCAGAACAGTGCCGGCTGCAGCACCCCTGCAGCCTCACACCCTGGAGCCTCCTACCAGGTAGTGGTGCAGCTCCAGTGGTGCTAGTGAATATATAGTCAGCATCCTGGCACTGGCACGGAGTAGGGGCATGGTTTGTTTCAGTAAGCCAATGATTCAGCTGGTCAGGAGTAGTGAAGTAGTTTGCAGTTCTCAAATTATCATATTGTAGCCAGATCTTAAAAAGCCTCCTCTTACTGGGGCAAAGACAGACCAGTACCTGGTTTATGAAACCCTGTAGTCTGTCCTGGCTTGGCTCAGAACTGTGTCACCTGTTTTGTATTAGGGCAGGGTCACACTAACTGCCAGTTTCCTGGAAGCTGTGTAGGGTCCTTCTTAGGCCTCATGGAATGGGAAACATCCTGACTGCCTGGGCACATGGGTGAACAGGACAGCCGGGGAGGGAGAGTAACAGATTATAGGCAGTTTTGTATTTATAAGCTACTGTAAAGGCAGTCACAGTTGATTTGATTTTCTGACCTTCTTTTTCATGGCATCAGTCCCATTGTTTATTTTTCAAACTTTGAGGGGCATTGTGTTCTAACAAACTAAAAAATACTTTTGAACAATGACATCCCTGGAAAATGCAACACTGTTCTCTCTCTCTCCTGGTCAGCTGAGAAGATGCAGCCTTTGAAGAACCTCACCTCCTGTCAAAGCCATAGGAACACATGCCATGAGACCTGATTCTCTGTTATGTCCCATTCCATGTTGTATCTGAAGCACTGTAAAACACTAGTGTTTTGTTCTGCAAGTACTTTACTGCTTTGTAGAGGGAAAGTGCATCACAGGCATAGTTTTGTATGCACAACTGGGTCTAAATATGCTCTTTTTTTTTTTCGTGTGTAACTCTAGAGTGACTCAGCTGGCTTGAGTGAATGTCCCCTGGAACTGTGCTAGCTGGAAGCCAGCCTGGACGTGCCTTCTTGCTTCCTGTAAGTGCTCCCACTACCTGTGCATACTCGCGCATCCATGTAGATGCTTTTCTGAGTACACTTGTTTGCATGCAGGCTGGCGTATGAATGCACATTCTTCTCACCCACTCTTCACATCTGCATGCAAACACACACGCATTCTCAAGTGCACACATCCATTCCCTTTCCCTCATATACATTTGTGCACATACACAGACCTTTTTGAAAGCTCCTGTTTTCAGAAAGGTTTTATTTATAGGTCCTGCCTGGTTGTGAATGTGAAAGGGAGAAAGCCCCTCAGAGGGTTCCTTTCATGTGTAAATCAGCCTAGGCTGAGAGCATTGGGGTCACTGAGAGGAGGATTTCACTCTTAATTACTCAGAGAGAAAGCAGGCAGGGGACTTTCTCAAACTAATAGGGTTGTTCTCTGCTGGGGAAAGCAGCTTGAGATGGCCCAAGTTTCTCTTGCATCAGATTTTGGGCTCTGATTCACAGGCCTCTCCTGCCAGTGCCAGAGCTGGTGTCTGTGTGGCACTTGGAACAAACAGTTCAGCTTCCAAAACAGCTTACTTACTAAAGATGGTTATGTTAGTTCTGATAATTGGGTGTTCTTTGGAGACCAATGGAAGAACTGACCTAGTCTGCTTTATTTTTATGCCACTTTTATGGAAGAATTATGTTAGTTTGTGCTGTGTATATCTGTGACTCCATCTGAAGACCTCAGTATTCCAGACCTGAAAGCTCCCACCTCTCTGCCAAGTAGAAAAATGTTATTGTCTAGAGATTAGTCCAGTGAGCAGGGCTCTGAACTTGGACTTAAAATCAGCACTGAATTCCCAGTTCAGCCACTGAATGCCTTTGTGACCTTAGCTGTGAAATGGTGTAATCTTCTCTCTAGAATGAGGCTGTTAAGAGCAAAAAACATGGATTGTGATACTCTTGGTAATAAGGCTGTGAATGCCAAGGTAAATGTGGGCGATAAGTGTGTCTGAAGAGATGTCTTTTTCCTGGAATGCAGTGTAAGCAATGCGGACTCCCCTGCTGAAGTAGCATTGTCACCTTCCATCCATTGACATGTACTGCGGAGATGGGAACACCCTGATCACAAGCCACTTGGTTCTCTACAGGAACCGCAGGACCTGTTTGTACAACCACAAGCTCACATGAGGTGCAGCTACACTTCGCAGCTGTCAGTAGTTGCAGGGAAGAGATCTGTGTTGTCAAGTGCATGTGCACATGCAGGCAAGTACATTTTTCTAACTCCAGTTGACTCAGTTAAATTTATATCCTCTCATCTGTGCCTCCTTTTCATATGGCCTCTGCATAGGAAATAAATGCTTTGAGGGCTGAACATTCCCAACCTGTGCACAAGCAGTCCCCTGGGAGCCCTGATACAGGATTCTTGGAGCTGTGTTAGTTCAGTTTGCCTGGGAAGGCAGAGTTTTCGGTCCAGGAGCACCTGTTTGAGGAAGCTCACAGCAGCGGTGGGGGCCATCGGCAGATGAGGTCAGCAGTCTGAAGTGCCTGCAGAGGTCAGAGAGAAATGAATGGGTCATTTATTTTGCAAATGAAGAGCTACAGCCTGGAGCAGCCGTAGCAGAGCCCAGCATGTGGGTCCAGGCTGTTCCTTTTATGAGCTGATGGAAATGGGGCCCAAAAGGACTTCCCTGATGGAGTTCTGTCACAGGCTTTGTTATCTTCACCTCCTCCAGCATGCACTGGGCATAGAATATGGATTGGGGGTTATCCTGGCTACCAGCACAGTCAAGAGGACTAAGGCTTTATGGCTGCATAGAAAACCTAAGGCTGCAGGGTATCCTTATTGCCATTCCAAAAGGAAAATCTTGTTTTAAGATGGAGAACACATGTTTCTTTCTGCTTTAGTGCTCCTTTTTACACAGCCTACACTAAAATGTGTAAATACAAGGGCTGCTTTAAAATAATGCACATAACTGAGTAACAGGGGTTAGAAAGCCTAGATTCTATTCTTCATTCTGGTGGTAGACTGTCATTTAATTTGACAAAGCCCTATGAATGACTTACACCTCATGCCTCACTTTTTCTGTAAAATACTGAAGAATAGTAGGATCTTTTTCTAAAAACATTTTTAGGCTTTGGAATACAGAATGCTTTATATATGCAAAATGTTGCTGTTAGTAGCACTGTCTGTCAATGTAATATCTTTTGGTCTACTTTTTATGCAACAATGTTACTTTGTCTGAATTGTTGATTTGGAATGAATTTTATGTTATATAAACAATGTCACTTCTGTCTTGAGTTTGTTCTTTCACTTCTTTGCAGACCACCAGGGAACTTCTTTCACTGTGAGATTGTAATGGGAGGTGGAGACACCTCGAGGAGAAGGTCGAAACAGACAACAGCAATTACAGTCAATAACATCTATGACTTGAGAAAATCTTGCCTCGATTACAGGGTTTTGTGTGGTCTGTGTGTGCCATCTTTCCTATGTACAGATACTTAAAATAAGGCAAAACATGGAAAGAACTGTTTCCCTTGTAGGAGCTCCAGGAGCAGCTTCCCATTATTATATGGTCTTTTCACAGCATCAGATAGAGTGGGGCAGGGTGGGGACTTTAAGGGGAAGGCAGCTAAGGTTGGGGTAACTGTGCTCACAGTTTTTCCTCACTGCTGTGCTGTTACAGCTATGACAAGCAACTGGAGGTTAGAACAGTCCTGGGACTGGCAGAAGGTGCACTAAAAAGGAAAATGAACTTAGGTTTAGATTTTATTTTTCAACCTCTGCTACGTGTGAAGGATTGTTTTTTATGGCTTTTAATCTCTGCTTTCCTTTAGAAACCTCAGGAGGACTGTCTGCCCTTCATGTCTGTTTTGACATGTTTTACATGCGTGATAAGGAGCACAGCCACTCTCGGTAGGTTGCAGAAAGAGGACATAAAATCATAACATGTCTTCGGAGGGGTAAGCGTGTTCTTTGTTTCCTAGAAGCATCAGCCAGGTTTACACCACTTCGTATAAGAACTGCTGCAAGAGAAGATGAATGTTTCTGAGGGCTCGGAGACAGTTTCATGTTTGGGGTAAGACTGAGGTTAGCCATGGAGCCTGTGTCCAGGCAGTAATTTGACAGCAGACATGAGCACACAGTAATGCAGTCTGTGAAAATCACAGAAGCCTGCTGAGTTATTGTGAGCTGGAGGAGCTTTTCTGTTTGTGGGCACATGGGTCTGCCTGCCTCACATTGTGCAGACATAACTGAGACATAAAGGAGGCTGGCAAATTGCAGAACACTGATGGAAAGGGGGGACAGGGGGCTGAAGAAGAAAAGTTAAGAGTTTGTAGACAAAGGCCTCAAGCATAGTTGTGAATGCCTAGCAGGTAGTTGGTCTTTAAATGAAAGCATTTATCAAGTAAAGTACTGATTTAATGTGGGAATTGGATAGATATCTGCAAAGGTTTTTGCACCCTGTTTGCAGTGTGAGTACAGGAGGTGTTAACAGAGAAAGCAGTTTTACTTTCTACCAAGGTGTATGTTTGTTCATGTACTTAAACTATATAGGGCAGGCAGTATAGATGACATCATACAAAGTGAGACACAGACGACGTCATGGGGTATGGGCATATAATGTCCCCACAGATTATGACTGATTGTAAATAAGACATATAACTTGCTTTCCTTCTGGTAATACATTACCATACTGTGAGCTTCATCATTGGATTATCCAGGCCCTTGCACCAGCCACAGCTTGCTGCAACTTGCTGATGCTCTATATCCCCCCTGTCCCACAGACCCACTCCTGTTTTACCTTGGCAATGCACCCTACTCAGCATCTCCATTATGAGCAGCGCCTTTCTTGGACCGTACATTATCTCCTGTCACTGCACTGGGACCCCAGTGTTGTGATGTAGTTGCTTGGCTGTAGTTGGCAGTGGCTGTGATCAGACTGCACATCCGTGCTGTGCCTGTCACCGAACCGATAGAACAGCACAACCAGCAGCTCCGTTCTGGTCAGTGTGTATCCCCTTTCTGTGCCTGTCAGAACTGTTTTAGGGAATGTAACAATTTCTGCGTGGCAGGTTGATAGGCAGTCCCTCTGTACTTCCCCCAGTATCCTACCACAGCTCTAGCTGGTGCACAGGGTTGTAGTAGTTTCAGATTGGTCCCTTGTTTCAATTTCTTTTTTTTTTTAACTTTCAAAAACCTCCTTTTGAGCCTTGAACCATTCCTGCGCTGGAGGCTTGTGAATTAATTGCTAAGGGCTCACAAGTTGCTGATAGATGTGTGCAGAAACTAGCTACATGGTTGACCATTCCTGTAAATCATTGGAATCTTCATACGTTTCATCCTGGGCTTCTCCTTAAAAGCCCTTCCCAAACTGGATACAAGACAATGGATACCAGCAGGCACAGCTCCCAGTGACTACAGTATTGTCACATATCCAAAAGCCTGGTGGGAGGAGCAGACATTAGGTCCGAATTCATCCTGGCAGGGAGATTCAGCTGAGAGGAGGAAAAGAAGGTCAGAGGCAGCTCCAAGGAAACGGCTTTAGTTTAAAACGTTTCATTAAAGTTTTCACACTGGAAATAAAAAGTACGGGGAATACAATTTCTTGGCAGAGGAACCACATTTAGTAACAGTCCTGTATACATTTGGTACTGTATACAGAAGGACACAAAATATATCCCTGGCTATCTCAGCAAAATTATGGGTCCTTTTTGTTAATGTGACTCTTCCAAAATAGTTTACATAATCTGGGGATGGTTGTTTTTATCAATATTGATAAAAGAAATTCTTTTTCCAGTAGACCATTGCTCTCTGCTGGTAGCCATGCAGCCTTTGCTGGGCAGACTAGATTTATCTAAGTAGTGGATCAGTGACAGTCCAGCTGGGAACACTATTGGGATGCTCACCTCACATTGTTTCCCTTCCCCTCTGTGTCTGTCTGAATTTTCCTGTTGTAACTTAGTAAGATAATCACAGTCACCCTGTTGATTTGACGAGCTCTTTTTTTGAAGATAGTTCTTGCCTGCCACTTGAGCTTTGTTGCCTCAGGATGTTTTACCTCCTCATGCAGGCAGGGTTGGGAGTGTAGACTGGCACACGTGCCTGCGAGATTTAGCAATGCAGGGTTATGGCAAACATCACCAGTGAGGAGCTAGGAAATGGGATGCCAGTATGTCTCATCTGTTTTCTTCTTTTGGGACATAGTTTGACCAAAGAACTGAGCAGTTGAAATGTCACAGAGGAGTATGTGGTATGGATGGATTTTTTAACAGGAAGCCAGGATTAGTCTACATTGCATTTTTTTCTGGTTTAGGTTATAGGTGAAAAACTTGGAGGGGCTTTGTCATTACATCCCAGTGGCAGTTTTAATTTACTTTGGCTTAGAAAGAAGTGTTTCCCAACAGACTGGCAAAACAGAAGCACACATACAGTGCCCTGCAAAGGTCATTCCTGACCAGACCCTGCAACAGCTGAAGTACAGATTGTCAATTTTTCACACTGCCAACCCCTGTGGCATGTTTATACCCAGGTTCTTTTGTCAGTACGTAAATAATTTTTACGTTCTTCACTGACTATGTGAGGCAGTGTGTTGTCAGGGCCCTGGGTGCACCAGCTAACTTTACAACTTCTACCCCCTCTCCTGCAGGTTTGGCTGCTGGTGTTCAAGGTCTGCCCTTGAATGGTGGAGTGTAGCCTGGGACCAGAGTGCTGTGAAAAGAGCTGTGTGCCAGAGAGCTGGGGAGGAACCTGATGGGGCCTCCCACTTCGCTTGGGAGCCATGGCACAGAGCTGCCCTTGTCCTTGGTCCTCCTCTGGGGTAGGCTGGGGGTGTCTGTGCTTCGCTGTGGACCTTGCTGATCCTGACTTTGACTTTCTGGCTTGGCCTCAGACCTGGCTCATCCCTATGGGTTTGTTTGACAGTCATTGGGCTCCTGGCTAAATGTGGTTACTGTCACCAGACCTGCTCTGCTCTTCTTGCTTGGTCACTGTGGCACTGTGCCCCTTTATACTGAGGTCCTGTCTCTGCCGGCCTTGCTGTCAGCCTGGCTTGCCTTTGCTCCTCCCGCTCCCCAAGCTCCTCTGC
Organism: Falco rusticolus; assembly: GCF_015220075.1. Lineage (NCBI taxonomy): Eukaryota > Metazoa > Chordata > Aves > Falconiformes > Falconidae > Falco > Falco rusticolus. The sequence goes on along the minus strand of NC_051187.1, from coordinate 37,091,837 downwards.
AACTGCCGCATTGCCCTGATCCTGGCATTGACTGCAGCCTTTTAGACGCAGCATCTCCATCTGTCTGGGAAGTCAGAGAGTAAATGGGCAGCGATACGAGAGACATTGTGGCATCATGCTGATTTATTGCTATGACAAATAAGGAAGATGTGGTGTTAGATTTGCCTCCCTTCATTTCCAACTTCCTGGAAAGACAAACCTAAAGTCGAGTCTATTGGGAAGAGCTCGGACCGCCAAGAAAACAGCCGGCAGGAGGAGCTCTGTAGACATTTCGCTGGATCATTTTCGGGCAGTCATATAGCTCCATGTTTCAAGGGCATCGCTTTAGATCTACTTTCTTGGGACTTCCTTGCAGACAAACCACCAGCAGCAGCAGACAGAGGCAACTTCGTGGTATTGCAGTTGAGCAGCTCCAGTGATTTATTTTTAAATTTTTTGGAGACTTCTGAGGTTCCTTCTCCCATTGTGATGCCTTTCTGTGTCATTTTTTGAGAAAATTAAGGTGTTCCTTAAGATCCTAGGGTTTCTTTTTAGTCCCTGGAAGGGGACAAGTGTTTTATATTCCAAGAAAGCTAGTGTAAGATTTTGTGGACAGCATCCTAACCCCAGAGTAAGGAATTCAGAAGCAATGCTTGTCTTTGAAAGATATCCTCCTGGATTCCTCATGACCTCTGAGGGGACTTGTAAGCAAAGAGCTCCAAAACATATCAGTACCACTCTGAATATTGCCTGGACAAAGTTATTCAAATAGTTCTGCCTCCTTGTGTACAGTTCATCTTTTTCTTCTCTGAGAAGCAGATATGAAGAACAGTAGTTGCCCTTTTGCACAGCACTGTGTTCTCTTTAGTTAGGTGCAAAGTATCACCCTGCTTCTTAAAGCCAGTCCTGCAGCCCTGAATTGCGTGGGCCCCATGGCCATGCCTCTGCATCACCTTTAAAAAAGAATTAAGATTTTTTATTTTTTTTTAATTGGTAAATTCTTTACTTTTTTAAAATCTGCCCTTCAATTATCTAGATGGGAACTAGGTGCCTTCTGGTCTTGAATGTTGCTATAATAATTATTTTGATCCTGACTGTGCCAGAAACTATTCTAATGCATATCAGTGTAAATTAAGTCAATAGAGATTCTTCAAATTTATCCTGGTGTTCAAGAGAATGGAATTCATGCACTTCAATTTACAGCTTATTAAGTGATCAGAATTAATGAACTTGCAACAACCTTTACTGTTCTTGTTTACATGTTTTCTTCCTATTCACTCATAATGTACATGATTCAGAAAAAGCAGAGTTGAAAAGGCAGTGTGTGGGTCAGATATGTCCCATGGAGCACAGCATTGTGCTTCAGGGTGTAATCATATTTGTAAAGCTGTTATGTAGAAATGGCACCTTCTGACTCAGCTGATGCACAGAAACCCAGCTCCTTTTTCAGGACTCTCGCAGCATTCTTAAAGCAAGAAAAATATTTGTACTGAGGAACAGGGAGGGTGTTTGTCAGTGTCACTGGAATTTAATAGAACAGAATAGTAGAACAATTCCTCCTGGTTTTGGTGTTTGGGGGGAGGGGTGTTGAGTATTTTTTCAGTGTGGTACCACATTTCAGTTTGGAGGTTGGGAATAACGCAAACCATCAGATCCACCTTTCCTTTTATTCTGAGATTTGGAAGTCATTTGGGATGTCACCAAGCAAACCTCACAGAAACCCTCTTTTTCCCAAGACCAACTGAGGGTTATCCCACTGGTTCATTCAATTCAGAGTTGGAATGATGGAAGGTTCTCTTTGATTTCATAATGTTTAAGGCTAAACTTGTGAGGTTGCCTGTTCATCTGGGCATCATTTGTCTCTGACTTCGTGGAACACAGGACAACTTCTAAATGCTTCATCTGATCAACAGCAAACATTTCAGAGACTTTCTGTTATTACTGGAGAGAGGACACCACTGATGTGCGAAAGTACTAGGAAATCAAAAAGGGGAAAATAGGGGAGCAGTAATTTACATACCACTCCATTTGTAGGTGAAGCAACTAGGTGGTGGCACTCGCATACCAATGTTTTTATCTCATCTCTATCAGTCTAGAAAAGTGATCATGTTAGCACACTGGAAGATCTGTCACCAGATAAATACAGGGCTTGTACGCAACCTCTGCAGAGCTGGAGGAGAATGGAGATCCGAAGTTAGAAGGAAAAAGGGTGGGGGATGCACAGCAACCCCAATATGAGGTAGTTTGAGGGTACCCCGCTACAGCAGCAGTGTAGATGTGTGCACAGAAACCCTGATAGTGACATTTAGAGGGCCCATTTACTCAGGGAAAAGTTAGATGGGGCATTAAGATGCTATTGTAGGAGAGAATGAGGGATTCCTGAGGAAAATGTTGGGATCACAGCAACCTATGCACAACCTGGGGCACATGCATGCCCCAGGCGTTGGAGGGGGAGCTGAGATGTTTGGAAAGGAGGCATTTGTGCAAGAGGGGAATGCGGCTTATGGAGTAAATCCTTGTATAAGAGAGCAAAATCTTCAAAGGAATGGCTGTAGATAGTGAACTACCCTCAAGAAATGAGAAATAGAGGGCTGGCCAGCTGTCTTGCACTGAGCAGCTGGGCTGACAGAGCTGCTAAGAGCAAGGGGAGCCAAGGCAGCAAATGGGAAAGGTTGTTTCAAACCGTGTGGGCTGGTTCTGGCCGATGTATGACTTGCTGAAAACCAGAGAAACTAGTTAGTAACTCAGGCAGGCTTGAGTGGAGCCCAGGGCTGGACAGAGCTCAGAGCAGAGCCACACTGTGAACTTGGTCCCTGCAGAACAGTTGAAACTGCCTGCCTGGCTGCTTCTCTCCATGCTGGCGTGGAGGTGGTGCATCTCAGGGGCTACTGGGCAGTCCTTGTGCATGAAAGCACCATGCAGAGGCAGGTGACCTCTGGAAGTTGATGTATAGCAAATTCCTAGTTCTTTTTACCTCTTTTTTCTTACCAATGTTAAAAGATGAGAGAGACCCTCAGAGGAAAGACTAGTGGAGTGATACTGGACTCATTCTGAGGGCTCGTAAAAACGGGGTGGGGAGAGTCCATGCTTGCATTTGAAGAAGGCAGAGCATGCTGGATTCACAGGACTCAGCTTTAAGTACAATTGGCTTAAAATTCTGATGGAAAACCAAATGTGTCTTAATACAGGTTTCAAGTACTGCTCTATTTTCTGAATTTGTTACCTTTTTTCTTCTTTCCTCCTTAGTGCTAAGTGTTCAAGCCCACAAAGCAATAACTTCATAACACTGCTAGTATTTCAAAGTTCTGTTTCTTTAAGAAGTTCATAAAACTTGTCACAATACCCCAGTAAAGCTCTTTCTGCAGCGCTATCTAATCCAAAGTAGTTTGTATCAGATTTATGTTCTGGCAGCTCTGTGATAAACTTGGACTCTACCACATTACAAACACAAAAGATTACTTAAAGTTGTTGTTACCGAATTTGAAGGACTCCTTTGTTTCATGGAGTCCACACCCTTGTAGCAGGGTTGTGGTCTCCAATGGCTCTGCACCTCATACTTTTACAATCCTAGGCAGCCTGGAACAAAGACATTTCCACCAGTGACAATTTAATATTTTGGTAGATTTAACCTGTTCTTTGTGTTAAAATTGTGCATGTCAAAAACCCACAGAAGATATAAAGCATTGGAGAATTCACTGGGGTCTGGTATTTTGACCAAAGAGTCTGTGAGATGTAAATGTTAGATTTCTCCTCTGTCATAAAAGTCCCCTTAAACCTGATGTCTCAATTCATAAGGCTTCCCTGAAACCCTGGATGAACCTTGTGAAGTTCCTAGAAAAGGAAAATTATGCAGAAAATTATCAGACTCCTGATTCCCCTGGTGTGAGACCTTGCAAACTTGAGCCTGAAAACATAAAGGACTGAAACTATGATGTCAGTCACACCCTCAACACAAAGATTATAGGTGTAACTAGAGGAGGAGTTCATCACAAAATCTCTCTGATCTGAAATCAAGCAGAACTCTGGAAACAGCTGCCAAATACCCAAGGCCAGAGACCTCTCATTCTGGGAACAGTTCTCAAGTTATCCAGTGCTCTAAAGCTTGTTCTATCCCCAGTTTATGGGAAGAGGAAATATTATGGACATCCATTGTAGAAGTTGGAATGTTTTGTTTGGTTTTTTTGTTAAAATGAATCTACATTTGGCTGAAGGAGTAGTAGTTTTTCTTACTATGACTCCAGGAGAAAAAGACACTGTTTCTGCACTTCCAAGTGAGAAGCTCACCTTGTAACATCAGGTGTACCCTAGGGGTGGTAACTAGCAGTGACTACAGTACAGTCATTAATAGTACAATGGTCTGTACTGTCTAACTGCCCCTGGAGCAAAAGATCAGTTTAATAATTAACAAATTCATCTTTAAATTACCTGTCTTGAAAAGGTTATATATTACTTGTGTGGGACCATGCAACCTGGTCTCTATATTGTATCTGTAATCATGACCATCACTATTTTGCGTCTTCACTGTCTGATTCTGCTGACATTTGTAAAGCATTCACGGAATCTGGAGTTTTTCTTCTAGTGTTATATCCCAAACACATGACTCCAGCTCAGTGGGATGCTGGTGCAGGATCACTCTGCATTGCTCTAAGACCTGTTGGAAGTTCAGGCGTGCAAAGGCAGCAGCTGAACAGGGCAGGGACAGGCAGAGGACACAGTGAACTTATCAGCTGGCTTCTTGTTTCCAGCCTTATGCTCTGTACTGTTGTGTTCTGCTGTGAGAATCCTTTAATTCTTCTTCCCTTTGGGTCTCTAATACTAGCAGATGGAAATCCAGCTCAACTTTCAAAAACTTTGAATAATTTATTAAGAACAAAATTGTTGGGTCTGAGAGCTGGTTCCTTCTCTCTCTCTTTCTCCTTTTCTCTCTGCAAACTGCCTTTCAGAGGCAAAGTTTCTAATTACAGGTCAGGGAGGCAGGTTTAATCACACAGCAGAGCCCTTGATGCAGCATTAGAGAGTGTTATTTATACACCTGAATTAATAGGGATGCAGCATTTCAGTTGAGAAGAATAAGGTGGTGTTCAATTTCACTCTTTTTATGTGAAACAAACCACATCAGATTCACTGGGCTTTTTGACCTAAATTATTTGGATTCTGAGTAACTAACAAGTAACCGCTGTGCAGAGCTAGAGCAAAAAGAAGCAAGAATAGACAGAACTGCTCACATAGCAGGGGAACAACAGAAGCAGGATGTATCAGAAAAAGCTGGGAGGGGATAGAAAGAGGAAGCCACTGGGGAAACTGAACAGGGTAAAAATACATATGTAGCTGTCTGTCCCAAGGAAGACTTTTGGAGAGTGGCAGCATCCACAGAAGCTGAAGGGCAGTCTGCAGTATGTAGGCATGCTCTCGGACACCTCAAAATATTGTTCTTTTAAGGCCAAGAATAGGAGAGGTGGAGATGAAACCTGACGCGTGTGAGGAGTCCCTTGTACTCTATGCTGCAGGGAATGGGATCCCTGCACCGTCAGCACTTAGAGTTACTGTCAGCTTTTACTGGAGGTATTGGTTCTGTAGCACTGAAAAGAAGTGGGGAGTCCTGGGTGGGATTGTTCCTGCAGTGTCGTGAGTTCCAATGTGACTTATTTACAGCAGCACAGAGATTAATTTTCTCTGCTGTTTTGAATACGAAACTCACAATCCCTGTGGACTTTCATCCATTTTTATTTCTGACATACATAGTTTGGTTTCATGTTTGTTTTTCACTTGGCTGCTTGGAAAGTCTGTGAATATTTCTAGGAGTTTTCTGGACTTCTTTTAGGGTTAAAAAATGGGAGACCTGTGCCTATGTATCTGATTCTCTAAGTTATGGAATACACTGAGCTGAATGAGATCCTGGGGTCTGGAGTCATTGTTCAGACCCTGTGATAGGTTTGTGTGTCTCCCACTAGTAGATATGTTGGGCCATGTGATGGGAAAGGACCCACAACACCAAACTATTCCTTCTAGGAGCAGTTCTCCTGGTTGTGGTTAATGCACCTCTCCCACAGCACGTCCAGGTACCTGCAAAGCTATGAAGCTCGCTGTGACCTGCCAAGCCAACGTATCTGCCATGTGAAAATCCCAAAGCGACAGAGAGTGAGCATTGCTATGCTTCAAAATAGCTAAAATGCAGGTTCTGTGGGTATGGAGCAAAGCATAGCAGCCAGAATACTGGGTCTTATGCTCAGTATGTGAGACTTGGCATGGCCTTGAGTCCTAGAAGCTGTATTTTGCTGCAAGTGGTAGATTTCTAGAAGCTGTACTCAGCAGTCTCTAAGGTAAGAGACAGATGAATGCAACGCAGTCAGTATCAATATGATATATTACTTAAGGAAAAAAGGTTATCTACTTTTGTAAATTTGCTTTCAATCCCAAGATAATTTTTTTTTTTTGTTTAGTATACCTAGCCTGTGAACCTTGTTCTCATGCGTGTCTGCAAATCATTACCACAGCGCTGGAGCAGTATGCACAGGGAATAGAAACTGATTCACCAGGTACAGTGTCACAGTGCTCTGGCCATTGGATCCGTCAGGCAGGGCCTCCAGCAGTATGTTGGGAGCCAGAACTGGGTTGCAAGGTGGGTGCGAACTCAGTTGCAGAAAGGAGGTCACAAGCCTGAGAGAGCAAACAAAAGAGGAGTCTTCAGCAGAGAAAGATGGAAAATACTGCTCCCCTGGACACAGTGGGAGCAGCCCAGCTATGCTTCCTAGGCGTTGCATTGCCAACAGGAGATTTTCTACCAGGCTGCAAGGGAGGAGGATGCAAGGTCTGTGTGCACTCTCCCTGTGACATCCCTGTTATTACTGTCACATGCAGGTGGCTGACACCCGCCGTGACAGAGGCAACCAAGGGTTTGGTGTTGTGCTGTACTAGACAACTTGTCGGGTGTGTGATAGTCAGGCTGCCCTTCCTGTGGGAGGAGATTTAGAGAGCACTGTTGCTTTTTGGTACGTATGTGGTTTTCTCCTCCAAAAATAGAGCAAAAATCTGTTGAAGTGGGAGGATTTCAGAGATGGGAGAGGATTAGCAGTGATGACATGGATGGTCATATTTCAGGGCAAACACCTGTAAATCAGTCTAAGCCTGTAAGTAGCAACCTATTAAACTGAGTTCACCTCAGCAGCGCTCACCCTGTGTCTGTTCAGGAAGGCTGGAGCCAGCTACTCAGTCCTCAGAGTAGAGTACGGCTGGTGCTACAAGCTCAGCCTTTTCCCATCTTCCGTACCAGTGCAAATGGAGCAGCTATGGATGTTTACAGCTGACAAGACAAAACATTTTAAAGAGGTGATGACATCTTTTAAATACGTCTTCTGCATTTCTGCTTCTGTCTTACCCCATTTCTGACCCTTCTTGGAGATCTGAAATGCTTTTCCTTCTTGTTTTGTTTTTAGGGGCATTTTAGTAGAGAAATTCTTTTTAATGTTAGAGATGTTAGATCAAGTCTTCCAGTGTTGCCCCTTCTGTTCAGCAGCAGGGCTGCTAACAGGGATGTGTTGACTGGTTTTTAGAGGTAAAGCATACAGCTGTTCTAACATCCCATGCCCTTTCCAACCTGCAGATGTGCAGTGAGAAATCAGGATATTAACTTGAATCCTCTGTTATTGCCACTGGCTTCTCCTCTTTCAAAAAGGACTCTGCCATGTGGAATTTCTGAATGAACTGCTGTAAACTCTTTATCTAGTGAGGATATATCAAGCTGTAGCCCTACAGCTTGAGATACTTGGTTTGTTGTACCAAATTTACCATTACCCGTTTAATGAACTTTGCATAATAGTGTTAGAAAAACATTGCCTATAGATACATGACTTAACCACAAAGTGTTAATGATTGTTAAGTTCCTTTGTGAACAAACACTCTGTACCTGTGACCTGGTGGTGGAAATGTTACACGGTCACGGAGCTCAATTCAGTTCTGTCATCAACTTCCAGAGTGATTTCTGACATTACAGTATTTTTCTGCCTGGGTTCCACTATTCCATTATCCTGGGTTTCTAGAAAAATAATGTCAATGTTACCAAGGCTCGGAAGACATATGAGATCTTGGGCTAGCTCATGCGTGCAACTGAAATTGCATAAGGAAAGCATCCTTATCTTTTCTGATATTTAATTTTTCTGTTAGCTGCTCTCCCTTTTACATAACTTATGTGTGTGTGTATATATATACTTACTTTTATATAAATTACTTTATATAACTTCTAATTTACAGTGAATATTGCTGTGAAAGAAAATCCAGTCATTTCAAATATTAGGTTTTAATAATAGTTTATAAGTTTTCTTCCTTTTTGAAGGAAGCTAGCGAAGTTTCATCATTCTTATTAGCTTGTCACTGCTACATTGGAGTGTAGGTTTATACAACGTTTTCTTTGTTACAGGGATTGGTAGTAGATACTTCAGAGAAAGTATCTAGTATAAGATGATGTACAATAGAGAGATACTTGATTTCTCACCTAGAAGGGAATTTTCTTCTGTAGGTAGGCAGAGTGAATATCCAGCAGGAGCTGAGGTTCCAGCTCTGACCTCAGCACATGAGCTGGTCCCATAGGGTCTAATAAACTGCAGATTCCAATAGGACTACATCCTTTCTTCCTTCAAGCTAAGCATATATTTAAGTGGTCTACTGATCTCAGACTGCAGGTATGAGATCTGTTAAATCCATTAATTTGTCTCCTATTTGATGTAACTGGCTGTTCCAATTAATGGTATAAATGTCTTTTTCTGTCATGTGACTACTAATAGAAGGTGCCCAACTGGGCATTGTTCAGAGCACAGCAGTGCCTTCAGTGCAGGACTAGACACACTTCCGAGTGCTTGTCTGCCCCCTCTCTCCCTTGTGTTTGTTTTCTTGAAGAAATAAGCCTGGCTCACCTGATCATGGCAGTTGAGAACTCCACCACATTATGGAGCTATGTTATTTTCTTGGATGTTCTCATGACCCTGCAGACATTGCAGGTGATCTCTGCTTCAGGCTGGCTGCTGTGTCTGGCCACTCTACCAGATAAACACAGATGAGCATCAAAGTCCAGAACAGCATGTTGTGAACAGTGCAGACCTGTTGTTTTCTTCTGTCACTTTGCGTTCATGAATAGCAACTTGTGTTGTAAAGACTGAGAACTATGCCTGAGTAGGTTCAGGGAGTGACTGGAGTTCTAGATAGACAATACACATCTCCTTGCACATCTTCACACTGGTGCTGTTGCTGCCCTGCCTGTAAGCGTCGGCATTCCAGTGATGCCGATGCTGAATTTTCCAGAAGGAACTGGAAATAAAGAAACAGGACCGGTTCAAGAAAGCAAGTGCATTTCTAATGTTTCCATGTGAGCTCAGTAAGGTAACTGCTGCAGACCTAACATGTTCTTAAGAGTCACCATTCCTTCAGGTCAGTTACAACACTGTTCTCCCAAGAAAAAAAAAACATTGGTATTCAAAATAATTTGCATCCAAAGAAATCAAAGTGAATGTCATCATGCCTGTTTTACAGATGCAGAAACTAAGATTTCAGCAAGGCTTTATGCAAGTGAGAGAAAAATAGGAGTCAAATCTTGTATAAGGATGCTCTTGTAAATACGTGTCGTGTGTTTTCACTAATAAGTGCTCAGAATTCCTTCTGGCTTTGGAGATTGGGTGTTACTGGGAACAATTGGTGTGCCTCTGAGAAGCTGCATTCATCACTTCAGTATTGTGCTGATAGTCGCTTTCCTTGCTGAAACACATTGCCCTAGTTTCCTTCCAGGAACCATGGGTCTTAATTTCTTAAGAAACTTTTGTTAATTATAAACAGTTTTTGGAGTAGGGGAAGAATCAACCCTATCAGAAAGAAGATCCAGTTCTGCATGTAAAGAACAATAAAGGTCTCACCGTGGCAAAACCTTTTCCTGGATTTTCCTTTCTTTTGGGAAAGGCTACACCTCTGTGGGAAGCGTGGTTGGCCTTGGTGAGCCACTGGCATACAGCTGTTGATTAAAAAATGCAGTCTGTACCATTGCCGGAGTAAAGAACATTTCATTTTCTAGTAGGCATAAAGAGTTGCCAGTGTCATTGAAATTTTGTAGCTCTGAATAGTTGCTGTAAATTTCATCTGGGCAATATCCCCAATTGTGTTAGATATAATTACATTCAAAGTCCTTTTTAATCATTTATTTGGAACATGTCCCAAGATTCAGCAGTTTTGGATTGGGACAGAAATTGAATTATTTATTATCAATTAGAGGTTGTCAGAGCCTTTGACACCACGTCGAGCTGGCATTGTTTGGTATCTGTATTAATGATCGTATAGATAAAAGCATGAAATTATTGGTTAGAAAGCTTTTATTCTAGGCTGAGAAGGCTAGTTTGCATACTTGGCTGGATGCTTCCCTACACTCACTGTCATTATGGCTCTGTTTAATCAAGTCAGCGTTGCCTGTGGAATCGCTTGCCCATAAATTGATGAATTGAGTGTAAGAATAATTCCCCCTAGATGGAACCCAGTTGTGACTTCCCTTGCTATCCCAGCCCAGCACATTTAGACTCTTCTGCTTTGGCTGTGGTCTGCTATAGACCCTGGAACAATCTTTGTCACATCTGTTCTTTTCTTATGAGAGCAATTTATTGATGGCTATTGGTGCTATGGTAATGCTGGATGCTGAGCTTTTGTTCCCCCAGGTGAGGGGATGGAGATGATAACCTCACAGGTGTTCTTGAGCTCTCTTCACAGCTCTCTTGTGCATCCTTCTCTCATCAGTGTGGGTCTTAAAAAGAACGTTTCTTACTGTGTTTTGGCACTTTGCGAGAAACCTCAGCTTAAGAGGAAGATCAGCAACAGAAGACTGCATAGGGTGATCCCAGATACATTGTGCAGAATAAGAAGCTGCCAGGAAATCTGAGGAAAGGAGCATGGAGAAGTGGCAGAGGAGAAAGGATGCTCATGTGACATGTCATCCCCATGTCTTCTGCATTCGGCTGTTGCCAGAGTTAGTATAGCCTTAGTGGGAGAAAGAGGAAAAAACCCGCAAACCTTCTGAGGTCACACTTGCACAATTTTTTGTAGCAAACACATATTTTTTCTGCCTGCACTCCAAGCTGCTGGAAGCAATGTGCATTAGACCAGTACAGAGACTGATCCAGCATGTTACAAGATATGATTTGAACAAGTTTATAAGAAAATACATGCTAGATCCAGGGATAGAGCAGGAACTTCTCATATGATAGATAAAATAATTCATGTTATAAGTCTCTCACCAGTTCTATGCCCCATTGGAGTCAGCTTCCCTCGTATTGATGTTCCGTGAATTCCAGTATTGTTTCTTGAAATTGTTGCAAATTTCTCAGTGGGATTACTGATCTGTTAGAGGTTTTCTTCTTCTGATTTTTTTTCCTGCTTCACACACATTTATGAAAAACAGGGTTGTCCTGCTGTCACAAGGAAATTATCACATACACCACTTTTCCAATTATTTCATTACAGCAAAGGAAACTGCAACTAGAGACAGACAGAAGTTCTCATTTTACTGGGAAGCGTTGAGATTTCAAAACCTTTTCCATTTCAGAATGAATCATATTTTAAATCAAACTTTCTTACCAAACAAAACTCTAAAAACATTTTGTTTTGATCAGAGCAGTTCCTCTGATTTCAGTGTCTTAAAACTGAAAAAAGTTATTTTTTATAGTTTTATGTAACTTTATATATTTATTTTTGTTTTGAAAAGCTCTTCCTAATAACATCCAATACACTGAAAATGCCAAAATAGGCCTTTTTGACATTATTGAAATACCTCATTTTGTTGAACAGAAAAATAGCCATATTTTCCAAAACAGTTGGGTTTCACCAAACATTTTTCCTTTAGCATTCCTACACATGCAAACACTCATTATCTAGACAAATATTTTAACACTACGTAACTTTCATTCTTTTCAAATTGGTGCCTGTATTGTAAGAAGTACCTCTTCCAGTGAGCTCATTTGGAAAAGCTGAAGCTGCATGCATCCAACCTCTCAGGCTCAGTACTGACTTCCACAAAGGAAAGTATGCAAGTGGAATTCCTGGAACAGACCTCTCTTGAAGTATGTGCTTTGTATCAAAGATGCTATTTCTCAAGGAAAAAAACCCAACAACCAAAACAAAACCCAAGCCAACCAAAGCCCAGCTCATAACAACAAATCAAGAAAAATAAACCCACTTTTGTTATAAATCAGCTTTTGTCTTGACTTGCAGAAGGTGCAATGGCCCCTTCATCCGCTCAAATCCTTCTATTTAGGGGGAAAAAAAAAAAGTAGAAACGGAGAATGTGGCATGTTGAGCTGCGGTACAAATGTGCCGCAAACCCTGCAAGCAACTTTTCTTTCTCAATCTGGTAGTGGTGTTTCTGATTCCCAACCTCCCTCTTCAGAAGCTGACAAGCAGCAGCAACTCTCAACTGAGGCAGACTTTGGAAATGACTAATTAAACAGTGATTGCAGGATTGCTTCCTGACCTGGGTATCAGACCACAAGGGTGAAGCTTCATAAAGATAGAGTGAATGCAGGAAGCAGTCCTGCATATTTCCACAATAGGGGCATTATGGAGACATGCCCTGGAGGCTGCTTGAGACCTTGCTGAATGGATCCTGATACCATCGGGGAATGGAGTACCTGCTAGTTCAAAGCAAGCCTGAATGCAGGTTTTAATCCTTTCTGACAATTGTTGAGAGGAAATGGCCTTTCCTCTGACCTTATCGTTGTAAACAACAACTAGTCATCAGGTTTGTCCTGCTAAGGGAATAGTCAAGGTCTATGCAAGGATTTTACTTCAGGGTTTTTTTTTTCCCTTCTTCTCTGATTACAATGGTTTAATTCTCTAGACCTGAAATGCATTCTCACCCCTTAATATGCTGGCTTCAGGTACATTCTTTCTTAATTATGGAGTCCATACGGCTCAGCCTGGTTCAAATTAGCTCCCTCAGAGCTGTAGACAGGCATCCTGTGGCCAGTTGCAGTGCTCAGCCCTGCCTGTGGTTGTTTTTGTGATGGTTGTTGTGAGATGCCTTTTGGATACACCAGTATCCCCACATCTGGGTGTAAGACAAGCTGACAAACTCTTCTAGCATGACAGAGAATCACTAAGAGCTCTTTTCAAATGGCTAACAGGCGGGATGGAGGACTTGCTGCTGGGCACCATTAGCATGGCAGCTTTAATATGATAAAAGGATGCATACACTTCTGGAATTGCAGTAGTGGGTGGGTTTAACTCTGTGGATTCCAGCTTTAATGCTAAGACAATACAGATGACAGAGGAAATGAGACAGTAGCTTTTGCTGCTCCTGGAGTTCGAGCCAACTATCTGTTACCAACAGGACAGGGTGATGATGCAGAAGAGAGCCGACCTGCTGTACTGACAGAATTTCAGGGTGATGAAATCCACTTTCCCCCAAATTTGTGCCGAGCTTTGCCACTGACAGGCCCCCAGTGTTGAGAAGCCCATTGCTGTGGCCACCTGTAAGCATCCCCTTCCCAGTTTCTGCTCATCAGGTGCTATGTGGTGTAACAGAGATCAGCTGTCACAGCCTTTCTAAAAGGGAATTCGCAGAGCTATTAGGAGAGCACTTTTGTACCTGATCACAGACCTTGGCAGGGTATAGGAGGTTACTGATGGCTTTGTGTGAATGGCTTTTTAATTTCAGTGGAGGTTATGGGTAGCACTTACATGTCTGCTCTTTGGTTCCTCCACGCTAAGTCAGATAGTAAGCTAGAAGAGATTTCTCCCTTGTACTGCACAGCCTGGCTGATTGCTGCAAAATGAGGGATGGGCCGTAGAAGTCAGCGTGCCTGGGCTCTCTGGAATTCACAGCTTTTTTTCACTGAAGCAAAAGAACATTTCTTCCCTAGGTAAAGACAATGAATTGTAATTCTTTCTTGTTATCCTAGTTGACCCAGCTTAACTGCTGGCTCTGCTTCCCTAGCTTGTAAGGGCTCTTACTACATGCTTTGACAAGAGAAACGTGGTGTATTTTCAGTAGGCTGAAGCTCACTATATTTAGCTCTGTATTTCTAGTGAAAAACCTATAAGGGTCTGCAAATGAGGAAAGGTTAAAAGCTGCTTTCGCTGGTTTTGTAGGAATGTCCGAGTGGGCTGTGGTAGACTAAGGGGAGACTGGTAGCTTTTTGTAGAAAGCGTGGTTGTTTTTCACAATTATGTACTACCTGTGGTAAGTGTGGGCTGCGTTTTGTGTAACGTGTTTGTGAGCAAAGGGAAAAGCCTGAACACTGGGGGGAGCAATCTCTGAACACTGCATATATCCTCTGCCAAGTGGATGGTCAAGGTCAGGGCCTCCAGTGGTGAGGGAAACGGGGTTGGATCTGCCCTACGTTCTGCCTCTGGCACCCGCATGTGCTGTGGCTGTAGCAGACTGTACCCAAGGGGATGGGTTTCTCTGATTTTTCATTAGGGATCTATGGCAGTGGGTGGAAGAGGGTGTTGTAGTAAGTATTTGCAGTCTGTCCTGTAACCACATGAAGTTGTTTGGTCTGATCCATACCAAAATGAGTTGGGGTCACTTTGCTTTTAGTTTTGTTCAGAAAACAACGATACAAGACTGTGGCCCACATGTGCCAGTGAGACTGAGATGAGTAAGTGGGAAGGATTTCAAGAAGCTCTGACGTGATATGCCTGAAAGGATTTCCTTTCCTCTCGCCCTGGGGGTTGACCCTAGTGGCAAGGTCGCATAATTAGGCTGCTTGGAGATCTGGTCGCTGGGTGCGGTGCGTCCTCTATACCTTGCAGGACACCAGCAGGTCGGGGGGGGCAGTACTGCCATCCCACCTGCCTTATGTGCGCTGTCTGCATCATCTGCGCACTGTCTGCATCAGGGTCACGTTATCAGAAGACTGAAAGGAAGGATATTGGAGGACGTATTCCCCTTTCAGTTGGGATTAATGCAGTATTTCCGAAAGAAACACTCTTTCCACCCTACCCTTCTCCCCCCCGAGATTTACTTGTTCATGTATTTGCAGGTGGTAGCTCTTTGCCTTGTTGTGGTATTACCTGTGCTAAGGAGAATCAAAAGCTCAAGCACTTACTGATTCAGTAGCGGGAGCAGTTTCAACAGTGATAAAATGCTGTTTCTCCCTCAGTTATGGAATACATATCACATTTTCTCTTCCCACCCTGCGGTTCCCTTTAAGACTTTTTGAATTATTTCCTCTACTTTATAGAGCTGTAACAAAGGACGGGTGGCTGGATCACTGTGCCAGCTTTACCTGAGTAAAAGGGGCCACAGACAGGCTGAAAGGGCACTTGTCAGCAGGCTACTAATTGCATGTGTCCATCAGCAGGTTGTCCTTCTACCGAAGAATGTTATCTTGAGATGAATCCATAGGCAGCACAGAAGGGTCTTGTTGAGAGAGGCAGACCAGGGAGCTATAGAGTGCTGCTACTTATCATGATGGTGTCTTCACAGCAGGTGCAAGAGTGAAAGAAGAGCACTAGCTATGTGAGAACTGCTTTGCCTTGCAGTGATCATGTTAAAAGGGAGTACGCTTTGCTTTCTCATAAGGGACCACTTGCATTGCATTTTGCGCTGCTCTGCCACGTTTCTGGAAGTCTGCGGTAACTGGTTAGCATTCTGTGGTGCTTGTTGTGGTGAGTGAATGCTGCTTTTCCTGCTTGTTCCCATGCGTGTTGTGCTGTGACACTTCAAACGCACTGTTTGTAAAGAGGAGCAATCTTTTTCTTTCAGAGCTTAGTGAATGCCATAATGGACTGTCTTGGCAGTCTTTGTACCTGAGATTTTTTAAAATGTGTTTTTTTTCCTGTATAGCAGCAGCACGGTTTGCTGTTCCACACAGCCCAAGCTCTGGAAGTGCCTAAATATTCTTGTATGGCTCAAGCATTCCCCGTGGTCTCTCTCGGAAGTTTCTCACAGAGGCCAGGGAAAAGGGCAGTTACTTCAAGATAGTCGCACGTGGTTAGACTTTTTTCTGATCTACTGAGAAGTAATCACAATTGCTTCCAGATTGTTTCTTTGACTCAAAGAAAGCATCACCAGACCTGACAGGGCCTCATTCTCAATGTGGGATATATTGTAATTAGGATGTGTATTGCCATCAGCACCCTGAGACCCCAGGAGAACATGAGCTGAGGATTTTGCTTCTCTGCCTGTCTGCCTTTACTGAATACATGTGAGAGTTTCATGAATATTTTTGAAGCAGGTCAAATACTTGCCATCACAAATCTATAGAGGCCCTAATGAAAGCAATCCTTTGAGCTGGAGTGAAGGTGGATTTCTCGTTCCTTACAAGAAGGCTCAAGGAGCACTGGAATAATTTTGAAGCAGTAGGTAATGCCTGTGGAGTGAGTTTTTTCTCTGAAGCTGAGCAGGTGAGGTTCTTGATCTTCATTCAGCTGTAGTCTGTGCTTAGCACATGTCTGGGGGCAGTGGAAGAGCCAAGTAGGACTGTGCAATGGCAGTGATATACTCGATATGGAAATGGAGACGCTTCCAAAAGTAAGTTTGCTGATTATATGGCAGCAAACAACTTGGTGTTAAGGAGACTTGGGCTATGGTACTTCTTTAGTAATGGTAATTATTATTATTATTATTTATTTAGAGGCACTTACATTCTTAAATGAACACCTCACAAACATAATTACCCAGGAAAACGTCACAAGTGACACTGTTGGGAGGTGGGGGAAACGGTGAAACTGAGGCGGTGTGTCACCCCCTTGATGCCTCCAGAGTAGAGGGAACCCCAACACTGCTGGAATTTAGTTTTCATGCAAAATGGCTCATGGGATCCTCCTTAACCTGACCAGGCAACAGGGGTGTGCCTGAACCCTCAGAGGGCTGGGTGGAGGTACAGGGTGTGAAGTGCAATTCAGGTGGGGTGACATCAGAAGCTGGTAAGACTACACATCCTTATCGCTTCAGAGCCTGACTGCCAAAATGTCTGGTCCAATATTAGCCCCACTGATTGACTGAGAAATAGGACTACTGAGGAGCCAAGAGGTTTATCCCTGAGCTCAGTGACAGTACTGAGAATAGAAACACATATTGGCAGAAGAACTTGCTGTCTGCCTGGAGAGCCTGGAACACCTAGCCATGAGGACTGAGGAGCCTGTATTTAGCCATTTCTGTCTTTGGCTCTTGCAAGTGGGCAGGAATTTTCCTGTGCTGTTGTGCCAGTGCTGATTCTGTGCTTAGGACCAAGTTTTGTTCTATTTCCTTGAGCTCATGCTGCTATTCACTGACTTATGTTGCTGGAGATCTCGTTCATGGTTTGGTTGCATCCTGAACTCAGCAAAAGACTGGTAAGATCCCAAACATTGCTATGTTCGTAACTAGAGGTTCCCTCCTCCTAAGGCGAATACAAGATCACTAATCTTCTTTCTGCACTCATGATGCCCATGGGGCTGGAGATGAACTTCTGCAGCCCTGGCTGCTGCTTGGGGATGGAGTTGCTCGCAAGCCGGGGAGCCTGTGTTTTGGAGCCTGATGTTAGGTGTGGAGGAGGCAGGTGTCCTCCCTCCTGTTCCTCAGCAGCCAGAAGGTTTTTCTGTTCTTTAAGCTTATGTACATCCAGGTAGATTTTTTTTTTTTTTTAAAGTAACAGAATAATCTCTTCTCTGGCCTCAGTGCAGGAAATCTTATCCCCAAACTGTCTTTTTTTGTGTGTTTGCTTGGTGTTGCCTTAGAGCCAGGGAGGACCTTTCCTGTAAACTCCTGCACAGAGGAGGCCTGTTGCTGTGAGCTCTTGCATAGTAATTAGAGGAAACAACTTTGGGCTCCCACCACTGATTACGCAACGGGGCTGGATTTGGCGCTGTTTGTCACCATGCAGCCTAGCACCAGCAAGCTGGTGCTTCTGTCCTGAAACCCCTCCTTCGCCTGCATCCCCCCCCTCTGGGGAACCGCTTTGCAGATTGCAGGAGTTTCTGTCCCACAGTCGGCTCCCAGGTAAATCCTGTCTGCGACCTATCAAGGGAAATCGTAGCCCCTCAACAGAAACGGTCCAAGTTTCCAAGGCAACTCTCCTCTAACCCTATGTTGAACATTGCCTCCTCGTTCCCATAGAAAGTTGCCCGTTAGTCTCGTCAGCAGCTGCTGCGGGGCGCATGCCACCTCCAGAAAAGTTGTCCTTCGCTGGGCTCTTCATTGCTGTAATGAGGAGCTGGGGGGGCACGGGTGGCATGTGTTGCTCAGCCCTGCCGGCCCCCCAGGCAGGGCCCTGCCAGTCCTCAGGCAGGGCACCGTGTCCAGCCCAGGAGCTGCTTTTGAGCAAGCAAGAGGGTGGTTGTGCCTTTCCACCTTCCCAGGGAGAAAGAGGTGCTTGCAGCTCCTGGGAGATGTGCAGAGCAGGAGGCTCGAGTGCAGATGGGGCTCTTAGGTTTTTTTGGTGAGCGGGAAGGTGACAAGTGAAGAAAAAGGACACGGTGTTTTATTTAATTAGAAAAACTAAACTCCCTAAAACTAGCCTCCGAAGGGCCTCCGTTGTCATCAGCTGCACAAAGAGCTGTGACAAATGAAAGGAACTGAGCAGAGAAAAGGCTGCTTTCTCTTTGTGTCTCTTTCCCAGCTTCTGTTTGCTTTGCTGTCTCCCTTGCTCCCATTGATCAGGCATGTGGAAACATTCCTCCTCCTGCGCTCCCATTGTGGCCGCCCGGTTGCCAGGCTGCCGTTGGCTTGAATAACTTCACTAAGCCAGGCCTCTCCAAAACCTTGCCATCCGGCGTGCTGGATGCAGAGCCAGACGCTGCCCTCCCATCCTCCTCCTCTCCCTCCCCCTCCCCGGCAGCACAGGGGCGCAGTGAAAAAATGTGCCAAAGAACAAGGGAGGTAATGCAGAGCCCCAGCTGGCCCAATGTGGGGGAGAGGCGCGAGCTCACCCTAAGAAAATAGGGGCAGCAAGGAGGGGACAATGGCCAGCCTGGGTCGCTGCCTTAAAAAGAAGGTGGGTGGTGGTGGTGAGGGCTGCTAGCCCGAAGTTTCTGAGCAGAGAGGGGACAAAAAGGCACGTTTCCAGGGGATACAAGCTAGTAAAGCACAGTGAGGTAAACCCCAGCCTTGTTCCCCGTGGAGGGTAGAGGTGGCGAGGACAAAACAGGAGGCAGCAGGCAGCCGGCTGTGACTGGGAGCGATTTGTGGCCAGCTCTTGCTGGCTGCGCCACAGACATGTCCCTTCAGCAAACAGGGCACCTTGGGCCAAGCTCACCACTGCCAGTGACTTCTGCAGCGCCTCTTGTTTCGGTGGCATTGCACCAGCTGCTGCTAGAGGTGATGCTGGTGCCTGGTGCAGGTGACAGCTCTGGTGCGGAGCAGGGCTGCACTCCCGAGCAGAGTGCGAGGGCAGGCCGGGGGGGGCTGTACCCCTAGGACTTGCCCCTGGGATTAACTTGGGCAAGCTCTGGTGCCGAAGACATGGGACTTGAGCATGAGCCAGTGGCCCAGGGACGTAGGGGGCTCGTGCTGTCGCTGCGGAGGGGCTGGCACCCGACAGAATGTGCCTGCAGCTCCGCTGCTTACAGCCATTATTATGCCGGATACGAATCTGGCCTATTGTTCTTAATGCTATTTTTCGTCTGTGAAATAGCAGTAAGCAATCTGTGCTTTCAGACGTGCTTATTGACTCAGCACGGTCGGGGCTGGATCCTCAGCTGGTGTAAAGCAGCCCTGGCCCATCAGCTCACAGTGTCACCCATGACCCCCATTTAGTCTTTGCCCTGCTGGCAGCTGTGGCCCGGCGCTCTGGATCACAGGAGCTGTATGACCAAGGGCTGAGGCTGTGGCCAGGCAGGGGACCCCCTCCTGGTGCCGAGTGGCCCTAGCTCTGTTTGCAGGGGTGGCCCAGAGTGATGTCCCAGGACAGCTGGAGCCGGAGTGAAGCTGGGTTTGCTCTGCAGAGGGGACCTGGGTTTGTACTGGGTTTGTACTGGTTTGAAGGGCAAGGACTGCTGAGTTCAGGTGATTAACATAACAATCCTGGGGCTCTGCCTTCATCCTGCAGCTAAAGCCTGGTTTGCTCAATCCAATTTCCAGCCTCTGCCCTTTCTTTAGCAGGCTAATTACACTGTCAGGACAGTGGAAATTACCTTCTTAAAGCTGCAGTAGTCCTCATCAAAACACAGGAGATGGGGCACTGGTATCACTCAGAGACATAACGTGTTTAGGTACGATGGGCAAACGTACCGAAGTAGCAGAGCAGTTCCCGGCAGTATGTTGTGTTGTTTATCAGTAGTGATGTGCATTTGTAAAGATCTTTCTGAGTAAGGCCCACTGGCTAGTGGGGCCATGAAGGTGTGGGTTTGTGCAAATTTGAGGAACAGTAAGTGTGCAATATTACACCAATAGATGTGCAAAGTATTACCATCTTGCACAGAAACCTGTGAGGGCACTGGGCTGGAAAGCTTCTGCAGCGCTGGCTTCTCTCATTAGTCATCCTAGCCTCATTCTGTCTCTGTATGCGTAGTGCCTGGCTCTAGCGCAGCTCTGTCCTCCTCCTGCACAAACTTGGATGTGGCCTTTGTGCCCAGAGGAGCTGTGAATGCTCTGATGTCTGGTCCTACAGCAACTACAGCCCTGGCATGGGCCGGGAGAGGAGCCTGCCGAGGGGCTGCAACTTCAGAAGAAGCAGCATGGGAAAGCTGCGAGCTGCCTTGCTGCCAGGCAAGCTGCAGGAAACCCTTGGGCTAAGCACAGGATGGTGATGTGGCCGTTGTCAGAGCAAAGGGTGGGTGCTCCCAAAGTCCTTGCAAGGGCTTGTCCGCTGGAGCAGAAATTGGTGATTTCCGAAGAGGGCAGAGCATGTTCCTGTCCTAGCGTTCTGACCAGCTTTGTAAAGACCTGGGCTGTAGGTGGTCTTCATGTTACAATTCTTGAAACAGTCACAACTGCATAAATCTGCCACTTCCCAGAGGATAATAGAAAGTAAAAGCTTGTGCCTGACCGGTAGCTTGGCACAGGACATACCTGTTGTGGTCCTGTTGAAACTGACAGTGATTTAGGGCTGAATTTTGCTTAAGATTGTCTTCATTTGTGTGATGTTAGTACTTGCAAAGAAGGAGGCCATCTCCTGGTTACAGGAGGACCTGTGAGGTGAAGCCAATCTTAACTGGTGGAGCAGCTGTAGCTAAATTTCATCTGGAACCAAAAGGATGGTTTTGCTATCTCTCCTGCTTGGAAAGGAGGAAATATGGTGAGCATCTTGAGATTTAACGTAATGAAACAGGCCAGGAATAAAATTAACTGGATAGCTGATACAGATGTGTCAGTCACACTTTGCCCCAAAGCCACTGCTGATTGCCGAGATACCTGTTCCGTCAGGCATTGAGAAGAGGTAGCAAAACAATTTTCAATTCATGGCAGTCTTAAAGAGACCTGCTGCACACAGCAAATTTGATGCTGTGATAACTGACACTGTTTGTGACAGACAAATCTGTGGCTTGTGTAGTGAAGCAGTTCAGAAGTGCCTGCTGTCGCATACCAAAAGGCTGTGGAAACAGTACTTGCTAGCAAAAACGTTGCAGGAAGATCCCAACTACCAAAGGCATCTACAGAAAGCCATAGGAGATATTTGAGCATACTGAGAGATTTTTTTTATTTTTTTTTTAAATTAATTTTCTTTCCAAAGGCACAAATGGCATTTGGTCTGGAAGCTACAAAATAGAGGACTGTTGAGAAACAAGGTAGTATCAGGAAAACCAATACTCCAGCACTGAAGTATAAAGATAAACTGAAGATATCTGAAAGAGAAGGAAACAATTACAGGAAAGGCTGTTACTGAAAAACAGCTGGGAGGAGGGCAAACGCATCCAGGTCAACAAGTCTAGGATAAATACAGGGAACAGTCTTGGAGGCATGACCTTGCCCATCCTTACCATGACTGCCTTTTCCTACAATTTATTACTTGGGAGACAGTCAGAGGAGTTGCTCTGTCTCTAATGTTGAATGCAGGGTTATAGGAAACAGTGCAATTGCTTAGTCCTCCGCAGAGTGATGTGGCTTTCCAGCATGTTTAGAATTATGCACAATAAGATGGACTCACAAATGTTGAATGGATGATGATGAAGAGCAGCTGGTTGCTTCCAGTGAGTCTGATACTATTTGAAATTATGTCCATGGATTAATTAAAATTTGTAAGATGGAAAATGAGATTGTATGTATGCTACCTGTAATGCAGCTGCGCTATGAGAAGAGGCAAACTGAGGCACACAAGAAACATTGCTTAGAAGGGGCAGGGGAATAAATCTCTAATATGATTTGTGGGGCTTTGTGTTTTCCTACATGAGCCTTCCAGGGGAGACTCCCTTGCTGGAGGAAAGCCCTGCTGCTCCTGTAACAGGGGCAGGGCTTACATGGGATGTCACTGGTCAAACAGTGACAACAGGGAGCTTGGCAGAGTCAGAGTGTAGACTTTGCAGTATTAAAAATCAAGGCAAGTAGCGTTAGCTCTTCTCCGTGTGTGGTTAAATGCTTTCTGTGTAGCTGATGCCAGGCGCTGTCACAGCCCACTGCTCTCAAATGTGTTTGCCAGGTGGAGACCACGTCTGCTTTTGGTTGGAGTTAAGAACCAAATGAGACTTCAGGCTCTGTGTCACTTCTAAATGATACTTAGGTTTGTATTTCAGGAAGGGGGTTTGGAAAACTGGATCCTGTGAGACGTTTGATGGGTGAATTCACTGATTTATCTTTTTTTTTTTTTTTTCTCGGTGCTCTGAAATAGATGAATAACCCACATGTATGTGAGAGCTACCCGTACCACAGTTGTGTCAGTGGAGGATCTTGTGTTTCCTTCAGATTTCACACCATAGTAAATGATCAGACAGTCTCTTAGAGAGGAGCCACCATGGGAATGCTGCTTTCAACATCCCACACGATCCTCAAACAGAAGTCAGAGACCTTTCGTTTGAGTCCATAGTAATTGGCTGCAGTGCCCCGGTTTTAGGGTAGATTAATGCTATGGTGTCTACAAGCAGAGATTGTGCAGTCTAATTTTGTAATGAAGAAATGTAAAACAGTAGGCAGTGCTTCCTGCAAATAATATCTGCTGTGTATGGCTTTATACAGGATAAACTGTCTGGCTTAAATATAGAAGCAGCATTCTTCTGTTGGGAACTCTAAAAGAAAATGTGTTCGAGTTGGTGTTTGCTGGCAGTGTTTGGTATGTCGTTCACTTACCTATCTAAATTTCAAATGTAATAAGTAAAACAATGTTAATTCATTCTTCTACGATGTATCGGGCTGAGGGAAATCATTGTACATTTGTGAGATGTGTGTCCCCCCATCACCGGGTAGCAGTTGTCTCTCAGGGTCTGGCTTGCAGGTACCCAGGGTCCCTTTTGTAAGCTGGGCAGCGTGCTGTACCTCCTACAACGCCAACTGTGAAATCTTCTTAGCTCCCGATTACTCCCTTTCTTTCACTCACAAGGACCTTGATTCAGCTATGTCTGCGGCAGGCTCTTGGTAACAGAACTTCTGTCTGAAACGTGCTGTGTCTGGCAAAACAAGCAGCAGCTCTTGCGAGGTCCTTCCAAGCAGGTTTCTCTCACTGCTGTCGTTCCCCATGCGCATGCTTCCCGTGCCCATCCCAGGATTTGCTTCCTTCCTTGTGGTGATCAACTGTTATTTTGGAGCACAGGCTCACAGAGCCAAGCTAGAGGATCTCCAAGGGAAGTTTTAAGTGTTCAATAAAAGAAGGAATGCAGGGAGAAAAGAAAGCCCTGACTCAAACGGCATCATTCTCTTTCCCTCGTCCCTTTGAGGTTCTCCTGCTTTCCCTGCCTGTGTGTGACCTCCCTCCTCTCCCAACCAGCCTCTTTCTTTTTTCAGTCTTCCTCCTGCCCCTCACCCTCCTTGTTCATTGATCTCCCTTTAGGCTTTATTAGTGACTCCCCCTCCCACCCTTTCTCTCCCTCAGTTTTTCTGATTCTCTAACATAAGCCAATTGAATGAGGCCAGATTCCTAAGCCGAAGCTGGGGGTGAGAGGGAAGAGGCGTTAAGATTTAATGATATTGCCTCTTTAAGGAATCCCTAATTCCTAACACCCATCTCCTCCCCCACCTGAGAACCAATTAAAACTCAATGAATTCAAGTGGAGGCTTTTGTGCATCACATGTGCTTGACTAACAAAGCCTTCTCCATGCTGGAATAAAAGCTTCTATTCAGCAGCCAGTTTGTTCTAATTCAAATCACTTCCACTCCAGCATCCTCTCCTTCCTTGCTGCTCCTGAGTTCCCAGGCTGGGCTGCTGCCCAGAGCTCCACGCTCCACCTTGCAGAGCCCTACCTCCCTGACAGCAGAGTGGAGGGCAGGAGATGACCTCCGTAGGGTTAACTGGGCAGTCCATGGTCATTGTGGCCCTGGCCCCAGGAGCCTGCTGGGCTGGGGGGTGAGCCTGCACCATGTCCTGCAGCACAGGAGCTCCAGCCTTGGGAGCTGTCTCTGAAGGGGCTCTGCTGTGCCCTTGGGAAAACAGTTTATCTGTGCAGAGTCCTTTGTGTGTAGACAGAAAATTACCTTGTCTATGGGCAGAGCTCAGCCTTCCTTGAAACCAGTGAAAACCCTCTCTTTTTCTCTTTGCTGTGGGGGTTACGCAGATGTGGTGACACCTGAAGTAGCAGGGGAGTCCAAAACACACAAAGTCTAAGCGAGTCCAAGTAGTTTGCACTTTCATCTGCTTCAGGGTATGAATTGTGCTACCTAGAAACCTGAGGGTAGCTTCTGTCCTCTGCTGTGCTTTGAAAATAATAGAAAAAGAGGCTTGAATAAGGTCATCTGGGGGATAGAATATATTTCATGCTATTCAACTTTCAAATTTAAAAACCTCACTTGAAAGCTTTGCAGCTGCAGATCTGGGTTTTGGATGATTTTATGCAGGGAGGCAATTCACTGTCCAGATGTTAGTCAGGTAACCTTCCAGGTGTAAAACAGGCTCTGCTCAGAGCTTCTGCCTGTCCTTTACCGATCAGTGTTACCTGGGCTGTTAGCAAGGCTGTGTGTATGACATTAACTGGGTTATCTTTTCTCTGTTCCTGCAGCCTCCTATTTGTAGAGACGCTTTTTGATTTTTCTTTTTTTTTTTTTTTTTTTAATTCCCCTCCTCCTCTTGTGCGAAATCTCTGGTAGAAGCAGGTTGAGTGCTTTGCTCTGATGGCAATGAGGTTTTTATTCCCTCTGATCTCTCCTGGGAGCAAGCTCCAGCAATGCGGGCCACCTGCCAAGGAAGCTATCTGCTCTGCTCCAGAGCCTTGTTCTGGTACATGGCAGTTGAGTTGCTCCTGAAACACGTGGCTTTCTCAGGGAGTCACGAAGGAGGTAGCCAGCTCTTGGGTAGCTGGGACCTGTCCCATAAAGAGCTCTGGCAATTAAGATGAGCTCTTGGAAGCTGGTTTGATACTTGCAGAGGTGCCAATGATGAGTGGAGCGATTTGGGTTTATATGTAGTTAGGAACCTGTGGTGTCTGACAACAGGGGTATTCCATTTTGAACTCATCCGAAAGTCTCTAGGGCTGGTAATTTTTTCTACTACACTGCCTTGCAGCTGTCAAGCATGGCAGCGAACAAGTGTTAACGCACATCGGGGTGTGTTGCAGTCTTCTAGTCAACTTTTACGAAAGAAAGATTTGAACATCCCTTAGCAGTCCTGTTTCTTGCTATAGCTGTGGTCTCTTGCATCTGATCACCAGTGCCAGCTATGGCCAGCATCTAGAGCTGAATACGTTTTACTGTTCCCTGGGAGTGTGTTTGAGTCTGTACTTGCCAGTCTCATTTGTGTGTTCGTAGTTTTAGACACGGAAGCCTCCTTTGCGGTCAAAAGACTTTTGCTGTTTAGTAAATTGGCATGATTTTTTCACCCAGCTTTTTTTCCTGTAGGTAGAAGTTGGCCTGTTGTAGTGATGTGCAGAGTTAAAAAAAGTTTGTGCTCTGGATGGGTTTCTCCTTAGCAAGCCCAGTCCTACATCTACATAAACGCAAAAGAGCAGGGACTATGAAAATATGTGAAATGCACTGGGCTTTCAGACTAACCCACAAATTGTAAAGAATGGTTCTTTAAGTGTCAAGTTAATTTCAGGTAATGCTATGTGGTATTGTGACAGTATAATCTCTGTCCATGAATATGGTGAGGGGGAAGAAGATCGGATCAAAACCTGTTGGTTTGAAAAAATACTTCATTCCTTGTGAGTTACAGGATGCTGATTATTCAGAGAAAGTTAAAAAGTATTTCCTTTTACAGCTTTTGGGTTTTTTTCTGCAGCATGTTCTCTCTGAAGATCTCAAAGATTTTTTTTTTTTTTTTTTTTTTTTTTTTTTAAGGTAGGGAAGAAAACCCTAAGTTTTCAAGTAGAAAACCAGAGTTTTCTTGGCTCAAATCACCCAACCAATCTGTGAGGAGAGGTAGGAGCAGCACTGACAACTCATGAGCTTTACTAAAAAGCTCAGTCCTCTTTCTTGAGCCTCCCATGAAATGCAGCAAACTGTATTATAAACTCTCTTAAGGTGAGGGGCTGACAGTGCCATTGTGCTTGTTCGGGGACTGGCATGGCTTAGTTGGTTCCTAGGGTTTTGTTGGGGGTTTTTTGGGTTTGTTTGGGTTTTTTTTGTAATAAACATGCTTAATTGAAGGGAACAGAAGATCGGAGCTCATGTGGTTCTGTGGCTCGGTGGGCAGAACAGCCTGTTCCTTCGTGGCACAGCTGAGCTCTCCTTGTGTCGAACACTGACCTTTGTCTCTGGGGCTCTGCACTTTGTTCCTGTTTCTTGTTAGTGAAATGAGTTTGATGGTCTCAGACTTGCTAGTAAATGGTTTCTACTTCAAAACAAAGTGCAGTTAGTTTGGCAGGAGAGTCCCAGGTTTGACCTAAAACTAAATTACAGCTGACCCTGAGACAGTGAGGCCCCTCCAGGTCAGGGACAAGGGCATTGTCAGGACACTGGGAGTTTGCACTGTAATTAGCAGCAAAGGTATCAAATACCTTTGTTTCCAGCATTCCTGTGCTTAAAGCAACACAAGCATAAAATCCCAAAATTTCTCCTATTGCAGCTTCACTAGAAAAAAACCGCGAAAGGGAAGTAAGGCTGAATAAATTTTCATTGATTTGCTTTTTCTCTATTCTGCAGTAAATCCCTCCCCATCTTACACTGTCTCCCACAATCCCTTGTTCCCCAAGCATCTGGGAATGAATTTACCAGGCACTGCATCGCTTTCAAGGCTCGAGAAGGACCAACGAACTTGAGCACATTTTGTCTGACTAGCAGGAGTGTGTAAGAGGAGCTTTCCTACTTCAAAAACTTGCTTGGCTCCAGAGCTGCTCTCCCAGCAAATGTCTCTTCTATCCCCAGGTTTCTTAAGGCACCAAAGAGGCTCTTTTAGGTTCACTTTCCAAAATTTTATTTGTTTTAAATATATTTTGTCACAGGAACATGATAACTTTTTGAGATTGGAAGACGCTTGTAGCTTTTCTGCTGGTGTCTAGCAGAGTGCCAGTGAATAGAGGTCAGGGTGCTGTTGAGGCTAAAAACATAAAGAAGGTATAGATTATCTGAGCATTATGCTTTCAACCTAGTCACCTACACCACTGTGAATAAAGAAACACAGATCCTGGCGCACATCTTGAGATACCACATGCTTGTTTTGCAGAAAACACTGCATGCCCAGGCCTTGTTTGGGAAGGGGAACACTTACTGCATCTCCAGCTTTTTGACTCGAACGCTCAAAATCGATGGGGAGTTTTGGAAGATTCCTCACTGTTTCCATCTGTCACAAGCGGGCAGTTTCCAAACCCCAAGGGTGTCTGTGAAGCAGCAAACTTGGTGATCCCCAGAGGGAAAATGCTGGAGCAGGGCAGGACATACTGCACAGGGCTTCCAAAAACACCCGTATAATCAGATTACAAGCCCAGTGAGTCAGGGTGTCACAAGCCTGAGTATGATCCCACTATTTCCAGTGTAACTCATTAGATTCCTCTCTTCTTGTTTCTCCAGAGCTGCACTGGTCATTTCTGTGAACAGGAGAGGAGAATCTGCTCACTGATCGATCGGGAATGTGGCAGGTAGATCGAACTAAAATCGTAAAAACGTCTAGATTAAATTTGTGTAGGAAGCTTAAGTATTTTTTGTTTTGTTTTTTAATGCTACTATTCCCCATTTTGATACATGTATCCAACAGAAACTTTGAATTGTAGATGTTACTGTTTCATTCCTACTTTTAGGAAAAAGGATGCTTCCAGTATATATTGTGTGCCTCCACTGTGAGAGAGGTTTCCTTCTGCTCCTCCGCATTGCCCTGCTTTTGACAGAGTATCTCCATGTTGCTTGCATCCCAGCTTTGCACTGAATAATGTCTTGGACAGCTACTTTGGAGGGAGCTAATCCTTAGCTGTTGTGGTGGCTTGGCCACTGGCCAGCTGGGAGCTCTGAGGAATAGTTTGTGAATCACTTTTTGCTCCCAGTGGGAAAAGGGTCAGTGACTCAGTTTACTTCAGCTCGTGGAATCGCATGGGCATGAGGTGGGTGGAGAAAGTCCTGCCTGGGCCCAAAAAATATAAAATTTAAAAAAAAAGAAGAAAAAAAAAGGGGGGGGGTAGGGTGTGTGTGTAGAAAATGGCATAAGGACCCTAGTGTAGCAAAATCAGCCTTGAGGGAAATCCAGAGCAGGCAAAGGCGTGAAAAGATAAATGCTTAAAGGCTGTGAAAAGTGAGCAAAAGATGGGCAAGAATGGACAAGTAGCAGCAGGAGCAAAGTATTTCCCACTAGACTGAGCAGTGCAGAATCAGCTTGTCTTCGGTTAGAGGCCAGCTCACTGGGTCTGTGGGCAGGGGGAATAACTGTGTCTTGGGACCAAAGAACAGATTTTGAGCCTTTTCCAGTTCTAAACCCAAGACATTTAAAAGCTGACGTGGGTTGCTGCAACTGGAGTATTTAGTAACAGCCATCTAGTTTCACGTTCCCTAGCCTGGAAGGATCGGGAACCTGTAAGCCTGAGTGAAGATACTGTGCCCTGGGGTGGGGGAAACCCTCCCTCTCTGGAGATACCACTCCTGGCCCCAGAGCATCTGTTCCGGGTGGGGTGCGCTGCTGTAGAAAACCAGGAGTTGTTTAAGTACAACACCCACCGGG
Organism: Falco rusticolus; assembly: GCF_015220075.1. Taxonomy (NCBI): domain Eukaryota; kingdom Metazoa; phylum Chordata; class Aves; order Falconiformes; family Falconidae; genus Falco; species Falco rusticolus. The sequence goes on along the minus strand of NC_051187.1, from coordinate 37,062,755 downwards.
CGAGTTTGTGCCTTGCCACAGGTTATTCTTCTACAGCAAACAGAAGAATGACCGGGGATGACTACAGCGCACCTGGACCCTCGCAGCCTCTCTGGCCTCCCTTCCGCATTCAGCAGGGAGGAGGCGCAGGCAGGTGTTACGTGTACGAAGCAGCTAAGCTGCTCCTGCAGTCTGAGGATGGGAGCTTTGCCTGGGAAGACACTGGTGTCCGTCTTGATTAAGATGTGATGCCTGATGTAAGTCATGTGACAAGTACAAACAAAATACCTTGGCAAAACCTTGAGGAACCAGGACAGGCTGAGCTGCTTAAGGAGATTTACAGCGTGTATTTCTGTCCTGTACACTTGCCTTGGTCTGAACCTTTCCCTTCTCAGGAGCTCTAGCATGCACCCTGGATTTTAAAGATGCTCTTCTCTGTTCATTTCTTAAAATAATCTGTAAACCTTCTCAATTTTGTGCTGTTAGGTTTAACAGTGTAGTCCCAATTACTTTACGCCACCATAGTACCAGAGTGCTATAAAGTTGTCTTCTGAGAAGTGCTGTTGGGATTTGTGGAGCAAAGGTCCCATCAGCTTAGATTAGAAAATAAGTCTTGAAGAAATGGGAGAGTTAAAAGCCAGCATGAGTGTTATAGCAGAGGTAGGAAATCGATTGTGTCCTGAAAGAGAGGGGATGAAGAAACAGCTTCTGCTTGCTCAGCTCCTGTTCGTGTGTTGAGCCAAAAGTTCTCTGTTTGCTCCTGTAAGTGCATCTTCCTTCTGGTGCTGCTCTGGGACAGTGCCAGTACCCAGATTTTCTGCCTCCTGCAAGCATCCCAGCGGAGGATCCAGTGCTCCTTCCCCTGAGCCCTGTTCTCCCCTTGCTCCCCTGTTCCCTTGGACTCAGCTGTCTTTAAGGTGCATTTTAGAGGTCCTTGACATGGTGCTGACTTCAGCCCTGGATTAATAATTCACACATGCGTCAGACCTGCAGAGGATGTGCAGATCAACCGATAGTGCAGCATCACTGGTCCCTGCCCGAGAAGCTGGTTACTGGGGGCTCAGCAGACTGGGCTGCAAGGCGCCCAGCAGTGTCACTGCAGGGAGACACTGGAAAAGCTGTGTCTGCTGTGATGGTGTTTGGGGGGGGTTTGTTATTTTTTCGGTTTTCCTTTTTTCCCTACTGGGACACAGGATTTTACTTTTAATACAGAACTTAATTCTTTAAAAAAATGTTAATACAGAAACCTATTTTGCCTAAGGTATCTGGCAGCTACTGCACCGGCTGATGCTCTCAAACCGGACCCAGACCTTTTTCTGTTACCCTCATTTACCCAGCTCCGTCGCAGACCTTTTCTCCAGTCCTGGCAGTGTTTGGCGCAGCCTGGCCCCATGCACTGTTCCTTCCCCTGACATGTGCCTGTGGACCACAGCCTTTAAATTTCTCTGTGTTATTCCTCTCTTCTCTAGCCTCCACCTATGCATTGGAATGCACCCGGAACTCCTCCTTCCGTTAGACAAGCCCTCACTTTTGCCTCCTTTACTCCAAACCCTTTCTGTTCCTTCACCTCATGGGATGGAGAAACCGTAGAACAACTGAAGACTGAAAGTGGTGCCAAGAGCTCACCTCTGTAGCAGACAAGGACAAAATAGAACCTGATCACCAAACTGACATTTGCTTCATTTGTTCTTAAAAATCTTTATGGATGGGGATTCCTTGGCCTTCCTGGCAGACCTCTCCCATCTTTAGCCATCTTCACAGTTGCTGAGTTTCTCCTAACATCATCTGTGCCAACTGAGCCAGTTGCCTTATCCTCAATGAGCGTGAGGAACAGTTTAATCAATATCTCCTTTAAAACAGTCTAGCACATCTGGTGGATTTCTGTGGCATCCATCCTCATCTCCCGCCTCTAACAGTGGGGAAATGTGTCCCTCTACGGCCCCATGGGAAGCTCTGAGCTTCCAGGTGAGGAGAGGAAAAGCAGGAGGCAACACTCTGCTTCCAAGCTGGGAAAGAGCCTCTTAACGGTGGGTGCTCTGGGAAAGGTCCCCTGTACACAGGTTGCTGGAGTGAGGGCTGGGGAGAGGTTATGCAGGAGCAAGGATGGAGCAGAAAGCAGTGACTGATGGAGCTCTGTGACAAGTGGCAACCAAGAGGTTAGGGGGAAGGTGGAGCTCAGGGCACCTTTGAGGCAAGAGGTCTCATTTTTCAAATCTGTTGTTGCTTTCTGTCACTTTATACACAATCTTTGGAGTGTTGTGTTAAGGAAAAAAAAAATAATGGAAAGTGAAAATGTTTTCAGCTCCTCTCTGGAGAGGGGGACCCTTTGCAGGCTGCTGCAGAGAAGTGGCATGTGCACAGGGGCCAGGCTGGTGCGGTGCTGGGCGCTCTCGCTGTGTGGAGCAGCTCCAGTGTTAGAGCTGAGCAGTCAGTGTTTTCTCCCTTGCTTGCTGGGCTGATTTAGATAGGATCATGGAGACTAGACACCACGTAGTAGTTTTTAGAGCTTGTAGGGAGGCAGAATGGCAGGAAGGGCTCTCTGATTTTTCCCTTAGCCATCATTTCCCGGACAGCGAGTGGAAGCCTGCAATCTCTTACTGTCCTTCAGAGACCTCTCCTTTTTTGCTCTTTTATGCTGAATCTCTATTCACTATGCTACAAGTTCTCTCAATGTTTTACTTTTATTTTCCATTCTGTGCAAACCTCTTTCCCTTTTCCACCCACCCCAAGGCTCCAATCCCTCTTGCTGTTTTGTAGCAATTGGGGTGGTCTCCTCTCCCCTCCCTCACTTCTTTCTTCCAGTTACCCCGTTGTCTTTATTTACTCTTCATATTCCCCCTTCTCCTGTCCTTTATGCACCCACACCTATATTTCTCTTTTCTTTTCCTCTCTTGCATGCAGCCCTGTTCCTATCCTCTATTCTTTCCCACCCTGTTCTCGATGCCGTGCACCATGTAGCCTGTTTTCCCATCACGAACTTTGCTCTGTGAGGTTTCTTACATGAAGCAAAGAAATCCCTGGTGCCTTTGCAGCCATTCCTCTCTCCCTGTTGCTGACTGTACCCCCTGCCTCCCCACCTGAGCAGGGTCTAAATTATTAAGTTTCTCTAAATAGCTCTTCTCCCCTGACATGCCTGACTCTTGCCCCAAGCCAGCTCCCACCAGGCAGGTGGTGGCTGGGCAGCGGGTTCCCTTTGAGACAGACACCCCTGACTGCCCCGTGCACGGGCTCGCAGGGACTTGTGCCATCAGCCTTCCCAGAGGGTCAGCATCCCCTCCAAAGCAGGCGTGAGTGCTGAGCAGAAGCTGCTGCCAGAGACTGGCATTGCCCCCAGGCTGCCTGTGGAGCTGCAGTTAATATCTTCCAGGTTTGCATGTTCAGCATTGTAACACAAATATTACAAAAATTATTTGAATTCCAGTTCAAGTTTGTTTATCAGCTGTCCAAACTAAGTGAAAAGCAAAACTTCTCTTAGTACCTGACTGCTAAAAGCTCCTGGCGAGAGACAGGTCTCCAAGACACAATCTCTCCTTAAGCCTTATATGATGAGGGAGGAAAAGAGGCGGCTGCTGCCCTGCCCCTCCCCTAACCTCTACTTTTTGGAACCTCCCTCTCGCCATGAATAACTCCAGTGTCTGCCACTGGTGCTGGGCAGAGCTTTGCCAATCATCCTCCTCAGCAGGAAGTGGACATGATTTTGATAGTGTCACTCTACCACACACGAGATGCTGAATAGCAGCAAGAAAACTGAGCAGTTTTGTTAATCTCACTGGTGTTTGGCAACCTCTCAGCAGCAGCCACAGAGGCACTACAGCTGTCTGTCTGCAGCCCCTGGAATACAATGCTGCATTATTTTATATTCGGCAGATCATCTTTCCAATCATAAGGTCTGGAATGTTTTATATATTTACTTCTCCATGAGGAAAGCTTCCTACTGTCACTAATCAACATATTTTTCAAGACCTGCTGTCTTATGCATTACAGAGATAAATGGATTGGTATTTACAAAGCACTTTGGGGTCCTAAGGTGGAACTACAAAATATTGTGTGTATGTTTTGGAAAGGGCCTTGGAATAAGTTACATGGTACGGTGTCATTCTCAGTGATGCAAGTCCAACCACATCCTCCATCCCAATCCTCCTGAAGGCTCACTTTTTTCCCCCTCTGATGTTTGCAGATGTTAACTTGCATTGATCCTGTTCTCCTTTCTCCAATGTTCTTTTGGGTGGAGAAAAAGAGAATAAAATAATAAGCATAATGAAAAAAACCTCCAAACCTAACAACGAAGCATTTTAACACTGTGTCCCTCACAGTGCTCTGCTTTGTCTTATAAGTAACACACACTTAAAATTACAGCAACACACTAGAGGTAAACCAAGAGATGTCATCCCTTAGCGTGTCCAACACTGAGCTTGTTTCTTTTTTTCTTGTGGTTTTGATTAGCATTAGCACTATGCCTACAGTGGGCAGTTATGGAGCATAAAACCTGTGCCAGGTGACTTGATAAGTCCCCCCTTTGGAGTATTTGCCACCCAAATCAGAGGGAGCAGGTGCGAGCAGGCAGCACTGCAGCAGTGAGTTTGGGCAGCATGGCAGGCAGCACCGGTGGCTTTCTGACAGCCCAGCCCTCGTCCAGGTATCTCAGGACACGCCAGAGGAGAGGGCCGGGATGCTGCCTCAGCACCACTGCTTCCGCTGGCCACGCAGCCCTTCCCTGCCTGCTGCAGTACCACCTCTGCACATTGTTATTTATATTTCCCTCCTGCACCGGCCCAGCTGCCTCTTGGGGCACCTCCACCCAAAGTGGTGACTTCAGTCCTGTGGAATGATGAGTGGGTTATTCTGGAGAAGCAGCTCAGCCTGGAATGGTGGCAGTGGGAGCTCGGGCTGCTCTGCAGCCGCAGCTGGGATGCTGCATAGCTCAGTTCCCAGGGGTGGCTACTGCATCTCTGGTGTTGTGTCGCCGTGCCCAGGTACAGAGCCAGGAGACAGGGCAGTGTCACTGACCCAGCTCAGGAAACTGAGTGGGTGAATGGTGGTTTGGCAGAGCTAACAGGCAGAGGATGAATTTAACTCAGAGTTGCAGCCGCAGGCCCCAGGATGAGGCCATGGCATCAAAGGTACTGTTGCAAAGTATTGCTAGAACAAAGGTGTCCTGGTTCCTCTCCAGGAGAGACCAGGCATATCGGCACACAGAAAAGCAGCCACAGGAGAAAGGGAAGAAGGGTCCAGTGAGGATGGCATGGACCTGAGCTGTCAGTGCTTGGCTCTAGGCAGTAAGAGGGTACGGGGGAGACTGGCACTGGAAAAAGCAGAGCTAGAGAAGCACATGGGGAGCGTTGGGCAGCACATGCCTGGGACCCCGCTGTACCCTCTTGCAACGAGGTGGCATGGCAGCTGGCACCGGAGGTTTGGTGCATGACTCCGTTCCAATACGCCACAGATGAAGACAAATCCCTGGTCCCAGGGCAACACAGAGCGCGCTTGGGAGAGGCTGCAGCTTTCCCCTGCCTCCAGCTTTACAGGCGTTTTGTGTGTTCGTCGCCGAGCTCCTCCAGCTGCCCAGGCCGGGCTGCCCCAGAGCAGAGCGCACGGACCTGCGCTGGGAGCCACCCGCGTGTGGATGAACTCGTGTGGCAGCGGAGGGAGGCTGGAGCCTGGCACGGCTCAGTCTGTCAGCCCGAGCGAGCCAGAACCCGCGCGGGGGCTTGGGGGCCAGCCCGGCCCCCCGCGTACCCGGGGCCGCTGGGGCTCCGGCCCGGCGGCGGCTTTACCGCGGCCCGCCGGCCCGGGGCTCCCGTGCGGGGCGGCCCTCACCAGGTCCCGGCGGGTTGCGGCGGGGGGGGCGGCGGGCGCCGGGGCTCCCCGCTGCCCGGGCTGGGGGGCACGGGGCCGAGGCGGGCAGCCCCGGTCCTGCCCTGGAAGCGCCCTTTGGAGGGGAGGGCGGCGGCGGGGGCCGGTCCCGAGCCGGCGTTAACCCGCCCGGTGCCGGCGAAGCACCGGGGGGCCTCCGGGGTCCGCCGCGGCGAGCTCGAGCGCGGCGGGCCGGGCCCGGCTCCGCCGCTCTTTGTCCGCCGCCCCGGGGCAGGTGCGGGCGGCGCGGCCGGGGACAAAGCGGCCGCGGGGCTGCCGGGCCGCTCCCGCCGTGCCCGGGGCCGGGCGCGCTCCCCTGGCGCGGTGCGGGCGCGGCTCCCGGCGCTCGGCCCCGGCGCTGCCGGCGGGTTTTATGCGCAGGGCGGCCGGCGGGCCGGCGGGGGTGGGAGGAGCCGGGCAGGTTGTGCCCGCCGGGCCCTCCTCCCTCTCTCCCTCCCCGCCCGGCGGAGAGGGGTCGGGGGAGGGGGCAGCATGGCCTGTCCGTCCGGCCCCTTTTCCAGCGCTCATCTGCCCCGGGAGTGCGGCGCCGCTCCTCGCAGGGAGAAGAGGTCCGAATGGAGACAGACGGCAGCCAGCCCGGCCTCGCCTCCCCGGACTCCCCGCACGACCCCTGGTACCGCCACGGCAGCCGGCGGCGGCCGCCCCCCGCCCCCCCCCCCCCGCCCCCCGCTCCCCCCGCCCCCCCCCCCCCCCCCCCCCCCCGGCCCCGGCCGCCCGGCCCGGGCAAGCGCGGCGGCGGCGGCGGCGGTGCCGTTGCCAACATGGCCGATCCGCGCCCTCCCCTCCCCGCCCGGCCCCGCCGCCGCCGCCGCCACCCCCGCGGGGCGCCGCGGCCCCCCGGCGCGGCCCCGCTCACCGCGCCTCTCCTTCCTCCCGCAGCAAGATGTTCATCGGGGGACTGAGCTGGCAGACCACGCAAGGTGAGCGCCGCGGCGGCCCCGCACCTGCCGCCGGGGCCGGGGGTGGCGGGGCCGGGGCCGGGGCCGAGCCCGGCGGGGGCGGCGGCGGCGGGGCCGGGCCGGGCTGGGATACCCACGGTGGGCGCTGTGCTTGCAGAGGGCTTGCGGGAGTACTTCAGCCAGTTCGGCGAGGTGAAGGAGTGTCTGGTGATGCGGGACCCGCTGACAAAGAGATCCAGGTGAGAGGCCGGGCCCGCGCCTCCCTTCGCCCCCGCCGCGGCCCGGCCGCCACTTTAACCAACTTTCTCTCTTCTCTCCGCATCCCCTCTCCTGCCCGGGCTGCGGGGCTCAGGGGCTTCGGGTTCGTCACGTTCATGGACCAGGCTGGCGTCGACAAGGTCCTGGCCCAATCCAGACATGAACTGGACTCCAAGACGGTGAGATGACTTCTCTCATCTCAGGGGTGCGTTGGCTGGCGGAGCGGCTGTGCTCGGAGCGGCCGTCGATGGCGGTGTTTGATTCCCCGTTAGAGGTTGTAAACTATCGATTCCCGATGCGGATCGATGGGCCCTTTCTCCGTCCCGCTCACCGGCCGGTAGCCCAGCAGCCACCCACGCACCGGGCTCGCCGTCGGCCTGGGGCATGGCTCTGCGGGTCCTGGCGATGAATTTTCGTCCTGCCCATCGGTCATAAGGTGCCTCTGAGGAGTGACCGTGGCCTTCTCGGAGCTAGGACACCTGAGGGTATTTTGGGGCCAGGATTCGCACGGGGAAACGGCTGTGGCTGCATTTGGGGAGAGGGGAGCCGCCCCTTCCCCCCGAGCGCTGCTGAGTGCTGCTCCCTCCCCAGGGGTGCCATTCCTGGCACCCAGGCCCTGCTTCCCTTGGCCACGGTGGCGTGCACCCTCCCCTTGGCTGAGACCCTTCGTGCTTCGCACCCAAGAGACTCTCCCGTGGTTTCCCTGGGCGAAGTTTTTTGTAACGGTCATGGAGGTTCAAGACTTTATTGTCTCTGAGTGTGGCCAGCGCCCGCCCATGTGGGCCACCACCAGCCTCTCAGAGCGGCTGCAGCTCCGGCCCGTGCTCTGCGAGTGGGGGCTGATTAGAGGCCTTGGCTGGGCTAGCAGAAATGTTTCAGTGGCTCCCTGGGTTGGTGGCGTATCATGCCCGGTCCTGCCTTGCAAATCTGTGGTACTCGGGAGATGTGCAGGCTGTTTCGGGGGGTGGGGGTGAGATGTCTGAGTGGGAGGTCCCTTCTCTTCAGTTTTAGTGACTTGCCTTTCCCTGAATTCCTTTTCCGTAGTGCTGCCCTGGGGTGAAGGTGAGGGTAGAGATGGGGGAGCGGCAGGGGCTGCGAGGGGGTGGCACTGTGAGGAGGGGGGATGTTCTGGCTCCGGGCACGGGCTGCTGAGGAGTCCAAACATGCAACTTTATTTCTTCCAGCGCGTGGCTCAGGCGTCCTAGCCTTTATCTTGGCAGAAGGGAGAGGGCGGGAGAGTGAGACCCCCTTTCTTAGGGTTTACGGTGTGAGTTGCAGCGAGATTTATGTCTGTTCCTGTTTAACTGCCTGGGTCGCTCCCTTTGATGTGCACAGGTCCTTCCTCCCCACGGGAGCTCCCGGTTAAACCTACCCCAGCCTTCCTGGCCAGGGCTGGGTCCCCAGGACTCGCAGCCCTCCTCCTTTCAGGAGTGATGTAAAGTGAGTTTTGCTCTGGGGGAGGGTTATGGCAAAGTCTTCTGAGGAGGGCCCAGGGCTTTCTTTTTTTCTCATTCTTTTTTTTTTTTTTTTTACTAGCCTGTGTAAACATGGTGTCTGCTCAGCTAGTCCCGTCATGAGTCTGTGGGCTGGCATAGGCCCCTCTTGGAAAGGCAAGTGATGGATGTCTGTTGTAGCACCGGTCCCGAAAGCGTTTTGGGGCTAGGGGAGAGCCAAACCCCACAGTCTCCATTCTTCTCCCCAAACTGCCGCTGCTGCCTGTGTGAAGCCACTCTGCAGCCCACCATGCAGCCCGCGAGGGAGGGCCGGGCAGGGCTGGGCAGGGGCAGCCGGGCAGGCGCTGCAGGAGAACAGAAGGGCCTCGTGGTGCAGGGCGCGTGGGGACCGGCCAGCCATTGAAATTCCCAGCTGCATCTGCTCCGCTCGCCCTGCCGGTGCGGCAGGGAGAATGGGGGCAGTTTTGCCAGGGCCCTTCCTTTGTTAGGAACTTTGATCCTCTCCTCCTTTCCTTCTTACTTCTTATTTGGTGCAGTTTTCAGCCGGGTCGGATGTATTTGGTGTTTTGCCTGGTGATGGGTTCGTCTTGTGGTATGGCATGGAGGCTCCATATGCCTTCTCCCTGCTGGAGCTGAAAGGCTCTGCTGCAAGTCATGGGTTAAATGACACAAACTCAGCTGAATCCAAATTTAGGGTTTTATGAAACTTGCAGGAAAAGGCCTGGTGTCAGGACAGCCTTCTGTCAAGGCTCGGTGTCTCCTGGCAAGCAGCACTTGATAGGCAGTGTCTGCCCAACTTGTTGCTTCATTGTTTTCCGATTCTTCCTACCCTAACGAGGGCTGTTGGCCTGATTCTCTGGGGAAACCTTTGTGCTTTTCAGGCTCCTCTTTGTTTGTAAGCTAGATAGTAGCAGCCTATGGGGTTATTTATGAAAATGCTTGATATGAGATTGGCTTCGCAGGCTCAAGGTGAAAGATTTGTGTGACTGTAAAGCTGCAGCTGGCCACTGCCTTGAGCTTCTTCTTTATGTGCTCTGGGAAGAGCAGGCTTGGCGGTGCTGGGTCGCCCTGTTGTCTCTTTGTTGCCATTACTCAGTTTTTGCTGGGTTTGTCTTTTGTGGTGGAGGGAGCGATCGGCACCTTTTGGGCAGTGCAGACCAGCGGAGCGGAGGTAGCCGTGGAGGTGCGATGAACGAACAAATCCAGTTCTGAGGTCTCACGGGCCCTTCCCTGTCCTCCCCCTGCTTTGGGGCACTGATGCCAGCCGGGTTAATGCAGGAGTTACGTGACTTGAGCTATTAAATGGTGCTGTAGGTGGCCTAAAGAACGTTAATGAGGAGCCCAGCCGGCCCGCTGGTACACCTGTGACATTGGTGGGACTCCTATCCCCCAAGCTGTACGGGGTGAAGTGGAAGCGGTCTGAGCTCAAGTGACTTCCACTCACCGCAGCCTGATCTTGGGGGTTTGTTTTTTGGATACAATCTGAGCAGCTCTGAATGCTCTTACCCTTAGCAGATTTCTATCTAGGTTTGTAAAAAGGATCCATTACGTCAGCGGGTGACACTGAAACACAACTTCTCCAGAGCTGTTCATTTTAACACCAGAAATGCAGGAATAAGGTACCAGTGCTTTTGCATTAATTAGGAGGACTCCAGCCACCGAGAAGCAGTCCAGTTCGAGCAACTGGAGTCCGGCACTGAACTTTCTCCCCTCCTTGTGTTCCCAGGGCTGCCCCTGCAGTCGGTTGCCCTGGCCTCCCTCTACCTGCAACAATAGCTGGTTGTGCAGAAGAATTTGTGAAATGACTGCCTGCTCCCTCCAGCCAGGAGGACACGTTATCTCTGCCCAGTTGATCACACTCAGGCTAATGAGAAAATGAGGCTGAGCTTAGCATTGCCGAGTATGAAAGCATCTTCTTGGCAGGAGCTGAATGACACTGGCTGAGAAGTAAAAGACAGTAGATTATTGTTTTTGCTTATTATCTGCCATCAACCTCCTGGTCTCCTGCCGTCCCCTGTCCTCAGAATTCACTGTGGGTGTCTGCACTAGCCAGGAAGCGGTGGGTGGGTGGGTGGGTGCGTGGGGAGGGGAGGGACAGTTCAGATGCCCCAGGGAGGCACTGGAGGGTATGCTAATCTGCTGGCGTTTGGAGCTTGGGGAAGGAGGTTTATTTTTGAGTTTATTTGTGCTCTTCACTTTTGCCTCTGTTTACTTACGTGCTGAGTTTATTTATGTTGTAGGCTGTGAGTCAGGATGGAGGTGGGGAAGGCAGGGAGAGAAGCTGGTGGAAGGGCGCAGGGAGGCCAAGCTCTGGGGCTGTGTGACAAGTGAAAGGATGCGGGACAGTGGCCAGGCTGGAAAGCTGAACAAAGCCGTGAGAGGAGCTGGAGAAACACAGCTTCCTTTTGGGCTGTTTCAGCTGCCGGGCTGATGGGACGACGCTCCAGGCTGCCCTCCCAGCTGCAGCCTGCCCGAGTGTGGGGATGAGCCAGACCTGCCTTTAACCACAGGTCTTTGTAAGCTGATTTGTAGGTCTGGATCATCCCCGATGTGATGTAACTTTGCAGGAGTTGCTGTAAAAATAGGCTAAAAAGAAAGAGGTAGTGGCTGAGGAGGAGAGGAGGCTTCATGGGTGTTTGGCTTGCAGCTGCATTAGTGTTGTCCCAGCTTTTGTGGTGGTGGTGGTAGTGTGAGGCCAATGCAAGCACGCGCTTATCCGTGCTGAGCCCAGCAGAATGTGCGGCACCTGGATGGCAGCACGGGGACTGGCAGCTCCGGCCGGCAGCAGGTTTATAGAGAAGCTGAACAGGCACAATGGAGGGCTCAGCCTGTGGATGGGAGGCATCGCGTCATTGTGTGCAGCGCAGCCTGGGGAGAGGGGCAGCACGCTGCCCTGCAGCCACGGCCTTCGCAGCCTGGGGGGCTTTGGACTCCTCGGTTTAATTTGTGCTGTTCTGTCTGCTCTTTTATTTCTTCACCCTGTGTTTTGTGGGATGAAATGTTTGGCTTTTTGTGCGCTGCCTCTTTTTTGTCCTGTTACTGGCCAGGTGAGCTCTGTACTTGTAGGTAGAGTGAAGGGGGAGAGCCCAAAGGCAAAAGAAAGCACTTTTAATATTAGGCCGGTGATGCAGAGCACCCAAGGGCAGGCCGAGTGGGAGGGTGCAGCCCAGCCTGTTAATCCCAGCATGTGATGGGCTCTCTGGTGCATCTGGCCAGCGTTCAGCCAGAGCCGGACCACTGCATGCTGGGACTTGTAGTCTCCCTGGATTACACCTTACTGAGAGGGAAAGATGTCTGCAGTCAGCTTCATTTTATGCACCTCAGGTAGATTCTTTGGGTTTTTAGCAAGGTGCCACGTGGGCAGACACAGCCATGTGCATGGAGGAAACCCTGCGCCTGTCAATAGGCAGCAAAAGCGTGTTCACCTGTTCTTCCCCACGTCTCTTTCAGATTGACCCGAAGGTAGCGTTCCCCCGCCGAGCACAGCCCAAGGTAAGCACTGCGGGCAGCCCTTGCCACCCCAAAGGGTGAAATTCATGGTGGTGAATCTTGTCCCTCTGTGCAAGGTTGCTAGTGCGCGTAATGGAGTCGCTTCCTGGGGTTTGCTGAGGACTCAGCTGGAGCGGGGGCCGTTATGCTGCACCACCAGCTTGATGCACTATGCTGCGGCACACTCCTGTCAGGCTTGTGGTGTGGCGCTGGAGGAACTGGGAGATCCCTCCGTTGTACTTAAGGATGTGTTCACTGGAGCTGATGAAATAAACGATGCCCAGGCTCAACTTCATCCTTCTGTGGCTGCAGCCAGTGGCTGGAAGTTTCAGGCCTTAGCTGATACAGAATAGCTCCATGCTGCAGTGTTACGTAGGTGGAAGAGGGTTGTGCGGATGCACATGCATGTGTACGAACAGGTGTATGGCAGGGAGGGGGAGAGGGATTTCATTTTGTGAAATTCTTGTGTGCTTCAGCACTGGAAAAGGCAGAAGGAGTTTGGTGTTGGACCTTATCTACAAGAGGCTCTAGCACTGAAGTGCACGGTTGCAGGAATTTTTTCCGGGTGTGCAGCTAGAAACTTTTAACTGAGGAGCCTGCAGCAGGCTGGAGACTGCCTTTAGACTTTGGGTCTCCCTTTAACTTTGCTTTTGGATGGGAGTTGTAAAGTTTAGAGTCTCTCTTGCAAGTGCTGTCATGGGAGAAAGAGCTGGGGAGAAGCAGTGTCAAGAAGCAGAGAGGGAAGAGGAGACTGGTGCTGGGAGGGAAGTAAGGGGGATCAGGCACTGAGAACAATTGGTGAGCAGGTATCCTGAGTAACTGGAGCCAGGAAGCACATGGTAGGAATTGGGTTAATTCCATTAAGCAGTTTGGTGACAGAAGGTGCTTTAGTGTTAGAACGGGCTGCTCTCCAAGCCAGGGAATTGCTGCGGATTAGCCCTATGCTCCTTGGGGTAATTAGGACCATGTGTTCCTCTGAGAGCAGGGGTGTAGCCAAGCAGCCAAGGGGAGGATGCAGCTGGAGAGCCGATTCAAAGGATGTCGGTGTGCCTCAGCCTGGTAGCAATGGCCCCTCTCAGGGCAGTTAGTTTTCTTCCTTGTCACAGCTGCATGAGTGACATGGGGCAGAGGGATCTTCTCTTTACCTTCTTGCAAAGGCAGAAAAGATTTAACTGGGATTTGACTGGACTTCCTTTAAGTGACTCGGGAATGGGGGTGAAATAAGGCTTATTCCGTGTAAGACTGGGTGCTGTGTGATTTGTGAGCTAGGAGAGCGAAGCCTTGGGAGCCTTCCTGCGCTGGCAGGCCTCCTGCCCGTCTTTCCGCTCTGGGAAGCAGAGCAGGCGTCTCTGGAAGAACCTTCAGGAGGCTGGCTGCGAGAAGTGGCAGGCCTGCTGGAGGGCTGGGGAGGGTGCAGTCGTGCCCCACGTCTTCGGGGTGGTGTCAATGTGCCAAGGGAGTGGCAGCAGGTTAGCGAGGGCAGAGGCCGGTAATGTGCTGTCTGATGAGGAGGCAGTGGCTGGGCACCGGTCAGTGTGATGGGGTGGTGGGAGAGCGAGAGCGTGAACTGGGGTCTGGCGTGGAACAGATCTGCCAGCCGTGTTTGGCCAGGGAGCTTCAAGAGGGTGGAGGCTCAGCTGCAGCAAAGAGGCAGGCGCTTCCTGGCAGCGGAGGGGACTTACTGGCCTTTTGAATCTCATTCTCATCTTGCTCTGGGTTTATTCGGTGAATTCCTGTCCTTCCCCTTTCCAGATGGTGACCCGAACGAAGAAGATATTTGTGGGTGGTCTGTCTGTGAACACTACTGTGGAGGATGTGAAACAGTATTTCGAACAGTTTGGGAAGGTAAGTCTCCTGAGTGGTGTTGGATCAAAGCTGTTGCTTCTGGGGCAAAATGGAGTTTTCTGAACTTCTGTGGAGGCGGGGTTAGGAGCTTGTGAGTCTTTTGCAGAGGGTTAAGCAGATTGAAGGTCAGTTACAGATGCTGGGTGGCTGTAATGTCTTTGTAGGGGCTACAGCCAGTGACTCCTGCCCTGTGATTATTTGAAAGAATTTGTGCTTGTTCCTGGAGTCAATAGGACCTGGGCTAAGGGAAGTGGTTTTCTGTGGTTTTCCTATCCAGAGGCCTCTTGTGGCCTGTAGATTTGCGTTTTGTTCAAATGTTTGTAGACACTTTTAACAGAGTGGCTGCAGCATCAAACCTATGATGTTGGCCTGTTTCTAACACAAAGCCTTGTGATTGATATTTTGGTAATCCTTTATTAAGAATTAGCCTTTTGGTCCTGAAACTTCTCCTGCTGAGTCTTGTGCAAGTAGTGATGTTAGTTTTGGATATTTGAAGAAAATCTGGCACTATGACTCTCCCTTGTGTTGGCCTGGCTCTTCTGTGCCAGCTGGTGGCTCAGGGAAGGGTGGGCTTCTGTGGATGGAAGTCACTTGTGGCATGGTCCATGCCAGCCAGGTGTACAAACTGTGAGCTGGGACCGAATCGGAGGATAGAAGGGGGCTCGATCTTGGCCCTTCAGCTGCATCAGGAGGTTGTGAGCATCTCCAGGAGTAATCTCACTAGTACTGGATTGAAGGATCCCAAGATTTTTAATGGGATCAGGAACTGAAGGGGATCATTGTACCCAGATGCTGAATGTGGTCACCTCTGGGGGCAGGGCTCTGTGACTGTGTCACTGTTGTTCGGTGGTGGTGTGCATAGGTTTGCTGTTTGGGGCAGGAAGTGTTGGATTCTGTTCCTGCTGGGCTAGGGGAGCAGAACACAGTCTGGTGGGCAGTAATTGGGACAGGACCTTGCTGATAGCATCATGGATGTGAAGGAAAGTACCATGAAAACTGTAGAGCATGAGGGATGGCTTTGGTATTAATTTTCTTCAGAAAGATCCTGCAAAAGGGTGAAGTTATGCTAAGGCACATTAATTGGTGAAAGGGAGTTTTGTAGCCACCTTTGCTATATCGTTGGAACTTTTGGGCAGAAAGTTTGGAACGAGTGTTTGCTCAGTGCCTTTGTTCAGCTTCTGAAGTCAAATCTGCATGTCCTGGTGTGCTGTAGTGACTGTGAAGTGGAACTCCTTTGTATTTCTGCTCAGTCCTAAGAGAAAGTGGCAGTAGCAAAAGCGGTCAGATACCCCCATGTTTGCTAGTCATTAGCTCTGTGTGGTTTTATTTTCTATTAGAAATAAGCAAATTCTGTTGTGTCCCCAAGAGCTTTTACATGGTGTCACTGAAGGTGTCACCACTAAAGGTGGTGTTGTCCACGTGTCTGTGTAGTCTGAAGGTTGTTTGACTTGCCATGTGCTCCTGTACTGCTGATGGATGTGTTTTGATCAGAAAACAAAATGTTTTGGGTGTAATCCCCTTTTAACCTTAACTGTACGTCTGTTAATTTGAAGCAGAAGCACGTCATGTAGCACTGTGTTTACAAGCGGTTACAGTTGCTCTAGCTTGAGAAGTACTGTCCAGTTCTTTTGGGGTGTTACGCTGTTATGTTGCTCTTGTTTAATGGTCATGTGCTGAAAGGTGTCCTGACGTCAGGAGACTGGCAAGAACTGGTTGTGTCAGATTGTTTTCTTGGGACTGGGCAGAAGGGAGAGTTCTGCATTGCTTGGTGCAATTCATTTCTGAAGAACCAGCATCCTGGACTACACCTGGTGCTCAAAAACCTGCGTGAGGCTGATGCAGTCAGCCTCCTGGCTCTGGGGAGTTTTCATGGGCTGAGGTCAAGGCTGGTCAGATTGAGTCTCCATTTTTGGGGCAGTTGTCTGACTCATCTGGCCCCTTCAGCTGAGGAGAGCCTCCTCAGAGCTCTTGTATAAAGCGTTGCTCCTGGCCTGTGACCATCTTCTAGTTTAAGCCTCAAATAATTCACTGAAGGCCAGGAGCACTGTTTCCTGAGAAATTCTCTCCGGTTGGTAGCTCCATATGGCTGATGTGCAGATCAGTGGGAAAGTGTGTTTCAGAGGAAAGCCTCCATGGCCATCAGCTCCGGAGTTCTGAGCTCTGAATGTGCCGCTCTGTGGTTTGTACAGCTGAGAGAAGCCTGTTGCCTTCAGTTTCAGATGTGACTCATGGAGAACATGATTTTGATACACAGACTCTTCTGGTATTTGTTTATGATACTCTGGGGCCTCCTAGCTTTCAGAGGTCTCCTAGGATCTCTTCTTTAGAGGTGCCCTTGGCACCTGACTCTGTGGTCTTCATCTCCTCAATTTATAGCATCTTTAAGTGAGAGGTGTGGAAACTTCAGTCGTGTTACCCTTATCTTGGAAAGTCTATCTGAAAAAAAAATTTTCTAAGTCATTTGGGTCAGTACTATTTCTGGAATTGGATTTGGACTGTGTGAAAAGGAATTGTTAAGGATGCCCCTTTAAAGCATTGCCTTGGAGGACTTACCCTGAGGAAATAGCTTTGTCTATTTCCTCCTTCTTCCAAGTGGCCCACATTTTTCTGGGATCTGGCAGGAGAAAAATCTTTCCTCTTCCCTGTGCATGGAGGCATGGGAACACTTAGGATCTAGAGAGGAAAGAGCAGGGAGCACCAAGTCATCCTGTGTTGATTCCTCAAGATCAAGGTACTGGGTTCCCAGGAGTGATTTTTAGTCAATTTTTGAGAATCCAGTGGGAAGCTCAGTTTGGGTCTTGGCTTCAGGAAGAGACAGATCATCCTCTGGCTGAGGACAAGAGAATATAGCCTGCTGAATGGGTTTTGTGTGAAGGTTATCTTTTAGGTAACCCTCAGGCCCCAAGCCTAAGTGTGTGTTAGATTGGCCACCACTTAAGGCCTTTAAATTAGGATAGATGCTTTTTGAAAAATACATTTTAGCACAGACAGAAAACATGCACATGCTGTAGGAATTACGAGAGGAAGTGCTATGGCCTGCAGTACAGATGAGGTCAAATTAGATTATCATAATGTTCCTCCGGTCCAAATCCGTGAACTGCAGTTCGCAAGTCTACCAAGGTCACTGGCATCAGTGCATCACGGGTCAGAAGCAACACACCTCATGTGTCCATTAGCAGGAAAAAAATGAAAGTTTGGTTGAGCTGGAGATAAAATAGTTTCCCATTTCATAAAACAAAATTCCCAAGTCTGATTTTTCCATTTTGGTATTTTCACTTACTCTCCTATTTTTGTTTTGTTTTCTTTTCTTTCCTTGCTGTGTCCAAAACCTTCTCTAAGTTTTGTAAAATGGAAGTGTCAAAATAAAAATGAAAATGTGTGAGGAGGAAATCCATGAGTATTACTTAGGGATAAAGGAAGAAAGGGGGAGGCTTGCGCCCCAGTTCTTCATATCAAAATGCTTGGTTTTAACAGGTACAAAGGGTGGAGCTTCAAAGAGGATCCCAAATACAGTGTGAGTTTCTCTGCTTCAAAGAAGGATAACCTTTTTTTTTTCTCTTCCAAAACTGTGAATGAAAAATATGGGCTGCTGTTTTCCTGGGGAAGAAAATACAAAGGGTTTTTTTTAGTACAGTGAGAGAGACTGAGAAGTGCTCTCAAGCTGGCTATGGTTTGTCAGGTGCAGCTGCTGGGGCTTTGAACATAGTGGGATTTCTAGGAAACACTTCTGGCTCCAGAACTTGAATCTCTCTGAGATGCAAGCTAGGGCCATGGACATGCTTTCTAAAGGAGATTATTTTTTCAACTGTAGGACAGAAGTCCTGGAAAGACTTGTGTTCACAGTATGTGTAGCCAAGTGTCTTGGCTTAAGTTGGATGATGTTGGACATCTTTATAGACTGCACAAGGAAGTATTTCAACAGCCTGTCTAGATTCAGGCTGCCGCCCTCACTGAAACCCAAAACAGAGAAGGTGTCTTGCACCTACCACCTCAGGCATAGCTAGTCCTCTGTCTAGTTCAACATGTATGAGGATGCCTCAGAGGAGCTCAGGTCCCAGCTTCCTCCTTTTCTACTTCAACCTGTGGGAACATATTGTTCTGTATTATTTTTTTGAGGGAAAAAGATTTGTCCGTCAGAGTGATTTCTTTGGACCACCGGGTCTGATCTTGTGAGCAAGGTTATTTGTTTCAAATTGTAACTGAAAAAAACTCAGATCATCTTTCTTTTTCAAGGGCTAGTCTGAAGTTTAGTGGTAGAGAAAGTCAAATTGCAAGATAGGAGGCTCAGCACAAATAAGGTCTTTTTGTCATGGAGCTTAACTAAGCTGTGAAATCTTTGCCCCAGGATGTTGTTGCTAAAATTTGCATAGACTCCAAAATGATTGGATGTATTTATGGAAGGTCTTTTTAAATACGCAGACACCCCTTTAAGTTCAGGAAATCCCCAGATCACAAATGACTTAGAATATGATGGAGTATTCTGGGGTCTGTTGCAATACCCTTGCCTTGCCTTTGTGCTCTTCCAAAGGTGTCTGTTGTTGGTTGGTATCTTGTGGGGTGCTGGGCAAGGTAGAGCTTTGCTCTAACTTGGTGCAGCCAGTCTTTTGTCTGTCACTGGGAGAGAAGTTGATCATTCCAGGAACTAGAAATGCAGAGGTACTGGAAGAAATGGGGGCCTGGACCCAATTCAGGTGTTTGCACTCACAGTTTTCTTGTGTGCTTTTGCATTTCGTGAAGCAGCAGTGCAAGAAATATATTCACAGTGACATCTTTGCATGACTCACTAATCAGTTGTGGCTCCGAGGGTGATTGAAAAGTGCTCAAAACCAGCCTGCATCTCCCCCGGGGCCTGCAGGTGATATGTGGATGAGTCGGTCATGAAAGCTCAGCCTCTCTGTGAAGCAGTTGTGCCCAGAGAGAGATCTGCTCTCTAAAAATATCCTGGAAGCAAACAAGAAAAAAGATCTGCTGAGGTCTGAGGACGATTCTGACCTTTAGGCTGCCATCTAATATACTCTGTCCAAATTCTGGACCATTTGCTTGAGGCAGGTTTTGAGATCTCATTCAGGCAATGACTCTAGTACTGTCCTGACCAAGAGAAAACCACTGTATCAGAGGTGCTGGATTTGATGAGGGTTTGCATGTCTGTCACAAATGCATATTCATGTACACCTGCCAGAAAAATGGTGTGGTTGACTTGGGTATATGAAAGAGTTTTCCCTGCTGACTAATTGGAGAACCTTTAGATACTGATGGGGAATTTCTTTAAAGGAAGACTTGTTCCTATGCTTACAGTGCGCATGGTTTCCCTCACTTTGGATCAGGAGAATGTTAATTAATTAATCCTTAATCTGCTGCTCTCTGGAAATTTCAGGGATCAGAGCTACTTGTCAACCTGCTGTGGATTTCCAAACTGGATTTTGGATTTTCTTCCACAGATCAGAGGGCAATTTATGCAAATTCTCATGCGTAACATGGTTGCAATGAACAGATGGGGAGGGGAGGAGAAGGGGAATCTGATCACCTCTCTTGCGGCAGTAGGCAGTTTGGCTTGTGGTAACAATGCCTCTGGAACAAAGGGTTCTCTGTGCTCCGCATCTGGTAGGCAGATAGCCAAAAATGCTCTAGTGGTAATGGTCATTCAGGTCTTTAGTGGTTCATTTGATATTTACCAGGTGCCCGCGGCACAGCACAAGAGCGGGCAGGAACACCCAGACAGGCTGTCCTGCTCACCTGTGGCACAGAGTGGGCTCTGTCCCTTGGCCGAGTCTCATTCCCAGAGTTTTGAGAACAGGTCTGCAGAGCCGAGTAGAGAAGGGTCTTCCTGGCACTGGACAGGCACAGCATGCCTGCTCCTTGGAGCTGGGCTCTGGGTTGGTGCATCCTCGTCCCCAGAATCGACCTGTCCTGTTAGAGCAGCTGGGAGAACCTTGTAGGGTTGCTAATGTCCTCTTGACAGGATGGTTGAGCAGTTTCTAGGTCATTTGCTTTATATTTCCCATGTTGAAGCTGTCTCAGCAGTTTTTATTCTTCTGATTTTTCTACAAATATGTTGCCATGGTTCCTTCTAGGACCAGCCCAGCCATCTTTAGTTGCTGTTCAGGTGGAAGATGCCCATCTCTGCAAAGCCTTTGCTTGAATATTTACAACTTTCTTCAAGATCTGCCCATGTGGAAGTACATCCAACATTTTTTATCAATCTTGTGTTGGAATTACTATTTTTTTTAAATCTGCACGAAGCTGTCATTGGCTTCCTCTGTTGCAGACACCTGTGACTGTCCCAGGAAGACTGAAAGATGTTAGAGTGGGACTAAGCCATGGGAAAAATCAGGCCTTTTGGCCAAGGCCAGGCAGATTATACTGTATTCTATTTTGGTATTAAATGCCTTATATCAGTGCACCTGAATATTTTGGCTAGGCTGAGGGTTGCTTTGGTGGAGTCTCTCTCTAAAACCTGTGACTGTCAACTTTTCCTTCCTGTCACCACCACACTGCTCTCATCAAAACCAGGTGCTGGTTTGAGAAGGGCCTGCCTCCTCCTCTCATGAAGGTGCTGCTTGTAGGTCATGCAGCAGGTCTCAGCAGTGGCAAATCCATGGAGGATTAGAAGAGCTTCCTCCCCAGGGGCAAATCTTTTTTCACTTTCTGAACGTGTTACCTCCACTGAGCCAAAGCCTTTATCTTTCCTCCACTGCCATTTGGTTTTCCAAAGCTAGAGAGAGCCACGGGAGACAGAATTGCGAGGAGGTGATGTTGGACAGCTTGGGTTTAAGACTCAGGGGTGCAGTACCTGCCCCAAAACAGCCAGTCTCCTGTGGTAGGGTTCCTTGGGAAGGATACACCTAGAGAGCAAAAGCCACTGCTTGTGGGACCCCATCATTTTTCCTTGATGGTTTTTGACCCTCATGGCTAAACATAGGGAGAGACATCATCCCTCAAAATTAACAAACCTTGAACTTCTAACTTCTAACCTCAGATGTTGGATAACTGAAGCTTAGACCAGCAAGTTAAATTGTTCCCTGAGAGAGAGTGTGCCTTTGCCGCTAGCTAAACAGTTTTCTAGTAAAGTGATCTGCTTCTTTGACTGTTTGAAGAATTGAAGCAAATTATTTCGGGGGGCGGCGGCGGGGGGAATGGAGGGAAAAACAATTCACCCAGAGAAAAAGCCAGTGTTAAAAGTACAGTTGATCATGGATTATTTCCACACCCTGTTAAAGATGAACTTTAGGGGTGCTTCTGAAACTCTTTGAAGTGCTGTTTTCCACACAGTTTTACATCCAGTTCTCAGGTAGCTTGCCTGTTTTGTCTCTGCCAGCCACCGGGGTCTGGTGGGAGATGGTACCTCCATTGCTGTGCTGCTGGAGAACCCAGACCCCCTTCTTAACCCCGTTCCCAAACATCCCTGCTCCCCCGACCCTGACACCCACCCCGCTGGCCCCGCGTCCCCTCACAGCGCTCCCCCTCACAGCGCTCCCCTGCCCATGCCCGCTGCCTCCCTCAGGGGGGCGCGGGAAGATGGCGGCAACTCTGTCCCGCCAGAAGCAGAGGGGGGCACTGCCGGTGCAGGAGGGGTCTCGCTGTGAGACCTCGCTCCTGGCGGTGCCGACCCCTTGCGTGCGGCGGTGGCGGGCCCCGGCTCGCGCCCTCCCTCAGACCACGGCGGGCCGCGGTGCGTGTGAGGGCGCCGCCGCTGGCGGGGCGGGCGCGGGCCGGGCGCAGCGGGGCGGCTTTGTGCACGGCGCTAATCCGGGCGGCAGCTGCTATTGGCGGCCGCGTTGCCGTGGCGACGGCCCCGCCGGCGGCCGCCTTTGTTGGGGCCCGGCGCGGCCCAGCCGGGAAGGGCCCGGCGCGGCGGCGGGGGGTGTCGGTTCGCCGCCACAATAGCTGCCCGCCGGGGGCTGCCACTCACACCTGACTGCGGCTATGGAGCCGGTGCAGGCCCGGTTTGTCCCGGCCCGGGGCTGGGCTTTGGTAGGAGCCGGCCATGGTACCTCCATCCCTGCAGCGCTTCGTGTGGGGGTCAGCCCGGGTGGCCGGTGCTGCCGGGCTGCAGGGAGCCCTGCGAGCTGAGGCAGCCAGGCCCAGCCCCTCACCTAGCTGCAGGGGTGGTGGTGAGAGCTGCGTGGTGTCTGGTGAGGCCAGACTCCTCAGGCAGGGTGCTGGGAATGGCCGTTCCCTGTGGACACAGGTGAGGCCTTTCTCCTGGTCCCCTGCAGCCTGCCCCGCTGGCCTTCACATGGCTCCAGCACCACCTCTGCACCCCTGCGGCCTGCAGGGCCCTGCTTCACCTCACAGCACTGGCTGAGTGCTGCCTGAGAGCACCCAGCTCATCTCACCTGTTGCCTTGGAAGAAGACAAGAAGATGCTCATGTGTAGGTTTTGTTGGCAATAAAACCCACCAGCTGTAGCCATACACAGTTGAGGCCCTAGAGCTGAGTGGAGTGAGACTATTTCACATATTATGTATATATGCACTTAGCTATCTGTCTGTTAGATTCAGTTCATGGCAGGAAACAGCTTTCAAATAGCATATGCATGTTACTGTAAATATGTTTTTGCAAGATGAGTATGTTGTGGGGTACTGATCACAAAGAACCACCAGAAACTTAGAGAAAAGCTGAGATGGAGGAAGGCTGCAGCTCTCGGTGCCTGGAGCATGGTTTGGGATGAAGAGGTTGCACATCTCCTGGCTCTGAGTGCTTGAGCACTGCAGGAGTGCCCAGCCATTGCCTGGGATGTTGCTGTGAGGTGGTTTTGTGTGTGGATGAGTGCTGGGCTCTGCCACTTGCAGCTGCTTCCACTTTCCAGGCTCTGCAAAGAAGAGCTTGTTGCTGCGTCAGGTCAGATAGAGTAACTCAGCAGCTGGGTTGTGCTTGTTCCTGCTGGGTTTTTCTTTCTCATGCCCATCTCATCGTGGTGGGTTTGTGAGCTCCTGCTACCTGAGTTGAAGTCTTCAGGAGTGGCACTGCCACAGAGTGCGGTTGACACAGCTTTCTCCCAGTGTTTACTGGGAAGGAGGACAGCTATGTGCCCAGCCTTTTTGTGAACTGGATGGAGGATCTAGCTTAAAAAAATGAACCAAACCAGACAGTAAACCCTCTTGAAATATTTTTGAGCCATGTCAATTTTCCCCTCAGCACATCACAGTTGTGCTGGCACCGTGAAGGGAAATGGTGCAGAGACGGGAGCGAGTGTCAATAGGGAATGGCAGCATGATGAGCTGCCATCAGCCCCCAGCTCCCTGGCTGTGTCTTGGGAAGCTGCTGAGGAGTTGCTTCAGGTCTGTGTGAAGTCTTATGTTCCCCATGGCTCCAGCTAGATGCCTGGCATGATTTTCAGGTGTTTGTCGACTTGGCTGAGGGAGGCTGAGCCGGAACGGGAGAAGTGCAAGATGACCAGGAGCCAGGCTGTCTGTTTTCAGCTAGATCTTTGAGGGGTGGACGTGTTGGACAAGCCTGAGGGCATCAAAGATGATTGCTCTTGATGGCAGTGGAAGCATTAGCAAGGGCTCCTTCCATCCTCGTGGCACTGAGGTGGAGCCAGCTGTGCCGTGTTGTCCTGGGGGGCTGAGGCTAGGAGCCCTCTCCCTTCCCTGACTGGGGCTGTGGGCTCTCCACAAGCAAAGCCAGTGGCTGCCTGCACCAGGGTATGGACAGCGCTTGCCCTCAGCGGTAAGCTGTTCTGGAGAAGGCAGCAATGCAGATGCTTTCCAGGGACGAGGCAAGGGACGTTGGAGCCCTGTGGAGTTGGGGGCGTGTAGGGCTCACTGCTGGGGGGCAGCTGTCTTGCATGGAGGCGGAGGAGGAAGGCCGGGGCAGCTGCTGGCCAGAGACTGCTCCCGCCTCCCCTGAGCACTTCTTGCACGTCCAGTTTCATAATCGGATTAAGGCAGTGGTATTAGAGAGGAGGGATGGGTCAGTGGGACAGGTTTACACTGGGGCTTACACGGAGGGGATTGAAGTGTATTTTTTAACCCTGCTCGGCCTGACATGTGTAGCAGTGCAGATGCGCCTCTGCAAGGCAAGACCCAGCGGGAAGATGGGGGGAAAAGTGGCACCAGGCGGTGATGAGCTCGCCGGGGAGGAGAGCAGCCCCAGGCCGGCTGGGGGATGGGATCCAGCCGCCCCTCCCCCCCGGGAAGGCAGCCCTGCTCAGGCCTTGCAGTAAATTTGCTCTAATTACAGCCTCCAGCAGTGGGAAACCTCACTTAGAGGAAAGGCTCCTCTGGGGTGGGGGCGGGGGCGCTTCCCAGCTTTCCCAGGCAGGCTCTGTTGTCTGAGGCCTCCGCTTCCCCTGTCGCTGGGAGGCCCCTCTTCTACAGCTTTGCTTCTCTTCCCCCCCTTTAATTCTCCTCTCCTTTGAGGCCGGGATTTGGGAACAATGCCTTCCTTGCTCCTTGCCCCCCGGCTGGAGCCACAGGCAAACAATCAGGGTCGCTTGCTGCCAGGGGCTGGGCCGAGGGGGCTTAGCTTGGCTGCACCAGCCCCGGGCTGGTGGGGAAACCATGCTGGTTGTGGTTTGGGGTAGTGCCTGGTGTGGTGGGTGATGTGTGTCTGTGTCCATGCGCGTGCACCCTGTTTCCTCCTTGGAGATAGGAGGTCTTATCTTGATCCCCTCGGCTTTGGGGAGGCCTCTGCAGAAATGCGTCAGAGGATGCTCATGGCAACAGCAATAATCTGATCGGAGCTCTTCTCTTTGCAGGTGGACGATGCAATGCTGATGTTTGACAAGACGACCAACCGACACCGAGGTGAGAGTGATCTTCTGGCTATAGGAGAGGGAACTGTGGAGGGTTTGCCTCATGCCCTGCCTAGGGAGGGGTTAGTATCCCAGCAGCAGGGGATGCGGGTCGCAGCTGCTCTTTATCTTGCCTCCAGTCGCCCCATTCTTTTGCATATGCATCCTTTACCAGTGTCCTGCCGCAGCACAGAGAGCTTTTGTCCAGTGCGTTTCCTGTGCTGTAAACTGGCCGAGTTGCAGATATGTGAGAGGAGATGGCCCCCTCCCCTGCCCGCTTACCTCTGTGGCTCCAGCCCGCAGTGTGTGTCTTACCTTGTCCCGAGTAATCTGAGCTCCAGGAAAGCTGACACGAGAGCCTGAAGAGTGCTGCTTCTCGCCCCTTCCTCGGCCCAGAGCCTGCTTGTGCTCCCAGGTCACCTTTTCTTTCCCGAGTCTTGCTAGTGGAGTCTGGTTACAGGATGAGAGCAAGGCTGTAATATTTGCGCGATCCAGACCCAGCCCACCCATGGGTGCCCCTGCCTCTCACTTTCCTGGTGAGTCTTCACACTGCCTACCCAGTGGCGTGGCAGGGCGCGACACTAGCGTTGCACCAACTCGGAGATTTGTTGGCAACAACTTAACCTGCAAACTCAGCTTCAGCATCTTCCCAATCAGGGCCAGTGACAGCCCTGTGCTGGGCCAGTCTCATGCCTGTGTGTTGTTTGAAGCACTTCCAAGCACTTCTGCCCTCAGATCAGCAAGGGAATGCTCCCTTCTGCTCTTGCTGCACTGTGTGCCCTTCAGGTTTTTGCTTTTTTCTAAAGCCATTAAATCTACTCTGATTGCCTGGCCTTGGATGTTGTTCCAGTTTCATCTTAAAAGGGAAAAAGTGTTAACCCTTGTTCCTCCATGTGTGCCTCCCAGTCGGTAGTACAGTTAAAATTGTTGTTGGGCATTTCGGAAGGAGCAGGGAGAGCAGCCAGCCACTGTGTTGGCAGTAAGGGGCTCTGCCTAGGGTACAGCAGGCCTGGTGCGGGTCTGATGGGGCTCAGGACTGGTTTCAGCATCAGGGTTTTGCTCTTGAATTCCCAAGCTCCTCTGCTCATTGGCGTTGAGGTGAATGATGTGGAACTACCTGGGCATAGACAGATGGAGGAGTTTATGAAGAGACTTTTCTGGCAATATGTAGAAAAAGTGGGGTTCTGGGCAACAGGTGCCCATCTGTTTTTAAAAGTTAATTTTAAAGCACCATGGAACTGGCCAGTTCTGGAAAACGGAAAGCTCTGCTTAATCCCAGCTTGCTTGTAAGGCAAGCTTAAAGACATCCTCCCACCTGCCTCAGTTTTCCAGAAATGGCTGCAGTCAGCTGAGAGTTTAGTCTGCCCACCCGAGTCTTTGCTGAAACTGTCAGCAAAGGAGTTGGTGAGGGAAAGGAGGTGTGAGCGTGGGCCAGGGGCCAGGAACATGCTATCCTGTCTTACCCCAGTTACTAACCTTAGTTTGGTGAAACTTGGCAAATCACTTTGCTTGTGTGTATCTGTCTTGCTCTGTACAACTGCATTGCTGATACTTGGTTGCTTATACAAGGCTTTGTGACCAGTGACTGCTGAGGAAATGTGCAGGGTGTTACTGCTGGTGGGGTGCATTTAGTGAGGATGGTGATGTCCTGGCAAGCAGCTGTTCATTTCTCCGCCGACTCTTTGTGTGAGCGTCTGCCGGGATCCTCCCAAGCATTATCAGCCATGTGGTTTGCCTTGCAAATAGCAAAGTTTAAAAAAACACCCAAACTTAGTTTTGTGAGCAGTTGGGTTCAGAGAAGGTGGGAAGTACAGGATGAGGAGGAAAGGGGAATGAATCTATAAGGGGACAGTCCTGGTTTTGTGCGTAAAAGCAGGATTTGCTGCAGAGGGAAGATGAGTGGCAGCTGTTTCAGAAAGGGCTGATTGTACCATCCTTCTTTCTGCCAATAAAAGGATGTGGGTAGTGGGTGCAAACTGTGCAGAGCTCTGACCTGATCAAGGAATTTTGCCTTTTCTTCAGGGTTTGGGTTTGTCACATTTGAAAGTGAAGACATTGTGGAAAAAGTGTGTGAAATCCATTTTCATGAGATCAACAACAAAATGGTGAGTGTCTGGGTCAGAACCTGGGGGCGAAGGGACAGAGGTTTGGGATAGAGCGGGGCAGTGGCACAGGGGTGTGGTGTGAGGCACTTGGCTCCCAACACATTTTCACTGAAATGGGGAACTGGATTGAGTCTTTTCCCTAAAATCACAGCAGCCAGTCTGGGAAAGAACCTCACAGTATGGAGGTGAACTAGCACAATTCTTCAAGGAGAAGAGCTAACTGTAATGAGGGATTGTGCAGTACCTGGAGGTTTTGAAGTTACATGAAACCTCTTGGTGGCCTGCAAGGGGTCCGGTTTTACCTTCATTGAGAAATGAGCAAATTTAGGCTTTGAGGCCCTGGTGCAGGGCCAGGCAGAGCGTCAAGGGCAGCACCAGGAGGAGAAAAGCAGTGTTTGAGCTCCCCATTGCCTGTGGTGGTGGCAGAGCAAGAGGGAAGGCTGGCAGTGTGCAGGCCAGAGGCAGGAATGCTAGTGAAGGACGGTGGAATGGGCTGCCAGCAGTGGCTGGGGCTGGGGAGTGCCGTCACAGCAGGCAGCCAGCCTGGGTGCTGCCTGTGCTCTGTGGCAGTGCCCTGTGCCCGTGGCGGCCGAGTCTGATCCTTATTTTCTTGTGGCAGGTGGAGTGTAAAAAAGCTCAGCCGAAGGAGGTGATGTCCCCAACGGGCTCAGCACGAGGGCGGTCCCGAGTCATGCCTTACGGGATGGATGCCTTCATGCTCGGGATCGGCATGCTGGGTAAGGCCAAGGACAGATCTCCTCCCCAGCTCCCGGTCCTGCCAGGCAGCAGCAGCTTAGGGGCTTTATTCCAAGAGCCGGCGGGGCGGCCAAGGGCAGCTCTCCCTGATGCAAGGCCGGGGACACTGGGGGGGCATCGGGACCTGTTTGCGATCACAACTTGCCCTCTGGTGGCACCTGGAAAAACTGCAAACTTGTCACTGCTGCGCAGCAGCGGCCGGAGCTGCCCAGGCGTAGTCGTGTGCTGGGCAGCTCTGGCCCTCTGCGACTCTGTTAATGGTCCTGCAGCGCCAGAGCCGATAGACTGTAATTCTTTAATGCCTCTCATGGAATAGGTTGTAACTACGTAGCTGAACTGAGTGTGGACTCATCTGTGCCTGGGCATCTTCCTCCCACACTTCTACAGGCTTTATTGAAGAGCCCCCTGGGCTTCCACTTGACAGTGGTCTGTATGAATATCCTCTCTGCCATTTAAAGACTGCAAAAATGGCCTTAAAAGTTCTGGTTAAGCTTTGTCTCACTTTGTTCCCTCCCTCTCAGGGACAGCAAGTATCTGATACTTCAAGGAAAACTATACACTTACTATGGGACTGTCTTGTAAGGAGAAATTGGTGACAAGCAGGCTGGGTTTCATGCCTATCAATGATTCTAAGGCAAATGTGTTCAGATAAAAGATTAAAAAAAGAAGGAAGGCCTTTGTAGCCTCCTCTTCCAGGTCCGCAAACCCTTGTGCTTGGATCTGAGTCAAGCATGATCCTTCCAGCATGGGTGCTGTTCCTAGTTTCTCTTCCTCCCCACATTCATTCTAGCTAGGCTTGAGCTGACCCAAGAGCACACTGTTTGCTTAGGGTCATTGCTGGTGTTGCCGCGCAGGGTGTACTTAGCCTGGCTCTCCTTGCTAAGCCTGTCAAGTAGCAGTTAGTCACTGAACAAAACCCCAAAAAGGGCATTTTTTCCCCCAGTGCTTTCACTTGACTTACTGAAGGAAAGTAAGTCTCCAGCCTGTGGTTTTAGGTTTTGCCTTTTCTAAGCCATCTGAATTTTAAAGCAGCAAGGCTCAAGCTGAGTCACTGGGAAATCCATGTACTCGTGTCGTGGAAGATCTCAAATCAAATATTCATCTCTGAGTCAATGCCCTGCATTCTCACAGGCTTGTTCTGTATAGGTGGTCAGCTTCCGGGGAACAGCTTCCTGTCTGGCACCAGAAAGAAGTGCTCTGCCTGCATTTGCCAGCATTCTAGTGCAAAAGTGACTCAGAGCTATTCAGCCATTCAAATGCCCCTACCTCCCTGATCTCCTCCTATTTGTAAATCCAGCTGATGCATCAGAAAGCCTTAGTCTGCAGAGCTGTGAATTTCTGAGAAGGAAATCTCCATGTTGTTACATGTTTGGAGTGAGGAAAAAAATTAAATAGGCCTGCTAAAACTCTTCTGCAGACTCATGTGCATTGTGCATTCTGCGCAGCAATTTCCTGGGGTTTCTGCTCTTAGCCCTATTTGTGCTTTCTAACACTAATGCTTACACTGCTTGTGAGCAGCCAGGCATTGAGGACATGGACCCCGTGAGCTTGCAGTAACAGAGCCCTTTTCTCTTCCCCCAGGTTATCCAGGCTTCCAAGCTGCCACCTATGCGAGTCGAAGTTACACTGGCATTGCACCTGGCTACACTTACCAGTTCCCTGGTGAGTGGTGCTCCCTGCTCGGTTTTTTGGTCTCTCTTTAGGTGATGGGAGTCCCTGGCATGATCCATGACCCAGGATCTGCCCCTTCCACCCTTTCCCCTGTTTGGTCTTTCTTTAAATTGGAGACGGATGTGGAAGGGGGAGGGGAAGAAGCCCTGGAATAGGTGGGAACAGCCTGTCCTTCATTAGGATTATCCTCACACTCCAGTGGCAGGAAAAGCCCAAGGCTGCTCTGATGCCCTTTAGGTTAGCCTCCTCCCTAGGGCTGCTGCTGTGACACAGAAGGGCCCCTGCAGCTCTGCCTGTCTCGCTGCCTTTGTGTGTGTCTGTCTTTCTTTACCAGAGTTGCCACTGCTCTGAAAATAGCACAGAATTTTAAAACATGGCTTTCCATGGGCTGGGGAGCTCCTAGGCACCTGAAATGTAGGTGCCTGCAGTGCTACAGTTGTGTTCTGAACAGCGTCTGGACCACTCAGAGCCCCCAGAAAGCATCTGCTGGAGCAGTGGGCTGCAGATCCCCTGCAAACTGGGTGGTTTCAAACTCCAAACCCTGCCATGTGCTCAGAACGTGGATTCTGTGATCAATGGCTGGAACCTGCTGTGCTGCAGCTGCTCAGAGTTCTCTGGGGCCTCTTCTCCCTCCTGTTGTCTGCGAGGTAGGGGAACAAGGCAGAGCACACTCAGGGAAAAGACTTGTCTTGCTATTTTCTAGAGAAGTGGCAACTTCGAGCATCCCTTTCTTACTCCATCCCTCAGTGTGATGGTTTATAAAGAGGTCTCGATGTTAGGGGCTGGGAGTGGGAAGTTTCCTCTTTGCCTGAGGAGAGCCCAGGCTGAAGATGGCTGAAAGTTGCTGTTGCCTCCTAGCTGTCTGGAAGCTCTCCGTGAATTCAGTTTATGGGTCTCAGTTGTAGTGGCTTCAAGTGCCTCATTGTAAACCTGTGCCCAGATGAATGTGGCACATACTGAGCACCCACTGGCATTGCAGCCCAGAGGTCAGATTGAATGGGTGGCAGAGCAGTGCTCCAGGGAAGACCTGAGGCTGCACAATGAAGCTTGCACTTGCCCTGCTTTGGCCAGATTAATTCTAAGGATAAATGGATCCTTTCAGTCTCCAGGGCAGGAGTCCAGCACCTTTCAGCACCAGTTACAAATTAAAGAAGACACTGGCTTGCTTGCAGTCTGGTTGCAGGCTGCTCCCCCAGGAGACCCCGGCTGCTGTGTCTCTGCGGGGTCTCCCTCGGGGTGTTTGATGAGTTCCTAAGCTGTCTTGCATTTCGTTTTTAGAGTTCCGTGTAGAGCGGACCCCTCTCCCGAGTGCCCCCGTCCTCCCTGAGCTCACAGGTCAGTCCCACTCATTTCCTAAACTCACAAGCTGGAAGGGGAGAAGGGGGCTTTGGGCTGTTCCAGTGATGTCGCTGCTCCAAAGCCTGGTGCAGTTAGACTGGAAATGTTTCTTATTTCCTCTTCCATCTGTACGAGCTCCATCCAAAGCTGGGGCTGGAAAGATGGAGAGGCAATCAGAGCCATGTGTATTGCCTCTGAGAAGGGCAATGCAGGTCATACAAAATGAAGGCATGTAATCCTTAGATGGCGTTTCCTGCTGTTTGCCTCATTTTTAGCTCTTCGCTCCAGGCTGGGTGTAAACCAGAGATGGAAAACTGCAGAGAGCAGGGTGACTTCTCAAAGGTCTATAAATGACCTTAACCTGAGCTGCTGCAAAGATGAGATTTGGAGTGCTGGGAGGAGGGAGAGGGTGTGGGGGCACTCCTGGTTGCTCTAATCCCATTTCCCTGTGCAGGAGGGGCTACAGGGAATGCATTACTTGCTCTGGGTGGTAGCAGCTCCCCAGCTACTCCCACGTGGGCTTCCCAGGCAGAAGCGAGCGTGGTGGGACTCTACAAAGTCCTACAGTTTTATAGGGAACTGTGGAATGAAATGGGGACAGAGGACTATTCTCCAGAGACTAGTTCTGGCTCAGTGTCCTCATGGTGCGAATACCCTCTGGATCTTCAGCCCCTGGGTTGTGCACAGTCTGTTCTGTCTAGGTGATGCTCCTTCTGTCTGCTCTCCCTTTCATGGCCCTGTTTTCCCCAGTTCTGTCCTGTCTCTGGTTTCTGTTGTAGAAAAGCAGATTTGTGTAGCACCCCGCTCCCTGTGTGCCATCTCATTTCTGTGGTGTTCTTCCTCCCCAGCGCTTCCTTGCCCACACCTGTTTCAGATTTGAACCTCTCTGCAATGGGGGTGTAGAAAAGCTTCCTGGGAAGCTCTCCTGGAATTAGTGGTATGAACAGGCTTGAAAGGGAGTTTCTGTGGCACAGAACTGTTTCATCCTTAGGGAGTCTCCATTCCTGAGGATGCTGAGATTGGCAGCCACCAATGAACAAATTTCCCAGAGGGAGGTAGGGGGAGACTAAATCCTAGCTCCCTTGTAATAAAACCCTTCCCTAATACCATGTATGCAACTGCATAAGCACTTGACCCCTGTCTCTGAGCTTTCTGGTTGCCAGGCAAAAGAGATGCAGGTCCAGCTGTTTACACGTGTGTTTTTCAGCGAAACCCATAAAATTTGTAGAGGAACGTTGGTGACTTGGCAAAAGTGCTTTTCCCTCCAAGGTCCACCCCCAGCTGCACTGTGCCTTTTCCTAGCAGAAGTGAAGCACCCAAGGCCTGGCTGTCACCGGTGGCTGGGGTGCACCAGGGCTCTGTACAACAAGAAGTTATTAATGCTGCTGTCCTGGCTGGGTGCCATGTTAGCTTACAGTCCTGAGTGTCTCACTGAAGTACCAGCTGGGGATCGTGGCATTCTTCCCTTGCCGTTACGCTTACCTACTGTTAAACAGTCACTGTGCAGCCTCTTGGCTAGGCCAAGAGCTGCGATTCTCATGTATAGGCTGGAGTTGGTCCCACGAAGGGCAGGGCCCCCTTCGTTCCTACAAAGGCCCAGCGAGCTGTGCAGGGCTCGAGGGCCCTTGTGCCTTCAAGTGGATGCATGCGTGTAAATGGGCTGCGCTTTATGGGCTTGGCAAGTGGAACTGAGATGAGGGGATGGCACAAGCAGGGATGATTGCTCCAGCATGCAGGGAGCTAACACGCAGGTGCTTTATCATCACAACACAAACCTGGTGTCTCAGTTGATAGACTGCAAAGGCCAGAAGGGTTTTTCCTGGAAAAAGAGCTGGAGTCTTTTTGAGAAGACCTGGCCTCCTTTCTGAGTAAAACCGCATTCATTCAGCTGTGTATTAGGGACTTAAAGCAATGATGGGGCAGGAGGGAGGCTGCCAGCAGCTTTTCCTCCCTGGAACAGCATCTTTGGGGGTGATGCAAAGCAGCAACATGCTCATGTTGGCCCAGGGCCTGTAATGAGCGGCTAACCTAGATATAAGCCTCGTATGACGTTGGCTTGAAACAGGCTGGTGCCTGCTACTAAATATTCCCTCATAAGCTAGTCTGGGTTTCAGCCTTAACGCGATTGATTTGTTCTGACCTCTTTTTATGGTGCTCTAAACAGAATCACAGTGAATTTCACATTCAAGCATGAAATGCTGACCCAGTCATTTTAAGGGCAAAGAGAAACATACTGGCTAGATGCCTCCTGCCCCGAGGGCTGGATGCCTGTGGCAGTAGAGTTGGGAATTAGAACTGCTACATATGAATTAAGACTTACTGTTTTAATTAAGCCATTTCTAGTTCCTGCTCCCTAGGTGTATGTTTCCTGCTCTTCTACAGGAACAGCAAGGGTTTGAGCAGTTCAGAAGCACAGCTCAGAGTGGGGAGAGTGGCGTGTCTCAGGCAGAATAGAGGAACAGGGAGAAAGAGGCTATTAAACTGTTATTCAAGAGTAATACCAAGGGACAGAGAGGAGGGGCTGAGCCTTGGGATTCTGAGCTGACAGCTGCTGTCCCTGAGCTGCTGTGTTTCTTCACATTTACAGCCAAAATCTGGATCTGTAGCTTCAGATTAACTGCATCTTGCAAGCTAAGTAGCGACACGATACATCTGAAATTGCCCACTTCTGGTTCAGCTCTTCCACATAGTGCCCT
The DNA here is from genome assembly GCF_015220075.1 of Falco rusticolus. Taxonomy (NCBI): domain Eukaryota; kingdom Metazoa; phylum Chordata; class Aves; order Falconiformes; family Falconidae; genus Falco; species Falco rusticolus. The sequence goes on along the minus strand of NC_051187.1, from coordinate 37,029,654 downwards.
CAGCTGCTCCAGTGGGTGGGTTTAGCAGAGCATGGCTAGTGAGTTTCCCCGGACATTTGCTGTGCAAAAGGATACTAATAAATGCAGGGCTGTGCACTTCCCTATTGTCACCCTTTGATGTCCTGTGTGATGCACTAAGCTGATAAGTCTCTGTGGGCCTGGCATTTTGCAGCGGGAAATGAAAGCTCCTGTTGAGGAGTTTCCCGTGTAGCCACAGTGCCCCTGAGATGCCTGTTCCTTCTTTTCCAGCAATCCCTCTCACTGCGTATGGACCAATGGCGGCAGCAGCGGCTGCGGCGGCTGTGGTGCGAGGGACAGGTAACTGCCACTTTCCTCCTCAGCGCGGTGTCCTGTCACAGAGGTTTGCGAGGGGCTTCGGGAGGGGGGTGGGACGGGGTTGCATTTTTGGGATCTTCACTATGTAGTTTTACTGCCTCCTGTAGGTTCCACTCCCAGTCGCACCGGTGGATTTCTGGGCACCACCAGCCCCGGGCCGATGGCAGAGCTTTACGGAGCTGCTAACCAGGACTCAGGGGTCAGCAGTTACATCAGTGCTGCTAGTCCAGCCCCGAGCACCGGCTTTGGCCACAGCCTAGGGGTGAGTGTTCCCTGTCAGGTTCTGTGCAGGGGCAGGAAGGTGGAGAGTGTTATGGCCAGGGGAAGGGACTGCATCTCCATGTGGTGATGGAGGTGAGCAGCAGCAGGTGACACCCTCTCAGCCCACAGCCTGCTTTCTGGTTAAGAAATACCACCCGCTGCAGCATTTGCCATGCCACTGCTGAGCCCCAGACCACAGATGGCTGGTGCAGAATGCAACAGTTCGCTTGGAGTCCACCTCCCTGGTCTCCACTGGCTCTCCCTGACCACTACACGAGGTCCTGATCTCCAGACTTTTCCCTGATCTGGCCCAGACTTTCCAAGAGCCCATCTTGGCCCTGTTGCAGGGTCCTGCAGGGTGGTGTGCTGTTTAGTCCTGGTGCCTCCAACTGAAACTGGCTTTCCTAGCATCTGGGCCATGACTGAAATTGTTGCGGTAGTAATTCTTCTTTGCTTTTCTTTTGTTTAAGAGTGGGGTTTTAACTCTTTCTTTGCAGGGTCCCTTGATTGCAACAGCTTTTACCAATGGGTATCACTGAAGCTGGGGACCAAGGAGGCAGGAGGTAAGAGAGCTTTGAATAGGCATGGGTAATGAGAGGAGTGAAGTTCTCAGCTGGCCTCTGTGCTTAGGCTCATGGCAGGAGCTGTGGATGGTGCTGTGAGGCTTGCTGGCCTGACCCAGCCTGTGGGAGGAGTCCTGTGGCTGGCCTGGGCCAGAGGCATGGCAGGTTGGTTCCTACCTTACACTCCCCAGGCTGGGAGTGCTGTGGAGAGGTCACTTAGTGTCTGGACTCAGAGAGGTTATAGAAGCACTGACAGAAAGAGAAAAGTTCTGAAGGGCTGGCCGGAATCATAACCTAGTGGTGGTCCTGAGAGACAAGCTTGGCTTACCTGTGTGGCTGGGGAAGCCTCCTCCATGCAGCTGGTTGTTCTCACTGCTGCTGAGACCACTGTCTCTGGGGAGTGAGGTTTTTCCTCTTCCTCCTGGAAGGAGGGCAGAAGGAAAATCTGAGTCTGGTCAATTTTGTTTCTGTTCCTCGGATGGGCCTGAGAGGGAACTGGTGAATGGTCTCCGTTTACTTTGCAAACGTGGCTGAAATTAGCTGGCTTAAAATGAAAATTAAAAACTCCTCAGTTTTCAAAAAGGAAGGCAAAAATGTGCAGTGAACAGCGTCCAGACAGGAGCCCATGGCAGCCTGGCAGGGTTCCACCAAGCTGAGTGCTGGAGAAACGGCTGGACCCCGCTTCACCACAGGCCTCCCGGGGCCCAGGAGTGCCACAGCTCCAGGCAGGCAGGCAGGCTGCATGACATGTGGGGCCTTGTTTCCCAGGCCTGCACATTGCCATGAAAGATGGAAGCATCTCTGCTACGCTCAGTCACTGTGCAGCAAGATGCAGAGCAAGTTTGCGTTGGGGCAGGTTTGGGTATCAGGTATTTCTATCAGATCACACTGGAAGAAAATCCCAAGAGAAAAGCTGTTGGTTGTTCTAGATCCTGTCCCTTCCCTCCCTTGCTGTGTCCCACAGATTCCCCAGTGACCTAACCGAGGACAGCGAGCGGCTGGAGGATCTGGTGAGCCTCGGGGGATGAGCCAAGGTTACCTTTTTCTTGAATCAAACTGCACACTGCCGGCTGGCTGCCAGGCTCCTGCCGCCCTGCCCTGATCCCTCCCTTTGACCAGACCACACTGGACTGAACCCGAGGAGATCATCTCGCTTTCTTACTAACCACCGACGGTTTACGCTTTCCCCCCTCCCTGCCCCCAGCCCACCGATTCTTCTTTTATTTATTTTATTAGCTGTTAGTTTTATTTTTTTATTTTATTTTTTTATCTTTTTTTGGGGCTACCCCTTCTTTTTGTTGTTTGCTCTTTCCCGAGCTAGTAGACATATTTTATGAATTGGCTTTGTGATTGTGTTAGGTAGTTTTTATTGAGGAGTATTTTTATTTGGCTTTGAAACTGTTTTGAATATTTTCAACTCTGTTGTTGTCGTCAGTGTTTTTAAAGCACGGTATGTAACAAGAATGCAGTTCTGAAGGGAAGAAAGAGACACAGAAAGAGCAAAGGCTGAGAGGAACTGATGTATTTCTATTTTTTTTAAAGAAACTGTTTTTAATTGTTTCTGTTTTGTAAATGTGAGGCTTTGAAAAGTGTGAAACTCCAAGGATCCGAAAACGTTGGACATCGCTATGGAACAAAACAAATGTATATTTTGCTAAGTGAAAAACACTATCCTTACAGCTGAAAGATTTTTTTTTCTAGGTTTAGTTTTACGTGGGGTTTTCTTTTTCCTCCTGTATAATATGTAAATATCGCGAGCTGAACCTGGCTGCCACCTGCAGCCTGGCTCCAAGGAGCAGCTCCAGGTCCTGGACTTGGTGCCGCAGCGTGAGCAATACTCTCCAGCAGAATCCTGACAGGACTCCGTTCTTTTTTTGTACACCTTTTACTGTAAGATTTTAAGACCTCTGATGAGATGAAAGGGGGTGGGGGGGCGGGGGTGAAATGTACCGGCCATCGGCTGTTTTGCTGAGCGGGTTAAAGCTGCTTCCAGTTGCTCGATGTACAGACTCCCATCACTGGGCTCCGTAGTGCCAGCCTCTGGTTTGGCTTTAGGTAAAGGGCTTTACCGCCATTGCTTGTCTTGGTTACTTTGAAAGGAATTCACTCTCCAAACACTATTGCTTGCGTCAAGATTTCCTGGGAAAGGGGATCCTCCTCCGGAGGTGAGGGTATTGGAAGGGGTGTCGGCCAGGGCCAGGGGGAAATTTGGGTGGTCATTTTCTGAAGGGCAGGGCGCTGGGTTGGGGAGTCATTAATGGGGGAGAAAAGCATTAGGGTGGTGATTTGGGGGCGGGTTAAGGGCTTCTCAGGGATTATATGAATTATAGAATTGCAGCTTCCCGTTTGCTTTACTCTGTGTTCTGAAGACTGTGGGAATTTGTCCGTTGACCTGTGTGTGGGGTATCTGGTCCCTTCTCCAGAACCTGCCGGGGCTTCTCCTGGTGCGGTCCAGGCCCCTGCTAACAAGCATTCGGCCAGGGGAGGCCTCCAGCAGGAGTACACGGGGCAGGTTTGGGTCTGGATTTCAGTGAACCAAAGACCTTGTTAAGGGGGGTGATTAAGCCTTTTATTAAGATGCAGCCAAACTCTTTTCCCAGGGAAATAACAGCTTCATCTTAAGTTTTAAAAATCATTCCCTCTCTTCCCCCAAACTGAGCCCCTGTAAGGGAGAGGGGTGTTTAGAAAAGGACTGGGAGGGCCACAGTACCCACAGGGCCCTTTTTCTCTTCCATCTCTCCCCCGTCTGCCGGAGCTTGTCCTGACCTGGGCGATGCGTTTGGAGAGTTCTGTCTAGGTAAGAGGGTACTTAACAGATCAGTACTGAAAACACAAAGCAATAATTTTTGTTACTGAGACAAGAGTCTGTATGTCTGTTTTTTTAAATATTTCCTAATTAAAGAAGAGCTGCATTTTATTGGGTTTATTTTTATTCTATATACTTCAAATTTGGGTCTGCGGACAGCGCTTTCCTCCCTCTTGGTATATGCGCTGAACTGCTTCCGTGCCCCCTCCAGACATCCAAGGCCAGCTGTGCTGCTGCTGAGCTGTGATTCACTCTCTGGCCAGTGCTGCCACTGCCTGGAGGCTGGGGCTCCGGTTTCAGGGTGGGCATTTTTTTTAAAAGAAATAAAGCTGTGTTTTTAAGCCAGTAAGTTATTACACTCCAATGTTTGTTCTCTCCACACCTGTAACCCCTTTTCCAGATTTCAGTTTTAAATTCCTAATAAATTATTTGAAAACTGTCCTTCTCTGTCATCATTTGGGGGTGGGAGATGTTCACATGGAAGAGATTTCAGGTGAACTGAGACCTGGCAGGAGTTGCATCCTGCCATTAGGATAAAAGCCCCAGGCAGGGCTCTGACTCCGTGTTCTGCTCCCATACTTTGGCAGAAGCCCAGTTTATAATGTGAGGCAGATCTGGTTTTAGGAGAGATTATGTCTCTTCTGTACATTACAGAGGTTTTGTATAGATATTTGTAGGTTCAGGAGAGGAGGAGATCGTGTGGTGCTTACATGTTGGACTCAGGTGCTCCATATTCAATGACTACGGTGGACCAAGGAGGTTAGGTCTAAGAAAGTAAAATGTAGAGATGGGAAGGGAGGAAAAGTCCTTAACAGACAACACTACAAGAGAAAGATTAATTCTAACAGTGTGGAACCCTGTGCCTAATTATTTGTCTTAATTACAAACAACTCCTAAAAATAATTTAAGGCTCAATCCTGTACGTTTAGGAACCAGGTGTAAGTTCAGATGTCCTCACAAGCATACTAAGGACCAGCTGTTTTGTATGCAGCACAGGTTGGGGGAAACCAAAAATAGCACTGGTGGAAAAATCTTTACCCTGCTGGGATTTTTCTCATGAGGCTGTCTTGTAATGCTCACATGCTCACTTTCCCGCACTTGGTGACCCCCTTGTCGAATTAAAATGTATGAAATCCAAGATATGACAGTATTTGTGATTTGTGACTTAAAAAAGCCAGTTCATTGGAAGGTTTCTTGGCAACATCAATAATAAATCAGACATTAAGAAGTGAGGAAAAAAGAACCACAGAGTCTTAAGGTTCAAATGTAAGAGAACAGAGAAACAATAATTTAAAAAGAGTAAAGGTAGCCAAAGTAGCAATGGAAAAAGTAAAAGAACACTTAAATAGATATTGAAGTGAAAGTCAGCAGATTGATCTGTGGGCAAAATTCTTTTTTGGAAACTAACTGTGGTACAGACTGTCCTTTACATCAGCCTTTAATGTTTGTTCAATGTTCTATTAGGACACAAAAATCTTGAACCTGTAACTTGGCATCTCTCTTTGGCTTTAGGTAACCTATGAGTGGGGAATCCCAGAGAATCAGAGCTTGTGACAGATTAAAAAAAGTCAGAATGGTTCTGGTTGTTCAACAGCATGTCTAACTTTAACTACACAACCTATGGATAGTCAACATCCTATGGATGCTATGGGCACCCTGGTATAGTTTCAAACCCTGTGTGTGGGAAGATGTCCTCATCACCCCTTACAGAAACATGCATTTGAACTTACTGAAGTGTGGTGAACCCGAAGTTTCCTGAATAAGCACTCTGGTATATTAGGCTGTTGCAACAAGATGGGCTTTGCCTCTTGCTATGCTCTTAAACACTGAAGGCTTGTTTGGTGCTTTAGAAAAAAAAATGCAGACGGATTATCAAGTGAGCTGTCCAGGATGTCTGAGTGTGTAAAAATGCCAAACCTGTAGCCATGAGAATGTTAGAGCTTCTGGGGTCTAAATATGAGTACAGTATTTTTGACTTATCCCTGTCTGACTCCAGGAAGCTTTTTCTTACCCATTTTTTGATCTTTCAAGGTTCTCAGCTTGCCTCATGCCTTGGCATAAAGAACCAAAGAGCCTAACTGTGTTCTGTGTTGGTGCTGGAGAAAGACAAACTGCTGTCTCCAAGCTACTGAAACCTGCTGTGTGTGTTGAAACTTGTAAGCCCCATTCATTTCCAGTGTAACTCCCTTAAGGTCATGTAAAAGAAGATACTACTGCTTGTTTCAGCCAGATACAGAGGCTTTCCAGGTTGCTTGGCTCCTGTTTCTTGCCACCTTCTCTATGGTTTCAAAGTGAAAAACAGCTTGAATTTTTTTCAGTTCAGCTCAAGCCAAATTTTGGGTGAGTGGACAACCTGTACCTTATTCTCAGAATTAGGCCAGCAGAATCCATGGAGAGATACAGGATTAATTATAAGTGGGATACCATTCAAAGAGGATACCAGTATCAGTAGGATACTGATGCCAGCAATTTCCAACATAACTATCACACTGCTATTATTTTTCTGTAGAGAGCCCTTAAAGATGTCCAGATCTTTCAGGCTGACTTCTAACAGTAACATTAAAAGAATTTAACAGGAAAAATCTAGAGAGCAAATATTTGCCTCCCTGACTTTCATAGATTTAACTCCAATGGCCTTCAACCTGTCGTGTCACAAACTGCTGCCCACAGGCTCTGATGGAAGAAGTCTGCATTTAGTAACATAAATACTGGGTTGTTTATCTCATACCCATGTCAAGGTGAGCTTGTCATATAAAGAGCCCTGTGTTTTCTTTAGCGCCAGTGTCTGTCAAGTCCTCCGAGAATGAAGTCCCTGGCTCTGCTTTTCCTGCTGTCTGGTGTGTAGGTGGCAACCACCCTCCGCCCCGACTGGTAACACCATGCCTAAGACTAACCTTTGTGTCTCTCCTCAGTGGGTGCAGCCAGCGCTGCTCTCTCACCTCGGGCAGTGTGGGAGCTTCGCAGCATGATCAAATGCGCCATGCCGGACAGCCATCCTGTGCTGGAATTTGCTGACTACGGCTGCTACTGCGGCTTGGGAGGCAGCGGGACTCCAGTGGATGAGCTTGACAGGTTTATAAAACTGTGCTTTTACAAAACTCTTTCCTTGCTTGTGCTTTCATGGTCCTGCATACCAGCTTCCTCAGCTGGCCCTGCCTATAAATGGTCACAAAACTCTCTGGCTGCTGTGAATGAAGCTTTTTCTCAAAGACTGATCCAAGGAAGAAAGGATGTGTAGTATCACACCTTGATTCCTCATTAGTAAAATAAAATATAATCCAAACAACTGTTTTCTCTTCTGTGGTAGCTACACTGCACTAATTCCAGCATTCTTTTTTTTGCAGCAGTGCCTTGCCAGCAGCCAGGACGTAGCTCTGCACACACTGCCCAGCACACACCTATCAGCATGTGCAGGGCTGAGCTGCAAAATGCTAAGTGGCTTGGGCAGTTCAGAGATCACACAGGTCTGATAGCAAAGACACGGTGAATTGTGTCAGCTGTTAGCTCATCCATTACCGGGCACTGACAGGGCACATAGGGTAAATGCTGGCTTTTGCTTTCCCTGTGCCTAATAGACAACTGTGAAGATGCTCCAGTAACTACACATGTACCAGACACCCCTGGACGATTAGCTGGCAGAACTGTGTCCCTTTGAGGTCCTTCATGCCTGACCTCTTATCACTGTGTATCTTTTTTTGTTGTTGTTCAGTGCCTTGTCAAAGCAATACTAGTGTATTGATGTGTCTTACAGGTCAGCCAAGTTTGCATTTCTGGTACTTTCTGACCTTTTCCTCCTTGTTTCTCAGGTGCTGTCAAGCACATGATCACTGCTACTCGGAGGCAAAGAAACTGAAGTCATGCAAATTCCTCTGGGATAACCCCTACACAAAGCTGTACCATTACAGCTGCACCGATGGAAATATTACGTGTAGCAGTACGTCCACTTCCACATCACTCCGCTTCAAATGTTACTCGAGTGTCTGTTCTGAAGGAACAGGGCCGTGTTACACTCCATGCATCTGTGGCAGGAAAGTGCAGTGCAAGTCACTGCCAGGGAGGGTGGCTGTTAGAAACGGGGCACCTCACACAGTCACTGGAGTGAATATTCACCATATAGCAGACAATTTAAAGTTTATGAAGATACATGGTATTGCAATACATAGGGAAGCCTGTCCCCTCTTCAGGGGACCGAGCCCCTTTGGTACTTTCCTGGGAGTCCAAACTTTAATGGCAGTATTTAAGAGATCAGCATGCCAACTAGGAAGCATTACACAGCTTCTGGCAGACATCTGTAACGTAACGGTGGAGCTTCTATAGGGCTCTGGAATGGAGGTAAATAGCAGATAGGCTGGCAAACAGAACTGCAGGGAAGGAAGGAAGGAGCGAGGTGGCTGGGCCAGAGCACACGGCTTTGGGACCAGAGGGTTAGCAGGGAGAAGCACATACACCCTGAAAACGATGGCAGTAGTGAAATGGCTATGCCCTGGCACCACACATGCCTGCCTGCATCACTGCAATGCCTGGTGATGGAGCTGCGGAGTCTGACCACTGCTGCTCTCTCCTCCAGGCAAGAACAGCGAGTGCGCAATGTTCGTCTGCAACTGCGACCGCACTGCTGCCATGTGCTTCGCCAAGGCACCCTACAATCCCCAGCACAGCCGGCTGGACACCAAGAAATACTGCAACTAGTCCTCCTCCATTGCCCCTCAGGGCGGCAATGGACCAGCGGCGGCCTGTCACTAATACACGCCTTGCAACGACCTCCCGGCTCCCGCCTGCTCCTTGCGCCGCGCTGAGGGGACGGCGGGTGGGCTCCGCGCTCAGGGGACTGCTCCGCGCTGAGGGAACGGCGGGCGGCCGCTGCCGTGGGGGTAACAGCGGGCGATCTCCGCGCTGAGGGGACGGCAGCGGGGCGTCGCCGGGGGGAAATGGCGGGCGGGCTCCCTGCTGAGGGGACGGCAGTCAGTCGGGCGCGCGTCGTGGGGGGGAGGCCCCGCCCTCTCCGCCAGTGGCCCACTGCGGCGCGTGCGGCGCTGCCGCACTCTTTGATTGGCCCTTAGAAGTGGCGAGGGCGGGAGCGGGGAACGCGCCCGGGTGGCGCGGGCGCGAGGCCCGGCGGCAGGTGTGCCCCGCCCAGCAGCTCCGTCGCGTCCCGCCCTTCAGCCGCCCACGGCGTGAGGGAGGCGATGCGGCTGCTCGCTCCCGGCTCTCCTCAGAGCGGCTATCCGCCGTCCTTTGCCCTTCGGGTAAGCGTGTAGAGCAGGCAGTGCCCTCCTCGGGCTGGCCCTGCGATGGCTAGTGCAGCTGCCTCTCTTATTGGCGCATATTCCTCGGGGCATGGCTGCGTGAGAGGGTTGAGCCGTTTGTCTGGCTGCTCGCTGCTCTGAGAGACCATATGTGCTTATCGTGGAGAGGGCTTCCCCTGCCTAGCACCAATCCTGGTTAGGGGCTCTAGGGCGAGAGGTAATGTTGGCCTGGAAGCCAGGGGAGGGCAGGGAGCTTCTCTTGAGGGATGGTATCTGGCCCAGTTTCCTTGTTCTATGAGGTCCTGCGCCAAAACTTCCACACAGAGTTGGTGCTGTTGTGCTACAGGGGCAGTTTTACTGGCAGAGGCTTCGCAGGAGAGTGTTGGTGAGCTCCTGTGGCAGGGGGCTGCTGATGCCCCTGTTTGCTGACAGGGCAGGAGGGAGGCCCTGGTTCATCACAAGAAAACAGCTCTCTTGCCTCCATCAGTCAGATGAGAGCGTACAGCCTGCCTTGTCATCTTTGTTCAGGTACAGAATGCGGATATGTTTGATGATGGGTATCCCCTCAGTATCTCATTTTGCAAGCTGGTTTCCTTAGAGGACTTTGAGGAGCAGTCTTTGTCCTACACTCAACAATGCCTGTATGAACTGTACTCAGACATGGAACTGGGCCCAAGGGTCTGCGAGAGCATTTTAAGAAACCAGAAATGGCGAAGGAAGAAGCTGGCTTGATACCTTATTTGAAGGTACTTGCAATGCCTTTCTAGTGAAGGTCACTGGATCTTTGAGGATTTAGGATGATAATGAGATAGGATGGTGAACTGTGTTTTGTTCTATTAAAAAAAAAAAAAAAAAGTGTGGGTCTCAGCTGAATACTCTATGTTAAGGCAGATTGAGTCCTGGTTTTGTACCAGTATTTGTTGCTTAGTTTTCCTCAGGTGTTTGTGTACATGAATTTTCTGGAAACCCTGAGCTCTTAGGATCCTCCACAGAAATCCTGAGGATCCTGGATGCACTCCTGTCACATGGCAAAGATGAATCGTTCCTAGGGCTGGAAGTGTAAGATGAGGTCTTCTGTCCTCGCATGCTAGCTTTGATTCTGAAATTACTGTTTGTAGAGCAGTAAAGGTTCTAAGTAACTATTACTGCAATCCTTTTGGAGTCATAAATGATAAATCCTGTTGTAAAGAAAAACGTAAAATAGCATCGCTGTCTAGAAGAAACAATGTACTTTTGAGCTGTATCATCATAAGCAGGGAAGAGAACTGGGGTGCAGTCGGAAGCGTTTCAGAAACTGTTGGTAAAAATTTTCCCTATACTTCGCTTTCTCCTTCACTCTAGATTTGAGGTGAGTAGTATATCTACTCCTGGCATCCAGCATCTGGGGCATGCTAGCATTGCTTAGATATATTCAATGGATAGATGAAGGCACCAATTAATTCACTATCTGTCTGCCTCCATACAGACTTTTACAAGCCTGAACTGATGTTTGGTCCCTTGATCATGCTGCTCATTTATATGCTATTTTGGCCGTGCAAAAGACCTAACAGTAAATTTAAACAGCCCCCTGAGCAAGCCCATACATAGGGAATCTTCCCACATAATGTAAAGTGGCAGGCCCTAATAAATGGCACAGGTGGGGAGGCTGAAGGGATTGTGTAAAGTTGCTCCTTAGGGCTTTGAGGAACGTGGTAAGAGTAAGAGCAGGCCAGTGATTGCTTGAACTGACTTACTGCTGCCTTATGGGGAATGCAAAGAGTAGGTGAAGATCTGCTGTGCTGGTCTATATTTCTGTTCCAAGGCCAGAAACAGTACACCTGAAATAGAAGGTATCCCTGTGCTCAGCAAGCACGGGAGCTCTGAAGCCTTAACACAACACTGCAGCCATTGCAGCTGGTGTGTGAGATGCTGGAGGGAGGGTGGCTCTGTGGGCTTACATTACAGAAATGAAGTCTCAGCATCTTATCTTCCTCTTCTTTATTGTTTTCTAGGCCAAGATTTTTCAGGCTCTGCAGGGAGAACCGAATTACTCTAACTATATGGGCATTGCAGAGATGAAAGAGAAAGTACTCCAGCTGAGACAAGACATGCAGAGCATACAACTGTGCTTGTGGTAATGACCATGTTTCAGTTGCTATTTGGGCCTGGAGACCACTACTACACGCTTGTACTGTTGCTCTTTCTCTCAGGCTCAGCTTTACTTCTTCTCTGCCACTGTCTAGTTAGTGGCGCAGAAAGGAAAAACTGCAGAATGTGGTAATTTGGTGTCCTTACTTAGTGGGAAGGGAGAGAACAGGGGGCTGCACACAGAATTGCAGGTATCATCTGTATTTGGAACAGTAGTTTTAAACCCCAGCTGACTTGACTCTGCCTTTCACCTTCCTAAAGCAGTTTTGCTCCTGATCATTCAGGAAAGATCTCGGGGAGAATAATGATACTGTTTATTTGCCATCTATTTCATGCTTTTTCTCAGTAGACCTCAGAATACCCTACAAAAAGGCATGGGCCACCATATTATGTCTATTACATTGTGGGAAACTGATCAATCCAAAAGTCACACTGTGACATTCAGAAAGCCACTTTGCCTCTCTGCATCTAAGGACTGAGAATTTGCTCTGGTCTCATCCTTCCAAGCCCAGTACCCTGTCCCTTAGGCAACACTACCCAAGTTTTCCTCTTTCCTTTGAATCCGCTGTGCGCCTCTTGGCTGTCCTGTTGCCTCTGGGGCTGGCTGCCCCAGAAAAAAACCCCCAGACATAAAGAATATGCATCTTTTGGAGCAGAAATGTCTGTTAGAATAGATGGGGGAACATCTCTGAGTAATTAATGTCCAGTATTTTGAAAGCACCTTTTACTGCCAGTGTTTCACAAACAAGCTATAGAAAACAATACAGCCAGTGAAGGGTATTGCAAACCCTTCCCAAAAATGATACTTTGACTCGCTTTTCAGAGAGCGAACTTAACTGCTGTTGAGGTCAGTATTAAAACTCCTTTAAGTGAGGAGAGGAATTAAGGTCCGTATTTGATATTTGCTCCTCTGGCTCCAAGCTGAATGCCTGATTTTTGGTTTCCAGTATGATTTCCAAATCCATATCTGGATTTTGGTATGCCAGCTGCCGCAGAGCTGCTTTTTCCTGCTTTTCTCTGTGGAGTGTTGATGATCTGTCCCCACTCCCTTAGCTAGTCCAGGAGTGTGTCATTGGCCTGCAGCTTCTTGGACAGCACCTGCATGCCCAAATGTGAGGAACTGTACTACTGATGCTGCATGTACAGCACCAAAAATCTCTAGCTCACCAAGCTGTATTTTGGGAATAGCCAACTCTGCTGGGCCTGGAGAAGGCTGTGATGTGCAGAAATCCTGCAAAGCCAGTGACTCTGCTGTCAAGTGAAATAATCAGCTGTTAAAGAGTGTCCCATGAAGTTTGCCATGTGTTGGGTCTGTGTGCCTGGGCCTGCTGCTGGTGGGATGCTAAGGTTGTTGCTGTTGGCAGAGGAATGGGGACCCATATATGTCTCTTGGGTCACCCTCTCTTACCCTATTTTATTGTAGAGAGCGGTCCTTGGAAAGACTGGGGTGGTATGGAGATCTGAACAAGGCTTAGAATACTTTTTTCATGGTGATTTTGAGAGACCAGTGACTTTTTGTTGAGGACTGGAACACAAGATTCTCTCTGACATTTTCAGTGACTTTCTGGCCTGTGTTAGACTGCTCATGTCTAGTAAGACACACCTGGCAGAACTTGCTCCCAGAGCCAGACACTGTTTTGCCACCTAGAGAGAGAAAAGAGCAGGTTCAATACAAATACGGTGTTTCTGCTGTGGCTGTACAGCAGTTACTTGGCAGTACAGAGGTAAGTATGCAATTTATGCCAGCTTAATAGATGGGAGAAGTGTTTTTAAGATAATGTGAAGAGAAGTGAATATAGGTGGAGAGTGTTAGAAGTGAGGGAGCAGAGGTGATGGCTTGCAATGGTGTATGCAAGGTCTTGAACGTGACTTCCTAGATGTGAGTGAGGGCTTGCTGACTAAATGCTTAGATGCTCAGCTGTCTGTGCCCCATTGAGCTGAACTGCATACTTGTGTTTAGAAAGAACCTAAATGGTCAGTTGGTTTAATTGCTCTGTCATGCTTCCTTACCTCCTTGAACTGCTGTTGTCCCTTGGTAGTGAGGGTGAGGTGAACGTGTAGGCTATTTATTCCCTGTGCTTTTAGTCTGTGGCTAGCACATGCTTACCTCACACCCTATCTGTATGGGAGGTGAGTAAAAGGCTGCTAAGAGGAACTTCTGCTCCCTTCTCCAATACACCAAGCAGTAATGCTACTGCAGGGACCCCTAGGACAACTACTGCTAACTCCATTTCTTCTGCATCCTAATAGTATATGGCATAAAACGGGGGCAAAGCCTTCCCTGTCCTTTATGGGTAGCTATACCTCCTTCCCTATGAAGTGGTTGAGATGATTCATCTGCTAAATGCCGCGTGCAAGCACTGTCTTGTTTTTGTAACTGCCAAGTAGTGGTATTGTGGGTTTGGTAACAGCCTAAGAGTATTTAGTGGACTGCTTCAGCAGAGGGTTATGTGTAATAGGACAAGCTGGATAAGGAAAGGCCCTGCAGCGTTACCGGATTCTGGTATTGGAGACTGCTGGTGGGAGGAGTGGTTCAGCCCGCACCTTTCTGAAATGCCCCTCCTGCCTTGCTTGCTGCTCCCAAATGGTTTTTGTCATGGGGGCTGCCTGTGTGAATTGCTGAAGGAGCTCGGGGAAAAGAAAAGGTGGCTGGCGTTCTGTGGTCTTTTTTTTTTAAAAAAAATACTATCTCAGCTCAACTGTTTTGCTGCTGGATACAGTATTGTATGTCCCTCTTTTTATCACCACCTGAGCAGAAACCAATTGCTGCCAGGCAAGTGCTGCAACTTCCTCTTTGATCAGCTCTTTACAGCTCCAGATTTCCCTCTGACTGAAAGGGCCAATCACCATAAATCTGGCAGAGCTTTAGGAATTGTCTTCAACCCTTTTGGCTGTGTGCAACTCAGTAAATGGAGGTTATTATTCCCCTTCATGTGAAGCTGTGAAAATGCATCAAGAAGCCTTTGCTTCTTGTCTCCACTCCAGTGCTGTTTTCCCCAAGCAACTAAGGGAGTCGTTTTAGTGAGAGGGCAGCCTTTATCCCACTTGTGTGATAGCCTCAGTTTCCTGAGGATCCTCTAGCTTTCCTTACCTGCAGGCACAGCTTCTTTATTGTAGAAGTAGGTGCACAGAAATGAGGAGGCTCACTGCAGCCATGGCCAGTTCTGTGCACACAGGAGTCAATTGTTAAACCCAGTTAAGTTCTGTCATGCAAAGTGCTGAACAGAGGAGGGTATAATCTGATTTTTGTCATATGTCGTCTGCTTGAGTGAAAAGTCAAGCATTGCTGCTCTCCCAGCAGCAGCAGTTTGTGTCAGACTATGAACTCTGGGGCACAGATTGACTTGTTGCAGATATTCAGTCTTTAGAATTACAGAGTTCAGTTGGATTTTTTTCTCCTTGGCCCTTGCTAATGTGAAGATGTGGAATCACACTGTAAATGTGGATGCAGCATGTGCCTAAATCTTTCAATGAGTTTTTTTTCTTTTTTTTTTTTTCCAAGAGTATTCTGATAAAGGAATAGCAGAATGTCCCAGAAATCCTCTTGTATTAGCAAAAAGGCACACCATTTCTTATTTGCATATGCTGAAGCTGCATATGTGGTCTGGGTCTCAGCAAGGGCAAGTTGCGCTTAGGTCATTCACTCAAAACTACTTGCCTGTAATGTGTAAGAGTCACAGCTGTATAGCATTAGTCCCTCTAACACAAAATGCTTTTTCCTCCCTGCTCCTTTATTTTTAGCCTTAGTAATTGTTACCTGTTTGCCTAATTGTCCTGTCAGGGTGAGCAGGTATGAATTTCTTACTGTCTGTGTCCCCTGCATGGTTTCCTGTATCTGTCAGGACTTGGGAGTACATAGGTGATAGAGCACTTAGCTGCGCAGCCCCTGTTGGGGACCCTTGCAGTTAGAAAAGCTCAAAGAAACAGTAAGATAGGAGGAAAAAGATTAATGGGCTCCTTTGTGGTGGTATTCCAAATGCATCATCCACTTCTGTTTTTAAGGCTCCAGCCAAACAAATCAAAGCTGTTTAACAGCCCATCTACCGGAATTTCCTGTCCCTACAGAAAGAAAGCATCAGCCAGGAGGAATCTGGCATCCAAAAGATATTTTTGCAGTATCTATCAGTGATGAAAATGGCCAGACCAGTAGGACTGGAGAAGCAAAGTCCTCTATTGTGAATTTATTCTCTCACCACTATTCTCTCATCTGTAATCTAAACCCACAGTTGCTAAGGCCAGATTCAGATCTCAAAACCCCTACACTGAGACACCATAGAGAATGGCTGGGTATAGTGATAAGAAGCTCTGACTTCAGGCATTTGGCTGAGACCCTCCTCATTCCTTTCTGATTGACTCTAGACAGCCTTCTAGGACTGTTGCTTTCAATTGTTTACCTGGGGTTGTCCTAAGACAGGTTATGTGAGAGGAAGACTCCATCTGTCCTGCCCAAGCCCCAGGTTTTGAATGAATAGACTGAGGAAACCAGTAAGTTGGCACTGGTTTGAAATATTTTTTTACTTCTCCCCCCCCCTCCTCACAGCTGCAAAGACTGGGAAAGGACAACATCCAAGGACAACAGGGGAAGAAACACTCTAGAAAGCAGATTTAGCTGCCTTCATTCCAGGGTTCCTGTGGCTCCCAAGTTCACCATGTCCAGGGTCTTTGTCCTTTTCCAGAAGTCATGAATAAGCAGGTCTGTCAGTAGGAGCAATCTGACTACAAGATGTGGGAGGCTGCTCTTAGACCATACCCACCAGGCACAAGTCCTTCAGGCCATCTGCAGTCTGTACTGCCCTCACTGGAGCACAGTATGTGAAATATCTTTCTCCGGCTGCAGGAGTCAGTTACAAAGTTTGCTCTGAGAATTTGCCCAGAAACAAAGACAAGATTTGCCAGATAGGAAGAAGTTTTTATTTGCTTCGGGTAACTCCAACCCCACTTTCAGAGAAGCAGCAGAAAAATCCATTATGAGTCACTCAGCTCCTCTATCCAAACCTCAGGAGCTTGTCCTGGTAGGAACAGCTGTAAGAAAAAGGAAAGAGCATAAGCTATTGATTCAGCTAATTTCATGGTAAAGTATTTCCTTGTGCTGGTGTCTGATGTGTACTTTTGCCAACCCACAGGTGGACAGAGCTATGATTTCAAGCCCTGATCTAAAATATTGGTGATCTAACAACAGTGAGCCAGAAAAGGCAGAAGAGGATTGAATCATATGGAGGATAAGGCTGGCTTAAAGCAGACAAGATAGGTAGAAAGGATTGTGTTTCCTTCCGGGTGATGGGGGAAGAGAACACTGCTCCAGCTCTGTAACACTTTCCATTAGTTTCAGCTAGTAACACAAAGATTACCATCCTTTTGTTTAGTCTTCTAGGAACAATATTTCTCCCCCTTTTAAAGGCCTCCTCCCTTGTGAATTCTGCATAGGCCGAGAGAATAAAGCTGAACACTAGGTCAGTTCTTTTACTGGGTTTGTTGGTTTCCCACAGCATGGCTACTTCACATCCTATAGCACTCAACCCTGGAGGCTTCTGTAACTCCCTCCAGGCTGGTAAGTACATCAGTAAGCTGAGAACACAAACTTCTTAGGATAGATCTTTGCTAGCTATCTGCAATGACATAGTTATTTTCTGGTAGCTGTTATCTCTCTGCATTGCATCTTCCCACACAGGTAGTCCCCAAGGAGTGACAGGAAGGTGTCAGTCAGCATCAAAGCGATGTAGATCTGGCTTTTTGTGTAGGAACTTCAGGCTTTCTCTGGCATTTTTCTATTGAGTGAACTTATTTCTCAATGGTGTCTTGGGGAACTTGTTAAGAGGTGAAGTGCTCTGATCCTGCTCTAAAAGTAGTCAATTCTAGTAGTGCTGGATCAGCTTAGCAGAACCAAAAAAAAAGGAACTCCTTCATCTCAGCCTCATATACTTGTATATATGCTTATTAACCTATAGTAATAAACTATGCACAGGAAATTTACTGTAATGTTAATTTACTGTAAGTCATTCTCCTAATGACTTAAAAGTATATAGTATAATCAGCAGAGGGTCAGGGTAACATGACTTAGTGATGCTGAAGAGACACCCCGACTCCTTTCCCACAGGCTCAGCTGCTGAAATGGAGAAAAGGCAGGGACAGATGTGGAAGGTTTAGTTACCTGTCATGTTGCTAATGCCAAGTCCTCACTGGAAACGTTTTATTGGTTTAGACTTCTTGGTAATGCTCCCACACCTCCTCAAAATGCTGGCTCTACTGGCACTAAACCTGCAGCCTTCATTTTTAATACACCTATGTCATGCAAGTTTCAAAGTGGTGCAGAAGATGACATGGATAGTGAGAAACCCAGCCCTAGTTCCTCTGCTAAGGAGGCATAAACTTCTCTTCCTACATGGAAAAGCCTATGCAAATAAACACTCTGTGCAAGCTCCCTGGCTGTGTGTGGAGACTGCTATGCCTTAGCAATGATTTCTACAAAAGCTGTGGTTAGCAGGACCGCTGTACTGTGCTAAAGATGGAGTGACACTTGTGAGCTTTCTTCACTACTGAACAGCAGATACCTAACTCAATGGAAAGTGGCATCTCCATTAAATGAGAGCAGAATGCAGGTAGTGGTCCTGAACTTATCCTGCTTGGCTTCTAACTGAAGCCATCTCTCCTCTGACCCATAATAGCCAAATCTTGAAATGTGTTCATTATCTTTATTTTCTCTACCTTCTGCAGAAATTGGGTGCCTAAGAATCCCTTAGATTCTGTGCTTTCTTTGCTCCTGCCTGGCATGGATTTGAATCAACAGCAAAGGAAAAAAGAACTTAGCATCATATGGTCAGTTGTCCTTGCTTTGCTACTTGACCTTTTAGCAGATGACTGGCATCCCTGCTTCCAACTGCTTGTTGCAGTTCTTGTCAAAATATAAATACAGGACATGTTATGTGAAGAGTAGGACCTGGGGCATTTGAAAGACCCCAACAATTAATCTCCTTCAGAGCCAGAAGGGGAGTGGTAGATTCCTGCAGAAGGTCGGGTTGAAAATTTAAGTGTTTTAGTCTGGGCAAGATTCTGTCTTTTATTCCATAAATGGTTTAATATGGCTTACATCACTACCCTAAGGATCAACAAAAAATGGTTACCTCATAGTGATGGATCTCCTGTTAGGAGTGTGGAAAATTACATCTATTAATAGCTTGAGATTACCTCCTGAGGGAGACCTATTGTACAGATTTAATTGTATTTCTCTCTTAATTCATCAGCTGTTAGTAATTGCATCCTGCATTTTTGCAATAGAAAAAATGAATTTAAACTGGCTATCGAGACTGTACTTAAATAAATCATAGGAGGGAGAGGAAATTACAATGCAAATAGTATCAATCTTGTAAACAATTTTAATTCACTACTTAGCTATTCATTAATTAAATAACATCTTCAAAAATGCATTCTGGAAAATGTAGCAGCCCACAATGAAAGCAGTGCTGGTCAGATTAGCTTGAAGCAACTCCTCTGGCATCTCAATAATATATAATTTTTAAAGGGTTCAGATAGTAAGCAGTTTAGCTTGTCAGCTGACAGTTGAGAGAAATGCTGACTTCTCCTCCTTGCTGGAAGTAGTCAGCCTTGTAGTCTGTGCTTTCAAATAATCTCTTACAAGAGCAGTATTCTTGTTCAGCTACTATTTTGAACCATTTTTTTTTTAAATGACAACTGCAGTTCCTCTTGCCTCCTTTTCCTCTTCGCATGCTCTACAGCTGCCAGCTAGTGGTACTGAATCCTCAAGCAGATACTGTGGTTTTCCACATCGCCCCCTGTGCTATAGCCTCAAGTCACTCAGTCAAAATCCCTGTCCCTCACTCTGCTCTGGGGACAATTATAAGAAAGGTATTTTGTTCTCAGATATGGTAGTCTGATTATCCTGTCCCAGTGAATGAAAAGGCACTGTTTACAATGGCAAAGTAAGGCAGAAAAGTACTTTTTTCATCATCATCATCATCCTGTTTAAGTGGAGATACAGTTTCAATGGAGCAAACTGCTCAGGTTGACATGTGCGAGGCTTGCTGCCCTCTCCTGGTGTCATCAGGGGCCACGCACTGGATCTCACAGCTGCCTCTTAGATTGAGGTTTTCCCCTGCTGAGATGATGAATCCTGCACGAATGGAGGGAAGAAAGAAGCTGCTTTATAGGTGGAGTTGATTATTTTAAACAGGAGTGTTTTGATTAGGATTAGCTGGATCAGTTCAACCAGGCACAGCTTTTGAATTGTCAGTTGCGAAGGCCGTGTTGATCAGGTTCTCTGAATCCGCAGATGATACTCTGTAGTTTTCTGAGTGACAAACAGATGGGAATTCAACACTGCTGAGTCTTCTGGCTACTCTTGCCCAGTTTTCTGGGAGTGTTAGCACTTAGTATGCTTTTTGTTTATGATCATGGGAAACAGTATCATGGCCCATGTGAACAGATGAAAATTTACAGCCATATTTTAGTGCACACTGTGGGGACATATTTTTAATCAGCACATCTCAGCCTCAGCTTTTGATGGGAACCCATCTTCTTACCCTGTAAGGTGACTGACCAGGGAGGTACTCACCTTGTAGAAATAATTTTACTCCTGATAGCTACAGAAGCTCAGCTTGTTGTGTCATCTACAACAATCAAAGGCAGCAGCTCTCCACAGCGGGAATTGAGTTTTAAGGATGCAAAGTGATCTAACCTCGTAGGCCCAATGTTAAGGATCGCAATTGGCAGCTGCTTCTCCCGGGCAGCGAGAGCAAACCTGTAGCCAGAGTATACCTGCAGGAATACCAGAAGACAAAATTACTGGTAGCTTAGGCAAAAGAAGAGCTACAGAAAGGAGTAAGGAAATTTAAAATAGTTGCTGTTGAGAGTTGGAAAAGGGGCCATACGTACGTGCTGTGTTAGGCAACTGCACTGAATTCAGGTAGGAAATGTCTTCATTCAGAAGTGCACAGAGAAGAACAACTTTTAACCTCTGTCAGTGAAGGATTTGCAGGTTCATAGAAATTGAAACTTCATAGTACATTGAAGGGAAATGTCCTTGTCTTTTAGTAAATCTCTGCAGCAGTTTTTATTAGTTATCATAGGTACTTAAATGCTTCTACTTTGATGGTTCTCACATGGCCCAGCTTAGGTAGTACAAGAATGAACCTAAGGCATTTCAATCATTCCTGTACAAAGGATTATAAGCTTAAGAAGTGCAAGCCTAAGGAATTTGTCTCCAGTATCCTGAAGCCAAGGCAATCAGGCAGCTCTGTTTTTATCTCATTCTGGGAGGAATTAGAGTAGTGTTTTTTTAATGTAACAGACTTGTTCCTGGAAAAAAATTATCTTATACAAACTATATTACAAAAACTTCCACAGGTTAAACAACTGGGGTTTCTAAACTACCTTACCTTATAGATAAGCAGCTAATGGAGAAAACACATGGTGATACAAAGGACAATCCTAAGCAGCAAGCAGAGATATTTCTGCTCTCTTATTGAAAATTTTATTCGGAATCAAGAGGTCCTAAAATCTGGTATTTCAGTGTGCCACGAGGCCTAGAAAGCTGCCAAAGGCTAAACAGTCAAGCAGCAAAATGTTGGGTGGTGATCTCTGCAGGACTGAATTGTATTAGGTGTCTTGGCTTTATGGGAATTGTGAACCTACAACATACTGATGGAGGAGGCAGCAGAGAGAGGTCTGAATGGAGTTATTTATAGCAGCATGAACTAGACTGGCAATAGTGACAGGGAAGCCAAAACAGGCCAGGCTAACCATGAAGCCAGATTCCAACCACAGTAAAAATAAAATACAAAGCAGCTCTGGAGGGGCTGTTCTTATCCACAAGCAATTAGTAGTCCTAAACTGTGGGACCAAGGATTGTTGCAGGCAGAGTAGCACAGAAATAGGAATACAGTATGGCAGGAAGACCTATTTACCTGCATAGAGGATCCTGCCACCAGCATGGAGTCTGATTCCGCCAGGCGTTCGTGCACAAAACTCACTTTTTCCCGGCTCACTGTGTCTCCAAAGAATGTCACATCGGGCTTCAGGATTCCCCCACATTTACTGCAGGCTGGGACTTGGAAATTACACACCTGCTCATCCGTCAAGAAGACATCCCCATCTGGAGCCACACCAAATGCTTCAGCTTTCCAGGTAGGATTTAGAGCTTCAAAGTGCTCCTGAAGCTCGGAGCGCAAGATTTGGTCACCACAGGCCAGGCAGAAAACCCTGAAATTGAGAGCAAAGTCTTAATGGAGAGTTTCATGTCAGCTGATCTGGAGACTGTAACTGGTTCCTTAGAAGGCCTGGAAGTCTGTCATCATTATGCACATTTATTTACCAAACCGTACAGGTCAAGAAGCTGTCTTTCTACCTCTGATTGTTGCTTTGTAGGAATCTTATAGAGGAAGTGCTTTGAACCCTACCGTGCATCCCCTCTCACAGTTCAGGCTGTGCTTTTTCTTCTGTAAACTTTGGGCGATCACAGCTAGGCTGTGGCCCTTCTCCAGTCTACTCATCCTGTGCATTTCTAGCACTAATCCGCTCTGATTAGCCCTGGGTGATCTTGCATCCTTGGGATCCCCTTGTCCTCTTCACTAAGAGGACATTTGCTGTAGCAAGGAATGGGGAAATTCTGACTGATGCAGGCTCAAGAGAAATCATCCAAATAATGCTCCAAAAAAAAAAAGAGTGGTGTTCCAGGTTTCTTAAATACTGTGCTGTGAATAGCACTCTTTCTGTGATCTTTTTCTCCACCACAGTGCAACACCACCTTTGAGCATGTCATCTCCAGGAACTGACATTTTGCCTCCTTTCTCAGCAGCCAACACTGCACCTGCTTGTCAGTCAGCCTGAACAAGAGACCAGAGGATTAACCATTTTCCTTCTGCCAACAGAGAGTACCTGTGTGTGCAGCCGTGCAATTCTGTCATGCGCTGGCTCCCAGCTTTGGTGTGAAGAGCATCCACATTCTGGGTCACCAGCCAGTGCAGCTTCCCCAGCTTTTCCCAGTTTCTTAGTACCAGGTGTGCTGTGTTCGGCTGATGGGAGGAGAACTGGGGCCAGCCCACAAAGTTTCTTGCCCAGTACCGCTGCCGGGCACTAGCACTACGGATGAACTCAGCATGCTGGATGGGCCGTCTGTCTGTCCTGGCGTAGAGTCCGACACCCTCAGAGCGGTAATCTGGGATCCCAGATTCAGTTGAGATTCCAGCTCCAGTCATTACAAACAGCCTCTTGGAGTTAGAAACAAAGTGCTGCAGCTCTTCTACTTCCACAGGATCTGGGGGAAGACAGGCTGGCACAAAAGCCAAGTTTGGAGAGGTTCTGGATACAGACTGGGACCTGCAATGATGGAATCTGATGGCTCTGCAAACTCCAGACAACTTCCTAGCAGAGAACATGTTCAGCTGAAAGCCAAGAACAGAACACACAGCACATTAAAGAAAGCAAAGAGCATGTCCTTAATCCCATTTTCTTGGGATTCTCTGGAAAATTATGCCAATAATTATTTGTTGCTCTGTTTTAAGTAAAGAAACACAAATAATTTTGGAAATGTTAACTAAAGCCCACAGTCTGAAGACAGCATTTGTATGTCCTTTGACAGACAGCAACACTGAGGACTGCTCAAGGTACAAGGACAAAGTTGGCACCCCTGACTTGTAGGATTCCTTCTTTCTGTCCCAGTGTGTAGCACCGCTGCCTAAAAGGACTTGTAAAGAGCCCAGAAAGACCAGAGCATGCAAAGTCTTTCCCAGATATATGCAACAGGGTAGAGAATAAATGGCAGGAGGGCCAAGCACCCCGCCCCAGAGGCACTGTTTGGTTGGTTGCTCCTCAGAAGGGACTCTTGCTCTGCTTTCTTCAACATTCTGCCTGCTCCAAATCAGTCCTTTCTATTTACCTCATCCTTTGCATGTGTTGTGGGGAACGAAAAACAACCTTGAAATGTTGCTTTATCAGGACAAAGGCCTTGACTGGAGTTACTCCTGTTGTGGTGTTTGGTTGTTGTGTTGGTTTTTTTTTAAATAAAGGCCTGGTGCAGAACAGGCCTTGTAATGGGACTGCAGATGATTAGGACACTGCCTAAATGCCTCTGGCACATCCTCCTTTGTGGGTGCCACCACCTCATAGTCAGTGGAGAGGCAGAGGGGTACTGCTTTGCTTCTCACTTAGAGAGAAGGGATCACCCAGATGTGTGGGGTCCAGAAACAGCTGCCTGGCAGGTAGGAATGGAAGGGATATCCTGCTTTAAGGGAGGAACGGCATGCCCTGTTGGAGGCAGGTGGCAGGATGGCTTTGCTGACAAGCGGCCTGGAATTGTGCACGGGACCTGTTGTGACAGGAGCGGATTGGTTTGGACCTTAATTTTGTTTGGTTTTTCTAGTAGTCTGCAGTTTTCTTTTCTCCATTTCACTATTTTTGTGGGCCTTTCTATGGGTTTTGCATATAAAGTACAAAACATTTTGAAAGAAACTGTACTGAGAATTAACTGTCTGCTATTTCTTCCTCCCACCATCTCACTTAGCAAAGGGGTTTGTATGAGATCTATGTATGAGATGAGAGGAGGAATGACTTTAATTACTGGTAAAAGGGGGTGATCTCTAAAAAGTGGTTGCAACAGGCCCCAGATAGTCTGGTATTTAGAGTTCACTTGGTAGTGTGGGACACCTGCATGCAGCTTCATGCCCACTCACACTTCTGCCCTCACCATTACAAATTAATAGGAGGACACCTAAGGGACTGGGTCTCCCTGGGAGAGTCCTCAGCCTGCTGGAGCAGATCCTGTTCAGGTGTTAGAGGCAGTGGTTTGAAGGAGGGCTCTGCGCAGCCTGTTAGCTGTCAGATGGTTAAAGCACATGGGCAGTTTCGTAAATGCTGCCTACAGGAAACTTGCCGTGTCTGTGAGATCTGTGGTGGCTCTGAGAAAATCAGAGGTATGTAAGTGGTGAGCTTATGTGTCTAAAAGGCTGGCACCCAAGTAATTTTGATGGCCTGTGCTTCACTGCCTGGATGGTTTTAAAATTCCTGCTGTGTCTGAATTGCTTTGCCTCAAGTCCCCAGTCCCCCTCAAGTAACATTTCTTACGGTAAATAGAGCAATATTTAAATAGATCTGAAATTTGGGTGTTCAGCTGTTAAGTATCGTCATTCTAGATTGATGCTAGTGCCGAAGAGTAGATTTGTCTCAGTTAATCTCCAGTCCTCAAGCCTTTGTGTCACAGTCAGTTGAATTACAGGGAAGATTGGACTTCTGCCATAGTCTGAATTACTTTTTAAATCTAAGCAGTGATTCTGTTTGCAATGATTTTTGCCTTGTTTTACTGTTTAGCAGGAGTTGTGTTGGGCATTCCCTCAGAAGAGGCTTAACTTTCCAAATGAATTAATACGAAGGGACAAAGTCTATCAATAAATTGTAATTTGCTTTGAGACTAACTTCTGTCATGATGCTCCCCAAAGGCTGTTAAGCCAGTTTGACAGTATTTAAATTGCTTTCACTGATGAAATTTTTCTGTTCCTGTCCCTTATGATCAAATGATCTCTCAGAAGGAAATGTTTTGAGGGAATGACATGGAGATATACTATGGGTTGGCCCACAAGGGAGAAAAGGCAATGGTAGGCCCAGCAGCAAAAGTAACAGGTATGTTTGAGAGGTGCTGTGAAGCATCGAAGTAGGACAGTGTAGAAGAGAAACTTAGAAAGGACGGAGTATTTCCTGTGAAATGCAAAACTGCTTTTGAAATGAAACTGCTCAGATTAAAAAAATAGCAACTACTGCACATAATAAATGAAACTCTTCATATGTACCTATCGAAATCTGAGGTTACAGTTTGGTTTTAACATGCATGAAAAATGCTCCACAGAGAGATCAGACAAGTTCAAGGGAGAAGATAAACAGATTTCTACAAATGGTTACAGGCCAGAAATCCAGAGGGACACCCACGTCATCCGGGTCTCTTTTGCTGTAATAATGACGGTGTGTGTGGGGGGTAACAGCCGAACCGAACACGTCTAATGAAATAAGAGCGATACGGTGAATAACGCCTGAAAGCTTACCTTGCATAATGCTGCCGGGCCGGACCGCGGCAGGGAAGGGCAGACCTGCCGGAAGAGGAGTTTTCTGGGAAATGTAGTTCTCGAAGAAATTAAGCCCTAAGCACGAAGACTACAATTCCCATGCTTCAGAGGAAAAAACCCGCGAGTTCCTAACACCTGATAAAGTTAATCTGAAAACGCCAGGAGCTGTATAGCTGCCCTCAAGGAAACATACAATAAATTCAGATTTGATTTGATACAAAGGCAAGTAATGGCTTTGACAAATGCCTTGTAAATACTTGTCCTTCTAAAAGGTGCATTTCCTTTTCACTTGATACTAACAGGTTTTAGGCTTAAAATGTGACTAAACAAATAACGGAACAAAAATCCCCTGAGGGCTGTTAAAGACATCTCTTCTAGCTCAGGAATTCCCTGAGATGTAAATTGTTGGAGGCTATGAGAGCATGCTGGGCTGATAGATTTACTGTTTTTTGGCACTCTTCTTTTGGCCCCAGGAGAGATGGGCCTATCTGGCAGTCCTGATGTTCATGGTTGATGGATGGGATGATCCAAAAAAGTTTTTGGTGATAGATGTAGAAAGAGCCTGTGGCAACAAGGATGGACAAATAATGAAAATCTGGTCCATTGTCCTGCAGTTAGTGGGGCCGGACAAGACCCAAGAGGTTGGCATGGGACAAGTGATCTCCGCTCAGCTTTCAGAGGAGGTGTGGATGAACAATGAGAGGGCAGTTGTTTCTTTGATCTGGCTGGACCTCTGCCAGGGCACAGTCAGACACCCTAAGCCACTTCAGGATTAAATTCTGAGCCACCAAAGGGCTCATAGCAGTTGCACAGTTCACCACCATGTTCCTGGGCTCAGCCTAGGGCTTGGCTTGCCTTGCCCTTTACGGCTTTGCAGGAGGTGGGTATCTGCTGGCCTGGGGAGCTGGCTCAGTGGAACCTGACAGCTGGCAGAAGGGAGCAGGGAGGGCCGGGACCACCTCTCCACCGAAATGAGCTGTTGGATCAGCGCAGCCCCATCACTGCAGAACTGCACCAGTTGCTTCCACTCCTCAGCGCCCCTTTAGTGGGAGGGATTTCTTCCAATGTTTCCCAGTTGATCCTGCAGATCCTCCTTCCTAAGCAGGCAGGAGTGGCTACTTGTGGTGACCCCTTTGAGTCCTCGTGTGGCCCACGGTGCTGTGCATGTGCTGTTGGTCCATGCCAGAGCTGACACAACGCAGCTAGTTTTTAACCACAGGGCTGTGCTGACCTGCCTGCTGCCTGCCCCGTGCCCCCTGGCAGGAACCGATCACGCCTGTCTGCTCAGTGCAGGTTTCGGTCTCAATAATCACATCATAAGCTGTACAAATTGCCTGGCAACAAGGGGTTTGGGCTTTTTGTTTCAAAGGAGCCTTATTTTTCTGAAGAGCAAATAAATAGGAAGAAGTCCAGACTGCTGCACGGTAGCAGCCAGCTACTAGGTGCTCACCTATTGTACACAGAATGGGCTCTTTCTGGTAATTTGGACTGCTTTGCAAATGCAGTCTCCAAATAGCTCTTGCTAATTAGTTCAAAACATTGCAGGAGGTTTAAATCTATTTTTCTTGCCTCTTACAGTTATTTCAAAGCCCAGACGAGCCCGAGCCTGTATATAGCACTGTGTAATTTTGCCATCGCGAGGGAGAAGCGCAGCGCATCCCACTTGCCCGGTGCCAACCCTGCGGGGCCGTGGGCCACGACCCTTTGTCAGTTCTGTGAGTCTAAACGGCCGTCAGGCTGTTACCGTTTAAAAATCTTAAAGGTGTTTTCCAGTCGCTGGGTGCAGCCTTTGCCGTGGTGCCACCGGGGCCCAGGAGCCCCCGATCCGCCGCGTACGCTCCGCCCCCCCCGCCAGGGGCAGCACCTCCCTGGCGCTCATTTCCATAGCGCCCTCCCGGCACCCCCCGCGTGGCGCGGCGGCCGCGCTGCCCGGCCTCCCCCCGCCGTTATCCCCCGCCCCGGCCCCGCCGGTAGCGCGGCGGGGGCGCGCGGGGGGCGCGGCGGCGCGGGCCGGAGGGGGCGCGTGGGGGCGCGACTGCGCGCTCTGACCGCGGCGGCGGGGCGGCGGCGGGGGGGGTCGGCAGGGCGCAGACAGCTACCAGCTTTGCGCAGTGGCAGTATCGTAGCCGATGAGGTTAATCCGAGGCGCGATTATTGCTAATTGAAAACTTTTCCCAATACCCCGCCATGACGACTTGAAATATAGTCGGCATCGGCAATTTTTGAGGGCCTCTCCGGAGGCTGCTTTCCTATGGTTAAAGACAGATTCGCGGAGGACGGGGCTGCTTGGGTCGCTGTGGCTGGCGCTTCCCGGGCTTGGGTCGCTGGTGCTGGGTGGGATACGTGGGGAACGATTCGGCTGGCCTAGGGCTCACCGCCTGCTGGGTCTGCTCGGGGCTGGCAGTGGTGCGCCGCCCCCCGCAGGCTGGGGTGCCTCGAGATGGGGCTAACGGTACGCTGAGCCGGTGGGCAACCGGCTGCCCGCACTGACGGCACGCCTACTTTGCATATTCCTTCCCAGCAAGCTTCGCGGCGGCCCGGCGCGCTGAACGGAGGGGAAAATCGGGGGGCTTCGCTCCGGCGGCGCGCGGGGGGCACGGCGGCGGGCGGGGAGCGCTGCCGGCGGAAGCGCGGGGGGGACCGCGGGCGGGGAGGGGACTCGCCGGGAGCGGGGCGGCGGCCCCGGCCTGAGGGGCGGCGGTGGCGGCGGCGTGGGGTCAGCTTTGCGCAGTGGCAGTATCGTAGCCAATGAGGTTAATCCGAGGCGCGATTATTGCTAATTGAAAACTTTTCCCAATACCCCGCCATGACGACTTGAAATATAGTCGGCATTGGCAATTTTTGACAGTCTCTACGGAGACTGAATTTAGAGGTTAAAAAGAGAAATCAACAATGGGTCCTGAGAACTGCCATAATCTGCAGTCGGGGTCACTGTGTGGGTGCAGCGGTTTCTCCTCGGCGCCAGTGCCTGGCAAAGACGGGATTTGATACATGGAGGGTTCGGTCCTTACCTTGTTCTATCAGAGCTGCTGAAGGGGGAATAATCGGTCCGTGAAAATGGAAGCGCAGGGACTGGCGGGCTGGAGAAGCGTTTGTCGTGTAGCTCTTGCTGAAGAGGATCCTTTGAAGCACGTGACCTCTCAGAAGGTAGCTGAGGCAGCGAGGACAGGGCTGGCCTTTCTGAACGAAGTGGGGGGCAATGAGAGTCTGAATTGTGCTTGACTGGCTCCAGAAGTGCTCCAAAACCCATTAGGGAACAGCTTTCAGTGCACAGTACATAATCTCCATTTTGTGTGGATTTGTTAATGTATATCCATTGGCATTACTTGCTTTAAAAAAAAAAAAAAAAAAAAAAGATCCTTACTGTCAAAGAAATCACAAACCTTGACTCTGGAAAAAGCAGCTGCTAAGTTTAGTGTAAAATCCTATTATATAAGTAAACCCCATCCCTTTCTAATTTGCAGCTGTTGTCTTAATACCTAAGCAGACTCCGTGGAGGGAGACTAATGACCATTGCACACCAGCTCCCTGGGCTGAACCTCTGCTGGAAGCAGCTGCCCTCTGTCACTTTGTGTGAATTAGATGTAGCTTTTATACTGCTGATGGGTTACTCTCATATTCTCTGTATGGTCATGTGCACTGTGCAGATGCTCCTACATGGCTGGTTAAGACCCTGAGCTAGGCAGCTGTTTTAAACCGCCACTAGGCAGAATAGAAAACGTAGTAGTGAACATTAATGTTCTCTCTTTATCAGGCTTATTTGTAACATTCAGCTCTGCTGGGGTATCATGCGCAACAGTGACCAGAGAGTGACAGAGAAACCTCATGGATTTTGTTTGTCCCCCCATTTGTACTTCATTGCTAGCAATATCAGTTTGAAATCAAAATCTGAAGCACAGGAATGGAGTTACCCTTTGGCAGAATAAGCCATGCTAATAAATACCGAAGGCATATGTAGTTTACAGTGAGTAATACACTTCACGTAATTGTTTGGCTCATATAAACTGTGTTGATAAGTATTGGTTTTATCACTTGATTGGTTCTCATCTCTTTTGCCAAAACTGTCTGTGATAATACATATACTGGTGTGGTGCTTTCATTCTGCATTGTGAAGTCATGTCCTACATCTTACGCCAGAAACCAAGTCATTCGTTTTACTGTAATAGATCCTTTAAACGAGTGTGAAGTTGGGCCTTGAATGGGGAAGTTGCATGCTGAGATTTACTGCCATTGCCTTCAGCCTAAAGCTCTGCCTGAATTTTTGTTTTATGCATTAAGCCAAAGAAAGAACTGCACCCCCTGCGTGATGTCCGTGTGGCAGAGCACGGAGGACACACTGCAGCGAAGTCATCGTCATTACTCTGCAGTTTCAAGTCACTCTGCAAAGTGCATAGGTAAGCTCTAAACATGCCTTACAAGTCAGAGTAGCTTCATATCTGTTCTTCTCTGACAGAGATGGTCTGCTGTAAATAATGGTGCTTTTCACAGGAGGTATTACAAAATGAGCTTGGGTTGCTCATCTGTTTGGCAGCCAGTCTGAGATTACAGCCCTGAAGGGGACAGGTAGACACTTCATGCATCCATACTCTGGCTTTCAAGTGTGTGGAGATCAGTGGGTTAAGCCACCCTTCTGTGGAGCTGGTCTGTAACTGGTAAATAATGCTTTGACAAGAGGGAAGGATGCCTTGAGCAATGCCCTGAACACTTGGGTTGTGTAGAGCCAGGAAGTCCTGAAGTCCAACGTTGGGTTGATATTGATTCACTGTCTGACTTGATTTCCAGCTCCCAGCCCTATTTCCTATCTGCAAATGGGGGCAATAACTTCTTGTCACACCTTCTGCGAATGATAAGGATAAGTTGAGTCATATGACTAAGATATAGTCTTACTTATAGGGCATGATACAAGAGGAAGCTGCGTGCATTTCTGTGATGCACTACCACCTGCCTTCATTCCCTAGTGCTTCCCATCTGGCACCAGTTATGAGGGGTGTAGGTGCTGTCAGTGTCACTTTCCCCTCAGCCCTGTCAGCAGCCTCTGGGCGAGCGCTGGGTATGCTGCTCTGGTGGGAGTTTGCTGGAGGTGGCCATCACTGGAGAAGTGCAGCTGCTTCTCCTGGCAGCTGCATAAGGATGACGCTAGAGCAGCAAGCAGGTTTCTGTGAATCAGTGAGAGTTTCAGAGGCAGAGAGCAGGTAGATGATGAGAAAACAGGAGTTCCAGGGTGTTAGGAAGGACAGGAGAGGGTGAACTTTGGGGTGAGTTTAGCTTGAGCCCACACCACTGAGCAGTTGTCTTAGCATCCTGGGTTTTAATCTGCTCCTACTCCTTAGGCTATCATGGGAAGGTTAGGGACTGACAATTTTAAGTAAGAAATGCTAGTGTGTGAAGAAGAATTCAGTTATGAACAGCACCTGGCAATGAGGAGTGCAATGGGAGTAACGTTGGTTTTAAAAGCCATATTACTAGAGGACAAGTATCACTCGTGACAGCCCAGCCTTTCCACCTCACTGATCCTTTCACAGCAGCGTTGAAGCCATAGGCAAAGCTTTAGTGGCAATGACTTGGTTTTGTTTTTGGTTTTTTACACTGAGCAGTATGGACACAACCTATTTCTTGTGGGTGCAACCCTAATTGGTGCTATGACATGTTAATTTCAGTTCTGAGACAGACTAGAAACTGCTTTCTTGATTTGCAGTCACTTCCAGACTCCCAAAGGACAACACAGGAAGCTGAAGATAAAAATTGCATACCAGACTACAACATGAACAGAGCACAGTGGTCACATTATTTATATGTAGGTTAAAATATAACTCAAGTCAAGACAGATGCCAGCCCTGTGTTGTTAGAAGAAACATACAGATCCCAGGAAAGCATGTGTTCCTGATGATGTTAGGTCCCCTATGCTGCCAGTAAATGCTAGTGGTTTTGTTGCTCCGCCTGGGGGGACACATCCTGAAACCATAGTTGTACAGCCAAGGATAGGTTTTGAGAAAATGTAACAGTCCTTTCAAACAATGTTTTATATTCTGCTCAGGGACCAGCGAGAGGGGTGTCAGGTGAGATCCTGCTGGTGAAGCATGCGGTAAAAGCCTTTGCTTATATTTGTATCATACTTAGATCTAGGTAAGGATGTCATTTTCTGAGAAGTCCTGTATTTGAAGTAAAACCTGGAATGAATTTCCTGGAGGCTGTCGATTATTCTCAAGCATTGGCTGAGACTACAGAGGGGATATTTCCCTGCCCCCCTAGTGATAGTTCTCGTTATAGTGTGTTTTAGCACAGGAAATAATGATGTCTATTGAACTGTGCTAGCTGGGGAAACTGGGTGTGTTTGTGCCTAGAGAGCGAAAAATAAAGCATCAGAGATTGCTAGCAGGTGACCTCATATTCTCTGGTTTTATGAAAATGCAATCCTGTAATCTCGGCTTGACAACAGGACATGCGCCATTCAGCTTTGAGAACATTCTCTGGCTCTGTAGTAATTTTGTAAGGAAAACTGCTACAAGAGTCATGTTTCCTGGATCCTGAGCTGTTCCCACACTGATAGTTTTTGGTGTATCTCTCATCAGATTAGGAGCTGGACGCTTGGGCTGAGCAACTGTTTTTACTGCCATGTCGACTTGGCCGGAGCGCAGTGGTAAACTCTAGCTCTGATGAGGGTGGAGCTGCTCTGTGGTTTGGGCAAGGCTGAGGAGAACTTTGCTGTGCTGGAGCATGATTTGGTAGTGGTTTGAAAGGAAAGGCAAGTGGGAAATAGTGGTTCAAGATGCACTATCACATGATAAAGCCAGCAGGGCTGTTACGGGGTTTTAAATGCAGCGAATAAGGGGTTGGTGACTTTCCTGTATGGTGGCAACTGCTTGTGGAAAAGCGTTTGGGAGAGGTGTCACCTGCCCAAGCTTCCCTGTGGGCTGGGTAAATCACCTGGGGCTGACAAGTGTCGGTGCATTCGAGGGCTTTTGGGGCACAGAGCTGCAGCGCGCAGGGCTCCTCCCAGGCAGCAGCACCCCAGCGCTGCGGGGCGGGAATGCATCGCTGCCCTCGGGGGGACGTTCCCCCGGGGCGTCCTGCTCCTCCACTGCAGGGGACGGGGATTTGGGTTTGTGTTCCGGGTCGGGCACGGGCGGCCTCGGCCATGCACGGAGCCGTAGGCCGGTGCCTTGGCGGGGTGGGCTCTGCCCCGGGGCCGGAGCCCCCGCAGGGCAGGGGTCCGCAGCCAGGCTCCGGGGCGCCGCAGCCCCCGCCCGGCATTCCCAGGGCGCCGTTCCACCCCGGCGACCCCGGCACCGGAGCTCGGGACGGCGGCCGGGAAGCCGGGTCCCCTTCGCCTGGGGCCGGCGCGGCGGTTCCCGCTGCCGCCGGCAGGGGGCAGCGGCGGGCGGGTGCGGCGCGGCGGGGGCGCGCGCGGGCCGCGGGGCCGCGCGGGGGCGGGCCGGGAAAGTTGCGAGGCGCTGAGGCGGGCGGCGGCGGCAGCGGGCACGGCGGCGGAGCGGGGCGGCGGCGGCACCGGGCACGGCGGCACCATGGACGACTTGGGTGAGTTCCGAGCGGCTCGTACTCCCCGCGGCGGGGGACGCCGCCCCTCCGCGCCCCCGAGCAGCCCCCGGGGGAGCCGCGGCCCCCGCCCGGCCACGCTGCGCCCCTCAGCGCCGCCGGCGGCTCCGCGCCGTTGGGGCTCGGGCCGGGCCTGCCGGCGCCCGGGGACGTGTCGGCCCGTCCAGGCCCTCCCGCCTCGCCGCGCCGCCGCCCGCCCCCAGGCCCCTCGGCTGAGATGCCCGCGGGCCGCCTCCACCCCCCCGCCCCCCCGCCCGCGCGCAGGGCCGGGCCGTCGGTCTTCGTCCTGGCTCTGCCCCGGCCGGGAAAGGTGCCCTTCGGCCCCGTAGCCCGGCAGCAGCGTGCAGTGTGGCCGGGGCTCGGCAGACACCTCCTCCCCTGCCGGTGCCGCAGCCTCTCCAGCCTGTTCTTGGGCGAGATCTGTAACTTCGCATGGCTGTGGAGTTATCGGTGGGGAGCCCTCGGGGGTGGGTAGAGCAACAGCCCCGGCCCGACGTGCCGCCGGGCTCAGAGCTCATCCTCGTCCTCCCCTTGCTTTGCCCAGGTGTGCCGAAACCTTCTGAAAACATGTAGCGGGGAAATGCTAAGCAGCTGGTCTCACTAGAAAGATCTAGAGAGTTTGAGTTCCTTTGGTACCGAGCCGGAAGGGGGGTGGATCTGCCAAAATCCCTTGTGCTCTGGGAGACATTAGGGTGACTGAGTTCCGCTTATGAAACCGATTAAATCAGACAGACAGTGGGGAGGGGCCACAATCCGTTACTTCCATCCTACCTTTAATAGAAACCAGACGTTCTGTTAGGAGACACTCCAGGCAAATTACAGTTTTATTACTGGACCTGGAAGCTCACATTACAATGCTGGCATAAAGCTGGCGGTCACACCTTCAGAAAACAGGTTCTGAGTTGGGCTAGTGATAAAACTGAAGGGGCAAGGAGTCCACCAGCTGCATGGCTCCTTGGTGAAAGGTACACCACAAAGGATTTCTTGGGGAGTGAAACCTCACCCCTGCCTGGGTGAAGTAGCTGCTGGTGCCAAACAGAATGAATTTCTACTGCAGCTTCTTCTCACAGTTGTTTCTTTAAGCGGAGCCAGTTCTGTTTACCATTTCTCATATCCCTCAGCCTGGCTTTATCGCTTGGAGTTTTGGTGCAAGTTTCTAGCATGTTCAGGAATGCATTGCTAGTTAGAACAGGGTTCACCCAGTGACTTGCTGAGTGGCCCTTCAAGGTGAGCATACAGATAGCATTGTGTAGGGCCAGCTTAGTGTCTCAACGACGTGCTCTTCAATGAACCATGGGAGCTGTACAGTGTCCACTGCAAGAACTACATTACTTACACAGGGGCAGTGTGACTTTCCAGTTGTCCAGGTAGGGTACTGCAGTTTCAACACATTTTTCCTTTCCTCTGTAGGAGAGTTAGAGGCGAACTGCAAATTCTCAAAAAGATCTGAATTTCTGTCTGTTTTGTTCTTCTGAAGTGTTAAATGTATTGGCACAACCAAAAGTTAAAGTTGTGATACAATTTTTAAACCAGAACTTTTTGTCTCAGCAACTTGATTTCATCAAGTCTTAATTACACCATCTCTTTCTCAATTTTTGTGCAGTCTTTTCAGACTGGACAAGATCTGATTATCTAACAGTAAGCAGTTGAACAAAAACAGTGGGATCCTTTCTCTCTCTAAGCTTTTCTTTTATGTACAGAATTCACCACAGAAAAGCACACCAGCTATTTACCCTCTACAAACCTTTGTTAGCCCCAGAATTGCTCACTTAATTTTCTAAAGCCATGCACCTTGGGATGCATACATAGGGGAACAATGATGTGCTGATACAACTCCCCTGAAATAAGTCAAACTTTTGAACTGAAGTGAGAGTTGTTTTTCTTTCCTCATTATCTATGGGTGGATTATCTGAGTTGTGGATTAACTGTGCCATGGATACAGACGTCTGCGCTGGCTCTGTCCAGAGTCAGGCTGGTCCGGCAGGACTTGTTGGTTCAGGCACAATGCCATGTGGATGTAACTGCACTGCTTCCAGGGCCAGTTTTGGCCCAAAAGTAGTTTAGCATTGAGCCTGAGTTCATATGCCTTGCAGGTTCAGAGTTATGTCAAGTAAAATCAGTTTAGATCTTTCCACACCGTGCTTCTGAATCTGTGTGGTGCAGAAATGACTAGTGACTGATGGACCTTGTTGGCCATGAAGGAACACCTCACAGAGCCTTGTCATGGTGTGTCTGTTCTTAACTCCCTGAGTTTGTCAAAACTTTTCTCCCTCTTTCCAGAGCTGATGGAGTTGATCAGCGTCTGCTTGTGCAATGTAAAATGGAGGTTCAGAAGTATCTCAGTTTCATGCTGCTTGGGCTGGAGAGGTTATGAAACGTATGTGAGAATGGATTTGTGTTGCTTTGGGGATTCATTTGGAGTTGAAAAAAACTGTTCCTTTGTTTCCCCTCAGTGTTGAAGAAGTGGTGTTACAATGCACAGCTCACACAGGAAACTGCTCCAGAGCTCCACAGGTGGAACTCGAGCACCCCATTTTGCTGTGGCAGCTTCCGTGGCCCAGGACACTCAGTGCTGGGTCCGGGTATAAACTAGAACAGTACATTGTGGAAGGGAGGGGAGGAGATGCTGAGTTCGAGCAGCTGACCAGACTTGTCCAGATTGTCTTCCTCAAAGACAATGCTAAGGAAGCGTATTTTGCAGATGTGCTTGGAGTTTGACAGGAAGCTTGCTGAATAAGTTTGCCATTCTGCAGTGTTGTAATTTGGCACAAAGAGTAAAACTTGGTCCTAAAGAATGAAAATCCTAACTCAGGGCTATCACCCCTTTCAGGGGATTACCAAAGTGCGGTATGTTGTTACATGCTGTGCTTCCAGCACACAGTTGGCCCAACTCCACCTATTTGCTTTAGACAATTGGAGATCTTGAATTAGATGTTGAATTACTCTTGGGCCTGTGGTGCTACCTTGTCTAAGAAGTATGTGTGAACAGATCCATTAGGTTCTGCTGGTTGCAGAAGGAAGAAACCTAGTTTGTGTAGTGTGTCATGTATTTTATGGTGAGAAGAGTAGGAGAAAGGAAACTTGACCTTTACTTTTAGTCAGATACTGTTTGATTTTCAATTTGAACGTTTTTTACAGCCTTTTTCTGAAAGGAGTTGTTAGCAAACACTACTGTAAAACTTTTTAAGCTTTGGTAACTGTGAACAGAAATGGTTTTACTTGCTTTTGATGGCTTTGAAATTCTTCTGGTTTAGTTTTCTTTTAAAGGCTTCAGATTTTTTTTAACTGGATTTTGCAATCAGAAACAAAACAGCATTCACTAGAGCTTGTAAAAGATGTTTTACAAAAGTTATTTCTGTTTAATAAGAATGTATTTATAGCAGTGTTTTGGCTGTGTGTGTAAACTAGACTGTAAGCTGCTTACTTTAGGTGTGCTTGCTTAATTCTAGAAGGATTTTTCTTTAGCAGGTTTGCCTAGCAATGTGGCTTCAAAATTCTGAGTGCAGAGGTTCAGTGGCACAAAGATTTTACTTTAATAGTTGTTTCCCTTCGTTTTAGGAACTCTAACCCACCCACTCTTCAGAGCTTAATCCTCTCAAGATTGACTTTAAAGGGAGCAATCTTGCCATTGATTTTTCATGGGAGTGTGGGGGTGCATGTGTTTCCATCTGTCATCTGTCCTAACATTTGGAAGATTGCTGTGCTCTGTAGGGCTGTGCTGTTTGTCCCTCATCTGAGGGGGATGCTTGCCTGTTCCTGACTCAGTTCTTTAAGTTTAGAAGTCATATGCAGTGGGTTTTGGGGTTATTTGGCTGAAAGCTTAGAGTGAAATTGCTCATGGTGAGCTATGCCCAGGAAGTGGTATTGAGGAGAAATGCTGGTAAAGTAATCTGGTGCCTTGGCTTTCTACTGGCTCAGGTTTCTGAGTCATTCCTGCTGCTGGGTGAGAAGACTGTAAACAGAACTAATACTCTGCACAATGGGGTTCTGACTTGTTTCAGCTTCTTAGCTGTTGTGACCTCTCATAAAACAGGGACTTCATTGTCCTGAGCAACTCAGACAGGGAGTCCTCTGCCTCGAGCAGTGTTCGATGCAGAGAGAGGCTCCTTTTCTTGTTGCTCTATTTCCATGGAAAGGCTGGACTCTGTGCTGTCTTTAGCTCCTTTGTCCCTTGCTGGGAGAGGTCAATTTATCCCAAGTGTTCAGCTGCCCCCCTGGTTAAAACTGATCCTCAGACACCATCTCTACCACTAGAGAAAGAAATGGGTAACTTCTCATACATCTTTACCTCTGTCTCTCTACTTGTTCTTTCATTTCCAGGGAATCGTGGTACTTCAGTTTCTTTGGGCCCACTTTTCTTCACCTCTTTTCCCCTGAAGTGGATTTATTACATGAAACAAGTTGTGAAACTGCAGAAATGCCAGATAAAATTCTTAAGTCTGACAGCAGAACAAGAAATAATAATGCACTTCTAGTTAGATCAGAGTTGTTTTTCTGATATACTGCTAAGACAGGCATATAAATTTCTCAGACTAAATCTGTGCAGCTAAGGGGTAGGGGGTGCCTGTTCATGGCCACAAAGCAAATCTGTTTGAATCAGGCTAATGTGTTAGTCGTGGTATCTGGGATCTACTGCAGCTTTGGAGATAGCCAGAACAGATTCTGAATTCAGTTGTGTTGTGCTAGTGGAAAGCAGCGCGAGTGAATAGGACCTCTGGTCCCAGTTTCCTGCTCTGTGTCTCAGACTGTGCCTCCCTCCCTTTGTGTACTGATCTTGTGTGTTCCTTTTTGTCTGATGCGGAAGCTGTTAATGAAGATGCTCTTCTGCTCCAGCTGCCTGGAAGTGAGATGTCTGTGGGAAGCTTTCCCAAGCTACGACAAGAAGATGGGGTTTAGGGAGTTTCTTGCTCACTTTAGTCCTAACTAACTTAGGCTTCGTAACAAACCCTGGAAGTACAGGTTGTCATGACTGCTAGGCTGTTATATTTTAAAATGCTAGGTAGGGAACTGTGGAGACCTTCAGGTCCTGTTCTTGTTCCAGTGTTTGTAAAATCTCACCTTGCATCTCATCCAGTTTCAGATGGCAGCCAGAAATGGTGGTTCCAGCTTCCCCAAGTCCCTTACTTGCTGCTTACTTAGTATCAGACTCCAGAGTGAATTGATTCAGATTTCTGATCTTTTGGAAGACCAACCCTTTCCCCCAAATAGGAACAAATGATTTGCCACTGGATCATTAAGCTGAAATGTCTCACCGTGTGGCAAGATAACTAGATCCAGTGCAGCACAGAAGGAAGGAGCAGCACATGTCCTTTCCATTTTGGGTGAAAGTTAAATGAATTGGAGAGAAAGTGGAAGCTGTGATTTCAAATTGGTTTAATCTGATTTAAGTGCTGGCTGCTGTTAGGTGTGTTATGTTCCCTGTCCCCATCTCTCATCCTTGTCTCCACAATAACTGCTGGGCAGTTAGCTGGGTCAGCAAGCTGATTGTTCTGAAAGTATCTTTTTTACATGGACAGCAGACTGGGAAGTAGGTGAGGCTACCTCTTTTAGCTGTGGCTTATGTTTAATCTAGCATAAGGTAACCATTTAACCTCAGCCTCAAAAACTTGCCCTGACTTAAGGTATACCGTTTTTCTGTCTGCGAAATAGGGGTAATAGCTCCTTACCTGTGAAATATGGTTGATGTTTGTTGAGGTCTTTGTGTTTCTGAAATAGCTTCCAGCTGAATATATCAGAATAGTAACTCTTTCAAGCTTTTCTGATTACCATTGCTGGAAAAGCTTACAATGACAAGTTTGAATTAGATTTATAAGTTTTTATTCCCTTCTCAGCCCTGTTTAATGTTCCCTTTCTGCCCTTCTGATTGCTCATCCTTTCTTCATCCTCTGTTATGACAGGCTGTGAGTAGGGAGAAAAGATTTCCTTTCCTTTCCAAGTTCCCCACAGTAGTTTACTCTGGTGTTTCCCTTTACCACAGAGTGTCATGAAGTCATTCAAAGAATGTCGTGTGCTAAAGATATTCCGTAAAAATAGGAGGTGGGTGACGACTTTCTCATAGCACTCTTAGCTATTTTTCCCATTTGTGCTTATTCTCATTGCAAATAGTTTCAGAACAGCAGAAACCAGCTGGCTGGAGACAGTCTCCTTTGATAGACTGGTGTTAAAATTCATGCTTTCTCCTCTTTGTATGTATGTTTTTAAATCCTGATGAAGCAGATGAAGTAGAAATGGCAACTGAGTGCTGTGCAACAAGTTCAATGTTAGTGTTTCAGTTACAGGAATTTGAGTCCCTGAGGTTATGTGTTTGGGCTGTTTGGGAGTCTGGTAAGCTCTTTTTCTGCTCCTATAAATGAAACTTTTTCTTGTAGCAGACAGTAATTATTCTAAATTTACATGGGAAATTTATCTAAGCAGTTTGAGACAACTGTAAGCTGAGGATCCAAGAGAACTTAGGGCAGGCCGCAGGGGGAGGCAGCCTGCATTGTTATTGCTTGGCTCCTTTTTCCCTGTGCTGGACTGTCTCTACACTGTGAACAAGTTTAGTTCAAGTTATTTGAATGATGATGAGGTAGTCTGAAAGTCTTTAAATGCAGTTTGTCATGCTACTTCTCAGTGTTCTTATATTATCATATGCAAGTTTGGTGTAGATGGCTTTGCTGGGTGAGCTATTGAGTACATCTGGCTGGCAGCATGCAGTGGAGTGTAGCTTGAATTTCTTGGGGTTTTTTTGACTGTTTATTGCTTGTGTTTAAACCTCTGACATTTTGCAAATTACGTGAAGAACATCAAAAAAAGTAAATGGCACTCCAGGGAATAAACCTGAATGACACTTTGCATGGCAAATTGTGCTTTAAATGGCTCAGCTATAAATCAAACTGTATGGGGTCTCTAGGAATAAACCAATCCCATGTTTTTGTCACAAAATTGAGCTGGCAGACAGAATTAATCCTGTGTCTGTCTAGGCACGTGATAGGATCTTGCTTTATTTCCATCCCCGAAGAGCAAGGTGAACAGAGAATTTCACTTCATGCTGTAAGGAAGTTAGTGGTGGTTCAGGGACTGTGATTAGGCTGGGTTTTTCTAAGAGCAGGAGACAAAAAAAGCCAGAAGTAGAAAAGGCCATGGGCAGGAGGGCTGTAAATGATTTGCCATGGGTTAGGGGTTTAATACTCCCTTGTTCTATCCTCTTTCATGGTTCTGAACAAGTTCAAGGCTCTGAAAAGGTTTATTTTGGGTTGGAGCCACTAATTTCAGCTGGGTCAGACAAAAGAGCCTAAAGCTAACGGCACATCAGTTGAGGTTACTGATGCCCCACGAGTTGGAGTAAGTTGAAGACTTGGCTGGTGGTCTTTGCTGCTCTTCTTGTTTGACCATTAGTTGCATCTGCTGCTCCCCATTCCTCAGCACCGGCAGCTGCCTTGGGACTAGAGCTTTTTTGTTGCTACTAGCAAATTACCCCTTTTGGGCAGAGGTGGTCCACAAGAGTAAGATGCCTAGGAGTAGTACTTCTGGTTTGCAGCTCTCCCTCTTGTTCATTATGGTTTTATGTGGGAGACTTTTGGGCTACAGAGGTCTGGTTAGGCAGCGTGATACACAGCTGGAACTATTCTGCCTGGCTGCGAGCAGCTCCAGCAGTTAGACAGGATCCCCACAGAGAGCTGGAACACTGGGGGAGGGAATGAAATGCCATTTCATCCACGTCATGAAATCTCTTATCAGTGGCCAACTCAGTGTTGTGGGTGGGTGAGCAGCGTTGGCCAGAAGAAGCTGCCTTTTATTTCTGCTGTGAAATGTGAGGAGCTCTGCGCTGTCAGTCAGGCTGGGAGCTGTGGAGTGGCTGCGTGGAGTTTGGAATGAATTTGTCAGTCGGGTTCTTATAACTCTAAGCTTGTAGTTTTCAATCAGTCCTGCTGGTGCTTAATCTGAGATTCGCTACTTGGCTGTCCTGAGCAGTTCCCTTGGGCAGTGCCTCACAAGCACAACTGCTCTGGCATGCTGTTCCTGTATTTCCTAATTGCTTAAACCTTGCGCCTCCAGCACCTTCTGCCTTGGGGTCACACTTAAAAGCCTTGGGCATGTGAGTTAGAGATAAAATCTGTTAGGTTATCATTCACTTTTCTGTAAGAGTTGGTTAAGTGCTTAATTTCTTGGATGCTACTTTACCTTCAAATGTGAGGGAGAAAACTACATGAAACAGATCACTGTGGTAGTGCTTACGGTGGGGTGAAATTCAGAGACCACCTAGGCTGTCTGATCTGCTGGAGTCCTCTGATTGATTGTATTGCTTAGATTTGAAAAATGTGGTACGTGGGATGGAATAACCCGTGCGATGTGAGGCGCTCCGTGCCATTTCCTGCGCAGCGGAGCGGTATCGCTCTGGTGTGGTCCTGGGAAGCCCTTTGCAGGGGAGGAGGGTTGAAGAGAAGGGGCTGGGGGTGGCGCAGGGAGGAAGCTTTATGTAATTCTTGGCTGGCTTCTGAGTAATTGTTTTAATGAAATGGAATGCAGAGTATTCAGTGCTTGCTTGGCAAAAACAGCAATTTTTTTTATTTTCTATTGGGGGGTGGGGGGGAGTTGGAGTTAGTCTGTTTTCCAGCTGCTTTAAGCAGTTAGGCTTGGATTTGTCACAGAGATAGGAGTAGAATATTGTTCTCAGTGAGGGGGCAGTTGCACTGCTGTGCGTGTGGGAGGTTGTCTTTGTACATTCAGTGCTTAAGTAGAAGAGCGTGGTCCCTCTGTTTCTCTGTGGGTTGTGAATGCTGGTGTGGTTCTGAAGTGGATCAGATTAATGTTAAAGTACCCAACAGTAATGAGATGGTAGTGATATGGGTAGGTACGTGCCCATATAAAATATATATGCATCTAGGTGCTTGATAGGAAAATGAATCAATTTTCCGCTATGCCCTAGTTCGGGGTATAGCAGGGAAGAATATGATGAGTTGAGACAAAGAAGTCAACTTAATTTTCAGCAATGCAGAAATGTAGGGGCTGGGTACCTTGACTTCTGTAGACTAGTGCAAAATATTCTTTCCAGTTATTTCAGATGATTGTTGACTTTTATCATAGGATTGGTGGAGGAACAATCAGAGTTCATGCTGAAACCCCTTTTATAGAAAGTAATTTGAAGGAGGATTTATTTCATGTACCTATGAAAGGGAAGTTTACTCTCATGCTGCTTCTATTTCAGTATTGCTGGCATTTCCGTTTTTGGTCAGTGCTGGAGATGTGATCTCTTACTCATCTTTACCCCTCAAAAATCTACTTTCTCTATAGTCTTTAAGTTTTTTTTCCGTTGCAGTTTTCTGTGGTCATGAATTCTCTTGTGAGTAAATCGGCCTTTGGTTGCCAGAATAAATTTTTTTTCTTTTGTCTTACAACAAACCAAACTTCTGTGCAGGGCACTGAGATGAAGAAGCTGTCATGCGTTTAATTGCTTTATTAATACTGCTCTTGCTAAAAAGAAATCCTCACTGTTTTTCTTGCTGGTGATGATGAGGGGACTGGAGCATTTCCCTGATGAGGAAAGGCTGAGTGAACTCGACCTGTGGAGAAGACAAGACTGAGAGGGGATCTTATCAATGTCTACAAATACCTTAAGGGTGAGTCAGTGTCCAGAGGATGGGGCCAGGCTCTTCAGTAGTGCCCAGCGACAGGACAAGGGGCAACGGGCACAAACTGCAGCACAAGAAGTTCCGTCTGAATATGAAGAAGACCTTCTTTACCGTGAGGGTGACCCAGCACTGGAACAGGCTGCCCAGAGAGGCTGTGGAGTGTCCTTCTCTGGGGACATTCAAAACCTGCCTGATGTGACTGCAGCCTGCTCTAGGAGAACCTGCTTTAGCAGGGAGCTGAATTAGGTGATCTACAGAGGTCCCTTCCAACCCTGACCATTCTGTCATTCTGTGAAATAAGCAAGAGACTTGTGACTAAATACTTCTGTTATGATGCCAGATGACAGGCCTCACAAGTAGGAAGCGATAAGAAAACCTTAAACATTCTCCAGCTCTTCTCCATCCGTTGGCAACAATATATTCCAGTTCTAAATATGTTAGTTTTCTGTCTGGCTTTAACAATTTTCTTACTGGGAGTGGGCCTCTGTCATAACATTGTAGAACTCTTGAGCCATATTCTTCTGCCAACGCGAAAAAAAAAGAAAAGAAAAAAAGCAGAGCTATAGAGCTGTAGAGCCATCAGCAATCTCCATCGAATTACCGCCCACATGTTTTCCCAAAGCAGAATGGGGGACCATTTCCTACGTTAATTTCTGAAACATTTTCATTCTTTCATTCCCAGAAGCTACTTTTAAAGTAAAAAGAAGCTGCTTTAGTTAGATTTTTTTTAACCATGTGCTGCTTGGCCCCTTGTACTCATGTCTTTCAGAGATGTTACTTGCCCATGATGTGTAAGTACTGGGGTTATCTGAAGTTTTAGTAGCATGTTCATCAGATTGAAAGCTTCATTTTAAAACTTTCTACCTATTATAGTTATAAGTAGTACTAAGATCCGCATGACTGAAAAATGTTGAATATTTTGTGGTCATTTCCCCCCACCCTGCTCTGTGAGTTTACATTGTGCTTTTGGCAGCGTTTTGCGTAGAGTCAGTTGCTGATGATGACTTACACTTTTTGGCTTATAAAGAGTTTGGTGTTGCTTCCAAGTCTGCTCCCACTCTCTGTTACAGAGGACCCTTGCAGAAACAAAAACTTATTAGAACAAAAAATCCACCATTTTGAGAGTACTTTCTTAGTAATTAGATTTTTAACAGGCCAGTGAAACCACATACCACATTTGACAAAAGTTATTTTTTTTTTAAGAGGGAAACAACCCATCTCAGAGAGTGGGTTGTCATGTCAAGCCAGCAAGTCTTTTTAAGTTGTCTTTATTTATATCTCAATATAATAACCTTTTTTTTGGCACCCCCAGTATCTAGGTGTGATTTGCTGGGGCTTTATTTCTCCTTATAGCCACAGGCATTTAAAACTTGAGATACCTTAGTTTTTAAGGGTAGATTTGAATTTGTTGTATGTTCTTTGCATTTATGCACTTGGGAGATACATTTGTACTTACTGAATGGGAAGCCGCTGGAGTTAACGAAAAATACTGCCTTCAAGGACTAAAATCTCGCAAGTCTGCATTCTGATATCCCATTTAAGAGCCCTCAGGATAGGAATGCCCCAATAAGAGTGTACAAAGTATGGATACGATTGCAGTGTCCTTAGGATTGCAGTGTCTCTTTAGTGTCCCTGTTCTTTATTGCTGGAATCCTCCTTTTGCTGGTAGGCAGGGCATTCTGCAGATCATGGGCAGAATTTGAGCTTCTAATGCTTTTAATGAATTCAGAATTTATACTAATATTTCTGCTCTTCATTTCATCTTTATGTGTGTCTCAAATTTTGTAACTGGCACTTTGCCTGGATGGGTCTATATTCAGATCTGTTTATGCTGCTTGGATAGGATTTCCACTGTTTAAAAGATGCTATTTTTTTCTTCCCTTAAGTTTCATGTCTATTCTTGCATACCATGCAAATCTTACTCTTCCTTTTATTGGTTATAGGGTCCACACGCTTTACTCTTTCTGCCTTTTAAAAAGTAACAGTTAACTTAGAATGTGCACGCTCTGATAATGTTTTGCCTCTGACTGTGTCCAAACCCATTTTTACATATGCAGGTGGATAGGATCGTAGCAATCTTTAGCAGTGTTATTATTGGTTGCGGTTATCTGCGTGGCAAAGATGAGATTCTGGGGTATCTGAGGTGGTGGTCCTGCTGGCCGT
Source organism: Falco rusticolus (assembly GCF_015220075.1). Lineage (NCBI taxonomy): Eukaryota > Metazoa > Chordata > Aves > Falconiformes > Falconidae > Falco > Falco rusticolus. The sequence continues at coordinate 36,984,927 of NC_051187.1, read as the reverse complement.
TCGAGTCAATGCAGCGGCATGCTGCTGCTGAAAGGGGGGATGACTTTACTTTTGCTCATCCTGACCCCTTTTGTGCTCCCTTACCTGGCTGTTTGGATATACCCCTTCCTTCTTGTTGACTGCTGTGCTCATCTCTTTTTCTAACTCAAAAGAAAGCAGTCAGGTTTTTTTGACTGGATGTATTTCTGTTGAACTGTTTCACAGAGGGGTCTTGTGAGAGTCAGCCAACACAAGTAAGTGGCAGCAGCACGTGTCTGGAAGACAGAGTAAAACCTCTCCATTTTTGGCCGTGGTGAACTGTTAATTTGCTTTTCTGCATCTTGTGAAACCATATCCTCCACTCCATGGTGCTCACTGTCCAGTGGAACTCCTATGCTCCATTGCCTTGTAAATCCTGATGTAACATGTTTTCCTTCCCTAGATGAGTTGGAATCAGCAGTTACAGAATTATGATCTCAACTGGTAAGTGCTCTACAGCTGTTGTAAGGGGTCCTCTTAGGTGGTCGAACTTGCAGACTTGTCGTTTCTACCTGAGGGCTCTGGAGTGCAAGCCAACAAGGCATGCTGCTGCGCAAAGACTGGGCAACAACTTCTGGGTGTTCACACTGTTCTGATTTGTCACTGCTTGTGCCACTGAGCTACTGCTTAGAAGCGGCTCAGAAGACTTGTCCAGTACTGATTAGCATGTATTGTAACCTCAGTGCTGCTTATGACAATATTCAGTTCAAGTCAGACCCAACTGCCTACAGTTAGGCAAGTCTCAACCAAATACAGTCCACCCAGGGCTTAAAAAATGCTCTTGTCTACCCTCATTTCAGTGGACATGTATAGGGTTGCTTGGTAGTAGCAGGGGGCCGCACACCTCTGCACTTGGCTGTTTTTCCTCTAAGTTCTGTAGTCCAGGGCTGAGCAGGATCTGGCACAGAAAGAATGGCAGTGTTTTCACTCTTGCTACTGTCCTAGCAATTGTTACCGTTCTCTGCCTGTTTTCCAGAAAGGCGTGAGAACAAATTGCTCAGTTCAGGTTTCTGAAGAGTGTATTTCTGTGCTGAAGGAAGAAAGGTAGTCTGCTGGAGGAGACAGATGACTTTCTAGGGAAGAAGAATAATAGGTAGAGGGAGTCTCTGCCCTTTCATTGCACAAGGAGGGCAAACTGACTTTTGGCAAGGTATGTATTATGTGGCATCAGTCTAACATACCTGACTTGGAGAGAACAGCATGGGCTTGGAGTGGCATCCGCTGTAGCAAAATTGTAGGATATGATAAATTTCCCAGCACTGTGGGGAAATTTCCCACTGGCACGATTTCTGTGAGTGTTTGTCTGACTGATCAGCCAAGGGACTAGCAATGTCTTGAGCTCTGAGCTTCTGTTTATTCCCTTTACCATAGCTGTGGTTTAAAATCCGTAGTGTCTTGTTTCCTGCTGTTCCTATACCCATCCTTGGACTCCGCTTTGTTTAACGGAGGTCGTCTTTGTACTGGATTTGTTAGCTGTTTGTGAAATGGCAGCATGCACTGTGTTTTGACCTAATGCTTGTGGAGTAAGTTACATGCTGATGTAGCAGGAAGGGTCTGGTTCCTCAGATAGCTGGCTTGGCTGAGCCCCTTTTCCTGTAGGAATACAAGGGAGTTGGTATTTTGATCAGAGGCCTTGGCCCTGGGATATTGTCCCCAAGGGGGTCAGTTCAGTGGCTGCTTGTTTGGTTTTCATGATTTTTTTTTTGTTTTGTTTTGGCAGTGGACAGCAGATCTTGTTGGAAATTTTTGAACATTGATCCCAGTTTTTAGAAACTTTGAGAGAAGCCAGCAGCAAATAAAAATTCTTAAGACATGCATGAGGAGAGTTGATTTACTATTTCATGCATGTACGGATAAGTAGAGGACTAAAAAGGTTAGTACATTCGTGGCTAATGTTTTTATTTTTTATTCTTTTTTTCCATCCAGGATATTGGCTGAAATCCAGCCCTGGTCAGTACTGAGATGGTATTAACTGCTTAGTTGCTTCTGTAACATGGTCACACTCACGCCAATCTGTTCCTGCCACCAAACTCAGTTCACTCTTGTTCAGTTTGAGTGTTGCTGTGTTTGAACAGAGCTAATGTCCTTTACTTTGTCTGAGCCAACTTGCCTCCCTCCCAGAGAGTTAGGTCAATATTGGCCATTTGCTAATGCCTTTGTCTGGGACTTCCTGGAAATGCTTGAAGATCTATTTGCTGTCAGGCAGAGATCAGAAATAGATCTTGCACAAGAAGGAGACGCTTTAGGAGGGGACGTCAGAGCCTGTACATAACCTCCTTGGAGACCAAAGCTGTTTCCAGTTTGGCAGTTGGCACACAGGGAGAGAAATGGAGACTCTCTAATTTGTGCAGATTGTTGCTCCTTGTAATCTTTCATGAGGCTAACTGTAACTGCCTCTAGGAACACCAGTCTGTTTGCTTCCAAAAGGAGAGGATTCTGACAAAAGACTTGGTAGCAGGTGGAGCTCATAGCAGGCTGCAGATTCAGACTGAGAAATTCCAACTTAAGTATTTTTAGTACAGGCCTGAGAGTCAGAATTGCTTTCTATTCTGATATAACATGGACTTGTCATATTGTGTTGGGCTGCTCAGGGCTGCGTATCAGTTCTCGGTTTCTGAAAAGTAGATGATTTTCTCTGCTATGAAGGGGTGTGAATGTTCAGGTTGAGGATTCTGATTTATGATCCTTGTTGGAATTCAGGTGCAGTGGCTGCAGACTTTACTGCCTGCAGTTGGTGCAGGCAGGCCTGTTATATCAATATAAAATGGAGTATGTAGAGGTTTAGGGTGTGGAGCTAATGACTGCTATGTCTGAAAAATGTGGTTGAAAGTGGCTTCTACTTCTGCAATTAGGGCTGTAATTTGTGGGTGGGACAATCATCTGAGGACAGTAGGACTTAAATCATGGTGGTCTGAACCACTGGAGTTCATGAGTTGGAGTACTGAGTAAAGGCTGGTTAAGTCTGTGTGAAGCATTTGACATTATCACAAGCTTTTCTTGTGCAATCTCCAACTTCTTTATCCAGTAAACCAGAACCTGGCTTTGTCCTCTTAAACATTTCGCAAGTGTTGAGATTAGCTCAGCCTACTGCTTTTGCATGTGCTGTGTCACAGGATGTGCTTGAGCTATAGCTTGAAAACCCTTTACAAACTTTGCCTCGCTTTCCTGAAGACTGTTCATAGAGCAATGGAAGAATTTTTTGACTACTGAGTTTATCCATCATCAGTAAATTGTTTCCTGTTGTTCAGGACTTTGCTTGAGAGTACAGTGAATCTAGATAGAAAGGAACCACACAAGGGGTTATTGGCTCTTTCAATCTCACACAACTGTGGGTTGTCTGTGAATCGTTATACAGAGGCATTCAGGGCTTGTGTAGCTGGGGATCTGGCATTCGCAAAAGCTTTTGGTAGCTGTGACACTGAAAACATTTAATGGTTTGGTAAGCTGGAACATAAATTCAGTTTAAGGCAGCAGGTTTTAGCATAGGGTGTTTTTTCCTGGCATGAGCTGTTTGCTTCTCCGGACTGTAAACAGAGGGAAATAAATATAAGATGCCTCTTTTCACTTCAAGTGTAGAGAAAGACATGCTATAAAAAAAGAGGATGCTGTATGCAACAGGAAATAACCCTTCCCCCTCCCCATCATCGCCACCCCAGCACTTTCTGGAAATGAGAAATAAATGGGAGAATGGGAGGATACAGCTTTGGGAGGGAGTAGACTCTGGAACTAGAGATACCACAGTGCTGCTAGTAAGTTCAGGTACTTCTCTCAGAGGCAATACGTGAAGAATACAACAGCCAGCTTAAGCAGGGTTTGTATGGCCTTGCTTTGCTCTATGCTGTCCTTAGATCTTCAATGACAGGAAGAGTTTGTGTTTCCAGGGCTTTCTGTTGATAGCTTCTGCATGCAATAGCCATGGCATTGGAGTGGACAGCTAAGGTTAATTTGAAGAGTTTGAAAAGGCTGCACTTGGTTTAGCAGCTTTTTGGCTGACACCCTGCCTCCCCCCATATTTAAACTTTTTTTTTAATTGGTCTGGAAACCTTACTGGTTTTCTGCCTGGAGCATGAAGTATATCCCTTCTGAAAGGAGGTGGTACTTAAATCACAAATAATTTCCAGCGTGAGGATGCTCAGCAAACCTGTAACACATTGAGGAATATTTCTTGCTGACCATGTAAGCAGTTTTGTGCCTTGTGAGACTTGACTTCCATTATCTCAGCCATATAATGGACTGTTCTAGGGTAGTGGAAAAGGGGATGAGAGTTTTTCTAAGGCAGTTAGAGGAAGGCAGAAGGACTGCACGTTTCTCTTTGTAGGTGGTGGTTCATATCTATTAGCCATTTTGAGCTGGGGTCTAATTTAGTGGAGCTAAAGTGGAAAAATCCTGGTCCTACAGGAAAATCTTTTGTGGTTCCTTCACACAGCTTGGACTGTAGGGCAGAGAGCACTGTGGATTTGTGTTGTTTTATCCAGGAAACTGTGCTGACTCAGATCTTCGAGGCAGTTGCTGTGATTCTCAGCCTGCATGCTGCATTGACGATTCCATGCCCTGTGGGTCTGCTAAGATTAGGTTACCTTCCTGCCAACTCGGTGATGTGAACAGAGCCAGCAGTCAAAGGATTTCCCAGCTTGTTGCATCAAAGATGACAAGAGGTGGATCCAACATGCTCACTCAAGGAATGGGACTGTGATTCCCAGGGACTGCTGGTGCCAAGCTGCAAACTGGTTAGCTGGTTTCCTACAGTGTTTCTGTGCCCTTGAACGCCTTGCTGCTGTGTTACACAGGAACTAGCTGACCCCTTGTGATGTGAGGGTGCTACAGTGCCAACCATGCTGATGAATACATTGCTGAGATTACAAGGCAGGTCTGAGTTTCAGTCAAATGCTTGTGTTAATTTGAAAGGAAGCAGTGTAGCTGGTTCCAGGAAGGATCTTGCAGTGACCTTTATGGTTTTCCAGCACATGTACAAATAAGACCTCTTGCCCCTCAGAGGGATGTGATGGAAGGCCTGACCTCACATGATGGCTTTTGTTGGGTTTTGTAACGTACAGACTTGGCTCACCCATCTTCAAAGTTTTACGTTTGGAGTAGTCTCTGTCAAAAGCTAACTCTTAAGCTCAGTGGCACAAATGAGGTAACACCAGTACATCGTGTATGCAGCCTTACTGATTGAGCCATATCAAGATTCTGGGGCTGCAAAGCCAAAATGTCAGTGCAGGCTCAGGTGAAAGTGTCTGGTAGTGGTGGGGGATGTCTCCAGAATTTAAGAGCATTTCAATTTGTGCTGTCTTGCTGATTGCTCGCTTTTCAGGCTGCAGTGTTTCTGGTCCACATCTGAGATGCGGATTGATTATGGGAATTATACAGGAGGATGGGAGATTTCTTTCAACTAATGGCAGGATGGGGCTGGATTTTACAGTTTGTGTCTTGGCCTGAGTTTTGGAGGTGAAAGTATGGTATTTCCTACTTAAAGCAGAAATTTTATTCACTTACTTAGACAAGGGCTAAATTATGGCATTGGTCTCTTCAAAACATTTTCTAAAAGCTGCTTAAGTCATAGAGTAGCTGGAGCTACGCTTCCAAGACATGTAACAAGTTTATCAAGAAAACCCAAGCACCAATCTAGCAAACTTTTATTGTCTCAGTAAGTTGAATTAGGTCAGAAAGTGTCTGGTGATCAGGAGGACGAGTTCCAGGAACAGTGTGTATTTGCGTTCTGGGGGAAAGGGGGATCACTAGGCTGTTCCCTTACTCTGGGAGCGTGTGGCGGTGTCAGTTCCGCTGAAATCACAGCCAGAGCACTTGAAGGATTTGCATTTCATCCCCAAATGTGCAGTGCATAAGTTACTGATGAACAGTTACTTATATTGCTTTAAACAGGCTGTGTTTGCACACTTTTTTACAGCACCATGTTTGGAGTGGTATTAGTGCATGTTAGTTGTGACCAGTTAAGTTGGCCACAAGCTCTGGGTCTCAGTGGTTGGGACAGGAAGCCACAATCGTTGCTGCAGCTGATCATGTAGACCGCATCTCATAGTGCAGTGTCTTGTCATTTTTTAGGCGTTTGCTGATAGTGGTCAGAGCTGGCTGCATGGGCTGCTGTACTGGGGAAAGCTAACTGGTTTTGCTGTCCATATTTTTGACCATGTAATCTGAAATTCCTCTAGGCAGGTCTAGACAATGCAAAGTAAAAATACCAGTGGCAGCTCTGTACTGGTACTCCAGCAGTTGTTAGGTCTGGCAAATGACTTCTCTTTTGTGCCTTGATTTTTTTCTGTATCTTGAATAACAGTCTGTCACTGCTTCACAGAAGGGCTGAGAGCTGTTACATGCCCTGCATTTAACCACCTTCTCAACCTGTCAGTTAAATTTTGGAAAACTTTAAAATGTCTCCTCAATATGTTTTGGAAAGTAAGCCAAGCTATTTTACATGCTTTCTATATATGTGAACCAGAGAACTTCAGGGTTTTAAGAGCATATAATTGCATTTTGAATTTTTAAGGTCTCATTTTGAGTGTAGTCTGTGTATTCCATTGCTTTTGTAGTCTCTGATCTTTTTGCATTTAAAAACATTGATTAGAATATAACACCTTAAGAACCTGTTACTACATTTCTTTTACCAATACCTGCATTCACCTGTTTTCATGGGTTTCCTATTTCTGATAATGCTTTTCCATTTTGCTGAGAAAAGTCAAAACTGCTATTAAAAAGGGAATTCCTGTCACCAGTGATGCTCTTTGGGGCTCCCCACCCCTTCCAGACTCAAACTCAAGGCAGTGAGAAGCCCTGTAGCAAGGCTCCAGCAAGTCTTTTTGACTCAGCTTTTCTAAAGCATTGCAAATGTTTCTTTTGAAAGGCTATTTAATAGGATAAATATACCCAAGCTCCCCATTCCTCTGCAGTTACTCATGATGTAAAACTGTCTTGCCAGGGATTGGGTTACCGCCCTGAGCTGTCTCCCTGTATGTGAGCTGGAGTTGCATTTAGTCCCGGAGGTTGGGGCGAGAAGACTTAATTGAACCTAATGAGATTTTTTTAAAGTTTGGATTCACAGATTTTGCAAAGAGGCTGCTCAGATGAGCCTGCAAGCTCAGGGTTCAGTTCTGGAGATGCAATTCCCCTTGTTCATTTAAAGGACAGCAAAAATCAAGGATTTGAATTCAGCATCTTAAGGTATTAAAAAAGGGCTGAAGAATGAAGAATGGTTGTCATTCTCCAAATGAGGGGTCTGCAATTTGTCTTATGCTGAGTGAGACATGATTATCACGTAAAGTTCATGTCTTCATTCAGACCTGCCCTTACGGCTGCGTAGCTTTTTATTTCCATTTGCCAATCTTCTGCTGCCTAAACCAGGAAAACCTGTAGCAGTTCTAGTTATTTGGGTAAACAGGGGTGTGGGGAAGAACAGGAGAGATGCAGATACCTGTGCAGCAGCATTAGTGGAAATACTGTAATTTGTGCTCAGACATCACATCCTGATTACCCAGTGTGATGTGTCTGGGTTGTCAGGGACACGTGGTAGTAGGGATGCTGAGGGAGATGGAACTCTATGACTGAACGTGTTGGCTCTGTGTGGTGGCTGGATGAAGAATCCTGTCTCCAGTATCACTCATTTTCCAGATGTCCCATGCAAGGAGCAGAGCTACAGGCAATGTGTGGTTCGATAGATGTGCAGATGCGGCTTTCAGCTGTTGAAAATAACAGCCTCTTATCTGAGGCATTTGAAGTATCTTGTCGCAGTTATGCTTCCATTTCCTCCCCAGCAGTAGATGAGAGAGAGAAGAAAATTTGACGGTTATCCTTTTGATCTACTTACTATATTGATAATGCTTCTGATTTGCTGTGTCAGCATGGGTTAATAGCTCAGTTGTTAAGAGAGATGAACTGCGTATGGAAATCTGAGGTAGTTTTCTCTCTTCTGGCACTAATGCCATCACCTTTGCACTGTGTTGTGTATCTCTAGCACAGGCTGGAGTTAAGCTGGACATAGTAGTAGGCAGCTTCTCCTTAACAGAGGAATGCAAATTTATATTTATCTAAATTGCCTCACTTAAAAATAAATAAATATCCTAGACTGCTTATGAGTAGTGGAAAACTATTTATTACTTGAGGAAAAATTAGCATTAAAAAGCTGCTTGATGCCAGTTGGCAAATGTGAATTTGTTGATGCCTTGTCACATAGGTTTTTTCAGAACTAGTTCATGATCTGTTCTGCTTCACTGTCCCACCTTATCCCAGGAGCATTTTTGAGATACACAGAAGGCACAAGAAGAAGGGAGTGAACAAAGTATGTTCTGATATGCATGGGAAGATACATGTAAATATTTATATATTTTTCCTATTCGTAACTTCACTCTATTTAAGGGGACTAAGTGCAGCTCAGATTTATAGAAAAGGAGGTTGATGTGTGCATCAGTACAAAGGGGCCCCTGTGTTATCCTTTCCTGTTCTGTACCTCAGAGCTGCATTGTGCTGCCTTGGCTGGTGTTACTGCTCTTTATCAGACAAACCTGGGATGAAGAATGTGCCCCTGCAGCTGCATATGAGGCCGTTTCGGCTGGAGGATACTGCATTTGCAGGACAGCGAGTGCTGACATGCAGTGATGGTGAAGGAGCCTAAGTCGGAGCCCCTGGAATGCATGAACTGTTTCTCGGCCTGACAGAGGTGTGGGCTGGTGAGATAGCGCAGGAATGTGCAGTATATAACCTGGGAGATGATTGCCTTTTTCAGTGCACCTTGAACTGGTAAATGGGACTTACCCTAAGGTATTGTACTGCTCTTTCATCTTGCTGATTTTCGTGGTAAAAGGGCTTTTTTTCTGAGTGGTTCAATGCGTTGGACGTCAGCTTGAGTGTTCTTGTCCCAGCCTGTCTAAATGACTAGCTGAACTTTGGTAGATGCTGGGAACTAGCTTGAAGCAATGCACTTGGTGTTAAGGGCCACTTGTACGTGTCTAATGTATATGCAGAGCTGTGTGTGTGATTTGAAGACCAAAATCCAAACAAAGGGTGTCATAGTTAATGTTTTTTGGCAAAAGGGAGGGAAGAGAGAGAGAGGCAAAGTAAAGCGGCTGGACCTTCAGATGTTGTGGAGTGCTCTGTAGCAGCAAAGGTATCACATGTGGTACCATTCTTTAACTGCCCCTCCTCCGCAGGAAAATCTGTGTAGAAAAGCCACTTGAAGGCAAACACAAATGTTCTCCCATACTGGGGAGGATGTGGTTTGAGTATCTTTCTGGCCTGAATGTTACTTCAATTGAGTGTGTAGTTTTTGGGTTGCCCAGTGGAGGGAGGAGGACTCTGTCATTCTGTGCCTCTGTCTCATGTTGGCATGCAGCTTTACCAGGAGCTTGGCCAAGTTACCTGAGCCTGTAGAGTACCCAGGCATGCATGTGTTGAGATGCACCGTGCTGCATTGGACAGTGAGTTAGGGTTTTATTAGCTGTGTGACTGCACCAGCATATGATAATAAGCAGGATTCTCTGGACTGGTGGTGTTCCAGCAAGTATCGCTCACTCTTCCACGTCCCACTGAGCAGCATGCTGTTAATAGAGTGGAAAATACAAATTTCTGTGTGCATCACCCATGTCTGTAGGTACCTTGAGCCCTACTGAGCCTTTGGAAGTGAGTTTGTGATTCTGCTCCATGCATGTGTCTGTGAGTTGAGATTTTGTCTGTGGGTTGTGTTAGGAGCTTCTTGTAGGGTGAGAGTGGAAGGAGGGGTGATCAGTCTTGTGGAGGAGCAGTGGCTTAAAGATCTAGTATAATCCTGTCTGGTTTAGTTTATTGGTACAAAATGGTTATATCTGTCCTCTAGAGATAAATGAATCTCTGATCTTCTAACCTGGGGAGCTTCTGCTTCCTAGAGCTGTGTCTATAGTATGTTAGAGAGTATTTGAGGCAGCAGTAAAACTGGCGTGGTCAGTGTGTGTGGTTGTTCCCACAGATAGTCCGAGATGCTGCAGTGTGTGCTGGTGTGTAGATGCATGTCTCCGTGGGGAGGTGCAGCACACGTGGCACCCGCAGAAAGTTTCTGTGTGCCTAAAACGGGGACAGGTTCCTGACTTTGTGGGGATGAACAAGTGAGGTGAAGTTCCTGCCAAGTTAGCTGTCCCTGGCGGGTTTCATCTTTCTGTCCATGTAAGGATGTCGTGGTGCCCTCTGATGGTGGGTGCTTGTGTGATCTGATCCGCATCAGTGTGTCAGGATGATCCTGCCAACTGCTTCCTGTGGGTTGGGGTGGGCTAACTGGTTCATTTACATCTCCTGCAGCAGTGTCCCTCAGGAGTTGTCTTGGGAAGGAATGCTTCATTATCCAAAAAATCAATCGAACCTTTAATATTTCTATATAAGTATTTATTTAATGTTCTATTTAGGGAGCGGTCACTGTAGTGAATTCAATCCTGTAACGTGAGGCACAGCATTTCTCAAAGCACAGCATCTTTGTTAACAGTTAATCAGGCTACAGCTGCCTGGTCCCTTTTGTGAAAGAGTGTGAGTGATGTATCCCTTCTTTCCCCCCATCTTTTAGCTCAGCGTCTTCTGGTACTGTTAAAAAGTTGCGTAAATCCTGAGTGCGCAGCACTTTTGGGACCTCTTGGGAGGAGGTGCTGCACGGAAACCAAAACGTTAATCCCTTTGGTTAGGTTTTGATTAATTGTCTTCAGTCAGTTCTGGACTGCAAAACTCCTCAGGCTGACCTCCAAGGGAGCTGGCAGCCGCTTCCCTCTCACAGGGTGAAGCCCCACAAGGTGGGGTGGACTGAGCAGGCACCACTGCTCTTGCCCTGCACTGCTCGGGGAAGTTCTGCTGCCGTTGTTGGACCCTTTGAATGGGGTGCAACTTCCCAGTCTGGCAAAACTTCAGGGAACTGTAGTTGCTGGTGGGATTGGGTCAGAGAACAGTTTGTGTGGCTGGAAGCTGCAACGGGGATGGACGCAGATAGGGAAGACCTTCCCTCTGGCTGTGAGCTTGGAGGGAGTGACTGGGTCGTGAGAAAGGGTGGACCCTGGCTTTGCAGAACATGGGGGTGAGCAAGCACAAGGAGGGGTCCTTTGCCACCCTAAACTGGTGTGTGAGTGCCTGGCCTGCTCCCGGCTTGCTCCTTTTCCTGCCCCACCGGGTAGGGTGGTGCCTTCATGCAGCTGCTTCGATATCAGTTGTAAAGTTGAAGTGCAGTTTGAGTAACCGAGTGATTTCTCTCCAGCCCTTTCTCCTCCCTCTGCTTCCCGTTCCTCAGCTCTGCCTTGTTTGCTCAAGTCAGGAAGGGGGAGGGTATGGGGGAAGTTAATCATTAAACTGTAATGTCTCCTCCTTAACTCCTTCATAACCTGGGGGTAGAGTGCTCCTGCTACTTCCAGACCCCTCTTCTCTTGCAGACTTGTAAAAATAAACCAGTAAATCTAGCTGAACTCACTTCTGTGCTGTTAATAAAAATCAGTGGGGTTCTGTCCAGTGGTTCATTCAGCAGACTGCTGAGCAGAGGAGGCAAATTTTGTGGCGAGATGGTTACATCTGCCTGTCCTGCAGTGAGGGCTGGGGGTGGAGCGTGGTAAAATGGTTTGGGTCCTGTCTGCGGGGTTGGAGGAGCCCGACACCCTCATGGGATTTTCGCTTCCTGGTGGAGTTTGATTTGCCTTTGTCATTGGTGGGGAGAAGCAAAAACCACACCTTCTCGGATAGCACTTCTCGTGGAGGTTGTGTGCACGAAACCTCCAGTCATAGGACCTGTCTGGTTGAAAGAATCACAGCTCTTCAGCAGTTCCCTTGAGGTATGTGCCATTCACCCTGGAATCCACCAGCTGTTCTTTTGCTTAAAAAGATTAAGTTAATTTTTCCCCAGCTGCGGAAAGCTTGTATCCCTTTGGAGAATCTGCTTCTGGGGTATTTTGGCTCCTCTAGGAAGATGCTTGTGGCTTAAACAATGTGGAGCATTTTTCTGATGAAATGGAAGGTGTATAGAATTAATTTAACACAGTCTTTAATTTGCTAATGACTGTATTCTGTTCTCTGAGGGCAGGACTGCTGCTTCTCTTTTGTGATGCTTTGTTTTGTGGAAGAGAGTGAATATAAAAAGCACGTTCCTCATCTTGTAATGCAATAGTACTGTCCTCCATTTGACCCTTTAATACATTTTCTTGAAGGGTTGCTAAGTGCATTGGCTGATGTGGCCTGGCCTGCTCAGGAAGTGGCTTTGAGCTGTCCTCGTAGAGCTGGTAGGCAGCCATGAGGGCAAGCAGTTGCTCAGTTGCTATTCTTGGTGCCACCTGGTAACTTCAGCTCCTTGTGACTCAGATGGAGGGTACTGCAGGATGGCTACACTCAGGCTGAGCCCTCACACCCCAAACCTGAGTATCAGGTACCTGCTGTGTGTGGGAGGAGAAAGACAGATCCAATAACTGAAACTGCCTGAAGACAGTCAGGTCTGCGTGGAAGGGAGGGAGATCCAGGAGGTTTCGGAGAGCCTCCTCTCATAATTCTGCCCAAGTTGTGTTACTGTTGTCTGGCTGAATTCCACATCTCCAAAGGGACCTGCCAGGTATGTTCTGATGCTCTTTACAGCGGAGAGCGCTGATGTCCCTAGTGAACCAGATCCTCTCTTAATAGCCTTAAAGAGGTGTGCACTAGAGCTTGCTGCCCCGGTGGAAAGCTGGGCACTCGGCCAGTGAGGCTTTCTTTAGAAAGTGAGTACAGTGCAGACTTGCAGTCGCTCACTGGAGTTTCCCCCACCAGGGACTGCAGTGGGCTCCGCAGGGTGGGTTTACAGGACGGAAGGTCCAACACGTCAGGTTTTGCCTGTGAGTCACTGCAGAGGATTGGGGATGGGCAGAGGATAGTTTGCAGGGAGGAATCCAGAAATGTGGGAATGCCTTTTCATGCTCCGTCTCTGAGGAAGAGCATTTTTCCTGCTTTAAGATTTCTGAGAGGTGCTAACTGTGTGACGTGGGTTCCTCTGCCTGGCATGAGTGACGGTGTTTCTAGCTGATGGAAGTTTTTCTTCTCTTCAGGAATTTGTGAGCAGTCTCCACCCAGCAAGTTGAGAATTGTTTCCAGGAGAAGAAATTTCATTTACCTGGCAGCCTCTGGAAACTAGTTAACTATTTGTGTGATGTGCTGAGGGGGATTTTTGTTAGGAAAACTGAAAGGCATACTCCTGCTGCACTGATGGACTAATTTGAAAGTTTCATGCTTCTTCCCTACCTTAGACTCTGGAGAAAACCCCTCCTGCGATCTTGTTTCCTGCAGAAAGCACTGCCTGCGGCCACAGTAAATGATTCTGTGATGATGTGGAGCCTGTAATTAGTCTGTGTCAATATCCTGTTGCGAGTTGATCTCTGGGCAGGTTTCTCCTACATTGCTCTGGTGCAGGGTGCAATGAGACAACGGATCCCTGTTGTTGGGTGGTTTTCCAGTTAAGACAAAAATCTGAGACTGACATTGTTTTTCTGGCTGCTTTATTACCTCTTGGCGTTTTCTTTGTACGAGAAGTTTGATTAACCTGTTCAGTCCTGGGCTGCAGTAATGTTTTTCAGGGCATTTAGTATAGACGAAGTCTTCCCAAAGACCACCTGATACAGGTATCCTGAATGAGACAAAAGAAAAAGCTGTAGTCCAGAATTTTACCACTTTGTTTTTGTTTTCCTTGCTTTCCTGCAGATGCCTTACTGGCAGACCTGGAATCCACCACCTCACATATCTCCAAACGACCAGTGTTTCTAACGGAGGAAACGCCTTACTCCTATCCAACTGGAAACCACACATATCAGGAGATTGCTGTGCCACCTCCAGTGCCTCCGCCACCTTCCAATGAGGCCCTGAATGGCACTGTGATTGACCCCTTAGACCAGTGGCAACCCAACGTATCCAGATACATCCACCAGCAGGTAAGTGAATGTGTGTGGATGGGGAGGGTGCTTGCTTGTTTTGTTGGTGTGCAGTATCTCGCAAAGTAGATGAGAGGAGGGAACAGCGAGAAGCGAGGATGAATTTGGCTATGAACAGAGTGGGGAAATGGACAGAGGTGTGGATTTTTAATAGAACTAACTAGTTGGAGCAAAAAATAATTTGAAACCCATTGTCATTGTTCCGAGAAAATGGTAGTATGATGAGACTAGTGTTAGTCATCTGTCTTGTAGCCTGTGGAAATCAGACTGGGGGTTTCCAGCACAGATCTGCGACTCATAGGCAAATCTGAAGCAAGTGGAGAACAGTTCTTCCTTGTGTAGCTCATCTGATGGAGGCTGGTTTGGCTATATAGCAGAGTGTGGGGTTTTTTTTTTCTTCTTCTGCAGGGCTTTGCTCTGCACTATCCATGTGTGGGGCTGCAGTGCAGTAGTGTACATTTGCTTTGTATTCTGTTTCCAATACAAATCTCATTTCCACAGCCTCAGTCCCAGTCTCCTATATACAGCTGTAGTGCCAAAAGCTCCAGTGCCTCTGTTCCTAGAGACGGGCTCAGCTCTCCTTCTCCCCGTGCCAGTGAAGAGGAACACGTCTACAGGTATCTTGTCCCTGTTAAGAGAGAAGCCTGGCTCACAACTTGAGCCTGCTGTTGCTCGTGCTGCCTTCTATAAGGGGAAACAAACAGTGCTCCCTGAGTATGTTATGTTGCCTTGTGTAGTTTTTGATTACCTCTTTGTAAGAGGCCACTGTAACTTTCATACTCATTTCAAACATTGACCTGGCCCTTTGGTTTGCTCCAGCTGCAGAAGAGGTTAAGACCCATCAGACAGAGCAGGATCTGGATTGTGTTGTGAAGGATACAATCCAGAGACAAGTATGACAAATCCATCCCCCTGTTAAGCAGTACAAAAGTTCTTTAGGAGGTGGGTGGCCTTTGGGTCAGTTATCCTGGGGGATTCAGTTACCTGAGGCCTAGCGGGATGTGCAGTGACATGAATTTTCAAGTAAATTAGAACTTCTTAAAACTCTTAATCTCAGTAGTGGATTGATAGTTAGATAACTAGTTTATACTCACAAAGACAGCTGCTTTTACACTGAGAGGTTGGAGTAGCGGCCTGTACAGTATAGACAAGAACTTTCTGCTGATGTGGGGGTGAGTGAGGAAGAGGCTGTCAGAACTTCATCTGTGATGGCCCTCTACAGTGCACTCTGTCCTGGGTACCTTTTTACTGTGTGGAGACTGGTGTTTCTCTGGTGTTGTGTTGTAACCATGCCTAGCTCTTTCTGCTGAGCAGGAAGCTGCTTTCAACCAGAACTAATTCTGGGTAGAGGCAGGCATATCCAGAGGTGGGCCAATGGAGGCAGTAATTGCAATTTTTTCGGATGGCTGCATGCAGTTATACAAAATAGAGGTAATTACAGCTGTAAGTCCTCCTGTACCAAGGGCCTGGTGTGAATTGTGACTTGCGTGCTTGGGTTGGGATGAAGTATGCCCTCCTCAGATTGCATTTTGGATTTTCTGTTGTGGTTTTTTTTTTTTTTTTTTTTTTTTGCTGTTGGTTTGAAGAGAGAGATAATAACTGCCCTTATGGAATTGTGTAATTGTCACAGGTGTTCCAGTGTCAGAGTCCTAAAGCCTGTTACATACTAACTTCCTGAGCTTAACGTAATAGTATGCACAAGACAGAGGTTCCCATTTTGGAAAGTATCTTCTTGATAAAATAAGAACGTCTAGAGCATTAGAAGTTACTTTTTTATATGTAAAACTAGAAGAAAATAATTGCCTTGTCATTGATGATGGGAAGACTGTAATTACCATAAAAAATCACTGCATTGGTGCTAAGTCTTGCTTTGAAACAGTTTGCAGTTGTATGTAGTAAATGGGAACACCTGTATAGGATAAGCAATTATTGCAGGCAGTGTTTTATACACACTTGTGCACAGGTAAACGTCTTTCAAGCCTTGCTTATTTAACACAGCAGAAAATAGTTTCAAATTACTTAAAAATTAGAGTTCCCCAAATTAAAGGTTTGAGGACTTGAAAAAGAGACCTTGAGTGCTGCAAGAGGCTACCACAATATAACCTGCTGCTTTTGACTTCTTGTTGATACCTTGAGGTTTGTAATTTGCCTCTTTCTCCAGTCTGTGTTAGCCGTGCATTCCCTTGCTTCAGGGAGGAGGTTTCTGCTGCTTGGTGTGATGTCAGCAGAAACAAGTCATTTTCCTGTATGCAAGCTAATGGTTCTGGGCTGTTCTGTGCATCTTGGATCTGCAGATGGTTAACTCTTTGCTACAGGGCTGTGCAGCACGTGGTTGTAAAATCTGAGGCCCCACCCATCAATTCTATTTCTTTGTAACTGACAACTGAAGATGTGGCTAAGCAGTGGATGTGTTGTAGTCATTTCACAAAGCACACATCTTCTTTCCTCCAGAACTAAAAGCATCAGCTTGAAAAGAATACATGTGTAAACTTTGTGAACCTATTGTAAGTTTCTCTCCATCCTTCTGCTGTATATAGACGAAGTTTCACACTACCCTTTTATCTTTAGTTTCCCAAACAAGCAGAAGTCTGCAGAACCATCTCCTACAATGACTAGCTCCTCTCTGGGCAGCAACCTCTCAGAATTGGACAGACTTCTTCTGGAACTGAATGCTGTTCAACATAATCCCACAAGTGGCTTTCCAGCAGGTAAGGTATAGCAAGATATTTGGTATGAGTGGATAGTGTGATTCTTAAAATGATAATCTGCTTTTTCCTTCCAACATCCTTACTGAGGGGAGACCCTTCCAGCCCCTGATCGAAGATTGATTTGGTGTAGGTGGGATCTGTTGAGGTCTGTGGTGTACCACCCGCTCAAAGAGAGGCCAGCTTCAAAACTGGCTCTAACTAAAGTTCCAAAGTTAGATGAGGTTGCTCAGGCCCTTGTGCTCTTAAGTTCTGATTAGCCTCAAAGATGGATGCTCCACAAGATTTCTGGACAATTTGTTGCTCTTGCCTGTGATTTTGTTGCTCTTGCCTGTGATTAGCATGTATGTATGGACCTAGGAGTCTGAATGGCTGTTTTCTGCTCCTCTTTCTTAAGATGAAGCCAGCAGAAGCCCATCACTGCCCAGCATGACTGGACCTCACTATGTTGTCCCAGAGAGCAGCAGCAGCTCTGTGGGAGGGAAGGCTGCACGCCCTACAAAAGAAAAGCCAAAGCGAAATGGTGCACGTGGGATTGAAGATGTGCGTCCCAGCGTGGAGAGCCTGCTGGATGAGCTGGAGAGCTCTGTGCCAAGTCCAGTGTGAGTAGTGGTTTGGTGGCTGCTGGCTTGAGTGGCGTGGGACAGGCTCTTGTGGCAATAGTGACTGTAGTGTAGGGGCAGATGCTGCAGGAGTGATGGAAGATGGGCTTTGTCTAAAGGGTCAGAAGTCAAGCAGGCACATGAAGATGCTGGTGCTTTTTTATCTACTCCTGTGTGGAAAAATACATGTTATATTATGAGAGGTGAATTGTTCAAACTCAGATTTATAGCTGATCACAAATACCCACTGTCTGACAAAATGAATTTTTGGTCATTGTCCATTAATGGATGGCGCGCGTGTGTGTACATACTCGTGTTAGACTTGGCAGAGAGACAGGGGTCTGTGTGTTGTGGAAGCTGGGTCTGGGGAAGGGCTGGCCAGGGTGGGCAGCGCTGATGAAACTTGTCATTGTGTGCTTGCCTGGTGGAGCAGTGGGACTTTGGGTCTAGGAGTGCTCTCCCAGGCTTAAATGCACTCTTTTTTTCTTTTCCTCCCACCCTCCCCACCCCCCACCTTTTCAGCCCTGCAATCACTGTGAGCCAAGGCGAGGTGAGCAGCCCCCAGCGAGTCACCGCCAGTCAGCAGCAGACCCGTATATCTGCTTCTTCAGCTACGCGAGAACTGGATGAGCTGATGGCATCTCTCTCTGACTTCAAGGTACCCTGTTAGGACAGTGCTTCGTCTTGTCCCTCCCCACCCCCAGACTCTTGCCTGTTAGCCACATCTGCTGACCTTGTTTGGTCTCCAGAATGCCCTCTTCACCTCCCAGACTTGCTCTGAGAAACTTCCCGTGGTGGTATTTGTGCTTTCAGAGTGCTGCTGCAGGTGTTCTCGACTGCTATAAATTCTTGTTGCTGGGAGGGTAAGGTGGTTCTGGGGTCTGTTTTTCCTTTGGTTCTGCAATTTGTCTGTTTGCCAAAGATAACGAGCTTAATTACTGCTCAGTAAGAGGTGAATTATTTTGCTGTACTACAGCATAACAAAAAGTAGGAGAGCATGGGACACCAGTCTGCTTACTGAAAGAGACCAGGCTCTTCTCTTTGGAGTGCATTTTTACCCTGATGTGCATTCCCTGAGGAGGATCTTCCAGACATCTGTGGTGTAAGCACTGAAGCCTTTGCATCAGGCAGCTGGAGACTTCATAGAGTTCCGTCTTAAAACAGTCTCTCTTAGTCACTTCAAAATGGGATTAAAGTCTGAGCTTCTTGTGCGGGCAGAAAATGGCAAATACTATTCAGAATTTTGTTTAAAAATCGAACTGTTGTATTGGATGAGAACTGATATTTCAGTTGCAAGTAGCACATAAAAATCCAATTACAGGGTAAGCTCAGGAGTAACTTGCCCACAGTCATCTTGATATGTGAAGCACTTGGCGTATGTACTTGGATAACGTGTTCTTTATTCACATAGGTCTGTTATCATTCTTGCATTAGATGATTAACTATGCAGCTTATTTTCATGACACTTCAGTTACCTATAATAGTAGCAAAATGAGAAATATTTTTTTCTTACTTTCTACTTTCATCTGCTTTGCTTATAGCCTTACTGAATTAGTCACTTAAATTTGTTCTGAGAGAGGTGTAGAAAGCAAATATCTAATACATTCTCCTTGTTATCGCTGTTGGGTTTGCTTTTCTTACATATACATGAAGTCTGCTTTCTAATCCTAAGAAAGTCCCTAACTCTGGTTTTTCCTCATACGGAAAATTCCGATGCTTGGTGTTTCTTGTCTGTGCTGAACTCTTACTTCCTCCTACCATGACTTTAGGTGGGACAGCTAATGCTGAGGAATGTTTTGTGAGGAGAGGTAGACAGGCCATTCAGTTACAGCTTTGCTGTTTGTTGTTCTCTCTGTTCTACCATTCCTGTGAGTGTTTTTGATGTGTGCGCTGGGTTTTGTGAAGCTCATTACAATACCTGGAGTTTTGACCAAGTGCATGAGTTCAGAACCCAGCAGTGAGCATGCATGCTCTGTGGGACTTTGCTTGCCTTGCACTTGCTGGAATTGAATTCAGGCTGCCATTTCTGGCACATGTACTGCATGTTGTGAGAATCTAGGAGTTACTGTTTTCTCTAGACTTACTGTAGTGTGTATTTAGTCAATTGCAAATACTGGGAGCGTAGTGTTGCCTTCTTTTCTCTGTATTAGTCTTAGAGCAGAGTGCAGGATATGCACAAGTGTCTGTTCAGTCTGGCTGAAAAACTGCACTGTTGTGAAGCTGGAAAGAGTTCCCACCTGCACTGCTGGCGTACCCTGCCTTGCTCCTTCCACGTGCTGGGGGAGCTTGAGCACTATGGCTTCATGCCCCTGCTGCTTTTACCAGGGCTCAGAAAACAAGTTTGGGTGTGGTTTGGCTATGGCCTTTGCTCCTAGGTGAGCTCTTGGCAATCAAGAATGATGTT
Organism: Falco rusticolus; assembly: GCF_015220075.1. Lineage (NCBI taxonomy): Eukaryota > Metazoa > Chordata > Aves > Falconiformes > Falconidae > Falco > Falco rusticolus. Next base: position 36,965,312 of record NC_051187.1, on the reverse strand, counting down.
GCCCAGCACATGTTTTCGTTGCAAGATACAAGGAGCGGATGTGTTTAAGTGCAGGTGTTCAGATGCTTTGCAATCTTGAGAAAAGGCCTTAGAATCTTTGTGCAACTCCAATAAAACCTGCATGACAGAGACTATCTGCATTCTGTAATACTGTCCACCTTCCTGGCTTAGTTTCTGGTTGAGCTCTGAGAGTGAACATGCAGCAAGATCTTGAGATTTGGGCTTTATGAACACAGCGTTAGTATTTTTGTGAGGCGTTGAACTCGTTTGTGTATAAACATTCTTCCTGAAGCACAAAGAACATGGTTTCTGTGATTGTTTTCCTTTTGTTAATATTGTCACTGACATTTTCAACTTTTTTAATGGTTACTTTCCTTTTTCCTGTCCCCCAGGTTGCTTCATTTTCCCTTCGGTCCTTTTTGTTCTTACCTCCTCTATTTGTGCCAAATAGTGGTGTTAGCTTGTCTGTAAAAATGTGTTTCTAGTCTCTACCGGTGGCAGGATATAAGGGAGAGAAGTGGAGACTTTGCGAAGGTGCATAAAAGGTTCGGGTACCAGACCTGCATGTGGTTGCAAAAAATAGGACAGAAAAACCAAGTTATGATGTGTAATTAGTTGGAGTTGGTAGTTGGTACTACTAGAAGTGTACTAGAAGTTGCAGTAGATGGGGGAGTGGAGGTACTGATACTTGATTTTTTCATGGAGCCCAGAGTAAAAGGTGCTATTACAGACTGATACATTACCCTTTTATCATCTTTTGCTCGCTTTAATGAGTTGCTCGTTCTTTTTGCTTACAGAATCCATTTGATTTTGGTTATCTAGCTCATCAGTCAGTGGACACTGAAATTACTTAATGCACTTGTTTTTTCCAACCTCTGCCATTTCTGTGTAATACAATACCTGCTTACTGCATAGCTAAATGTTTGTATTTAACTATTCTGTTACTGTTGAGTGTTTAATCATGGCTCTTATTTTGGAGCTAGTATGCTTTCAGTATGCTGGAAATACTTGCTTTTGAATGAAATGTTAGTCGTGCTTTGAAAATGTCTGACTTCATTTTAGGGAGTCAGGAAACTAAGTGTGAACCACATCATAAAACCAGGTTACTTTTACAGGTGCGTCCAGCTTAGGCAAAATACGAGGGGGGGCAATATTGGGAAATGCCCTCATTTTTACTATTGGATGTACTTGCTAGTTCTTTTCCTCTCTGTTGTAACTGTGGGTCTTGCTGTGCTAGTCAAGGGGAGGAGCAATCTGTAAAGAATTGTGGTCCCCTATTGCTCTTTCCTTTTTGAACATGGTCTCCCTGCAGGACTACTGTTGTGACTTCACAAATGTGTGACTGCTTGCCAGCTCCTGATCCTTTGGGATGGTAGCAGCTTAGGTCAGCTGAAGGTATATATTTCTTCCATCTGCTGGCAGATTTAGTGCACGTTCTGGTTAATTTTATGCTTTTGTTCATAAGTACCTCTAAAAGGTAAGTAGAGACTGAGATGCCATACATGGGCTTAAGAAGTTATGTGCCCAGCTACTTTGGAGCATAAACATCTAGCTTCTTGAAGCTTGTTTGGAAAATGTGACTAAGAATCAGAGCAGGTTTTGATAGTTCTTGGTTTTGGAAATCCCTTGTGGATATGATTTTAAAAACGAGAGGGCTCAGCATTGGTCTTAAGCTGACCTGCTGTGCAAACTTGTCCAAGCCACTGTTCTGATTTTCCCTTTTTAAGAAAAAGGAGTAATGCCAGTTTGCCTCCTAGAGTTTAGCCAGGAACCACTGAAAATGGGGAAGAGAGGACCCATGATCTTTTGTTTTCAAAAGACCGGGTAAGTCAAGGAGAACTAAAATCTCTGTATCAGTTGCTCTTGTTAGTGTATTTTGGATCAAAATGAATATTGATTTTATTACAGTGTAAATGTGGAGGCTTTGGCTTAAGGGGAAGAGGCTAATCTAGCCACCTAAGCAATGCTTACAGGGGCATGGAGTGACTGACAGACTTGTATAGCTTCAGTGTGTCATGCCCAAGGTGAGATTAGTGATGTGAATACAACAAAGCCTGTGTCATCTGTTCTTGCTGTGAATGCCCTGAAGCTTTGTTTTTGTTGCCATGAACTCAGTCAACTGGAGCATTTTATTAGTGTATCAAGAAGAAAATGTCATGCTTTGTTCTATTCATTGATTGCTTTTTTCAGCTTTGAAGTGTAAAATTTACATTCCTGACTGAGTGAGGTAACGTGACCTTTACTCACAGTCTAGACATTCCTGCGTTGGTAGCTGGCTTCCCAGTGGCCATTGCATGCCCCATCATGGCTGCAGATGAACACATCAGCTATCACTTAGGAGGGCATAGGAAAATAATCTCAGTGGCTGTAGAACTTCATCTCCTATAATCTCATATGAGTAGCTGCACAATGTCATACTGGTTCTGCTCTTTGATATCTCGTTTTCCTTCCTCTTGGAAGTAAGGCATTGGATCAGCGTGACTCTTGGAATTGGAGGTCATGATTGTTATAATGCTTAATTCTTTGTTTTTTTTTCTTCCCCTTACCTCTGTCTTTATCTTTTTATCTCCTTATTCCTTCTGTCTCCTTTTTGCAGACTAGTTCCACTATGTCTCTGATTTCTGACCCTTCCCTAGAACCTCTTCCCAGTTCAGCAAATGCAGACTCCAGCAACACTCCTCACAGTTTCACAGTGCTGTCCTGTTCCAAACACCCTTCTGCAAGTCAGAGTGGGGGCTCTGCAGTGCCAGGATCTGCCCCCTCAGCAGTCCTGTGCACTGAGGAAGGCAGTAACACTGCAGTTCTGCCTACTTCAGGCCATTCTGCTGCTCCTCCATGTGTGCCCTGTTTGCCACAAACAGCCCCTGTGCCCCCACCACGGGTCTCTTCTGGTTATGCTACTCATAGGGAGCAGATGACCTCTGCAAGCTTGAGTCGGCTGAGCAGGAAGCCTGACTCTTCTAGAAATGCTCCCCAGGCTGTGCCGTCTTCCAGTTTGGAACTTCTGTGTAGATCTGCTAATGTAGAGGCACAAGGCCTGGAGTACGATTTAGCAAAAGAGACTGAGAAGAAGGAGCAGAGAACTGACCCCAGAATCTCAAGTGTACCAATTTCCAGTGCTTTAAATGGTCAGGGGAAGGGGCAGATACCTAAAGAGCTGGATCAACAGGGAGCATTCAGGGACCATTCAGCCTTTCCTTCCCAGGGCAGAAGTACAGAAACAGCTTTAGATGAGCTGTGGGCCCTGGAGCTGCCTGCACAAGTGCCAGAGGTACATGCAAAGAATGACAGTGTTTTGAATCCTGTGTATGAACCTTCTGTTGTTGCCCTGGATCGGTGGGATGTCTTCCCAGACACTAAAAACCAGTTGGGCTTTGTAGTGGAGCAAGGACAGGAGCTAAAAGCTGGAGTACTGCATGAAACCAAGGTAGATGGCTGTCCTGATCTGATCAAGAAGAGGCAGGGCAGAGAGAGAATTCCTAGGAAGGCAGGTACTGCTGACATGAACAAAGCCAGAGAAGAGCAGGAAAACGAGCAGTTCAGAAGCTCTGCAGTCACTCTGGAATCTCCTGAGAACATTTGGAAACCTGAATGGGACCTGCCATGCATCTCTAAACCACCCATTGAGAGGATTTCTGCATCAGGCCAGGCAGGCGCTGAATGAATGGAGGAGTAGGATGAGTCCTAGCTAAGACTGTTCTGACAGCATACTAACATTTTCTGTGTGGTGTCAGTGTGCCTGGCTCACCCACACTAACAGCATGCAGCTCTGAGCAATGTTACTGACAGCTGCATGTCACAGAGGTTTGAAATCCTCTGCTTTATCTTGTGGTCTCTTCTGCATGTCAGTTAGCAGCACGGAGCATGGCAGTTTGTAGGGACTTCCCTGTGAAATGGACTTTTGTTCCCTAACTGGGGTAAGGCTCAGTCCGCAGAGGGCCTCTGAAAAGTTAAAATGACTGTTTTGTTCCACCGAGGATGTTCCTGACTTGGGATGGCAGCTCCCCTCCTGTGCTCACCTTTTTAGGTCTCGTTACTGGAGCTGTTAGTGTTCCTTCCAGTGCTAGAAGGACATTTTGTGCACCAGATGTCTCTGACCCAGCATCTTATGCCTGTAAAGGGCAAATGCAGAGAGGCTGCTCTGTGTCCTTGCGATGCTGAGGTTTCTTTAATGCTCAGTGGAGTGGTCATGCTGCACCTCCTATCTTGGCTTCCTGCTGGTTAATCTTTCCCTTCCTTTTCTAGATAGTTATTTTTGGCTGCTGTGATTATCCTTACGGGGTTTTTCCTTGCACTGAGTCACTGTTCTGGGCTGTGCCAAGAGGAGTTTTGGCATTGTGGAATAAATGTCATCACTCTTCCTGTTTGCAGTTGTCACTAATGGCTTGTGTTTGTGCTCTTGCATCTTGGGGCTTGCTCTGACATTGCTCTTCTCTGCTGATATTATTACCTTTGTCATTTAGATTAAATCTTTAATCAAGAGGACAAAAGAGACAGCGAATGTGCATCCAATGTATCGTGACCTCTCTCCAAGGCGTAAACTAGGTCCTGGCGTATTGCACAAGACTGAGTCTCAAGGTCGCTTGACTGGAGAGCTGCAGGACAGACTGGGCATCGCTAAACAGGAACAGGAAGAATGGAAAAACCAGGGTGACTGGCTGACAGAGGGGGTCGTTAACACTTCCAGACCCCCAGGGGAAGAGCAGAACAGTGGACAGCAAGTAGAGAAGGTAGAAGGCAGGGACATGCTGGGAAATTCCAGCATGTCCCTCTGCCCAGATAGCATTGTGTGAAGGTGCACATTAAGTTTCTGAGTGACCTAAGCAACATGAAATGAAGAACTAACGCTTTCTGCTCACCCTTGTGTGGCCTGAAAAGGGAACTGGCATGTGGGTCCCTAGTTCTTGGTGTTTAAGAATCGGCGTGGGATCTGAGGGTGCTGGTGCTGGTGTCTGTCTGGGCATCAGCTACTACCACGTGTCAAATGTCCACATGGGGCTTATTTTTAAAACCACACTGGGAAGCCTGTCAGAGGCATGCTTTGTTTTCCCCAGTGCTGTACCTGTGCAGGAAGTTCTGGGTATAAGATGGTGCTCTTCCTTGAGCTACACAGGGAAACATGTTTTCTAGTTCCCCTTCTCTTTCTGGCTGCTTTTTACTCTTAGATTAACGTACTGGTAAGAATAAACCTTCCTGTTGCAGGAAGTGCTTGTGGGTTCCTCTTTGGATTTATTCACCTTTCTTGTTCCTCCATGTCTTTCTAGGTGTTTTTTCCTCCAGAATCCCCACTTCCCCCAAGGAGGACGGTCTCTGTTCCAGCCTCTCCCCCGCTCCAGCCTTCCAAAGAAGCTGCAAAGACAGTCCCTGCTAATGCTGCTCCCTCTCATGTCTCTGGCCCTGCACCTTTCCTTCCGGTCCCACCTCAGCCTTCCCATGTGCCATCTACCCCAGCCTCTAGTCTAGTCTCCTCCTCTTCCTTCAGCTTGCCTCCCCAGCCTCCTTTCCAGTGGGAAACTTCTGATGATGATTATCATGAGCTTTCTGTTGTGGGCACCTCTCCTTCTGAAGGTCCTAGGCATTCCTGTTCTCCTCAGACCTGGACCCCTAGCACCAAGACAGTTGTTTCTGTTGGCTGTCAGACTGAAGATGAAGCTTTCTTCCCACAGATGCAGGCAGGCTTCTCTCTTCTGGTTTGCTTTTTTAGCCATGTTTTTCAGTCCAGCTACTGCTCCCAACTTGATAGCTCAGTAGATAGAATGTTCAGGTGAAGGCTGGTACTGAACTGCTAGGTAGGAGAGAGGAGTCATTGGCAACATCTAATCCCAGCTGCTGCCTGTCTGGCACTGCAGAGTACATGTCTGTGCAGTAACCTGTTGGGGGGTGTGTGGTTCCTGTCTGTCCTGATGATCACTTTGTGCAGCAGGGACTCGATTTCCCTCTGAGATGAAGAAGCTAACTCTGAAACACAGGCTGTACTTGGAGTGGGGGGAGTAAAAGATGGAAAAGTCTTGATACTGGAAGGAGCAAGGACAGCTGTCCACAGGGCGAGTGGATTTTGGGGGGGAGATGACATGATCAAGAGCTGTGTTCTGCATCTCCCTGCTACAATCAGGGAAGAGCTGTAGCCCTAGGATGGTGAGAAGTCTTAATGTATGAGAGCAGTGCAGTGGTGTGCAATGTTACGTGTACGTAATGACTCTCAAGCAGTGAACAAGGAAACACCTCTGCATCTTGAACTGTTGTACTTTTCAGGTGACCTCTGCTTCTCCCCTCATCTACAGTGCCAATCTGATGGCTGCTCATGCACCCCTGGGCCCCCCTGCCCCTGAGAAGGCAGGACCTCCTTTCTGTTTTCTCAGCATGGTGTGCTCTTCTGGTTGATGAGTGTGCTGCAGATGCTGCTGGGATCTGCTCCTAAAGCTCCCAGTGCCGTGAATGTAGATCATGTCCTGTAGTGCATGGTTTGCTGCTCATAGAGCTCCTCACTGGACTTGAGTGATGGCAGATCTCATGGGTGAAGGGTGGGAATTTGAAGAGCCTTTGCATGATGAATTTATGTGGCTGCTGTGCTGAGTGTCCCTTGTAAACAGCAGGCACTGTGTGCAGGAGGTGGGAGCAAAGCTCTTTCAGGTAGGGACTCATCTGTGGGCTCTCAAGAAGGCTTGATTTTAGAATTTGTACTTTTAGAAATTGTAGTGGGCACAGGTGGGTGTGCCTGTACTGACATTAGCTGTGGCTTGCAGGAGTATGTGGTCCCTACAGGCAAGGGTGAAGTGCTCTGTTGCTACATGTCGAATTAATCTCATCTCCTTTCTGTCCAGATGGTATTTATCCTTCATGTGTGGCATGTGTGCCTGCCCTTGCCTGGTAGCCACAAGCCCCTGGTTAAAGTGAGAGAAGATACAATTCTTTTGACATGGTGCAGGTGCAGCCTTTTTCCTGCTGCTGTGCTGTGCAGGAAGCCCTGGCTTTGTCCTGGGACTCTGGCCTGGCTTGGTATGCAAAGCTCTGTTGTTTCTCTCTGTGAGAAGTCTCTTTGCAATGATGTGCTTTGGAGACAGTCACCGTAACGCTTTGGTAGCAAGTAACTGCTGTGTGGCAGAGGGTTTGTTTTAGGCTCGGGACATGGGGGTGTGATGAGGCTGCTCTGTGCTGCTGGACTCGGAGAGGCTGGCCTGGCCGCTCGTTATGGGCTGGCTGGGAGGCGAGAGGAAGGGAAAAGCTGTGCCTTGGCTTCCCTTGGGAGTCATGCTGCATGCAAGGCAAGGCTGATGAGTGTCTGTATGTGTGAGTGTAAAAAAGCTAAAATTATGGATGTCATGAGAATTTTTATGCAAACAAGTAGAAACCAGGGTTTGTCATTGAGTAAACTAGTCGACTGCAAGTACAGCCAGCTGCAGGATGGGGAATAGAGCTCCTCCTGTGGCTGGAAGGGCAGGTTCTGCCAGGGCTCTGAAGCACTTCAGCGTGTCCCTGCTCTCCTGGCCGGGCTGGCAGCAGGCTGGTGGGTTGTTATGAAGTGTAGATTTTATGTCCGTTTTAATCTATCCCCTTAGTAAGAGAAAACATGAGCTCCATACCAACATCTTGGGGAGGGACTTCTTTGGGTCTCTAAACCTGACAGTAGCTATAGCAGTGCGAAGTCAGCTAAAGTGCTCTGTGTTTGATTATTGTGGTTTGTCTGCAACAGGGGCTGTGTGGCCAAAGAGAACATACGCTTTGTTCTCTCGTAACACAGGGTTACGAACCTAAAAACGTTTCTCCCCCTCCTCTGTGAAGCCTTTCCAAGCTGTGTGTACAGTGGTAGTGTTTCAGAAACAGCCTCTGAGAAAAGTATTTTAGTCCTCTTCCCCCCACCTCCATGCGTTTCCAGCGGTCTGACAATAGACGTGGCAGTCTCTGTTGCAGTCCTGTCTGCTAGGTCTCTGCTGTGGATGCACTGCCCTCTCTGTAGGTAAACAGCAGGCAACTTGAAAAGGGAGTTATTTTCTTCCTGCTTCCACTTGCTTAGCTCAGGCGTGGGATGAGAGCCACCTGATGGGGGCCGAGGAGACATGACAGAAAGATCTGCAGAAGGTGGTGCAAAAGGAGGGAGAGGAAAGGAGATAGCTCTAACTGAAGGGGAAACGAGATGAGGAAGGGGGGGGGAATCTCTGTCACAGAGCAGAGAGTGACAACTGAGAGAGAGCAACAGCATAGGAACAGAGAGAGGTCAAGGGGAAGGGCCCCTCTGGATGGTGCCTCTGCTTTGTCAGCTGGCCAGGAACTGATGAGGTAAAGGGTGATATTTGGCAGAGGCTTAAAGAGCACTGTACTGCCTGGGACGTGCTGGTGACTGCTGCTGTATACGCAGTGGAGGAAAATCAAATCATCAGTTCACAGCTCTGCTGTTATACATCCCAGGGTCTCTGCATGTCTCTGCATGGGCAGAATACATGTGTGTGCTTGATCTTGGCTCTCACTGGCTTCTGCAGAGAGCGTAGCTGTCTCCTAGCAATCTCCTGTCTGTCTCTGCAAAGGAGCCACTGGCGACAACAGCAGGCATTTATCTTGTGAGCGCAGCACACTCACCTTACGGTCTTTGTTTTCTTTTCCCTGCAGTTCATGGCGCAGGGGAAAGCCGGGAGCAGCTCCCCTCCATCCACAGCCTCCAAGCCTGGCAGTCAGCTGGACACCATGCTGGGAAGTCTCCAGTCTGACCTGAACAAACTGGGTGTAGCTACGGTTGCCAAAGGTGTCTGTGGGGCCTGCAAGAAGCCTATCGCTGGGCAGGTGAGTTGAAGGTGCTGTCACATTGCTGAATCTTGGGCTGCAGCTGGGAGTAATGGGGAGGGCTGTTTCGTGAGGCTGAAGAGACTGGAGATGCTGGAGAAACTGAAGTACTCTATTTATCCACTGGCTAGGTACGCTGTAAGCTCCTCCAGTGACCTCTACCCTGCCCTTGAGGGACTGCCCTCTCCTGAGATGATAGGTAATTCAGTTTTCATGCTACCCCAGTCCAGGGCTCACTTAAGTAGTAGAACTTGTCATTCTTGCTGACCTCCAGCTGGTAACTTGTCATGTGGTCTAGGGGAGAGGGAGATAGAGTTGTCCTTCATAATTTATCTTCCCAACAGGTAGTTACAGCCATGGGGAAAACCTGGCACCCTGAGCACTTCGTCTGCACCCACTGCCAGGAGGAGATTGGGTCACGTAACTTCTTTGAGCGGGATGGTCAGCCCTACTGCGAGAAGGACTATCACAACCTCTTCTCTCCTCGCTGCTACTACTGCAACGGGCCGATCCTTGATGTGAGTTCCTTGGCGGGTTTAAGGGTGCTGGCAAGGCGCTGCAGGTCTGGGTGTTTAAAAACTCCACCCATGTGTTCTGGGTGGAAGATTTTGTTTGGGGGCTTATATTTTCCCTTTCCCCTGGCTCTGAAAGGGAAACAACTTGGCCCAGTCAAATTCTTACACTAGTGAGAGGAGTTAGTCCTCCTTACCTTCGCTGAAGTTCCTTCAGAACCCCACATGGCTCCATCATTCCAGTAATGAGTCCTGGGCTTTTGTCTGTTGGTAGCATGTAGTAACAGGCACCAGTGCTAGTCCTGAGAGCTGGACGGGGCCCTGTATAAGGGAGGAAGCAGTGTGTTAAGATCCTTTTAGGGTAAAAAAAAACCCGTGAGCAGTGGGGAAAGCCTTAACGAGCCTGAGGCAGGGGAGAATTGCCTCAGCTCTCTGAAGGACAGTCTATTTTAATGCATGCTCTTGTCAGCACCAACATTAATGTGTTCTTCCCCCCACCCAGCCCCCCCTTACTCGCCTCCAAACTGAAGCCATCGTTTACGTTACTTACACTTTGTGTCTTCTTCTGAACAGAAAGTGGTGACTGCTTTGGACAGGACATGGCACCCCGAACACTTTTTCTGTGCCCAGTGTGGAGCTTTCTTTGGACCTGAAGGTATTGCTGGTTTATGCAAGGGGAGAACAATCTGCTCCCTGAACTGCAGACAAGTGTGTAAGGCAGAGCTGCTATTAGGGGACAGCCTGGAAGTGACAGGGGAAGTACTGGAGATGGAAGTTCCAAGGGCTATAGCTGTTTATGGGGGAAGCATGCTACCAGTAATCTCCTCCCTGGGGAGGGAGGAAGAGTGTGCACGTGCGTGCATGGGACAGGAAGGGCAGCAGAGCGAGGAGCAGCTGCCTGCTGCGTGTATTAGCAGGGGAAAGGATGATCCTACCCACACTAGTTACACTGCAGAGCTTAGCTGGCCAGAGGTAAAGATCAGGTGCTGATGCTCTTTGCCCCTCTTTTCCTTTGGCAGGATTTCATGAGAAGGATGGCAAAGCCTATTGCCGCAAGGACTACTTTGATATGTTTGCTCCCAAGTGTGGAGGCTGTGCCCGGGCTATCCTGGAAAATTACATCTCTGCCTTGAACACTCTGTGGCACCCTGAATGCTTTGTCTGTCGGGTAAGAAACCCAAGGTCCTTTGCTGCTGCTGTACGACCCCTCTCATTTCCACCCTGCAGGCTTCTGGTCCCTTATCAGGAAAAGGCATCTGTGGGGTACTGAAGGGCAGCCAGCCCCACAAGATAAAAACATGTCAGCAGCCAAACACCTTCTTGTTCCTCTGCCTGTTTATGTTAAACTTTCTAGCTGCTTTGCTCTTTCTGTTCCCAGCTGCAATTATGGGCTTCTGCAGCAGCTCACAGATAAAGAGAGACATTTTCTGTGACCTTTAAATAATTATAAGCTAAGCTCCTTTCTGAGCACTTGCCTCAGTGATCAGATTTTGAGGATCTTTCTCCCATGCTCCGTCTGACAATGTAAACTAATGAGACTGACCTTGTTCAGACAAACACGCAAGTCAGTGAAACAGTGGCAGGCTTGGTACAACAGGCATAATAAACAGGAATACTGCAGATTAAATGCTTGGCACTTTTTCAGAGAGCATGGCAAATATTAACTCTTACAGGCCCCGAGAGATGAGCAAAACGAGTCAGTGTTTCCTGGAGTGGGAAAGAAGGGCAGAGACCAGAACAAGCAGCAGAATCGTATGCTGCTGGTTCCTGGTGTGATGCTCAGAGCAGACGGTCAGTGTACTGTTGGGACTGCCTGTGGTTCCTGCAGTGGTGTGCAGAGAGTGGAGACAGAAGATGGCAGTCCTGACTGTGTGGGGCCTGGGGAGGGCTATCCCTTTTTGTGCAGAGATTGAGACTTTTATCAAGCAATTCTGCTTTACTTTCCTCCTGCTGCCACACTGCCTGTGTTAGTGGGGCCAACACTGGTGTCTTCCAGGACATGAGATGTGATTCTCTTGCTGTTTTTGCTGAAGCCAAAGCAGGCTTTTCAGCTGTCCTGCTGACTGGGGGAGGAGACTGTTTATTGAAGAAATTGTTAGCATTTGAGAAGTCTTGAACTCGCTGCAGGCCAACTGCATTTGGCCCAGTATTGCAAGTGTTCAGCTATCCATGGCTCTGCATTCTGTTTGCCTCATGCCTGTGTACACGCTGGGTCCGGCTATGTGTGATACTCTGTGTCCTCCCTGGGGAAGAGGATGATGTTGGGGCTGAGCAAAACCAGGGTTCTGGAAATCTGGCAGCATCCTTGACTCTTTCCCACATACTGCTGCTTCAATTTCCTACTCGTAAAAGGAGGGGAGTCTTATGGGGATGGTGGGTGCTTCTGTTGCAGATTCTGAAGTGTAGCTTCCTCGGCTGCCTGACACTGAAGGAAGGGGTGAGGAGCTCTGGATGCTGATAAGCACGTAGCTGGTGTATCCTCCTTGTCTCTTCAGAATCATTAGCACCGTAGAACAAACGGTTTCTCCAAGTAGCGATGCCTGTGTGGAGATGTTTCAGGTTGGCCGATCCTGTGCAAAGTGTACCTGCATAATGGCAGCCATTCTGGAGAGATAATTTGTAAAGATTAATTGTGCCTCATTTTCTCAGCTAGAACCAGTTGCCTGTTCATCAAAATTCTGCTACATGAAAGTCTGTGTTGGTCCCTGCTTCTGCTGGATATGGTGGGAATGCTGGTGTGACATTTAAAAAAAAAAACAACCACACCAAAACAAGGAAAGGTGCTGCAGTGTTTCCCTCTCAGGGGAAGGAGTGTTCTCCTTTCTCCTGGCTGTACACATCTGGTGGCTGATTTATAATATTTTCTTTGTAGAAGTGAAACCAGCTGGGGGAAGGAGCACAATTAATTGTCTTGCTTGTGGCTGTATCTGTCCATCTATTAGTCTTTCCTTGGAGACTCTTGTTGATGGACAGAATTTGACTCTTGGACAACAGGACGATGCTGAAAGGCAGCAGCTCATCCTGCCCCCAGCACAGCTAGGCTGTGCCACAGAGCAGAGGAGGTTTGTGGAGCTGCCCGCATCCCCAGCTTGTTATACATTCTGTCCCCTTCTGCTTTATCCTGCAGGAATGTTTCACCCCCTTCATCAATGGCAGCTTCTTTGAGCACGATGGGCAGCCCTACTGTGAGGTGCATTACCACGAGCGTCGCGGCTCACTCTGCTCCGGTTGCCAGAAGCCTATCACAGGACGCTGCATCACTGCTATGGGCAAGAAATTTCACCCCGAACACTTTGTCTGTGCCTTCTGCCTCAAGCAGCTCAACAAAGGAACCTTCAAAGAACAGAACGACAAGCCCTACTGCCAGAACTGCTTTCTCAAGCTCTTCTGTTAGAGGCATCATAGATGGGCGCTAAGCATCTTTCTGCCACCCCCTTGGCAGTTCTGTCTCTCTGAACATTACTGTGATTTAGAAACCTTACCAGGCAGGGGAGGAGGGTGGGGTGGGCGTGGGGTGGGTGTGCTTTCTGCTGCTATGGAGAGGCAGTAGATCCCGAGATGAGACGGACCATTAAACTGGAAAAGCCCTTGCTGTGTCTCAGTAGAGAGAGGCCGAGATCCCTCAATATGGTGTGTGTGTCTGTGTGTGTGACTTGACAGCTGAGCTTAGCTCGAGGGCTCCAACGGGGAGATTTTACCCAGCCCCCTCCTGGCAGAAGGAGTCTCTGCCTGTACGTTTGAGCCCACCCCTGAGCTCCCTGAGCAAGTCCTAACACTAGCAGACAGCACAGCCCTCTGCTTGGACACCTCTTTCTCAGGCTTTTGTCTGCATGTGTGCAGTCTGAGCAGTAGCACAGCGAGGGCACCCCGTGATCTCAGTGCCACCCTGGCTGCGCTCATGAGAGCCATGTGGCACGTATGACTTCCTGAGATCAGAGTGTCAACACAGGCAGCCAAGACCCTACAAGGGTCTCTCCAGTTCCATTACACTGTAAGGAGATGATACCACTTTTTTTTTTTTTTTTTTTTTTTTTTTTTTTAAAAAGGAATCAAAGTATTACTGTGTGGGGTGGGTTTTTTTTTTCCTCCCCCTTAGTTTGTTATTCCCTGCCATTTCTCAACACACTGGAGCAGGAGCTGGAGTAAGCCCTGACCATCCTTCAGCACTGATGTGTGCTCCTGTGGGTGATGTCCTATGCCAGGCACCTCCGCCAGCACCCAGGCCTGCTCAGGGCATCTGCTCCCCTTGCCTTGCTGCTCCTGGGAGAGAGGAAGAGGCATCGTTCCTTCTTTAAAAGCAGGTGCAGAGAGATTAGAGCACAGCCTTTTTCATCATCCCTGTCATGAGCGAGTGTGAGGTGTGTGTGTTTATCTGGCCTGCAACTCTCCCATGTATCAGGGCCTGAAACCGTTACAAGAGCAGGGAGAAGTGGAGGGGTTTAAGAAGCCAGAAAAAAAATTCCAAACTCTATATCCTTTCTTCTTCCTCTTTTTTGCTAATGAGACCTGTCAGCCCCTTGGTATTTCCCTTTTCTGTGCTCTTGTTAAACATGTTCTACTGAGAGATGCTAGAGCAATAACCTTTTATATTGACTGTTGCTGGTATAACAAGTCCCTTGGGTCAGGTGTGTGTGACACACTTGGAGTTTTACTATCAAAATGAATACTGTATCCTGTCTTTGATAAGAACTGTAGATTTCTACACTGATTTTGAATTCATATCTAATTTACTTTTATTCCTCTTATACAGAAATTGGTTTTGAAGTGATTTTAAGAAAGCAACTTTTATATCAAGCTGTGCTGTTCTAGGCAGTGTGCCAGTTGTGCTGGTTTACTGCATCTGTAACCTCAACGCTTTGTTAAGCCTAACTAACATTCAATATTTTCTTTTTATTGCGGGTTGGGAGGGGCTGGAATCTATGGGGAAGAGAATATGACTTGGTGGTTTTTGTTGTTGTTGTTGTTTTTTTTTATTATTTTTTTTCTCCCTAGCACAGGCAGGTGAGCTGTGAATAGCTTTTTTTTTTTTTTTTTTTTTTCCTTGCTCCCTCTCCTTTGGGTCACCTGAAAGTGTGGTTTTTGGGGGTTTATTGTAACCTGTAAACTGCTGTATTTGAATCACCTGCCGTTCTCCCAAAGCCCAGCTTCCAGGATGTTACAGTGAGTCTTAATATGATGCTGCAGCAGCAGGGAAGAGCTCAGACCTTTTGTCTTTGGTTTGTCCTCTTCAGCCACCTGGACCCAGAGCAAGGCCAAGCAGGGAAGGCATTCCCTTTCTCCAGGACCAGAGCAGGGCTAAGTGGGGAAGGGGTTCCTTTTCTCCTGTGGAAGACCTTATGACTAAGGAGAAGAAACCGGGAGAGTCAGACTGTTCCTGACTAGCTGTGTAACTTTGGGCCAGTCACTAAACTTTACTGTGCCTCAGTTTCCCCATCTGTAAAATGGGGGCAGTTTAGCCTGGGTTGGTGAGGTTATTTTGAGGCTTAGTTCACGTTTCCTAAAGCACTTTTAGGTCTCTGGCTGGAGGGTGCTATGGAGGGTGAAACGACGTTGAAATGCCCGATGGCATTCTGTGGTAGCAGCTTGAAGCAGCCCAGGGAGCAGTGTTAGGAATTGCTTCTCCAGAGCACTACAGCAACATTGCCGTCAACATCTGGTTGTGCTTTTCAGCTTGGCAGCTGCATTAGGGGGCTGGGGGCAACCGTGTCAGAAACCAGCCTGACCTTAGGCTGGAATCTGTGGGTTACTGTCCCGTGTGACCTTGCTGCGGTGCTTCGCTGCCCTGCTTGGGTCACTGAAGCTGCTTTCCCTGTACAAATGAACCTCAGTTTGCGGTTGTGAGAGCTACAGCTGTGTCAGCTGGGCTGAGCGCTGCTCTTGGAGAGTGTGAGGCAAGAAATCTCATCTTTGAAATCTACTGGACTTGCAATTGACGTTTTGAAGCTGCATGTGTTTATCTTGCTGAAAAGGTCAGCTGGTTTTGGCCCCGCTAAGAGGACAAAAAGCTGTTGGGTCAGTAGTGCCGGAGGGGGGCAAGAAGGTGTTTCTGGCACTACTGCTTGTGGTGTGACACCTGCAAACTGTGTAATCATGTGCCTCAGTTTCCCTGTCTCTGGGGAGTCTTTAACCTACCTCACTGCTAGTTGAGGCTTAGCGTAGGTGACGCTTCTGGCACGCGTGGAAAACCTGGGGCGCAGGGTGCTGCGGAGGGGTGCTGGTGCTGCACGGCACCGAAGGGGAGGCTCATCTGTCGTTAGTGCTTAACGGAGATGGTTAAACACTTGTCTCCTGAGCAAGATGTTGAGCGTGCCCTGGGTTTATCTGGTTTCTGACATGCTGGGGTGCTACATGGATGCTAGTCTGCCAAATAATGACTTTTGGTGGCTGCCGCCGCCACCACCGATGTCCAAAATGCCTGTTATTTGATTTCAGATGCAGTTTGAGAGTAGCAGAGTGGGCGGCCCGGGAGGGTGGCATGTGGGGAGCAGGGGCAGCAGGGTGGGTGGCAGCACCCCGGCTCCTGGGGCGGCTTTCATTTCCCAGGCCCTGGCTCTGTGCGCAGCTCCCCCGCAGAGTGCTGCCCTGGGGTGGGCCTGGCACACCAAGCCCGGGCTGGGCTGGGGGTTGCTCCGCTGGGTCGACGGTTATTTGATGTTTTTTCTCCCTTGTAAAAATTTAACTCAGCTTTTTTTTTTTTTCTTCCCCCCCCATTTAAAATTGTTGCAGTTACGCTAATAAAATTTTTACCGTTAATTCGCGCGTGTGTGTTGCGGTTGTTTCTAGCCCTTAAGCTTGTGAGAAACCAGAAATAAAACGGGTCCCCTGCGGGGGGGGCTGCGGTGGCGGGGTCCCCTCGGGGGTTGTGGGGTGTGTGCTCCTCCTCCCGCCAGGGGGCGCCTCCCCCCGCCGGCCGCCGCCTCCTGAGCCGCCCGCGCCTTCCGCCGGCGCGTGGCGCGCTGCTCAATGAGAACGGCGGGCCGCCCTGATTGACAGGCGGCGGACAGCCAATGGGCTGAGCGGAGGTAACCTCGCGGCTCGCTGCGATTGGGCGCGAGTGGCACTATAAAGAGGCGTGGGCCCACCCTGCGGCCTTTCTTTCCCGGAGCCCTTGTGGAGGTGGGAGAGCGGCGCGGTGGCTCCCGGGGGCCCGGGCCCGGGCGGCGGTGGGGGCGTACCCGGGGTCCTGGGCCTAGGACGGGGAGCGCAGAGCCCCGGGGAGGGGGCGGTGGAGGCGAAGGAAGGGAAGGGTGCGACCCGCCTGAGCCGCGCTTCTCCCTGGCAGGTCCCATCTCGTCTTTAAACCCGCCGGGCGATCCTTGGAGCACCGCCGCGATGCCCAGGGAAGACAGGGCTACGTGGAAGTCCAACTACTTCATGAAAATCATCGTGAGTGGCGGCGCGGCCCGGCCCGCGTGGGGCGCTGCCGGCAGCGGGGCCCGGCCCGGCGTGCCGGGGAGGGTGGCTTTTCTTAAAGAGATGGGGTGCGGTAGGCTCTCGGCGTGGTTATAGGAACTATAGAGATCAAGATGTTCCAGATCGGACCATTTTAGGGCTGCTGTGAGGATTCGTTGTGGCAGTTACAGAGATAAGTTGTTCAGGAATCTGACTAGAGAGCTGAGTGAAAGGTGCAGCCAGCGTCAGCCTGAGCTGAGCACTCAAACTTCTGACACATTAATTTTTACGTTTTAATAAATTTTATTAAAACTTGATGCTGCTCTGTGTACCGATCCAGATTTTTTTTGTATAGTTACGGTGTTTTTCTTGCTGTAGCAACTCCTGGATGATTACCCAAAATGTTTTATTGTGGGAGCAGACAATGTGGGATCCAAGCAGATGCAGCAAATCCGTATGTCCCTGCGTGGGAAGGCAGTTGTGCTGATGGGGAAGAATACGATGATGCGCAAAGCTATTCGTGGCCATCTGGAGAATAACCCTGCCTTAGAAAAGTGGGTAACGCTGTCTGAATATACTCCTGGATCATCTGTCAGGGAGGAGGGGATGTTGTCTGAGAAGCAGAACTGAAGGCTGTCATCTTTCCTTCAGGCTGCTGCCTCACATCCGTGGTAATGTGGGATTTGTCTTCACCAAGGAGGATCTGACTGAGATCCGGGACATGCTGCTGGCTAACAAGGTAGGGGAGATCAACCCTCGCTGTGTCTCTGGGCTGACAGAATCTTCACTGGAGATACCTGCAGAGTAGAAGTCCTCGAGGATTGGGAACTAGGCCCCTGCAGCCTTAGCCAAACTGCTTAAGTTCAGCTGTCTCTTCTTGTGTGTGCCTGGGTGCTGTCCTTCCTGGAGGAATGCTTCAGGAACAAGTTGCTGCCGTCTCACAAGATGTGAGAGGTGAACATTCTTCCAGCTTCTCGTTTCCCCTTTCTCCAGGTGCCAGCTGCTGCCCGTGCTGGCGCTATTGCTCCCTGCGATGTGACCGTGCCAGCCCAGAACACTGGTCTCGGACCTGAGAAGACCTCCTTTTTCCAGGCCTTGGGCATCACCACAAAGATCTCCAGAGGGACCATTGAAATTCTGGTTAGTGAGCAGTGAGCTGCTGCTGTTGAAGCTTTTCCTTGACTATAGGACCCTGATCGTGGCAGTTGAGGGAGCTGTAAGGATCAAAGCTCCCATTTGTGCTGTAATGCTGTATCAGCAGTCTGACTGCTCCACTTTGGGAACTTGAAGGAGGATGTCTGGCTTGTCTCCAGCTTGCAGTGTGGGGGGATAAAAGTTTTCCATCAGATCTCAGCTGCGTGGGTCGGCTCTGCTGGAGCAACTCAAAGGCGAGCTACCTGCAGGTGATGCGGGAAGGGCGGTGCCTTTCTCCCAGCTGAGATGTACCTGCTTGTGTGGTCTAGGGCTGTCTCAACTTGTGGAGCCAAACTTGGAGCTTGTTTTTGTTGTGCTGTGTGTTTCTTCAGTTCCATCTTTTGCCATTGGAAATGCGCGTATGTCTCCCGTTGCATTCGCTGCCTGAATGTCTTTGCGCGTAGTCACCCCTTTTCCCCTTATTTCCTCAGAGCGATGTGCAACTGATCAAGACTGGAGACAAAGTGGGTGCCAGTGAAGCCACCCTGCTGAACATGCTGAACATCTCCCCCTTCTCTTTCGGGTTGGTGATCCAGCAGGTCTTTGACAATGGCAGCATTTACAACCCTGAAGTGCTGGACATCACTGAGGAGACCTTGCACAAGCGCTTCCTGGAGGTGAGTGCCAGAACCTGGATCCGTTATGTTCTCCCTCTTCACCTCATTGCTGTGGGCAGTTGGCACTGTCCCAGAGTGAAGTGTCCTGTCTGGTATTTTCCATGAGATTCTGCAGAGCCAGGAGCTCTCCCCGGTGCCCTGCAGCAGCAGTCTATCAGGGAGTACCTTCTGTAGGC
Source organism: Falco rusticolus (assembly GCF_015220075.1). Lineage (NCBI taxonomy): Eukaryota > Metazoa > Chordata > Aves > Falconiformes > Falconidae > Falco > Falco rusticolus. The sequence continues at coordinate 36,946,649 of NC_051187.1, read as the reverse complement.
TTTTTCATCTGAAGCTACTTCAGGAAGCCTTTGAGGTCATTTAAATCTTGATGCTTTGGGTAATTTCACTGGAGCTGTGTTAATTGTGTGCATTGCCCACTATTCCTCGTTATTTTGGCAATGCAGAAACTGCCATCATCTGCTGTGGTTATTTCTCAGAACACAGAATCACGCGTCTCTCCTCACAGGGTGTTCGTAATGTTGCCAGCGTCTGTCTGCAAATTGGGTACCCGACCATCGCTTCTGTGCCCCACTCCATCGTCAACGGGTACAAGCGGGTCCTAGCTGTTGCGGTAGAGACTGACTACACCTTCCCGCTGGCTGAAAAGGTAATGGCTGAGTCCCATCTGCTGGAGACAGAGTGTTAAAAATGCATCCAGGCACTTCCACAGAAATGCCTTAGTTTGAATGGACTCGGACCTGCCTGTGTGCGAGGGACCTGCCCTGATGAGGGGCGCTTGCTTCCATATGCTGTGTACAAATGGCAGGAGAAAGCTACATTCCCTGGCATTCCTTCCTCCCTGGGGTTGTTACACTTGAATGTAGCTGCAATGTCTTTGATTCTTCATACACAGCAGCGATAGGGGCATGTATTTGGCTTCTGGTAAGCTGCAAGCATTGCCTTTGTGATTACAGAGAAGAGGTTTAATCCCTCAAAATGTTTCTTTCCTTTGAGTTCACCTTTTTTTTTTTTTTTTCCCTCCCTGCCCTTTTGCAGGTGAAGGCCTTCCTGGCAGACCCCTCTGCGTTTGTGGCGGCCATCCCTGTGGTAGCTGAAGCAGCTGCACCTGCTGCTGCTGCCGCTGCTGCTCCGGCAAAAGAGGCGGTGAAGGAAGAATCGGAGGAGTCGGACGAGGACATGGGCTTCGGTCTCTTCGACTAACAGCGGCCACCGTCTGTCCTGTTTGTGTCACAGTTGGTCCAATGGGAGAAATAAAAAGCTATTGTACACCTTGACGTGTGCCCGCATCGATGGTGTAGTCTGCAGAGCACTTGGGGCTTGGGGCTCGGGGCTCCGGTGGGGCTCGGTGTGCCCTGGTGTGCCCCCGGGGAACGGGTGTCCCTCGGGGCTGCTGCTCACTGCACCGGGCCCTCCCCACCGCCCGCCCGCTGCGGCCAGGGCCGAGCGGGGCCGCGCCCCGAGCCGGCCTGTGCGGGGCAGCGCCCGCCGCTGCCCATTCTCCAGCGCTCGGTGCCGCCGTGCGGCGCGACCGGGGCCCGGGCGGGCGGAGGCGGCGGGCGCAGCCCGGGCCAGGCCGCGGCGCCATCGCCATGGAGACGGGCCCGCCCCGGCCGGCTCCGCGCGCGGCCCGCACCGGAAGCCGCTACCGCTTCCGGGGTCGCAGGCGGCGCCATGGCGGCCGACACGCAGGTGAGTGCGGGACGGGCCCGTGGCGCGCCGGTGGCGGCCCGGCGGCCGTGCCGGGGAGGGGGGGCCATCCCCCCGGGGCCGCGCCTGCTCTCGCTCCGCTGCGCTCCCTCGGCCCGGCGGCGGGGCTCGGCCCGGCCCGGCCCAGCGGCCGGCCGGGGACGTGGCGGCCGGCCCGGGGCGGGAAGGCCGCGGCGGCGCTGCCCGCCGGAGCCGCCTGCAGGGAGGCAGCGCCGGCCCGTGCCCCGGCCCGCGGTGCGCCCCGCTCCCGGCCCTGCCCGGCGCAGAGGCGGCCGGGCTGAGCCGCCGCTCCTTGAGCGGTTGCGGGGGACGGCTGCGGCCTGGGGGGTCTCGCCCGCTCCCGCCGTGATTGCCGGTAAACCGCTGGCCAAGCCGCGTCCCTCCCGGCTGCCGGGCCGGGCGGGCCCCGCTGCTCGCAGCGCCTCAGCACGGCCTGTGGCCGCCCCTGCCGGCCCCGCGGCTGCCGGGAGCGGCGGGGCCCGCCGGGGGGGCAGCTGCTCCCCGCGCCCGGGGCGCCCCCATGGGCCGCCTTCTCCGGTTGGGTGCGTTGGGTTGGGATGTTCCCGAGGCAAATCCTGGTCTTCCCAGGATCAGCTCCTGACTAGTACAAATCCTGCATTTGTTCTCTGTACTTTTTCGCAGCAGCGGCGCTTACGCTCTGGCTTTGTAACGTCTGTACGTGCACATCCTAATAAAACGAGAAAGCGAAAGGGCGAAGCCAGCCCCAGCAGCTCCCCGTGCGGAGCCGGCGGTCAGCTTTGTGCCGCTTGTGTAAGTGGCTGAGCTGTTTGGGAAGTCCCGTAGCTTTATACGTGACTTATATTTTTAATTTCTAGACAGTTGGGATAATTTTAATGTTTTTCGTGTCTGTACATCGCTGTGCTTGTGATTAAGCAGCATGAGTAAGTGTGGCTTTGAGTTTGCATCTGATAAACTGACATAATGGAAAGGGTTGAAAGGAGACGAGCTCTTTAATGGCAGCTGGTTCTGGCGGTTCTGATGGTAAGGACGATGTTGGTCATCCTCCGCAGGCTGACCTGTACCGCACCGTTTGGAGGCGCAGCCCTGCTTCCAGCCAGCTCTTGAGGAGAGCTCAGGGTGTGAAATAGTCACAGTGCTGGGGAGGTGCGGATGGCCTCTGTAAATTCCAGGTAGCCGCTGCACAGGGTCCCCCTTCCTGCCTGTCACCATAAAAGCTTCACTGAAAGCGGCTTTTGAGAGGATGAAAGCAACTGCCATTTCTCAGTTGCCAGGTTTCCTGTGCTTAGAAAAAGACTTGTGGCAAACCTGGTGGAGTTTTGCCTGAAAAGAGAAGGAACAGTTTGGGGGAGTTTCTAAAGGCATGCTTATTTGCTGCCCTTCCTAAAGATGATGATGGTACAAAGTTGCTCAGTTTAAGAGCTGAATTTTAAAAGCCTCTTCTTGGAGAGCTGTGTCTCGCTTTATGTAAATGCAGAAAACCTGTGGGTGTAGTCGTGGCTGAGCCCTGTTCAGCCCACACGGAGTCTTTCATCTTGCATATCTTGCAAAACTTGGAAGCTCATAGAAATGGTTTCAGTAGTTCAAGGAGCTGGTTCCTGAGAATTTAAACTTCTTTCTGGTCTTTTCAGACAGTGTGTCTCCCTGTCTCGGTACTACTTGAAAACTGAAACTGTTTATAGGAGTTAAACTCAGCGAGTAGTCTTGGTCCCTTCCTGCTGGCAGGCGGGCACGCAGTAGGGCAGGCCTGAAAACCACCATTCAGTTATGTGATGTGGTCTTTTTGTTTTGCTTGCGTAACCTTGGGCGTTACTGATAAGGTATGGAAGGAGTTTGATAGCGAAGAGCAACCTTTTGTAATCTGGTGAGTCCGGTTTACAAAATCCCTGTGATGTGTGTCTTAATTCTGGGAAAGAGTAAATGCAAGCGGTTCATTCTTTTGCTGGGCCCGAGTACAGAATTTTACGACTGTCGACAGCCTGAAACCACAGATCAGTTTTTCAGGGTGGGCAGTTACACTCAGCCCTGGGTCATCTGCAGTTGGAAGTCCCCCTTCAGGGGTCCATGGGCTTTAGGAGCTAACGTACACCGAATAGCACCTGTGCATTTTTGAGTGCATTCTTTTTTGCTTTTAAAGGTCCTGTATTCTAGGCTATTGGTCTTACGTCTTACTCTCTCTTACTTCCAGAGAGGTAAGTACATCTTACAGAGCATGAGTGCTGTGACAGGGACACAGGTTAACAGGGAAGAGTCATCCTTTGGCTGAAGCGGAAAGTTTCTGCATTCCATCGTGTATGAGATACAGTGACCCTTTCCCCAGCAGATAAGACCACAGATGATCCACATTTGATCGCTGAGAGATCCTGTGGCAGCAGATGACACGTTTGGCTTGCCCTGGTTTTGTGTTCTGTATGTTGCTATTGAAGGCAGGCTGATGTTTTCTCCTCTATGTGTGGTTTTAGATTTCTGATACACTGAAGCGGTTTGCGGTAAAAGTAACTACAGCCAGCGTGAAGGAACGGAGAGAGATCCTCAGTGAGCTGGGAAAATGCATTTCTGGGAAAGGTAAAAGCTCTGGGGCACTGTTCTGGTTACCAGGGTGGAGAAGCATGTTAAAATGTTTTGTTTCAGACGCTGTGTGAAACTTGAGGGGTAGTTTTTTGAGGGAGGGGGCTGGCAGCGTTTGGAGTCTCTGCTTCCTCACAGTGTTAATTCTAAGCATAGGTTTTGCAGGTAGCACAGAACTCTGGTTACTAGCATGTGTGCTTTTCCCATACATATGTGTAAAATATATAAAAGAGAGAACTTTTACTGTGATCCTTGCAAGAAATGTCATAGACGTGAGCAGCTGACTGATTTCAGTTGTGAAGTGAATCATGTTTGTGTTAAAGATTAAGAGCTTACCAAACAATGAAGAAGCATTTTGAAATACATTGTTACAGATCTTCCAGAGGGTGCAGTGAAAGGCCTTTGCAAACTCTTCTGCCTTACTCTGCATCGATACCGGTGAGTAAATTGATGTGGAAAAGCTGTATTTAATCTATCAGTATTTATATTATATTTATTAGTTAAACTGGTTGGAGCATCTGGAAATGTTAGTGTGCAATGTAACATTGATGCATGTGACACTGAAAGATGCCATCTCTAATTAGGCTTTCAAATTACGTTTGGCATTAAAAAGTTTTACAAAGCTTACCTTGTGTTTCACTTCTAATTCTGAAATTAAAACTTGCATCCTGTGGTTTAGTTTGCAAGAATTAATGCCCGTGTCCTTGTGAAGCAACATTAAAGTGTCTTTTGGACACTTTTAGATTGGATTAAATTGTGGCCTGTTGTAGAGAAGCTGTTCAGAACCTCTTTTTTCTTCTGCAACCTGCTGGAGAGCCTTCTTCTGTCAGCTGAGGAAGGGAATGGAGCTTTCTGCCAGAAACTTCTCCACTTCTTGGAACAGCAAGCATAAAATGACTATTAGCTTGACTGCTAAAAGGAGAAGGCAGAGTCCTTTGTGTGTTGCAAGTATAGTAATATGTGTCATGTTGGCAGGATTTATAAAGTTCACTGGGGTGTATTTTTCATTCTAGCGATGCAGCATCCCGCAGAGCCCTGCAGCTGGCACTTCAGCAGCTCGCAGAGTCCCAGCCGGATGCAACAGCAAAAAATCTTCTGCAGTCACTTCAGTCTTCAGGGATTGGTGGCAAGGCCGGAGTTCCCAGGTGCTGGATGAGTTGCTTTGTGTGGACGCAATTCTGAGTTGCTGGTAGTTGCTTTTGTGTTCAGAATGATGCTTCTGCTGCTGCTTGCCAGAGGTGTTAAAAACATCTAGAGACCAAGTTGTTCGTGATCATTCAGATGTTCCTCTCTTCCCTCTTTCATGTCCTCTGGGAAAGCAGAAGGACTGTTGTGGTATTACTGCTGGCGGGTTGGGTCCGAGTTACGGTTTTGCCTTTAACCTTCAAGCCTGGAGAGATGAGGCACAAACCCTTTTCTCAAGAAACCATCTCCAAAATGATTAGGAAAGGGGATTTCCTCACCCAGCTGGTGTTCAGCTGGTGGAATTCAAGACTTTATTTAGACAGGGAGATAATGAAATCTGAAGCAGAGCTGAGAAACATGCAGCTCTTCTAAAACGCTGGTGGTTCCCAAAGGTGACGCAGGGTATTGTGCCACTGCTGGAGGCCACAGAGCACCATCCTGCAATGCCTCCATGGCTGAGTAGGAGTGTGGCATTTAGAAAAAGATCTGATCTTGGTTTAAAGGCTTGCAGTGAGATGATTTTTACCTTTCTGTCACAGTGTCTGGCCTTGTGCGCAAGGACAATTTCTAAATATTCTTTCGCTTTGAGGTAGAGATCAAAATAGGGTGAGGATCCTCAGGGAGCTGCGAGGTGGGATCTGTTACCTGAAATGGAGGGAGGACGTGAGAGTTAGCAGAAACCGGAATGGAGTAGTGTGCCAGGAGGGAATGTAAGCTGAGAAACGATTTGGCAGTCTAAGGCTGGGAAGCTATGACGGTAAAGATGAGCAGCAGATGAGAAATCTTGAGTCACTTTTTGGGCACTCTCAGTTGGCAAAGTATTTAACTCTCATTTCTGTAATGCTGCTGGGAAGATCCAAAAATGGTCTTTCTTCTGCTAAGGTTTTTCATTCCCAGCAGGAAAGATTTAGCCTCTTTTGTGCCATTCAGAAGTTCTAAGTGTTAAACAGGAGTTGAAGCACATAGCTTCCTACGACTAATTATTTCTTTTAAAAACTAAGGCTTTAGCTGTATTTTTGCATGATAAAATTGCTTTGCTTATAAGGTGGTGTTCTGACTTGGGCAGAGATGAGTCTGTTGTGGTCTAGTTAGGTGTAAGTTACATATTGGGAGCTGTAGATTTACCTCCTTCTCCCGTTTGTGCAACAGTAAGAGCAGTGGATCTGCAGCTCTGCTGGCACTCTCCTGGACATGCCTGCTTGTCCGCACAGTCTTTCCAACACCTGACAAGAGGCAGGGAGAAACATGGAAAAAACTGGTAGGTTCTTTTTGGTTTGCAGAAATATCCCTTTGTAGATAAGGACTTAAATATTTCTAATGTCTTTAAGTTGCTGAAACATCGCAAATGATTCTGCACATAACTGATAATGTCCCATTAAAATCCAGGTTTACATGGCAGTCTTTTTTGCTTGCTGGTGTATTTTGATCTCTCCTGGTCTGCTGGAGAAAACAGGAGCTGTATAAAGCAAAGGAGTGGGGCAGCCTTGCGCCTGCACAGAGTTGCTCTGCATACTATGGTGCATACCAGTGTTTCTAGACCTGGCGTGCTAGTGGTGCCTCCAAGGTGCAGTCTGCAGTGTGGCATGAATTCCTTCTGCCTCCCTTGAAGCATTTGTGTGTGATATTCTGCCAGACAGTGTCAAGTAGCTTTTTGCTTTCTTTTCACTGCTTTAACAACCTGAACCTGTGACCATGCCCATAGCACCTGGGAATATAGCTGGGACACGTTTTAAGAAGAGATGTAATCTGACATAAATTGCTGTTTTCAGAGACAAAGTTTGCAGAGCTACTGTGCATGGTTCTGCAAAGTGGTGTGTGTGGGACAAAAGCAATGTCAGCTTGTGGGGAGAACTTACATGATGTAAGGACTTTTTCCTAAGCACATTCAGCTAATCACTGACATTGTGATCCGTCTTGTTCCGTATGAACTCTCTGAGAAGCAGGTGCATGAAGGTTTTTTTGTCTGTTTCCCTTGGCAGGTGGAGGCTCAGTGTTTGCTCCTTTTGGAAGTCCTGGGAGGTTCTCATAAGCAGGCGGTGAATGGGGCTGTGAAGAAATTGAACAGGCTGTGGAAAGAGGTGATGTGTACTGTACGTGACCGTACTCAGTAGCTGTTCTAGGTTCTGCTGTCTTAATGTGCCTTGCTCTTTTTCTCTTCAGAACCAAGATCTGGTGGATCAATACCTGTCTGTCATTCTTGGTCTTGAACCAAACCAGAGTTATGCTGCAATGCTTGGACTTGTGGTACAGTTTTGCACAGCACAGAAAGAGATGGATATTATTAAACGATACAAGGTGAATTTGTTGTACTGCTTTTTTTTTTTTTTTTGCTAATAAGTGTTACAGTTGAATTGAAATAACTAGAGCCCGAAATAAATTCACTAAGTATTTATTAAGGCAGGAAAGCAAAAACAGCGCCGGGCGGCCGGGGAGTCACAGCTCCATCCAGGCTCGCAAATTCCAACAAGTATCACAGCCCTTTTATCCTCAACTTCAAGGCCAGTTTAAGCAAACAGTTATGCTCTCAGTCCCGTAGCAAGAAGCTGTATATTACAAAACTAATCTATTTTTACACTAAGGTCTAGATGAAGACAAAGGTTGTCATAGTAACATGAGATTATGGTTTAGCATTGGCCTTGAGAAGGTACATCTCGCAACCTCATGGTTAACAGTTAACTCTTTTCTCACCAGACAGAACGTTATCAAATCTGTTGCAGCAAGATCATTCCTTTTGTTAAAAACCCATTTGATCAGCAAATTACCCTTAGTTACTTGTTACAATAAGTAGCTTCACTTCTCATCGTGGGGAAGGGGGCTGAATAGATTGAGGTTGTACTTTGCATCTGCCTCTGGTTTTGTTATCTGTCAGTTCAGTAGTCACACACTTCTGACTAAACAGCTGGCATAGGTTTACAGAGGGGGTGTCAGATGTGTGGCTTTTTGCTGTGGCCTGTGCATTTATATAGATGGCCAACACTGCAGCTTTCTATCTTCTCCCCTGTGTAGGAACAGAAGGCAGCATTTAGCTCGCAGTGCATTTTGAGTGTTGGGCTGAGGGGTAGAGCAGAGAGTACTGATCTCTGCTTGACTGTCTTACATGAGGATGGAAGCACAGCTGCTTAGTGGATGGGCTGCCTTCCAGAGGCATGCAGGGTGCTGTGTATGGCTTGCAGTGTGGCTGTAATTTGGTGGTTTTACTTGTTCAGAGTGCTCTTCTGGATTTCTACTTGAAGACCATCCTTATGAGCAAGACAAAGCCTCAGAAGCACGTGCTGGTGAGACATGCTGTTACAGAGCTGCTTGTGCTTTTGTCCTATGTGCAACATCCACTGCTGCGCTGAGCGCTTTGTTCCCTTTGCAGGACAGCTGCTCCCCGCTTCTTCGGTACATGTCTCACGCTGAATTCAAGGACTTAGTTTTGCCAACTCTGCAGAAATCCCTGCTACGGAGTCCTGAGAACGTAATTGAAAGTGAGTCTGTCATCTCTCTGCATTGCTATGTCAAAGAGCATGAGTAGTTATTCCTTAGAGCTCTGGAGCTGTTGGGGGAGTACGTCTCTCTGGACTGTGCTTTTGGTTGTGTGAGTGCAGGCAGCGGGATTGTCTAAGGATTAGATGTGGAGAAGCAACATTTGTGGTGTGATCCCAGGTGTCTGGGAATGTGATAGTTACTGTTTGCACTGAGGACAGAATTTCACAGCTGAGTGCTCAGAATAATCCTGAATTAATCTGTTCATTGGGCATCAATTTCAGTGGTTTTTTTCTTCCTATTCCTTATTGACCCTGTCTGCTCTTGATGTGAACTGTGGGCAAGGGTGTATTAAAATGATGAAAACAGTTACTCAAAATTTAATATGCCATTATCTCTTCTGTCTTCAGCAATCTCGTGTTTGCTCGTATCTGTGAATCTGGATCTTAGCCAGTATGCTCTAGACATTGTGAAAGGACTGGCCAGTAAGTACCCTAACTTCTGGAGGGAATGATGAATTCAGAATAAAGCTTTTTTTTCATCTTTGTGGGTGTACCTGTAACAGCTTGATTGTTGGTGAAGAGGTTGTTTTATGTTGGAGGGAGGATGATGCTGTAACTTGGAACTGGAATAGTTCACATGATGGTTCTAGAAGCTGAGTCAAGCCACGACGTGTAAAGATATGTCCTTGTCTTGCTGGGTTTGTGCAGTTTGTTATAAGGAACTCTTAGCTTGTGTGTTATTTTCTAGGTCATCTGAAATCCAACAGTGTGCAGCTGATGGATGAAGCAGTTGTGGCATTAAAGAACTTGGCTCGACAGTGTAGTGATCCTTCAGCTGTGGAGTCGCTGGGCAGACACCTTTTCGCCATCTTAGGGGGTGAGTAAATGGTGGGATAAGCAATGGAGATGAATAAAGGCTTGCCAGCTTCAAGGAGTTGTGTGTATTGTATTTTCTGTTGTCTTTAGCTGCCTGTATCATAGGGGTGGCTCAGCCTGGATCAGGGATAATGCGGCAGGCTTTTGCATTTTAGAGATCCTTGATGTAGCACATAGCTGTTGTCTGTCTGTAAGTCAGCTGTCACCCATTTATTTCTGTTTGGCAGGCTCAGAAGGGAAGCTGACAGTTGTTGCTCAGAAGATGAGTGTCCTTTCAGGTGAGGATCTTAGAAGAAAGGTGCTTCTCAGGTGGAAGAAATTTAGCAGAAGGCTGAATGAAAGGGATCTCATATGTTTAGGGTTTCCTGCCTGTCATTCTGAATTGGCTGTAGTTGATGTCAGAGAGAGTGCAGGCAGGATGCCAACATGCCAGTTCTTGACTTTCTAGCCAAAGGAAATAATTGGCTGGTAAGGTAAAATATTTTATGCAAGAAAGACGACTATTCTGAGTAAAAATTAAGACAGAGGTCCTGCTGTGTTGGTACATCCCTTGCAGTGACAAGAAACAGCTATGTCTATGCAGGGGTTGAAATGAAATGAAACTTTCTTGATCGTTTTTAGATTTTGCAGCAAGTGCTGGTAGCTTGGGAACTAATGAGAGGGTTCTGTCCTTTCAGGGATCGGCAGCCTTAGTCACCATGTGGTTTCTGGATCATCTAGCCAAGTTCTGACTGGAACCATGGCTGAGCTTTTCATCCCTTTCCTGCAACAAGAAGGTGAAACCTCTTGCCTTTGTTCTGGGTTTGCTAAGCTGCTTTTGTCATGAGCAGGATTTTCATATGGCCTGTTATTCAGGATAAATCTGGATTCTCGCCTGTTGCGTTACAAAATCTGTTGCCCTGTTTGGATGAGCAACCCTGTGGAGACAGTGCTGTGTCTGTTAGGAGCACATCCATTCTTTTCCTGCCTCTCCCCAGCGTTATCACCTGACATTATTCTGGTTTATGTTCCTGTGTTTTATGCAATTGTTGTACTGACATGAGCTCTGTGTTACTTCCTAGTCCATGAAGGCACCTTGGTTCATGCAGTCTCTGTCCTGGCTCTTTGGTGTGTTCGGTTCACCACAGAAGTTCCCAAGAAGTTGGTAGAATGGCTAAAGAAAGCCTTCAGCCTTAAAACCTCTACTTCAGCTGTGAGACATGCCTACCTGCAGTGCATGCTAGCATCTTTCAAAGGTAAATCTGTGCAGCTATTAGTAACTCTTTAGACTGTGTGGCTTAAGAGAAATCAACTTTTGTACTTCCTGATACAAGTAGATAGCTGTGTGGATTAAGAAGAATTTTGGTAGGTGATATCTGTTCACTGACATCCTTCCTGTTTCTCCTTAAACTCTCTCTTGCTTTGAAGTTTATAAAGGTGGTTTGTCTCCTTGTATAACTAGCATCACTGCTCATCGTGCTGTCTTTCGTATACTCCCAAAGTAATCTTTGATTGCTTTGTTTTTGTCTTACACTTAAATGATAAGGTTTCTAGCTCAGGGACTCTGCTTTTTTTTTTATGTAGCACCCAGCACACTGGGATCCTGGTCTCTGGCTTTGGCTCTTGGAAGCTTTAAAAAATAATAATAAAAAATATTGTTGTGTTTGAAATGAAGAACTTAAGATATTCTAAACTTGTGGTCTTCTTGAGATTTGTATCTGTTGGTCCTGTCCCCTTTGACTTCAGCATTTGATCCACAGGTCAAAGGGTGATCAGTCTGATGCCTGTATGTGAGATCTCCCTTTCTTGGTGATGCAGTGTGAATCAAGAAGATGGTATACATTTGCTTAAGAGATCAATAACTCAGTGTATGGTATCCATACAATGGATTAACCATCACTTTTCCAATATGATATGAATGAAATTGTAATTCTGCATTTTTCTGTTGTAGCTACCAGGAATTTCTGTGCTACCACAGGGCTGAAAAAAACACTCTTAAACCTACTTAGATTTCACAGGAAGATGGTCCTTTCAATATGGCAAAGCCTGAAATTGCTCGTGCCCCGGGCAAGGGGATTACTTGTGTGTGGCGTGTGCAGCTGTTCAGAGCATCAAGGCTCAAGATACTTATATTCTAAAATAATTTACGCACCACTGGAACAATGACCATTGCTTTGACCCACCCAACGAAGCATCCAGCTGGGACAAAGAAAAGGAGTTAGAATCTTCTAAGAGTTTATAGTTAAAACACTACTTGCAGATACTTAATGTAGAAAATCCCAAGTCTTTTGTTTCCTTTTTTAGTATTGTGTGCGAGGTGTTGCTTCTGGAAATAGCAGGAACAGCCAGCTCAGCTTCTGTGGGAGCAAGGGTTGTGGACCTGTGGGATTCCTTGACTTGTGAATGTTTGAAGTGGAACAGATGGTTGTGGCTTGCCAGGAATTTACTTTCCCTCTCTTAGGGAAACATAATCTTTGAAGTCAGGCTTCCTGTGATTTGAAGCAATTCCTTTAATGTAACTGAATTAGCATTTTCTTTTGCATCCCCTGAACAGAAACTGGTATTGAGATGGGACTGTTTTATCTGTGACGAAAGGTCTGAAGTGGTTATCCTCTAGCTTTTCGTGGTTAAAGTTCAATGCTAGTAGCGACTGGCAAATACTCTGGGCGATTCAGTCTTCCCAGTATGTGTCTGATTCCTTTCCTTGTCTAGTGACAAAAGAACCGTTGATACCCCCGTGGTGTACAGTATGAAAGGACCGTGTTGTTTTGTAACTTGTCTCTTTCTGTCTCCTCAGGTGACACATTGTTACAGGGAATGGACTTGCTGCCAATGCTGATCCAGACAGTAGAAAAAGCAGCATCTCAAAGTACTCAGGTTCCCATGGTAACTGAAGGAGTTGCTGCAGCTTTGTTGATCTGCAGGATGTCTGTAATTGAGGGACAAACTGGTAAGGTCACAAAGCGTCTAGTAGCACCCAATATAAACAGGTTCTGAGGCTTAACGCTTTTCTGGACAATATGGGTGAGATACTGTTCCTTCATCTGTGTATTGTTTCCACATAGAAGCTCATTGCCCCTTTGTATGCCAGGGAAAGATTAATTCCAGTCTCTCTCAGTTATGTCAGTGAAGAGTTCTTGCTCTTCCCTACCTTTGCACCTTCCAGCTTCCATTCATCTAGGGATATTCCTCTTTATTCTGACAGAAGACAGTCACCCAGACCTTACATGCTAGGACTTGACTGATGCATTAAAACTATTACTTGCTTGTTACTTGGGTAGTGGTTTTACCAAACGTCTTTGGAAAACACGAGGACTGAAGTTCTGTCTTCCATTAGAGGATATTACAAGAAGTCTCGTGAGTTCATACATCTGCCAGGATATAAAATCCAGGTGTGTTCTGTCTATCAAAAGCAGCACACCACTTTCCTCCTTTCCTTCATTTTTAGGAAGGTTTCCCCTATGAAATATTAAGGTAAACCAGACCAGATTTCACAAATGTAACCCAGAGAAATGTATTTTTGTCAGCAGCAGGTATTTTTGGGGCATACTTAAGTTCTGAATGAGAGAGATGAGAGGCTTTATAACTGCAGACAAGCAAAGACAGAAGTAACTTGAATGATTTCAGGAGGCAGAATTCTACTGTGTTTTATGTATGCTGGTGGGTTCTGACTTAGTTTGAAATATACTTGATAGACTTATTCTTTTCCCTTCAGAGTCTAAGCTGAGTGGTTTCTGGCAGCTGATTCTGGATGAGAAAAAACAAATTTTTACATCTGAGAAGTTCTTGCAGTCTGCATCAGAGGAAGGTAAATTGTCAGTTACTGTGTATCCGGTTGCAGTTTAACTCTGTTACGTAGTACTTACAAGAGCTAATGATGCTGTTCGCCCTGTTCTATAATCCTTGGTGGATCCAGTTTCAAATGAAAGTGAACAGCGTACTCTTTCAGAAGTATGTCTAGACTAATTGTAGTCTAAGCTTGAACAATGTATTAATTTATTTCTTAATGAACCTGAGTCATCAAACATTTATAATTCCAAATTTGTAGTCTGTTAAAGCCTTTCCAATACAAAATGCATCTCTGTAGTGTCCCAGTTTTTAAGTAAATAGTTGAAGCCAATCTGAGAGACACAGAGAAGCCTAAAATTACAAGTAAGATGGCAAAAAGTAAAATAAGGGTGAAGAAAAAACAGGTAGTTGAAAATATTAAGTATGTGGTGGAAGAGTAATAACAGATAGGAAATCAATTGGCTTATAAACTAGTGTCTCTATGCTCTGTTTTGTTCTCTTGTGTTTAAAGATTAATTGGAAAAAAATTATGGAATGTGTCCAACAGAAAACATTACTGATTGCATTGTAAATGGAAAGTTTTGAAAATGAGTTTGTGATTCCTTTCTCTGAAATGAATTCATTTATCTTTTGTACAAAGCTTTGAAGAGGTGAAGTTTTCTAAATGGGAAATAACATCGTTTCTCCTTTGCTTCCTGCAATCCTTGTTTCCTGAAGGCAATGTGTGTATCCATTCATTTTCCTTCCCAAGTCTGCAAATACTCTGAAACAGCGTGATTTGGAAAATTTTATATTGCTCCCTTAGGATGTTAGATCCAAAAAAGTAATGCTAAGAGTAAATATTGTTGTGATTTGTTATTGGTGGTTATTTAAGCAAAAACATGTAGCTGAAATGCTTAACAGCCCCAAACCATCTGATGCCTTGAATTTTGGAAGTCCTCTGTACCTGTACTTAATACGGGTTGTAACCCACCCCGTCTTTCAGGAGCTTTCTGCTCCTGCTTTGATGCTGTGATTGAACATTGATATACAAACCAAAGAGCCTAGTGACAGTTAAAGCACAGAAGATGGTGTAAGATAAAATACCAAAACTACTATTCAAATGATATTATGCACTTAAGTATGAATTCAGTAGACGTTTTATCGTCGCTGAAAATGTTTCAGCAGGGCTCAGGAATTACTGGCATTGATGCAGCGAGCACGGTGTTTATCATTCTGTTTGCTCTGTTGACTTAAACAAAAATAGGTCACACATCGTGGTCAGGAAAATTCTGCTGGGATTCAGCTAACAACGTTTTTATGAAACCATGGCTCTGTTTCCAGCCTTGGCAGATTTGAGTTGGATTTGTCTCCAGCTTCACTGAGAAGATTATGTAGAGGCTCAGTTTGGCTAGCTATTTTAACATGCTTTGCTTGCTGTTTGTTTGTTTTCAGGTAAAAAAATGTGTTTCTTTATGAAGTCTCATGCTATTTTAAATATTTGTCTTTTCCCACAGCGATGTGTACAGTACTGCAACTGACAGAGCGCCTTCTCTTGGATCATGTGCAACGGCTGCCTGAAAGTAAAGTTCAGTACGTAGCGTGCACTTGCTGCCACCGATCTGTGTCTGACCCCTGCGTGTTAATGCGGGCAGTAGAGAGGGTGGGCTTCGGACTTTGTAAAAAATGTTGAACTCTTTGTGTTTTTGTGTCCACTTGGTTTGCAGAGCTGCCTCCCTTGCTAAACCCGTTGTATTTCTCTCTTTTCAGGCAGTATCACCGTGCCCTTGTTGCAGTACTGCTGAGTCGGACCTGGCATGTTCGAAGACAGGCCCATCAAACAGTGAGGAAGCTCTTGGCCTCTCTGGGAGGGTACAAACTGGCCTATGGGCTCTTGGAGGAGCTGAAAGTGGTTCTCAGTTCTCATAAGGTGAGTAGTCAAGAAGAATAGTCTCTGCTTAGGCAGTTGCTTGTATGCTGCCAGTCACCTCCCTACCCAAGGTTTGCTCTTGGGATTGACATAGTGTGAGATGAAGATGATTCAGTTCCAGATGATTTCCTAGAATGTCACTTGTCACTAGATGACTGCATATTACTGTATCAGCATCTGTGGTGTGCTTAGTCTTCCCTACATACACAGAAGACACGTTCTTCAAAATTACGTAGGGAGGAAGCTGCAGTTTTCCATGTCCTTCTCTTATTTTAATCCAAATTTTATCTGCTGGAAGACCAAGCGCTTCGTTCCTTTCTCGCTATCCTAGTTCTTTGGCCCTGGGTTATAGCTCAGGCTGCCTATTTAAAACAAATGTAATATAAATACTTTAGTAGAAACTACTATAAAAATTAAAAATAAAATAAAAAAAGGAAATGAGTGCTATATTATTGGGCATGCTGCTAAGCCAGCACCATGTCAAGTTGTATAATTGATTAAGTTGCATTAATTAGGTACCAAGGCTGGGACTTTGTAAATAGTCTTCCCGTGTCAAAGATACAGCCTGAGTAAAGTCTTTTTGAGAAGTTACTGGGTAAAATTAGACTGCAGAAGTTGTGCATACTGTTCCCAGCCAGCTGGTTCAACCTTTTCCAAAGTCTTTGCCAAAAATGGTCGGTTTAAGTTTTATTTTACCCTGGCTTGCCAAATCTAGTGCAGTCCTCCATTCTTAACATTTCTGTCACTGTCATCGCTGCTTTGGTTCCACTGTTGTCCTGTATCCCTCCCTTCCTTTTTGTGGTACTGACAGAGGGAGCTGATGGTTGGTATTCAGTATGTTACTGTGAGGACGTGCGCTCAGGGCTCAGGAAAGCTTGGTATTATGTGTTAATGCCAAGTTGTCTACTCAGGTTCTGCCTCATGAGGTCCTGGTGATGGAGTCGGGAGAGCTGTCAGAGCTAGGAAGGTCCTATATTCCTCCCCGTGTCCTTCATGAGGCACTCTGTGTCATCTCGAGTGTGGCAGGGCTCGATGTGGATTCCTTTGAGCCAGAAAAGCTGGCGCTGGAGATGCTGCTGGTGAGCCATCATCCATCTGTAGGTGAGTGATGGGGTAAGACCACTGTCAGGGCCAGTGTAAGGGGTTTTTACCTTACCTTTTGTTTCATTGTATTAGCAGTCTGCTTGATATCTGTTATGCTCATCTCTTCTTGCTAGTGGCTGTGCAGCCGGGTCTTTGGCCAGCCCTCCTCATTAAGATGAAGATAGATCCCAAGGACTTCGTTACCAAACACCTGCATGACATACTACCCAGGATCACTGCCTACACTCTGGAGAACCAGGTGATAAACCTCTGCTTTCCTTGTGTTAGTTTTGGGAGGTACTTTGGAAGAGGAGAGTTTTCTGGAGGAGTTAAGTATTAACTGGTCTATAAGGAAGGAGATTTGTCTAAAAGATGGGGAAAAGGCAGGTTCAAAGACTATGTCTCTGGTGAAAAGGAGCTGGGATTTAATGGGGAAAGCATGTGTACCAGCAACTGAGTAGAATTTCAGGTAAAATTCAAGTACCCACTCAACAAGGAATTAGGAATTGGAACATAATGTGGGCTGTCTCAACAGAGCATACTTTTTTGAGACAGTTTCAAGGAATGCTGATAACAATATTTTCCTTTGTTTTCTTGGTAGTCATCTATGAATGCAGTGGGATCTCTCTCTCTGCTTTCACCTGGTAGAGTGCTCCCACAGCTCATCAGCACTATCTCAGCATCAATGGAGAACCCAGCTCTGTGCCAGGTTACTCGAGAGGAATTTGCTATCATGAAGACTCCAGAGGGAGAACTGTATGACAAGTCTATAATACAGAGGTAAGACTATAGTTTCTTTTTGCTGTGCACCTGGGGATTGATGGCTGCTGGCACCTAGCCGGTTGGCAAGTGGGTTTGTCAGATGCTCTTTCTGGACAGGAGTTCCCGGATTTGTGTGCCTGGATCTTAGTCCAGAGCAGTGCTGATTCTTTTCTCTACTTTTCCTTCTCAGTGCTCAACAGGATAGTATGAAAAAGGCTAACATGAAGAGGGAGAACAAAGCTTATTCTTTCAAGGAACAAATCATTGAGCTGGAGCTGAAGGAGGTGAGTTGATGGCACAGGAAAGCCAGGCTGGTCAGAACCTTCACTACATGAACCTTTGCATGGCTTCTGTTGGGAAAGATTCTCTGAACTTCTTTGAATACCTGATTGTTGTCTTTTCTTGTATCTGTATGCATCAGTTTTTCTCTGTATTTGTATCAATTTATGTGGTGGTCTACTTGTTTCAGAGTGTGCTTACTTGTTTGTAATACCCGATTTTTCCCTTCATTTCATGTTCAATGTATGTTGTGTAACTTTTTTGGTCAGGGTTGTTAAATAGGTGCTTCCATCTTGTTGACAGCCAGCAGTTCTGTTGAGTCTGGCCAGAGCAGTGGGTGTAGGTGCGGGGAAGAATTTGGTGAAAGGAAGGGAATGTACCAGGTTGACTGGAGAAGTCTTTTATTGGAGGTTGACTTTTGTTTGCTCTAGGGAGGATGACATGCCCATCCACTGTAGAAAGAGCTGGACAGTTCTTTTTGATGATGTCAAATAGTTTGTGACAGATTGAAATGTGGGAGAAACTGATGTCATTCTGCTAATGGGACGCTAAAGTGTCAATCTGCTGATTCCCACTCTGTGTCTTCACTTAAGAGTGATATACTTGGAAGAATATTTTGATGCTGTTTTAAAAGTGAAGTGCAAAAAACGCCAATGTGTCCAACTTTCCTATCTGGTGGAGGGGATGGTGTTAATGGCTCCCAGTTATTAATGTCTATGGTGCTCTACTGCAGGAAATAAAGAAGAAGAAAGGAATAAAGGATGAGGTGCAGCTGACTAGTAAGCAGAAGGAGCTGATGCATGCACAGCTGGAAAGGGAGTCTCAGATAAGAAAACGGCTGAAGGAGGTAAGCCTCGATGGTCCTTTTTGCCAGCTCCGCAGCTACCATGACCCAAGTCATTTTGATGTAAGGAAAATGGAGTAGCATAGAGAATGTTTGACAAAACCCGATTTCCTTGTTTCATTAGAAATCAGATTTAACAGCTTGATTTTTTCCCTATGGAAGATCTTATGATAACCTTTTAAATTGTTTCTCTTACAGCTTGATAATGAGCTGGAAACAGCTCTAGGACTCCTGGATGCTGTTATAAAGAGAAAGCCTCCTGGTCTAACTCAGTACATCCCTGGTCTTGTTGGTTCCTTCTTGCCACTTTTTCGATCACCTTTGGCTGCTCCAAGGGTTAAGAAACCTTTTCTTTCCTTAGCTTCCTGTGTCATGCCTGCCCGACTGAAAACCTTAGGTTAGTATTTGCAGTTGCTGTTTAAGGGCAGGGTGTATTTTATGGCACAAAAGTGAAAATTCATGCTCCTTACAAGCTGTGGATCATGACCATGTACCACAGACAGCCAAGCAGAAAAACCACCCTGGAACAGTGCTTAGGGTGATGACTGATGTCCCTGAGATCCTGCTGCTGGATAGCACTGGGTCCAAAGACTAGGACTTATCTAGCCATCGTGACCATGTCTCAGTAGCAGTTGGTCGCAATCGGACTGTCTCCCCTGTGCGGTTTGGAGTGTAACTCACAGGTGTAACTGTTGTGAAGCTGTCCCCTGTAAGCCTTCGGGCTGTGCTTCCTTCTCTGTGCAGCCTGGGCTGTTGTACAGAGCTTTGTTGTAATTCTTGGGGCTCTGCTCCTGGGGACTTTTCTCTCGAGAAATCTTTGGGTTTAGTCTTCTCACAGATTCTTTATTCTTTCATACCAGGTACTTTAGTGAGCCATGTGACCTTGCGCCTGATGAAACCAGAATGTGAATTAGATGAATCCTGGTGTCAAGAAGAGCTGCCTACTGCGCTGAACAGAGTTGTTGGCTTGCTGCATGCCCATACCATTCCTAGCCGAACAGGCAAGGGAGAGCCAGGTAAGAAGTGGTGTAGATGCCTCTGACACCTTCTCCCCCACCAATATGTCTGCGAGCTGTGTTAGTTCTGATGGTTTGTATAATGTTTTATAGGTGAGACTTAACTTTTTTTAAAAAATCAGATAAGTTTTCATAGATATGAAAAACTTAAAGGTTTTTTTTTTGTGGTAGTAGTAGAAATGATGTTACAAGTATAGTAAACATAGAAACGAAATAACAGTATTTTTTTCTTAGAATAGTTCATACAGAAATAATAGTAGTGAAATTAAGGCTCATCTTTGCCAAGGACAGTTCCTACCTTTCAACACCACTTAGCATAAGTGGAAAGACAAAATAATTGCTTGTTATCTGTGATCTCAGCAGCGAAGTACCTGTGGCCCCTGCTTGTTTGCTATGTTGTTGCTGCAGTTCATGAATATTTTATTCTGGCGTGGTTGTAAAAGAAGCAGTTCTTTCCCACTCTAACATAAAGGCAAGCACCAATATTTCAATATTTTTACAGTGCAAGAATATGATCTGCATTAAAATGAAACTTGTTTTCTTGATTTTTTTTTTCTTTTTTTTTTTTTCTCCCCACCAGCTTAGTTTTAATCTAGATCACTAGAATCTGCTTCATGCTGGAGTGCACAAGTACTTGTGCCATTACAGAAGAGGGAGGGTAGGTGTGCTTCCTTAGGGGCAGGGATGGCTTAGGCTGTCTTAAAGCATCTGGTGTACTGTAGTGATAGACGTGGTTCATCCAGGCTTTGGATAGTTCCTCCAGCTCAATCAAAAGCTCCTGTGGTAGATGATGGTTTATAATTTTTAAAGGGAAACGTAGGATTCCGTTTGGTCCCTTACCCCAGTTCAGTTTTCCTTTTAGCTGTTCTGTTGCCAGTCAGAGCTGCAGTTGTGTGGTTATGGCACATGTAATCTTCACAGCTGAATAGCAGCAATTGACTGTGGTAAGCACCACTTCAGTGCTGAACATCTCAGTGATAATTCAGAGTCTCCACTATACAATTAATTTCCATAGTAAGTGCAAGTTCAGTAACATTTAAATCCATTTTCAGGCTTATTTCCAGAAAGTAGTAGAAGTATTGTCAAGATTTCCTGCAGTGCTTAATGAAATTAATATCTGATTATTTTTTTTCATTTATGCAAGAGAAAGGAAGTCGGTTCCATAGCACTTTGTCAGACAAGTCATGTTATATAATCAAATTATTTTTCCTCATTTTCAAAGTTCTTTGGAGTCTTGCAATATTACTAGCAGAGGTTAGTTTAGGTTTCTCAGCTTACCATGAAACCTAAGACAGACCGTACCTTTTTATAATATGAATGATAAATTTTATCATTCATTGCTGAAATGTCAAGATACACTTTATAATCCTTTTTTGCGCTGGTCAGTACCAGCTCCTGTGTTAATAGGACATTTATCTTTTCAGATAAAGCTTTATTCCTCCTGCTGCATATAGAGGGATGGTTGTTTAAGCCTAAAAATATCTGGTCAATAACTGCAAAAAAAAAAAAAAAAAGCATAAAAGCAGACAGACACTGAGCAGAGAAAAATCCCCATCAGAAATGGAGGGGGGGTTCCCTAAGATATTCATGTTAGTTAGGAGCTCACAGTGTGTTTGTTATTTAATATTTCTCCCTTGAACTACTTTTGCAGTATCTATGCCCTACATAAGCTGACTAATACTGCAGTATTGTATCTGCAGTGCTCTTAATCTGCATCTTAGAAATTTAAAATCTGGCGTTCTCTGACAGCATAGAGAGGATATAGAAAGCAAACATTTCCCTTAGACATCTAATAACGTTAATTTTAACTGGACTAACTGTGAGGAGCATTTGTTATGTCCCATAGTCAAGCCCCTGTGAGAAGGAAGAAGCAAAATCTTTAACAAAGGGAATCCAAAAGCTTTATAATTTTTTAAGAGGAGAGGGGAGTTGAGAATTGCACCGGTATTAGAGGAACCTCATTCTCAAGAATCCAGTGGGAAACTGGAGTGACAGGTTAGCTAGGTTGGTAGGAAGTGTTCAAAGGGAATGTAGCTAGTGAACAGGTCCCTGTTTTGGGACAAACGAACTTTAGAAGTGCATTAGTTAAATTATCAGATTCCTGTGTGGATTCCTCCTGCTCAGAAGTAAAATTGATTGTAATGGTTTTTTTGTCATTTGTTTGTTTGGGTTTTTTAGTTTAGTGCATTTTAATTCTCAGGGTGTACACACAAACTAAATGCACTTTACATAATAGCTTTTATTTCAGATTTGGTTGTGATGAATTTGATTTTGTGTTCCATCCCCGCTGCCCACAGATATTTCCAGGATAGACAAAACCTCAGTTTTGCCTGCTTCTCTACTTTAATCCATTGAACTGTTTCAATTTCATTTATGGTGTGTATTTTTGCATTGTCAAATCATTGGAAGTAATTTGGAATTCTAATGTGGCTTTAATTAAAGCCAGCTCATTGGTGTAGCAAGCAACAACATTCGGTAGAATCACAGAATCATTTAGGTTGGAAAAGACTCTTTAAGATCATCAAGTTCAACCACTGACCTAACACTGAAATGCCAGATGTCACTGTTGGAACCATGCTGTTGCCGCTGTTGAGTTGCCAAGTGGCAGAGGCTAACAGGGGGCTGGCTGCGTGCACTGCTTCAAACAGGCTAAGCTTGGTCTGTGTGGGTTAAGTCCGGGCGCACATGAAACAGTGTCCTTTAGCCAGGGTGTTTCTAGGGGCATAGAAATACTTACAGTCACTTAGCATGTTTGGGCATAAGGCTGAAGCTGGCCACATCCATCGTGAGCTGCCAAGGTGTGCGTTTTATACCAGTCAATATTATAAAACAAAGATGTGAGAGGATCAGCTATGCTTATGGGACTGTTTTTCCTTTTGGCAGGTGCTGCTCCGTTATCAGCTCCAGCATTTTCCTTAGTCTTTCCTCTCCTAAAGACGGTTATGACTGAGACACCCCATGACAGTGAAGACAAGGAGGAGTTCCTGGTCAAGATTCTGCAGATCCTTACGGTCCATGCTCAGCTGAGATCATCGGCAAATGGCCAGGCTTTGCTGGTGGATGAGGTAAGTGAGAACTGTGAGGATCAGATGACCTCCTTCAACAGTTGTTTGGATGAAGCATGGGATAAAACAGCTAATGTGTGAAGTGGACAAAGCAGATTAATTCTTCGAGTTAGGTTTACCAATGTAAGATTGTTTCCATCACAGGCTTTGGATACCTGTCCAGCCCTAGATTTTGATGGTGTTTTTTATAAAGAGTGTCATACAGTGGCAAGGTACTTTGGAGTCACAAGACATAAAGCTTTTTCTCCTCCCTCTGCCTCCCCTGCCCCTGCTCCAACCTTTCAGAACGGCCCAGAGTTGCTGCCCCGGAGGGACATGCTAGTTCTGCTAAGCCGGGTGATAGGAACAGGTTCTCCACGGTTACAGGTGAGTCCTCAGCTTCATAACCACAGCCAGGATTCTGCCGAAGTTTCATCAGCATCTACATGAAGGAAATACACCCACTTGGTTTAAGTCTCTGAGGCTGGTGGTTGATACGTTACCTATTTTCTCCTGTGTTTATGGTATTCCTGGAATAAAATGTCTGCGCCTTTTTCTCCTGTGGGTTTCATTACGCCAAATGTTCTTCCCTCTTCCACGGGTGATATTTTATTCCTTCTCTAAGGCCTTGCTCTGTCAAAGAAGTTTAGTAGTTGCTCCTCTGAGTGTTTGTTCTAAGGGATGAGATGGCAGAAAGGTCAATAATCATAACAGAAAGGCAAACAGACTGAATTTGTCTGTCCTTGTTTTTGTCATTGTTCTTAGAGAACTTCTTCTCTTGTAATAGCACTTAACCCCCACCCTGCACGTGCTTTGTCAGAAGTAGAGGCGGAATCTCTTAATACTTCCTCATGGCATTTTAGGTTTTGGCTTCCAATGCCCTGACGGCCCTGTGCACGAGCAGCAGTGGGGAGGACGGCTGTGCCTATGCAGAACAGGAGGAGATCGATGTGTTACTTCAGGCCCTGCAATCTCCATGCATGAATGTTCGAGATGCAGCTCTCAGGGTAGGTGGGAGTCATTCAGGGTCACACTGAATTGCTTAATTTTTTAGGAGGTGAATCTTCTGTCATACTGATGAAGAGAGGCTTCAGCTGTGATGCTGGCCTTTGGGCAGTGTGTCTGCAGGAGGCGGCAGTAGCTACTGAACAATAATGCTCTAAGTAACACTTTGTGCTGCATTTATCTTGCAAAAAGGAGTACTCGGGGTCTATCCACACCTTTGTTTTGTTAAAGCAGGTGTAGTTACGACATCTTGACATCTCCTGTTTACAGTTGTATAGAGCTTAGTCTTAAGGAGAGAAGTTGTCAAAAAATCCTATGTTTGTATGGAACCCATTGTTTTTGGAAAGCTTCTCACTTAGTCCCTTCTGAGAATATGAAAAGGGAAAAAAAAAAGAAGGTTGCTTGGTTTCCTTTGCCATGAAATAGATCTCAGGTTAGGTCACTGAGCTGGCTTCTCTGTACTTGGAGGCAGAAAAGACTGTAGTCACCAGAGTACAACCTAGTTGCCTCTCTGCACCTGGTCTGTGGAGCCCTGCTCTGGAGTTTCACCATCTCACCTGTTAGCACCAGCAAGTCCTTCATCAGCACAAGCAGTGTGCTGCACAAGCAAATGTGCATTTTGACACTTCCAACCACCAAGAGCTTGACTTGGCAAAAGTTTTAAGCATTTTAAAGCATCTGTTTCTAAAATCAGGTCCTTATACTGATTCTTCTGTAAACTAATTCAGGGACTGATGGAGCTACAAATGGTTCTACCAACACCGGACAGTGATGAAAAGAATGGACTGAATCTGTTGCGTCGCCTTTGGGTAGTAAAGTTTGATGTTGAAGATGAGATTCAGAAGTTGGCAGAGAGGTAAGAGTTCCTCCTGGCTGACGGGACTGTGCGGGGACCTCTCTTGTGCTCTCCTCATGGAGCTCCTCTGGCAGGGGCTTTGCCTCCCTGATATTGACATGTAGCAGTGGCTTCTCTTGCTGAAGGGTGACCCGTCACCTCTTTGTGTGCGCTGCAGGTTGTGGGAGTCCATGGGTCTGGAGCTGCTGCCTGACCTCTGTTCTCTGCTGATCAAAGATGTCATCTACCATGAAGAGGCAGTGCGACAAGCAGGTGCTGAAGCTCTTTCCAGAGCTGTAGCTCAGTATCGAAACCAAGCAGCAGAGGTCATGAATAAACTTACAGAGATTTACCAGGAGAAGCTCTATGTAAGTACTCTTGTCCTAAGGGGTAGACATGCATAAGCTTGTGCTTTATTTTATATTTTCTATAAATCGCTTTTCCTTTTGTCATGTGTGCATGAAGCCTACTGTTGCTGTGTTTGAGCTTATCCCAGGCTTTAATGTCTTGAGCCTCAAGTTACGAGCCAGTAATGGCATTGTACAGGTGGAAGGTATGCCTTGGGTGATACAGGAAGACCGTGGCAGAGCAGGGTCAGTTTAAGTCTTTCTGGGCCTAAGCTAGCTCTCTGCTGGTTTTTTTTTACCATGCTGTTCTGCTAGTGGCATCATACCTCTCTGCAGTATTGTAAAATGGCATTGCAGGATCGGCTGACAGTATTCTCTGTTTGCATGTCCTTGGAAAAGGCATTCTGATTAAATTCTTTCTCCTTCCAGAGGCCACCTCCAGTTTTGGATGCTTTGGGACGAGTGATATCTGAATCACCACCTGACCAGTGGGAAGCAAGGTACAGTCATCTTCAGACTGATCTCACCACATCCTATGCATCCAAATGAGATGATGTAGATTTTTTATTTAGAAGATCAGGCAGCGGAGAAATAAGGAAATATTAAAGAAACTACATATATGCAATTGTGTTGACTTGCTGGTTTCATGTGTCTTTCTGATAGAGAATATTTATGCCCCTCAGGCAGGCTGGGCAGGCCAAACTGGAATGCTTTTGAGTTCCATCAAAATATTGGATGCTGCCTTCTCTATGTCCTGATAAGAGCAGAGTCCTTCCCTCTCAGACGGTCTGATTTTTGTCCTATCTTACTGCATTCCCACCTCTGTATGGGCAGTTGATTGTTTCAAGAGTGGCAGGGCAAGCCTTAATGAACTGGACGAATTCCAGTTTGGCTAATTACTTTTTGTCTACTTCTATGCCCTATCAGGTTTAATTGGAGATAATCTTGTTAGCTACCTGTCTTAAGCTAATCTGTTCTTTAGTGTTGATGCACCTTGTAAAGCTGCTGTATGTCAGCAGTAAATGAAGTGATCCTGATGTCTGTCTGTATTGGCCCGCGGATCAGTAATGCTTAATCAGGATGAAAGTCATTATATGGCTGGAGGATTGTTGTCCTTTTGGGAACCTGCAGCATGGGGTTATGTAATGAAATGCAAATAGGCTGGACACTCTGAGGCGCTTTGATTTCATAATGGTTCTCTCTCTCAGTTTTTGTAATTGTACTTCTGATTGCAAACGTGATTGTGACCTCAGGCAAATTCTGACAAGTGACAGTAAGCTGACAAGCTCACCATCTTTACAGGTGTGGCATAGCTCTGGCCCTCAACAAGCTCTCACAGCATCTGGACAGCTCTCAGGTGAAGCCCCTCTTCCAGTTTTTTGTACCGGATGCTCTGAATGATCGCAGTCCTGAAGTCAGGAAGTGCATGTTAGATGCGGCTCTTTCGACGCTCAACACTCATGGCAAAGTAAGTCTGAACATTGCTCTCTCTAGCAGTGGAAAAAGATGGAATGAAAACGTAGTTACTGTGTTGGAGCATAGTTGGGGCGCTTTTAAATTTTTTTTTTTATGTCTTCAAGGTTGCTGTTACTTTTAACACCTGAAAACTTTCATGTAGTTGAAATTTTTGTGTGTTTGGAGTTGTTCTGTTAGTGACTAGTGTTGAAAAAGTGTAATTCTTCCCTGTCATTGCTATGGAAAAGAAATAGCCCTGAATCAACTGGAGTAATAAAGTGAAATCAGACCAGAGATCTTTTAATCCCAGGAAGGCCTCATGTAAAACAAAACATGAAAGCTTGCTGATGGTTGGCTTAATTAAACTGAAATCAACTGAAGCCGTTCATCCTTCTTCTCACTGCTAGTCCTTCTCCAGAAGTGTTAGATGGGAGAGGTGTACAGGGTGTAAATTGCTCAGCTTCTGATTTCCTCACATGTGCCAGTCACCTCTTCTGGACAGCCCTCTGCATTCCTGTAAAGCCCCAGACAATTGGAGTGTTTTCATATTATTCATTCTTCTGTTTCTTAGAAAACTAGTGTGAAGTTTGTTTTGTGTTTCTGTTCTCCCTTTGCAAGTGGAGCAAGCAGAGGAGCAGGCACTGATGGTTAGGGTAGCAGTCTTGCCTAGCAGCTTACATTGCTTCTGGCAGGACATCATGCTGGCACATCTGGGGGATCAAGTATTTAAGAGCTAACTTCTGTCAAGCAGGAAATATTTGTTGCCTGTCAGGATGGCACAAGGTTTTATGTGACGTGACACATGAACTGTAAATATGGTGTGATTGTTCAGTTTGTTGGCTCAGAGAAGAACAAACAAGTCCACTGAGCATAGCAGATCTCATTCTGAGTGGACTCTAGTGGCAGGTTCTGTGGTTTTGTTTTTCAGGACAATGTTAACTCTCTCTTGCCAGTGTTTGAAGAATTCCTGAAAAATGCTCCTAATGATGCCAGTTATGATGCTGTCAGGCAAAGCGTGGTCATTCTGATGGGTTCACTGGCAAAACATCTGGACAAGAGTGACCCTAAAGTGAAACCAATTGTTGGCAAACTGATAGCAGCCTTGTCCACTCCATCTCAGCAGGTAGGTGCCTTCCTGGAGGAGTCCTCGGGTTCCATGCAGAGGCAGGTTAACAATATGGTACTTTTCGGGATGTCAGAGATGGAAAAATGGCTCTGGTGACAGAAGGCTGACATTGTGGGGGGAAGTTATGTTGGTGATGTTGGTGATGAAAATTTCATGATCTCATAGCTGGTGGGTTGTTTTACACAGGTTCAAGAGTCAGTGGCAAGTTGTTTACCACCTCTGGTGCCTGCAATTAAGGAGGATGCAGGTGGAATGATACAGAAGCTAATGCAGCTGCTTTTAGAGTCTGATAAATACGCTGAGCGCAAAGGTGCAGCTTATGGGCTGGCAGGCCTGGTGAAAGGCCTTGGCATCCTGTCTCTCAAGCAGCAGGAGATGATGACCACACTGACTGATGCTATCCAGGACAAGAAGAACTTCCGTCGGCGTGAGGGTAAGGGACAAAAGCTTTGCCCTCCAAATACTTAGTATTTCTCTTGTACCTACTACCATTACGGTCGGATCAAATGATACCTGAACCCCCTGTGCTTGGTTTATCTAGATTTATTTTACTAAAGTTTGCAGAGAAAGAAATGGGAAGTGTCTGTCATGAGGCCTTTGATTGTGTATAGCGTCCTAAAACTGCTCTGTTTGCATTGTGGTGGAAGAAGGGTTTCTGGTCCTGGACAATATGGGTGCACTCATCCCTCCTGTTTTCAGAGGCAGGTGTTGCTAGGGGTTGCTCCACTCCAGCTGGCCCGGAGGGGCCCTCACAGCCTGCTTGTCCCTTTTGTTGCTGAATGTTTCCTGTCCGTATTTCTGCTTACCTAAGCCAGGCCTCGGGGGACTGCTACGTGTTTTTAATGCTACCGGGCTGCTTGCCCTTTCTGAGACCAGAAACCCCTACAACAGCACTAGCCATTAGTGCAAGAAGGCAAGAGAATTTCAGCTGTGAGATTTGCGTGCTTTTGGAGAAATTCGTAGTTATATCTTCTTTTTCCATCCCATTTAAATACAGTTGTATTTTCCTCTGACTGTCCTTTCTGTTTTTTTTTAGGGGCTCTGTTTGCCTTTGAGATGCTCTGCAGCATGCTTGGAAAGCTCTTTGAACCTTATGTGGTTCATGTGCTACCTCACTTGCTGCTTTGTTTTGGAGACGGGAACCAGTATGTGCGAGAGGTAAGGTGCCTTACATTTCTGAGAACATAGAGTGTTAAGAGAAAACCAGAATAAAATGGATATGAATACTGTTTGTAACCAAGCAAACTGAGCAGGTGACCTATCCCTTGAGATACCGCTACTAACAACTGATCTTAATAGCTGACAGCATCTTACTTCATTGGCCATTAATTGGGAGCTACTTGGCTAACCACATTGTTGTACTTAGCCACTATTTTACGTGAAGGCTTTGTTCCCACTGGGTCTCTGAGGAAAGAAAAAACACACCTTGTGGCACAGCTTGTAAATGTTCTCTTCTCCTTGGAGGCTGCAGATGACTGTGCCAAAGCCGTGATGAGCAACTTGAGTACTCATGGAGTGAAGCTGGTTTTGCCATCACTTCTTGCAGCACTAGAAGAGGAATCTTGGAGAACTAAAGCTGGTATGGACCAATATCTGACTGACGTGACTGAGAGTAACCCACAGTCCCCTTTGCTGTCATTCCCCTTTATTCCTTCATCCCTACAGATGGCCGTGATAGTTTATTGTCTCATAAGGGACTGTGAAACTTAGAGCTTGTGAGATACCAATGAATTCCCTGACAGATTTGAGCAGGTTTTTTTTCCCCCCAGAAGATTCAAGGGACACTTTTTACCCCCTATCTCTCTAGGACTCCAGAAGCTGGAGTTTTCCTCCCCTGCTTCTTTTCTGTGGTACAAACAAAACAAAAAAGAGTTTTTGATGTCTTTAAGTGGCATAATGCATTTCATCCATTCTGTGTGTTCTCTGACTGGTAGATTTGAGTTTGAGGTAAATGTGATCATATTCTCATATCTCTTCTTAATACCGTGTATTGTTTTGTGCTGCTTTTTTTTCCTCTTTTTGTGTACTTCATGCACAGGATCAGTGGAACTGCTGGGGGCTATGGCATACTGTGCTCCCAAACAGCTCTCTTCCTGCTTACCCAATATTGTGCCAAAACTTACTGAAGTGCTCACAGATTCTCATGTGAAGGTGCAAAATGCAGGTCAGCAAGCTCTCAGGCAGATTGGGTCTGTCATCAGGAATCCAGAGATCCTGGGTAAGAACTTTCTGCATCTCTAATGTCCTGACACGACCGTGGTTCATACTAGCAAGGTTTATATTCGCAACATTTACATTGTTTGCATTCACCGCAATGCAAACTTCTATAGGAAATGAAACTACTCCTAGAAAAGTATTAACATGGGAGCTTAGCAGCAGCTGTCTGCTTCAAGGCTTTTTGAATGCTCCTGTGCATTTTGTAAGCTAATGTTAATAGGGTTTCCTGTGTTGCCTATGCTCCTCGTTGTTTAGAAGGATTTAAAACATCCTGTGAAAGAACACCAGCTCACCCTGACTGTGGTTTTGTTTTATGTGCAACTACAGTCTTTTCTCTCCTTTTTTAAAACGTTCAGCAATCGCTCCAGTTCTGTTGGATGCTCTCACGGACCCCTCCAGGAAGACCCAGAAGTGTCTGCAGACTCTACTGGATACCAAGTTTGTCCATTTCATTGATGCCCCATCCTTAGCACTGATCATGCCAATTGTCCAGAGAGCTTTTCAAGATCGTTCCACAGACACCAGGAAGATGGCTGCCCAGATCATTGGGAACATGTACTCCCTGACTGATCAGAAGGTATGGTGATATAAGCGCTCTCTAACCATATGCTGTATTTACTGTGTAGTAGATAACACAGCAAACACTAGGGAGAATTTATTTGGTTTGGGGATTTTGCTGTTAACGTAGACAATATTAGAATCTGTGCAGCTTTAATTAAATGTATGTAAATGAACAGATAATGGCTATAAAGACAGTGACAATTCTCAAGTGCTTAAGACTGTCGGCTCTGTACTTTGGTCATCTAGTTATTACCAGATTGATCCCTGCAAAAAGGTCTTGTAATTTTTACCATATAAGAAATGCCTTGGCAAACAAACAAGCAAAACCCAGTACCAGTGAAACATGGATCAGCTGCTTAGAAATGGATCCAGGGTTTGTTTGAAAAGTATTTCTAGAACCTCGCTGTGGGCTAGAGATCTATGTTTAATTTTTGTGCCTTTAAACCTTGTGTAAATGTTGAGTGTGTTGGATTTTCCTTAGATACAAAGTGTTGGGCTGTCGGTGAGCATCAAAAAGGTTTTGAGTGATCTGCACAGAACTAGTGTTGTTTCTTGGACTTGCAGGACAATCCAGCGTGCTTATTTGCGGCTTTGTGAAAGCAACGGATCGAAGTCTCAGGATGTTAAGGATGATTGTTACTAATAAGGGGCTGAATGCCCTTTACGTGAAGGTGACATACGTTTCTTTCTCGTTTTGAATCTAGTTCTTACTCTTCGGGCTCTCTGTTTCAGGATCTGGCTCCTTACCTACCCAGTGTGACTCCTGGACTGAAGGCGTCTCTGCTGGATCCTGTACCTGAAGTAAGTCTTCTGTACAAATACAGTTTGTCTTTCAGTGCATTAGGTTGGACTTCGTCCTGATCTTCTGTACATATGTAATCAGACACATCTGTCTTAATAATTTTGACTGGATATTTTGCAAATCTCTGTTTTTCCTGTCCTTGAGGTGCGTACAGTGTCTGCAAAGGCGTTGGGAGCCATGGTGAAGGGTATGGGAGAATCGTGCTTTGAGGATTTGTTGCCATGGCTGATGGAGACCCTGACATATGAGCAGAGCTCAGTGGATCGATCTGGTGCTGCTCAAGGTGGGAACAGCTGTGTCTGAACACTGAGCTTAGACTTTCTCTGGTTAAATCTGTTAAATCAGATCAGCTGCTTGTTGCTTGTGTATATCATCTCTGTTCCCTGCCTTTTTGTGCCCAGGTCTGGCTGAAGTTATGGCTGGGCTCGGGGTAGAAAAGCTGGAGAAACTTATGCCAGAGATTGTAGCTACTGCCAGTAAAGTGGATATTGCTCCACATGTACGAGATGGTTATATCATGATGTTCAACTACCTGCCAATTACCTTTGGAGACAAATTCACTCCCTATGTTGGTCCCATCATTCCTTGTATCCTTAAGGTATGTAGCAGAGGCCTGAAGAGTTTTATTTATTAGAGGATAAAAAGAAGCCTGCAGAGTATTTTAAGCATCATTTCTAGTAATTGTGGGGTATGCAGAGACTTGTCCAGCATGGCTGGACTATTAAAAAAGATATTTAAAAAATGATAAATTATTTTTTCCTCCAAGTTATTTGCTTGCTGTCTTGTTTTGTAGTCACTAGTAATTTCTTGAAATCAGCTTTGTGCATTCACAGCTCTGTAGTTCATTTACTTCTCATGGCTGAGAGAGGAAACATTGTTTTGTTTTCCTGCTGTTGGTTTTGTATCTTGTGCTGAAAAACTCCAGCTTTCACAGACACTTTTCTGTGTCTCTTTTTAAGGCACTGGCAGACGAGAATGAGTTTGTGCGGGATACTGCCCTGCGTGCTGGCCAGAGAATCATAAGTATGTATGCAGAGACTGCCATTGCACTGCTGCTGCCACAGCTGGAGGATGGCCTGTTTGATGACTTGTGGAGGATAAGGTAAGGGATAACCATCTTATCTGCAGGCATTTCTCTTCCATGGCTGAAAAACTGGTGTGATTCAGACTCTGTGTTGCTCCTCAGGGAAATGCAGAGACCTCCTGGGTAGCAAAAGCAAGCATCTCTTTGCTTGTGGATTAAAATATGATGCTTTATGGCACTGAGTCTGCAAAGCCCTGCCAGCTCTGGATCAGGTTTCCTGGTACCTGCAGAGCATTCCTGCTAGATTATTAATTCTGGTATTGAATCTGAAACACACTTCAAGGCAGTTGATATGGCAATATTTAGCCCTCATATATTCTTTTGATTTTTCAAAATGCTGAGTCAGTTGTTCTCCTCCTGTGTATGGAAATGTGCAGTGGAGCGCTCACAGCTAATAGTAATTGCTCAGAGATTAGCCGTACTAAAAGTCTTGTGTCAGCTGAGTGCAGATGAGTGCACTTATCCCAGGTGAGTATCTTTTGGGTTGAGACAGATGCTGGCAACACCATGTTCCCTTTTAGACTCCAGGCTATTCCCTGATTAATTGCTTTGATACGGGAATTCTCTTAGCCCCTTCCAGTTTGGAATTCATTCCTTCCCTTTCTCTTTGGCATGCTTCTCAGCCATGTAGGCAGGCTGAGCCTTAGATATCAGCCCATGCAGCGTTTCGGTGCTGACCTAACTCTTTGCCTTGCATTTTGCTCGTGTCTGTATTTGACATATTGTCATATTTGGTCAGGTATTGCCTGAATACCCTGCTCGTAACACTTAACTTGCTCCTGTTGCCAGGTTTAGCTCAGTTCAGCTCCTTGGAGATCTTCTCTTCCATATCTCAGGAGTCACTGGAAAAATGACCACAGAAACTGCCTCAGAGGATGACAACTTCGGAACAGCCCAGTCAAACAAGGTAAAGCTGTTTTTGTCTGTTGTGCCTTTTTTTTTATTTTATTTTTTAATTTTAAATCGGCATGGAAGGCCTGCTGGAAAGACATGTTGAATGATCATGTATTTTATTCTTTTTTTTAAGTTTCAGCAGTGGATAATACAATTTCGTGATACTTCTTTTCAGGCTATTATTAATGCTCTTGGTGTGGAGAGGAGGAACAGGGTGCTGGCTGGGCTGTACATGGGCCGCTCTGACACCCAGCTGGTAGTGCGTCAAGCCTCCTTACACGTCTGGAAGATTGTAGTTTCAAACACTCCTCGCACACTGCGTGAAATTTTGCCAACCCTCTTTGGGCTTCTGCTGAAATTCTTGGCCAGTACTTGTGCAGATAAGCGAACGGTGAGAAACTGAGTAATGCCTTCCTGTTACTGCAGCTGATCATATAAACTATTTGAAATTGAGTAATGCCTTCGTGTTACTGCAGCTGACCGTATAAACTTAATTCCTGAAGAACACAGGATAATTTTTTTCTGTGAACCACTGTCATTAATTTAACTGTTCTGAGTATGTCTGAGTGCTCTCTTGGCTGAATGCAGCTGTGGTGACAGTAAAACTGTTTTTCTATGTTTATTTATAATCACAGTGTTTCCATTCCTACTACTTTGTCTATACTGTGTACAGTAGTTTATGGTCAAAAATGAACATTTGCTCACTGTTCATCTTCCTAAGTTTTATAAAACAGGGAAATAGTTAATTAATACACTTTTGGGGACAGGTTGCAGCACGGACATTAGGAGACCTTGTCCGAAAGTTAGGAGAGAAGATCCTTCCTGAAATCATCCCTATTCTAGAAGATGGACTGAAGTCAGACAAGAGTGATGAGAGGCAAGGAGTCTGCATTGGGCTGAGTGAGATAATGAAATCTACCAGCAGGGATGCGGTAAGTTATGTGGAAGGTGAAATCTCCAGTTTCCTAGAAATTTATGTTATGATACAGGTATTGCAGATGAGACAGAACAATACAGCTTAGTGCTGGACTTGTTCTATGGACTGAATTCAGTCTCCTAACTAACCTGAGTTGCTGTTCAGGCAAATATACGCATTTGTATCTGTCGATAAATGTAAAACATGGCACAGTTCTGACTGCTATGAGATACAATAATAGAAATCATCCACTAGGTAGCCTTAGAGCACTGCAACTGTTTGTGTTGATTAATCCTGTTTTTCTTCCAGTATATTTCAAGTGAACTCTAATTCAGTTTCATCTGTGCAAATTCTGTATTCTTAGCTACTTTACTGAGATGCATGTGTCTGTTGTGCTTTAGACATTCTGTAATTTTATCTCTGCATATTTAGGTACTCCTTTTCTCAGAGTCTCTAGTTCCTACGGTGAGAAAAGCACTGTGTGACCCTCTAGAAGAAGTCAGAGAGGCTGCAGCTAAAACATTTGAACAGTTGCACTCCACAATTGGACATCAAGCTCTTGAAGACATCCTGCCATTTTTGCTGAAGCAGCTGGTAAGCATTGCTCAACAATTAGTCAACAATTGATTAATCAAGTTGTAGGACAGGTTTTGAATAATTAGCTTAAAGGAGGAGGACAGTTGTAGTGGCGGGCCTTCCAGTGAATGGCAGCTCTGTTTTGTCTCCTCCATGGAGTTATCCTAGCCATTGGTAGGGAAGGTCTTGTGGCTAAAACATCGGCCTAAGAAAAATGCTACATCTGGCTGTGCCGCCGTCACCAGCTGAAGTTGCTTGGCCACCCATGTAAAACAATATAGGATCAAACAAGACGAGGCTTCGAAGTTTTAGCCCCTTTAGTAATATATGTTCTGATGCAACAGAAGAGCTTGGTTTGGGTTTTTGCTATATAGTATGAGAGCATTTTTGGATAGAAGGACTTTTGTGTTGGTTGTATGATCACATGGTAAATTGTCACTTGAAATAGGGTTTAGCTTAGCTTGGGGTGTCACAAATCATCTCTCAGGTTAGTAACTTTCTTTCTCCTGGTAGGATAATGAAGAGACGTCTGACTTTGCTGTGGATGGTCTTAAACAAGTTATGGCTGTCAAGAGCCGTGTGGTGCTGCCTTACTTGGTGCCAAAGGTACAACTGGAAACAAATTTTAAACTTCAGAACTGTGCATTTTCCTCTGCTTGCTTCCAGTTTCCTTTAGACTGATATGTCAAAAGGAACAGCATAGTTTGAAATTTTCTTCTGATTTTATGCTCAAAACCATTGTTATTTAGGTTGTGATGCATAAATTTTTCATGTTACAGATGAAGTGAGATTCCTTCTGAAAAAACTTTCTGCTTGGTTTTTTTTTGTTGGTTTTTTTTTTTTTTTTTCAGCTGACTACTCCCCCTGTGAACACCCGTGTGCTAGCTTTCCTCTCATCAGTGGCAGGGGATGCTCTGACACGGCACTTGAGTGTCATCCTGCCTGCTATGATGTCTGCGCTGAAAGAGAAGCTGGGGACTAGTGAAGAGCAATTGGCAAGTAGCATGGCTCAGCTCTTTGTTATGACAAGTTGCCTGAAGATAGTGCTTCAGGTTTACTTCTCAGCACAGAATCTGGGTTCTCTAGATTCACAGATTGCATGTTTTAATTCAGTCCATTAGAGCTTCTTCGGGATGAGTCTTTTTGCCTGGTGGCATATTGGGAATCGAAAAACGTGTGCTTTCCAAATCTATTTGTATGCATATAGAAGTCTCTTTGGCCTGCAACAAGATACAATTCTCCATTTACTTACTCTTGGAGAACTGCCAGAGTGTCTAGTTAACTTTATATTTATTCTTGGTGTAGAAGACTGAGAGATTAAAGGGCTGAAGGGAGGAAATCTCCTATTTTGCATGCAGTACTCCTCCTGTACGGCTTTCTGAAACATCTAGTGTTTGGACTCCATTGAACATCCTGGAGTTGTGACTGCAGACAGACATGTACACAAATTGGTGAATTAGGAACGTGAGTGACAGAGTCCCGCTGGCTGGCTGCTGTAGATGCCCGTTAGATCAGCTTCTATCCCCAAGTCTGCCTGGGGATCTCTAATGTACCCACAGACGTGCTTGTAATTAGTATTATGATGCACAGCATTAAAGTACCTTAAAAAAAAAAATGTTATCTGACAAAAGGCACAGTCTTTAACGGATGAGTTAGGTGGGGGAGATGGAGATACTGATTTTTGTAAATTAGCCCTTCTGCAGCTGGAAAGCAAGCTGTACAGCAATCAGTTCAGCAGAGTTTGGTCACCTGTTAAATTTTAGAGTTGGCTACATACTTATCTCTGCTGCAGGACTGAATCACGCCTTTAATGGTGATGCAACTATCTATTTAATGAGAAACAATTAGTAAGTGGGGTATGTTGGTAGGATTTCCCTAAGACATGATGCTGTGGATAACATGGGAAACCTGGGGCTAAATCTGGCTTTGTTCTATTTGAGAGTTAACGTAAAGTTAATTTGAACTCTTTAGGAGATGGCAAACTGCCAGTCTGTAATCCTGTCTGTGGAAGATGATGCTGGACAAAGAATTATAACTGAAGATTTACTAGAAGCTACCCGCAGCCCTGAGCTGGGAATGAGACAGGCGGCAGCTGTCATTCTGAACATCTACTGCTCCAAGACAAAAGCAGACTATACTGGTCATCTCAAGAGCTTGGTTTCAGGCTTGATACGTCTATTTAATGATACCAACCCTGTAGTTCTGAATGAAAGCTGGGATGCACTTAATTCCATCACCAAGGTGAGGGGCAGCTTAAAAAGGTTACAGTGGTAATAATGCCTGGCAAGGAGAAAATGGGGATACCTGGTAAAATATGGCCTAAATTGAGCCTTCTGTTTTGATTGTAAACTATGTTTACATTTGCAAACCCTGCAAAGATTTGAGAATTGTAAGATGACCTTGACTTCAACTTTGTGAGTGAGGAGGTGGGAAACAGGTGACTTCTCTTGACACACCTGAGAGTAATTCACAAAGAAGAGCTGGTTGCCCTGTTGCCTCATATTTGTCTTACCCCTCTCTCCTGCAGAAATTAGATGCTGGGAACCAGCTTGCTCTCATTGAGGACCTGCACAAGGATATCCGGATTGTGGGGAATGAGGCCAAAGGCGAGCATGTGCCGGGATTCTGTATTCCTAAGAAGGTAAAGGGTCAGAGTGAGCATGGGTTCGTCACAGCCCCAGTACCTCACCTTTTGGGGAGCTGACTGATACGACTTTACAGGTATTATTAGAAGCAGTGCCTGTTTGGGCATTCCAAACCTGTATGTTGGAGAGACTTTTTGTAGGGTACTGCTGCTCTTGAGTTACCCTACAGAAGACTCTTCTTGTAATGCGATCTTTGACAATTCTGTTACGCGTGTAAGTCATGGTCGCTGGCTGCTTTTTGTGGGGGAGGAATGCTGGACTTCTGTGCCAAATTTCTCTGGTCTGAAAATTCCCGGAGCCGCCACCACTTTTCTCATAGCAACTGGCTTAGTAAGGCGTAGATGCATGAAATCAAACCAAATAAAAGTAGCTCTGTAAATGTGGAAGCAGGCAGCTGAAGGTCAACAGGAAAATGAGAGAAACTCTCCAAGTTTGAGCATCTGGTGTATAACAGGAGCAAAAATAAGATATGTATTTTTTGTATCTTATCTTCTAAGCTTTCTTATCCGATTTTCATGACAGGGAGTGACTTCCATACTGCTGGTGCTGCGAGAAGGTGTTTTAACTGGTAATCCAGAGCAGAAGGAGGAGGCAGCGAAGGCCTTAGGGCTGGTTATTAAGCTGACTTCTGCTGAAGCTCTTAAACCATCTGTGGTGAGCATTACTGGGCCACTTATTCGGATCTTGGGAGATCGGTTCAGCTGGAATGTCAAGGTGGCTCTGCTTGAAACATTAAGCCTTCTTCTAGCTAAGGTAAGATGTGAAGTAATTGGATGTGGTTTGTGAACATTTTCCATGGTAACCTTCAGAAATACCTGTTGCTGTTCATGTAAATACAGCCAGGATGCCTGCTGGTGTGGGTTTGATATTTAGGAATGGCAC
This sequence comes from Falco rusticolus, assembly GCF_015220075.1. Classification (NCBI taxonomy): domain Eukaryota; kingdom Metazoa; phylum Chordata; class Aves; order Falconiformes; family Falconidae; genus Falco; species Falco rusticolus. Next base: position 36,909,131 of record NC_051187.1, on the reverse strand, counting down.
TGTAACTGGATTGTATTCTTCCAGCAGCTTCTGGCCTACCAAAAATGCCCCCTATGCTTGAATCACTGGGCTGCTTAGAAATATTGCTAAATGCTGATCCCACTTTCAAGGGATTAAAAACTACCATGTAATTAATCTCTCCTGTGTCCACCATTTTTATGAATTGTTAAGTGCAAAGGTGATCATCGCATGTATCTTTGAACTGAGCTGAGCTTTTATTTAGGGCTCTGTATACAGAAGGCAGTTCTTAATAGTGTAAAAGTTTTCAGCAATGTGCCTTGTATTTCAGTACGCAGAAAATAAGATTATATTTGAAAAGGTTAAAAGTTTTGTGATAACGTATTGTTTCATGTTTTTCCTATTTTAGTAGTGCGTTAGATCTGACCAAGGGCTATTTGTGAATGATGGCTGTAGAGGAGGTCAGGCTGTTTTCAGGCTTTGATTTCTAGCCACTGTCTCAGACCTCACTGCACCACTTCCCGCTTCTTTCATCTCTGGTATAGGTTGAGATTGCCCTGAAACCATTTTTGCCCCAATTGCAAACAACCTTCACCAAAGCTCTGCAGGACTCAAACCGTGCTGTTCGTCTTAAAGCTGCTGATGCTCTTGGTAAACTCATTGTGATCCATGTAAAAGTGGATCCTCTCTTTACGGAGCTGCTGAATGGAATTCGTTCCAGTGATGACTCTGCCATCAGGTGAGCCATAGGTAATATCTTGGCCCTTCCTACTTATTAAGGGATAAAAGAAAAGGCTAGGATGAAAGAACAACCCCCCCCAATTCTGAGAGTAAGATTTACTACTTGGTGAAAGCAGTTGACTATTAATCAAGGGTTATAAAACACAGAATGCAGAGGATGGGGACTTCCTGGGTCAGAAGCTAAGCTGTGACATTGCTGCCTGGCTCTCCTCTCTCCTGCACACCCCCCAGCAACCCACAGCAGCCCACTTTCAGGTACAATACTGTACCAGCTGTCATCTGAAGTAATGCAGCTGTAATTGTATCCTAAGCACGCAGATCCCTAAGAAATTAAGTTCCTGACTTGAGAATTTTTTTACTGTTTGAATAGTTGAAAAATATTTACGTTGTAACAGACAGATGCAAGTACACTAAACATGGAAATACTCTCTAGCACGGAGTTTTCAGCACTGCAGAGAGAATATCAGCCTCCTAAACTGCAAGGCATGTTAGTGTCATTGCTGTGTAAGAAACTGTTACAGTATCCAGAGCTCAGCTGCTTCTTTCTGGTGGGCAGAGAGGCACTGTCTGACTGTACCTTGTGATCACTTCTAGGGACACAATGCTGCAAGCTCTGCGGTTTGTAACACGAGGAGCTGGTGCAAAAGTAGATGCTGCAATAAGGAAGAATATCAGCACGGTGCTTTTAGGGATGCTGGGACATGATGAGGTACTGCTTCAGCCCCCTGCAAAGGATCCCTGCTGTCAACAGTCTTACTCTCAAATATAAAATGTGGACTTTCTAACAGTATTACTTTCTAAAATAACTTTAGTGGGAAATTATTAATGATAGAGTGGAAAGAAATTTAAGTAAAGAAGCGTGTTGTTGGGCATTACTCATTCAACTGAATACAGTCTGTAAGATTGATTTCATTTGGAGCCTTGTAGTCTGTGAGAGGAAAGTTGGGTACAAGAATTAGAGATCCCCAGCCAGTCACTGAAAATCAGCGAGTCCAATGTTCCCTTAGCAACCGTGTATATGGGTTTGACCTGCAGCTCCTCACCGACGCGTTTGAGGCAGCTCTGAAGTCAGGATTTGCTTTTTATCTTGGAGAAAACCTGCAATACCTTCACTATACGCATGTATGTGTGTGTGTAGGCTCTCAGGTGGGGTTTATTATCTAGTGTGAGAAATTTTTCAGATAATGGCTGGTGTTTCTCCAACGAGCAAGAAGTTCTCCCAAGTTTGATGCGGGGTCTTCTGTGTATGGCAGATAGCAACAGTATCATCTGTGAGATTAACATTAATCATCTAGTCATTTTTTCCCTAAATCTGTGCAACATAGACATGCAACTGTTGACAAGCTAGAAAGAAAAAATTTGAAAAATTCCCACTGGGTTGTAAGATTCAGGGTGGAAAGCAGTTGTGATGGGATGGTCATGTAAGCAAACCAAAACAACAAAAGCCTGGAAGTTTTAAATTAAAAGTAGTATGAGCTTATCACAGAGGTAAGCTCATCTAGACATGGCTAGAAGTAACGGTTACTTTCTGGACTGCGAACCTAAACAACTTTTGTGAACATGCCTTTTAAAACATTCATCTTTATGACTTTTCCATTTAACAAATCAGAATTTATAGAAGGTCTGTAATTCTTCAGTCTCTGCTGGCTTTTTTTGACTGTGGATTTGGCTTTAAGTTCAGTTACATACAGGAAACCTTGTGAACTGACAGAAATCCACAGGTAGCAGGAGTGAAATACTACTAGTAGTAGTATTTATTTCCTTGTTCTCTTTTTTTACTTCCTGTCATCTTCTGTCACTTGCCCTTCTTCCCACTTACCTCTGATGTGTATTGGGCTCAACCAGTGTTACTCCTTTCTGCCTTTCCTCCTTAGGATGCCACCCGCATGGCCTCGGCTGGCTGCTTAGCAGAATTGTGTGCATTTCTGTCAGAAGAGGAGCTCAGTACTGTTCTCCACCAGCACTTACTGGGTAGGTGAAGCTGTTTAGGGGGGCTGAAGCCAATTCTGAAAGCAGGGGAAGGAAGATACCTTCTTAGCCATCGGTTCAGGCAAACTTTGTGACTAATTATGTAGGTTCTTCCTCTTTATCGTAAACCTGAATCTCTACTCCAGATTTTCTTGTGCTTTTCTTTGCTCGTGGCTGTTAATTTGTGTGCTCTGGTACATAGTTGAGCATGGGGTAGTGGTTGTTACCCATACTTCTTTAGAATTAACTAATTTGCCTCCAAGTTAGAAGAAAACATTAATTTTATAGGAATTTATAGTGGTTGGGAGTGCTATGGGATTATTCTCCTCTGGGATTAAAAAGGGAATCTGTCAGCTGGTTTCAAATTACAGGTGACTTTTAGAGTCAAAGCTTGTGTAATTGCAATGCACTAAGTGGTGTGGGGCTGATTACACATGACTGAGACCATCAGAAGAAACTGGGTTGAACAATACAGTCACTGGTTTGCACCCTGTTTCTGTATCTGCCCAGGAGGTGTTCCTGTCTGGTACAGGTGCTCTGTTTCAGCGCTGTTTACATGGCTTTTTGGGAGGAGTGGAGGGAGCTAGGCATTGCTTTAGGTGCTGCTTAGTATTTCATTCTATGGAAGTGAATTGACAAACTGACTAAAAAAGCTTTCTTAGATGAAGAGGAATGGATAGCAGGAGCCTTGGTATTGTTCTGTTCTTTCATCTGCAGCAGATGTCTCTGGCATTGACTGGATGGTGAGACACGGACGGAGCCTGGCACTCTCTGTGGCTATAAATGTTGCTCCTAGCAGGCTGTGTTCCCCCAAGTACTACAACAGCGTTCAGGAGATGATCCTCAGCAATGCCACTGCTGACAGGGTAAGGGCTACATGGCAGGGGGCGAGTTGTACTGTAAGGGCTTGTTGGAAGTAGTTTTAAAAGGTCTGCAGGCTCTCGGTGTTACCAAACAGAACAAATTCCCCAAGTGCTACCTGAAAAATCTCCCTTGGCAAGATGCAGGTTTTATAGTGGAATTACACGACTGTTCTGATTCTTTTGTGTTCCAATCTCTGCAGAGACAAAGATTAATCTTCAGCTGTAGAGTAGCTTTCACTGGGAGTAGATCACACTTGTTTCCCTGTTAAAGTTCTCATATCCATGAGCTAGGTTGACAAGAAGTGCAAATACTTAATTTTAGGAGAAAGATTTTACATCTAGGGTTGAATGAATAATTTGGTGTATGAACTTGGGGGCTCTGTGGGGCCTGCCGCCTTCTTCCATGTGGCTTATGGTCACATGATTTTTCATCATCTTACCCAGTAACGTTAACCTAATTGTTTCCTGCTTTGCATGCAACAGGTTTTCCTTGAAACATTGGTTTAGCCTTCTGCAAAAGCTTACCAGACCATAAGCCCAGTTATAAAGGATGTTGAACTCTGCTGTAGTAATACTAATTTTTGTATCTTTATGTTGAAGATTCCCATTGCAGTTAGCGGCATAAGAGGGATGGGCTTTCTTATGAAATACCATATGGAAGGAGGTGGGAACCTGCCTCCAAAACTTTCCAACCTCTTTATTAAGGTAAGACTTCTTACAACAACTACCTGGTGGTGTTCTCATGTGATCTGAATCTTTGTTTGAGCTAACTTATGGGTAGCTTTCTCTATCAAATTTCTATATGGTAACCCAGCATGAAAACTGAAGCCTAGTCTTTTTTTAAGCTTTGCCTTATCTTGGGAAGCTCTAAATCCCCTGATCCCTGAAAATCTAGATATTTCTTTTTGTGGCAAAATACACACAGAATCACTTTATCAGCCTGCTTTGCAGTTGTGAATGCAATACTGCTATCACTCCTATAGTATGGAAATTGGACTTAAGAGTTTTCTGTGGGTAAACTTTGTTTTTTCCTTTGCAGTAACAAACAGCTGGCAGAGAAGACTGGGAGGGAGCTGTCAGTTTTTTAAGGTTTTTAAAGGTCAAAGGGCCTTTGTTAGAAATGCATCAAATACCAGCTCTCACCTTACCTGGTTTTGCTGCAGTACTTTTTGACTTCCGCTATTGTGGAAGGGAGTAGCTCTGAAAGACTGAGATAAAAAAGTATTGAAGTTAATGCTTTTTTCAGTTCTTATCTATTTAAACATTCTACCTCAAAATTCTTCTTTTTCTCAGTTATGTTCTGTTTTTTTGGTGGGTGCATGTGGATTTTTGTTAGAGTTGGGTCTGCCCACCCCTTCCCCCCCCCCCAAAAAAAAAGAAAAAAGTATCCCTTATGGTAGGCAGGATCTGAATTTTCAACTTGAGAACCTCAGGATATTTTTAATGCCTTAGAAAAGGCAGGGGAAGACAGAGTGAAGGGGTAGTGCTGGAGCAGGACAGCTGCTTTTTGTTTTGTCTGTCATCTTTATTATAATTAAAAATGTGTTACATTTTCAGGTTTTACTTATATTTTAATACAATACTATGACACAAATTTATATATAAATGTAGGATTTCAAACAAAAGGTTTTTCAAGGAAATTGAGAAGTATCACAATTGTCACAGTACCTTTATCACAGTATTAATAATGCAGCTGATATTCAGATGCTAGCTTTCACGTTTAAAATGTGTTGAGAATAAATAAAAAAATACAAAGCTCTAACTTTTTTTAATCTTAAAATGAAATCCACTGTTGAAATGCACCTTATACTCCAATCAGAGTTTGACGCAGCTGTTGCTGCTGAGTGAGTGTGTTTTACAGAGGTACTAATGCTGTCAGCTTTTGCTGCACTTAGTGGTCATTGTAATTTCCTCAGCCAGTTGAGAGAAGCGTGTGACCCTGTCATCAACCATGCTTTTACAAATTTTCTTTTGAAAAAGGTGCCTTGTTACCAACAAGTCTGACTAAACTGTGTAATAGTTAGAGAAGATCGAACCTTGAAAACAAGTTTGTCTCTTGCACACCCGAGTTGAAAACTGTTAGGTTTTCTTGTTACAGTTTAAAATACTTTAAAGCAGTAGTTTTTTCTTTTATTCTAATCTAATACCTGTCCTTGTATATATCCTTCATTATATCTGAATTTAAGTCCATCTTTGTTCCCTCTAGTGTCTTCAGAACTCATCCAGTGACATAAAGTTAGTTGCAGAAAAGATGATTTGGTGGGCAAATAAAAACCATCTTCCCTCACTGGATCCTCAGACAATTAAACCAATTCTCAAGGCGCTTCTAGACAATACAAAGGACAAAAACACCAGTGTAAGAGCCTACAGCGACCAAGCTATTGTCAATCTTCTGAAGATGAGAGCGAGTGAAGAAGTACTTGAGGTATGAGATGGAAGAAAATGTAATCATTTTTAGTAGAAGGCTGTGTCACATTGCCTTGCTTGTGGTGAAGCGTTGTGCCTGGAGCCTCAGAATGTGCTGGCAGCCTCTTGGGAAATAGATGGAGTGGGACATTCCTATTTGCATTTAAGCCTTCATCAGTACTCTCATGCTAAGCCTTGAAGAAATAAGCAATGCTGACACTGTACAACCTTGCAGTGTTAATTAAACCAAGGTATTTAACATGCCTCCTATGTATAACATAGTAGCCTTGCTTTCAAAATGCCTTAAGCCTTTACTGTGCTGTAGGTACCCTAGCTAGGACTGCTAGTTTATTGGTTTTGTCACTTGTATAATCCCACTACAGCATTAGTGGTGCTAGAGAGAGTATTTTAGGACGGACTGCTTCCTACATCCATTTCTAGACCTCTTTTCTAAGTCTTAGCTGCTTCTGGATAGCTCCCATGTCTGGAATCATAAAACCAGGTGAATGATTTTGGTATGTTTGAAAGATTTTAGATAAATACAGCTTGTAAGGCATTTAGATTTTGTTTCTTATTTTGAATGGTATGTTGCACGGTTACTGGTAAATAATGTCTTCCTTCCTCAGTCGGTTTCCAAGATTCTGGATGCTGCCAGCTTGGAGCTTCTCAACGAAAGCTGCAGGAGATCTCTGAAGAAGCTGGCTGGCCAGCCTGACTCTGATGAACAGATAGATGACACTATACTGACGTGATAATAAAGCTCCAGAAGACAAGAAAACACTGAACCAACCGCTGCATCAGCATTTCAACTCAAACACCTATTTTAAATGTTTTCATTTTTGAAAATGTTAATTCTGATGGGATTTCATGAAAAGGACTCCCAGAGAGTATTTTAGTATCAAATATACCAGAATAGCCTTAATTAGACCCACATTAGCTGAAAATTGAAAATTTGGTCCCCTTTTTGAAACAAATAATGTGCAAGAAACAGATATACTAATCAATACTGTTAAATTGTGAGATGTGGCTAGAGCACATCAGGCTTAAACTCTGGTGACACCTATTTCCATGCCAGGGTCTGTGCAAAAACTCCAGTACTGGAAGTATTCTTGGCCTTTTCCACAGACCCTGTGACACAGGAGTAGAACTTGGTGAAAGTTAAAGCGTATTGTTTTTGTGTACTGCTAACTTGCTGCTTGTGACGGTTCTGAAGACTGAAAATCCCTGTATAACAAAGTATTTAAAATAGCCTTAGAAATCACAAAATGCGAAAGGGGGATTAAATGCAGCCTGTTTAAAGAAGGAACATTTAATAAAGGCTCTGACTTTCATCCTTCTGGTGTAAACTGTTCTTTTTACAAATTCATTTGTCAACAAGCTCATACTGTGATTTACTTTTTGGACCTACTTTTTCTAGGGCATACAGTTTGTGGAGTGGGTAGTGCTGTAATCTATAAAAAGCCTTTTGCAAAACGGAGGCAAGCTAGGGTTTAAAACCAAGCCAGAACTGACATTTAATGAAATTTGTAAGTAATTACTCCTATTAATTTCCAAAGTATTTCTGACTACAGACAGCTTTTTAGTTATTCAACTTGTGAAAAATCCTCTATTTTTATGTCTTCAAAGGCTTCACAAGATACTTGGTGCTGCCAACATACAGATTCATTTTTTTGTGTCAATGAGTTGTACTGCTCCAAGAAAGCAGTATTTTATTTTACCTGGCCACATACACCTCTTTTTAAAAAACTTATTTTAATTTACTAATAGCTGTTAATGCCACTTGATGGAAATAGTGAAGATCTTGTTGCAGAATACAAATTTTTAGAAGGAAAAATGAGTTTTACATTCTATGTAGAGTAATAGTTAAGTGAGCCTTATACTACACAGCAGCTGGTTGCACCTGAGAAACCAGAGCATTAAGATTTCTTGTGTCAAGTGGGTGGGTGGTGTGGGGGAATCTTCCTTGCATGTAACTCTGCATGGCTCAAACCATGATGAAGGGACAAACCCACAATATTATACAACATAAAATTTGAGAGCATAAAATGTAACCGCATGAGAACACACATTCGGTTAGAACCAGTTTGCTGATTGCTATGGCAGTAGCAGCAAACAGGAAAACATTTTATCTTCACCATGCTCATGCCTCAAACAGCAAGATACAATCTCGAGTAGATATTTGGGAGTGCTTTGCATTGTTCTGATCAAAAGTACAAGAACCTGTCAAAACGTTCTTGATGTTATCTCTGCTCCCAAGCCTCTGGTGTAGGCTCCTGGCAACAGATTTGCTGTAGGAGTCACTGGAATACTGTTGGAAGGGTCTTGGGAAAATCAGCTGTTTCACCCCTTACCTAAGAGAGGCTCAGCTCCAACTGAACCAGTCCTAACTGATTTCCATATAATTTTTTATAGCATTGTATGATGGAGATTCCAGAATCCCTCTACACCATCTATTTTATTATATAAACTTTTTCAGACTGTCAGTGCTTACCTTGTGTCTTAAAAAGAAATTATCTTCCTTGCTGCTACTTGAATCCATCACTGCTTGTCCTATTTCCAGGCACTGAAAACAGTTCTTTTTGCAGCAAATGCATCATCACTTCAGTGTTCTCACCCCTAGAAAAAACAAGTTTAGATTTTCTAAGTCTTTTCTTATATATTTTTATGTTTTTTAAACTTACGCTGCTGCCCTCTGTTTCAATCTGTTTCATATTTGCCTCATGGTGTCCATTGTTGGACCAGGTCTTCTAGGGGAGAATGTTTACTTTTCGAGCCCTACATAACACACTTGTCTATCCCATCACAAGGTCTGGGTGTTCTTTTTTTGCAACAGCACAATGTTGCTGACCTCTTTAGTTTGTGATCAGGTATGAAGCCAAGCTACAAAATTGCTCTGTGGCCATTTGTGTTTATGCAGTGGACTATTTCTACAAAACTGCAGCACTTCCCAGTTGGTCTCACTGCAACTGTACTCTACTTTGTGACGTTTATCTGCATTCTGAAGGTGGTTTTTAATTCTGATTTTTGCCTTCCGAAAGACTTGCAAATCTTAAACCAATGTATTTTGCACTGACCTGGTAACAAAGAGTGAAAATTCAACTGAATGTTTTTAAGGATTTGGCAGTTTCAGGGCACTGGAGTTGGTTTCACCTATAATTAATTAGCTGTGTTTTGAGGAACAGCAGTTAAACCATGCAGTGCAATGCAATGCAATGCAAAAACTGGGCACTGAATGTACAAAATTTTATGCCATTCAAAAAGTAGGTGGCAAAAAGCTCTGCGGTTGTGTTGGAATCACTCACTTCATCATTGCAGACAGGAAGGAAGAAAAAAATTGCAAGTTTCTACGAAGAATGGCTGTTTGAGCTGTTAATCATGGGCACCTTGGCTTATCCATTTTATCTCAGATTCTAACTGATGCTCCACATAAATGTGTGAAAGAAAATTACAGTTCAATAGAAGCCTTTTTTATTAACTTAGAATTTTAGCCAATAAGGTATTTTGTTATTACGAGTATTTTGATGATGCGTATTTCCACCTTATGTAGCAGCAAGTGGAAAAACTCATTCATCTTTCAAAACAGCAGCTGAGTTTCTGCACTGTTTAGTTGTTTCTGAGAAAGAGGAGTAAAAGGCAGGAGTTCACTTGCACTTATTGAGAATAAGCTGATTTTTCAATTACAGTGAAACACGGAATTTGGATTTTGATAGCTGCTTTTCACTAAACTATTTATACACTGCAATATAATACAACAGAGATAAAACACCCATAATTTTTGCCACAACGTAAGATCTGATAAATTGATTGTGCCAACTTGGAGACTTAAAGAACTAATTTTTTTCTTATTTCAAATGTCTCAAAAATACCAGTTGTCAGTAAAAGGTAATTTTTCCCTACAACTGACTGTAATAACATCTTTGAACTGTCAGGCAACTGTCTCCAAGTGACAGCTGAACCGTGTGTATTTCAAGAAGATCAAAAAATAATTTATGAGAGCTGTTTAAACTTACAAGGTGCTAAAAATTTCAATGGAAAAAAGACAAATGTGAAAGCATAAAATATTAAATTATTTGATTTTTTTTTCAAGGTAAGTCCAGTTTGCACTGTCCATTTTATCAGATAACATCATGCTGTCTCACACTTTCCATGTGATGAAGTTTCATGAACTTAAAAATAAAGGTAATAGGAGTTTTGTCATTTTGGGTGTGAGCTGGTGGTTTGTATGCTGGATTCAAGGGATCTCCCTGCAGCTATGCAGTGTCCTTAGTTACCCTGATGCTCAGGACACGTGTTGGGTTACATGATGGGCTGCCCAAGCGCTTTCAGGGGTAGGTGAGCTGCAGTGGGGGTTGCTTTAGCACGGGGTAGGTTTGGGCTAGCTGGAAACCCTTTTCTAGCAGGGTTTCTGTGAGCGTAAGTCTGTTAAATAACACATGCTCATGTCTGATAACATTCCAGCCTCCCTCCTGCTCCTCAGCTGGCTACATCTTAAGGATAATGCAGAATGAGCTATAGGGTGTGATGTTTAAAATGCATGAGTTCCAGAGTGGATGTGAGATGGAGGTCATGTAAGTGGATTTTAGGATGTGTGGGACTTTTCAGGGGTAAGCTTTGAAGGCTACAATACTTTTTTGAAGGTTGAGATTAAGCAAAGTTTATAATCAAAACCACAGACAGCAGCCATATTGCTTATCAGAAGTATTCTGAAGATGCAATTTTATGTGCTAAAAAAAATAATCTTCAACCCAGACATGCTACTTTAGCCATACTGGGTTGGTTTGCTTCTAGATGAATTGCATGCAAATTGGGCAAATATAACTGTGAAATCATACCACAATATCCTATGCAGAAGAAATGGGAAATTAGAATTGGTTAGAGATAACAGCCTTTAAAATATTCTTATTCCTCTTAACCAAACTCTATTGTATAAATCCAGAGAAAAGAGTCTATACCTTTCAAGTCAATATTAAGGGAAAAAGCAATACTGCTAAAAACTGTCTGAAACATCCACAGATCACAGCACAGCTGTGGCTGGAAGACACTTCTGGATTTCAGTTAGTCCAACCCATGCTCAAAGCATGGTTGAGTAAAGCAGGTTGCTCAGGGGACTGTCCAGGTGGGTTGGACTCCACAACCTCCCTGGGCAACCTGTTCTGGTGAGCAAACACCCTCACTGACACCATCTGCAGGGGTGACATTCCACTGCTATCAATCTTGTACTTGTGTCCTACCAAAGAGATTCTCAAAGTAAGTGCATCCTACTCTTTAAGCATCTTTAGAACAACTAATTAAGATTATTAATTATCAAATGGATCGGTATTTTCAAGTTAACTGTCCTTGATATCTGTGTCATCTTTCCTTTCAGATGTTTATAATGTTTATTTAGATGTTTACAGACCGTAAAGGTCTGTGTTCTTCAGTGCCAACGCAGCTCTCCCCATCCGAAAGACAAATGCATGTTAACAAGCTACTTGTATCAATGAATTGTAAACTTATGGTTAAAATTTTAAAAATCAACTTAGTTTAATTAAATAATCATGCCAATATTTTGGTTTGCATCTATGCTGAACTAAAATTACTTTTAAGACAGATGCAGTACCTAGCACGTTGCCTTTTCTGGGTTTACGTATGTATTAAAAAGCCTTAATAACTGGGAATGGAAGTCCCAAGTAATTTAAATATTCTACACTAAAACACTGTGTTGTTTCATCTCAGGAGTTCAAGTACCAGTAAGAACAAATACTTTTGTAGAAAAATAGTCAGAGAAAACTAGCACTGTTCTTGTGCCATGTCTCCGCCTAAAAGTGGAGATCACCTAAATACTCATCTCCAGTCTTGCAGAATTTGCATAGTCAGTATCTGTGCAACTGACAGCAAAATTACTCAGACTGTTTCTGTCAGACAACTCTGATAGCCCTGTTTGCAACTCCTGTGGATTTGGGCTGTGGATGCTGCGGGCACAGCTGCTGATGTGCGCGAGGTCAAAGCCCCTCCCGAGCCATACGCAAGCACCACTCTGGATTAAAAACCCCAGGAATCTAGTTCCCGATTGGCTTGAATTACCAGGCCTGCATGATGCACCTGGGCATTTCACATCACTTTGCTGTGGGCCTCCTCACCTGCAGGCTGGGCGCTGATGGGAACTGGTCTTGTGGCTGTGCTACATGCTGCTTTGGTGCATGGGTGTATGGCTGAAAAACCAAAACTCGTTCCCACCCACGGTGGTCGGCTCCTGTACCATCCCAGGTGTGGAGCTGACAGTGCCTGAAGGCGCTAGGGCTCCCTCATGTCTCTGGTGCTTTCCTGAGGGCAGCCTCCCCTCCGCTATAGCCGCCCGCCTCATGCCAGCGTCTACAGGGGCCGAGGCAGGCTCACCGCAGTCCGCCGTAGGTGGCCCGGCGGGTCAGCACGGGGGGAAGCAGGGCCCAGGCCCCAGCGCGGGGGGGAGCGACGGCCGCGGCCTCCTGTCCGGCCACCCCTCGCCGAGCCTGTCATGGCCACCAGGCACACCCCGCGCCGCACCTGCCGCCCATGCGCGGCCCGGGCGGGCGCGCGACGGGAGCGCGCTGGGGGCGTGGCGGGAAGCGCGGCGGGCGCGCGGCCGCCCTTCCCGCGCAGGCGCACGAGGAGGGCGGGCGGCGCACGCGCGGCCGCGTGCCGGCGCAGCTGGCGGCCCGGGCGAGCGCTGCGCATGCGCGGCGGCACCGCTGTCAGTTCCGGCTGTTTGTTCGGGAAGTGGATCCGGCCGCCGCCGCCGCCCCCTCCCCCCCCCCCCCCCCCGCTCGCTCCGCCGCCCGCGGCCGCTCCCGCCGCCCCGGCCATGGCCAGGGACTACGATCACCTCTTCAAGCTGCTCATCATCGGCGACAGCGGTGAGGGCGGGCGGCGCCGCCCGGGGGCGGGGGTAGGCCGCTGGCAGGGTGGCCGCCCCTCGCCTCCGCCCGGGCCGTGAGGGGCCTGAGGGCGGCGGCGAGGCCCGGCCGGGCGGCGCGGGGGCGGCGGGGGGGCGGCCTTCTCCGGCGGGACCCCAGCGGCCGGTTAGCCGGCGGCGGGGCCGCGCTGCTGTCGGTGCGGGCGGGTCGGCGTGGCCCCCGCGCTTTGAATGAGGGGGCGCTTGTGCCCGGCTTCCCGCAGTCCCGCCTGACAGACCCGCGCTGAGGCGCGGAGCAGGGCCGGGCCCGGGAGGAGGCGGCTCGGCACGTACGATCCCGGGCGGCATCGCCAGCCCTCGCCAGCCCAGCCGCAGGCTTGGAGGGCGCCTGCTGATCCGCTGGGATGCGGAGGGAATTCCCGTCCCCTGTGACAGGCGGCTCAGGGCACCGATGGGAAGGGCTGGCAGCTCCTCAGCCCTAGGGACCATTGTTTCGAGTGCCACAAATACTACGTTTCAGTACTCTTTATTATCTTAATTATTCCTTAACTCTTTCCCTGATTCAACCTGAAGTCTTACTTCTAGAGTTTGTCACCTTGTTTCAATAAATCCTTGAAGAGCCGGGAGCTTTGTGCATTTCTACTTACAGTAGGATGCGAGTACCTGAAATAGTTGTGAATAAGGGGTAGTTACAGATTTTTGAGAATAGACCTGTAGTTACTTCTGCAGCAGTTTCAGAAGCTGGTGTGTGAACTCAGCCTGTGTCTGGTGCTTTAGTCCAGGCACATAAGTACAGAGACTGGGAAGATTCCTGCCTTCAGTCCAGTTCAGTCTTGGTAACACTCCAACAGCTTACAGTTTAATTTCCATAAACTGGAGAAGATGGCATCCACCCTCTTTTTTTAATAGAGGTGTGGTCCATAAGGCAGCAGGTCCCAGCATGCAGCAAGGCATAGCTCTTGGGTGAAAGTGTAATGTTTCATGATCTTGGCAGTTGTCACCTCCAGAAACTTTAGCTCTATGAAAAAATACTTTATTCTATACTAAACTGTGGTTGCATGAAGGGATCTAAAGAGGGGGAGAGGGCGAGAGCTCCAAAATGGCTTAAAACCATAGGCACTTTTGGGAGCCTATGGGTTATTAAAACCAAATGCTGTATTTTGAGCAGAGCAGTAACTCTGTTGCTTGCTGATGAGTTTCAGAACTGTTCAGGCAAGATAAACAGGATGGTGAAAACTCTGAGGACGACTTCTCATTTTAAACAATAAATGGCATTTCTTAGCTGAGTCTTCTTGAGCAAATTCCCTGTAGTGTACCCAATGAGAGGAAAAAAGTGGTGCGAGAATTGTCGGGTTGCCTGTGGTTCTCTGTTGTAATTAAATCTCACTATGTAGTTTGAGTATTGATTTTTTTCTTTTTTGTTTTTGCTAACCCCAACGGGAAGGCTTTGTCCCTGCTTCCAGCAAACAGTTTGCTTGCCTTGTTTATTGATGTTTATTCCCTGCGATGGGAAGTGGACTGATACCGGATAGGGTGATTCTGCTCATCTGCTTTCCTCTGTATTATGCAAATATGTCAAGAGGGTAGTAGGTCTGTGTGTTTTTAGAACAGGGCATCTTGAAAGGCTGGTAGTGATTTCAGTTGTGCCAGATATTTAAAAATAATACAGATGATCTGTGCTTTGCATGTGCTGCTTTAATTCACTTTACCATTCAGTAAGATACGGGTCTTAGAAACCGGTACGGCACAGAAATTTGCTTTTAATTTTGATTCTGCAAAGTCAATAGGCCTTATTCTGTTTTGTTTCATTTTGCTGTCTTCAATAAGCAAAGAGGCCCTGTTAGCCTTTGCTTTTAGATCTTCAAATAACTGCGTAGGAAGTGGAGGGTCACGAAGAGTGTGGTTTCTCTGTATGTGAACAGTGCAGGTCAGAGGCAGTGTTTGTTTAGTGAGATCGTTGTCATCGGGAGCATGTAGAATTTCCTGAGTTCAGGAGGTTTCTCTTGTCTGGAAGCTGCCTCAGTGCATTATAGGCAAGACTGTCTGTGCAGCAGTGGACCATCTGACAAAGCAGTGGTCATGTGCAGCCCATGCAGCTCTGCAGCGTAGCCTGAGGCTGGCTGGTGTTTTGAGAAGGTGGTTTGGTCTGACACTTTTAAGAAGGTCGTGGGTTCCAGCATCTGCTTTCTTTTTACTAAGCCAGAGGCCAAGGCTGCTTGACCAAGAAGCATAGTACTTGCTGAAATAGTTAATTATTTATTTTTTTTAATTCTTTTTTCGTAGCAGACTGGTATTTTGCAGAGGTTTAGCTCTTGCTAAATAACCAGTCCTCTGTTAAAAGTTCAGGAGCTGCTCTGCCACTGTTTTTGAGCTCAGAGGTTTTGAGTGTATGCATGCTGTAACTTTGTATTTTTCAGTAGCATTCCTTCTTTTTTATTTTTTCTTTTTTAAAAAAGATTTGTAATGCTTGGTGAGAAGTGAGCATGGCTTCTCCAGATGTTTGGTGATTTGAACTCTTTGTAAATGAGACCTGGCTTTCTGGAATCGTGCAGATTTTTAGTTTTGTTTTGGTTTGTGGGTTGATTTTTTCTTTTCCCCCCACTACTAGCTATCTTCAGATCCCAGCAACTGAAAATTATTGGAGTTCTGTATAGTCTTTGCATAGGTCTTCTATTAAGAAGAACTTGCCAGTTATACATCATCAAAATAATTAGCTTAAATAACTTCTACCTGAAAAGATTTAATAGATAATCACCCTGGTGAAGCTGAATTTCCTCTTCATGCCATGGCAGATTTTTTTTTGGGGGGGGGGGGAAGGGAGAGGGGACATTAACAGCAGAGATGTTATGCAGAGGTAACAACTGAGGCATTCTGATTCTCAGATTCCCTTGGTTGGGTGTGCAGGAATGAGTTTCTTAATGATTCTTGTCTGAAGCACTGTGTGAAAAATGCTTCCCTGCAACAGGGTGTGGTAAGGGTGCAAACAATCATTTAAGGAAAACTTGGATAAAGTGGTACTCAAAGCACTTGGAGAAATGTTTCATGGAACATTTTGGCAAAAGGTACAGCTTCAGAAAGGTATGTGTCCTTCCCGTTAGATGTGGAACAAGCCTGTTTTGGATGGCAATACAGAGCAATAGTTCCCAACTCCTCTGTTTGGTTTAGGCTTCTGTTAAACTGTGGCTGTGATAACATAAGCTTTATAGTACCAAACCCTAGTCTGATTGTCAAAGTAGTCCAAATTCCACTGCTGTTCAGCGCGGCATAATGAATGGGAGGTAGGCAGTGGTGTTAGGCACGATGTGCAAGTGCCGTTTAATGGAGTAGTTTAGAGCAGTGTTCTTAGTACTTGTTAATTAGCAGGACATACTCATTTTTGGATCTTTCTTTAGCAAATATAAGCCTACTGATCGTTAACTTGCTTTTAGTTATTACTCTTTTCTGACCTCTCAGAACTGACCACAGCTCAAAAGCTACCATTTCAGAGTTTGCTGAGGGCTGGTGGAAGGAGGAGACAAAGAAACCCCTGTACTGCTCCTACAAGCATACCGGGTCTTGGAGTGACTGTAGTGGGCTTCATCAAATCCTCAAGGAGAGTACTCAGATGAATAGTCAAGGTGGATGGTACTAAATTACCTGCTGGGAAAATACCCTAGTTAGAGTTAAAAATGCAGTGGATGGGTAAATGCTGTTACGTTATCTGACACCCAAGATGACTGTATTCAAAGGTCTTGCTGTCTTTGTTTGTCATAGGTGTGGGCAAGAGCAGTTTGCTGTTGCGTTTTGCAGATAATACATTCTCAGGTGAGTGTTTTGTTTACTTCGGTAAGTGAAACAGTCAAGGTCTGCTCCAGTGCTTCTGGCTGGCAAGGAGCTGTTGTTCTGCGTTTACCCACTGATGGCTGCTCTAGGAATACATTACATTTCTAACTTTGCTTCTCTTGGTATAAGCCTATACAAGCCATCCTGTCTGATCTTCACTTGCAACTGAAAGTCCCACAGTATTTAAACACTGACATGGTTCCAGAAATAGCTTAGGTTTCTTAGCTTGTGCTGGCTGTTCTGTGCAGACTTCCTATTGTCCATTTGGGATTTAGATTGATTGAATGTTGTGGCTAAACCACTTACATTTGTGACATAACTAATTTATTGGGAGGAAACTCTTAGAACAGACTGTATTCAAAATAAGCGATTGCACGAGCATTTAAAGCAAAGCTTTGTCTCAAAGTTTTCACAAGTAAAATGCTTGCATAGTTACATATTTCTTGAGATATTTGTGTGCTTACTCTAGGCCGCTAATGCGGTAGAAGAGTAATTTTATTTTGTAACACTGAGGTTTAAATTTTAAGGTTGGCATGGAAAATGATTAGCTGCAGGTAAAAATATGCAGATCAGCATGACCTGATAGGGCATTTTAAATGATAGGCAGATAGGAGGAACCTTGTTCTCCTGGCTAATCTGAGAGCTACTGCCAAGTAGCATTCAGAAGTGTGCTTTGGGACATCCAAAATAAACAAGACCGGGGGTTCTCACTTGTCCGTGCTTTCCCCTCAGGCAGCTACATTACCACAATTGGAGTGGATTTTAAAATCCGGACAGTTGAGATCAATGGAGAGAAGGTGAAGCTACAGATCTGGGACACAGCTGGACAAGAGCGCTTCCGGACTATTACGTCAACGTGAGTATAACTGGGCTTTGTGATGTGTAGTTTCGTGTAGGGATCTTGTAGTTTAGAGTTACAGTTTAGATATTTTAATGTTGCAGTTGATTAGCTAACGATAGCTTTGTGATCTGTATAGCAGGACTTCTCTCACCTGCTTTAGACTGATAGCAGTGGTGATATTGTGGCTGGGTTTGAAACTGCGATTTCAGATTTCCTCACTCTTCTGTGTATTACCGTGGTGGCTTTGTCTTATTCCTCTGCTGCTAGTTTGCAAATGGTAGAAACTGGGGGCATTTCACTGCATATAGTAGAAAACTTGTTTCTGAAGCCTGTCCAAGGTTATTCTCTGATTGAATGTATTGCAGGAGTACAGACTGCAAACCCTCTGTCAGTGTCACATAACTAATGAATAGCTTTGAGATTGAAGAGTAGGATTTCCGATATTCAGTTTTCTTTTATGACAAATGCATTTTAGCGGCTATCTTTGTGTGGAGCTCTGTTGAGGCAGACACCCACGTGATGTTAACCTTTTCCTTG